>NC_134204.1:23784384-25120009 GCF_964188355.1 Buteo buteo
GGATTCCAGAGCTCTGGCACCGCATTGAGCTGTCATAAGCAGGGAACCCTCCTCCTCCTCCTCCCATTCCATTTACCATGCTCTTCCTATTCTGCAAAACTGAGACAGGCCCTAGAACAGAGGTCCTGTTTGAAAAGTTAAAGCACTTTTACTGTTCAGACGTGACTCATCAGCACAGCAGAGATTAACATAATATAGAAGTCCAGCGGAACAGACAGCACGTTACCATCTAATTAAAAATTGTATGTTGCTCCTAGCTTGCTCTTGCTCCTTGGCTCCTGACTGCTCTAGTTATCCTTCTCCAAAACAAGGGCTACAAGCAGCTCTAGGAATGGCTGAATGCAGTGGACTGCTCTCAAAATACTACGACAAACTGACTGCACAAATATCGGACACTTCTGCTATATACAATACTCCAAATCTATTTAAACTCTGCACTGCCAAAATGCTACTCTAGCCTTTGTGCTCTACTTCACAACATTCAACACATATCCTCAAGTTCACAATACAGAAACATCATGTTGGTACGCAGTAAAGCAGTTCTCACTTTTTTTTTTTTTTATTCTTTGAATTAAAAAACAAGCATCAAGTAATAACTATGTTTTAAGCGTCACAGACTTGGTCAAATGGTATGTAATGCAGATACAGTCAGTCTGATTTAGAAAGAACTAGACTTAAATAGTGTGGAATGGACATGAGCTAGCCGGTGACACAGCCTCAGAGAATGGTCCCTGCTCAAATGGTCCCTGTTTCACAGAACAGCCACAACTACAGAAAACAATTTAAGATTTCATAGTCATCCTTAATTCTGTCATTTCTTGGCTTCTAAATACTTGCAAATTTGATGTTCTTTTAAGACAGCTTTTTAAGTGTTACATACACCTAGACAAAAGATGTAATATTAAAATACAGGCATGTTTAGAGATGGACAGAAGTTAAACATGTTGATTATAACCTAGATTTGCCTACAGTTTTGATATAAAGCCTATGCTTTGATATAAAAGTATATCCAGCTCTCCGTTGTCTAGAGTTTTCCTGGATCAAGATGGAATAGCATATGATCAAACCTTGATCAGTCCATGCACTACAGGGGAGCTACACCAACTACAATAAGAGGCAGGAAAATGTTGATGCCTTTAACTTGTTCACAGTCTGTCCCAAAGTCACCATATAATTTTTTTAACCTCATAAATAAAAAATAATTTCCACACTAATATTCCTCACACATGCTGATTGTCCTTTTTTTACTTTCAGTGAGAAATTCTTTAACTATTTAGTATTTTGTTATCCTTTGATGTAGAGCAAAATGTCTCTTCTAAAGACAGAGTTCAAGTAAAAACAACTTCAATAACAGACTTCATAATGAGGCCTATAGAAATAAACAAAGCCATGCAGCAGTTTCATTTCTAAGTTTTCTCAACACTTCATATTTATACTAGCCAAATTTTCCAGTTACGGTCTCTGTCTCTACAACCTTTGTCTCCCTTTTCTTTTTCCCTGACTCAGCTCCTTTTTAGAATTGTGTCTTCTTTTGGTATATGGTGAAAGGTGTTTCATAAACTGGGGGGAATAGGAGGTACTCATATGGAGAAAGCAGATACAGTTTTTAACATAAATTATAGCTACAATGCGGTATTTATTCCCTGAGCACAGAGCTCAGTGAAAATAAGTGACCAAAGTACATGCTCATACTAAGCTGAAAGAAAGAAAAGTGCCTTAGCCACCATAAGTTACCAAAGAAAATCCTTCCCTCCAAAAAAAAGTTTCAAATGAATAAATGTATGCAGTTTTCAGGGATCCACAAATCTTCCCTTAGAAGTTAATTAATTAAGTCAAAATGTTTTAATCTAGACAAGTGCCTACTCCTTCAGAGCCAATTATTTCTTCTATTGTATATTGCTGAACCTGTGACATGACAATGACCTGCATGACAGAAGATCCATGGCTAAAGTCTTGTCTCTACCTAAATCAATGGGAGTGTTCCCATGACTTCAAAAAGATCATCAACTCATTGCCATCATAACAATAGGATCTGGCAGTACTTGAAAGGTTCTGATACTTGGAACTGTCTTTTACTATAAGCTAGGCACTTCCCCTCACTCACTACCATTAAAATAGTAGTTAAAAAAGCAATCTGTCACCCAGGAATCCAACAAACGAACAATAAAAATACTTGAGAAAGTTGGCACCTTCCTCTATTTTGTTTCAAGACTTTCTCTATTTAGCAGCACAGAAGAGAATTTGTGCTGTCCTTTGTGTATTACATATGGGTAAGCAAACAGCTGTATTTAAACAGCAAACAACTAATAACATCCACAGCAGGTTCCAGCAGAAAGATGACTCACGATGGTTCTAAACATGAATACCTCCAGTAGCCAGAAAAAAAAGGACAAATATTTGGTCCAAAGGTTCTTTAAAAAAATATGGGCAGTGCACAGTGCAGCAGAAAACTGAAATTCTGAGGTGGGATTTAAAGTGCTCTCCCGTATCTTCTGAAACAGAGGTATGTTGGGGAGATGATGCATTCAGTCTCCAGAGAGAAGAAAGATACTGTTCACACAGCACTTCTACTCACCAGTCCTTGCAGCAGCAACGGTGTTGGCTTTGAAGGAAGCCAACTGTCCTGCTCTCCCAGCCAGAGGTAAAGAATTGCATTGGTGGCCACTAGAGGGAGGATTAGGAATACAGTAAATTGTGGGCAAAAGGCACCCATGATGAATCACATGGGACGACCTACAAATCCCCCACCGCTGCCAAAGGGCAACAATTCTCAGATACTGCTATGGGCTGGTAAGTATAATCCAGTTATTATCATCTGCTACAGAGGAGCTGCCAGTATGCATCCTGAACTTTGGTGGCTGGAGGATAGGAGGGCTGACTAGGATCATGTGAAGCATACCTACAAACACACAAAGACACATCCCTTTATTTACAGTTGTCTTATTCGCCTTCTGGTTTTTAATCTCCTTACTTAAAACTTCTGATGTCCTTTATCAAGAAAGCTCCTGTGAAAAGCAAACATACCAGCTTCACGAGAATCTCAGAAGCATCAGCAGAGACACACACACGCTGCCAAGATACACTGTATTTAACAAAACCATCTGAACATATTAAGTGTACTTGAAAACAACAAAATCCGTTGTGATAAAATAAATGTTCTTTCACTAAATTAAGGTTTGAGGCATGTCTGAAAGAAATGTTTTCAATTAGTTACCCAGATAATTATGTAGTTAAGTGTATCTTGCAATTCAGTTTACCCTGTAGCTTGACTGCCTGGTGTCTTACCTCCAGCACAAGTGGCAGAACATTCTGACCAAGGCAGATGATTCCATGCAAAGCCAACTTCATTGTCTCCACTGCCAGTGCGAGAGATGGGAACATTGAATTTATACCTTATACCCAAATTTTGTTCCTGTAGCAGAATCTGTAGTTGAAAACAACTGGTTATACCATTAAAACAAGCAAGCAGAGGGCAACTACAGTGACATTTAATCTAGGTATATGTTCTGTCCTGTGGAAGGGAAAGAAGTAATTAAGGAAGCCTTAGTGGTTCTTTTAGGTATTCCCAAAAGAATCTGGACTGACTTTTAAAACATACACAAATGAGAAGTATTATTGTCTAAGGTCAGCTTTGTCTTTTTTTCCCCCTTAACACAACTTTGTAACTTCTGTCAGTTCTTTACTCTTGACATAATTGTTCTAAAAAGCCAGTTTTAATAAAACTAATGTCTTAATGGGCATAACTTGACAGCTGAATTATTATGTGAGGTTGAAGTTGGTTAAGGACATTACTGTGCAAACATGCAGCAGTCCTCACTGAAATCTTGTGAGGAGCTACCCACATAGCAGTTACGAACCTAGCTCTGCCTTTGTTTGCACTCCTAGTGACTATAATAATAGTAATAATAGTAACAGCAACAGACTGTTGCTGAGGTAATTGTTTTCCCCTAATGCAATAGCCAAGAGCGTTAGCTTGGTAGAATCACACCTGTGATTCCTTTAAATGAATATCAAAACTCTCCCTGCAGCTGTTTCACTGCAGGTGATATATCAATATCAAGGCAACAATCACCGTGAGTTTTTGTCTACCCTCACTGTTGAACTCCACTTCCACATACCACCTGCCCAACACTAGCCTTTGACTTTTTATCAAACTTCTCCTTTCTGTTGCTAATACCATATATCATGTTAGATGCAGCAATCTGACCCATCTTAGAGCTAATTCTCATCCTACCCTCTGTGATACTTTGCAGAGGCATATCTGCCTATCTCCATTGGACAAAAGAGCACAGAATTTTCAGTAAGAAAGTCAGTGGCACTGACTGGATGAGAGAAGGCACCATAATCACTGTGTAACTCATTCTGTATGGACTTCCTAGCTTGTCTAAACCTACAGAAGAAAAAACAGGGTTTAGGTGTTTGAAAATGCTGCCTAAAACGTGAATATCCAGGCAACAATCATTCTATACACAAAAATATCCCTTCCGGATCATGCAATCCCTGAACTGCAAATTTGGCACCTGACAGAATATACTGGGTGTCACCTTGTTCTTATACTCCTCCTCAACATAGCAGCGCAACAGTAAGCTCACTATGGCCTGCTGTCAGACACAGGGTATCGGGATCCTGGTCACATCTTCTGTTACATTCTCACATTTTGTACAATCTGTTCAGAGCAATGTATGTCACAGCAACATACTTTAACACGGGTCAAGTCATGATCCTCTTGCTGTAGTAAGAGTATACCTCACACTCCAGCCAGGCTTAAAACCACTGACATCTACAGAACTGTCAGGAACTGTCATGCTATGTATCTCAAGACTTCCATGTATCAGCAGTTTGCAAAGATACAACATATGCCCCATTTAGAATTTCGGCTACCATTATTCCAAACGACATTTAACAGAGATGGCACATTTTCTGTGAGATTTCCTGGGGCTCTTCTGACTTTATCTCTGTTTCATCACAATGTTTGGCAGTCAGTTTTGAAAGGCAAGAAAGCTGTGTTAAAATGCAAATGCAAAGTCCCAGCTAGGCAAGCTGTATACTCTTTGAAAACACAACCTATTTTGATTTCATTCATGGCCTTGTCTTTTCTCAGAACACAAATACATATTTAAAATTTCAGAAATATATTAATTATAACTTTACCATGACTATGAGATTTTCTGAAGTAGGGCCTAGTGCTTCCAAAGACTCTGGTTCATCTGTTGGCCTCTTGTAATGGAAAGCTGTTCCAGCAACATCAAACTTTCTTGGCCAGTCAATAGTCCAGGCACCATTAATATAGTAGTCATCTTCTTCAGATTTTAAAGCTTAAAAAAAAATACAAGCCACCTAAAAATTGGAAGCAGCATTTATAATGGAGAAGCCATTGTAAATTAATCTACTGATCTGTTAGAAGCATATGAGCTTCAGCTCAATATCACCATTTTTTCAAGCAATATAAAGCCTTTTCTTTAGCCCTGGTCAAAATATCCCTCATGCATTTGACAATACTGCCTCTGCATAATCCTCAATGTGCAGATATACTTTGCAGATTTCAACATGCAGATGCTACATGGAACAACCAGAATGCCTCATACAACTTGCAAGATCTCTTCAACTTTAAAACTGAGCCCATGTCCAATGTATGCTGGTCTATGTAAGATATATGTAGGTCTCAAATGTATAATCAATTATCAATCTAATCTTTAGATTAAGAAATTGGGCATGGGATAAGTATCTCAGATAATGTGCAGAGGAAAAAAAAAGAAGGAATATTGAGTCTGGCGTACAGTGCCAATCAGTTCTTGCTTTGTTGCCTTTGTCCACTGTTGTTTGGTGGGTTTTTTTTCCTTCTGGAAGCATAAATCCAAGATATTTCTACTACAAACCCAAATACTAGCTATTTAATCTGATATTTTATTATTTCTAATTAATAGCCATAAATCATAAAAGTACTGTAGATAAAACATAAACTTCTCAGCTAACCAACCAATTAGGCTGGACAAGCATATATTATTCAGGGATTTATTTTTGATATTTTATCAATAATATTAGATTAAGTTTTTAAATATGAAACTGACTTTGTATCTTAAGGTAAATATTCTGTTAATTAGATATTGACTTCTTGACTTAAGGTGAAGATCACCAAGTTATTCAGCATTCATATTTACTTTAAATTAAACAAGTTCATAAAGGCAAAATGATGGTTAGAAATACGTGATCAAAGAGCCATGTCATTTTCTGTTGAGACAAATAACTGACTTTACTAGACAAGGAACAAACTCACATCACAATCATAAGGAATAAGACAATTTATGATCAAGTTTTATTCTCAACTACATCTGTGTGGACAAATGGTTTACCTTAAACAGTTAGGGAAAATGTCTCAATGATGCTCAAATTTTCTAAAACAGATCAGAGAGCATTCATATGAGCAGGAGATAGTTAGAGAGGCAGTAATGTTCTGTTGGTGACAGCCATATGCAGCAGGGATTAGTAACCATTTCCATCATCACCATAAGGTCTGAAAAGGAATGTCTTTCCATAGCATAAATCTTATTCCATTGGATTTACTTTGGAAACACTCATGTGCTTTAAGTGAAGAAACTAGCTCTGACACATTCACTTATCTGGAATTCTCAAAGTAATTCAGATCCCTTATTGTCTATATTGGTTTTGTAGTACAAGGAGATGATAAAAAAAGTAAGTATAGGAGAACAAGACAAATTGCAAGCAGTACTGTACTAAAAGAAAGGAATAGTACTCTTATCTATTTTACATGGGTATATGAAGTAACTATGTTACAGCTGAATGTGAGTATTTTGTTTTATCAGTCGTCCTATTTCCACATAGCCAAAATTTCTATCCATCTTGCTTTTACAAAATCTAGCTTAATTAAAAGAAGGTCGCAGGGTCTCCCAAAGCTACCACAATGTATTAAAGTCTCTCTTACTGTGCCACTCAATCCAAAACATTTTCTTGTTAGTATGTCTAGTATCTACTAAGAGCAAATAATGAAGTGAATTCTTTATATTATTTGAGACATATGAACAAGACACAGAAATGAGCCCAAGAGAACATTCTCATACATGTTTATGTAATTAAAAATTCTGAAATTATATGCTATCAATTGTATGTATGCTATGTACACTTAAACTAATGTATATCCAGAAGCAAAGCAGTTCATTTTTTACCTTTCTGACTACCAAAGAAAAATGCACTTGCATTCTGTAAATAGATTTACCTAATGTCAGTTGTTATGCATAGGTGAAGGCCGCACGGTTGTGTATAGCATTCCAATGACATAATTGCATGACAATGAAGATGCAGTGGCATAATGCTATTAGCACATGAGACAGTAGGAACAAATTCATGTCCTAATCAACTCTTTTATGAGAACTTTAGAATGTAGGAAGCCCACAGAGAATTACCACACAACACCTTGTTGCATAACGGGAATATAAGGGAAGATGTCACCCTGGATCAACCCATTTAAGGGAAGGTAACAGCATTACTAAACACACATCTTTTCAGCAGCTCTGAAAACAAGCAATTTTGTGGTTATTAGGTTATTTGTCGGACAGATCAATTTAAAATACTGAATTATTTATGCAGCTGCAGAAACATGCCTTTGCTGTCACAACACTATGTGATGTGATCAGCCAGAGACAGGGGGAGGGAGGACAGGTGCTGACTGAGCTAGCCGAATTGCCAAATGTCTAACTGCAGCCTGAATTTGAGGCCATTGCTTGCAAAAGAACTGGATCTTAGTTTAAGGAACCATGGGATGTTTGTTGCAAGTTAGGTTGAAAGCCTGCTAACTGAAATGAACAAAGAAGAAACTTTGAAGCCAGTGTGACAGCTACAGAGGAAGAGGGGTTTATTTTTTACTTTTTTTGTATACTTCCAAATGGAGAAATTGATTTCTTGGACTGTGGTATTTGGCAGCAGTTCACATAAAATAAAATACAGTAATATATGTAAATGGTTCTTTTCAGATGAATCAGTTCTCTGATCTGGCTTATGGTGTGGCCACACAAACAGCTGTCCTGGAACAACAGAGGGAACTCCAAAAAGACAGGAAAGGAGCTGTGAAGTTGACACTGCCGCTAAAGAAATATCCATAAAACAATATCGTTGAAGTATGTATTTTAACATAATAAACTCATTTTTAACTACCATTGTGCTTGCACAGTTCTTTTAAGGGAGCAGACAAATTAGAAGCCTTCCTTTCCCCAGAAACTGGTGATCCTAAAATAGTGATCCGGTTCACACTCACAGAACAAAACATCCCATCACAAAATAAAATGGCCCCTGCAACTTAGTAAGATTATCTTTCATTAGGCTAAAAGGGCACCTTTGAAAGTTAGAAACACAAGAAACTAGTGAAGGAGAGGAATCCCCCGTTTGTGTAGTGAGAGCTTCTATGGCATGAAGCAAGGTAGTGAGGAAACAGCCTGAAACTCAGGAAACCCCTTGAAATTGTGACAAGCACATAAAAAGTGTTTATGTACCACTTCACATTTTTAGATCTGTGGCCAGATTAAATACCAATGAAGTTGTCTGTATTTTTTATTTAAGCCAAAAAATTTACATTTTTCATTCATTTTATACAGATGGTGCCAACCTAAATGCTTTTCCAGATCACCTTCTTCTGCTTATGAAATAGAGGAATAACAAACTTAATTGTAGTAGCTAAGAGTTATCTTCTCTGTTCTGGTTTTCAGTTGCCCATGGAATAGTTCTTAGCAGAAAATGACCATGATAGGATGCCTTGTATGCCTCTCTCCCAACACCTCTGTTTGAAATGTCAAGGATATATGAGCAACCATACCTGCAGTACACTTTTACAAGGGGGAGGGGCCATGGGGAGTGTGATGCTTTAAGAATAATAAGCACTCTACTGCTGGAGTAGTGGTGTTATTATTGTTGCAGAATGGAGAGAGATTGATTATCTACTGAATTACAGAAGGGGGGGGGCAGCCAAAAAGAAAAGTAGGCAGCAGTAAAAGGTACCATTATTATCAATATAATCAATTTAGAAATTAATGCACCTAGAAGGATAATTGCCCTTCTAACTCACACTCACAGGTATCATAATCCTTTCCAACATGTTAGTGTTATACGTATCAACTACGTGGAATATCGACTGACAAAGTAGCCTCATCAGCTGCTTTTCAGCCTAAACAGGTAATAGCTTTTGGTTGTGTTAATCTGTTAGTTTGCTGTACAACTAATCAGCTCTCTAATCTATCTTTGACTAAGAAATTAGTGTTCTTGCACTACTGTGAACTGACTGCTATGCAAATCAGGGTACAGAGACTTATGCATGTTGTTTGACAAAGCTGGATTTGTACGTATCAGTATTAAAAGAACAGAAAGCAAATTTAACACAGTCTTTAAAGAAAGGAATAATGATCTGGGAATTTGAATTTAATTCTGTGCTTTACAACAGGCTTCCTGAATGATCTCAATTAAGCACCCAGTTTTTCTGCACCTCATCTTCTTTATCTATAAAACAGGGATGGCATCTAGTCCCTACAACACAGCAACACAGCAGTACTGTGGAATGAATACATTAAATTGCCTTAAGATTAAGGAGACAGTACTGTTAGCATTTAAGTAATTATGGCTGTTAATTATAATCATTCTAAGAATAAAATTGTGTTTTAAAATAGTATAATCCCCCAAGATCGGAGACTTGCCAGATGGAAGACACTACCTCAGAGTGGGACAGTAGATCATTTGAGTGTTTCTCATCCAGCTCAAGTCTGACACTGTAACTATAGTGAAGTTGACCTGATTTTGCACTGAGTGGACAAGGAGGAATCATATGATATATTTCATTAGCTCCATTCAAGAGCATACATCCTAACCAACTGCTGCAACTGTCTGATCACAACCTAATATTAACAGCTAACAATTCCCTCTGCTGCTATGTGTATGGTTTGGCCAAACAAGAAAATGTACCTTCAAATCACAACATAAATTCTGACTTATAACAGTCTGCTATTTAAACCAGGCTCTCACCAATGTAGTTCTTTGACATTGCCACTTCTCTTATTTCAATGTGCACAGAACCTCTTGGAATTTGAACCACTTCCATATAGCCTATAAGACAAAGGTAAATTTTATTTGTTGTTGTTTATGTTAATCAATATTAGTCATGAAACTAACCATTAATAACTTACTACTAAAAATTAGTATGAGATAGGGGATTCAAACATACTTGAACATTTTCTTTCATGTGACGTAAAGAAAAGCTCTTTATATTTCATATAAAAATTTGAAAGTGCTAACAAAGTCTTTTCAACAATGTATCACAACTAATAATGTATAAAACGAACTCAGGATCATAGGATAATTCAGGTTGGAAAGGACCTCAGATAGTCATTTAGTCCAACTTCCTGCTACAAGCAGGGTCAGCTAGGAGATCAGACAAAGTTACTCAGCGCTTTATCCTGCTGGGTCATGAAAAACTCCAAAGATGGAAACTCTACAACCTTTATGGGCAACCTGATCCACTGCTGGACTGTCCTCCTGGGGAAGAAGTTTTTCCCTCTATTTGGTCAGCACCTGTCTTGTTTCAATTTATAGTCATTGTCTCTTCTCCCACCACATACCCACCACTGTGAAGAGCCTGGCTCTGGCTTCTCCATAACCTCCTCATACATATTGGAAGGCTGATACTAGGTCCCTACAAACCTCCTCTTCTCCAGGCTAAATAAGTGCAGTTCTCTCAGCCTTTTGTCACAGAAAGGGAAGCACTCCAGACCCCAATAATCTTAGTGGTCCCTCACTGAACTGAACTCATCCCAGTGCATCAATCCTTTTCCTGTATTCAGGAGCCCAAAACTGGTAAGACTAAGACTGCAGCACTAATACTATCTTTTTTGAGCTAAGCTTTAAACTAACTGTCCATATACATTTCCTGAGTTCTTAATAAGATTAACTTAAGAGACATTTCTGGATTCTTTCTATTCTAAAATTTCATGTATGACTAATTATCAGATTCTACCATACACACTAAAATAATATACAGTATTACTCTTACTATACCACCATAACTGAATAATAATTTTAAAAAAAAAAACTCACTTCTTTTTAAGTGCAGTAAAGACCATGAGAATTAAGTATCCAGTAATGAAACATATTGTGGTATTTGACATAAATCTAAACTAATACAGAAAAAAGAAACGAGGCAAAAGGAGTCAAAGTGACTGACCAGCAGCAATGCTATGCTGGAAATCAATGCAGCACTGTTATCTGCTAAAGAGTCATCTAAAAGCATTGTGCAATAGAATGGACATATATGTGCATACCTCCTCTGGGCAATGAATCATTGAAGAAACCTTCAATGGCTTCACATGTACTCCCATCTCCTCCACAAACACGGCATCTATCTTCCTTAGCATCAGACCCCAAAATATTATCGCAACCTACATGCTGAGAACAGATAAGAACAAATATTTTAACAGGATGATGGTCTTGCACCACTATATTCATAGTTTTTTTTGAAGTCTTTCTCTCAAGCTTGAGATATTCAGTTCTTTTTATCTACTCTGGTTTTGGTAGCTATTACCATAAGTGGGTTTTCACTTACCAGAGAAAGAAAATAAAAAAGGAAAACAATCCACATTTTCGGTTGTTACCAAATCTTGATTAATAAGTACTTTGTATTTCTACTGTGACGTTCAGGAAGGGATCTCACAGCATTTTATAAACAATGTAATTACTGCAGTTATCAATAAATGATTATTGAAGTTTTTGTTTAATATTACAACAGCTGTGTTCCATCTATATTGCTTTGTTAAGGTAAATATTTGCTGTGTGTTCCTTAGACATTTATGCAGCATAAATGGTATTATTGTTCCCAAAGGCATTTACAGCTTCATAGACCATATTTCCACATCCTCCAGGCAAAACTTGCAATTATTTTCCTAAATTTGAATGTAAAGTGTAAATGAGTTCACTGTAAGAATGAATGCAGAATGAAACTTAGTGAAAGGCTGAATTACATGCTGTATTAGATTGGATTCAAAAGCCCTTGGAAAAAAGAGGTGTCTATAACTGATCATAAAAAGTACATTACACTTCTGATTATCTGCTTGAGAAATCTATGCACAGTGAACAATGATTAACTCCCTGTAACTTATTGATTCAACCCTATTACAAAGCTAATTAAAATAGACAGCTTAGATCCTTAAAAAAACAACGAAAAAAACCAACCAACCAACAAACAAAAAAGAGAGAACGAACAAGTAGGATGTAAATAGGACGAACATTGCAGCTTGCCAATTTTTTCCGGGATTTATACAAAAAAAGAAGGCACCTACATATCTTTGTTTACTGTCTAGCAATATTATCTACCATTTTGTAACAGGTAATACATAGGTCATAAGAGAAGTCAAAATACTTCAAATAATTGACAAAATAGTATTATTTTAACCATTTATATTTTGACTTTCTGATTCACCAAGAAGACAGAGGCCCAACTTTATTAGATAGCTCATTCTTAACTCAAGATTTAGTCTGATTATTAGTTTTAAAAGATTTTTCAAATCTACTAAAATCTTCTTATGTATAAAGTACACCAGATTTCCACAGGCTATTTCTTCTGGGTTTTTTTTTTTTTCTGTCAGTTTACTAATACATGACAAATGCTTTTGATCTCATGATATTATTCAATAAACATACATCTTCAGCACTCAATTTAGCAAAGAACTTAAGCATCGGGTTAAGCTTTAGTTATGCGAGTGGTTTCGGTGAAACCAAATAATTTCCAGAGTCTCCAGCACCGTTCAGATGTCTATACTTAAGTATGTAATTAAATGCTTTTCTAAACTGAAGAAGCAGTGGGATATATATAACCAAAAATACGGCACAGACCTCCAATTCTATTCAAATTCACGTAATGCAGTTCTATAGGAATCTTACAAGATAATCAGACTTTTAGTAAATGGCAAATACTTGCATCATTAATCATAGAATGGTTTGCGTTGACAAGGACCTTAAAGATCATCTAGTTCCAACCCCCCTGCCATGGGCAGGGACACCTTCCACTAGACCAGGTTGCTCAAAACCCCATCCCACGTGGCCTTAAACACTTCCAGGGATGGGGCATCCACAGCCTCTCTGGGCAACCTGTTCTAATGCCTTACCAGCCTCACAGTGAAGAACTTCTTCCTGACACCTAATCTAAATCCACCCTCTTCCAGTTTGAAGCCATTACCTCTTGTCCTATCACTAAATACCCTTGTAAAATGTCTCTCTCCGGCTTTCTTGTAGGCCCCCTTTAGGTACTGGAATACACTTTTTCCTAGAACTACAGAGCAATAGTGACAACTTTTTGTTTCAATTACATTAACAGCAGAATTGTTTGCAACAGGATGAACTAGTTAGAGAGAAACACATTAATATGTTCACATTTACTGTTTTTCAGCCAGAGTGGTGTTCTAATTGGAATGATGGAATAGGCCTTGGAACAATGCAAGGAATCTGTTCATCTCCTGTTGCCCTTTCCATCAATTCTTCAACAAAAACCATAAAGCAAGAAAAAAGAAGACAAAATGAAGGATTCTATGAATGTCTGTGAGAAGCTAATGAAATTCAAATGCTTTGTCTAATTTATGCAAATTTTTGTCTCAATCTTACCCTTTCATTAACAACTTGACCTGTCAACACTCCTGTTTCATGTAAGTAACAAACAAGTACCATAATTAAATGTAGGAGATAGAAGACACAACAAAATAATCCATAAGTACTTCATAAAACATTTGTAACCTTGCATTCTCCATTGATACAGATATCCAGTGAATCAGCATTGCACTGAGTCCCATCTATTACTGCAGGAGCACGTTCAGTGTAAAAATTATAACCTTCAGCCAAGCAGTTCAATGCACATGGTTTAACCCCACCTGGACAACAAAAACAAATGAAAATAAAAAAAAACCAACAGAAATCTTGAAAAGTTAACAATTAGTTTAAAAATATATATGCATAAACTGATCTGAAACTTATAATCTTATCTCATACCTGACACATACAATGTATACGCTTTATTTAACTTCCCTTTATTGATTTCTCTACTTGACTCTTCTTTCTTGCAAAAAAGATTTCGCATAGTAAGATATGGCAAGGTTGGTTGGCTCCATAATGATTCCATTATGTTAATACAACCCTAATGATTATTAAACAATTTAAAACAATAAGGACACCACTTCACCATTTGATAAACAAGAATAATGAATGTAGTGCTAGAAGTATATCAGGGTAAATTTCAAAACAAAGATCAGATTATTTCAATTAGGAATTTAGTCTTATTGAATTACACTACAGCTTAGACCATGTGATCACAATGATCCTTTTTAGGCTTTTAATCTAAAAAACTAAGAGTAAAACCATTCAAGCAATAAAATACAAAAACACAAGGGGTAACATGGACTTATTCACTCAGGGTTTAGAACAGGACAAAACAACATAATAAAAGGGCAAACTACGAACTTTGAACAACTACAGAAACAACTAAACTTGATTAAACTGTCTCAAAGAGAAAAAGAAATTACAAATCTCTTCCCTGCTGCAAAATACCCTTTTATTGCACAGTGCAATTACTTATAATTCAATTATTGAAGTAGTCTTTAAAGACTCATAAATGTTTTTACTTCCTTCTCCTTTTCCTAATATCTGACCTTAAGAAAGCAAAACTTATTGTGAGATTTTTTACATTGAACTCATCACTGTAGCATGAAATGCACTTACAGATCACCTATGGAATCTCCAATTCTGTTGCAACTGCAGGTGAAGAAGAGGTCCCTATGATGATGCTCACTCCCCTTCACAGTAAAACAAAACTCTAACAGAATAGAGATGGCTTTTTTGCAACATTTTCACCATTTGACAAAAGTGCAAGCTTAGCAAACTTAGCTCATTATATTTTAATCAAAGCATTTTATTTACAAACTCATGTAATTTTAAAGACTTCACATATGGTAACATTTTTGCAAAGCTAACCATTACCTCCAGTGTAGGGTTTCCAGTTATAATACTTTCCCCGGAAAGGCATATTGTCAAAATCCGCACATTGCTTTTCTCGAAAATCACGGGCCCCTGAAGGACATGGCTAAAATAATAAAGCCAAAAAAGGTTAATTTCTTCCAAATATCAACATAAAAGGAAATGCTTGTATTGCAAACATAATCATGCAAGAGACCAGGAGGTGGTTCCCTGCTTTATCTTGCGGCTCTGATTCTGAAACTTGCTTCATTGCTTTACAGTTGAAGCATCTATTTTGCAACATTAGGCTGGCATGAAGTAACTGAAGTAATTTCAACAAAGGTGTTGCATAACAGTTGCCATAAAACTTGACAATCAGAATCACGTCAAACTATGCTTCATAGTCAATCCATCAGCTACCTCCTTATAAACACACATTAAAAACAGCTGAAAAAATTAAAACAAAAACATTTTGGTAAGAGCTGTAGGGTCAGTTATACTGTACTAAGCAGCTGTACTGAGACAAGTCATTAAGACATCAAGAAAAAAATTAAAACACTTTTCTAGAGCTGTGTCACCTCTGCTTACTTGTAGCCTTGACAAAAGCATTGTATTAAAGCTGCAAATGAGAATAGTTACCATGTTTAGATTGATATTTACCAGTCTCCAAGCATGCAGAAATAAAAACTGCTTTGATTTAAATCTGCATTACCAATTACAAAACTGTGAAGTATGTTTTTTACTGTGAAGTATGTTTTTTACTTGGAATAAGGGTAGATGTAAGTAAAACCCATCTCAGAAAGAATTATAGGGGAAATATAACTCTGCTATTTCTTACTTTTTTCATCAGCAGGTTCAAAATAATAATGACCAGTGATCTTGAATACACCCAGAATTTAGATAGCACATTAAACGTTGTTATCAATGTTTAAGTACCTACTGAAATGGCAAGCTTCATCAGACAAAGTATTTGAAATACAGATTAAAATAATTTTTAGACTGAAAAAGAATTTGCTTGACAGAAATCAGAGTTGTTAATAACTATTACTATTTTATAAGCAACAGAAGAGTCAATCTTATGGCAGTTTTACTTGTCTTCCTACGTATCTAAGCCAGTTCGCACAGTTCAGGAATCTGAAATGCATTCAAGTGAAAAGGTGTCTATAAACATGGATGATAAAAATTTACTGCACAATGCAAATATTAACATAATAATTATGATTCTCAGTATACATTAATCAAGCTCTTATAGTTCATTGCAACATGATTCATTTTTCTCCAATTTTGAACCTGTTGTGATATAAATTAAAATAATGGACATTAGACAGTATTTAAATTTTATATTTTCTCTATAAATGACTCTATTAGCTCCTAAATAGAAATACATTTTTCATATAATGCATTTACTGGTGAAAAAAAATAGTGTAACTACTTTCATTCAATAATCCTTCAGATATAACAGTGAGAATAAAAAATAACTATGTAAATAAAATAACAGTAATTTTTAAAACATTTTTAATAGTACCACAAATTAAGTTTGCCTCTTTGCATCATATTCTCCAGGCAGTAGAAGGATCAATCTTCACACCAGCACTAGCCTGGTTTAACATCTTTGTAGGAGGCATGGATAGTGGGATTGAGTGCACCCTCAGCAAGTTTGCCGACAACACCAAGCTGTGTGGTGCGGTTGACACGCTGGAGGGAAGGGATGCCATCCAGAGGGACCTTGACAGGCTCAAGAGGTGGGCCTGTGTGAACATCATGAAGTTCAACAAGGCCAAGTGCAAGGTCCTGCACATGGGCCAGGGCAATCCCAAGCACAAATACAGGCTGGGCAGAAAATGGATTGAGAGCAGCCCTGCGGAAAAGGACTTGGGGGTGTTGGTTGACGAGAAGCTCAACGTCACCTGGCGATGTGCACTAGCAGCCCAGAAAGCCAATTGCATTCTGGGCTGCATCAAAAGAAGCGTGACCAGCAGGTCGAGAGAGGTGATTCTCCTCCTCTACTCCGCCCTTGTGAGACCCCACCTGGAGTACTGCATTCAGGTCTGGGGGCCCCAAAGTAAGAAGGACATGGACTTGTTGAAGTGAGCCCAGAGGAGAGCCACGAAGATGATCAGGGGGCTGGAGCACCTCTCCTACAAAGACAAGCTGAGACAGTTGGGGTTGTTCAGCCTGGAGAAGAGAAGGCTCCAGGGACACCTTATAGCGGCCTTCCAGTACCTAAAGGGGGCCTACAAGAAAGCTGGACAGGGACTTTTTACAAAGGCAGGTAGTGATAGGACAAGGGGTAATAGCTTTAAACTGAAACAGGGTAGATTAGATTAGATGTAAGGAAAGCTGGAAAGGAGCTTTGCACAAAAGGCCCTGGGGGCCTGGTGGACACCAAGTTGAACATCAGTCAGCAATGTGCTCTTGTGGCAAAGAAGGCTAATGGTATCCTGGGCTGCAATAGGAGTCCAGGGAGGTGATCCTTTGCCTCTACTCAGCACTGGTGAGGTCACACCTACAGTACTGTGTTGAGTTCTGGGCTCCTCAGTACGAGATACTGCCATACTGGAGAGACTCCAATGAAGGGCCATGAAGGGTCTGGAGCATCTCTCATATGAGGAAAGGTTGAGAGAGCTGGGATTGTTCAGTCTAGAGAAGAGAAGGCTCAGGGATGGATCTCATAAATATGTACAAATACTTGAAGGGAAGGTGTAAAGAGGATGAAGCCAGGCTCTTTCCAGTGGTGCCCAGTGATGGGACCAGAGGCAATGGGAACACATGGAAACACAGGCTCCTACTGAACTTCACAAAACATTTTTTTTACTGTGAGGGTGACCAACCACTTGTACAGGCTGCCCAAAGAGGTGGTGGAATCTCCCTCCTTGGAGATATTCAAAAGCCATCTGGTCATGGTCCTGGGCAATCTGTCTGAGGTTTGAGCAAGAGGTGCTGTACAAGGTGTCATCCAGAGGTCCCCTTGTAAGCAAAGCGAAGTCTTTCTTTTACCCTTTTAAATACTGGTTCAGTTTTTGCCACAATTTAAACTGCTAAAATCACTGGTTTTATCCTCTTTTATTCTGGAACACACATCTGGCAGTCTGACAGAAAAACAGCTACACACAGGTATGCATAGCGTGCCATCTCCCTGGCTGGGAAAACCTGGGAGCAGCTAAAGGAACTGTAGGAGCAAAGGCCCTCATACAATGTTCCTGCTTTCCTGATTTTTCATCTGGTTTTGGTAGTCCTGAAGATTAAATTCTGGTTTCCTATACTGCAAGTACTGTTAAATTAATTTCACAAATGAACATACCGATGATATCAAAGCTTTTATATAACCTGGTGTCTTTGGCTCTAAAAATGCAAAGCCATCAATCCATAGACAGATTTGGTGACCTTCGCAGTAAAATGAGCTTCCATTTTAGTGGCTAAATCCTCTCCGTGAATACTGACAAGTGCTAGGCCTCATCTCAGGATCTTGCTCTTTGTCCAAATCATTTGTCTGAATTCAGCTTTCATGTGGATTCAGTAAAGTTTTCAGGCAGTCCTTCTGCAGAATGCAGTTACCAAATCATAGCCTGAGATCTGCAATATTCTGTGATCCAAAGCACAAAATGCAACTTGTAAATTTTTTGTCGTTGTTGCATAAATTTCCTATCCTTTTTAGTATCTCACCAATATTGAGAGGAAGTAGAACTAAAGGCTATGACCTCAAGAAATGCATTCAAAATTGGGCTCAACAAACCTGATCGCCTTCTACAACAAAGTAACCTGTTTGGTTGATGTGGGTCGAGCAGTGGACATCATTGTCTACCTGGATTTCTCCAGGGCTTTCAATACCATTTCCCACAGCGTCCTCCTAGAAAAACTGATGCTTTATGGTCTAGATAACTGGTCTGTGCAGTGGGTGGGGAACTGGCTGACAGGCCGCACTCTGAGGGTGCTGGTAAAAATAGTTCCTTTTCAAACTGGCAGCCTGTCACAAGTGGCGTCTCTCAGGAACCGATACTGAGCCCAACACTGTTTAATATCTTCGTAAGTGATTGGATGAGGGGATCAAGTGTACCCCGATGAAGTTTGCTGATGATACCAAACTGAGTGGGGAAGTGGACACTTTGGAAGGGAGAACCACACTGCAGGAAGACCTGGATAGGCTGAAAGGGTGGGCTAACAACGACCCTACGAAGCCCAACTAAGAAAAATCTAAGGTCTTGCACCTGGGAAAACAATTCAGGAGTGCAGCACAGGCTGGGATCTACCTGGCTGGGGAGCAGCTCTGTGGAAAGGGACCTGGTGGTCCTGGTGGACAACAAGATCAATATGAGTGAGCAGTGTGTTGCTGTGGCAAAGAAAGCCAACAGGATGCTGGGTTGCATCAACAAGGGCATCACAGCAGAGCTGAAGAAGTCATTATCCCACTCTGCTCAGCGCTTGTCAGGCCACATCTGGAATACTGTGTTCAGTTTTGGTCCCCGCTATACAAACAAGATGTGGACAGGCTGGAGAGGGTCTAGAGAAGGGCCACAAAGATGATCAAAGGACCGGGAAGCCCCCCTGTATGAGGAAATGCTGACAGAATTAGGTTTGTTCAGCCTTGAAAAAAGAAGGCTTAGGGGAGACCTTATCAGCATGTTCCAGTATTTAAAGGGTGGCTACAAAGAAGATGGAGACTCCCTTTTTACAAGGAGTCACATGGAAAAGACAAGGAGTAATGGGTACAAGTTACTCCTGGGGACATCCCGATTGGACACAAGAGGAAAATTTTTCACAGTGAAAACAATCAGCCATTGGAATAATCTCCGCAGGGAAGTGGTGGATTCCTCAACATTGGACACTTTTAAGATTCAGCTTGACAAGGTGCTGGGCCATCTTGTCTAGACTGTGCTTTTGCCAAGAAATGTGGGAACAGATGATCCTTGAGATCCCTTTCAACCAGGTATTCTATGATTCTATGCAAATGATAGGTATAGAAATGGAAAAATATTACTGCAAGGTAAGCTACAATATGCATTTACAAAATGTCAGCTCTTTGGCACTGTCTCTTTGTGTACATAGTCTTTTCCCAAAGTAACTGCTTCTCCTTACTGGGTAAGATATTTCACTTTTTTCATGCAGCTACAGTACATGGATAACTCTTGTCAAGCAACAGGCTGCTTATGTTTCCAAATGTCCTTTTAGGAGACCACAAATCATGAGGTAGGAATCTATCAAATGTATAAGAACTTAAAATCTGGTCTGAAGAAGGCCCTGAGAAGAAGATGATGAAATAATTAAAATTTTGACTTAAAAAAAGCATTGACTTTAATAAGAACATAAAAATTTTTAAGACTGAAGCAAAAACAAGTTGTCCAAAGAGTGTTAATGAATCATTGAACCAACACTGACAGACATCAAACATCTTATCTCACAGAACTCTGTTTATCTTGGAGCTTGAAGTTAGGCAGACTTCAGTAATTGAACTCACTGTGTTTCCTATTAACAAAGGGCTATACTACACCTCACAGCCTGAAGAGTGACAGTTGAAACTCAGGTACTGTTCCAAGATGTAGCTCCTCACATGAATGTATTTTAGAAAAAATAGGCTTGAAAATATTAGAATTATGAAAGCAACAAACAATATCTGTGAATGTATACATAATGGAAGGAACCAACAAAAACCATTTGCCTACATTTCTATTAAGAGAAAAAACTGAAGAACAAGAATCTTTTAAAGGTATGTATACACACATTTTTATATAGGTAAACCATTCACAGAACTTGTAAGCAAAACATGTTTCCATCGTATATAAAAAATTAGGCTTTTACAGTTTTAGTTGTGCATCAAATTAAGCTTCACATCCTATGCATATTTTAAATCAGACAATGAGTTACTTCGAGTAGTTATGTACCTTGCAATTCTATCAGCATTTGTATTTTTTTTAAATTAAAAATACTTTGGTTGGAAAAATACATATATTTTTGTTAGAGATAGTGTGGTTGGTGGTAGAAAATCAGTTTCTGATGAGTGTGTTCTTTCTACCACCCTTTTGTTTCCAGAAGTCATTAGCTAATGTTCTTTTCTGCTGATCTCAATGTTTCCATTAGCAGATGCCTTTTGAATTAAGAAGTCATATATGGCTTTGGAAGTGTTTGATGAGAAATAAGCCTAGCAGGAGTGTGTGCGCTGTTTCCAAAGAATTAAATTGGTCAAAAGAAAGGGCAACAGAACTAAGTCATCTCTGAAAGAAAAATGAAGTCAAAATGAGGGTTTTTTTTGGTTTATGAATAGTAACAGCTTTAGGGAGTGCTACATTGAAAATTACAGATGGACAATGAATGTTGACACTGCAAAAAAGATGTACAAACAATACATTTTTTCATAAAAACAACGACAGATTTGCATGCTTTTAAAGCTTACATTAATCAGACATACCATTCCATTAAAAATGTCAAGCACTAAGGACTGTCATAAATCTTGAAACAAAATCTACTAGTCTCAGCAATTCTTAGTTATGTAGAACCCTATATTATTACTATAAAAGAAATAGACAACAATTGTCAAAACCATTAAGGCAGTAAGTTTAAACTTCTGCAAGTACCAATATGTTTATACACTGGAAAACCATACCCCAAAAATACACTTAAAAAATGATTCACAGTCAAAATGTAAGAACAGTATTTCCAGATTGCCTGGCCCAAGTCTGCAATTGTTCAAGATTTGTTTTTAAGACCTAGACAACAAAATGCAAAGTTTCCTTTTGAATATCTTTTTTAAATTATTGATTGAAATTTGAGTATAGGTAGGGGACGAACATTTTGGAATAGAGGACTATAATTTTGAAAGATTTTGATAAATTGGAGCAGTGGTTTGAAATAAAGCAATGGATGCAATTACTACACTTGAATAGGAACAATCAACTGTGCAAGCACAAGCTGAGAAATGACTTCCCAAACAGCAGCTCTTAAGAAAGGGATTTGGGCATTACAGATCAACACAGACTAAATAAATATTGTCACTCCTGTAAGAAAAATGAACACAATACTGAAATGAAAATTAATCCTGTGCAGAGGTTTGGGCACCACACTTCAAGAAGATGTGCACTACTGGGATCCCAAAGGCTATTAACACAGACACTATCTAGTGTAAAGAAGACTAAGAAGAGACATGATAGTAGTCTGCGAACACACGAAATGCTCCCATAGAGGGAATATAATCAGCTGTCTTCTTACTGGGGAAAGAGTAAGTAAGGGTCTTAAAGGATGGGAAAACATACACTGTACTTTATGAAAACTGTCCTGACTGTAAGGATATTGAAGAATCCTAGTATGTCCCAGACTGGAGGTATTTCAAAACAGGCCAGCTACCTAACTATCAGTTAAAAACTGTTTAATGACAGTTGATTTTGCCTTTAAGCCAGGGAATAGACTCAATGGCCTCCTTGGATACCCTCTAGATGTTCCTTCTGTGACCCTATAAGCTTCCTCTCAGTAATGGAGAATAAAGGAAGCAAAACCAACTAAGAATATAACTGTCTGAAAAGTGTCTGACAATAAGAAATAAACTATGATAAGAATAAAACAAATCCTAGCAACATTTCAACAGTATCAGTAGGTAGCTATAGTACAACTGTTAGTAATAAAAAAGCATTAACAAATTTCTATATATTTGTGAGGGAGCAGGATTACGTAGTATGCAGACTTTATTGTATACTAGTTCCTGTGGCAGATGCTAAATAATATCTATTGGAGATAAACATTTTAAGTAAGAATACCTGGACAATTACCTCACCGGAGTCCACAAAGAGTTAAGGGAGTAGAGCTCCAGCATGCCCATGTGAATTTTTTAACAAATCTTAGACTGTGTGTACAAACTGAAACAGTGCTAATGCAAAAAGGTCATTATTTGAAAAGGACAAACAGAACATTCTATGTTACAGTTTGCCTGACAGCCATTTCAAATAAACAGAAAAGTTGGCAGAGGCTTGACTAATACAGGTTTAAAAGAAAGATAAATAATAATACAAATCAGTACTTTGTATAAGAATAGGTTTTATCAACTAAAGCTTTTTACAATTCCCGGTTAAATGAAAAGTATAATAGAATAAGCTTAGATATGATAAGGCATTTACCTTAGTCATACACAACATCCTGACTGAAATAAACAGAAATAAACCTGTACTCATTCAGTAAAGCATACATTAAATTTATTAAATATTGACCGACAGATTTCAACAGATAGATTTCAATAAGGAATCATCACTTAGTTGGTGAATTCATAAGCAAATTTCCTATCAACTGTAATAATAAGAAACACACTCAGTGTTACTTAACATTTTCATTTATGAATTGGAACTACGAAAAAATTTCTTACTCAGGAAGTCTTCCAATTACAAAAAGACCATGTTAGTGAAAACAAAGAGGAAGGAAGATTCATTACAGTGGATCATCTGATAAGCTGGATCCATGCAAATGAAAATTGCACAAAGGCAGCCAAACGCAAAGATACACATCTACGGAAAAAAATAAATTGGTCAAAGTTTCAGAACGGTGCACTATAATTTGGAAGGTTGTATGACTGGAAAACTTTTACAGGTCCTACTGGACAAGCAGCTCAGCTTCAGTTTCTCTTACAACACTGTGGCCAAAAGGCCTAACACACTTCTTGGCTGTGTGAACAGAGCAGCTGTGATTAGCAGCAGGCAAGTTAATTTTTAATTTGGAAATTTGTAGTACTGCGTAATAATTAGAATAACCTCCACAGAGAAGTTTGCAGAACTATTATGTATGTTAGTTAGTAATGATTGTAAAAATAATTTTTTTTCAAGGAATCAGCATATTAACCATTTTTTCCTGAAAGGTATCAAAAGATAAACAGGTGAAACACCTTTAAGTACAGACTCTCCCACTGTTATGAACTTTCTTGATGAAGAAGAAAATTAAGATGGATCTGAAGCTAAAATAATATGAAAGCCTGTTTATGTTTGTAGTGCTACTGACTTGGAAACTTACTAGTGAAATTCTTTATTGGTGTGTAATTTTTTCTGGTTCAATTTTTAACTTACTTGAATTTGTAATTTAGGTTCATAATTTGATTTTATACATTTATAGTCTGCCCCATCCCCTCAGTGGTAGTTCATGATGAGCTCAGCTCTAAAATAAAACTGCATGATCATTCTGGTAATACAAGAACCAGTGGATGCCTGATGGCAAAACAGCAGGTTTAGAACACATGAAAAGAAATAAATTTTCACAGAATGTATAAGAGGATTGTGTAACACATTAGCACGGGAAGTTATACAGGTATAAAAAGAATAAGAGGGTTTAGAAGTCTATTCATAGTGGATGCTTCCATTTGTGGCAGTTAATGTGGTACAGATACAATGTAGAGCTCAGGACATCTTTAGACACCCAGCTTCTGGAAACTCAGATGTTATATACACAGTAAGTCATGCCTTGGCTGCCAAAACTTTATAATTTTTCCCTAAATACCTGTTATTGCCCACTGCTGGGAGACAAGACACTGGTCTAGACAGATCTTTGCTCTGATATGGAATGCTCCTTGTTCATCTTTAACATGGATGCTCAAGTCAAACTCACTCCAGGCCTTAATGTGAAGGCACCAGCTAGGTATCACATTTGAGATAGGGATCCTAACATTTAGCAGAACATGTAGGTTGCCTGCAATATAGAAGTGCCCTACAGGACTGTTTGCCAATTCACAGCTTTTCTGAACTGGGAAAAAATGCAGCCATTGCTGCTAAAATGTAAAACAGACAAGTGGATTATACTTCTACAGTGGAACAGAATTTACTTACATCAGTATTACAGGAGCGATATCGCTTCCTTTCTCCAAGACAATATTTGCCTCCGCCTGAAGGCCTGGAAAAACATGTTTTATGTGTTAGTATATGTATTAGTACAAGCACAAGTTCATGAGACATACTAATGCATTATTAGTATAAATACAAGTCCAAGAGATACATATTATATAAATAAAAAAAAAAATACATGGAGGTTTTAAGGTGAGATTTTTAAATATTTTATTTAATGAGAATTGTAGCATTGACTTGAATTGGAGCAGATAGAAAACAATACTGGGTACTTGAAAATCATCACTCATATAGTATTCATCTAGTTTGCATAGATCCCAAGCCATGCAGTTTAATTGCATTTTGAACATACTGAAAAGGCATTGCTTTTAATTACTTCCTTGCTTTGTAAAACTAGAATGAGAAATGCATAAACAATCTATGTGATACATTTTTTTCTTTTTAATCTTCTCATATTACATTTGAAAATACAAAAAAATTAAGAAACACTGCCTGTTAAATACTGGAGTCAGCAAAGACTGCATTTTCTAGTTCAGGAATCTGATTCTGATTTGAATTAAGCAGTATTAAATCTGAGGAAACTCCAGAGTAAGCAGGTTTCTATAAGTGTGAATAAGACATTGGCTTTTGAATTCCAAAACTTTTCAAGAACCTTATCAATCTTCCACAGAGGTCAAATAACGAATTAACATTGGCTTAAATTGAAGATTAATCAGACATCAGCTCTTTGGCTCATAACTTGAAAGCAGAAAGGAAAAACACGTGGTGTTTGTTTTATAATACAGAAATAAAAGAATTTCCAATTAACTAAAAAGAAAATAAATACTATTTTTCACATCACAGATATTTAAACCAGACAACACTATTATTGAACCAAAAGTAATTTTTTTCCTAATGCAGACATACCTCCCCCACAAATGCATTTGCTTGCTATACTGTTAAACATTTAAAATTTAATCACCTTTCAACATACCAGCCCATACACATGGTGACAGGAGTAGTTAAAAAATCTCAGGAGATTACTCATGCTCCAAACAAACAATTCACTAGCATTTTTACATACCGTTGTGAAAAAAAAAATTAATTAAATTCATTATTCTCTCAGTAACGTAGCCTGGAATGTTATTGATGCAAATGGATAATTTTTGCTTTTGAATCCATTCAGTAAGTAGTGCTGTTTACCAGATTCGATAGTTATTGCTAATGATAGGAGGTGAACAGACCACCTTAAGCAGCAGTAATGTGACATTATGGTGTCTGTCTTGCAGAGTGCAGTGGAAAGCTGATATACAGTCTGGCTTGCAAAACATGGGTACAAGCAACAAAGAACCTAAGTGTACAGAGAGGAGAAGATAAGAAAGGAGTGACAAAAGCCACAGAATGGATTTTCATGAAAGAGCACAGAAGCTTAATGTTTTCAAGAAAAAGTGGTCTTAAAAACTAATAATGGTGACGGAAATAGTGATTACGGGACATGACAAGAACAAAGTATGGAGTAATGAAACTATCCTTCTGCAAAGACCTATAGCTGTGATGAAGGAACCAGAATAGGGCAAGCAGCAACAGAAAAAAGCAGTGATTCATTCAGCAAAGAACAGCAATGGAAATGAGTAAGCATTCCTCATCTGAGAAGCACTAGTGACAGAGAGAAGAGCACTTACCTGACAGACCTTCTCTGGAACAGTGTTCAGGACATTGGAAAGCAGACAGATGACAGAACCAGTACAGATACACACAACAGATCTAGCTGTAGTGGAGAAGCTGGCCCCTCTTGAGAGAGAGTAGATGGACCAATAGGGAGCAGTGGCAAGGACAGAAGTTGCTGAATTGTTTTAAGAGTCAGTGGGAAGTTGCAACTAAGTGTTGGACATGACAGCATATAAATGTATTGTATGCAACATAATATTACTAACTATGGTTTATATGTAAGCAGTTGTATGCAAAAGCTTGGAAATACTGTGTTGGTTTTTTTAATAAGTAACTGGCAAAAGTTATTTTACATGCTAGACAAGCATTAGAGGTAATATGTCTTAAGAAAGAAATCTGTATAAGGCATGATTTAAATATATTTTGCATGAACAGCAAGTTGCAGAAAGAAAACCATTCTGGTTACTACTAAATATAAATCCAGCTATATTTACAGTACATAAGATACATCAAAAATGTTATAAGCATGTCTAGTGAACTTCTCCTGTTTAAGTGTTTCTGTCTGCTATTTTGAAGACAAATGTTGGCAAACTAGCAAAACATTTTTACAGTTAACATGTGAAACCACAGTTTTGAGTAATTTCCAAATGTGTCTTTTTGTTGGCTCCGGCTTACTTTAGCTACTTACGCTGGACTGTCACAGTGTCTTATAGATGAGGAGACTCCTCCCCCGCAGGTCCTGCTGCACTCTCCCCATATTGACCATGGACCCCAACCCCCATCTATGCTCTGGGGCCAAGTGCCAAAAGGTACGCACTCTCCCTGATAACACCACTGAAAGATTTCACAAAAAAACACAAAATTAGCTTCCAGGCTGACAAGAGTTATCAGGACAGAAAAATATAAGGGTTAGGCAATGACCAATTATAGGCATTAGCATTCTCTGTATAGATAACAAGACTAATATTTTACTTTTTCTAGCCATGTTTAGACATTGGTGAGGGTGTGTGTGATTTGTTAATTGTCTTCACTAAGTCCTGAATTATATAGGTCTCTAACACACACCACAAGTTAAAACAAGCTTAAAATAAAGGTTTGCTTTTTTCTTCATACATGCTCCTTAATGTTTCACATTAAAGGAACTGCAAGTTGCTTACATTCTTTTAAACACTGAGATTAATTTCTAAGATTAGTTTAGTAAAACACCCTCCACTTAGGATTCACGTAAGGGCTTCATTACACAAAATGAAAAATTCCCCCAATGGTATTTTTAAGAAAGTATTTCCTTACATTTTAAAAAAGAAAATCTGGATGAGGTCACAATGGAAGAAGAATTTGTTGCAGTACTTGATTTATACTAACCCTACAGACATAATAAAAGTCGTGCCAAAGCATTAGACATGGTACAGAAAAGCATTATATAATAGTGGCTGGCCACTTGTTCAGGGACAGAATGAACCTGCATACTTCACTCATGCAAACACTTAAACTTTGCCATATTGTTACTTACATTGGACATACAAAATGACAGACAATTTGCACAAATGGCTAATTGTTAAAATATGTTTATCATTTCCTTAGTCAGAAACCTTTTTAAAACCATTCAGAAATAATCCTGGAGCCCATAGTTTGATCCACATTCTGGTGTCTACTACATCACTGAGAATCTGAAGTAGCTCAGTTTAGATAACCTTCTTCCACCTTTATAGGCTTAGGTGACAGAGTAGAGCACAGCCCCAGGTGTACTGTGACCTGAATCTGCACATTTCACTTCCAAAAGGTGGGCATCTGCTGTTTTAACTCCCTTGAATTCCCGTAACAGACACAGTATTGAGCCTCTCCAAAAAGAAACCCAGGCAACTTCTGTGCCCAAAATCAGCCATATGAATTTGACAAAAAGCACTGAGACATGCACAGAAGAGGTGGACAGATAGACATACCCCTGTCTACCAATAAGCACTACTGGAAGACTCAGTGTTGACTTTATACTAATAGGTACAGCAAAGCCAAGTTTTCTCTTCTCCCGAGTCCTCAGGCTCACCTACAGGCTCAGTCCCAGCAATGTGGACATAAATAAACAAGTAAAGACAACCATTCACAATGACCTGAATTACTCAAGATTTTTCTGAAAGCAACTGTAAAGAGAATTTAACCTTCAATCATTACTCAGAAAAAAAAAAAAAAGTAAATGGACTTTGATATGAACAAGGACTGTAGAGAGTGTTAGTTAAAGAAAATGAATAAAAATCCTTATTTTTTCATTAGAAATTTCATTTTGAATAAAAGATACTTCTAGACTGTCAAACATGTCTAAGTATGTAGCTCTCAAGACTGTACATTAAAATGATACAGTAATATTAAAATGTGTAGCTTATCATCAGCAAATGCACCTAGACACAAGATAGTTTTGCATACGAACACATGCTAGCATTTAATATAAAGTTTCCTTATTATAATATTTCCTTGTTATTTCCACATTAATAAGTGAAACCTGTAGCATTCTTTCTCTAGCCACGTTCATTCTTGTTTCTCCTCTCAAAACATTTTTATCCTCCATGACCTCTTTTCTCTGTATGCACTGTACCTATTTCAAAACACAGCTATTACAATCCAGCACATTTCTGTTTATAAGCCTCATCCTCTATCAGTTAGAGAGACAAAACCCAAGCATTAATGTGTCTACAGAAAAGATAAGGCAGAGTATTTTACATATCAAGTTCAAAACGCATTGCCTCTTCTACCATGTCTGGCCAGGACATAGCAGCCCGTATGGTGCTGCTTTTTAGTTTTGTGACCAGCGTGGATAACGCACTGATGTTTTAGCTATTGCTGAACACTGCTTGCAAACCACCAAGGCTTTCTTGGCTTCTCAACCTGCCACTCAAGTGAGCAGGCTGGGGGGAGGCAAGAGGTTGGGACGGGACACAGCAGGGACACCTGACCCAAATTGACCACAGGGATATTCCATACCCTATAACATCATACTCAGCAGTAAAACTGGGGGTAGGGGTGTTTCCAAAGCGGCCACTGCTCAGAGACTGGCTGGGCAACAGTCTGCTGGTGGGAGGTAGTGAGTGATTGCCTTTGATGACTTGTTCACTTTTTCTTTCTTTTCCTTTCACTTACTAAACTGTCTATCTCAGTCCATGAGCTTTTCTCACTTTTGCCCTTCTGATTCTCTCCCCCAGGCCTGGGGGGTAATGACCAAGCGACTGGGTGACGGCCTAGCTACTGGATGGGGTCAACCCACCACACTCTTCTTCAGGAAAAAACCCAAAGACACCAGGTCTCATGGAGTTGTACTGAGGAAAGGAGGGTTTATCCTTCTTGGAGACTTCTAAATTTGCAAATCAGAGGTTTATGCCAATGAGCAGGCATCCATCAGAGGAACGTACCCTTCGTATGAAGCTTCTCTTAAATCCAGACTACCACTGAATGTCTGCATAATACATAATGCAGTCCATATAGTGAACGTGCATTTTTAGCTAGCGTAGATATACCCATATGGCACACTGTTTTGTAATGCCTCTAATGGTAAAATTATGATGGAGAATGAATTATTTATGTAACACATGAGTCACTAAAATCTTCTGGTTATCTTCTCATTATAGTGATGAATCAAGTGATAATGATTTTATTAACTAAAGACAATAATCTCCTTGCAGCATTCTATTAAAAATGCCACACAACTACATGAAGAGTTAGCTAATGCTAGTCAAAAGCTAAAAATTAAAATGCTTGTGAGTAAAAATGTATGCTAACAATTTCATTAAAAATACATTATATACATTACAAACATGTCAAAATCAAAGTTAAGAAATGAAAGACACTCAAAGTTAAACCCACAAGAATATCACATACGCAAAACAGAACATGCAAACCATCCTAACTCTATATTATTATCACCATATACAACAGGCATGTGCATTTTACCAATGCTGTGTATTTTTCCAAAGCTGTGTAAAATCCCTGTAGTCTGTATTTTCCTTTGTCATTCAAACATAGTCTTCCACAATCTCATATTCCCCTGTAAAAACTCCTTAAATGCTCGGGTTTTCTCTACTGAAGTTAAATCTGAGGACTTACTGCTCACTTCAGTGTCTTTTCTTAATTTTCTAGTGAAAATTTGTCTTTCACCAGAAGCCAGTGATGCACAGAATCCCTGTCAGAGTAATTAAAAATTACCAAAATCTTCATTATTTCTAAAGGGATTACAGAAATATGCTTCCTCCACAGATTATAGCAACATCATCTGCCGCAATGAAGTAAGGACTATTGAGTAACCAGTATATGAATAAGCAAGAGGAGATGACAGCTATTTTAAAAGAACAATCGTTCATGAAAGATTTAGAACTGAAATGTTAATTCTTCTCTAACATTGAATAAATAACTTGCAATTATTTCCACTAGAAAGACAGTGGTGATGCATTAGAATATGTACAAAATGTGCAAAAAACCTCTGTGAATAATGTAAGCAGTCTGAAATTTTTCTTATAGAGATCATTAACAATAAAATAAAACATGATATTGTGGTACATTTGAGATCACTTTTATATTACTATTAGCTGTTTAACAGAACTAAGATTTACAATAGTACGCTTTTAGAAAACTCACAAAGAAAGTACTCTGATATTGAGGAAAATTGATTTAATCTTTTGTAAGGGCTAAAAAAAAAAGATTAATTAAATTTAAATTTGCCATCTCAATTTTATCAATGTATTTTCTGTCATTGCTTCTACAATTATTTTGCAAGAAAACTTGATGTCCAATAATAACTTAAATCATCACATAATCTAGCTATTTAAACTGTCCTTTCAGCACACTGTGTTTTCACTTTTTGCACATTTGCCCCTCATTTACATCCTTAGCATGAATCTAAACACTGATGTTAGAAGAGGTTACATTTTTTATTACTTTAAAGTCAAAGACAAAATAAACATTCCTATCAGTTTTGTCTTGTTTTATATGCACCATTTCCTCATCAGAGCCTTTTAAAAAATCTATCAATTAGTTTACCTTCACAAACACATCTCTGGGTACGCCAGAGAGAAACTTCATGTATATTTAAGTTTATTATTACAAATTAGGAAAAAGTGTACCTTTTTGAACCCAGCCGATACGTAAAACCCTTCACCAAAGCATGAACATATTAAAGCTTCAAAACAGAACAGATGTACAAGTTCCATCAGTAGCAAGAAACCACTCTATTCTCTTTCCCTGTATGCAGAAAACAGCTGAGTAACTTTTATGGAAAACACTCTAAAAACCTTCAGGCTTAAGCAGATATCTACTGTGGAAAATTTCAACCCAAAGAGTTAAAAGTTTGGCAGGTTTATATAAGCAACTGAAAGAAGGTTTTATAATAGAGTGTTAGGCCATTTTAACTGTAGAAATCCCTCCCAACTCTGCCAATAAGATATTAATGTATACTGCATCAAATTTTGCTTTGAGTTAACAGTTACACCGAATTTACATCAGTGTGACTAAAAGCAGAAATTGACCCTCCAGATATGATGAAGTACTCTGAGATCTTGTTCGGCCTTTAGAGCAGGGAACATCATTTATTATATATTTGGACAGAGCCCAGCAAAATAGGGCCTAATTTAGTTGTGGCCTTTAAGCATGACTGCAATATAAATGTTATGACAACAACAACAATAATAATTTTTTAAGTGTTATAGAATTGTAACCTATTATTTACTCCTTAGTGTGTGGTAAAGAAAACTACATATTTGGAAAAAGCTCATGTTTTCTGGTTTTTTGCTATCAGGAACTATTAATTTACAAGAACTTTTGAAGCTGTAGTTTACAGATACAATTCTCTGCTGTTAACAGGCATGAACAGTTTACCTTTGTGAAACAGCACGGATTCTCTCATTTCCCTCTAAAACCCAATGATGGAACAAGATACTGATGACTGGAAAAAGATGTTTTGTAGAGAGCAAACTGATTAAAGCCTCTGGCAAGTGGACACAGCAACAGTGTCTTAAAGCATCTCAACCTGTTCATTATAGTCTCATGGTTTAAAAAATATTAATTGAGGTAAATTGCTCCTTGTCATTGACAAGGAGTGGTTGTTCCAAAATAAACCTATACTGTTGATTTAAGCGTAGGGCTTCTAACATTTTCTATTACTCTAATAAAAGGTAACATTTTTGGTAGAATGCAGAGTTGTCTCTATTTTCATTGGCTAACTCTAAGCACTCTATTTTTTTTAATGACCCCTTCAATGAATTTATTTAACATGGTTTACCAATATTTCCAAACTCAGCATGGAAAAGTCATCAGAACGATAGTAGGTCATGGGCCCTGAATGTAGCCATCAACAAGCATTAATAAACTGTGACAGCTGACCAAAAGCTTTCATTCTTTTTGTTTAAACATCAGATTGCAAGTCAAAATGCAGTGTAATCTTTGTTGAAACTAGCCCAGCTAGCATGGCAAAAGTCAGAATGAGAATAGATGTCAGTAGTCATTGTTAGGAAAAAGTCCAATCTGGAGTAGTAAATCTTATGGACAGATGCAGCAACTCTTGGACAGATACCGGAAATTGTTTAGAATAATAAGCTCTCTTCACTTTGTACAAACCTGCATAAAATATATTATCTTGAAAAAAGGCATATGGAATTCATTTTTTCCCCAGTGCATGTCCTGCAAATTAATAATTAAAATATATTTCTCTCCCCTTTAAGATCTGTACAGATTTTGCTTTGTAATTGACAAACACTCTTTTACTATTCTTATCTAAAACTAAGTTTCAGAACTTTGAAACTACTGATATACAGACATTGTTGTAAGATCAAAATTCACATGTTCAGACAGATACAGTAGCAGTAGACTTATCTATTGCAACATTGACTTTCTGTACTTTTCTGTTAGGTAGAAGAGTTTTTCAGGCTGCACAACAAAGTCCTTTAAAGCTAAACAGTTATGCAAGCATAACTTAATACTAAAAGAAAAATTCAAAGTCAAACAGAAAGGTCACTGGGAAATAGGGGCTTTTAGAAAATCCTTTTATTAAGGCAACATTTTTTCTATATGGTTGTATGATTCAGCTTATACCTGAAGGAATAAAGATGTTTTTATCTTCTAACAAAACAACAATTCAGGCTGTAGATCTATGTTACACATTTTCAAAGTCCATGCCAGATCTGGAGTTGTAACAGTCCTTTATGGAAGATTGCCACAAAATTTAATAAAGATTAAACTAAAGAGTTTTTAGAAAAATTACTCAAAAAATAGAGTATGTAACAGGGGTTTTTTTGATCCAGGCGATAGAATTTTATACTGAGGATAAATGTTTTATTAAATTATATATATAAAATAATTGTGAAATAATTCTGTAGGACACTTCCATTAGGATGCAAATGTATTCTGAAATAATAACTCTTCTTTTGAACTTTTATGATTGCTCATAAGTACTTTAATTTTCTAGTTTTTTCTTCCTGTCGTCTTTAAACAATAAACTGCTTCTTCAAACAATAAATTATTTGTACTCACCCCCTTTTCAATGCTCCCTGTTTGGCAAAGAGTACCTTCAGCTGCTGGAATGCTGTTGGTAACACAGCGGTTACTTTTGCTGAGGCACCAGAGCTCTCTACACACTTCCTAGGAAAGACGGCAGAAGCAAGTTGATCAGAATAAAAGCCTGAAATTGCTTCCAGTCCTCATACACACACATATACACAGATTTGTTTTGAATAGAGACTATTAAGAAGTGGGCTGATGAGATAAATCTATAGATGGTTGTGAAATACTTTGGAGCAATTCCAAAGCCACCGTATTTTAACTAAGAATATTCTGCCAAAAAAAATTCTGGAAGCATCAAATTGTAGACTACAAGAATGCGTTTTTCACACATGCCATGAAAGTAACATTTTATAGCTGCTTTTTTCTTGATTAGTGCTAATATTGGTCTTAGTATATTTTAGCGTTGCTGTAAAAGTAGTCTTCAGATGTGCTACTCCATTACTGTCATGATCTGCCTCAAAATTACATGGTAAAAGGATACTAATAATTTTGAAATACGAAATGGCATCAATTATTTTTGTTTCCTTTAGTTAAAACCAAAGTTTGTGAGCTCAGACTACTTGCACTCCTGTCCTGTAACACCTACCAAACCAGTGCATGTGTATTTAGTGCTAATTGAGCTATGTACTAAAATATTTCCTTCAGGCTTTTTAGATTTGTGGCTGATATTTCATAAATGATTTAGACTACCCTACTTTCCTATGTTGTCAGTGTTAAACAAACACAGGTTTTCAAATCGGCTTTTTTCCTACCATATTTTCTCATTTGGTTTTGCACAGTTACTCATTTAAATTAAATCAGTTTTGTTGACATTGGAGATTCATTGTTAAAAACATCTAAGTGTTTAAATTCGTAATATGGACATGATCCAAAGTTGGCTGAACACTTGAAATCTTCATAGTTGTTTCAGTTGCCCTTCGATTCGGCTCTGTATGCAGAATGGAATCAGAAGTGTTTTGCTTTTACAGTAAAAGCTTTACATGATAATCTTTGTTGTATTACTTTGAGATCTGTGCAAGATTTTACAACCTGCTTATAGATATTTTCTAAGTATTTTTTAAAATTTGAAAGATACCCAGGTCTTTAAAATGATCTTATGATAGTCATTACTATTTCATTTTATTTAACTGCTCCTTGAAATCATATCCTACAAATAATCCTTGTACAGATTCTATGACTGAATCTTGGTACAAAGAGCAAAAAGGAAAAGACAGTGTGAGTAAATTAAAGTTATTAGGCACCCCCCTGAAGTTCACTTTTCTCTGAGGAAATGAATGAGTATCTGGCACCTAGGCTATCTTTTCTATACACATCAACAGGAACAACTGAAAGTTTCACCCTAAGATTCATGTTGCTTGCATTGTACTGCATATACAAATGAATTTATTTATACATTAGTCGCTAGCAGCTGCAGTAACAGTTCAACAGTACAAGCTTTTCTTGAATAATGCCAAATTCTTTTCCAAGTTTAAAATCAGCTGCTGCCATTCTTGCAGGATTGTTAATACAGTGTATTTAGTTTCATGACTGGTAGAAGCAAGGTATCTTTTTAAATATCCTTTAAAAACATACCATATTAGAATGGTCTGAAATGATGAGGAATGAGTACTGATGACTTTTGGAGTTTCCATCCCATTTTTGACAATTAGGCCTAAGCTATTTTGTCCTCTTTGGTGGGTGGCTCTACGAAAACTTAAGCAAATTGATGAGCCTCTTTTTAGGAGAAATAATGCCAGTTGTGAAAGCACACTGCAGCCAGTGTAGAACTACGTTACTTTTCAGATTATAATTTCTCGTTGAAGAAATGCAAACAGTATAAATATTTACTTACTTAAGTCTCTGAATATAACACTTGCTTTTGCCACTCAGCTGATAAAATTTTCAGATTAAGATACACACTCACAAATAAATATACGGTTCAAAATATCAAATAGAACATGGAAAGAACAGAAGACACATCACAAAGATTCTTGAAAAATCTAACTAGATCACAATTCCACAGCCATTATGGTGTTAAAATTCAACACTAAATAAAATTCACTTCTAAATCAATTATGAATCCAAAGTTCAATGCAGTATGGATTTCAAAGTGAAAACCTAAAATTGGTTCCTTTCAGACACAGTGTGAGGTGCACCTGTCACAATCCTGCCTTACTTAGTTTTACATTTAATTTACTTGCTCATTTTTTTGAGCAAAATCAGTGTAATTTACTTGCTCATGTTTCATGTGTGGTTTACGTTGTCAAATCATAATTGAAAGTGTCAGACTGTGACGATTCTCCTTGTGACCTTGTGTTGATTTTGCATCTGATCAAGTTCAAATCTTTAAATTAATAGCTGTGCTGACTTTGTGAAGTTGGTTCAATGTTCTGAAAAGCTAAAAATTCAATTGCATTAAGAAACAAAGATTTCAACCATTCCAATATAGACAGAAGTAAAAAAACAGACCTGGATAACAGTCTGGAATTTGAAAATACCTATATTTCAGGGTGATTTCAATCCAGAATTCTGGTTTGTGCTCCAGAGTTTACATGCAGAATTTCACTTTTGATATGCCTATACAAGTATAACATCTATATATTAACATGTAAGGGGAAGTAATAATTAAAACATGTATTTCATTGCCAGGCTAAGGTATCCACAAACGAAAGTATTTTACAATTTCCTTCCAATAGGATTCTTTCTGTATACTCAGGATTCTTCACGGCACTATACTCTTCCAAATTCACTGAACTAACATCACCCAGGCTTTTTAATTCCAAACAAATAATCAGCCAAACTCTGTGAATTAATGGATACAGCACTCCAAAACTATTTTAGTCATTCATCTGTTTGCAGGATAATTCTACACATGTTAGCTCACCTCCCTACTCCACAAAATGAGAAAAATATTTTCCTTCTTCCTAAATTGTTTTGGGAGATAGAATGAAAAGCACTATATCAAAACTAGATATTATTACTGACATAGTCTGGTAGTCCCTTATTGAGACCTTAATTTCAGCAGGAGTTTGCCCCAGTAAATCCCTAAAGACAAAATTAATGTAAAAATACTACAGGCTGTATCATACTATTAATATTTGAGCAAAAACCTCTGCTTAAATCAGAAAGGAGTTCTATTTCAGACAGGCATACAATATCCCAAAATCAAGAGAATATTTCCTTATGGAAAACTATGCAAAACACAGAGGATTTATTAACTAAAATAACACAATGTATCAACTTGTAGAAGTAATTTATATTAAAAACAAGAAATTAAAGTATTTTTGTAATTTCTTTTAAATATAGCCAAACTTATTTAAGAAGTTGTTTATTTTCCCCTGCTGTTTTGCATTTAGAAGAAAGAATAGAATCTGAAGTACATTCTCCATCACCCTGTACATGAAATGAAGAATAACATTAATAGTCATTTGAAAGCAAATAAGATATCTAAAAGGAAGTGGAAAATCCATCTATGCTGTTATTTCATTAAATGAAAATGGAATTATACCAGGTACTACTATGGCTATGTCTTCTTTATTTTCAGCTTATTTTGGAAAGTTAACAGAGAAATTCTGACTAAGGTGCATAATGCTTTCTCTTCTCCAGCTCAACCCTATACATGGTACTACCTTAGTTTCACAGTTACTGATTTGAGCTATTTCCTTACTACCACCATCCTATCTGTAACATCTCTAAGCAACTGTTTTTAATAAGCCTGCCTTAAAAACATATGAGGAACCGCCCTAGAAAGGCCAGGCCCAAAATCACTAGTAGAAAGTATACTGCTTTTTTTCACACTAACACGCACACACGCATGCATGCACACCCACCCACCCGCCCCCACCCACCAACATAAGGTGACCCTATAGGGTAGCCTTTTCTTCATTAGCGGACACAGGATGAAGCTAACATATTTTTTGCCAACCTTAAATTTGTGTGAATAATTTACTGAAACTGAGAGAAAGAAGCATAATCTGAAAATTAATCAATGACCTCAAAGTTGGTCTCCAAATGTGTGGATTTACTAACTACTAATTTGTAAAGCAAACAAGGGAAAGTGTTGTAAAATCCAGGAAACATAAACTGAAGCTGAGGCCTTTCACAAGATCAAGACAAGATAGATGACAACCTGTAACGGTGTATCTTAGGGCTCCATGACTTCAGTTTGGAATTCGGATGCTTGTATTTGCAGTAAATTAAACAAAGCTGAACCCATCTAGAGAAAAAAAACAGCAAATCAAATTACCTTCCTTTTGCCTAAGTGTTATCAATGATGGAGCCTTCTTCTGTTGTGTCATGCAGAGTTACATATAGGCATTTCAAATTATGTAACATCTAAGCATCCTATATCATAATCATCATAAATGGTAACAATACAGCACAATGAAAACTCAGTAATAAGAGCAAAGATCAAATTGCTGTGCTGTTCTTAATGTTTTCAACACTAATGAGTCTCCAACGAAAGTTAGCATTTTGGCCCATAATAAAAAAAATAAGACGGGAAATACATTCACAATGTGTATTAAACTATGATAATTTGGGAGTTTCATTTTTTTGTTCATAGAATTTTAAAATGTTAATTAGAACTTTATGTTACTTCAGCATGTTTAATCTGCAATATGCTGCACCTCTTGATGAGCATTTGCTAAAATAGAGCATAAAAATAATTAGCTTGCATTGTAACTTACAAGTCAGGCATGAAAAGCATCAACCTAGGTATATTCAGCCCCACTGCTGAAATACTGCTGGCAACACAATTAAAAACTAGGAGACTGTAATTATGGGTGAACTTCAGAAGGTTCAAAGTTTAGTTCAGATAAGCACCCAAAAGTTACCATTTTAGTGCTCCACTACCAAATGCTCATTAAGTGGTGCAGCATGTTATGAATCACAACATGCTGAAAGAATGTGAAACAGAATCCAAAGCTTAAGTCGTACATTCGTATTATGTTACCAGCATTCTTTCCTAAATATTGGGTGCTTATGTGAACCTTATGGAAACTACAGAAGCCCCACAAGATCAATCACCTCCAAGTAGCATCTTCCCTTTCAAACCCATGCAACCTATCTCATCTTTATTCAAACCACATTCCAGTATCTGGAATCTCATTATTGCTTCTACTATCATCTAATGCACTCCTCCTGCTTTGATCACTAGCTTCCCCTTGCACTTTTTAAACAGCTTTCATAAGATCCAGGCACATTGGTGTTATGTCTGGGGAGAGGAAGGGAGAGGGAGAGAGGGGAGAAAGGGAGAGCAAGAGATAAAAGAAGGGAGGGAGAGAGGAGGGGAGAGAGAGAAGGGGGGGGAGAAGGGGGGGAGAGAGAAAGGGGGGAGAGAGAAAGGGGGGAGAGAGAAAGGGGGGAGAGAGAAAGGGGGGAGAGAGAAAGGGGGGAGAGAGAAAGGGGGAGAGAGAAAGGGGGGAGAGAGAAAGGGGGGAGAGAGAAAGGGGAGGAGAGAAAAGGGGGGAAGAGAGGGGGGAAGAAAGGGGGGGAGAGAACGGGGGGAGAGAAGGGGGGGAGAGAAAGGGGGGGAGAGAAAGGGGGGAGAGAAAGGGGGGAGAGAAAGGGGGGAGAGAAAGGGGGGAGAGAGGAGGGGGAGAGAGGAGGGGGAGAGAGGAGGGGGAGAGAGGAGGGGGAGAGAGGAGGGGGAGAGAGGAGGGGGAGAGAGGAGGGGGAGAGAGGAGGGGGAGAGAGGAGGGGGAGAGAGAAAGGGGGAGAAAGGGGGGGAGAGAAAGGGGAGGAGAGAGAAAGGGAGGGAGAGAGAAAGGGAGGGAGAGAGAAAGGGAGGGAGAGAGAAAGGGAGGGAGAGAGAAAGGGAGGGGGAGAGAAAGGGGGGGGAGAGAAAGGGGGGGAGAGAAAGGGGGGGAGAGAAAGGGGGGGAGAGAAAGGGGGGGAGAGAGAAAGGGGGGAGAGAGAAAGGGGGGAGAGAGAAAGGGGGGAGAGAGAAAGGGGGGAGAGAGAAAGGGGGGAGAGAGAAAGGGGGGAGAGAGAAAGGGGGGAGAGAGAAAGGGGGGAGAGAGAAGGGGGGAGAGAGAAGGGGGGAGAGAGAAGGGGGAGAGAGAAAGGGGGGAGAGAGAAAGGGGGGAGAGAGAAAGGGGGGAGAGAGAAAGGGGGAGAGAGAAAGGGGGAGAGAGAAAGGGGGAGAGAGAAAGGGGGGAGAGAGAAAGGAAGAGGGTTTGGAGAGAAGATATCCTAGGAAAGAAGAAAGGGGACTACAGGAACTTGTTAGAAAAAGATACAAAAAGGATGTAAAACTACTTTAGGCTTCAAAAAGAGGAAAAATTCTGGGATTTCCCTTGGCTACACACATCCTAATCTTAAAAAAAAAAAGAGGGAACAAAATTCACTTTAAGAATAAAGCTGAAAGTGTTTCAAATGTTCTCAATTACAGCACAATACTGTAAGTCCTTACAGAAGAAAAACTCGAAACTTTAATCATTCTAAATGCAAAAGGCCTGCACAATAGTAATGAGAGATTTTGCACCTGACTGGCAAGACTCTAATGAAATAAAAAAGAATGGAAAGGTTGATAAAAATGACAGAGTATAACACCAAGATCTTCAATTCCTCCCTTCACCTACACATCCTATTAACACCAGTTTGTGAGTAGCGTAATACAAATCTAACTGATTGAACTACTCATGGTCTGCTAACAAACACCAAGTATAAAGTGACTTAGCCATGGTATGATGTATGAAGCTGGGGGAAAAAAAGTCACTTTTCAGAGAGTTACTAAGTACTATGTACAGATTCAACTGAATGCACAATCCTTGTCATAATATCAACAGGTGAGGGAACAAAAGGGAACTGGTAGTTCTGGTGCACAGATAAACCAGTAGCTTCTCTGCCTTTCCTTCTGAAAAAACAGCTTCCAGAATCTGCTTCCACCTTCCTATAAAAACCCTACATCAAGCTTAATACCTCTCTATTTGACTGGAGTAAATCACATCAGTGTTCCATGAAAAAACTGACAGTTTAATTCAGTAACATTGAGGTTTCTATCACCTGATTACAAGGGTCAATTGCAATTCAGGCTATTTCGCCCTAGAAGAAACATTGTAGAACCATTGTGTATAGCAATTTGTTTACTCTCCTGGTTTTGAAAGTTAGCTGAACAATGCTGTTTTGTTTTGGTCATTACTAATTCAGTTAAACTATTCTGTCTGACAAATGCATGTCCTGTACTTCTGTAGTTGACACTTTCCCAGCAACTTCCCATTAATGGTAATTAACTTTATGGCCACTCCCCACAAGTCATTAAAAACTTCCTAGAGACAACTAACACACGGGACTTACTGAAGGCAGCAGGAGGACTCCTTATTCTGAGAATGTATCTTCATTCTGCCTGTTTGCAAGCAGTAAGTTCATAGCTTGAGTTCTGCCTTCCAAAACACACTAACAAAATACGAATAAAAACTGGTATTTGAGTTTAAAGCTATTTTTGTTGCCAAACTGGAGAACTTAATTGCAAACATAAGACCACGACAAAGAAGAGAGCTACCTGTCATCAGCTAAAATACATTACCTGATGTGTTACAACTCTAGTGTGAAATACAGAGTAGTCCTGCTGATTTCAGTGAAGCCATGTATGCAAAGGAAAGGAGAGTTTGTCTCCTTTATTTACTGACACCAGTGATGGTGGAAAAGCATAAAATGCAAAAAAAAAAACCCAAATAATTCTAAGGCACTATCTCTGAAACGCATGCTAGCAGCCAACAGCTTCAAAGATCATAAAATGCACCACAGCAGTATCAACCGTATGCATAAAGTATTAACTGCTATTAAAATGTCTGAGGTTTTAACCTCTGTCCTAAAAATGTGGGGACCAGCTCTAAAGCAAAGCATTATTTTGAACCACAAAATCTGTAAGTTACAGTCAAGCATATACCAGGTATTATTTAAACTCATAAAACAGAGAAATTCAAAGTCAAGACTGGAATTCTTTCCTGAGCTAACCCAGAGACAGACAACAGCGAACTGTTATTAGGCAGATGCTCAAAGGTTAAGGAGGTAAGGAGTCAATGAAAAAAGTTCTCCTTACACTCACCTAAACAAAAGGATTGAAAAAGGTTCTTAACTATCAGGGGAACTGGCATACAAACAGAGCAAAGAACTGAGACACACTTGACAATCAGCAGAAGAGAATTCACACTGCATCACCCTAGAAGATGTAGCATACCCAGTAGCTACATAAATGAACAGGAACTAGCACTGTTTCTAACAACCTTAAAATCTCCCACTGCAGTGAATCCAGCAAGATACCTGAAAGCATGTATTGCCTTTAGGAAAAAGCTATGCATCAGTATTATATGGTAAAATTTCCACCATTACAATTTGGCTCACTGTAAGTCATAAATTGAATATTTTCCTGAATCTGAAAGTGTAACTTAAAAATGAAATATTTTAAGTAGCTTGAGGCATTGCCTCTCAATTCTTTATTCACAGTATCTCTTTCTTCACTTAAATTCTCTAAAATTGCCCTCATATCAGAAATGGTGGAAAGTATAGTACAAAGAATAATGCACATGTAACATTAGAAGGATCACTGTCTACTTGCTAAGATGTAGTTTTATTTACTCAGCTCAAAGGGCTAAATCCTCTCTTTGAATTCTTGTCCGACTTAATGTGCTGAACAATAAGGGAAATCTGACCAATATCCACAATACTTTTGCTGGAACCATAAGTGACTAAACAGCTTAAATAGGTCTAGTACTTACAATAGTTTCAAAACAACTACCAAAGAGCTCCTTTTAAGGTCAAATTGGCTCCCTGTCAGTAAACACACATACAAAAAGGCAGAAACTTGCAGCCCCTTTAGTGCTTTAGGTCTGATGCCTTAATTGTTCAAACACCTCTCCAGGTATTTAACTTCAAGTTCCTAAGTGAGAAGAGAAAGGCTTCAGGTACTTAAATGTGCAAAATTCTCTGCAGGATTAGGACATGATCTATGATCAAAAGCAACAAACAGTTTAAAATAAATATACAGAGGGAATGGATGAGGAACTATGGGAGAAAAGGCAATGAACACAGATTAATATTACAGATAGATGGTTGAAAGAGGTAATTTTTCTAAAGGTAAGACACTGTGACAGTATTCCAAAGCTGAAAGAACATGAAAATTTTCCAAGTTACTTCAAAAACACCAACTATCTCGACAGCAACATCAGAGCCCAAAGAAGGCTTGTAATTTTTTGGCCTTTGATTTGAGAGTTCAACTGTTTCTCTTGTCATGTGGCGCCATCACAAATCAGTGAAGAACATGAGCAGAGAAAAAGTCAAGCAATTTTCTCTGAGATTTCCCTTTGGTTTAGAATTTATTTCCTTCTGGGTCACTAAACCCCATGTTGGAAAACCTGCTCTACCCCTTTTTTACCAGAATCTTCATATAAAAAGGTCTAAAAGGAGTGCTAGAAAGACATTAGTATACAAACTAGGTCCACTGTTAATCAGGGATTTTTACTATGTTTTACCATCCACAGTTGCACACGTCTGTTAGAGTAAGATCAATGAACTACTAATGAACTTCATGTGAACAGTACATCAAATAGGAATATCCAAAGCACTGACTGTTTACTTTTGATAATGGAAGAGTTGAGCAGAGTATTCAACATAGCTTTTCCTGGTATTTAGATCTAGTTCCACTACTCAGTTCTAAAAGCCCTTTCATACATGAATAGGTCTTTCTTGTGTGGATATTTTCCATCTGCACTACCTGCTTCCAAAGACTTTTTTTTCCCCTTCAAAACTATGACTTGAAATCTGTACAATCATAATCATGATCGCATTTTCAGAGCATTATGGCCATGGCAGATAGTATTTTTAAATGTAGATGCTATTTTAAATGCGTATAATTTCTTAGAGTGGATATTACCAGACTTTTACAATAACCTGTTATATTAATAAATGCAGTCTGAATCTTTCATAATAGGTTATTAAAAACAGGGGCTTTTTTCTGAGCACTTACAAGTTATGCTCACATTGATGGCACACTGACGGAACACAATACACTGTACCACTTCAGAGGACTGGTAATGTCACATGAAGACATAACTTCCTTTAACTATTGCCTCAATTAAGCATCAACCTCTTTTGTAAGTGTAAGGGAATCCCAACAAAAACTTCAAAACAAAAAGCAGAAGGCAGAAAGCCAAGATTACCTACACATCTTCATTACATCCAATTGTTTGTGGTTTAGAAACTGGCTTAAGAAAGAAGGTGTACTGTGCAGCATGATCATCATAACAATGATTACATAGTTTAACAGTGTTTGAAAAAAAATAACATACATGTGGAAAAGCCAGGTTTTGCACATTATTAACTTTCCAGTTTAATTTAAAATGCAGTATATCTCCAGAGGCTGTGCTATAAATCATGGATTAAATACCTGCAGATTTCCTTAGTCTGAAAATAAAAGAGTGCATGTGGTGAGAATTTGTAAGGAAAAAAAAAAAGGTATGACTTAGATGTAGTGACAGGAAACAGGGCGCTTAAAGAACAGTGGTGGGAAGTGAGAACTTAAAGAGGAACAATAAAGGCCAAAAGAGGTTTGATGAGGGATCAGGAGTAGAAGACTCAGTGAGCTAGTCAGCCAGCTACATACAGCTTTTAAATCCTTTGCACAATGCGATCTGCCAAAGAGGCATCCCACGAATAATATTGTATTTATTACCCCCAGGGATATTAAAAATGGACTTTCTTTGTAGCTAGCCTTTAAAGAAGTAAATGGAGTATAAATCCAATGATTACACTGTTTTATCTGAATAATCTAAAAATTAAAATATTATTAAAACTATTTACTTTTAAACCACTAGGTATGTTTTTCAGGTTTATTTAATTTAGTCTCAGCTGATTATTTGGTAACAAGCACAGCAGAATGCATCCTTTTACTACATACTTTGGGCTGCAAGATTTTAAGCAAATATTTATAAATTTACTGCATAATGGCCTAAATGTGCAGGTTTTTATTGCTACTGTAAGTTTATTTACCTTAATTATTGCACACTGGTACTTGCAGCGAAAGCTTTGCTACTGCTTAGCTATTCAGCATTCTATTCAGCTACCTAGCTTCATGTTCCTCTGTTCCCATAACCATGTATCATCTTTCTAGAAAGAGATCTGAACAATGTGAGAAAGAATAAACTCAATGTCAGAAGAAAAAAAAAGAAAACCAGACCTGACAAATCAATACAAGTACAAAATTAATTTCAAAATAAAGCTTTAAATTGAAAAGTTAAAGCTAACACAATAGATTTCATGTTTCAAGATTAATACAACATGAACCTGATCTCATTTAACTGAAATCAGGGAAAATTCTGTAGTACACTTTACAAGGAGCAGGATCAAGTGTTCTGGGCTCCTTTTTCTCCTAAAATTAAAGTATGTTTTCCCCAGGTCATTGCTACCCACACATTTTGGTGTACAGTACAAATGACTCAGGCAAAAGATGCAGCATAAGGACTAAAATGTACCCTTTGCTTATGTATGATGGCACCAGACATGCTATGGGAAATCTGTAACCCACTACTGCATCTAACTAAAGATTTATGTTATAAAGGAATATATACAAATGACTAAGCAGAACACTCAGCATAAGGATTAAGACTTCTTACCCCATATTTACATTGTCGGGATGTTGCTCCATACTGGAAGCGACACTGTTCATCAGCATCATACACCTGACCTGGGGCCACAGCTGGATAAAGAAAGTCACGCTTGGGAGGCTCATTATCAAGGCAAGTACCACGGCCCGAACTGTTCAACATAAAGGACCAAATCAATTAGGAATTCTACTGGCTGTAAATCACAGTAATGATATCATGTATCTAGTTCTTAATTTTAACAGCACTGGGTGTGAAACAAATATGATTGCAATAAACAAACAGTAAGATGGTACACCCATAGTAAAAAGAAAAAATAATTAGAGGGAATTAAGAGACTAAAATAATTTTTCATCATTATTATTAACAAAAATGCTTATTTTAGATTGTGAAATAGATTTCATATACTATCCTTTTTTAAAGTGCGATAATTTCTGAGCCACACAAGACTGATTTTCATTTTTGTTTTAAGATTCCTATTTCTTTTCACTGAAGAATAGCTACATTTGGTGATAGAATGAAAAATAAACAAATTAAGCAAATAAAAGAAATTCAGCTTACAATTCTTGATGACCCTTCTGATCCTTCAAACAGCTAAGTACAATCTTATAGATATGAGCAGCGCAATTGGTTTATGTAAAACACATTTAAATTTCAATATGACTAAACGTTTATAGGATTAGGACCTTAACATCCATGCTTTTCTTCCATATGAGTGAACAAAACAGTTACAATGCTAAAAATTCTGCAGGATCTTCAAATTTACCTATACTAGGGTGAGTGAAAAAATTTGTATGGATCCAAGATCTTTTCTATTGCATTAATAATATTTAGTCTTAAAATTTTCATGTTAGAAATAAGATCATCATCTTTGAAAACTTTAATATTTTCTTCTTTTATATTCAGTGTTTTCTTTGGTGGTTGGTGGGTTTTTTTTCCAAAATATGACCATATTCAACCACAGTATTTTAGTGTAGTGGAATAAATAACAAAGAATGCCAAAAGCAGACAGAGTTCTGTTTAGAAACCTTTGTACTTTGCTAAATATAATTATTCAGTTTTATTTAGTCAGTGTGCATAAGAGGACAGATGCTTTTTTACTTTCACTTCACATGTGAATAAGTGAGGATTTTTAAAGAATTCTTATGCCAACACTTTAAATTTTTTTCCAACATTCCTACAAATTTTGCCAGCACTTATGGGTTTTTTTCCAAATCTTTTCCATGCACCTTGCCAAAGGAACATAATTTCCCAAGTGAATGTTCTACACTGTTTTTTGGAGATCTCCAAATTTCTAAACTTTTCATCTGCAGACAAAAAAAGAGCAAAAAGCCTCCCTTAACTACACATTTTATGTTCTCATTTTAACCCTATTTTATTCAATCCTTTGAAATACTGCAATAAAGCCTTTGGAAAAACAAGGAAACAAACAACTGCCAACCATTTCAGAAGCAGGCAAACAGCAACTAAGGCAATAACTAAGTAAGTACAGACAAAAAAATTATATTTGGTTACTAATCCCAATGAATTGAGTATGATTCACCTGCACACACACCCTACCCCCACATCCCAGCTGAAAACTACCTTTAAAATATCAACTGTGTGGTTCTGGCATAAAAAATAATGTACTTGCCCCCTTATTCCAGGTTTAATTATTGCAAGCATATATATTTTCTAATAGCAGCAGCTGGGAAACTATTATACGTTCTTTTGAAATATTTCAGTGTTGCATTTTGCTTGTATGAGGAGTACATGTTAATAATACCAATATGAAAATAACTCAAATACAATCTGATTTTCTGCATTGTCTGGATCAAACTTCAGATAGGAACGTTGCTTAAACAACCAGTGGGAAGTTCAACATTTGACATCAGCTTGAGCTAGTATTCATTGATGGGAACATTTTCATAGATTTCAATAGTGCAGAGTTTGGTCTGTAAACTGGGATCCTGTAAACTGACAGCCATGGGCACAGAATTTAACAACCCTCATTACCTTTGATGGCTCTCTCCATAGGCATTTGTAGCCCTGCACGGATTAAATTACAAAACCAGATCTAAATATTTATATTCATCAAACTTGTAAATTAAAGTCTATACCTACTCTACATGACATATAACTGCAGAAATGTAAATCAAAAACCTCGTATGAAATACAAAAATATGTCTCCTCTGCTCTAATGACAGGATTTTCACCATAGTGAAATATTGTTTGTCCTGGTTTTGGCTGGGGTAGTTAATTTTCTTCCTAGTAGCTACTATAATGTTGTGTTCTGGATTTAGTATGAGAATAATGTTGTTAACACACTGATGTTTTCAGTTGTTGCTAATTAGTGTTTATACTAAGTCAAGGATTTTTCAGCCTCTCATGCCCAGCCAACAAGAAGGATGGAGGGGTACAAGAAGTTGCAAGGGGACACAGCCAGGGGCCAAAGGAATATTCCGTACTATGTAACGTCATGCCCAGTATATCACCTGGGGGGAGTTGGCCTGGGGGCGATCATTGCTTGGGAACTAACTGGGCATCGGTCGGCGAGTGGTGAGCAACTGCACTGTGCATCACTTGTTTTGTATATTCCAATCCTTTTATTAGTATTACTGTCATTTTATTATTGTTATGATCATCATTATTATTGTCTTCCTTTCTGTCCTATTAAACTGTTCTTATCTCAACCCGCAAGTCTTATCTTTTTCTTTCTGATTCTCTCCCTGATCCCACTGGGTGGGGGGAAGTGAGTGAGCAGCTGCGTGGTGCTTAGTTGCCAGCTGGGGTTAAACCATGACATGTTGTAGCAGTAAAAAAGCAAGAAAATGACTACTAAGCAGTCATCCACTTACTAGCTACACTACATCACCACCTCGCAGACTGAAAATTTGTTTCTCTCTTTTGTTCTGCTTCAGTTCTATTATTTCTCTCAAGTAGCTGAAGACAACTGACACATTTTACACACTTTGTGTGAGAACCTGATACTGTATTGTGTGAATCGAAGTATGTTGGAAAAGCAATAGCATGTGTTATAAAACACATTAATAAAAACAGGGACTTTCCATTGGTAATGAAAGGTTTCACCAAAGCTGTGCAAAGGATGAAGACAGGCCAACGACCATATAACCTTTCCAGACAACTTCTACTGGACTCAGGAATGCTGTAATAAGAGTTGAGTCTATGTCTTTGTTCTTCTCCCTTTCTCTTTGCTCCAGCAAAGCAAAACCCAGATACTTGAGAAAAAAAATCTGCTAAATCTAGGGGAATGAACCAAAAGGTTGAATGGTATCAGAGCATTTTACAGTCACAGAAGTAATAGTTATTATCAATCAGGCCTACAAAAGTGAAAAAGGCCTTTGTGTAGATGTACAAAAGATAACAGGAGGGAAAAGAATGCCCAAATACCTTCATCTCTGCAATTTGAGAAAATTTCTACTCACAACCGCTTTTGTGCTTTGTGATCTTACCTTATATAGGAAGCACATACAAAGTCAAAAAACCTGCAGGATATCCCTGCAGAGCACTTACATTTTTTAATAGGGAGTGGATAAATCTTTAGTGTCTGCAATAGAAATATGATGATCTCAAACTCATCCTTATATTCTATTTACTCCACAAGACACTACTAGTATTCAAAGACTTCTTCATTTTCCTAATTTTAGGTTAACTTCATGAGGTTTTATGGGACATAGTGGGACTGGTTTCAATTATAAAATAGCTAAGTTTGATGTCATTTCATCCCAGTATTCCCGTGTAGTGTCTCAAGAGATCTTTGTAAAACACTCTACAATAAAATTTAAACATTTAATATCACAGGATAGCAAAGTAATCTTCTGCTTGGAAGGGTATCGAGGATACTAGAGCATTCTCTCAAACCTTAAGATCTCAGACATGCTATCGCCACTAACTGCTTGATCAAAGTAACAGCAACCAGGGATTCAATGTTAGAATCTTTACAGACTGAAAAACCAAAACTGAGGATCATCACCTCTGTACAGACATCACTGTTGTATCCAAGGCCAACAAAGAGAAAAAGCAAAAAACACGCATGTAGACCTTTCAGGGTTTATGCTCCTATTAGAGTATATATTCCCAAATATCTCAGCAACATACACTGTACAACACAACTCTTTCAATGGTTGAAGAAAATATCCCACAACACTGGCACTGAAAATAGGGTTTGAATGTTACAGAATTGGCTCATTCATCGTAATGATGTGGACTATAATGCAAGCTATGATTAACTATCATAAATTAAATGTATTATAAATATTTGTAATTATGTGTTATAGCTAAACAATCATATACATAAATATATTGATAGTATACATAATATTTTATTTAATTCTGTTACCAAATTAGCCATAAAAATATGAAAAAATACTAAAATGAATTAAACACAGTGCATTTTATACATATATATATACACACACATATAAACCCACAAATTATTTACATGCCTATATATAACATTTGGCTCCTAAAAGAATCCTTACTTCATATTTATTACATACTTTTCCTGAGTAAAGACTGATTTTTAGAGAGCACCAAGATATATTTCTGTACAGGTTACAAAAGCTGCTTAACTTGACATTAATGAATAAACTCTGCAGATTGCTCAACAGTCTACAGATAATAACATAAATATTTGCAGAATCAGGGCATAAGTAATGGAAGTGTGATTTGGAGTGATATGTTTAAAATTAAAATGAACCAGAATAGTATTACTAAATGAAAACATTCTTGAATGTTAGGGAAATGCAGATATTGATGTGGACTTACCACTCACTCTCATGATAATTTCTACTTCTTTCCAATCTTGTATGAAAGGCTGGATCTATGTCTTATCTATTTCATAGTAAAGACTCTAATTTTGCACAAAATTTTCAGAATACTAATTTTTTCTTTTGTTTGGTAACAGACAATTTGCTATGTCTTTAATGTATACTTTCCTCCACAATATGGTCTGTGTTCCAAAGTATTCTTTTTATTAATTTGAATAATTATCCAGCAGCCATATTAGGAAAAATCTATTGGTCCATCTATCAAGCTCATCCACCTGCTTAAATCTATTGGTATCTGGCCTTCAGAGTTTGGGAGATACTAAGCTATAAAATATTGGGCCAATTTATTGTTCTATATTTATTTCCTCAAACTTGCTACAAATAAGTTAATGGGAATCTGCTGCTGATTCTGCCTTTTAAAATTTCTTTAAATTTAAATAAGGCAAGAGGTAGACAAAGAGTCATACTTGCAGAGTCAATACTCAAAAACATATTGCTGGCCACAACTACAGAAACTGTTGGGTTTTTTTAACTGGGTAGCCTTTAAAGCAAAACGTAAGACTTTCAAAACTTCAGAAATCTACAGTAATTGGGGATATATGCTTTTTATTCAATTATCTGTTAGCTAGGAAAAAAAAAATCCTAGTAAACTTTACAGAAAAAAGAAGCAAATTATAATCCAATGTGTAGGTCAACAGACGATACTGAATGTAAATTTTCTCCACTGATTCATAGAGAGACATATGAAAATTTTGTATGATTGATCTTTCAAAACTAGCCTTGGCTTGTACTTTTTTAAAAAGTTCATTTAGATTTCTGGAGTACCAGGGGACTGGCCAATCTGCCATAGGTAGTATAGGAGGCATATATAGACATAACTTGTATTTATCTTGCATATCCACTTGTATGTCCAAGGTTCTTGGGTAGATGATGTCTGGGGCCAAACATTGGATGATTTTTTATACTGTCTACATGGGTTTGCTTGGACCAAGGTAGTTTTGGCTCCATTCCAGAGTTAGAAAGGTGTAGTCTCAGATCTAAATCCTGCTGTGTGGCAATCCTAGACTGTCCAAGAATTTCCTGTGAGAGATATTACTTATTCAAATAGTTTAAAGACTCTTGGTTCTTCTCCACTCATCTTCCAAAGACAACTCTGCCTTTGAAGGACAGAGTTGACCATCTGGCTTCTTCTAACACCTTCTCCTATCTGATACTGACAAGATTAATGAACTATGATTCCAGAAATCACCCAGATTTTTTTATTACAAAATATAAAAGTAACTGAATAAAGAATTCTAAGCAGAAATTTCTTTTCTTTATATCTAGGTATCTGCATGGCTCTATAGGCACACTGTATAAATATATGTGGGATATAATGAAACTTGCATGTTATATATATATTTTATATATATATATACACACACACACATATATGCTACATAGTATGAAATTTATACTAATTGTTTTTCAGTCAATAATATTTTTAGGCTTGGTTCATTTCTCCTATAAACAGATATTAAGGGTTTCTACTCCTCCCACAGCAATCTCTGTTCTCCAACACTGCCCTCCAACCCTTCAATTCTCAATGAGTATTTCTGCATTTAGTTCCATAAAAGGTTAGTGAAATTTAAAGCCACTGTAAAGCACTTATGAACAATCCAGTTGATAAACTGAATTCAGTCAATCTTTCACTCTAACATAAAGCTTGACAGACAACAGCTATTATGTGCTGGAAGGAATGTTTTTCCCAGAAAAATATTATTTTCTTCCACCAATTCAGAGCCTGTGCTGGCTGGCTATCCTTCTTGAGTTTTGATAGATCTATTCGCAACACATAGGTTTGCTGTGTCTTACTGTCGTCCTTTAAGCCGTATTTATCCTCCATCCAGCTATCCAGCCATCCCACAAAATAAATTGCTTTCCCAACTAGTGCCTGACTGAATTGATACCTTTTAAACGATACTTAGTGGCTATTCCTCAGTAGCTTCAGTCTGGAAAATTTGTTTCTGAGTGTAGTTTTAAGAAAGTCTTGAGGAAGAGAAGGATGAAGGTGAGGCTCTACTTTGAGTGTCACCAGGATGACTTCTGTTTCCAAATGCTTCTACCTGATGATAAAGGACAGTGTGGTATCTACGCTACAAAATGGCACACAGTGCAAAACTGCTCTAGCAAGTGGTAACCCAAGCTGGTAAACTAGTAAATCCACATTAACCTAGCTTACCATATAATACTGTGAACACGTAATGAGCTTATAGAAAAATTCATTCCAGCTGCATTAGCCTGGTGTCATGACAGACCTGCCCAAACTTGTACCCAGATCCAAGCCAATTAACCTAAAAGGTGTCATGGTATGTCATACAGACTCACGGCCTCAGGTTTCTGCTTGGGTATCTCCATTTCATTCCATCATGTTCTACCTTTCTTGTTAGACATAGCTAAATGAATCCTAAACTAGCCATATTCATTTAGCACACAAAAAACCACTTGTCTTCCTTGTTTGTTGTCTACTGGGTCCTGTCCCAGCTGTTTTCCCATTCTTGAGGAAAAATGGAAAGAAAGGGGGCAGAGTCTAATCTGTCTGGAGACACAGATGCAACATCTTGAGGCTTTGCCTCTAAAGCTCTAAATCAGTATTTTCCTCCTCTGTTGCTATGTGAAGAAGCATGGAATCATTTTTTCTGTCTGGATGCAGACTGTTCTGCTCTTACAGGAGCAGTCAGGGAACTGCTACTACATGAAACCCACTATTTTTTCTTTGTTTCTTACTCACTGATCATCACCTGCAACAGAAAAGTAGCTGCTCTTAAACCTGTTCTGCCTTAAGGAAAGGTGTGAATGGGTAAAAAGAAGTGATCTAGGCTTCTGACAGCTATCCTGCAGATACCTGTGTAATCTTAACAGCTTCCTGCTGACACTGAGATGACATGAAAAGCTGGGGAGAAAACTAGAAAAAAACCTATAATTTTACAGGCTATTCTACTTCATGAAATAATAAAACAACTATTTTAAGAAAAAAAGTATCAATTCATTTATAGGATAGTAGAACCACAAACAATATGAAGCATAGATTTATAATGACCAGATCACATTTGAGAAATCTGACATTTTTAAAAACAGATTGCAAAACTAGCAGATGAAGGAGAAGTTATCCTTGGCTCTTAGTGCGTTATTTAACACAGTATCTTATACAGTTGGAAAACCTATTCATAATTGCAATGCGTAAAATAATGTTTATCCAAGGTGGCTTTGAAAAAAATATGATCTACATTCCAGGTTACAAAAATACAGCTAAATATTATAAAAGATAATTTATTATTGAAGCTACTATGTGTAGATTTTTTTTTTACTCTAGCTCAGATATCACTTAGTATCTTCAGTAATGATTTTTTTTATGAAATTCACAGACCTTAGTAATTCAAGTAGAGTTGCAAACACTGGCAATGATAAAGATGTATCTCGAAAAAAATGAAGAGATTAGAACTATGGGAACAGATTCACGAGAGTACTATCCTGGCTTTATGCTAGTCTAACTACAATTTCACTGGCACCTCACAGACTGAAAAACAAAACTTAAACAGTGAATCAAACCTAGGGAATGGAGTAGAATAATGGAGATGCTAACAGTAAATAATAAAATAATTTTTAAAATTAAACATAAAGTAGAGGAGGCACAAGCTAAATATGTTTTTAACTGGCAGTAAAAATTTGAAAGATCACTGTATACGCATCAAGTAAAGAAACAAGAAAGTTTATTCAGACTGAAATTTAAAACTGCGGGAACATTATGAACAGATGTTCAGCTCTTCTTACATTTGCAGCATAACACAAGCCACAGAATTTTACCACATTTCTTTCTCTCGACTCATAAATAAGAAACTACTTCTTAGCTATCTGTTGAACTATGTCTTCATCAATAGACAACTTATTGTCAAGACAATTATGGGATCAAAATGGAGTTCAGAGGAGAGCAACAAATAGAAGTAAATGAGACAGAGAATAGCAGAACTGTAACAGTAAGAAACAAACCCCCAAATGCTACAAGAAAATACCTGAACTGTAAGCTTACAGTTGGAACTACTAAACTGTGAAATAATCTCTCAGAAGAGATGCGAAAACGGTACTCTCTGTCATAGTTAAAACTAGGCTGCATGACATACTAGAAAGACTACTAACGGGAACAGTTTGAATTAACAGAAATGATTGGTAATGATAAAACAAAACTAGCCTGTATATATTTTTATAATGGTAGTGTTAAACAAATACATACATATGTCTCCTGAGAAACTCCATTTATATTGTGAGAAACCTGTATCACACATATAGGTAAGGATGACTTATGTACTGTTTTTTAGTTTAGACACTCATCTCAAACACTCAAGTACATAAAATTGGGTAGGTGCATACTTCAGTGGGGTGATACTAAATGCCTTAACCTCACACAGTAACTGAAGAGAAATTTTTTCCTCTGAACAGCACCAACATTAAACATCTGTCTCTGCCCACTGACTCTATAGGGAGCCCAGACACCTCTTCAGACCAATTCAGTGATCCTCTACATTGTGTGGGAAGCTGCATTTGAACCAACCTAAAGAAAGTTTATCAGTCTGGATGGGTCCCTTCAGGTAAGATTCAGAATACAGCACCTTATTCTGAGGTTATATCCCTGAAAGAGGAGAAGCTCTTTTGGTTCTTAGTAGTCTCATGGTTAGACCACTTGACTGGTTTAAGTCAATCTCCAAAAACACAGTAAGTATCTGAATTATTGAACAACCTTTATTTCTTAAAGGAATGATTGCACTGATGACACTAAACCTACAAACCAACTACCATTTGCTCCCATAAAGCCCCTCTTACACCATTTTTAAAAATCCTCTTATTAATCTGTTCTCAGTGAACTCACAGTTCTGTGTCTGTCTTCCACAATTTAAAACGCATACAAAGGCTTCATTATGCATAATACATACCAATGTATACATTGATACGAGCACATTTTTGAGACTAACATATTTTGACTGTTTAAATTTTTTCATATGGAAGTAAAATATCAGGTAGCAATCTACTTCTGGATAAAAATCACCACAGAAGTATAGGTTAGCACAATTTTAATGTATTAATATAAAGATCTATGCCATCCTCTCCTATAATCTTTATATTCTCACCAATGGTACCAAAGAACATTGATAGATAAAAACCCACAAGACTGCATGAAAAAAATCTGGAGAATGAAATATACAAGCAACAGGGCTACAGCCTTGTTCCCTTCATTAGATTCCCTCACATTATGCACTTATTTAAAAAAAAGAATTCCCATCATTCATAGACAAATTCCACCCCTCTCTATTTCTCACCCTCAGAGTAATAAAATAAAGAGATATGATCAGCACTTCAAAATGTTTTGAACAGATTAAAAATGAGAACTGTAAGGTGGGGAATGGAGCAGAAGCAGCTTTTGCCATTACACAGACAAAGTGCTCTACACAATAAAAATCTTAAGTGACTTGCTATATTTCTGTCTGTTCGTTCTAAAAATTTAAACCATCAGAACAGGTCACTGTATCTCTACTATTTATTGTGAAAGGTGTCAAGTTTTTGAAAACTTGTTCTTTTTCTTGAGAGATTACTTACTCTAAAAAACTGGTGATGTAATCCCGACTGCATGCTGACCAAGAGAAAGGGTTGGTGTTTGCTGTAATATGAGCTGCCATTAGCTTTGCTGCTTCATGACCCTTGGTCCCACAGGAATTTCCAATTCCATCATGATTCATACCAAAACTGCCCAAAAGAGAAGGAGAGAAACAGCCCATTACTTTTCTACAGCATCAGACATCAGATAAAACTTACTGTCACCTTTACAGAAATCATGTTGGACCTAAAAGAACACAGTACAGTGGAGAATTAGGATCAGTTCTGTTTATTCACATCTCAGAATACTGCACAATTACATAACTTATGTTTCTCCCACAGACTTCTGAAAGCATTTTACTTACTTTCTAAAGCTTTTAAAGAAAATTTAACAATATTTCTGCAAGATAAATACAGACCAGTCAGTCCTTATTTGGTATTGTACCTGGATAAGGAATAAATTGTGGCACTGACACTTAGATTAGTAAAGAAGAACAGAGAATAGGTGATGTTGCTGTAACAGTACAGTATAGGCACACAACAGCCAATGATAATTCAAGCAGAACATGGGTTTTGCAATTCCCAGGGCCATGCTGTATGCATACTCCCTCTCTGTATCCACTCACACAGTGACTTGGAGCCTTTCTATTAGAGCTCTGCTTTGTCTTGGAATGTTGGAATGAAGATGACTAAAAATCAGCAGAAAATACAGTAAGAAACCTCTGGGTGGCACTTGGCCAACAGAGCTTTCCAGGCAACAAATTAATTAACTTTCAACAAAGATGCTATGACTCCAGAAAAAGAAATATGGCAAAAGAATCCTTCTTAGAAATCCTGCACTACTGAAATACATCCTTGGAGCTATAGATCATCAACATAACCATCAAATTAAAAATAGAAGTAAATTCACACAGCATCTATAGAAAAGACTTTCATTACAGACTATCTTTAGTTAAATTATTAGTGTTATTCCTAAACAATGAACAAGGTATACCCGACTGGCCTGACATAAATGAAGCACCCGAACAGAGTATTTCTTAATAGTACACACTTTTCTAAAATTCCATTTTCTTAGTCTGCTTTTGATAAATTTCTATTCAATCATTTAGGGGTAAGAACTTCTTTCTTTAAATATTAACCTTTGGTCAAATTTGTTCCTTCTTCCCAAACATGGCACAAGTCTTAGGAAATCAGAGGAACAGATAGTGAGACACATAGGAGCCTACCTGACCACAAGACAGAGTAGTTAAAAGCAATGCAAAAATGAGCTTCTGCACACCCAGAGCTGCGAAACTGTCACTTCTTGGTGTATCATACAAAGAGGTCAGTCTTTGGAGCCTTCTGTATTACCAATACTAAAAGACTGACTCCACGATTTCTTACTCATCATTCAGGAACATAGATGTGTTGAGGCACTCTGTTTTGATTTTCTAGAAACTTTTAGGACTGACTGCTAGAAGATACAAATGGTAGTAAATTAGAGGCTGGCCATTTATCTACTGCCAATACCACTTCATACCAGTTCATGCGACTTCCTTTACTGAAAATGGTGATAGTGGCAATATATTAATCTGAACATATTGCTCCAGAATGTGGTATAAAAGTAGAAGACCTTCATGTTACTCTGAGCTTCAATACACTTTTTACTCTTTCACTTCTTCAGCTGATCATCACAACCTGCAAGCACAAGGTATAGCTAACCATTCCTCCCATTACTGGCATGGATATAAGAAAAGGAACATGAGTGAATGATGGGCATTCTCTACAGGCCGGGGAAGAACTTCATCATCAAAAAAGCATCACTTCCTTGCCTATGGGATGTCTCCCTATGGAATAGCTAGTCTGTAGCAAAGACTGCATGCATCTAGTTCAGTGTATGGTAACCCATAAATGCAGAAAGACAGATGCTATATTATACATGGGAAAGGTCTGACTGACATCTTAGATTATTATATCATCAAATGAAGAATCCTTGTCGCATATAAAAAATACAGCTTTAAAAACAACTCATCTGAGCAATGTATTATAATGAAACTTTTCAGACCAGTGTTAATTATTATGATCAGTCTTCAATACCAATATATATTTTGGGAGGGATGAACTTAGATGTCCAATGCAACAAACTGAACCAGAATTTTACAATGAAAAATGTGCTTTATTCAACTAGTTCTCAACTGCCATCATTTCCTAGAATTAGTAGTACTTCAAATAGAATCATTTCCTTTTGAATTCCCTCTGTACAATTTCTTAAAATTGAAAACCATAACTTTTAATAATGTCTATGAGTGACTCTGTTATACAAATGGGAACTTGGTTATGTGGGAAAGAGTTGAATTGGATCATGCCAACTATATCTGATATCCAGCTTATCCCTATTTAGTGTATTCCATTTGTCAAAGAAATGACAGACTTCAACTGTCTGGGAAATGAAATTTATATCTTTGGGGCCTATAAAAAAAAAAGAACGTTATAGTTTAATAGCTTTCCTTCTTCTATCAGCTCTGCTTGTGAAAAAGATGATGCTGATGGTGGCAGCAGTATGCCTGATAAAAAGCATGTCTGTGAATGGAAGCCGCGGTTCCTGATGCAAACAGGAACTCAATGCCTTTTCATGAGCTGATGGTATTCTCATTTTTTGTAAATATTCTTTCACTTAAATCACCTATTCCCTTCCAAGAAGGCTCTTCTACTTGCCCCAGCTTCTGAACTTAGGAGGAAACTGATCATTAGGTGCAGGTAATTTTGTCTGATGCTTGGAAAGGAGTTTTGCAGTTACTGTCATGTTATTTCCAAAGACAGTAGTGGCAGCATGCCATTACAGCCCAGTAAGTTGCACTCTTATGGTGAGGACTGCACATGAAAACACATTTCTGTCCAAAGTACCAGTTTTATTTCCATCAGAATATGTTGGTTATATTTGGCCATCATTACGTTAAAACTATGTCTTACAAAATCATGTTTACAATTAGATTAGGGTGGGAAGGCAGGGAAGAAAGCAAGAAACATAAAATACTCTTTGTGGAGCCACTGCTATAATTTACTTACCTTTTTCAAACTCACTAAACAGATGCAGACTGTATTTCTTTCACTGGCTTAAAAAGCATGTCTAAAACTACCAGTGTAATTTTGTCCTTAAAAGAACAGCCAGATGAGCTTGGAGAGAGTGAAAAGTCTTCTCAGGTGACACAGGAGTTTTTCTATGAAGTCACCTTTCCACCTACCATCTCAAGGAAAGATGTTTAACCCAGCAGCTCTGGTTTTTTTTTCCAATCATTATGGCTCCTCTTTTTCCCAAGAGAGCACCTGTATTACATTTAAGAACTGTGCAAAGTAGCAATACTAAGAACTTTAAAATCATAATTGAAACTCTCCTGCAATTTCTGTATAGTCTGTATACATCTTAAAAAATACTAAGGCGGCACCACATCTGACTAGTGCTCTGTGCCCATTTCATTTACTAACATCTGTAATAGAACAGATGGGTTTTTTCCTTGGCAATCTGTTTTTCCTTATATCTGAAAAAAATATCTGAGGTAATTATTTGTAATACACATCCAACTTAAGATCTGACCTCAAAAATCAAAGGGAAGATAACTAGTCTCAGCTGCACTGAATAAAACAGAAATAGATAACCAGAGACCCTGGAGTATAAGCAGAGGGAAGGATGGTAATGTGAACTTCTCATCTACCCTTCCTTTACCTTGCGAAGGAACAATACTGCAGGTCCCTGCAATTTCATTTGTATTTAAGATGAGGTTACTGATTTGTTGGGCGGTTCTAAACTATGATGGTTATGGCTGCCAAAACACTTATTGCTGATGTATCTGAAATGACAGCAGTTATTTTTGTGAGGCTGCCAGGATGCTTCTGTCCTCATTTATTATCCAAACACTTAAGATTCAGAGAAGACAGGTCCAAACCAATCTGAATGCTCCCCAGTACTGTTCACTGGGGTTTATTTTGTATACCATGTACTTTTACAGCACTGAAGTGATCTGAAATGTGATACTTGAGTGAACTGCTTTTCCTCATTAACAAACAATTAGCTCCACTTTCCAACTGTAGTACTAATGATCTGCATATCAAACCCTTTCCTAGCTTTCTTGGGGTTTGGAGTGTTCAGAACTGCAGAGAATGGTAATGTTTCCTTTCTATAAATAAAACAGCAGGGTATGTTCATTTTTTAGTCACTTACTGATTCATGTGGTATATGAGTTTGACCTAATTCTTTGAAAGCACGGGCTCTTACTTTGCTCTCCCACTTGTTTAACGGTGTAAGAAAGAAGCATACCAGAGACTGAGAATCTCGAGTCAGGTGAGGCAACAAAGTTACAGGAACACAAGCAAGAGAAATACTGTAAAATCAACCACTTGATCTTCTTGTCCATTATCTGAGGCTGATTTAGAGCTGCATAACTACAAGTAACTCTTCAGGAAAAACAAACTTTTCTTTCTAAGAGAGAAAAGAAACTTTAACCTGAAGAAGTTTTATTATACTAATTATTTGCACTAGGAGAGACAAACATACACACTAAGAGTGAAATGGGTCATCTTCAAGCTAAGTATCTTGACCAAGGTACATTGCTACAACTTCCTCCAGTGCCTCAGCATGTTAGTTAAACACACTGCTCTCATAACATATATGTAGAATGCAGCAAAGGGCAGGGAAGGGTCATAAAGTACACCAGTGAAGAATACTTTAAAAATTTCTAACAGTGAACCTCTGCTACACGGAGAAGAGATGAAAGGCATGCTTGAACAAGTATTCTTGTACTAGATATAGACCTAAAGCATGAATTATAATTTGATTGTAAAAACTGCCAGTTTATTTTATTAGATACCAACTTTTTCATAAACTTTTTATTCATTTATTTTTTGTAGTATGTTGTACTTATTCTCATAATTATTTAAAAAGTGTCATTTAAATCTATATACGTATTTCACATAGCTTAGAATGTCTATTTACAGACTACATTGAAAAAATAAGAAAATTGTCAGCTTCCCTGTTTACCACAGCTTTCAATTGCCTTAGTGACATTTGAACATGTACAAGGAGGAAAGAGAAGGAGAACTCGCATGTTTCAGCATTATTTTGTTCAACAAGAAGTGCATGAATGCGAACATAATCTACTATTAAAGAATAAAAGAATTTTTTTTCCCTACGAGAGCTTTGAACTACATGCATCAAAGCACAATTTCTGTGTGGACAAACATGGTAATTTTCTTAATTATTCTCATGTCTACTAGCAATTAAATATTTGTCAAATGATGTGATGTTATGGTAAATTTTTGGAGAAGATACAATCTTCATATTTCATGGTTATATAGTAACAGAAGGTCAGCACTTTTTCCTTGTTTTTTCAACTATATCCCCCATACCATGTCATAAGATAAAGTTCTCATTTTATTATGTAGCCTCATATATATATTCCTAGCCAATGTTATAAAAGTATTGGTTATAGCTTCCTAACAGCACACAAATTGCAACTCACCCTTAAATGACATTACAAATAAAAGAAAAAAGGATAAAAAAGTATGGTCTTGAAAAATTAGTTATTTTAATTTAGGATCACAAACATTGATAGCATTTATTGAAACGACCTCATATTACATTGTTCCCCTTAAGCGAGGAATCAAGATTAATTAGTTACTTCACTTTCTATTGCCATTAATGTGAATTTTAACCTTAACTGCTGATTTCCTGCATTTAGAGATTATTATATGGTTTGGAGCATCCCTAATCCTTTATTCTGAAGTAATGCAGAATTTAAAACTTTGACTTTGGTGAAACATATTACTGCCCTGAAAACTTTGGAAACAAACTAATTCAATAATGGTAGCTTTATAACAAGCATAACTGCCATGAAATTAAACATAATTTCAGCATACTTTTATGATAACATTTTTCCCATTTAATTCCTAACCATCATTCTTCTCCCAGTTATGACTGATGATCAAACAGCCCATCAAATACAATTTTTATATATTAGCATAATTAGTATTAAATAACATATGAAGCTCTTAAAAGCACAGCAAATTCTAATTTACTAAAAAAAATGCAGTCTATTCAGAAACCTGAACTTTCTTATAGGGAAATGACAGACTTCTATGGGAATATTAGAAAAACTAGAGCACAAACTCCTCCTCTTGGTTTACACTTCCATAGTTATTCTGCTTTCATGCCACAAGAGTAACACTAAGTAAGATTTGTGTGCTACACAAAGCCAGAGTATGAATGCATCAGGTCTCTACACTGTAGGTCAAAGTGGAAAGTATTGGCTCTAACCAGAAAAAGCTAACTTCTGAGCTCAGGTTTCCTTTGAAAATTCATGACGCCCTGAAGGTTATGATAACCTTCCTCTTGACCCCATTTATTCTTCTTACACTTTTGTTAAAAACTGTGAAGTGTTATTGCATTACTTTTCCTTGGTAAGAATGCTTTAATGTTAGACAAATTATTTCAGTATTGTGAATTCTAAACTTCACATAACACAGATATTTAGACACAAGCCTTTTTCATATTATAAACAGAAATGTCACTGAAACCAGAATTCTCTAGCCTTATGACATTTCATTTTATATGCATAAAACATCATTAAATTTGAAGTCCCAATGAAGACTTGTTTATAGAAGTTACATGCTTTCATACCTGCAATATTACAAAGGCAGGCATAAAACAATGTTCCTTTAAGAAAAAAGATTGGGGCGGCACGAGAGAGTGAGAATATGATTATGTATGTCTTACATGGCTTCTCCAGCCAAAAACTGGACACATTTTAGTTTGGGTTTATTTAACTAAAAAACGTTACTTAAACTGTACCTAAAAACTTAAGGCATTGGTCTCAATCCTAGGCATCTAGCAGGACCCCAGGCACCTAGCAGGGACAAGTTTTAACTTGTTCTGGCTGGCGTTCAGGTGTTCATACACTGTAGATTTGAGACAGTCTGTAAGCCCTGTTATACTTGAAGATGAAGATGGAAGACATCATCATCACATATAAAACAACGACGGCATCAACTGGAGATCTGTTCATGGGAGAACTGACAGGAGGTGGTATTAGTACAATTCATCCCAGTCGTATTTCAATTATTTTTGAAAGCTATTTTGAAGTTTGGTATATGTGTCCCCATTACCTCAGATTGGAGCATTTGCCTTCTAGTTGTACAAGACATACATTCCTTGACAAGCATTTCTTCTAGAAAACATCTCACTCAAAATCAGGTCCTATAATGCAGCTGAGGTTTGACTGATTGTGGTGGGTTGATCCTGGCTGGATGCCAGGTGCCCATCAAAGCCGCTCTGTCACTCGCCTCCTCAACTGGACAGGGGAGAGAAAATATAATGAAAGGCTAGTGGGTCTAGATAAGGACAGGGAGACACTCAGCAATTACTGTCATGGGGGACTAGACTTGGGGAAATTAGTTTAATTTATTACTAATCAAACCAGAGTAGGATAATGGGAAGTAAAACCAAATCTAAAACACCTTCCCTCCACCCCTCCCTTCTTCCCAGGCTCAACTCCACTCCTGAATTCTCTCCCTCCTCCCCACCAGCAGCGCAGGGGGACAGGGAATGGGGGTTGGGGTCAGTTCATCACACATTGTCTCTGCCGCTCCTTCCTCCTCAGGGGGAGGACTCCTCACACTTTTCCCCTGCTCCACTGTGGGGTCCCTCCCATGGGAGACAGTCCTCCATGAACTTCTCCAGTGTGAGTCCTTCCCACAGGCTGCAGTCCTTCATGAACTGCTCCAGCATGGGTCCCTTCCATGGGCTGCAGTCCTTCAGGCACAGACTGCTCCAGCATGGGTCCCCCAACGGGGTCACAAGTCCTGCCAGAAAACCTGCTCCAGCGTGGGCTCCTCTATCCACAGGTCCACAGGTCCCACCAGGAGCCTGCTCCAGCGCGGGCTTCCCATGAGGTCACAGCCTCCTTTTGGCATCCACCAGCTCCGGTGTGGGGTCCTCCATGGGCTGCAGGTGGATATCTGCTCCACTGTGGACCTCCATGGGCTGCAGGGGGACAGCCTGCCTCACCATGATCTTCACCATGGGCTGCAGGGGAATCTCTGCTCCGGCGCCTGGAGCATCTCCTCCCCCTCCTTCTTCACTGACCTGGCGGTCTGCAGGGTCTTTTCTCTCATGTGTTCTCACTCCTCTCTCCAGCTGCAATTGCACAGTTTTTTCCTTTCTTAAATACGTTATCCCAGAGGCACTACCACCGTCGCTGATGGACTCAGCCTTGGCCAGCAGCAGGTCCAACTTGGAACTGGCTGGCACTGGCTTTATTGGACATGAGGGAAGCTTCTAGCAGCTTCTCACAGAAGCCACCTCTGCAGCCCCCCCACTACCAAAACCTTGCCATGCAAACCCAATACGCTGATCAAACATGAAGCTACTGATCACTGAAAAGACAGCTTCTGAAAGTTCCCCTAGGATTTCCTAGATTAGAAATTTCTACTCCAGCGCTGAAGACTAACTTTCTTATATGGGAGGAGGGGTATTTATGCTATTTTTCTACTTTGCACATAGACTTTAAAAAGACTTTAAAAAAGTGCTAGAATTGCAGGCACATCTTAGCAGTATGAATTGATTCAGAACTAAATACATGCTTGAAAATATTGTTGCTCTTCATCTTGAAGCCAATTTACTCCGTTTGACTATAATCTATTTTATTAGTATTCCTTACACCTTTTTTTCATCAAGATATGACTGCCAAACTCCTCTGAATTTCCATTCATTACATCTTCTATAAGTTAAAACAATTTTGACTTTTCAGAAATTACTTTAGCTACCAGCCTTTTCTCCCTGCTCCTTCTGCAGCCCTCAACAGCTGTCTGTCTTCAGTAAATTCTTTTCTTACTCCAAGTTTTATAGGCAGCTCTCTGTTCTAAGTCTAGTCCACTGTCCTTGAGTTTTGACATTTCCTTTTTTTCACCCTTTTATTCATTCTTTTTCACTTTGTTATTCAGTTTCCAGATCTCAGCTAACTCCACAGGACTGCAACAATGAACTGCACAATACTTTATTCTAGGGATATACCCCTTTCAGTGGAACCTGGAATTCCTTATCAGCTCAACCAAGCATCTTGTATCGTGTGCATGGGGCAAGCTAGGCATTTTAGAAGTATCCAAATTAAAAACCATAGAGCGGAAAGCGACCTAACTCAGCTGGTAGGGAAACAGAAAATGGGACTGGATCTTAAATCTCACAAATTGTCTGAGCATAAGACCACATTCAAGCCTGAAAATAGTTCCTTTCTTCACGAAGACGAAAAAGTCAAACTTTGCTTGACAATGCAGGGGATATGCATTCAATTCTCACTCCTGCCATGAGAAATCACTGGTTGTAATTTTTGCTCACCAGAAATCCTAAGCATTTCTTTGGTGTGAAACATACAATGATAGGAAAGTAAGCATTCTGTAAGTCAAGTATCATAAAGCAAATTTCTAGAGACACTATTCTGAAGGCTAAAGGGCCCACTCGGAATTTTATCTGATTCACGGAAGTACTAGGAGTAATACAAGGCTGTTCTCAGAACCATGCATAGGGAGAAACAACTATAAAACTGTTAGTCTAACACCATTCTTTAGGCCCTCAAGAAAGAACCACAGAGTTAATCACAGTGTATGGTTGTCTTCAAGAAAAACAGCTGTTTATGAGTCTCAGCTGCACACAGCTTATCTGCACCAAAACTGGGTTATACACACAGAAAAACTACAACTGGTAAGGAACAGAAGCCACAAAAATATTTTTAAAAACACTTATAAATATTAAACAGAAAGTATGACTGACTATAATAATCACACTCACTCTCTCACTCTCTTTAAGTCTTCAAGACTAAGTGCTTTTCTGGATAATATTTTTCAACCAAATGGAAGTTACTTGGATCAATACAAGGTTAAATGAGTTAAATTTAATACACTATGATATACAGAAAGTCAGATTGAATGATCTAATGACTTCTCATCACTCTATAATTTAATTGAGCCATGCTTCCATCAGGGAATCTTACACATCCAATTTTGGACAAACTGTGGATAATCTATCAAAATATATGTATTATCATTACCGTTCTCTTTTAATCACAAGAAAATTTTACTCCTCAGTTCAACATTTTTTTAAAAACTCAGTATTTCATGGCAACTATGTGACTAATAAAAACATGATCTTTCAAAGTACAGTCCTCCCATTCTAATTTAATTGAGTGCTTTTTTGTTATGTTATATATTCAGCGTAGTCATGTTCCTTAAATGCTTCTATTTTTCATTTGATAACGAAGCCAATTTCCTATTTCCCATGTATGTCTGAAGAGAAAAGCAATCATCACAGTTCAGCCAAAGAAGAAAGCTTACAAGGCTCCCCAAGACAATTATTTTACTCACATATGCAATTACCTTCCAGTAGGTACTAGGAAGCAGGAAGTTGAGAGGAAGTAACAACTTCCTTTATCTAGTCAGAGGCATTCAGTCACAGTGTGGGTGAACGGGAGGTGATGCGTGGATAGCACAAAACATTATAAACCTTGAAGATTTTTTGCCCACATATTCTTTTAAGCTTTTACTGAAACTATCTATATGGCATGTTCATTTTTAACACCAAGCTTACAATGCAACTTTCTCTAACCACTGTGCATTGGATAAAAGCCAAAGGAATATGATTTCTACTTCCTTTTCAAACAAGCATTTGACATGTCATGCCAGCTACAGGATGAGGTGAAAGCCTCAAACAGCTGAGATTTCAGAATTTTAAAAGACTTTACATATAAGCCAAAAGATATGGAATGTAGAAAACACAGATGGTTAAAGAAATTCCTGTGATCACAGGATATACGCTATCGCTATATTGTTCTTCTCAGATTCTAACCAAATTCTAAGCTCTTCAAATCACCTGTCAGCATGCCAGCTTTGCATGATAAAATAGCTGCATATATTTAAATTATTTTCATGTATCAGTGGAATAACCTGCATAAAATATGCAGCTGCATGACATATGGATTAGAATGAAGATGTGGTATTGAAAGATAGTTTTCTGTGTTAAACATGTGACAAATTCTCAGCAAGGTCACCTATTATTATAAGAGATGTTATTAACAAGAATTTCAGAACTATGAAAATCACGTCAGAGTGATTTGGATGAGCTATTTCCTCAACAGGGGAAATATATTTTCCTTTACCCTATCTTTTTCAATACATGCAAGTGAAGGAAAAGAAGGAAGGAAATGAAGATGAGGAGTATTACATGTGTTTTAAATTATTTTTGTTCAGATCTTATACAATTGCTTTTGGATTCTAAAATTCATCTACTTCAGTACAACTACAGTGTTTTTTTCATACATAATATAAATGAGATCATACTTGACCAGTGATTATCTTGCATGATAGGTAGGCTGGAAATAACTGTTTACTTTCAACTCCTTTTTTTGATCAGCAAATTGATAGCTTCCATTTCAGTCTGCATTGGAACTTTTAGCAGATGCATCAGCTAATGTTTGGAAGAACATGTCATCCATAAGTCAGTGTTGGTCAACTCAATGTTGGTAAACAAAGAAGGAAACCTCTTGATAACAGAAGGTACCTAGTCTTTTTAGAGTCATCACAATGTATTAACATTGCTGTCTTTTGAAGGAAGACATGAAATATTTCCAGACCAAACTCTACTCAGATTTTATCAGTCTCATAACATCACGCTCTTTAAAATGATATGCTGATGCTTAAAATGTAACAAGTGATGCTATGACTCCTCTGTGACTGTTTTATATACTTCATGCTTGAGTGAAAGATGACTAAGTGTGTGAATATTGACAACAGAATCAATGTTTTAATGAAAATAGCTTGAATTACATTTAAGACAAAATAATAAAAAGCAAAAAAATTACCTTTTAACCTTTTTTCTTCATAAAGAAAGGCAGACAAAAGTAAAAGGGTGAGGGGAGAGAAAAATTTCAAAGCCAGATATTTAAAAATATGAAACAGAGTGGCAAGGTTGTGAGCCAAATCTCAAAAGCACAGATTTAACTGGAATCTAAAATCAAAGCGTAAACAATGACTCTTCAGTTCTAAATTTAAAGCCTGTGGTAATATATATAAAATAAAATATACTGCCACTCATGAATACTACGTGTAGAAACACAGAGCACCAGAACAGAGATGGTACAGCCATGCAGGAAAAAAAACACCAATTATTCTATTATTAAACTAATATTAAAAAGGTGATACATTAAAACGTATTCTTTTTTAAAACTCACTCACTTGTGACCAATCTCGTGTGCAATGGTAAAAGCTGAACCTAGGCCAATGTCTTCATTAATGCTGCAGCTCCTTTCAGGCTCACACATTCCAGCCACAGAGGCCAAGCCTGAATAAACAGAAGGAGACACAAAGGGTCATGCCAAGGTGTTTCAGTCTTAAAAGCCCTAGTTATAAATGCCTGGATTCTTTTTAATAACCTCTATGCACAGAAGGAGCAGTTGGCAAAAGGTTAACTTTCTAGTCATTTGCAAAATCACTGGGGGGAATTTCACTTTGCCGGCTAGACATTAATATTTTTTGAACTGCAGTCAGTGCTGGAAAATGTCTAGACTAGGGGTTAGATTTATAAATTTTACTTCTGGTAACTTGGGACCACCTAGTAACTTGAGCCAGGAGTGGGAATTCAAGAAAGCATTTCTATTTTAACATTCTTGAGACTGAAGAAAGCAAAATGTATCCACATTATTTTTCTAAAGAAATCTGTTTAAGTTTAGTGGGTTCATAAAAACATACAAGCAACTTTTTTAGCTATGAAAAGCCCCACATGGTACGTTAAAAAAATTAAAAAAAAACAAAACTGAATGCATCAATGAAGAGAGAGGAGACATGTTAATAACAAGCATTCATTTAACCATGAAGTCTTTTCCATTTATCACCCATCATCTTCTGGAATTAAAACCTTACTGTATTACAAGTGCTTTTAAAAACCTTCTCTAGAGAGAGAAAGTCACTGGCATTTACAGAATATGGCTCTTCCGTATCTTACACATTCTTCAGCAACAGATTATCACACAACATACTGCAGTCATAATTTAGTCCCACTAGAGAAAGCTCTAAACATTGGATTTATTTAATGTATTCCTCCCTAGAGTTTCTTATCTGTAAGCAGCAGTAATCCTTTCTTTAAGGAAATTACCTGCTCAGTTACCTACACTATAACAAAAAAATGACTGAAAAAAGTGTAACTTTGGTTGGGGGGTGGGGGGAATGGGGCAGGGAGAGGGGAAGTGAGAAATCATTACTCGTTATATGAGCAGGCACTTCAAGTTATTCTGTTTCAACTAACAGTAAGCAAGTAGTAAGACGACAAGTGCTTCCTGGCTGTGCCCACATTAGCAAGTAATGTGGAGCCATACAAATGGGTCAGCAGCGTGAAGCACTGATATTGATGAGGCTCCTCACATATCTGTATGTGGACTGGATGCTCCAGTTTGGACTAGTTTAATCCCACAGGCTGAGCATACTCACTACACAGGTGGTTCAAAGCCTTCTAAAGGTAAACAATATTACAGGGTATCATGACAATACAGTCCACGTAGTGATTTTGACTGTAATGTCTCCCGTAGGCACATAGGGAGCATTTGGGGAGTATGTGTTCTGACCCAAGTTTTCTCCAAAACAAATCTAGTTTGCACACATCAAAACTACTCTGATAACCAAATTGACATGGGCAAAAGTTGACAATGTGTGTCTACAATTTGCATCAAAACAGTACTACTGCTATAAACAAATCATGGGTGTAAACACATCCACTGAGAACAGGATAAAACATCAGAAGAAAAAAGACTATCCATGGAGAAAACTCTGTCAATTTTTTTGCAGTTGTGCAACCTGTAGAAAAAACAGTAATTACAGTTCACCTATGCTATTCTAATTGAGCAGAACATTCTGAAGACAACACGACAATACTTCTATACAACTGTCATGTTCCCCTGCAAAGTCCACCACATTTGAGCAACAAAGTCATGTGTATCTTCAGGTCTTGTAACTGAGCACTTGCTTCAGTGACTTACAGGACCAGATTAATGTAATTCCATACCGTGCTAGCAGAAAGCGACAGAGATCAAGTCAAGAACTCAGTTTATGGCTCAGATTTAAAGAAGGAGTTGTCCTTCACTGGAGCCACAGACATGCTGCAAAGACATCTGAGGTCTATCTTTTCTAAGAGGTTCCATGAATGACTCCTGTTTTAGGTAACGGCAATAGGAGAGGTGTGTCTCTGCCACACGAAAGAAACCCTTTACTTCTTTGTCTTCCTAGAATACCAATGATTCAGGTTTCTTTTGACCTTTTGAGACCTCTCAGACTTTTGTTCACAGACTCCTTAAATAATATATGCTTAGCTTTAGTTACTGGAGGTCAGTGGGAGTTAAGCATATTAAATGCCTTGCAAAAGAGGGCCACAGGGCCTTGTCTCTTCTCCAATTCAATGCCTATAATGCAAATAAATTGTCATGGTTGTGTTGCCAAGGGTCCTATAACACTGAGTTGGAACTGATACACTATGTGATTTTTATTAAAAAAAAAAAAAAAAGTCAAGCCTTTTGTTTAATAAAACATTTGCCAAAGTCTATCCTCTGTTATGCTGGATTCAAGTGAAGCAGAATTTGCCTTTACGCCAAAGCCTGATACAGTAAGAACTAGTACGCTAATGATCTGTGTTAAAAATATCACGTAAAAATATCATATAGTTCATACGTGAATATATGCTCTTTCAAACTTCCTTCTTTTAACGCTTGCAAAGACAATTCTATGACACCAATATAGACAGTATCTTCAGTTCTCTCTCCTCCACACAGATGTCAAAGAAAATCTGTCACATTTAGAAATTCTTCAGCATCATTTGCCTTTTACTAAAACATGCTGTGCATATTGTTTATATTTGCAGCAGGCAAAATTCTGGTACCTTTCCCCAGGTAAACTATATCCCTGTGCCAGAAGCTTTGTGCTGATTTGAGTGGGACTTGTAGAAAAATTAAAATTAGTTAAGGCTACCAAAGCATACAGTACTACAGGGAAAGTCAAAGCAAATACAGTTATGAGCTCTGATTGAGAAAAGTATTAATAGTCTGAACTAGCTGAATTAGAATTGTTTCTTTACTTCTGAGAAAGAGGCTTATGAAAGGATGCAAATTGAAAAAAATCTAAATAAATGTCACATTAGTCTTTGAATAATATTTCTCTCATATATTAAAGTACTATTAAAGGTAATAACTATATTATAGTAAATAACTTTTAGCAACAGATTTACATATGGAGAGAACAATAGCTCTCCATCCTGCACCTAAGGTTGCTGTGTATGCTTCTTTGATGTCAAAGCATTGTTTTAAGGAGTTTCAATGTTACTGTAATTTATATCACTGTGGTATTTTTCTCTAAGTCTGTGAAAGGAACAATCTGAAGTTGTACTCCCTGTGTACAACACAGCAACAGTGTAAACCTCAAAGCTTGCTTCTTTTGTAAGTGGTTGGGGTTTTTTTGTTGTTTTTAACTTTCCTGGGGTCTTTTACTTGTATTTTTTTTTAACTAGATCATGGACACATGTTAAATGGCAAAAAAACAGCAAGTTCTCTTCTGTAAGTAGTAAGTTTGAGTCATCTGCTAGGTTTTATCAGAACTACAGCTGCCACAGAAGAAATACACAGCAGCAGCTCACTTAATTTAAACTTCAGCAATGTATCAAAGCCAATACCCACTTAGGTTACCTTTCATTGTTCATGTTTATAAAACTGCAAGATTTTGGAAGCATAAACTTAAAAAGATCTAATCAGTCAATAAATCAATAGCTGAGTATAAAGCAAGGGAACAGCAAATACAAGCTGAAGTTTCTCTTTATAATCTTACCCAGTGTTCCACAAGGCTTGTTTTTGTAAGTGCAGATATCATACCTGTTAAGGAGAAAGAAAGTAGATAAAATATGTCAGAGAATCAAATTTGTAAGATATTTTGTATATTTATCACATATTTGTATCACAGTTCAAGTTGTCAGACCACAATCAGCTTAATTATGTGCAGCCAGCTGGTGTCGGCATTTTCTACACTCTGGTGTAAACCGCAAGCTGCAGTACACTCACAGCCGCTGGCCTCAGGCCAGTGGGACACCTGCCAGTAAGAAAAAAATGGTTAAAGTGGATCTTTGTAATCACTGGCTCCATAAAGCAGTCTACCATGCTGTTACGAAGTTACAGCAGCATGTCTATAGACAGCTACTGATTCAAAACACTTAACTTCTACTTTTTCAACATAACTGGAATCCTTTTACAGTCTCACACTTATCAACTGAACAATATTAATTGTAACTTCTACTACTTAGACCTTGATTCTAATTTAAAACTACAACTCTGAATTATTACACCAACAATTACATTACAAAAAAAATCTTATGAACTGCCATTATAGTTCCTTTCTTATTATCTTCCAATGATTATATGTCTTACAAGTACACTGTAACAAACTAAAATGAAAAACATTTTTGCAAAAAAGCTAAATAATGTCTTTAAAGGAGAATTTTCATCATTTTAGATAAATCCTTCAAATACAGAAGCTCAATGAGTTTTTGTGTAGTTAACATGTGAGTATCCAGAGCTGAAAATGGAATTAAAGTGTTTTCTGCAGCAGAGTTAATAATAATAGCAGTGGTCATGCAGCAGTCAATTCATTAATTACACCTTCATATTTTGGACATGCAATCCTATGATATGGCTTGTGGTATGAGAACACTCATACAACGCCTTTGATTTTCAAGGATTTATACTGATTTCCTTGCACTATGTTTCACAATAACTTCTGTTCTTTTGAATGGTGAGTGAAAACAAAGATGGAAAGATACCATCTTTATACTTCAATTTTTAACCCATATAGTTACTGATTTCAGGCCACCAGACATTTCTGTTAAAAATAACCTTAGGACGGTTATCATGTAGGAGTGTGATCACAAGATATATACCTTTCAGTGCTAAAAAGAGTTAAGGTGTGTCTGTAAGCCAAATCCATGGACAAAACAACAAAGCTTAAAATTTGGAATAAATCTAGTAAGCTCTCTATGCACATAGATTGCTGTGACCACATGGAATTCCTGTGATTTTTAAAGCTACTAAGTGTGGACGAGTTTGTGGGATTAAGCTCTAATTTTGAACTCAAGTGTTCATATGCACTGATCTTATCAAGGTGGTTCAAACTCTGCCATTCTATAGGCACATAAAGTTCCCACTTATTTCCCATTTGCTGTTTGGAGAGAGGAAGGTAATCAAATCAGCATTCTTAGATAAAATGTGTTGGAATATAATCAGGTTTTGTATGTCACAAAGCTTTAAGATGACACAGATACAGAGATAAAGAAAGATTTTACTGAGTATTTCCTGCCTTTTACATATTTAAGGAAGCAAACCTCTTATTTCTGCATTTAGGACACAGCCTGAAACTAATCCTACTGAAGTTAATGCAAAACTATTCCTCAAAGAAAGCAGACAGGGCTCAAGCTTATTTAGTGAGAAAACTGAAACTTGAGCTCAAGTTCTTTAAAATGTCATTTAGAACTGAACACAAGGAAGTCTGTGCAATACATGTGAAGTATAGGTCTTCCAATGTTTTTTTAATATCCAGTGCTACTAGGAAAAAAACAATTCAAGACATACAACCTTAGATAAAACGGACATCTAAGAAGAAAGCCAGTTCCACTAAACTCAAGTAAAATGTTGTCACTGGTTTCAGCAGAGCTGAAAATTTGCCCTTATGGCCTGAATCTGCTTACTCTTATACAGGTATGAATCTGAAGTTACTCCTCACCTTCAGTTCAGTTTCACAAGGAACTGTGGTAGGAGAGAATTATGTGAATTAAGCCCCTTGTTCCTGTTATATTTTTTAAAAACACAGACCATGGCAGTCTTCAGTTTATGCTGGGTAACAACTGTTCTTCATTATGCATAGGCTAGCATTTGTAAGAAAACATGATGATAATTAAACTTAAATTAGGTAATAAAACCAAGGAAAACATGATTTTATTTTCCAATACACTAATCATTTTTGCGAGAATATACCCAGGTAGCAATGTATTCTAATTATGGCTTCATTAAATATTCAAATTTTATAGGCAATAATTTATTTCCTGTAAGGAGCATTCATATACTCTCATGGCTCAGTTTAACAGAAAAAAACCTCTAAGGTTTCAATGTCCAATGACTGACTTTACCGACATCACCTTCAAGCTCCATTTTTTTCATTTTTTTCCTTTCAGATGGATGGTTTCTGCTTATGTTTTGTTTGAAAGTTCTTATCAATCTTATGTCCAAACAGCTTGATTTCATCATTTGCTTCTCTGTATGATTTAACCAAATCAGCCTAACTTGTCTTTTTTTGGTTTTGACACCATTTCCTCTAACTTTATGTTGAATTTCCAAGGAATCCATTTAACCCACAGATGCTGGGTTCCAAAATGTGGAAGACTACAGAGTTAATACTTGCCACATAGTAGCTTCAAGCCAAGAAACACCTAAAGTGACAAATCATCCAGATTACCCATGAGATTAGATAGGTCTAATTGCTATCAAACAAACAAACAAAACCATCACAAAGGTGAAGATGGGTCATAGTTGTCACCAGGAGCTTAGTAAATACTTCACGAGCCACAGACAACCAAAACATAAATTGTCAGGCCAACAATTATCTCAACCAACCATTAAAAATGATAACAACAGTCACAAGTCTTATGAAAAATGCAAGATGTGAATATATTTTCTTTTTGATTCACTGACAGAATGTGTAAGAGGACCACCACAAAATCTGAATGTAAGAATATAGATATGCAGGCTGCAAAAAACCTCAGGATGAGATGGCAGCCTGATCATTTTGAGACAGCCAAGGAAATCCTTTGCCCGAATTGGAAAAGATGATCATATGCCTCCTAATACAGTGGGTGCGTAAGTCCCTGAAATGCGACCAGGCTGGGGAGGGAAGTGGAATGTGGAAAGAGGTATGAGGCAAGATTGTTGATTACATGTCCCTTCCCACCCTGAATGGATCAGAAGTCATTTGATGAGGCAGATGAGAAAGAGGCCTGGGACTTCTGGGCACACCTGCAGGGCTGAAGAGCCACATCAGACAGGTGGGAAATGCATGATGGATGTACAGCTGTCACTGACAACTCTGACACATCAGCAAGACGGAAACTGCGGAGATAGACTATTATCATTTCAACAGGATGGTGAAGAACTGGAGCGGCAATTGCCTCCTGTCATGCCATGAATCAAACAGGAAGTGTTAGTGTGCCCTCCAAGGGCATTTAAAAAGAAAAAATTTCTAGTCTTTTTTGGCAGGGTATGAGCATGCCCATGCTAAAATATATATCTGTAGCACTGAATTAAAAAGTGAAAGGGACCACACTCCTGGACACTGAAATTCTCTTATCTGTATTGTCAAACTGTTTTAAAAGTCCATCAAATTGTTAAAATAAAAAATTCCTTGCACAGATTTGGCCCATGATAACAACTTATCTCAAAGAACTCCCAGGAAAAGTTCAGAAGGTGGCCCCACACAATCATGAACAGGCAAAACATATGAAGCTACTCTGTTCTGGACAAGTTAGCTTATTAGTGTGGACAGAAGAAGTTCTGTGCCAGTGGTCCTCAGCGCAAGAAAAAAGTCACTGACATGTTTATTTAATTTATTCATGTAGAAGTAAGCTATGGACTATCTCCTGAAAAAGTCTCTGTTATCTGCAACTCTGATTTGCAGAAAAATCCCCTTCCTTTGCAAATCTGATGAGGAGTATGATCCTCATCATTTGAGTAGGATGCTTAAGTGAATATGTAAGAAAGATGAGTTCTCTGTAAATACTGTAAGCACTGCTCAATCTTGTCAGAGAAGTTATCTGCAGCCACAGCCAATCCCAGACACGTACGGGGAAGACAGACATTTCTCTCCCATCTAGCTGTCAGCTTGTGGGCCTAATGCATGTAACTGTGCAACTATGAAGTTCACACAGAGTTCTATGCAAGCAAGTGTATTCCCTTATTAAAAAAAGGGTTTGAAGGTCAGAAAGCATCACGATGATCCAATCATACCTCTGCTCACCTCTAGCATAAAAACTTAAGTAATTTATTCTAGCAGCTATATAGGATAAAAAGCTGTTCCTTAAAAGCTATTCAATCTCACATTAAGAGATGTTTTCAATATAATTTGAGAACACCTGTACTAGGTTATCCAGTTCATCTGCCTTTCCCTCCACAGCAGTCATTTTTGAGTGCTTGCAGGGATAAGAGGACAGCAGAGACTGATACCTTCCCTGATAGAAGCCCCTAGCTCCATGGCTTAGGGAACTTCAGAGGCAGAGATTGCATCTTAGTATTTAATTGATTTTTCTTCTAATGTCTTTAGCACTTAGCTAATTCCTCTTCAATCTTAAAAAAAAAAATATTTCAGTGTCCCTCTGGGGGATGTTGTTATGCCTTTATCAGCAAAGTTGAGTCCCTCTGTCCCAGTAGAGGTCTCTTTCATGATGAAATAATTTTTTAAAATTTTCTTTTAAATCAGATGAATAAATTGAACTTTGTCAGCATCACACCACTACACTGTGGTCTTTCTGCCACCCTCCTTTGAGCTCTAGGGCTTTTTACACTTCCTGAAGCATGTGTATTACAATTCAAAAAGTTGTTCTAATAGTAGTATTAACAGTAGGAGATATAAAGGCAAAATGAATTACTACTTCTTACATGTTTATGTGTATTTATACATTCAAGGATAACATTGCCCTTTTCACCAGTCTGATTATGTGAAATGACCCTCTAAAGGAAGAGTCTCTATAAAGCACTGTTAGTACTAGCTCTATGTTACTAGAAATGTCCACAGTGCCAGAAAGAAGGACTAGCTGCATCAAATTAAAACTGAGATAGAAATACATCTGCAACAGGATTGGAAAATATATTAATACTAGCATTGGATACACTTTAAAGAATTTAACTAATCAACAAGAGTAACACACAGCATATATTTTTTTCAAGTATGATAAATGAATAAAGCATGAAAACTCTTATTAGAAATGCAAACTGTTCAAAACCAGTATGAAACAAGCTACTTACTTTTAAGTACGTAAACGTACTCTAAAATTACCTGAAAGCTACCAATATGCCTGAGTAATATCTGAGACAGATATTGACAGAAATAACTGAAGTTTTTGAAGAAATATTTCTTAAAGAAGAAGAGTTTAGGAAACAGAAAAAATAATCACAGCGAACTGCTGAGGAACAACCTACCAAGATGGCTGGAATATAAATGTAAAAAGTTCATGAATATAACAAAATTCACGCTAGACAAAACCAACAAATAGGACATAAAGCTCTTCACAACTTTGAGACAGCTGAACATGTACTTCATATATACATATATACACACTACCAAGGGATTTACTAATTAACCTGCTTGAAATGGTTGTCAGAAAACAAAATAAAGCCTAAGAACTGGTTCTGTCCTGACTAAGAGGAAACAGAGCTAACTACTACAAATTATTAAGAGTTAATTTTTAGGGAACATTTCCAAATGTTATCCCTGAAATGAAGGTTTTATTTTTCACTTGTTTAAAACCAAATTATACTTTTTGACTCTTGTTTTTTATTACTGTAGGTTTCAACAATAAGCTTTTCAAATAAGGACTGTCATTTTCATACATCATTGCTCAATGATAAACATAATGGGTTCATTAGAATTTGACCTTTTTTACTTTTTATTCTTCATGCTATGCAACATGATTTATCTATGCACCCAATCATGTATGTCTCATATCTGAATAAGTGTTAAAAGATCAGACAAAAATACCCCTATTTTAAAAAATTAAGTTAACCTAGTTCCAACACCTAGAACTATAAACTGAACTACTGCTGAATCAAACTGAAATCTCAGACTTCCCTTAAAGGGATCAAAAACCTCAAGCTATCTGACAATTCCAACTCTTATTTCTAAATTATGGGAAATAAAAAAACAGTAAGTAGCTTGTAGTTTCACCATATTCTTTTGCACACATATAGTTGGATATTATTAAAAAGGGGTTATTTTGCAAGTGAGGACAATGTCACTAATGCTAGGGAATTGTGTGGAAAATAATTATAAAACAAATACTGAGTTTTGGTCATTTTTTTATAAAAAGATTTGTATCATAATTCTTCAACAGTTCATCATTCCTAAAATAATTTGGTTGCTCATTAGAGTTGCACAGGTTACAAACAGCAATACTCTTTATAACACAATACTTTTTGATGTCTTTCTAAAAGCTTTACTACAGCATATCCTTAGCCTTACAGAAAGCGGTACACCACAACAGCATTCTGCCTCAAAACAAAGTACACATCTTATTTGGTTTCTTCCTCAAAAACCTCAAACCAAAAAGAGCTATTTAAACCAAGGAAGGAAAAGCATAATATACATGTTACACATCACTCAACAGAAATAGCATCTTCTATTATTAGTTTTCCATGTCTTTAAAACTGCTGTAGACAACCAATGTCTGGCTCTATTGGACTTTCTTCTGATACTTAGCTTCAGGTGGATAAATGAAATTCTGAGTTACAGCTAGAAAAACTATTACTGCTCTAAGTTCTAATTCTCCTGATTTATATGAAAAGAAATATTTTAAATAACTGCACTGTAGATGAAACATTCGTATACTACTTTTTCTAAACTGCAAATGCAGTCAGAACAGTAAAAATGAACTCTGTTCTGAAACAGTTTTTGTAATGCTGTCATTTGCCTTCATCAATTTTGGCAATGTAACATTAAGACAGTGGTTGCAAATTTACCATAATCAGTAGTATTATCAGTGTGCTTAGGACAGATGTACAAAGCTGATTTTGAGATTATGATTTTCTCAATGCAAATTCCACCACTAGTGTCTAAAAAACTTTTCAACTAAGGTAATGAAAAATACATCAACAGAGAGGTTTTTCTTCCACACTATGTTGATGAGTCATGCAAGCATATAGCAGAGCTATTGCAAAACATACTAATTACTTGAAAATAGAGGACTTCATAGCTGAGTCTGTAAACAAAAATAGCTCTAAAGACAAGATGAAGACCTTGAGACGGTTCTCAGCTTGAGACATACAGACCCTAGGCCATGATACACCATTTCAAATCACTGATAGAAAGTCATCGTACCAAAAATCAGAGGACTATCTTTAAAATCTTGTTACTTTTGAGGTAATAATACATTCAGGCTTTTTAATCATCTTCTACTTTCTAAGACTATCTGTATTTATGTACATTTTTGCTACTTTTCAGACTAAAAGCTTCCTTTTCCAATGTAAGCCATGATTCTCATATAGAAATGTGTCCTTACCAGCTACAGCAATGAGAAGAGAATAAAGTAATGAAAAATACAGAATAAGATGTACTACCAACTGTTAGATCACGATCTAGTTAAGTATCCAAGACAGACACCTACAGAAACTTAAAAGAACAATGTCAGTATTCTGTTAGTATAAAAACCCCTGACTCAAACAGCATCAATACTGCTGACTGGTTCAGATATGACACTTATCACAGAGTACTTTACGCCTATGAAAGTACTATTAAGTGGATTAAAATTAGGTAGCATGAAAATACAGGCAATTCCATGCTGCCTGCTGATGTACCGTTAACATCATTTGAAACTCTGGAGAAGACGGAGTTCCCTTCCCCGCATTCTTCTTCTAATCAGAATCTTTCTGTTGACCATACATGACCACAAAGTAAGTATCAGCTCAACCACAATATCTTGAAGGCAAATGAATGCTGTACAAACTCATTAGACTATTTTAGTTGACAACGTAGACTCCAGAATTACTCTAGAGACAGCAAACTCTAGCACTGAAGAAACAGCCAGGCATGTGTGGTTCCAAAGCCTGCCCCTTGCAGGTCTTGGACTAGCAATTTCACTTCACTCTCTGCTCTGCCTTGGTTTCTCCATCATTAGAAGTTATCTCTTCCTTTTTTCTATTCTGTATCCAACATGTACAGGCTTGCTGCGCTCATTCCTCTCTCCTCCATGTATTTCCTTTTGTGATTCTCAGTGAACATTAAGTTCCAGCATAACCCTCTCTCCACATCTTTAAGATTACCAGAGATTGATTGATGCCTTCAGCTATCGTCACTATCATCAACTAGCTTATACAAATAGGCCTATCCTACTATAAACATAATTTTGAGGGACATCCACACAGCAGTCATAGCAGTATCAATAGTCTTAGCCTAGGGTAGCTACCCAAAGATCCATCTTGCTTCTTTCCATTTTTACACCTTGCACCAAGTTCTGTGCTACAACACTGCACCCACACTAGCTAAAGAGGTTTGACTGGGTCTTCAGTATACTGGAATGACTTTACTGATAGCAGTACAGACAGTGTAAGCCATCATACAGAAGGAGCTCCAGGGCTTCTAGCAGTTGTAGTCCAATCTTAGATGAATCCATCCTTCTTCTTCAGAACATGTTAATTCTATTTCGAGCTAGGCTTTAGGTCCCTTCAACACTGAGACTCCTCAACCAGGCATCTTTCAACAAAATCATTAAAAAACCCTTTATCTGGATAAACCATATGTAGATTTCAAAATTGTAGAAATCTGAAAATTAATTATGATGGTAAGGCACAAAGCTTACAAGCAGGAGACCATGAACCCATAAAAATAATCAGAGAGTTTAAATCTAGTAGAACTACAAGGAGCATTTCAAAACTTTTCTGTGGCATATCTAATTTCTTTCCATGGCATAGCCCCTGATCCACAGTAAAAAATTTTATATTAGTCATCAGAAATGTAGAGCTACCTACCTGAGTGAAAATTGTGACTTCATTACCATTCAGAGACAAGTGAGAGATTCAGCATTTGCACTATCACCACAACGTAGGTAATACTAGATGTGCTGTATTCTGTTCCTCAAAAGTGATTCCATAGTTTTATTGCATCCTCAGTACTGAGCCAAAATTTAGATGGAGTTACATGGGTGTGATTAGCTAAAGCTGGCCTGGACAACAGAACTGAAATTTCTGCATATCTACTCCAAGTACACTACTAATAATTTTTCTATCAGTGCATTCGGAAAAAGTCTGGCAACTAATACATAAAGCCTTTGTTCAAAGGACATTCACTCAGAGCAGCTCAAGCAGCTTGTAGGGCAACGCTTTTTAGAGTATGCTAATGCAAAAAAGTCTGGGAAAAAGGAAGACTAGCAAAACTAATTACATAGGCGTGGTTGGGGGCATGCTGCCACACAGCAGAAAATATTATGCTAAACCATTTATAGGAAGCCACTAGTCTAGACCTTTGGCAGGAGGGAAACACAGCTAGCAGCTATGATTACTACCAAGTTTTAGTTCTGTTGTACAGAAATAAATGAGATAAATTATAGCAATAACACACTGAAAATATATTTAAAGGTTTTGCTGTGGATAAGGCCTTTCTTCCTTTTCTAACTTTCTGAATATTGTAAATGATTAGTTTATAAGTCTCTCAAAAGATCATACATGTCTTTATACATGAAATGTCCACTTTATCTGCCCTTACTCCCACTGTATGTGGGATAAAATGCTTGGTACTTGAGGTACATTGTAAAAAGTAGGAATTCATTAGGATGACAGACCACAGCTGGTACAAAAATAAGAACATAAGAATTGCAACATGGGTCAGACCAAAGATTCCACTACCCAGTACCCTGCCTTCACGATGATGTAAGAGAATACCCAAGAAAGGGTAAGATCAGTGCAACCATAAAATGGCAATTACCCCAATACTCTTCCAACTTCAATTATTTTCAGTTCAGATCTTTTGAGACAGAAGTGCTTCTAGGTATTTAGTAACTCTCAATGGATTTTACTTCTGGGAACTTGCCTAGCCAACCTTTCAACCTATGCATACGTCCAGCTTCCACAAAGCGACTTGCCAAGGAGTTTCAACATCAGCTAACTCTTGCATAAAGGGCTGCCTCTCTTCTCCGTGTTTCGAGCCTTTTTTCTGCTAAGTTTACTAGGTAGCCTCTAGTTCTTGTACTGAAAAACACAATGAATGATTGTTCCTTATTTATGCCCTCCACACAATCTGTAACTTTGTAGATCACTGTAATATCCTCCCAAATGTGACTTTTCCAAAATCTGACTCCTCCAAGTAAGAGTCCTCAACTTAGTCATTCCTTGTAAAGAGAGTCCATATTTTTTTGATCACCCTTGCTTCTCTTTTCCTATTCTCCTAAATTTTTTGAGGTAAGAAGGCCAGAATGACAGGAACCATTCAAGACGTAGGCATATCATGCCCAGTTTATTTAATGGCATAATAAGGTTCTTTATTCTTTTCCCAATAATGGTTAAAACTTAATTTGCTGGATTACCAACATATATTTTACATGCAGCCCAAACCTTTTCAGTGAAATCATAATATTATCAAATAATAGAATCAAAAGAGGAAAGAAGAACAGTGATTTCTCTTCTCTTATTTCTGGTTGATATTTTTACACAATTTCTGAGAAAAGGACTGAAACTATTAAGCATGTGCTGTTACAACTTATTTTTCCTGAACATGATGAGAACAATATGCCTTGTGCTTGGGCCCAATTAAACAGTCACAAAGTACTTGGGTAACCATAGAGTAGTTTTTGCAGAGAGTGCTAGATTTCGGTAGCTTAACATGGTAATTAAAAGCTTCTTCAGTCAATGGAATAAAACCTATTTGCTGACTTCTTTTTAAGGCCAAAATGAAAGACAATCACTCCATTCAAATTATTTTTAACTCTGACTAGTATCAAAACGAATTTTTGTTGTAACAGCAGACTCAAAACAATCTATTTTACAAGTTTAGTGTTTGCTTCTATAAGTGCACGTTACAATAAATTACAATGAAGAATTTCTCCTCTTCAGGAAATGACAGCAAATAATTTGATTGACAGTGCTTAAAGAACAATACAAAGCCAATAAAGTGCTGGACATCCGTGGTAGTTCTCCAGATGACATGCATAAATTCCACCAAATAGGCTGCTGCTATGTTCTACAGCTAACTAATTTTGAAGCTAATGAATTTTGTAGACTGCCTGTGAACTGAGAGGAAGAGAAATGCACAGAGCGACAGAATGAAACAGCAACAGAAGCCATGACTATTGTAACAAAGGTAAGTTTAGAAGAAGTGAACAGAGAATGCATCTACAAGAAGAGTAACATGACTGAAATCTTGTCCAAGTTTGTAAGACTGCATCTACCCAAAGGTCCTGTCATGTCAACCAAAAGGAACTTAATTTGTTTTGTTGTTTTCTTTTTTTCCTAAATGTGCTAGCAAATAGAATACCTCCACCTCAGACTGATCTCTGAAGTCTGTCTGTATCAAAAAGTGGAACCCATGCATCCAAGCCAGAACTGCACGTAAATCTTTGTTTCGTGTTCTCCATACAATACACAGCAGGAAGAAATATTTACTCTATGCAAGACAAAAAAGTCTGTGTGGCATACATTATCATTTTCTGTCTAGATTATTTTTTACAAATACTTTCCATGACAACAGAAACTAACTGTTGTGAATGAATGGCTGAATACCATGAGAGCAGTAACTTACTCTACAACAGTGGCTCTTCACAAACCACATTACTCTTACTTTATACAAGTTAGGATTAGTCAAGTGTCTATCCAGACTGTCTGCACGCATACATACTTAGTTCCCCAAACTTAAAGAATGTAAAACTGGAGCAGTTGCAATTTATTTCAGTACTTCTGCCAATAAAGAATCACAGAAGACTCAGTACTATATGGGAAAGAAAATGGACTGCAACAGCAATCCGTCTTGCAAAGGGATGCACGTGTCAGATTCCTTTCCCTGTGTACAAATTCTTCAAACTAAGCTATTAATTCGGTATCAAAAATACATGATTGTCAAAAGGAATTCCTAACCCGATTCCTTAGTTTTAACCTTCCATCATTATTCAAGTCTTAATTTTGTAAACTATCTAACCTATCTTGAAGTGGGGAAATATATTCTTCTTTAGTATTTTTACTAAGGCCACTAAGCATTGACCCACTTTTTTTTTTTTTTTTTTTTTTAAAAACCAGTCAGTTGTATTTCCAAAACCAAACTAGTTTGGTTTCCTCTACAAATGTTATGAAAGAATAATTCCATTATTTTTTGAATTGACAGACTACTCCTTTGTATTAAAAGTGACCTAAACTTACGTTTTTTATTTTTACCACATACGGGATATTAGCATGAGGCTATTAAAATAATTATTCCCCCAAGTTTTGTAAAATTTTAAATGCTGAGCAAAAATTTTGACTGGCTATAAGGAGAACCTTTTTCCCCATGAGGGCCATCAAACAGTAAAGTGGGTTGCCCAAAGAGGTTTTGCAAGACTTTACTGGATAAAGCCTTGTGCAGCCTGGTTTGATCTCATCTCACCCTGCTTAGAGGAAGACATTGGACTGAAGATCTCCAGAGGTCCCTTCCAACCTGAATCCCATAGATTCTAAGTAGGTGTTATCTGACAATCTTCAAAATGTTTATTTAATATTCATGGAAAAATAAAAATAAATAAATAATAACACTCCTCAGAATATTCATTGAAAAGGAAAGTAAATTACATACTCAAAATGGAAGCTTCATTACAGCCATAGTTACTGTAGTCTAAATATTTTATCAATATAGAAAACAAGACGAAAAGAATCTCCCTCTCCATCCCATTCTGAGTTGGAACAGTCCTACATCTTACTAACAACTACACATGAAACCTATTGAACCACATTCCCTCACTTAGTTGACTGTTAAGTTTTAAGTGCCTGACATTGTCCTGTAAAACATGTTTTCCTCTGTAATGCCATCACAACTGACTAAAACACTAACTGTAAGAAATCCAAAAAGTTCAAGCTGAAAGAAAAATAAGTATGCTTTATTTTTTCCAGGTCACTAAATTTTGGCAACTAATGTAGTTAAACTATTATAAATAAATGCAAGTAAGTATCGTAAGATACACAAACAAGAAAAGTCACCATCCAATAAAATACTTCTTTCCATTGTGGCTGAAAAATAGGGAGAATTTCATTGTTTTAAAATCACAAGATTATCTTGTTACCTTGATCTATGTAAAGTTAGTGAATTGAAACCCTTCCACCTGAATTACAGAGAAATAAGGATCAATATAGAAATTTAATAAAGTAAGAATGCTTGCAAAGAGGTTGGATTAACACACAGAAAATACCAGTATTTGACTTCTTTCTCACCACGTTAACTGTAATTTCTGTTGCACAAAATAGTCTGATTCTTAATTTGTTCAGATTTAGTTACTTTAGTGCTTCTATTAATGTTAAGCGTGGCTTTATTCAATAAATACAAGTCATTTACAGATATAAATACTTTAATCAAATTCCCAGTTTTGCTTGGGAAGAACTTGTAAAGCCTAAAGCAAAAAATCTGAAGTAAAAAATTATTTTTATTAGTTAAAAATTTAAAAAATATTAATATTAATAAATGTATTTAAGTTCTAGAGCGACTTAAAAGAATGCACAAAAGCAGAGTTTCCTTCCAGTATGCAAGGAGAGAGAGCAAATTCAGCAGCGCAAAGACTACAAAGAGCAGCCACGCATTTGAGTGAAGTTACTACCAATAGCATAGCACCACACTATTTAGAATCTCATTTTTAAAAAGGGTCACGTACAGCAGCAAAGTTTTTTGGATTACCAAACAATCCATTTCATTGACTCAAGACATAACCAAAAATAGAATTGCAAAACATCACAATTCTCCTGACCAATTGTATCTCTTACTATTGCTATTGTTTGCTGCTAATTTTTTTAACCACTAAATAATTAACAATCTTAGCCAAAAAATTACTAAAACGGAATAGCTTCAAAACCAATCTTGGTCAAAGACCCATAAACGCTTTCATGGCTTAACAGACTGCATTTCGCACATCTGAAAAATTCCTTGGTTTTGCCAGTGTTTGGAGTACAATTTCTTGTTCTTTAGTGTTTCCAAACATATTGTTCAGAATTGTGTAATGTATTTCACTCCACTTTGGCAGGTGGTTGAAAGAGCTCATAGGGAGACATTTATTCTGAAAGAATCTGGACAGTGAGTATTTGTCAGCATTAGTTATGACCTTGCAATTTTTAAGCAGGATTAACTGTCCCAAAATTACAATATAAGCAAGTACCTTTCATTACAGCTAAATGAATGTGCAAGCTGTACCTCTTCCTCCTTATTTATCCAATTACTCAGCACTCCCTTTTTCAAGCTGCCCAAAGTAATAACTGAGAGATTTGCCACGGGTCTGGCTGAAGCAGTGTGAAGGCCATCCAAATGCAACCTCAGTGCTATCCAAAGAGCCATCTTAAAAGGTCTGGAAAAGAATCATGCTCATCTGGAAGCTGAATGTGATCAGCTCTATAAAATACCAAGTTACACAGTTTTCAGAACACAAACTCAACAAAATATTCAGAAATAACTAAAATAATGATAATACAATATTTAATAATGAACACCTGATGCCCTAACATAATATTACAAATACATACAACAGAGATTTGACTCCAACAACAGCATTGGATAGTCACAAAGTATCATCCCTTCAGCAGCTCAGCACAAAGCTAATTTTAAAACAAAGATTTTTAACTGGCCATATGGAAAAGAAATAATGAATTTTAGCTATTTCTATCCTTCTAGTTCTGACATTAAAGCACCTTTTCCTTCAAGATCTAACTGCGTAACTCTGAGCTTATTGACAATGAAAGACTAGCTGAGTCAACTTAGTGTGTGACAAAACAGGACTAAGGTAATTTGCAGTATCTTGCTGGTACTTTGTAGTAAGTTGCTCATATGTCTAAACTATTACACAAACTCTTACACTTCCCTGGCATCAGTGTGACTGTATGTAGGTCTAGGAGTATTCCCACAAAAATCATGTAGGTCAACATGCTCTCGTAACACCAAAACAATCAACTGTAAGTCATTTAAGAACTACATCTCAGCTTTGGAAAGAACCTAAACAATCAATCACATGAAAAAATACTTTACTTACATGATCCAAGTATTATTCCTTCACAGACTAAGGCCATGATTTGACACTCCAGTTAGACTTACACAGAATCTAAAGCCACTACTAAAAGAGCTCTTAAGTTTCAGCATTCTTGAGTGAGTAACTAGCAAGGTTACATGAATTCCAGACTACCTAAATTACATCTCACTGCAAAACAGAAAAAACTTACTGCCAATGTCTGGAATTTTTTAAATGACAACAGGTCAGAAGTTATCTCAATATTTTGCAAATCACTTTGTACTGGTTTTGCCTGGGCTAGAGTTAATTTTCTTCATAATAGCCAGTACGAGGCTATGTTTTGGATTTGTGCTGGAAACAGGGTTGATAACTCTGTTGATAACTCAGGGATGTTTTAGTTACTGCTGAGCAGTGCTTACACAGAGCCAAGCCCTTTTCTGCTTCTCACACCATCCCGCCAGCGAGGAGGCTGGGGGGGCACAAGAAGTCGGGAGGGGACACAGCTGGGACAGCTGACCCCGACTGACCACAGGCATGTTCCAGACCGACATCATACTCAGCATATTAAGCTAGGGGAAGAAGAAAAGGGAGGACATTTGGAGTGATGGTGTTTGTCTTCCCAAGTAACCGTTACGCGTGATGGAGCCCTGCTTTCCTGGAGATGGCTGAACGCCTGCCCATGGGAAGTGGTGAATGAATTCCTTGTTTTGCTTTGGCTGCATGCACAGCTTTTGCTTTACTTATTAAACTTTATCTTAACCCATGAGCTTTCTCACTTTTACTCTTCTGATTCCCCCATCCCACTGAGGGGGGAACAAGCAAGTGGCTGTGTGGGGTTTAGTTGCTGACTGGGGTTAAACCACAACACACTTTGTAATCTTTTGATTTTTTTGGCAGAATTAAAACCAGAGAAAAAACCCAAACAAGTATTCGATTTGAAACAATAATATTTCAGGGGTTTTGGTTTCTACATTTTTAAGTATTCTTAATTGAACCTGTTATTCATAAGAACTAACCATAACTTGGTTTTACGGGGGGAAAGAAGTCTCCCCATTTTTCCACAGACCAGCTTCAGTACCTGTAATGCCAGAGCAAGAGTTCTCATAACACACCTCCAAAACCGATATGAGACTCAGATATCAAAGATCATTAATACGTTTGTGCAGTCTGACTGCTAAAACTGTGCCAGTCACTCTAACAAATTCTGTAATATGGACATGTGTCATCTTCTACCTGGAGAAACACTAATGATAAAGTTCAAGTTACCCACAGAGAACTATCCTGAATGGTAACTATGTTCTGACAGATAATACAAAAGCTTTCAATTTCAAACTATGAAAAGAAAGTCACAATGATTGCTCATTAACTGAAAAATACAGTGGTAAGTTCCACACCTGTAGAAGCATGCTTTTTCTGCAGGATCTAGAACAAAGCGTACCTTCCTAAAGCGTATCTTCCAAGCTGCATATCACATGGACAAAGACTCAGACTGCAGAGTAGCAATAAACTGTCAAAACTGTGAATGCTCATGTAGGTATCCATTCAAAATTATTATGGGCTTAAGCTGTGGAGGCATTTTCTGGATAATCTGTTGGACCAGTAAGGCTTGGGCAAAAGAGCAATTAATTAACTGTTATTTATTTCAAGTCACATGAAGAGTCCTTAAGCTGTTTAGGAGAGAAGAAAACAAGCCATTTTCTTCTAGAGGAAAAAAAAATTCTAGAAATATAAAAATCTAGGAATAGAATCTAAAAACCTATAGATAGATAGATCATCTACCATCTGATCTGGAGAACAATGTAAGTTGTGACTGGCAGTGCATTAAAAGAGCATTAAAACAGCAAAGGACATAAAACAGTGATTCTGCAGAAAGAAATTTGATTCTGGGAGGACCTACTCCTCAGTGTTTATCAATGTATCACAGATTACCAGCACTGAAGGCACCGATAACTGACAGCTTTTACTAAACCAGCTGTGGGTTGCTGGTTGAGAATGTATCACAGGTATCAGGACCGAAGTGCCACAAAAAAATCAGAGGAACACACCTCAGTTGTAAATTGCATTCTGCTTGGGCGGCTGAAAAGGATTTCTCTTTTCATTTTACCAGATCCCAAGGAAAAGGAAAAACTCACATTTACTCTTAAAAGAGTAAAACAAAATGCAGGAGGAATAGCAGAAGGTGTCTGTTCAGCAAGCATAAGCTAGCATTCTTTTCCACTTTGAAGAAGCTCTCACTGAATACTATAAAAAGCTTAAGATGGACTTCCTTGTTTTTAATGTCTTATCAACAAAAAGCAAATAATACTTAGGATGTGTCCAATAATGCCACTTCAAATCTGTATCATAAAACAGAATGAGCTGCATTACAAGAAAGGCAGATTTCAAAACCTTGTTCTTATTTCCACCTGTAACTAGCTAAACTCTCTTCACTATGGAAACTAGAGAAAAGGTATTAAGATGGTGCAGGTATTGTTTTTCAATGACCAGGCTGCACAAAAACAGAAAAAACAAGACTACCCTAATCTGCCATATAAAAGGCTACAAGAAAAAGCACATAGTGTACAAATCTGTGGGTCATATAAGAGTTTGGCGTCTCTGGTGTTAAGTAGTAAGAGTAATGAAAGAGATAGTGAAGGCCAATTTCCCTTGCTACAATGGGTTCAGGAGACACAGACATCCACAGCATGGCATGGACAAAGGTACTGACAGTCAAAATTGTAAGACTGTAATTTTGTATGACCCGAGCATATTTGCAATAAAATTCCATTTTCAAATTAATTTCAATAACATACATGTGAAGAGCCTGTATTTAAAGACTGTATTTTACAGTGGAAGTGGATAACTGGTGATTCGCATTTATGTCTGCAGCAGCAGAATCAGACCTTTAAGCAAGTAAGAAGCCACGGTAAGAGATACTGTTTTGATACTATGAGTGCAGAGTATCAGCACAACTGCATGCCTCAGTGTCTCACATAAAATTTACTGAAAGGTAACTAATTGTTAAGTTTTACACAGGGAATTTTCATCTTACTATGGAAACAACTCTACTGAAGGCATAAGACTTAGTTATGAGAGTAAAGATTTGATAATCAGGCCCTGTTGGGTACAAGCTGGGGAGTGGAGGGTAGAGGAATGTATGTATGGGGGGGGTTAACTATTTTAACAGTAACACACACAACAGTCCAGACAAAAAAAAAAAAAGTTAGCAGCAGCAGTAATAACCAAGATTGAGACAAGCAAGAATGTAGCAATTAAACAGAAATTTTGTCAGAATATGACAACTGATGTTCTTGTTCTAATGAGTAGAAGCAGTCAGGATCAATTTTACCCTGTATTTAAAAAAGTGAACCTTAAATACAGATGACCTAGGCACCTCGGTGACTCAGAGGGAAGAGTGCCATCTACTGAGTCAATAACTTAATTATAATAAAACCAACAAATCACATTTTTGTCATGAAACAGAAAAGGAAGTTTTAAGTGATATTTGAAGAGTTTTCTACCTCCTATCAAAAATCTAAAGCTTTTTTATTTTGAAATATTACTGCAATTTGTATGATAGTGATTCTGTGCTTCTATGGAAGTGAGCTAGTGTTTTAGCCAAATTAATACACTCGGGTAAAATATTTCTGAAAGTCTTCTGACACCTCTATTTACAGGTCATTTAAGAGCTTTGGTTTCCAAAGGGAAGATGTCACTTTCTGACTATTCTGTCTCTTTAAAATCCCTCATAGTTGGACAAAGAATCATGAAGATGCTCAAAATTACATATCAAATTATGTCTGGAAAAGTAGGCTTTCATTCAGGTTTGTTTGTTGTTTTTTTTTTTTAAAAAAATATCCTGGAATATGGGTTTAACTATGTTGGAGGACAAAATATTAAAAGAGAAAAACATGAAGAACCAGTTACAGAAGAGATTCTTAATTTATTTGACCTTTGGGTTAACAAGCTTGTTGATAATCAACCTGCAACACATGAAAGCATACCTTTGCAGAAAAATTAACTACTTCTGGAAGTATCTACTGTAGTTAAAGAAAAGTATGTAACCGTTAAGTGTGTTCTGTGTCTCACTCTTTGCCAAATACAGAAGAATGTTATTTACCTATAGATTTCAAATTCTTTAACTTAAAGTGATTAGTTCTGGATGTTTGTGAACCAATTCCTGTTGTGCCCTTATTACACTTGCACAGTGTACAATACACACCTGAAATCTAGTCAGTGAAAATTACTAGAAATGGAGCGTAACCTGCATTGCCAATGTCTCTTTGAAAGACATGGGTATATCTTTACTTTTGTTTTAAATTTACTCTCAGAAATAACCTCCTCTTAAAAAAAACATTAATACACAAAAGCTATTTCAGTAAAGAGATTAATTAAAACACAAAATCATCCTACCATACAAGCTCTACAAAAAGAGTATCTCTTCCTCCATGATGTTTGTAAAGGCAATATTTACAAGGAGTGAACTGATACTATGGTTCCTATTCCAAAACATTTAAGAGTATATACAGAAAATGTGTTTTTGTCACTAAGAGCACCAAGCCACTATACCAGACAAAAATCAAACATTTATTTCCACACAATACTCAGCAGTGAACAAGCAATGCAGGGGTAAACAACAACAACAAAAAAAAACACAACGGGGCAGAAACTCGGTCATAGTTTAGATTCTTCAAGCTTCTAGACATGAAAAAAAAAAAAAAGCTCTTTCATATAGACAGTCCTTCCTTGCAGACAGTTTGCCTTCCACAAAGAACTCGCATTATAGTAATTGGAGGATCTGAGCAATCAGCTGGTTATGGAGCTTAGATACTAGTACCTCTGACATGCCCTAATTGCTTACCAAAGTATGCTGTCAGATTTTAACAATTTTAACTGCTGCGTATTTGACAGAATCACAGTCTTACTTTCTTATTTGCCAATAGTGCTTCTGAGAATAAAGAACTTTTAAAATAAAAAGCATTCCACACTGGCAATTTAAAAAGCAGAGATATGTTTCAAAGGTGCTTAGCCCTAAGACACTTTCATCAAGTTCAATGGAGGTGGAAACGCTGAAAAATTTTACAAAGCAGCATGGTATAGAGATCCCTTATTTTTAAAAGCTTAGTTAGGAAATTTTCACATATTTACTACCAATATAGCATAGTAACAAAATAGGAAACTGACTTACTGGAATGCCTACAGAATTGAAAAGCTGTGCGAAGACTACTACAGTGCCTGCATAGCATTCCCCTTCCAGTCCTTCAGCTCTCTCGTTACATTTTTCAACCAAATAGCTCAGCCTCACTTGTGTTTTACTATCTTAGTGGGGAAAACATATTCAGATACATACAGATGACAGTTTACTCAAGTATAATCAACAGCAGTTTTATGATGGCTATTTGGGAATAAAAAGGATAAAAAAACCCCAACAACTTTATTTCCAAAATTTCAGCTGTGGAAAGCAAAACTTCAGAAACATCTGACCTTGTTTCTAAAGTTTCTCCCCAAAAGCTGTATTTGAAAACATGAAGCAATCATGGCAGTGTTGGATTTGACCTCACCACATATACCAGGAAATTACTTGGTAACTATTTGGGAAAAATAGATGCATGGAGTAAGAGAGCATCAAGATTTTGTTTTGAGAGCAACCATAAAATTATGTCTCATATACAGTGTTCAGGCAGTTTATATTATTGAAAAACAAGAGTTTCTCAAGCTTGGTTTCAGCATATAGAACTGACATAATTCTTAAGAACAATACATGCCATGACAGCCTTAAGGGCAAAATGACAGTTGAGAAAAAGTAAGAGATTTTGGTAGATTGCATAAATAAAGCTACATACCAACAGATTATTCAAGATACATTGTCCAAATGCACATTTTCATAAAAATCATACAACCAGTATGATTATGCACTTTTTTGCCATAGTATTGATAGACAACGATTCTCTCTCTTCCTGCTCTGCACTGACATGATATATTTCCCTCCCTCCACAGACACAGGTGCACTTATACTCACCCACAACATTTTCTCTCATCTTCAAAACCCAGGTTATATAGAGACTGAGGAAGCAGAAAGGAGGATGGGAAAGCATGGTGCATCAAGATAAGTTCTGATGCACAGTAGATAGGAGTAGTAATTTTTCTTCTTTCTTGTAGTGCTGTCAATACGCATCATCTTTGTTACAGAGGACTTCAGTGTAGCCCTAAGTTGCTGGAGACTGTTCTGCATCCAGGGCAACAGCGACTGCATACCTCTGCCCAGGGCTGCATCCAACCCAAGCAATCATCCAGTGCTCACAGTGGACATGGATGCCTGTCTCAAAGATGTCAGGCATGTAAATATTTTTCAACAAAGCTACCACAGCAAGCATGGTAAAATGGGCTCTAAAGGCAAACCCTTCCTTAGCAGGCCATTATCCATGTGGTAATTCTTCCTAACTGCTGCTACTTCAGATATTTCGGCTATCAAGACAAGTAGCAGTGAAGAAGTTTGCTTCTTTGTTTTTAATAAGAAATTTAGTCATATGCAAGTGAAACTCTTTACACCGATTAAGTGAAAGAGGTCATAACAAAATAGCTAGCAGGTTAGAAGGGAGGTTTGGCCTACTGCAAGAAGAAAACGGTCTATCTCAGCCTAGGGCAATTGAGGAGAAAGGAGACAGCCTGCTGTTTATGAATGGGGAGATCTTAGACATACAATGTAGATATACCAAAGGCAAAAAGGCTAGAACTGGCATGCTGACAGTACCTACATGTTACGTAAACACACACAGGCAAGAATAATTAGCTGTCACTTTCAAATTACATTACTGTGAGCTGGCCACAGTAGATGAAGCACTGCTATTTGATAATAATTAAATTAGAAAAAGGCAGATTACGTCTGAAAGGTTCACAGAAGCATTGCAAACTTTTTACACTGCATACAGTTCCTTAAGATGCTTAAAATATACTAAGCAACTCCAAACAATCCAGTTTTCTGGGTAGAGAAATGCAAGCTAAAAATAATAAAAAATACATATATATATATATATTCATTCTCCATCTTCTAATCTAAAATCCCTTTCCTCAGGATTGAAAAAAGACTTGGATCAATATGACTTGGAGCTTTCTATGTTCACAGCACAAAAGTTATTATGAAACCAGAACAGCTCTGGCCCAAAGAAAGAGAACTGCAAGACACTCAAATATTTTAAAATATTGTATTAGTATAATATTCAACAGAAAAGCAGAAGTGAACGTATCCCAGATGAGTGATTTAGGAAGAAACATTCTCTTCTCCACACAGTTCAAGCCCACATGCTTAACAGCCAAGAAAGAAATGCCCACAAATACAGCATCTGATGCTGTAAACCATAATTTATGTAAGCATTTCTACTAAGGTCAAGGTTTCAATCCTACTGTTCTCCTCATTTTGCAGAGTTGCACCAGCCTTCCATGCATGAGATAGTCACGGCCTTTGCTGTTATGTCTTTATAATCCCCTTCCCTCCAAATATTACACTGAACTGCCACTTCACACATGCAAGTATCTTTGATATTGTGTTATCAGACAATTTTTTTTTCATTATACTCTTTTCCTTAACTTGTATCCAGTTTTTAACCTAGCATCTTACAAAGTACTTTATCTACAAAAATCACACTATTTGATACAATGGAAACACTAATTCCAGAAATTAAGTATTTTGTTCTGAGCTAGAAAAAACTACACACTGACACAGTAATGCTGAAAGACATCTTGGGCAAATAGCTCATCTGAAACCTATTATCAAAGTGTCTTGTCTCTGAAACACACACTGATAAATTCCATCATATGCTTGCCATTTACAAGCATCAAATTAATTTACAACTGTGTACAAAATACAAAATTTATGTACTTATATGAAGAAGTTTCACACATGAGGACCACACATTCTCTTACTAAGTATGAAAATGTTTTCCCTCTGAGCCTCTGAACAGACTTTACAGACTGCACACTTTCCAACTATGTCCAATCAAGGGACAACAGAATTTCCAAAGGTGAAGACAATGGTCTAGCAACAGAAAGGTTGAAATTCCTTAACGAAATACCCTATGGGGATGGAAAGAATTTTGAATGAGAAAAATCCTTAACAGTGGAGCATGAGTCCCCATTGCCAAGTCTTCCACGAGACTACAGAGTGTCCCAGGAACTAAACTCTCAGCCAAAGAGCCTTGATGAACCCTTCAGCTTTGTTAGCATGATATATATGTGAAGTGTGACATACCTTTGGAATTAACTGAAGTACTGCTTTTTATATATCTATTGTCTTAGTATTTAAAACATAAAAATATTTATAAAGTACACATTTATTTTACACTGCTATGAGTCTGTGATTCCAGATAACTGTTTAACAATAGAGCATTCTATTTCAACAGATGAGGTGATTTTAGAAATAGGACACTAAAACACATCTGTATCACCAGTCCCACAAAAGATTGCTACAGACCACCTCACAGAAAATACTTCCATACAGCTGCACCAGACACTTGGGGAACAAGTGATTCAAGATCTGTGTGGAAGAAGAATCTCTTTAACATGCAGCAGGGGAGCAGAGGATGCACCTGAACCTCAAGGATAACGGAAAAGCTTATGGCACACATCATTTGCAACATATAAGTAGATCACGAAGAGTGACCTTTACCAGAAGGCATAGCTCAAAGTTAGATAACTGAAGTAGTAAAAATAATTTTGCAGGGTTAAAGAAAGTACTGTTAACATTCTTATTTTCCTTCCTAGTTCTAATTCAAGTAATACAAATTTTGTAAACTCACATCAGCACAGGAGGGAAAAAAGCATGCAAAGTTGCAAGAAATGGCTTTTAAAAATAACACTATGACATTATAAAATAAGTCCTAAGTACTAAAGTTTCAAAGAATGATACTCTGGCGTTTCAGCCTGAGGAATCCACAGGGTTTTGTTTATTTGCTTTAAAGTGTGGAAAGAAAATGAGGTTTTGGGTGTTGTTCCCCATGCATGCATGCACACACACACAATGTTCTCATGTTCCTTCCCCTCCCTCCCATACACTAAATCTAGTTGTTATCACCTGTAAGCAAGATTAAGAAAGTACTCTGCCCTCTATAAATTCCCTCAATATGATATACTCATGCAGAGTTGCACTTATATATATACACACACACATATATATGTGTGTATATATATATGTGTGTATATACATATATAAATAATTGTGCAGAAACAAGTTAATATTTAAGGGACTTGGCATAAGCATGAGAGTTTGACTTACAGATCAAAATGCAGGACTGCAGCCATAGTAAATACTCACTAAACAGAACCACTAAAAGAGAAGTTAAATGTATAGAGGTCACAGGCAAAGGAAGATAAAGTTACATATTATTCTGATGGCAGAAAGGTCTTTTGGATGAGGCTGAGGAAGATGAAAATCTTCCTTCACAGACAAAGAAGTCCCACTGTATAATGTGGCTGATACCTAACAGCAAAATATTTTTAGATTATGTTTTGGATTTTTCTAATGGTCAGAACAATTTCTCCATTACACAAAAACATATGTGATTTACTGAAATAAAACTGCTACATGTAACAAATAGTGACTTTGCTGCAGTTAGAATGCACTATATTTCACTGCATTGTGCTAACACCAAAAAGCCCCACCATTTCATACTGTGATATAAAGAATATTAAAGGAAATCTTAATCTTCAGGCGGGCAAACACATACTGAAAAGAAATATCTTCCCTCTCTCCGAAAGAATGTAAGTTCACAACTACATAATTCCACCTTAAACCACCTGGTATATTCAGTGCTTGCCTGAATAAATTGTTTCAACTGAAAGCTTCTATAAACCATTAAGAATAGAATAGAGTATTTCAGTAGGAAAGGACATACAATGTTTATCTAATCCAAAATAGGGACGAAATAGGGACGAAACAGGGAAGAAGGTACAGAAGGACTTCTGGTTCAAATTAAAGAATGCTTTCACCATGCTGATGAAAAGTAGATGAGAATAGACAGGTGCAAAGGTGACAAAAAAAGAGTTCTGTAGGTTTTAGCTGGTTAAGACTGGTTAAGATTACTTGCTTTGTATACAAAAGTAAGCACAGCATACTTGAGGAGTTATTCTGAAGGTATGAATCAGGTACTTAAAACCCATCCAAAATAATTTTGAATCATGGTTTTCAGCTTGCTTCCACTGATCAGAGAAAAACAGAAACAATTCTGACATAAAATGATATTGAGAAAATTCACTATTGTAATGTGCGCTCAAAATTTAGTGACCACTGGTACAACTTTGCAAGTCAAATTATCAGCAACAACATACATGGCAGTCTGAGCTGACATAACCCAAGGGCTCCCCTCACTGGGTGTAATATTTTCTGTTGTTAATTACCACATTGCTGGAATTTCCATCCTAACCATATATGATAATACATGTTAAAATAAAGGAGGCACATCCCTACTCATTTTACAATTTGTTGTACTTATATACAAATTCATGTTTATACATAATATGCAAAACCTAAATATAGAAAAACTTCTTTAACTTAGAAGTATTTTTTAAATAAAAGACTATTTTCCTATTTGTGATAAATAGCTGACACCGATCTTGACCGTCGTTCAAGGCTAGTTCAACAGCACTTAAAATTGAAAGCCACTTCTCTCTTACTAAATAATAGTTACAAAATGCAAGAGAGGAAAAGCATATGAAATATTCAGTACAAAGGACCTACACACAATACTGTGCCAATGTATCAAGTATTAGAATACCTATCCCTATTGACAAACTAACATTCTGACTCTATAAACCGTACAGAATTCCCTGAATAAGAGTATTGCCTGTTAAAGAAGTGATCAGTCACTACTCAGTTAAACTAAGACAACTGCAGATAATTTGGGGAAAAAAAATATTAAATTCTTGATTAAATTTATTAGCTTGAGGCACCACTACCAAATGTATCCACAGTGGTAGCACATGTATCCGCTGGCCGTGCACACACAACAGCTTTTGGCTATCTGCACAGTGTTCATGGACTACTTCAATATAGTTTTGAAATACTATAAATAGTGGTATGTATATTAAGAGTTTAAACTAGGAGTGTCTAGAATTTTGCATAAGTGCATGCGTGGACAATTAATGACCAGTGATTTAAGAAAGATATTCAATTATGCAGCATTAAAAGAGATTTTTGTTCACACTGTTGATAATGTTGTAATTGCTGGCCTGTATTAGCTTAGCCAGTAGAAATACAGCTAGGAAAGGCCCAATCATCAAAAGTACGAATAGTTTCAAGTCTAGAAATAAGTAAAAGATACAAAGCATAACAAAGCAAAATCGTTGTATTTGCTGAGTATATTCCCATTTGGACTATCCCCATGTGCTAGTTTCACCTGCTGATAATAGCTTAATGTGGCAGTAACAGAAGGGAACAGAAAACAAACAATGGCAGGAAGAACTGGAATACAGCACATGAAAGCAAATCTACACAAGACTCGCTAGTCATTAAATGTGTTTACAATTTCATATTTAATTCCTTACAGTTGGCCAGGCCACCATTCCCTCACATGCTGTTGCAAAATAAATGGTTTGACCAGAATTTTGGTTGGTTCTCAGTGTTATCTCAGTGTTTGTATTTCAGCAACCATATTTTCCAGTGTTTACTTCATATAATAAAGACTGTGAAACATGTATCTTTAGAAAAGTGTATGTTAAAAAAAATAACTGAGAATGCAACACAGGTGGTAGTTTAATTCTGAATATACCACATGTAAACAAATGTGATTTCTTCATCAAATTTCTTATTCATTAAAATATTTTGAGTTGAAAACAAAAGAATTTGATTTCATTTGAGTTTAAAGCAAAATTTTATCTGTTGTTTAGCAGATCGGATTTCAGAATCAACTTTAGTACCAACTAACCAAGCACACATGATCAGGCCAGCATGGCAATTACAAAATATTCAACCATGGAATTTTAACTTTGGTTTTTTACTTCACCTCCATCATCCAGTTCTATCAGGATGTTAATAGCCTTTTAAGCTACATTTTGTCATACGCTATGAAAGGGAAGCTGAACTGCTACAACCGCAGACATGAACTACAACATATTTCTTTACTTGGGACGATTCTGTAATATCCTCTGCTCCTGCCTATTCACACCTGTCCTCTGACTGGAAAATTTCCAGACATTTCCTTTCAAGTGTCACTTCTTTGCTGTAAATGCACTAATAAAGCAAGCAAGGAAAAAAAAATAAAAAATTAACCTGTAATTAGTACTAATCACTTTGGAAAATAGTTTTAACACACTGAATATACTTAAAAATTAGTTAGGAAGTGATCTATTTCTATGCATAATGGGTGTTTATAAAAGCAGTGAATTTAATATAGAAATTGGTAAAACTTCAGACAAAATGCCATCCCTAATTTAAAAAAGCTTAAGACACTCATGCACCTAACTTCATTAATCCACATTTTAAAGCTGCAAAATATTTCAAAAAGTTATTAAGTAGCTTGGAACAAACAGTACTCGCTTTAGGATTTACATGACTATTTGCATAATTAAAATGAACAAGGTATGAACTCAAACTCAAATCTTACCCAGATCCTACTGAAATAATGGGCATGCTGCCATCACCTCAAAACATAAATAATCATCCCCTTCATTTGGACAGATTGGTGTAAACTAGCAGAAACTGAAGAATAGTGAATACTAAAATTAAATGGCTATGATGTTACCACTAAAAGAATTAATTTACAACTTGTGTCCTAATTAAAGAACATTTTTAATGTATTCTTATACATAAGCAATCAAATAAAATGTAGCTACGAAGTTTAGCTAAGTAGTCCAGACTGATGTTTAAAATGTGGAGAAAACATGAAAATGTAGCATACATTCACATGTGGTGAGAGACAGAATTTATGCAACAGATTGCAGACAAAATCCAAAATTGGTGAAAATCCAGGGTAGAAATTGGCCTAATAAGTTTTTCTGGATTGTTAAAATGAGAAGCACAGCTACTCACTTGCATATGTATTATCATGCCAGTCATTTTAAGTTGTGAAAATATCAACAGCCCTGATATTCTACTTATGCAAGAGAGGGGAAAAAAAGAAAAAAAGAATGCTAGGATTCTACTCAGACTACTAAGAAAAATTAGAAATGAGACCTTTTTAAACAAGACTATGTTCTTTATGAAAAAGAAGGCAAAATATGACATTTCAAACTGCTAGAAAGCCCTTCCTCAGATATCTGGCCAAGCAGTAACTGAGTGTTCTAACAGATATCCCAAACTATTACCACCAAACATTTCCTGGAAAAACTATCATTTGAATAGTTTTATGACCCTTTGTGCAACTCAGAAGGTAAATGCCTAGAGAAGAAAAAGGGGGAAAAAATAGAGCATACAGAAGTATTTTTCATTGATTTTTTTCTTCTGTAGTAAGTCTAGCATGTAAAAGGAAAAGTTTTATTTATAAACTAGAGCAGGCATTAATGCAACGTTACTATCAACAGCAAATGTAGTTTGGTATTTTATGGATTTATCCCAATGCATTTTTAATTACAGAAGGTTTCACTGCCTCCTTTAAAGAAAGGCTTTAACTGGGGGCAGTAAGGAGTTGCACTGCCCACGTTGTGTGCTGGTAGATACTCTCAAGTTTTCCATTTCAGGAAATCATTAGGTGTGTAACCAGTTCCAGTCAGTGAGCACATCTTAAGAGATGTTTGTGGGAGTACTCTCAAAATTTCTGTCTTCAGTTGAGATAGGAGTATGTTATTTGTCTTTTTACTCAGCATCAAGTATTTCAATCAATCTACCAAAAAAATTAAAACAGCTTTCAGACTTGAAGTCTCCAGTCAGAGCATGAAAGTCTGAGCTTTACTTCATGACACCGGTCACTCTTCTGGATTTGATATTAAATAAAACACATTTTGAACACATTTTGTCCATCTGGAATGGATTAGGCAAACTCTGGGTATACCTTATACCTTTTCCACCCTTCCACCATCACAAACTCAAATTTTATAAACTGAATCTGAATACACGTCTTCTAACTAACCATCTGTAAGTGTCAACTAATGTCATCAGAAATTAAAAATAACAGCCTTTCTATTAATTAGAACACATTCAACTATCACAGTGTGTTTGTTAATTAGCCACAAATCACCTGCTGGTTGACATTTGCCATGCAATCAGCAGTTTTTCAGATTCACATTCTAGCTACTTTATTGTTCCATGTGAGTCTCCTCAAATCCCACAGAGTCTATTTGATTCCTTTCAGCTACAAAATCTAGGAACATATTTTAAAGTTACAATTGACACTAACCTCCTCTCCGCCAAACCCCCAACAAATTCACAGCTGAGGGTGGAAACCTGAGCAACATTTCAGGCCTTATTCTGTTAATGTGGGGTGGGGGAACAAAAAACCCCACCCAAAAAGTAAGTGTATAACTGTCACATAAAGAGGAATTATATAACATGCCAACTGATTTTATTAATTCCCAAATATTTTGTAATTTTCTCTATTGCCTGTGTTTGATTTTCTACCATCATTTCAGAGCCTACAACCTCTCAGGTCACAAGAAAAGACAGAAAATCGATGAAGCAGAATTCTCCACTGAAATCTTTGTATATGTTTTTCCTCCCACTGAACATGCAGGGCTTGCAATCTTAGAACATAGCTCTAAACCTTTATGTATCTAAAGCAAATAAATCATCTACACAGAGACCCTGTATTGTTGTAATGGTTCACAGTTACTATGCTTCATCTCTCAGCCACAACCTCTTTTTTGTCAATCTTAGGGTAGTCATTCCAAAGAACATTACTCAGGATAGTGAAGACCCACAAAATCTTTTTGACACAAGAGTAAGAATATAAGAACTGTGGTACCAGTGCCATACCTAGCAACATACTGATTCTGTCAGTGGTCAGTAGCAGGTGTCTAAAAAGGAGTGCAAGGAACATATCATGTATAGAAACCCTGGTACAAATATTCCTATTATGCAAAGCACTGTGCAAACAACATCAAATACCTTACTTTCCTTAATCTGCTGTAGCAGAGTCCTAGTACATTTCAAGTTAGTTTGGGGTTGTTTCCAAATGTGTCATTTTGAGTAGGCAGATAGATTAATCACTTACACCCCTTTAACTCCCTGAAAACAGCGGCATGGGGAATTTTGTGTTATTTGGAAAGCAGTCTCCTCGCATTTTAAATATCTGTGGAGACAGGCATTACAGGCAACATATACATCTCAGCCTTTCAACCCTCTCTCTCAGAGGAGCAATCGTACACACACGGTCTCCAAGACACTAAGTCAATGGACAATCTTACAATTTTTGCACAAAAATCAACTAAGGAAAAACAGCCTCCCATCAGGGGCTTAAATTCACTGCAAGGAACTCCAGTGGACCAAGCTGAAAGGCTGCATAAAAAACAAGGGTGAAAACTGCTTAGTGGACTAAGAGTCAAGGAACTAAGAAGCGAACAGATAAAACTGACATCAGAATTACTTCTCGAAATTGGAGCCCTTCTCATTAATGGAGGAAGAAACCACAGGATGAGGATCAGAGACAAGGCTTCATGGGAACAGAAATCCTCTGGATGTCCAGATTTATTGGACAAGGCTAGGAAATTGTCTTGACAGAGCAACGTGAGAGTGCCTTGTATAGAAAAGAAGTCTTCGCAACAAGTTAAGAAGCCCAGAAAAAAAAAGTGGAAAAGTGCCTCAGAAAAGAAGCATAACAGTCTTAGACCTGCAGGAGGAAAGACTGCAGAGTCCTGGCAGGCCTACCTCACTAGTACAGAACCTGATGGGGAAATGTTAGTTGTTATTATAGAATAAAAGTATTATTACTAACCTACAAGCAACTGATACGCAGAAGGGCAACTGTGTCCATAAAATACATTTCCTTTGAGGACTGTTATTGGGACGATGCAACTACAAAATCATCCCTGGCTGCCTAAAACCCCTTAATGTTATTAAAAAATGAAAGGCATGATTGTGGTCAGCTCTACACAGGTATGCAAAATGAAACAAGAGTCTTTTTGCCTCTCTCAAGTATCTACAGCAATGCCAGAAACATTTCAGTTCTTTAGATTATGAACCACAAGATTTACAGGAGTTTAGGACTGCTGCCATATACATGTACGTTCTGCCCCCTTAGAAAAACTGGCAGCACTGGCCTGCACAGGGGATGCATATCTCACGGACATATGAAAGGGAGTATACTTGGCCCATGAGGGCACATGAATGAGGCAACAACTAACTGAAGCATTGTTAAGTTAATCTTGTACATATACAATAAACAAACCAGTTCTGTAAAATTTCTCTCCTTTAAAGATTTAAAAATCCACCAACTGTGTACTAATGCTAATGCCTCCCATATTGGCTTCAGCAGTGTTGCTAGAGAAATGTTGCATACTAATACCAGGGTTAATGCTAACAGCAACCATACCACACTGCTTAGCAATACACTTACTGAGTTACAAGTGTATTGGTACCTGGCAAAAATACAAGACTGTATTAAGAGAGAGCTCACTCACTGTGTCACAAAAATTAATATGTACAAGCCCATTTAAAACCAAGAGAAACAGAAAAATTGTAGCTTCTGTGGTACTGATCACTTTTACTGACACCAGTCGAACCTACAAATTGAGGTGTATTTGGCTTAATTGATAAAAAAAATGTTATGGCCCCAATTCTTTACTCAAGAAAATAAAAGATTCCTCTAACAGAGTACATCAGTGATGCTGTGGAATAAATTGTTGCTAAAGCAGTAAACCACTCGTAAAACTAACACAAGTGAACTCCAATCCGAGTAAAAGTTTTTGTATTTGAAAATACTGAAAGTCAGTAATTTCAGAAGCTGTATCTACATAACTGCACCTCTAACAGAGTACCAGGGTGGGGAGGGTACAAATTTACAGTCTCAAAACTAAAACTTTATGAAGTTTTTTGCATGGAATCAGTTATGTTCCTATAAAAGGACTGTAGCTACATCAAAAGAGATCTTGAGGTTTTTGTCAAGCATAGTGGATTTGGTTTTCTTTTAAAAAAAAAAGAAACCAAACTCTCGATATGCGATGCTACCAACAGATGACATTTCATGCAGCAACTTTTAAGTAGTACTATCTCTTTAAGCAAGTAAAGTTTCAAATGTTTTTCTGTTTAAAACATTTGTATCTCCAAGACCAAGTTGTGCCCCTTTAGAGATACACACAGGCATCTCAGCTTCCCCCTGAAACTTTCCTCTCTATGGGCTGTTTGGTATGCCTTCTACTTGATCTACTGACATACCAGGATGCAAATGAACAGCTCTGGATCTCCCCTCCCAGGAGGCAAAGACTCCATTGCTGCAAAGTTTAGAGAGTTAGTCACACATTATTTGGAAAAACAATTATTTAGAACCTGGACAAATCAAACTAACCATCTTGAGCTATATAGAAATGTAGTACTAGAGAACTCGGGGTGTTTAAAAAAAAAAGGTATTTTTAAAATTTTTGTTATCTTCTCCTCCACTGCTGCTACAAAGCATAACCTAGAATGCAAACCTCTGGCCCTTACCATTCTGTGCAGGGGCACAGGACAAGGAATAGTTTTGTTCATAATGTATATGCTTGCAAGTTAACCAAGGTATTGCTGAGGAGTTCTGTTATTCCTACTTTATGATCTGTAAGATGAAGAGAAGGAAGCAATTGATTGAAATGGAAGTGAAGCTGGGTTAAGTATTCTTCAAAAATAAGTAACAATACCATAGCATACATGTGACCTCTGAAGTTTTCTGATTTTAAGGTAAAGTAACAAAAAGAGGAAGCAGGCTACCAATGGAAGTTAAAAAAAAAAAATCAGCAATTTGCTGAACTTCAAGAACTGACTTCAAAAAGGCTAACATACTTCTACACTGGGAATGGGATGCACAAGTGAGAATATACAGAGACTCTCAGAACTTACACTGAGTCTTAAAATGACAAATCTGAGAAGTAAACATTGTGCTAAAAAGTGAGATTATCACATCCGTAATGCAGGAATACAAGAACCAAATGCAAAGACTACAAAAAGACTTGAGATAAGAGAATCATACAAGTTTTTCTCCTACATTTATTTATTTGTAGTACAAAGGATTTTAAGGATTCACTAGGTTTATCTAAAGTCAAAGTCACTTAATGGAAAAAAAAGACATTGTCTTAACAGCATTACACTATTAATCACCTTCATCATTAAAACCTGTCTGCTTAGTATTTTACTTTCATGTGCCCCCAAGAACCCAATTTGGACAATTACTGGATAAAATATTAAAGTCTGAAGCTTAAATACCATCTCCAACAGAAAAATTCTAGGTGAAATTTCAAAGAATGAGCACTATACAAAAAAACAGGTCTTATTGTTATAGAGCATTAATTCAGTCACAGTCTTATCTTGAAATAACATTAAGCACTTAAGACTCAGAAAATACAAACAAAAGTTCTGTAAATTAATAAAAGAAGGCAAAAGCACAGTAACATACATAAAAGTATTATCAGTGTCTGGGTAACTGCTATTCTTGTTATACAAAGTCACCCAATATGCCGAGAGTCTGTAATAAGCCCTCTAAGGCCTATTACCTACCCCAGAGTTCCCATTTTAAGAAGGTTATCTAGTTCTTACCAATTGCAGGGACACTCAAAGACTCCCCAGTGAAACTGAAGGAAGATGCTTCTGCTCACAATAGTATCAGGAAATGTTCCTGCTAGTTATCATTTTTATGCCTACAGCATAAAGTCAGGCAGGATTAAAGAAGCTAAACCAGTCCCAATACTCACCACAGTGAGTTAAGAATGCACATTATTTTTGTTACCATATTTTTGCAAGTAATACCATATTTCCATCACCACAATTTTGCTCTTCTGATTGGGAATCACACTCTTGGAGCAGTCTCTTACCTGCCTTATTTTTTATTACCAGCTAAGAAGTTTTCTGCAAACCCCTACCCACTTAGTAAAGTAAGTTCTGCAGACTACCTACAGGCCCATGACAGAGAAGCCCATATACCAGGCACAGGAACACAGCTAGGCTCTTCTCCAAACACCAGTGGCTTAGCAGGCATGGTCACATCTCCATGGGTCTTCCTAGATTAGTTTACCATACCTCCATGCCAGTAAAGTTACCTGGTTTTAGCATACAGCTAATTTAGGGTACAAAAGTCTGTCTACATCGGTCAAGCAGACACCCCTAAGGAATCAGCACCCTTAATACTGTTTTTTTCCCAGATCAGAGCATGCCGTCTTTGAAAGGATCATGGAAGAAAGCCATCTGTTGCTAAGAAATGCTGAGGTGCTGTCTTCATTTGCAAGGATGAAGATGACGACTCCTCTTCTTAACAACTTTGTCCCACTTCTCAGATAGAGATTGTTGTAGCTGCAAACTTAAAATACTCAGCTAGGACTAGGTAATACTTTCAAATACATCAGTTAGTTACTGAAAAATCTGGTTTTGATCAACACAAAACTATTCATAAGGTTGAACTGAAACCTTCCTACTTTCCATATGATAGTAACACACACAATGACCAAAAATGGTTCCAGTGTCAAATTCAATGAAAATGTAATTAGCCCATACAGAGCAGAGTAGCATCAGTGGGACAGATTCAGGAAACTGCTTTCAAAACACTATTACAGAGGCTAAAAAATAACTTAATATTTGGTAGTATAGGCTCAAATTCCTTCAGGTAGAAGAGGTTATTAAAGACCTCTCCAACACTTTAGGAGTTTAAAGCACTGTAGCTATACCCTCCTCTTTCACATGTAATGCATTAACTCTGGCTCCTCAGGTGAGAGATCCAAAATAGAATGAGAACAAGCATGTTATCATTTCAGTAATTAATTTAGAATTGTTTAAAGATAATGGATTTACATGTTTATACTAATATAGATTTATCTTTACTCATTCCAATGTAAAGAAGAAAAATCCATTCCTCACACATGCTCACTTATTACTAAGAGCCAGAATAGCCAGCAGTTTCAGTAAAAGCCTGATTGATCCATTCAAAATTGATTAGTGTAGCTTTTGGGATTATTTTTATAAATTACAATTATTATAGTAAATAAATGAATACAAGCATTCTATCGTGAAAGCATATATAACTGAACTTAAAAGTTCAGCAGTGCTTTATAAAGGTAGATATTACTAGCCTCCAGACACTACACTGAGGCACTTTGTTGATTTAAAATATAGGCATATACTTAGAAGTGTAAATTTCTCAGCACTAAACTTGCAAATTATAAAAATAACTCTTCTGTCCTTTTTAAAAGTTAAAAAGTTAATTTTCAATGGGTATTATTCACATGCTCTGAAAACTTGCTCCTTTTGCAGTTAAAGGCCTTGCAAGTTAGCACTGACTTAAGCCTTTGTCTGGAACACAGAATTGTTCATAACTATGCTGGGAACATCCTACCAGAACAGGGAAGCCAGTACAGAACATATAGTAATAAAATTTATTGAAGCACAACAGTGAAAGAAAATAAACAACTGTGTTCTGCAGTGCCAGAATAACACTAACAAAACATAAAGTTATTCAGCCATAACAGTAAAAATACAGTGTTGTCAATGCAGCTTATATCTACGTATTGGGGGGCTTCAACTGACACAGCCATACCACCTATGGATTATGCTTTTTCACTCACTGCCTCAATTATACCAGTAAAAGCTTGATGTGTAGCACAGCTGTAAAGATGTATTTAATCTCACGTGAGCAGCCCTAGTGAAGGAATTACTTGTATATAAAAAATTGAGCATAAACGAAGGCCTTTGAAAAATCAAGATCTTTGAATGTAACTGTTTTATTTTGAATGCAATTCCATTTATTTTTATTAGAGACTTTTTTTTTTAGAACTTTTTGGACTGTAACAGCTCTCTAAGTCACTCTGGCACTTAATCATTCCAATTGTTACTATGTTGTATTAATGACCACATGTAACAATTATATTTAAAATATGAATGCAAAAATACATAAAAGTGTTTCATCAGCTTTTCTTTCCTCTCAAAATATTGTTCCTTATACAAAACAAAACCAATTAAAAACACTCATCCAAAAAAACCCCAGCCACTTTTACACCTTTTATGCAAAATTCCAGAAAAGATCCATTATTTTAATCACTATTTAAACATTTTCTGCAGTGAACACAATGACTCCACAAATAGGTCACAAAGTAGTACAGAATTTGTCCTGGAAAGCAGAAGCTATAATAAAAAGATCCTAATTCAAATCAGTGCTGCTGCACCCACTGCTATTTCAAGGAAACAGAAAAGAATGAATAGTGTCCTTAAACAACGGGGAAACTGATCTCCTAATACAGTACAGTTGCCTACCCATAACTACAAAGGACAAACAGAAATTCGTTTATCAGGATTGCAAGATTACAGTGCAAGCTTTGTTGAATTTATCACAGTAATGGTGGAATAGAACCAAACAAATGGGGACATATGCAGGCTTTGAAACTACCTATTAAAACTGTCAGTTCTCATCTTAAGCATAATAAATCAAAACAGCTACAAAGCAGATTCTCACATTGCCTGAATCTGCAAGAACCTGTTTTTCAGCAGAAATTACTATTACAGTAGTTGAGGTTCTGGCTTGAAATTCTTATAAAAAACATGTATGGTTAACAAAACATTTCCCATACTGTTTTGTTCTCCATAATCTTATGAATTATTTTCAATTATGAAGTATAAAACGTTCAATAGGATCCATCTGTGGCAATTATGAAGTAAAAATAACAGAAGCAGAAAGTAATTTGCAGATCTTACTTTTCCAAATTCTTAATCTGCAGTTTAACAGTCCGATATATTCAAGACAAGCCATCTATTTATTCTCCTCCTCTTAAGATTACCTACCGATTATATTACTTTACAACTAGCCTCTCTCTCTCTCTCTCAGGTAAGAACAACAAAGCTACAGAAATAAAATAAAATAAACACAATACTTATAATGACCATACCTAGTAATAAGAACCGCATTATCATGGTGGGCAATCCCATTTTCTGGAATGGTGTTTCCATCACTTTGGTGGGAGAGAATGGATTTCTGCCACTTACAGAAGCTATCGAGGGACTTGTCTGCATGGTGGTTTATCTCCAAGTTTGGCTGCAATACAACATGCATACCAGAAATGTTCCAAACAAATTACTAAGGTCAGTTGTTAAGCCTTTTGAAAACTAAAATGGGACTATAATTAGAAGCAGTGGTTTCTAGGAATAAACTCTTCTTGCCAAATTTTATCTCTGTAAAATCTGACCCCAAGTTCAGCTGTGTATTACTGAACAGGCATTCTTTCTGCTCCAACTTTAATAATGATTATGTCAATACAAAAAAAAATCAGAATATCAAAATACAGATCTAAAAATAAAACTGACATCCCCGAAGGTGTATTAATATTCACCTGAAGTAAGAACAGATATCTTTGAGATGATACATGAGAAATATTCCTTTGAACTGTTTCATCTTGATTAAAGTAGTGAAAGATTACAACATAGGTTTTGTACTCAGATGCAGCCATTTCAAGCAATAATTAAATGAAATCTATGTTACAGAATAACGTAACTTGTATTTCAGGGAAATAAAGCTTAGCACAACAGCTCTTACCTGATCTTCAGTGAGGACAATTAAACGTGTCACTATAATATTCACAACGTTTCCTAGACTGGAATCACGATAAAGTTTGGCAACCTGACCTCCAGAAAATAAGAAAAGGCACAAAGTCAGACAAGAATCACTACTTGTTTCCTAAATGGTTAAAAATTACCCTATTTTCTCATTCAGTGTAATTTCATAATGTTAATTATAATTATAACCTGAGTAAGAGTTATTTTTGGACCAAAAAATGACCATTCAGTAAAATAAACTTCTTGGGTCACACTTCTCAATCAAAACTGTTTATACCTTGTTTCATAATTCATCCAGCACAAGGAGCATTTAGACTCTTGACTTAAACAGAATAGAATTGTATAATCTAAATGTAATCATATGAATTTAAAATTAAAGACAAGCAATTTAAAAGTAATCACAGTGTACTTCTTGACAGAAACAGTACTGCATTTTTCCCACGATGCTAACAATTGCCGTATTTCAACTAGTAATTCTTGCAAGCTGACACACATTTTTAAAGCTTCATTCATTAGTTGCTTTATCATTTCGGTACATGCATACTGATATGAACACAGAGAGGGATGAAACTTACAATATTCATTACACTCAAAATGTAGTGTTCAATGTCTTTGCGACCATGGTATCCCACCATCATTTTGTCTGCTACTACGAGCGTTTCCACAAACCGTTCAAGGCTTACTGATCTCTTCTGTCGACTATGACTACTTAACGTGTCATTGACTGGAAATGAAGTTGGAAAAGCAGATGCATCACTCATCCACCAAGGTTTACCACTTCTTGTGAGGTCTTCTAGGAACCAAAATAATTCAACACTTCAGAGGGGTCACTAGTAAAAGTCATTTAAATGCAGCTGTTCTATGTTGAGATTACTGTCTTCAAGCTTCTAAAATGAAGTCTTTCTTGAGGCAAAAAAAAAATTAAATTCATTATCTAAACTTTTTTTATTTTAAAATACTTATATAATGCAAAACCGATTTCGAGTTCTAATATTCTCAATTCTCCTTAACTTGACTTAGGATAATATTCTGCACATCTATGTTAATACTAAAATTAGTTATAAATAACCACAAGCACACTTCAGAATTTTAAAGGTAAGAACAAGACAGCTGTAACATTTGGAAGACACATACTGGTAACCAAATATTCAAAATTAATGGTAAAAGACATCAAAATATACTAAGGAATTAAACTCGCTGATAAGGCACCAAAAAAGCTTTTTCCCTCCTGTGAAACTCTAATTATCAGGCAATTATGCTTACATGTCTAATGGTTTTTGGGCCAAATAAATTAATTTTCTCTTCAGAAAGCTATCAGATTATGTTTTATCTGCCTCAAGAATTATCTATAATGGGAAGCTTAAAATGGCCTAACATGAGATAATTGCAATAGTTATTTTTAACACTAATTTTAATTCCAATATGTTGATTCCTGTACTTGTTTCATGTAAATATATGGGAAAAAATTTATTGCATGCAAGAGATTGATTATTAAAAATTCAAACAGCTGTAATTATCAGCAAAACAAACACTACAAGCTTAATTAGAATTTGAATTCCTGTCCTCAGGACAAAATTGTACCTGCCCTTCCTTGCAAAACTGGCATTTTTGTGTGTATTAAATATCTCTTTTCCACGAAGGCCCACACAGATCTCAGCTTTAAGTTTATCAAAGTATATTGTTAGTCTGGTTTTACCTAAGTAGGATTTCAAAATATCTAAGCTATTCTTGCTAGTTATGGATGAACATAATAAAGTTAACAGTTAGACACTTTTATAATTGTCTGAACAGGACTGCTCAAGGGAGCAATTTCTGAGATGCATCCTTACCTCTACTAAAACTGGTTCAACTAAGGATGAGTTGAGATAGGACCGGTACCTTCCATGAAAAAGCAATGCTTCATGCAATTAACTAAGCATGCTATTTTCAAAGAGCAATAACTACACGCAAAAAATGTACGTTCATGTCAAAACCAGGAATACAAAGCTTCAGAGTTCCCACTGTTGCAGTGTTTCACAATTTTTGAGGCCACAGTGTTGGCTTTAAAAGGTGCATATTTTAGAAAAGTTGAAAAATGAAAATAAACCTGGCAGTTGAAAAGATGTCAGTAACAATATTCTCCTCATTCTGCAATGGGTATAATCCATCCTAAAAAAATGGTATTAAGTATTAAAGCCTGTTGAGGATTCAATAATGAATACTAAGCTTCTCCCTGGTTTTCATCTCTATTGTAGGAAATTCAAAGTTGTTTTAATTGTTCAAAGACTTCCATCTCACTTAAGCAGTGATTTAGGAATGTCTAGAATTTTTTCTGACAGCTTCTGTACTAAAATTTTTAAAAATCCACTCTTCATTTTCAAATAACAAATGGTGACATTTGAGGATTTCTGATGCTCTTGGAGTGCTAGATGTACTTCAGAAATGCAACACTGCTTCCACATTCATTCATAATTTTTCATTCAAAGATGCAAATCTATTCTAAACATTTGAAAGCTGATGAGCTCATGCAGAAAACTTTCAGAGAAAAAAAGAAAAGATGATGTTGTACTCATCTTGATAGCATCTTTCAAACAAAGGTCTCGGAAGACTTCACAAAAACAAACATTTCTCCTTTTCTTATCAGATGAGAAGCTTAGGCTTCAGTAATGGGAAAGCTGGAAACAATCCTGAGTTCTTAAGCTCACACTCCAGGATCTATCAATGCTTATGCTGTTTTACTTAAAAACACTAAATAATGCTGACTGAATTTTCTTTAAAAAGCTAGAACATGTCAATAAAAGTTTGCAATACACTTAGAAATATTTCTGTGGCAAGTTATGTCATTTTTCGAGCATATTCCTAGACTAAAAAAGAAAAAATTAAAACTTCATTAACATCAAACATAGCTATTGGGAAGTAAAAAAAGCAAAAATGGAAAGGAAAAAAACCCACAGAAAAACACTGTAATTAATCCCAAAATAATGATTACAAATGCAGGGAATTAGGTTTTAAATTGCAAATGGAAAGAAATCCAAACGTGTGTAGACATGGAGTTCACAATTATGGTACCCAAGTTTTCCTAATTCAGTCCTTTAAAGATGTTAGGTGAGTGTGAAGGTGGAGAGAGAGGAGAGAACACAAACAGATCTCAAAATCAACAGAAAGCTACTTATGTAAATTGCAACTATGAGAATATTTTGAAGCAAAGCATTATGTGCTGGTTTTCTCCTACTGTTTTAACACCATCATTTAATGTATACATAAGCATTTTTTCATTTTAGAATACACCGACTGTAAAGTCTGGCATGAGTAAAACCACCACATAAAGCAGGACATAGTAGAGCCATCCCTAAATAATCTGCCACTCTGCAGTTTTCACATGTCAACTTTTGTTGTTTCGCAATCCTGTCCAAACACAGCATTCTGCAAGGTAACCCAGTGGCCTCAAATCCCATTGAAGCAATTGAAATTGGACGGTGGCCAACTTCTTACCAAGGCCTTAATAATTTCAACTATATTTAACAAAGCATATTAACTGGGTGATGATACATACATGAAATAGTAATTTAACATTTTTCAGTTTTTAAATGTTCTTATGCCTAACTGCTTAAAATCTAGTTTAGGTTATGAAAATCTATCTCATGTTCTTATCTGAATCTCCCTGCCTCTCCAATTCTTCTCTTGTATTAGCCACCGTAATTCTACTATGAAGTAGTCCATCACTTGCTCATCCCAACCAATTCTGATCAATCTTTCACCAAATTGCCCACCTCACTTTCTACCAATCATTGCAATTTCTCTCTGAAACATCAGAAATAACACTCCTCTTGTCTCTATCAACACTTCAAAATCCTAACCACTTCCCTGATACAGAACAAGTACACAATAAATTTAGGTCTAGATTACAGCAGGGGAAACTTGCCAGACCATTAATAGTGGCACAGCTACACAAGCAGAATCCTCCCACCATATTATACTGGCAAAAATGTTCTGAAGGTAAAGCTAAAATCAGTCTCCAGCCAAAATAAATTATACACTGCCAAAAGGCAGTTACAGGTTTGTTACAACTGCATTTTAGAACACAAAATTGGACTGCTCAAAACTTCCAAAACAAGTCAAATGCCCCAAAGATTACTGTAAACTTGGGTCCTAGAGTCTGAAAGCTGTGAAACTTAAAATTAATATTTTATTTTACCGTTTAGGTATTCTGGGGGATGCTTTAGATGCCATGTCACTTTGGGATAAAGCTGCAACAGTGCTCAGAAAATGAGTTTAAAAGGTTTTGGTACCCATGAGGAGAACACTAAAAGAGAACGTCATCTGGAAAAGTAAGACCTTGGGGTTTTGGGGAAGAGTAAATTTTTTCAGAAATTTGCATGGAGTGGAAGCAGTATACAGAACAACAGGAAAAGGAGAAACTGAGGTCAATGAGATTGATAGTAGTCTCAGGCTTTAAAAAAACAGTGCTTTAGTATTTTAATAACTAAGGACTTCAGGACGTGACAGATATGAAAGCTCAGGAAATGCACAGGAGCTTACAAGAACAACAGCAGCATCAAATATACAAAGGAATAAATACTAAAGATTACTGCATGTTTCACAAAAAATGCTTGCAGGATGCATAGCTCTGATCAACCTATGATCCATTCAACAGTTACTGACAGAATGACTGAATGCAACCTGGCCAAACTAGCTGCCACTGCTTCATCCTCACTTGGAGAAGAATGACTTACTAAGCATAAATCTAGAAGATAACATCTGACAGGGGCCAATATCGTTTCTTTTTCTAGGGATATAATAATGGTAAAAATTGCATCATCCTACATTTCATAATCCTTTCACTTACTTCAAGAGGCTTAAGTGACAGCTTTCCCTAAAAAATGAACGTACATTAGTACTCTTATTTTACAAACAGTCAGCAGGCAGTAATAGTTAGAAAACTTGTTTTGCAGTATTAGAAGCATGTAGGTGGAATAAGTCTTCCAAACTAAAACAGAAGTTACATACATGAAGTGTGACATACCCTAAACACACTTAACTGAAACACTCAGGGAAAAACTGTCTCCCAAGCATGGGCGTTTGTAGACAATCTGTACTGTAAGTTTAGTCAGTCGGTGCCAGTAGAACTTAGAACCTTCAAAAGAAGCTGAAATAAGTTACATCATGAACAGTGACATTATTTTATTTTAATATTAGTATTTGTCAGTCTGCCTGAGAAGATTAGAACATTTTTCTATTACATTAAAAAAAACCATTATTTTAGTGCTCTAAAATAACTTGTCAGTTTTACTCCACGCTGTTGTCAAGAAGTTAGTTTTCAGCTTCAGTTCAAGCAAGTGAAAATCATGCCAAAGAGTACTTGAAAAGTCTATCTGTGGAAGTTAAAACTGCTTTACAAGGAAAATATCTCTCAATCAAAACTATATAATCCTTCCCATAAGGCACCTGTAAATCACATATTCAACTATTATGCAATAATGTTAACCCACTGAACCAAAAGCCAGTATCAAAACACCACAAACCTCTGTAAACAAGATAGATGTGAACTCCAGTTCCAAATGTATTACTGATCGTAATACTAACACATTTAATGTATGTCAAATTCCCTCACATGAGATGGAACACTTACTAAACATTGAGCTGTAATACTCAGTCACTCAATCATGTTTTGCAGTTGGGGAACAAAGTAGATTTATAGCACATTTTGAGGAAGCCTGTGCTCATTTCTACCACTGTACACAACACAGGCATAAAACAAGACTTACTCGCAGTGTCTCGGCTTTGAAAGACACTATACTCTCAATCTGAATCTGAAAAAAAAAGCAAAACTACTTTTCAGCAGAGCATACTGTATCACCCAAAAGGAGGATTCCCATTGCTACATTCTCCATTGCCTTACATGTGAACCAAGCAAGATTTTAAAATACATCTTAAGTTACAATTTTTTTAAAAGGAATGACACTTATATTCACTTACCTGAGACTCCACAGTGACTGTCATCATAAAGATGTTGCTGGTGCATGGTAGATTTTTTGTATATAACATGAGGATGACCATTCTCATAATTAAAGTTACTGGAATCTTCTGTTATATTCCTTAAAGGCTCAATAAAATACTCTTCATCTTCTGTAGCAATGACTCCATGCTTAAAGAAGAAAATAAGAAAATAAAAACTTACAAGAGACAATACAAAACTCCTATTTAAAAGCTTAACTTCAAAAAACATTTTACTATTATCTATCTCTGTGAAGAAATCCACAACTATAAGCCCACACAGAAAACAATGCACAAGCCAGCTCTCCTCCACTGATTCTAGTGGGAGCAGGAGTAAGCACCTAGAAGCAACACAATGAGAAAAGAATAAAAATATCATTACCCAGTTTCTGGAGTTCTTTCCCATCATTTTTGGTGGATGTGGTAAGAAAGCAAGAGATATTCTTGGTATATGACAAATATCTCTTCACAGAGATGTTCCAAAACTACATGATTCATATCGATTAAAAGTGATGCCAAGCCAAAATGGCCTTGCTCAAACAGCGAGACCAATATCCCTCTATAATGCTACACCGGTAGATGCTTAAAGCCACATGCTGCATCAAAGAAAAACAGCATGAAGGATTAATTTTAGAACATATATTCAGGGAAACCATTCAGCATTTTTACATCCAGATGTTTAATCCCAAAACTGAGCTAGTTATTAAAATCAAATTATTAATATTAACTTGGATACACTATTTACAAAGCATTTATTCCTTAAAAGGTCTTGCCACAAATCTGGCAAATCCGAGTTGTTGCAGACTGTGCACTAGACCTCATTCTTCATGACAAATGAACATTTTTTTCCTCCTACTGCAGCACAGAATAGTAGATATTCTGTTCTCATAACTTTCACATTTGTGAACTCAGCTTCTTCCAAACAGGAAGTGGTTTATGGAAGAAAGGGGAGATTTCAGGCCAACTATGCAATTTCCTGAACCTTCAGCAATTAAAACCGAACTTTAGCAGAAAATCCAGTTTTGGGAGCCTTTTGGATATAGAAATATTGGGGGAATAAGCCCTCACAGACTCCTACACCTATATTTGCTAAATAAAAAAATTCTGGTATCTGTATCCAGAAACTTCTGAATGTATGAACTTTCTACAATAGGATAAGGAGCTAGTCATCAGGTAGGAGACTAGAAGCAGGAACTTCTCCATTCATATCCTGATTTGATGCATCACAAATTTCTATAACACCTTTGATCTGTAAAGCAAGTACGGTGCATGAGACCTTTTTTAAAGGGGGTATCTTTTTCCTCAGATGAGACCTCTGTGATCACCCATAAGACCACTTGCTCCGTATCTGCTCTAAATATCCTGAAGCTGTTTCTAGGATCAGGGCTTGCCATTGCACTCTTGGTCAAAGCTCCCATCCTGCTACTGTTTTGTACATCAAGAGCCTGCTGTTCTTCACTCCTGGAATAACTGGATTTCAGTAACAACATAAAACTTACAAAATAAAGAGTCCTGTATAACACATCAGAAAGAACAGTGTTTTCCAAATATAACCCTATTATACATTTCGAAAAACACACATATGAACACAGTGCAGCTTTCAATTACAGATTCCTTACATAGTGACTATAACACTACATGTTCCTCATCAGTGGTATTTTTCATTATGAACTCAATTATTTACTCAAGAAGGTAGCATCAGGGTCTATATTCACCTGGAAGATGCGGGTATCAAATTCCCCTCACAATGCCTTCTTGTTACTTGGAGTCTAGGATTTTACTAGAAAATAAATCATTTGCTGGTACACTACTGCTTAAATAGTATTGAAAATATAAACCAAATTGTAACTGGGTTTGCCAGATGTGCAGAAAGAACCTTGACAGTCTGGACTGCATCCAGTCTGGATGTCAGACATCTGGGTTCAAGCTAATCCTGAGCCCTTAAAAGCTCTGATATTATGTTCCCACAGGAAGGGAGTCCTGCAGAGTGGTTCTGGCCAACACCATCAGGCTGTCAACTTCATGCCAAGCCTGAGGAGACAGAGGTACCATCCAACCTGTGGCTCTGTCTCTGCAACAGAGCTGGTCTTAACCTAAATCTGATTACACCAGAGCATACATGCTTCATGTCTGTACTCAAGTCCAGCCAGGTTAACAAGTCTAAGCATGAACGAGACATTTATATCAGATACTGAAACGGACAGTTTTAAGCACTGAGATGACCTCAGTGGGAGCGAGTCAATTCAGATGCCATAAACACTTAATTGCAGCATTAGTTCTCCATAAAAGTTTCTGTATTTGCAGGAGCAAATACATGAAAACTATTACAAATGTCTGCAAACCATGATCACAGTTCCTTCAGGTACCAACAGTGAAAAAGGTTAGGAGAGTATCACTAATTTTTCCTATGCATAGCTGACATCTGATCTCATCTGCCCGAACACTGTGGTGGTTTAAGAAAAGACAAGATTTTAATAACTTTTCGTTGAGGAACTGCAAATAAATTGTAACTTACACCCACCACCAGGTAGTCAAAACATGTATGTGGTCAGTTGCTGCAGCTAGCCAAGTGATTTGATAAACATTGGAAACGCCCTTGCCCTCCGCATGCCCTTCACTTAAGTCCAGCATATATATACAATTTTAAACCTAACATTAATTTTGCTTGCAAACAAAACTGTTCTTCCAATATTGAACTGATGCAAGTTGTCTTGGTGAATCACAGTGACTGATTTTTAATGAGCACTCTGAATTCTGTACTTAAAAAGTACCTATGTCAGTGACAACCAGCATTTATTCTAATTATGAGAAAATTCATGTGGCTAGAGATACTTCCATTGTATGTGCATTCAGCAATGCCTGATTAATAAATAGTGGGAATTATGCTATTATATCCAAATCAAGATTCTAAACCTTGGTTTTGGCTTAGAATCTACTACTTGAGCAAAACACAATTTCACTTGGAAAAGAAGCTTGGAAAAAATGTCCTTTTAAAGCATTAAAAGGAATTAATTTTAATTTTCTTTAGTTTTGCTATTGTATTTGAACAGTTTGCAAATTAAACTTCTGCTCCAAACCATAAGAAACATCACTAAGACATAGCAATGATCAGCAAAAGATTCTGACAATATACCATGACTTTAAGAAACAAGCTGAATGCCCCAAGTAGGCTACTCCAAGCAACATTCCCAAGATTATTATCGAAAACAGTTTGAGGTCCTGTGTTAACCAATCCCACTACAGACTGTCAACTCCTGCTAACACAGGTAAGGTCTGGATCCAGTAGTTTGACATGCTTAGATAAGTCTGTGAATCCGCATGGAGTTCCCCTGAATTTGTGAAAAGGAATCTTTTTCTGTCAGGCTGTCCAGCTAGGGCCTTAACCTCCTTCAAATGGGGGATGTCCATCAGTCACAGAAGCAAACTGAATTATGGAGGACAAGTAAGTGCGTGCCTTTTTCACACAGTACCACTGTTTTACAATTTCTCCATGCCTTGAATCTTTCTAGACTTTATGCTTTACCCATTTTTAATATAAAGTACTAGTAATGGAAACTTCTGAAAATGTGTCAGTGCTGTTCAGTATGTCTACAGCTGGCTATACACTTCAGTGTGCTTTTATGACTGAAGAAAAAGATTGCATTAGCTTACTGTATTCTTAAAGATGAAAAAAATAGTGATCTCGCCTGATAGAGTACATCACGGAATCCAAAGACACGATAAAACTAGGACAGGGACAGCTTATATGTATAATTTTCTGAATACTAAGCCTATACTGCAAATACATATTAGTACCAAACAGAACTTCAAAGACACTGATCTAACACCAAATCCTTTTCAATATAATTTCTGATCTTTAGAGATTATTTTATAAATTAGACATTACTTTACATATGACTCAAAAATACCGTACTATATGCAATTTATAATCTATGAAAGTAGATGCATTCTTTATGGTAGAATCAGCTTTCAAATGAGCTAATTTAAGAAGAATATGAATAATTTATACACATACAAATTTAGGAATACATGAAACAAACATGAAGTCTTCCAGCAAAATAATTCTTTGTTTAACCAAGTACGGTCATGCTTTTAGTCACAGCCTACTTCTTGTGCTTTCTTATCATTTCTGTTTGGATGAAGACATCTGTGTTACCCAGCACAAATGTTACTCAGTGCATGGAACTTCACATGCCATGGAAATACTTGGCCTTTTACACTGAACATGTCCTTGGAACCACAGTAGCCTCAAAATGTGATTTCACCTCTCATTCACTTTCCTAATAATAATCACTTTCTACGCATTTTAAAGTATTTCGCGCTACTGGGCTTTTCAGCTCCAAATGAGAAAATCTGCTACTGTGGAAAACTCGTTTGAGCACTCAATTAAGAGCTTTGACATCTGACAGAGGACAGAGGTGGATCAGAATGCAAAAAGTTTGGTTTCTGCTCAATTCCACTACTATGATCTCCAAAACTCTTCTTTAAGACTTGCTCCCCTCAGAATTAGACGAACTTCTTTCCCTTGAGGTGAAGATCTACTCTCTTCAGCCAATCTACCACTGTTTCTTCTCTTTTTTTCCTTCAGCATGACATACTCAGCTTAGGCAATGCCTCAGCCTTGTTGCCTTGCACCCAACGTCCAACAGCCCCGAAATGCTGCTCATTGCAGGCTCTTTCATGAGAAATCCAAACCTACAATCCATCCACAAATGTAACATCCACTAAAGTAAATATGAGTTTGGAAGCCAGGGAGCCTGCTGGACAAGACCTTCAATTTCCTTACATGACTGCTCACTGGATTATAGAGCTTTTCTCATAACTTCAGACAATTTATAGCATAATCAGGGCCCAGCAGACAGAAACTGCTGGAATGCAACTTCAGTAAGTAGCAGTCTGTAATTCTGGGGCACTTGGTAATGAGAAATATAGAAGGAGAGGCTGAAACAGGAAACAGTGACAGGGAAATGAACTGACTGCTCATCACTTTTATTATAATGAAACTGAGAGAAAGCCCTCCTTGCACTGGAATTCATTGTGTTCTTCAAAGTCATACAACTTGGGTTAATTAGATCATGGTCTCACCTGACCACCCTGAATAACTAAACAGAATAATTCAAAATATTCACCAAAGGGAAGAAATCTGACTAATTTGGCACTACTGACGCCCAACAGGACAACTGGAATAAATGGAATGCTTAAATTCTGCTTGTGAGCAACACTCACTATTAAAGATTACTACTGGTTTTAGAGTTAAACTTAAAATGACTGGCTTTGAGACAGATGTTAATCAAGGACTACGCAGAATGTGACTGGCAGTCTCTTACAGACCAACAATCAGAACGGAAAATTCAACGAATGCCTTAAGCACGACATATTCTGAACTATCACTAATTCTAAAACAAGTAATATTGTCTTCAACATTGACTGCCAATTGCTTTATTAAACATGTTCTAACCAGCAGCTGTGTAACAAAATATGCATCAGTAGGAATCATCATTTAAAAATAACTCTGGGATGGATTCATCTGAATGGAGTGGTAACTCCCCTACTCAGTGCTCTGGAAGGCCCTGCCAACACTGGATGACAGAGGAGTTTCTGTACAGTAGAGGATGACACCAAGTCAAGCCTATCTGCAGGATTCCTGCCTCTCTGAGCAAGAGCCTTGTGTCACCTGTGCTGCTGCTTCTGGAGCATGACAGGAGCCTCACATGCTTGTGACTAGGCCTTTCTAGGAGATGCTGTGGACACCTGACACTTGCAGTCCCAAGTAAGAGGCATGACCGTGAAGAACTCAAGAGTGCCAATCGTGGGGTGACCAGAGACGGGAGTAAGGCTGCCTTAATACCTGGAAGAAATACGCAAGAGCTGATGACAACTAAAAGCATTGAAGATGACTATTTAACTCGGAAGCATTCCACACTAAAGTTAACTAAATTTTAACTTAGAAACACCAAGTTAACATACTGACAACCCAGAACCACAGAACAACAGGTGGCCTCACTCCAGCAAAACAGCAAGCCTGAGGGCAGAAGGAAAACGTGCAGCAATGGGAATGCTAAATGTCACCTCGGAGTGTAAAGCACAGAAGTAAATAAGAAGATTCTGCTTCACCATGGCACCGTCCATGCTGCCAAATTCTGTGAAGAAAAGAAGTGCCACGAGGAGCGAGAGGTGGGCAAAGCTGATAGGAAAACATGGCCCTTTTCCTGCTTCACCCCACTCTTGTTTTCCTAACATGAAAGGAAAAACAGTCGTCTAAGGCAAGAGCAGGCATTCTTGGCTCAGTCCTTGGCCAAGGTCTGAGAGGAACTGACATGGGAGCACCACGGCACTGACTGCAGGCTCCAAGGGGACCAACCAGTCCGTGCCTCGACTGGCAGAAACTCTGGAGATACAGAGGCATGCAGCCTCTTTTAGCAGTGAGTCCTGAAAGCGGGGATTTGGTCTCCATAGTATTTTTACCTGAAGAGAACTCAAAAGCAAAATGATCAACTGTATTAATTTAAGAGTTTATGTAACTGTGACAAAAAAGTTACTATACGGGAACTGCAAAACCAAATTCAGACCTATCCACTACTAGTCTGCATTAACTAAGCTGCGATACCACACTCAATGCAACACCATTTTAACTAGTAGCTGGGTGTAACACAACCTACCTAGGTCTGAAGCAGTTGGCTTTTGTTTGTACATAACATCCCAGGATGCATTATTCAATAGCACTTCCAGGGATAAATAGGAATTAGTTTAGCAAGTCTGTGTAATCTTTTTTTTTTCCTTAGCAGTTAGTTAGATCTGTCTAATCCTAACAAGGAGATTGACCAGTATTCTACTGTAATTGAAACCAGAATGAATAACCATAATATATACATATATTTTTACTAGAGAAATTACTGGCTCTTGATTTAGTCTTTCCTAGTCATGCCCTTCTATTTTAGTACTTTGTTACTCAATAGTCTGTTTTTTATTTTTTTGCATTTGTCTTCTAATTTCTGTTGGGAATAAAAGAAGCTTTTTTCCATGCAATTACTACCATCATGTGATCAAGAGATCAACAGTGAAATGAGATGAGAATAAAAGAGATGAAAATATCTAAACCTACTTTTAAATACACCTGCTTACAATTTGTAAACAAAATACTTCTGGAAAAGGTAAGTCATTACTTTCTGATGCTGGTACTTCCAAAGGTTCTACTTTCCTCTTCACACTCTAAATTTATAGCAATGATCACTTCTACAGCAAGCAATGCCTCTTCCCTGTTATTTACTCAAAATTTCTAAACCTGAATTCTCAGAGACAACAAGCAAGTGTTCAGTTCAACCCATGTCTCTCTGGAGAGAGTCAGCATCCTGAAGGATCCACTGTTTCCTCCTCCCTGCCCCTCGAGCTTGCAACATTTTTATAACCTGCAAGGATCTCAGCACAGACCTAATCTTGCAGCCCTAGTGCAGACACTGTAAACACTGAAAATGTTGCTTCCTAAAGGACTACAGAATTGGGTCTTAGTACTTAAAATTAAGCTTGAAAAACTGATTACTACTTTTCCCCAGGACCCAGATCAGGTTTGGGGAGTTTTCTGCACCTTCCCGTCTGATGGCTTCCCACACGGACTCAAAAAACTGTAAAATATGCCAATTAAGTTCTTCTGTAATTTAAAAGGGACAAGCACACTATTATACTAGAACACACAATGTGCACTTACCAGACCATTGCAGTTGCTTAAGGCCACCTTAGTTGTTCTGTGTTGGTCTTGCAAATATCCTGTGTAATAACAGTGGTCTAAAAAATCATGCTTCCATTGCGGTCCATCTTTCCCCCAGTACTCTACTGTAAAATGTCTGGACACCAAATCTGTGTTGAGAGTCAGGTTTAAATGAAAGTGCTTGCCATAGGCAGAAAGTTTAAAAAATAATTTAGATGCTGCCAGTTCTTGGTCATAAGGGTCTGTGCTCCGCCTCCTTCTTGAGGGTTTAGCATTTTTCACAGTAAAACTGAGGAAGGCTCCATTCTGATCAACTCTTACTGGGATCGTTAGTTGGTAGTGTTCAAGGTAAGACAGGAATTCCTCTTTGTAATCACAAGGTAAGACAGTCCAGGGAATGGGTATAGAAGAAAAGAAAATATAACAGGAAACAACAAGTAGTAGTATAAACATAAACCATACATGGCTAAATGTCATCACCCTCATGATTAAAAGCCATTTTCAGGTAAACACAGGATATTAAATAAAATAAAACATTCTTTTCTTTCTTTTTACATCAAGAAAATGTGTTCCGTTTCCTATTAATTTAATGTCACTGGAAACACAAAAGTTTTTAACTACACGTCTTTTCCTATTTACCCTAAATATGTAAACATTTGGGGCTAAATTCTAACCTAAGAAGGACACATTCTTCCCAGTGATACCACCCAAAGACAAAAGCTATTAGATCCACCTGCAAGAATAGAAACAGTAGTAATGAAAAGTATTATATTGTAAAAACACGTAAATGGCTCTTCATTTCATTAAAAACTATAAATGTTAATGGATCAAAGTAAGAGTTGATCCTTACTTCCTAGACTAAAAAATGTTAATGTTGTTATGGCAAGTCTCTAAACTGTTATCGAGCACCACATTTTACTAGATTTAATTTGCAAGGCTTTCCCCACATTGAGACAGAAAAATTAAAACAAAAAATTTAATCAGATTTGCTGTATTTAAACTTCCATGACAATGAATCATGATAAAGCTAAGAGCAGAGCCCATATAATCTCATTAATTACATAAACATGGTTTAGAAAATACTACCCAAATGCAATGCAAAAACAGATGCTTCTTGTCAGCCACAGAGGTCAGACCCTACCTTGAGAATTATATGAAAGTCTGTTGTCACTGTGAAATTCCGATGAAACCATGACTAGGCTCAAAATCCATGTCCACGTCTTCCAAAAAATTTCCATAATTTAGAAAAGCAGAAAGCTCTTTTTTTTTTTTCCTCCTTGGAGAGCTACCTGTGTGCTGTAGAGTTAACTCCACTCCAGAATCGCACCATAACAGGTATATTTATTTTAGACTACTTCCAAATTAATTACTGGATGTTCCACTTTTTGACAGGTACTCTTTTCCAGCAACCTGTACTTTCTTCTATATCTGCAGTCATTTTCTCAATTGAAAATAAGTATTTGTAAGATTCCTTAAGATACCAGTAAGACGTTAGACGGGATAGTTACTGAACTTGCTCCGTTTCTTCTCCTGAAAAAAACAAAAGAAAATGAGTTAAGGCAAATTCTTTCTACTAAAACAGATCTACACTGCAAAACACTAAGCCATCATAGTGAACTACACAATGTAACATTTTTTAAATAAAATTCAACCATTATCACTTCTATGGTCCATGGTCACAATCTTACAAAAAAACCCATGAATTACCATTAACCATAACAGCAGATCCGTATAGCTTAAGATGCACATATCGACTTTATGTTAAATAGGCCTAAGTATTCATAAAATTAACGTTTCTTGTTGCTCAGATACTGTGTTCAGACTTGTTCCAGCTATAATCAATGCTATGCACTCATTGATTTCAGCTGTGAATAACTAGACCCAATACACTAGTAGACAAAAGACGACCTGGGAAAGAATCCAGAGTACAGTTATCTGATCTTTCTGCAGCACGTATTCTGTTATTACTTGGGCCTGGGTTCTGCTTATGCAGGCAGAATTCTCATTCACTTAAATGGGAATGCTGCACATTCTAATACCAAGGAACAAATTTCAGTATCTGAAGCTATTCATCATACACATTCTAGTTTTTCAAATATTTGTTGTCAAAAATGTTTTGTATGTATCTTAACTACAATTTACTGTAGTAGAATATATTTTTATTTTCATTTTGCAGGTCATGTGATTAAGCAAATAACATGTTTGGTGGGGTGTTTTTTTTGCATTTAAAACACTATTGCAGTAATGCTAAAAAGCAGCTCTAGCTGCAGCCAGGGATTAAATGGAAGATCTATGCAACCAACCAACAGTCCAGTATCATGGGATACCAAACCATGTGTTTTGTCAGCTGGTACTAATCAGTCCTCCTAAGCACCCGCAGCACACCTGTGCAGAGAGCAAACTCTGCTGAAGCAGACAATGGAAAAACAGAACACCTAAGAGAAGACTGTTCAAAAACAAATTTCCAAAAGCATACAGAGTCACTTACACATACACCAGATAAATTTGCCTTTCTAAAATTCTGGGAATGATTTACAGTATTCATTCAGACAGGTAATGCCCCTGCAGCCAGTGGATTATTTGTAAAGGTTAAAGAGCTGTAGCATGCCATCTCAAGAAAAATCAACGTCATGCAAATCTTATCTACTAGCATCACAGTGAATATTAGGAAACTTCTTAGCCATTTTGAAATACATCTAATTATTACTGTGTAAATGAGGTTAATCTGATCATTCCAATACCTGTATTTTAAATATCTTTCAAGACAGCACACAGGATTTAATGAGGTTTGTAGAGGGCATAAAAGATACTTTGCAAGCATAGCTTGGCTTAGCAGTATTTTTTCCTGGGGAAGCATACGGATTTAGTGATGCCATTCACATGTGGCAAGGCCTTAAAGCATATTAATAAAACCTCTGGTCTGGCCTTCCATATGAACCCTTTATTTCCCAGCTAATATTTAGTTACAGCTTTTAGACTTTTACAAGTTTTGAAGACACATAATCAACCCCATACTCTTCAGCTACGTCAGTACACTAAATAATGTGCCTTATTTCTAATGTGAGAACATCCACTTTCAAATTCCTGTCACCATTATCTTGCTTCACCCATCCGCTAACAAGCTGCTTTCTTCTCCTTGCATGGATAGTTATAATCTGATACAAGCACCTCTTGACACATCCTGATAAGCAGCTCAACCTATTTGGTTTACCTCATGCTGTACAATCCAGTTTCCAGATGTCTGAATACTTCTGCAGTTTTTTTCTGAACCCTTTCCAATTTGTCAGCATCCCTTTTCATGCACAGACACCAGAATTGGACGCCGTAGTCCGGTAATGGCTCATTACTGCCATATATAGAGGTAACATTGCCTCACAGCTTTTACTTAGCCAAAAAATTGTAACAGGGAGCTCATGTTCAGCCTGTTTGGCTGATAATAAGTTATCCTAACATTAAGGTCTCCAGCAACTGTAGTACCTAAGGAGCTAGGTTGCTCAGAATACTAGACATAAACTACAGTGCCCATTGTTTTAGAAACCAACAGCCCACATGATGGGCATTGGTCAACAGCGTCCAACAGACACCCACACCTAGTGTCTCTGCAGGGGTCTGTGTGAAATGGCCTCCCTCATACCAAGCTTCACACAAGAAAAATCTCCTTTCACATTAAGCTTGCTGGAAGTTTCAGCAGAATTTTTAGCCTCCTTCCCAAAAGTATTATAGCCAGCTTGAGCATTGATACAAGCGGACCACGCATAGCTATATTAATGCTCTGAGTTAAGGAGTAGTTAATGGATGCGAAGGGTAAGTTAAGGAGTAGTTAACGGACGGGTAACTCCAGATATAGTACTTCCAGTATGAAGTTCGGTAGGAACCTCAAAGCGTAAACTGTCTATACCCTTTTTTTTTTTTTTCCCATCTTCCTCGGTAGCATTTAGTCAGCATTCCGCTTTTCACTGTTGTCAAGATGACACATTTGGTCAACACTAAGCTTACAGCAAGAAGTGTTTTCTCCCTCGTGGCTAAACTACATGTTCACCCACTGCTAAGAGCAGGTGTGGCTCCATGTCCTGAACTGCTACCTAAAACCACAGCTCCCGCCTAATTATAAAAGTTCTGCCCACCAGCAAAGAAAAAGTATGAGGTGTTTTTCAAAATCCAGGATGCCGATGACAAAGCAGGTGCACGGCACTGGCATTTCTGCGCAGGCACTGATGGCAAGAGCGGCAGTGCCATCACTGATGCCATGAGCTTCCTACCCACTGCAACTCAGTGAGGAGGAAAAAGGCCATAAACACACACGGGAAGACTTTGGGGCAGGAGGTGGATTACGGGGAGGTGACTAAGCCAAACTGCTCAGGCCAGTCACCCAGGGAGCCTCCATCTAAGCAAAGGCGCCTTGGGCAACTAGAGCGTCCCTTCGACTGAAGGTAGCCGAAGTTTTAGGAAAGGCAAGCTGCCAGCAGACCGCTGTCCCAAGAGCATCACCACACTTGCTGTCCCCCCCCCCCCGGGGACTGCCACATCCCGCTCCGCTCCCGGCGCCTCCACACCGGGGACGTCCACCACAGAACCGTCAGGCTCCGGCACGGCGGCGGCAACGGCGACGATGACGGGGTCTCCCGGCAGCAGCCGAGGTGCCGAAACCACACGACACCGCAGCGCCGGATCACCCAGACCAACCGGGGGTTACGCTTCAGGGCGGAGCGGACGGGCCGAGGGAAGCGACGAACCCGTCGAGCTCCGCGGCGGGCGGGAAACGGCCCCGCCACTCCCGGCCGGCGGGGGGGGCGGGGGGTGGTGGTGTCACGACGCCCCCCCTCCCCCCGGCGGGCTCGGCCCCCGCGTCGCCTGTGGAGGTGCCCGCCGCCTTCCCGCCCTCCCCAGCCCGGGCGGGCGGCGGGGAGCAGCCGCGGTGAGGCGCGGCCAGGGGCGGCCGTCCGCGCCGGCAGTACGAGTGGTTGCTAAGGAAATGCGGAGGGAGGGCGGGCGGGAGGCGGGCATCAATCACACAAATTCAATTACAGGTATCGGGGCTGGCCGTGAAAAGCGTCGCCGGGCTTGAAAAGCCGGGGATTAGCCGTGGCCCTTGGGAGCTCCCCAGGCGAAAACGGCGACGCGCAGACAGCGCCGGGAAGGGGCTCGTTGAAAAGAAACGGGGGCCGGGGGGTGGCGGGGTGGGGGACACGTACAAAGGGAAAGGACGGATCCTTCCTCCCCGGAAATTAACCAGAAAACGAGGGGCGAAGCGTAGAATTGCTGCTGTGCGTGCCCCGATGGACGGCGGGGCCGGCCGGCCAGCCGCCCCCCCCCCCCCCCCGGAGGGGGACGGGGTCGTAGTCGTATGAAAAGCCCCCCCCAGCCCCGCCTGCCCCACGGCTCCCCGCCGGCCCTGCCCGGGGGTCAGCTGTCACTGCGTTTGGGGGGGGGGGGGGTGTGCAAAAAAGCAAACGCACACCCACCCACCCAGAAAGTCAACAGGCTAGAAAAATACATGGCTATACATACAACCCGTCTACACGTACATATTATATACACACGTCTGCACGCACAAAAAGTTAAAAACCCTTAGTATTGAAGCCAGTTGGAGGTCGCCAGACACACATCCCTCAAAGAAAATTCAGAAGGAAAAAGGGAAGAAGGAAAAAAAAAAAAGCCCTCCTCCCTGGAGAGGCTGAAGGGAAGAGTCTGGTTGCTGTGGTGGAGTTGATCCTAAAGTTAACTTTCAGCAGCCCATTTCCAGACAGCAGCGCTGAATCTATTTGGATAAAACGCGTGTGACCCAGACACTTGGCGTTTGGCCCAAACGCGTTGCACCGGCAGCCCAAATAAAAACAAGAGTCTGACTCTGACTCTCCCTCTCTCTCTCCCCTCTCCCTTCTCTCTTGTACAACAATGAAAGAAAATAGCGAAGACAAAACCCGCACACACATCGCCGGGCAGCGAGAGCCCACTTACCTCCTCCCACCAAACAAAGTCCCTTTTAACCCCGGGCCGCTGCGGAGACAGACACACACCGATGAACACGGCTCCGCGGGGTTAAGAGTCTGGCAAACCCCAAGCGGCTCGAAGTAAATCAAAACCACACGCTTCCATCTTCCTGATGAGCCCGGCGAGAGCCCGACATCCCCGCCAGCATCGGGCTGCGGGACGGCGGCCGCCCCGACCCTCCGAGCCCCGGCACAAAATATGCACTTGTCCGACTTGACCGCTGCAGCGGACAACGCCGGACACGGCACGACCCGACCCGACGCCGGGATTCCTAAAGTTAAAGCAATCCGGAGTAGCTGTAGGTTGTCGTTGGGGCTTGGGGGCTGCTTTGGTTTTCATCTGTTGTTTGATTTATTATCTCTTTTTTCCTCCCTCTACCAACGATTTAGTGTTAAAAGTATGAAAAAACCTAAAAAAAAAAAAAAAAAGCACCGTTCGAGACCGTACTTCATAAACCACTACTCTCTTCGGCTGAAAATCCTCGCAGCCCCTTCCCCCATCCTCAAAGGTTTCTGTCTGAAATTACTCCAAATCCACCTCGCCTAATGCAATATAAACCTCCCCCCGCTCCCCAAAGTCCTGCACGCACCATTATTCGGGACACAAGAAAAGCAAAAAGTTTCATTGAATAGCGTGAAATCTTCCTTACCGTTTTCATCTTCAATTTCTGATATAAAGTAAGTTTCAAACAATAGAGATTGCACAGGACGATTCCCGTATTCCTCTCTGCTTTTCCCCTCTGTGCAAGCAACCATCAGGCTTATATTCTCCAACAGAGTAAAATTCTCTAGCCTTCCTAAAAGGGGTTTTTAGAAAACGGGCTGACTTGGCAGGAGGAAGGATGCCATCAATTCACCCAACCTATCACCCTGCACATTTTGTCTTTCCAACAAAAAAAAGGGGGAGGGGGGGGAGGAAGGAAGGAAAAACAGGCTTATATTGGGGTGGGGGTGGGTGCCCTCCTCTTGAGCAGCCTCCTCTGTGCAAAATACCATGTGAATATCATCTGAGTTGGGGGGGGTGGGGGGCGGAGAGGGGGGGGAGCGAGAGACAGAGAGGGGGGAGGGGGGGAGAGGGAAGGCAAGCAGAGCAGGAAGGACTCAGGAAAGTTTGGTTGAAGTAGCCCCAGACCTCCTCTCGCTGCCGGCCCCCGGCCAAGCCGAGCGCGGCGGCAGCAGGGAGCCTTGGCAGCCTCGCCCGGGGGACGGCGCGGAGCACGCTGACGTCAGCCTGCAGATGTGCCCCGGGACGGCGGCGCGGCCGCGCATGCGCGCCCCGTCACGTGGCGGCGGCGGGGGGGGCGGGGGTACAGTCGGGGTAACGAAAAGCGGCGGAGGGGGGCGGGGAGGCCGCGCGCTCTTCGCGGCCCGTCCCCGGGGCGACCCCGTCCCCGGGGCGACCCCCCCGCCTCGTCCGGCGCCCGCCAGCGGGGAGCCCGGCCGAGCCCAGCCCGGCCGCAGGGAGGTGCCGGTACGGCCGCGCCACCGCTGCCGCAGCCCCGGTGTGCAGGCGGCCGGCGCCGGGCCGGGACGTTGCCGGTGGGCGGCGGGGCGGGGCGGTGCCCCTCCTCCCCTACCCCTCCCCGCCAGCGGCCCGGTCCGCGCCCCATAACGGGCCTGAATAAAAGAAAAAAAATCTAGCACCGTTTCCAGCTGAGGGCAGGCGGCGTCCGAAGCCCGCGCGGCAGCGGGGTGACCCGCCGCGGGGTCCGGCCGGGGGTCCGGCCCGGCCCGGCCCGCGCAGCCCCGCGCGCAGCGCTTTCGCTGTTATTTGCGGCGGGGGACCGGGGGGCACCGGGCTCGGGTGGGGGGCGGCGGGGCCAGCCAGAGCGGGCGGCCGCGTCGCGGCATCGCCAGCCCCCATGTGGAAGCGGGAGGAAGGTGGGCACGGCAGCGGGGTGGCGGGCAGTCCGCGGGACCGCTTGTGTGCCCTGAAGCAAGCGAGCGGCGGCGGGGGGGCGGACGGAATCCGAGACTTTCTCTCCTAACCGCCGAGTTAATTTCCGATAGCCAAAAAAAGAGAGGGGGAGGAAAAAAAAAAAAAAAAACCACACACACCCCCTTCCTGAATCGAGGTTCTCGGGTTTCGAGCTTCTGCTAAGAGCGTTTCCCAAACGGTGCGGGTGCTCGTTTTCCTCCCCAGCCGGAGGTAGTAGGTGTAATTCCTCTGGTGAATCTGTGATAGTTGGCTGGCCTGTGAAAGGATTTGCAGGCGAAGGTCCCCGAGCGTAGCAGCTCCGGGACTTCTCCGAGGATCGAAAGAACAGGATCAGCCTGCAGAAGTCAACCGCTCGCCCGTGGTCAGGACGGGCTGGCTGCCTGCCCCCCGAGATGGAGAAGTCGGACCCGGGGCTGGCACTCACCTCCCCAGATAAACGCCGCATGCTCACCTCTCGCTATGAAGCGCTGCTATAGTGGAATTAGGTTCTACGTCTAAGGATGTGAAATTTCTTTCGACAGTAGCTCTAGCAAAATAAGCACACCCAACCCCCTAGAAAGCTAGTCGCGTTTGTCGCCACCGGTGCTGAAAGTCCGCACTAGCACTTACTTGTGAGATCCTTTTACAGCTGTTGGGCAAACTAGCGTTACAGGGGCTCGGGGAGTGGCGGAACGGACCACCGCATTGAAAACCGACCGATGCTCCGCAGGAACACGGGCGCTCGGAGAGGGAGAAACGCCGTGTTCTGGAAACACGTCGCCAACCTGCTCCCGGCGGGTTAATTGCTCGTACCGAGGGCGCCATCCCGCGTCGGCGGGCGGGGAGGGAGCGCGGGGGGCGGCGGGGCGCGGGGGGGGCTGCTGGCGGCTCGGCCCCCCTCCCGCCCGGGGACACGCGGGGAGCGAGTTCCTCCCCGCCTCCTCTTCTTCGTCGCGTACCTGCGGGGGTAGCGAACGGCTGCTTTGGGGGCTATGGCTGCTTCATTCAGAGGGGCATTTCTGCTGCTGAGGGGAGTGGGTTTTGTCAATACTCCAGCGTTCCTGCTTCTGCAGCCACTTGATGCGCAGGGTGATCGCCTGGATAAACCACGCTCGCCGAGATGGTGCGGCAGATGCAGCCAGGTGTACCTCAGCCGCATCACCTGTCCCCACGGACACGCATGGTGACAGGTTCCGCTCAACCTCTTCTGCAAACTCAGAGGCGTATACGGAGAAGTGGGCGAGCCCATCCTTTCGAAAGGACCGATTGCGAAGAGAGAGGTTTTTTTCCCCATTCTGCATCAGGACCAAAAATAACCTTTTGAACAGACAGACGCACATCACAGCCAATCGCGTCATGCTTACGGTATCCTCACGGGATTTGGGAGACCTGCCTTCAAATCAGACCCTGCCCGAATCAGACTGGGGAATGCTCACGTTGCTGTCTGCCGGCTAGGCTGGGGACTATTCTGGTGTGGGAGACTGGCCTCTCCGTGGCTGGAGCTGCTCCACTGTGTATAACTGATTAAATACTCATCAGGCTAAAAAGAAAGACAGCTTATCGCTGTCTGGTTAGGGCCCTCACGTGGATTCAACTCCATGCTCTAAATCAAGCAAAGCAAAGATACATGGGCTCTGCAAAACCCAGCTGCTTGCTCAGACCAAGTTACTTATTCCCTGTCCCAGACAACTACATTTTCTTGCCTACACCCGCTGTTGCAGCTGAGAAAACGTTTCCAATAGCAATTTTTGTCAAAACTGGTATATTACCAGGAAAAGCTTTGGCTCCCATTAAAAAATTCCTGACCATCTGTGATTAGGATTTCTGACAGAATTCCCAATACAGTTTGACTTACCTGTTTCGCTTTATTGCATAAAATAATTTTTCAGAGTGAACCTCATTCAGATAAAAATAGTGAGCTGATGTGATGACTTATTTTTGTTCCATCAGCCCAAATAATATCTATATACATTTTTTATGATCTGCAACTTTTTAGAAAAGAAACTTGCATGGAAACTTGTATGCAGATTCTTAGCATAAATTTTTCTTTGCTGCAAGTAGAAGTCTTTGTAAAAAGGATAGGAATTCTACCATGAATTCTCATAATATATATAAACCATTTGGGCAACAGTGTCTCAGAAGGATTTCTGGACAAGATTACGCATTTATTGAGGACAGAGCATATTACTCCATGTCTTAACCAGTTTGTTAGTCTCTGCTGACCATGAAAGTAGTTAGCTAAAGTGCTCTTTACTTTAGGTCTTTGAATCCTTTAGTACGTCAGTCAACAACTAATAAGATTGGCAAGCACAATTTTTGGTTTAAATAAATATTTATATTACACTTCAGTTTAACATTGCTAGATATATTTGGAGGTATTTGGGGTTGGTTCCAGGAATCTTGCTTTTAACTGAAATAAATATGGAAGAGAGAAAGCTACAAGTCTTTGGTGAGCAGTGCACTTCTGTAAGTTGAGATTCTTGTTACCTGTACATTTGGATGGACATACTTGAAAGTATGGGGTTTTCCAGGGTATATTTTTACCTGGTCAGTGAAGACCTGAGGATAATAACCTGTCATATTTAGAAATATGCCAGCAGTATTGGGGAGAAAATAATAATTTTTAAAAATTAAATATAAAATGATGTTATAGATTATATAAATATGCTTGCTAAAATACTTTGGTTGACCAGATAGCTGAAAAAAATAATACATTATAACCTTGCATTTATATGTGATATCAGTTGGATGCTTTTATCTGCTTATAGGGAGGAAAGCTCTTAATGTACATAAGGGCTTTACTTTTAGTCCCCTGAACTAAAAGATTCTAGGGGTGCTTGAAGGTAACGGTGCTATTGAGATCCAGTATCTTCCACTGACATTTCCTTGTAAATAGCCTGAATTCAGATCTCTTGCAAATCTCATCTCCCCTTGCAGGAAGAGATCTAAAAACATCTGTAGAAATTATCCTGGTCCCTGTGTGCAGCATAATACCAACCACTTGCCATCAGAAGTAGAAACTATTGTGCCTGGCACATTGTATTTCAGAGAGAGAGAATGCATATCAAAGTGTACTTTCAACTGGAAAATGCACCCTTTTTGAGTTGAGCTGTCCTTGATGGCCCTCTAAAACAAGATTCACGGGATGCATTTGCCTTCAAGAATGGCTTTGAGGCTACTTCTGCCCAGCAATGCGGATATTGCCAAGAATGTCTTCATTTAAATACGAAGAGCCTTACGAAAGGCAGGATGGCAGACCATCCTTTTCCAGGCTGCTCCCTGCCAGCAGCTGTATGTGTTATGCTGATGCGGGGTTTATCATCACCCAAGCCTCCTTGTTCCTGCAAGACCCTGTGAACCTGGCTAACCCGATTATTTTGGTATAAGATTTGGAAATAAAACTGGAAAACTTCATGTAAGCTTGGCATCCTCCAGCACATCCTGGCCGGTTTCCTCCCTGGTGGAACACAGATGAGGCAGGGCAGAGAGAAGATCAGAGAATATGGCTATGGTGAGAGTAATGCTCAGAGCTTGCTCAAAACGTGGGAGGGGTGGACAGTGGGAGGCGTAAGACTAAATCTCTCTCTAGTAAACCTGAGATGAGGAATCTTAGACTACTCAAGCTGATTAGGGAATCCCTATAGCAGAGTGGATGTTGGCCTCAAATTTTGCAGGCGCATTAAGATGGAACTGATCCTATCCTTATTAAGATTAAAGCAGAAAGTATAGAAAAAACAATACAGTCCCACACAAGAACAGGAATAGTAGTAAGCAGAAAAGAAGAGGTAACTCATCTGAGTGCGTTGTTTTATTTCAAAGACAGAGTATTTTTTCCTGCTTTGTCTATCTTCCAGAAAGAAGATTAGGTCAGTAGGCATAACTGTTTAAAGAGTGCATTTTCCGGTCATATGTATTAGAGGTTTTTTGTGTATTCTTGTTTTCTTTATTTTCCTATTTCCAGAGAAAGTTGTTCATAAGATCTGAACAATCTGTAAGACTTATGGAGAACAAAGCTGAGACAAATTGTACAGTATGTGGAAAATGTGTATGGAAAATCTCCATGGAAAAATTTGGCAAATGGTATTCCTCAAAGATTAGTGTACACAGAAACATAAAAGCTATGCAGAAAATCTTAGCAAATACATAAGAATTCAGTTATTTTGATTTTAGAATGAGAAATCTGGAATTAACTCACAAGAAGACTTGGCTTTTACCACGCACAGCACTGCAGCATTTTGCAGTCTGACACTAGGAATGACACTCCCAGTGCAGAATTAGGCACCTCGGTCTCAGGTGCCTGAGTGACTTGTTTAGTTTCTGAATTGAAGGAGAATTACGGTAGTCATACTGATGAGCATCACAGACTGCTCATTTAGCATCTGCTGAACTATGTGGTGATTCCCCTTTTCTTGGTATGCTTTCTATAAAAGCATGAACACATACACTAATGTCAGAGATTGTAAAATTGGATCATGAAATGAGCACAGATTTATTTAGAATGGAAAGAATTGGACTTTCCTTTCCATATTCCTGGACTGTATAGCTGGAAAAGATTTATTAAAGACTCCAGAGCATACAGTGCATACTGCTTTGGACACAAATTACAACTTTGTCTAATTTAGATGGTTTTCTAGCATTCTTTCTACCACAGTGCCTTGCAACAGTCTATAAATGGAGCTATCTTTAATGAAAGCTGTTAAGCCAATAGTTTGAAGAAGAATTGGAAAAAAAAAAAATTTCACCTCTCCTCTTGTAACTTTTGGGTATCCCTCCAAAATGGAAAGACTTATTGTGAATGCAGTAAGGTGTTATGTGAATGTGGTTAGTAAATATATTTCTTCCCTTTCATCTCACAAGTAACTTAATTTTTCATTTTCTTACAGGATTATCACAGTACTAACAGCTCCTTATTTAGGGAAGACAGTGTTCTGCTTGGAAGGTGTTTATTAAGGCCCCTTTAAATTTCCCTTTTCCAGCTTATTTAGGATTGGCTGGTTTTGCATGAAGATGGTTTGTGCGGCAGTAAGGGCTCTCATATATGTCCCTAATATGGAACTGGTTAGACACTGGAGACTGGAGAGTAGAAAGGGCAACTGCTATATATGCTTGCCCCGTTCTTTGCCCAGTTAACCCCAGTTATCCCCTTGTAGCCACTCTTGGAGGCAAAATCTAGGGCCAGATGAATCTTTTGGTATGACCCAGCAGCTCTTTTTATGTTAAGACCAGTCTTCAGCTTCTTCAGTACAAATTGTAAGCAACTTAACTTAAAAGCACTTCCCACTTCTCACTAATTTTCACTGTAATCCACTGGCATTCACAGGTATCCACCAGAGTCCACTATGCTGTTGGATTTCACACTGAGGTAGCTCAGGAGCATCCATATATTACATTTAGCTGCTCTGCTGTGAGAGCAGTGATCTCCCATGAAAGAACAGGAAAAGAAAAGAAGTCCCCAAACAGAACAGTTACTGTTCCCCTCCTAATGACTGCAGCTATTTATCAAATGAACCTCTCAAAGCTCTCTGCCACTTATACAAAGCCTGGGACCAAAAGCAAATACCATGATGGTTGAAATTTATATAACCCTTTCGTAAGACTTAGTCCTATGAATCTTCCGTTATTCCACTAAATATTCTTGAAATACATTCAGTCTTGCATGTATTTTTGCTTATTATTTGTTCAAAGGGTACTGTTACAGTCTAAAGATAAAATTAAAATAAAGGCATTTCAGTAAAAGATCAAAGGTCACAACGTAAGTTTTCCAGCATCAAAAATGTCTTTTTCACATTTTGCTGAAAACTCAGCTGTGCGTTAAAATCACAGACAACTTTTTGTTTCTAAGGAGTCAAAAGATTACATTTCTTAGTTACAGGCCTATATTCTGGGCACGATCTGTGAACTGATATATGAACTGGGTTTAGTGTACTTCTGTTCCTGCTATAGACATTAAAGGATTATTTGCATCAATACGTAAGTTATACTGGAAAAGGATAAGATTCAATTTTTCTCAGAAACTTTCAGGATGCTTAATACTATGGTTCAATAGACTTCTACAGTATACTCTATCAGTTTTGCATTCTAACATGAAATAATCATAAAACCATCCAGGGATATGAAGATGATGGTGTGTGGCTGTTCACAGATGTTTGAGGGCAAAGGAGGAGGGAAAAGCAACTTGTTCCTGTGTTTGTACTTACATGATGAGCCAAGATCAAAAGAGGCCTCATCCTCCATGTGGTCATCGCTGGAAACTCTGATACAGGTTCAGGCTGATTCTAGCAGCAACCTTCTGAGCTCCTGAAAGACTAACTTCTCCAAACTTCAGTTTTTCTTTAAAAAAATCCCTAAAAACCCCACTCTATTCCCACTACACCTGAAACTCAATTAGTGGTAATAACTTCTATGTATTATTTTTGGGAACTTTGTAATTAATAGTATATCAAGAAATTTGTCAGCCAAAATAAAAGTGCTCAAAGCAAATGGAGTAACAGCTAAAGAAATCTACAGGCTTGCAGAAAATGCCGGACATTTATTTTTAGCTCATTGCATCCACAGTTGCAGCCATCTATAAATCTACACAAGTTCATCTACAGATTAGGTTATCTGGCAATAAATAGAGTAAGCTCCTATATCGCATGAACAGTTTTCTGCATAGATTTCGTTATAAAGATAACTCTTCTAGTACTGCCAGTCTGTATAAAGTTTGGCTAATGGTAAGTACCTGCAGCCATCTTAACAGTGTATTTACAAGGGCAATCAGGTACACACATAAGGAGTACAAACAGACAGAGGTATCTCACCTGCAAGTGTGTATCTACGGTGAATTTTTTCTGCTGTCTTTAAAAGAAGGACTTAAAGGTTTGCCTGTTTCCTAAGCCAGTTAACGCTCATCCAGAGCAGTGCAGAAGTTGAAAGTCTAGTTTTGCATTTTAGCAGCTATTGATGGTATTTGCTAAGAGATGAAATGGGACTACAAGGGACATAGGTGTAATTAAACATTAATTACTTCATAATTCAAGGATCTGTGTTACTCAAATAGTTTACATTTGTGCAACATCACACCTTCAGTTCAGCTGGTGCAAATTTTAAATCAGGCCGAAGTACATTTTAGTAATTATAAAAATGAGGTATTTCAGAGCTACTTCCACCACGGCAAGATTGCTTATTCCCCTAACCTAGGCTCATACCTCTTCTAAAGTATCGTTAATTTTATGCATCACCTGTGGGTATAGCCCGTCATTTCTATTTAAAGTCTAGACACACAGTATTTTTATTTCTCATTTTCGAATAGCTGTCCCTGGGCCATTCCCCTTCTCTGTCCCCGAATACAATGTCTGACTTTCAGAGGTGAGAAACAGAATTGGGATTCTTTCTGAATAGGCTTGGGGGGAGGGTGCAGGGGTAACCTTTGCTCTTGTTCTGCCCCAGATTCTCGGCTTTGCACATGAATGAATACTCTTCTATTGGGGTCTTTCTTTTGGGGGATGAAACAAATTAACTGCAAAAGAATACCGGGGAATTCACTTTGTGCACTATCTCTACAAAGTTTTTTTCTGAGACCCCATGGAAAAAAGAAATTCAGAAGCTTAAAATGCCTCATGCAAAACTTTCAGAATAGGCAGGGCAGGCCAGCATTCCTCGTGTGCTGCTCTACAGTAAAACTACACACAGATCTCTTACCAGCTACATGGTTTCTTACCAAAGATGTAAAATACATTACTATAATTTTTCTGAAGTACTACTGTAGTTTTGAAGATAAAAAGTTTAATGCTTGTTTGTTTAATCTCTGCTCTCTAAGACAGAGGCTAGGTGCTTTAGTTCAAAAATCTAGAGAATTTGATGAAATATGATGTGCAGAAAAAGATTTTTTCATCTTGAGAACAGAACTCTGGGTTACAAAATGCCCACACTCTCTATAAAGTGTGATTAGATAATACAACTGTTTTTCTGAAAGCAAACTAATTATGCTTGTGCTATTAAACACGGCATGTGTCCTAGTAAATGTGCCTGGATGGATGCGTTGCTACCAAAGTGTCTTGTGCCCCTTGCTAATGGTTAGGCCTTTAAGCAGCTCAGTTCTCCTAGTTGTTCCAGGTATGTATTTTACGTGGAACACAGGAATGAATCTTGTATGACTCAATCTGTAGAAAAAGATGACCATTGCTACTTTTTATGTCTTCTTGGTTATGAAGCACATAAGTATGTAATATATTTACAATGAACTTACTGAATCTTACAATGTTTTCAAGTGAGACAATGTCACTGTGATCAACAACAATGAATGCTGTGCTCTGACCATTGACAACAAACTACCATCAGCAGCAGGATCAACAATGTATCAGGGGTATCCTAATTCTGTCTCCCTCTTTGATCCTGTTCAGGGAGAAAGTGAATTCTCCCCCTGACCTCTGAGATCCATTAGGAATATTAACGGTAAGTATGTGCAATATTAATGGTAAGTGTGTCCAATCCAGTGGTTATTACCTCTTAGCTTATTAAACAAGTTATCACAAATGAGAAACAGTTTACTGTATATTAGTTGGCAAGGTCACACAGGCTTGGTGACTTTAATGCATATTAAAAAATTTAAACTATTTTATTCAGGTCTATTAATATAGATTTAAATATAGATTTTTTTCATAAAACAATATGTATGTATAAATGTAAAACATCCATATGCTGGTATTGGGAGGGTGGGCAGGACTATTATTTAAATTAATCCTTTAAAATTTCCATAAAATAGTGCTTTGCTCTTAAAAAACCCAAACTGATCTTGTCTTATGGTTGAAGTACTGTGTTTAAACTGAGATTTCTAGTTTTTCTCATCTTTGTTTTTGAATAAGCATTTTCTGAAATGTTCAGAAGGTTTGATAGTAGTGAACTTATAAGCACTGTAGATTTACAATCAAGAAATTTTTATAGCTGAGAATGGGGAAAGGGCTCTCCTGTTGCTGATTAGCTGGTTTAGATTCAGCACTTCAGACAGGTGTACAGGCCCTTGCAGCAAGTCGTTCTGCTTTTGAGGCTGAATAAAAGTAGTCTAGATTACACAAATGATTTTTTTTTTAAACAGTCAAATTTAACTGGGGCTAATTAACTGTATAGTTAGAAGGTAATTTGCATGATTAACAAACACTGCTTTTTACCCTTTGGGAAAAAAATGAAAGTAATTAAAAGGAATTCCCCTTTTAAAATACAGTTTATTTTGGATATACTTCTTATCCATCTTTCTTCCTGTTATCTTACTAAAATAAACATACTTAACTGGTTTTTCATAATACTGGTAACAAGATCAGAATCTCCCTACAAATATTACAGCTCTGTCAGAGTAGGTAATCTGTATTTCCCAACTTCACACTTGGTCATCAGGCAATTGTCCCACATCAGGCAGCATAATACTTTAAACCCCTGAGTATAGAGTCATAGACTGGCCAGCTGGAAGCAAAATAGGTTTCCCCTTACCCATTGCCAATGTGCTGGACTCAAGCAATTCCCTGAAGAAAAATGACTATATTCTTGGCACACAGCAGCTACTAAATTTAAATTCCTGCTGCCCCTATATACTAAGCTTTCTATCTGGTTCAACACTGAACTCCTATGATTTGGCCAGCTTGGATTCAGAAAGGGATCTTAGCCATCAATAAATTTACTGAAAATGATGCTTTGCTTTCCTTTCCTTCATAGTACTAAAAGGAAGTTCCAGTGAGATGGAAAAAGTGGCAGATACAGCCAACCTAACATGCCATCAACAATAATTTTGTCTATTACCTGTGCCAACCCACATCCGATTGCACTGCTTCATTTCTCTCATAAATTACTGTCATCTGTAGCAATGTGCATGTTTAACCAGCAAATCTGAACTGAATGCAGATTTTCTAGATAGGAATGGAAGAGGAAAATAGTCTGAATAGTTACTTTAACTTAATGAAAATAAATTTTAGTTAAGGTTCTCAGCTGTTCCTGGGACTACATAAGATTCATCCAACATCATATGGAAGAATCATTCTATCCCTTTCTTGTGATTGTTTAAAGTAAGTGCCACTAAAGTGAACCAACTTTCGCTGTGTGACTCAACAGACATTTATTTAACCCACATGTTTATGAGTTCTCTGATGTCCATTAATTCTAGAGAAAACTTAGTTGCAGAATTAGTATCTTTATCTCAAATTAGATTATGTTATAAACTAGCCATGTGTGTTGTAAGCCTGATGGATACTGGATAGGAGATGAATAAATATCAACAACTTTGGCTTAATAGATCAATACTAAAATGCATTACAGAAGCAGAAGCATGATTCTCTAATTTTGTAAACAATGAATTCAAGGTAATTTTGTTTGTTTTCAATGATATAGCATTGGCTTCTTTATTTTTACTGATCTAATTTTGACCCATAGGATTCTGTAACTGTCTCCAGTTTCCATTATTCCTACAAATCCTTTTTATGTCAAAGCAAGATGGAACAACCCATTAAATAGTATACTAACATTGAGATGAATGTATGCTAACTTGACAGTAAAAGAAAGAATCAGAATCCTTATGCATATCCCTGAAATTAAATAGAAAATAGAAAATAAAGAGAGATTTTTCCATTGTGTTTTTAGACCAAGAACTTTGGGATTTTTTTCTGTGTGACATTCATATTCTAATGTCTACCCCATGTAAGTCAAAGTCAATTTTACTCACAATTATTCTTGAATAAAATAATGGTTTAACAGAAAAGAGTCTTTATCCAAGCCAAATGCTTTTCAGGTTGCACTGCCTCCACTGCTGTTCCATTCTTCTCCAATACACCATTTGTGTTTGGGGCCATAAAGACTCCTCAAATTTGGGCTTATCCACCTGTGATCAAATCTTTGGGCTTATGTCCACCTGTGATGATTAGTCTCTTATGATGGTCACAGTTTTCACTTCCTTTCTTTGGGTTTAAGAGTTTAGGAATAGTGATGGTGAAGTTGAGAAGGAAGTGGTTCATCCGATTAAAAAAATTCATGCATCTTCCCATTTAACAGTGAGACAAAATACAATCTGCTGTTAAACTGTACATCCAGACCACTAAGCTGACATGTGAGAGACCCATGTTCATGGCCCTGCTTCAAATAAGTCAATATTATTTAGAGTAACTGGAACTGATTTAACATAAAACCAGGGAGAGATCTATGCTTGACTGGTAAATTGGTTTGTTGTCTTGGCATTCAGTAACACAAATCAAGGTTCTCAACTTTGCTTTGCCCTACAGTTTTATGCATCATATCTAGGAGCCTTTATTAATAGATTGGCCTTCATAGATCTGACAAACCTTTTGATAAAAAGAATATAACAAGCTATAGTCTATGACCTGGATTTTAACTTCCATAAAAAGGGGGGGGAAAAAGGTCCTTATTGGTTCCTCCTACATGAAGTATAACTATTACCAGGAAAGAAAAAAAGTTGATGAAATGGCACACCTGACACTGAAACATTTCCAACTATTCCATCACTACATTTACAGAAACTTGTTCTAAATTCAACTTTTTGAAAAGTTGCTCTTTTCCACAGTTTTCTTACTTTTCATAAAGCTTAAGAGAGGGAGTACAATTTGGACTATTCTCCTATAAATTAATCTGCCAGGACAAAAGAATGTCAGGAATCAGCAAGCTAAGTGCAAAACCTTTGTAAACAAAAGATGCTCCCTTTCAAACTCTTAACTGGTAACTGTTTTTTTAAAATAAGTAAGGCTAGCTAACAGTAATAAATAAACAGCAAATAAAAACATAGTACCTAGCATGTTCTTGATCTTTGATCCACAGTTTTCCTAGTATACAAAGTGCAATGGAAGCTCTAGCATTCAACATGCTTAAAAATCCAGTCACTTAGGCTAGAGACTAAATACAGAGCTGAGTGTGCAGCACCAATTTATAAATGCTGTTTGTCAACATCTTCCAACCAAATGTTATTTGTTTTTGCAATTGCAATTCCTTTTTCCACCTTCCCAGGTTTGTGTTTGGCAGTTTGCCTCATATCAAAATCTATTGTTGAGAAAATTATGTCCTTTTCTGATGGAGTTAAATTGTTATGTTCTGGGAACAAAGGACTGGAAGGCCAAATAAAAGCTATGAACTTCAATCCCTATGGCCTATTTGCACTATCTTTTTTTCTAAAATACTTTCACTATCAGTAGCTTAGCATCAAGCAGTAGGCTAGTAGGAAGGAAATCATAACAGAGTCTGAGGCCTCCTGGAAGAGAGGTCCACAGCTTTCTTCTCTGGGAATCATTTTTGTAGTATTTTAGGATTTTCCAGCTGGACCTGGCATGCAGGTTCACTCACAACAATTTCAGACTTCCCCCCTAGGGTCCAGATTCCTGTCCCTGTGTAGGTACATGATTACCAGGGTCAGTTGTCCCTCATCTTTTTTCCGTGTTGATATAGGAACCTGAGGCAAATTTTCTATGTAAAACTAAATATCTTCTGGTCTATCAGTTTCATATGCTGATATTCTGACAAGCGTTCCACTGAAGATGGGAGAGGGACAGCTGAATGATTCACAGAGTTAACCAAACTGTCTGCATCTGATCTCTATCCACAACTCCTCTTTGTCACTTCAGCAGCTCGGGTGTGCACGCCTCACAGAGAGTTTGATATTTGTGCTGATGACTTGCTTCTCTGGAGTCAGCACCAAATGGCAGATGAAGAGCCTTAAGAATTACCTCCCCAGGAGATACTGGCATGGTGTCTGGATGAAAAATTTTCCAGACTTTGTAGCTGCATGTAACAGGAAGTGGGATGCATCTGCCCTTCTCTGAAAGTATTTCTTTCCTTGTTTTTTGCAGCAGCATCCTGAGCAGATGAATGTTGGCTGCCACGAACGAGAAGGCACCTGAAGACCCAGGGTGATTCCCAGTGGTTGATGGTCTGTTACGAGGCTGACACTTTTTTCACTGGTTAAGACACGATATAATGAGCTGCTAGAGAAGGATGCTCTTCCCATATACCTTCTAATGTGTTGGGAAGGATCTAGGCTTTTTTGTTTTTATTTTTCATACCAGGGCTTTTCCTTCTAAGATGATTCAGTGTGATTCTGCAAATTTTCTTCCACAGTTTTACAACATAATGGGGTACTCCCACTTTCATTACTGAGAATTAATATATGTGCTAATAATCCCATGTTTATAGGAAAGTTTTTGGAAAAGTCTAAATAAAAAAACATGTCCTGAACTGAGAATTTTTCATTAATTCGAATGAAGAAGAATGGCAGGCAGTGCCCTGCTCACAAAGCAGCTAAAACTCTGCATCTGGTAACCTTCTTGATGGGAAAGGGACAATTTTTTGCCCTTTAGCTTCCTCTGGACAATTCTATAAGAAAAAAGAGATGCATCCCTCCAAATTGCCTCAGAAACCAAATAAAAATATTTTTTGAATGTATTAGCTTTGAAGAGAAAATCTTCAGAGAAAGCTGTGCCACAAAGAAATTGACTGGATAGAGACTCAGAGCCAAAGATAGGTCTGTTTTGAGTTACAGTAGGGTTAGGGAACACCCCATTGTAAATACTGCTTGACCTAGAAGGTACTGATTTTGGAAGGAGAAATGGGAGAAGAAAGGTAATAGAAGACATAAAAGAGAAAGTCAAGAACAAAATATAAGGAAAGAAAACTTAAAATGTGTATGAAGGAAGATGGGGAAAGAAACAGACACAAAATCTCTCAAGAATATCTATTGTACGATCTTTTCTAATGGTATGAACTAATGGTATGAGCATGATAGAAGCAAAAAAAGAAATGTCACTTTTTTCCCAAATAAAATGGTAATTCTTACTCTAGAATTACTCTATGTGCAATACATGGACTGAGATTTTAACATCATATCATGTAACGTAACAACTTTTTTTGTTTAAATTGTAGGCTACTAAAGGATACATAAGTGCTTCATATATTTAGTAGTATATAAAACCAGCAGCATGCTATTTGTACTTATGTATCACTATGCCAAAATAATAAAACAACTTTCTAAAACTGATCACATTTTGTCTTATCTTTTATTATCAAATGTTTTGACAGGAATAGTGATTATAAACGAAAAGATTTCTATTTTAATATCTAGCTGCCATATACAGTATTAATAAAGCAGGCATGACTCTTTGAAATAAAATATTTTCATGGGAAAATATAACACTCTAATTAATATACTAAAAATACTCCATTTGGTCTGATTCAGACTGATTTGTTGCTTACAGATGATTGTGTAGTTTGCTAACAATTTGCTAAACACCCATGTCTGATAATTTTTTTTCACATAAGCCTGACCCCTGCCATACATATGCATGTTTATTGGAAAACCACATACAAATACCGCTTCAATATTATTTAATTCTTAAATTGAGTTCTGAACTGGTACCACAAATTAGATGTTTGAAAGTGAAACACATCAAATTCAGTTTGTTAATTTCAGTCTCTAATTTTTTCTAGATACTGCTGCTTTTCAAAATTGGCACTGGGTTTGTGTCTCCTTGCAGAATTACGTGCATGTTGACTACCTTCCAGATTGCATTTTTTAATAATAGCAGCTTGAAAACAACCTTGCTAAAATGTTGCAAAGATAACTTTTTTCAACAATCATGATAATGCTTCTTTGTAAACATTGATGCTGCAGTAATCCAGTGGGACAGTTTCATCCCTGGTGTAGACCCACGGACAGTCTTGTCTCTAGTGGAAAAGAACTGCAGCAGGAGTTAATTTGGCTTAGTAAAATAAATAACTCTTGATTTAAAGTGAAGTTTTACACCTAACTCCTGATAGTTTTATATAGAGTTAGCTGATTTGTTTTAGGATGTTTCTGGCATGGTATAGGAGACTTCTCATTGTACCATACATCCTACTGGGGCTCATTCTGTCCTCTCCCAGTTTCATTTGGTTTATGTGACTCCTGGCTCTTTAAAAAGTGCTGCTTCTCTTGCAGTAATTCACAGTTGATATAGAGATGTAATATTTCAGAAAATAAGTATCTGTGTTACATTATTAAATTTGAATGCTGCTGCAGTTACACTTTTCTTGATGTAGAACAGTCACTGTTTGACTAACTCAGTCAAGACACAGTTGTTATTCTCAACTTCAGTGTTTCTGAACTGTAACCCATATGTGAGAGCTTTCCTTCTGAGTTAATCATCTCAAAGTTAGCAGTCCAGAGACTTGCAAATGTTTTTTAAATCCAGCTTTGTTGTTACTGCCCATGTCAGTCCTAGCTGTAGGAGGAAAGTTACGTTTGAATTTGTGTTGTTCTTAGCAGAATTCTGCTGAGACACTCACATATGCAGTTATAGTATTATTTTTATACCTTTGCCAGTTCTTCAATATTTCATCTTCCCAAATAACAGACTACATGCAATGTTGCCAGAATCCTGTCATATACAAGGGACTTTGATCAGGTTACACTATTTTTGTCAAGCTTGTGCACAGTCAGTCAAAGAATGTAGACTGTGCAGCCTTAGCCTTCATATGCAAAGAGCATCAAAACTAAGCTCCTGTTTGCAATCAATCAGGGGTTGCCCTGCAAAGTTAGAGCCATCTGGGAACTACCTGATAAAGTCTAGTTGAATTTTTAATTTGCAAAACCGGTAGGAGGACTATTCTGAACAGACTGGCTAACTTTAAATTCAGCTCAGTTGAACAGTTTCACCTTTCCAGGAGGAAACACAGATCTGCTCCCTTTCTATTAAGCAACTTCATTCACATTGACCTCAGCCTTTTTATTCTTCTCTTAAATACAACAAATTAACTACCTAGTTTTCCAGTGTTGCAGTTCAGTGTTGCAGGATTACAACCAACATGTTTCTGGATCTAATAAAAATATAACTTTCAATGCAATGACTTTCACAAAACAAACCCCTCTAGTAGTGAAACAGACACAAGTCCAAAAAGGAATGATACTGAAATGAAAGCATGATGCACATTCAAATAAAAACCTAGATACAACTGCATCAGGTTATGCACACACAGTAGTGTTGTAAGCTAACACTTGCTCCTTGGCAACATTTATTAATGTAAGTTAGTAATTTAACCATAAGAGCTTTACAGTCAGTCAGTGCAAATAAAGATAAAATGAAACAGTTCTGTTAAATAAAAGCAAAAGAAGTACCAAAGATGAACTATTATAAAAGATAATTGATTTTAAGCATAGTAATTTGTTTCTGTGGATAATTTAGTATTCTGGCAAAGATGTCTCTAGATCATGACACCAAAACTAATGGCTTGCCTTGTCACCTATCAAAAATCCCCAGTGTTCTATTAAATGAAATAAAAGCAGTTTATAATCTTAAGGAAACTTGGGCAACCAATTGTCAGGGAAATTATTTATTTTAAGTAGTAAAAGACTAGTTATTTATCAAGCAAACTGCAATATTAATCTGGTTTAATTTGTATTTTAAGTCTTTCTGCCTGAAACAGTCTCCAGCAACTCATTTAAATGCAACCTAAATTACAATTAGAATAGGAATACCACCAAAATTACCTTTGTCTTGGCTAACTATAATCCAAAAGCTCACTTGGAAGCACCTGCAAGCAGCATTTTTTGCCAAATAGAGAAGGCAAGATTATGTTTCCTTTGACACAATAAATTTCCTAAAATACAGAATTTTAAACATTTGCAGAACAAAGAACTTCTTGTAACCATGGCTGATTATAATTACGAGTAGTTCGGCACTGCTGAGGTACCTTGGAATGCTCATTGTTTAACCTGGAAACAATCTAAACTGAACTGAACTAAAACACAGTGTTAGTATTGCCTGAGAATATGCACGAAACACAGTCTCACTGGCTTAATCACTAGAATTTCACCTTTGGGAATAAGTAGAAGTATTGTGATCAAAAAGTTGTTATGCTAAAACAGTTTGAAGCAATTTAAATAAATAAGCAAATAAAATAAAAATCCAACAAGAAAAAAAACCAGTAGATCAAATCCAATAAACCAAACCAAAACACTAAAAAAAAATAACTTTCTTTCAGAAAGTACATGGATTGGCTATCTTTTGTGAATAAAAAACTCATGAAGGATGAATTGTAGACTGAAAGTAAACAGACACAAGGTGGCAATACCTTCCCAGACTGTTTTGTGTGCTGTTTGTTGGACTTTTCCTTTTTTTTTTTTTTAAGCTTCAAATACAGTATAAGATACAGAAAATGTAATGTCATCGTACCAAAATACTAAAGAATATTCAAAGTTTTGAGACAGACTTATTTTCCCAAGGTTATATGCCTGTAACTAACCATAGCAGTCTTCATTAGCATCACCTGTTCTCTCTCAAAAACACAAACAAAAAGCTTATATGCATTTCTGCCAAAATTTTATATCCAGAGACTTTTATGCCAGTCTTTCAAAATCACAGTTCTTTTATTTGCAGCAAAATCCAGACAAATACAACAGTTAATTTTAATGCCACCATCAAAAGTTGAAAAACTATCTGCAGAGCAATTCAGTTAATTTGCTAGGAAATGTCATCAGTAAGTTAGTACCAATCGCAATCTTTTGCAGAGTTGAGTTTGTGAGGGCAGATGTGGTCTGCCTTTCCTTGTAACCTTGTAATACTACCTGCAAGAAGGTGTTCATGTTGCTAGATTAATTTCCTCACAATACGAAGTTTGCTGTACCTGTGTATTCTGGAAAGTGAGAAGAGTCAGGGGCTCTACACTGTACACACAGTTCAGAAGAATTGCTACTGTAGAATGAGGCACTTCTTCCTCTTCACATATGTGCTAGTTTGGATCCCATCAAATCTGAATGGCAAGTAGCACCCCTCAGGTTGAGATTTTCTACTGAATCAGTCACAACTTGTTTCGTGTTTGGGTGGCAGGGTTTTGGTAGTGGGGGAGGGGCTGCAGGGGTGGCTTCTGTGAGAAGCTGCTCGAAGCTTCCCCAGCTCCGTGTCAGACCTGCCTCTGGCCAAGGCCGAGCCCATCAGTGATGGTGGTAGCGCCTCAGGGACAACAGATTTAAGAAGAAGAACCTGCACCGGAGAGAGGAGTGGGATATGAGAGGAACCCCTTTGCAGACAGCGAGGTCAGTGAGGAAGGAGGGGAGGAGAAGCGGGGGAGGAGGGGATGCCCCTGCAGCCCGTGGTGAGACGTCAGGCTGTCCCCCCCCAGCCCATGGAGGGGAGAGGGGGAGCAGGTGCCCACCTGCAGCCTGGGGAGAACCCCATGCTGGAGCAGTATCTTCAGATGCCCCCGAAGATGGCCATGACTCCATGGGAAAACCCGTGCTGGAGCAGTCTGTGCCTGAAGGACTGCAGTCTGTGGAAAGGACCCACGCTGGAGCAGTTTGTGAAGAACTGCAGCCTGTGGGAAGGACCCGCACTGGAGAAGTACATGGACAACTGTCTTCTGTGGGAGGGAGCCCACGCTGGAGCAGGGGAAGGGTGTGAGGAGTCCTCCCCCTGAGGAGGAAGGAGCGGCAGAGACAACATGTGATGAACTGACTCCAACCTCCATTCCCTGTCCCCCTGCGCGGCTGGGGGGAGGAGGCAGAGAAAATTGTGAGTGGAGTTGAGACTGGAAAGGAGGGAGGGGTGAGGGAAGGGTGGTTTAAGATTTGATTTTACCTCCCATTATCCTTGTTTTGATTTCATTGGTAGTAAAATTAAATTGATTTTTTTTCTTCCCCAAGTTGAGTCTCTTTTTTGCCCATGACCATAATTGGTGAGTGATCCCTTCCTGTCCTTGTCTTGACCCATGAGCTCTTCTTTATATTTTCACCTCCTCATTCCACCGCGGGGAGGCAGGAGTGAGCGAGCAACTTCATGGTGCTTTGTTGCTGGCTGGGCTGAAACCAGGACACAACTGAAAGCACCATTCTCCCAGATTTGGCCTCTGATTCAGCAGGTGATTTTTTTATCCATGAATTATGCCCTGGATGGTGACAGGGTTGTGACTGACATCTTTTTCATGACCATATTAAAGCCACCAGCTCAATACTGGGAGAATATGATATGGGTTAGATGGAGAAGCCTCCTTCTTATCTGATGCTTAGCAGAGTCAGAGCTGTGAGGGGTTTTAAGCAGCGTCAATACTCAAAAGATAATGAGCCTAATCAAATAAACCCAGCCAAGTACAATACTATCTTACTCAGTAACAACCAAAGTCAAAGAAATCTGTCCTTACTGCTTGTTGCCATCATGGCATCTTATTGTGATCATCACTGGTTATTACAGAAAACACAAAGATTAACTGAGGTTTACCAAGAAGCCTGATTGACCCTTCTCAAGACTGTCCTATTATGATCAGCCAATTGTCTATATATGAATTGACAGACGAGGTTTTCATTAAGAACTCAGAGTCCAAGGGCAGTTCTGTGTAAGACTGGCTCAGCTGTGAATCCCAAGTACACTTCTCCTAGCTCAGATGGATAGCAATATGATGTAAAAACCCTCTAATTCAAAAAGATGACTCTGAAATGACAGAAATTAGTATTGCCATTCAGAAGCCAGTGTAACACAGGGAGTGTTCAGTTTCCTCTGATCCAGAATATTACGAAGTCTCCCCTTCTTCAGAACAAGGAAATAAGAATTTCGATTTACACTTTTGCTTAATCTCTTCTATAACTCCAAAGTAAATCAAAGCAACCACTTCTTTTTATAAGTACCTGAAGAGTGAGGTGCAAAAATTGCCATACAAGCATAAAGCGAGATGTTTGCCATTGCTGACAACGTCTGCTGTTCAAGTATCAACTGCAGTCTCTGACCACGTCCAGTGGAAGGAACCCAGGCTTCCAAATGTCAGCTCCAGGATGGTTTTAATGTGATTCACGCTCCTGTCATGAAACTGCAGACTAGGCAACCCATTCTTTTAAGAACAGACAGTTGAGATACTGTCGTTAGCTGGAATCCCAGACACCTTTAAATAGGTGTCTGAATTGTGACTCCTGTGGCCACGGATCAAGCATGCTAAAAACCCTTTCATTAGGCAGACGATCCATATGAACACTAAAGAGCTGACAATAAAGATATGAATAACCTGGGCACGTTCTTTTGGATCACTCTTGCCTCAACTTTAAGCTCTAAATTATTTTCAAGAGCCGCTTTTAGAAGATCAGTAGGTTATCACCAGCCTGGCAGACTAGGATTTCCTAAAAAGATGGGAAGGAATGGATTTTCTCCTGAGCCAGACTTCTCTCCAGTAAGAGATTCCTCTAAATACAATAAAAAAATATCTGAATAAACACCACCTCTCGGTGGTGGGTGTCAGAGACTGAAGGAGTTAACGTCTCAGACACTGTGGTGGGGCAAGTTCTGCACCATGGCGCGCTCTGCCTGACAAGCAACACTGCCTCGCAACGCGCCGAAAGGCGGGAAGGTGAGAGGCCGCTCAGCAACGGGGCGGGCAGGGCGGGCCGGAGGGCGCGCAGCTCCCTCCTCGGATAGGCCGAGCGGGGCCGCCCATCACGCACGGCCAGACGTCAAAGGTCGGTCGTAGCTGCAGGGAGGGAGAAGCGACTCCCCAAACCACCCCCAAGCCCGCCCGCCCGTTTCCCGAAGGTTCTGAAAGCACAAGCCGCGCCTGACCCCTAACTAGCCTAATGAGTTCGCGTGCCCGCCCGACGGAGGGGTGTGGAGACGATAAAAGGACACAAACGGAAGCCCCAGGTGCGCGCGCCCACCAGAACGGGACCCCTCAGCTGACTGGACCAAGGCTGGACCCAGGACTGGTGAGATCTTCCTCTTTTCACTCTCTTGTCTCTTTTTCCCCGTAATGCCCACACCTCACCCCTTCAGAGCTAAACCAAGTCCGGGACTAGGAGTGGATCCAGCCGCCCCTGGGCTCCTCTCTGAGGAGGGTGGAGTCTGGACAGCAAGAAGGTCTGCTCTGAACTTCCTGACCCAACGGGAGGGATCTTCTTATTTCCTTCGCTGAACTGATCCCCAAATAAACAAGGCCTATAGTAGATGTTTGGTGATGTATGGTTAGTGCATGTTACACAGTTTACTGACATAGTTTCATTCCAATTCTTGTTGTGGGCGAATAAAAGTTGAGTTTGTGAGTTAAAGGATCCCTGGTGTCGTTTCACCTTAATCTTGACGTGGGAATCAGCAGACCTGAGTCATCGTCCTAAGAAATTGGGATGTGACAGTGGGAAACACATTGTTTTTTTCCAAGATGCATGTCAGAACTTCAGGACTTTAAAAAAGTGGAATCTCAAGGATGTTAACAGTTATAGCAGTCCCCATGTGGTCTGTTTCCCATCGCTCGTGTTGGACCTCAATAGTATGCTTTCTGGATTTTGGTTTTGTGATTACTACTGCTATATCTGGTATGTGAAGACAGACAGTGTTTTCAAAGGCATGTTTTGGTGCCAGGAAGAACTTGCTTGTCTAGGCTGGTATACTTGGTTTCAGCAGTGAACCCTTTTTTGTTATTATCCCTGCCTTTTATTGTTCCGTGATGTTTTAATGAATTGGCCTTGCTTGACTTTTCATTATAAGTCGGATGCATTTGTACTAATTTATGGATATGGCACTAACGTGCGAAACTGAAAATGTCATTTCTTGGTCACAGAGCTGATGCTGATGAAATTAATGTCAAAGTTATAGACTCCAAGGTGCAGCTAATTACAAACATGCTGGTATCAATGGTCACAATGCTTTTTATATTTCTTCCCCTTGGAATTAGAGACATTTTATTTTGAAGTAAGGGTAACTGTTAAAGCTTCTTAAATTTTGGCTGAAGGACGGTAATAGGTAAGAATAGCTCAAGTGCTGTATCTATGTATTCAGGTGCAGGATGAAACAGAGCAAGAGCAATGGCTGTAGCATTTGTCAGGGATGTGTACTCTTCTGGGGCAGAAGATTGACCTCTATATTTGTTGATTAATAATGTGAAACAATTGTGACAGACTAATTTCAATCATTATCAATAGCCAAAGGCAGGGGAGGAATAGCTGTGTCTATGCCTGAGTGGTTTCTAACTTACTTGGGGGAGCAAGGGTCTAACATACCCTGAAAAAAAAGTTTATGAAAGAAACAGTACCTTTTTTCTTCAAGTAGGATTTGAACTTACACTGATCCATACTGCGACTTCTTGCCAGGAGAAATAAGAGGGAAAGTTTTAATGCCATCCTGACCTTTCCCTTGCACTAATGTACGAAGTGTGTACATATAGCTCTAAGAAAAAGCTATTATGAACTTGCATATGTGAGGTACAAAGGTATGTACAATGGAATCTACACTGAACCATATGCAAAATAGAAATTTTTTCCATGAAGCTGGACAGCATACTTAAGTGGCAGGTTTAATACTCAGTGTTAGATTTAAAGCCACTGTACAGGTCTGCCCCTTTCTACTGAGGTTTCTCATCTCCAAGACAATTTAGCTTAAGTAGCAGGAAATGAGAAAAGAAGCCTGGGGAACACTGGGTAGGGAGGAATAGGGTACATGGCCTTTGTTACCAGCAGTTTAAGGCAGGAACAAAGGGGTATCAAAATGCACCCTAAAGCAGATCTACTGTGTCAGCCTCTATACTGTGTGTTACTCAGTGTAATTCAGCTATGTGAAAATGTGTCCTAACAGAAAATGTCTACTGATATTATCTAGGACAGGTCAGTATCATGTCTGGTAAACAACTGGATATTCTACTTCACATCATAGGTAGTTAAATTGTGGAAGTGTTTGTCACAGGACATTCTGGACATTAAAAAAAGTACATGGATTTAAAAAGTGATTGCACAAATGTCTAGGAATCTCAGTTAAGGACTTCACATTGGTGATTATGAAAAGGCTTGGCTCTCTTCCTGGCCCATGCTGCTGAAATGGTACACACAGGCTCATTTTTAAAACTCAACAACACACTACATGCTAAGCACCTGTTAAGCTGTTCTAGTGCCATAGGTTTGCCATGGGTAGAAAGCTCAAGCTTTTCCTCTGCTTCTTTGTGGCTTTTTCACAGCTAAGTGCTCTGTAACTGTATTAATTTATACACTAGCAAATATACTTGACATACTTATCTAAAGGAAGTAAATTCAGGTTGCTTATTGTTGGCCCTTGACTGGGACCTGGCACAAAATTATGGTTGTGAAGTGGCAGAGGGGTCCAGCTAATTGAACCTGTCAGTATCTCTCCTCTTAAGAAAATTCGTAACTATCCATGCTTAGACTATACACTAAAAGGTCACAATCAAAGAATGGATGACTGTGGGTTAGATCAAATTTTCATGTTACTCAGACTGGTAGATCTGAATGTTCATTGAACTTCCCAGCTTTTTTTAATGTCAGCTTTGTAGAGCTAAAAATTGACGTTAAGCTGAAAAAAATCCTTATTTCATAGAATGTACATATATAGAGCCCCAATATTAGCATTTACAGAAGCGTTAGTTGCAGTTAAACAACTGTCACTTAGATGTGCACAGAGAAAAAAAATCAAGTTACCCTATTAGGTCGTTAGATGTACTCCCCAACCTTCCTCATTGTTGATACTATTGATGGAAGATCCTATTCCAAGCTTTTCTGATAAGGAAGTTCTGTTCTTCATTACTGCCTTGAATTCTTCCATTTACTTGCCAGGATTTTTCTAGGAGCTACAGCTTCCAGCTAGCTCTATTTCAGCCTGAATCAGTTTCCCTTAAAAACTGATAATGCATTTTAGGCCATGAGAAAAATTAATTACCTCTTTCTACAGCTTTTCTTTTGCTGTAGTGAGTGACTTAATCGAGCCTAAGGAAAAAGCTCTACATTGAAGTTTCAGGTTCTGAGCATGTCCCAAGCCTAAGCAGAAAGGCTCTAGGGAATGCAATAAGATACTGTGGAGCTGCAGGAGGGTCTCAAGGGATATCTATCTATATCTTCTCAGGGTCCAACAATTAGCAGGACATGGATTTCTGAAACAGCTGACTGTCAGTTTTCTTTAATAACCACTCATGGATCTAAATTCTATAAACTTGCATTTTTTGAAAATTTGTACTTAACCTTTACAACACATTTTATGGCAGTGAGCTCCATAATTTAATACAAAGCTTTATATGAAGTGCTTTATTCTAAATCTATTCTGATAATTTACTTGGATGAGATTCGATTTTGTGTTATGAAAAATAATATTGTATCTTCTCTAGACCACTCATTTATAGACTATCCTATCTACTCCTCAGTGTTTTGGGGTGTTTTTTGGGGTGGTGGTGGTGTGGGTTGTTTTTTTTTCTTTTTAAAACTAGAGAAGCTACTTAGTATTTAACATTTTTTCTTCAGCTTACCAGTGTCAGCACAGAAGCAGGCATCCAGGGTCAATGAAGTATTTGAGCTTTATAATATTAGTAATAAGCCGAAAAGATAGCAGAATACAAAGTATTTAAAAACAAATGAAGAAAAAAATCTAACGAGGCAATGCTAGAAAGCAAAGCCAAGAAACTTAGCTATTTGAATAATTAATTAAAAATACTGTAAGGTAAATGTGTATAGATTAGTCAGACATCACAGCTAGACTTTGAATAATGGAGGGCAGTTGAGCAAGCAGTATGAAACAAAAGTCAATGTTCATGCACAACAGCACACAGTTCATGCTTAATCACCACTTGTGTGGGTAAAATGAACAGCATTCACTCAAAACAACAAAAGACGTAATGATTTTTTTTGCTTAATATTTAGTAGGGCTAAAAAGGGCAATTATGTTAGAACTTACGTTAGATTGGTCCCCCCTTCCTCTCCCATGTGTCCTTATATTATCTTGTAAAGTTGTCATGTGAAATACTCTGTTGAGTCCTGTTCAGGACTTTCATAGTAATTTTTAGTAGCTGCAAGACCTAACTGCAAAAAAATAGCTTGATTTCAGTCATTGCATTTAGTTTCTTTATCTAAGAAGTTGAGGATAACTTCCTAGTACAGGTGATGGAGCGCCTGACCAGAGGAGAGGTCCTGCTGGATCTGTTGCTCACTAATGCAGAACTTATCAGAGGTCAGGACTGGAGGTAGCCTGGGCTGCAGTGATCATGTCCTGGTGGAATTCTCAATCTTGAGGGGTACAGGATGGGTAAAAAGTAGAGTCAGAACCTCTGAAAGGCACACTTTTGACTGCTAGTACCTGAGATCCCTTGGGAAACTGCCCTCAGAGGCAAAGGAGCAAATGCAAGCAGGGAGATACTTAAAGATATTTTTCTTGGGGCACAAGAGCTCTCAAACCTGATGTGCAAGAAGTAGGGCAGGGGAGGCAGGAGGCCAGCTTGGCTAAGACCTCTTAGCCAAACTAAAACACAAAACCAAAATTCATACACAGTGGAGTCAGGGATATACATCGTGGGGAGATTACAGGGATACAGCCCGGGAGCACAGGGAGGGGATCAGGAAAGCCAAGGCACAACTGGAGCTGAACTTGGCTAGGGATGTGAAAAATAACAAGTTTCTTCAGATACATAGGACAACAAAGGAAGATGAAAGAAACTGTACCCCTTTCATGAGCAAAATGGCAGACCTGGCTACAACAGACTTGGGGAAGGCTGAGCTACTCAACAACTTTTTTGCCTCTGTCTTCACCGCCAAGTGCTCTAGCCCCGCCACCCAATTCATAGAATCTAAAGGCTGGAACTGAGAGAATGAGGTACTACCTACCATAGGAGAAGATCAGGTTTGAGACCATCTCAGGAGCCTAAATGTGCACAAGTCCATGGGACCTGATGAGATGTGTATTGGGTTTGCATGGTAAAGTTTTCGTAGTGGGGGGCTACAGGGGTGGCTTCTGTGAGAAGCTGCTAGGAGCTTCCCTCATGTCTAACAGAGCCAGTGCCAGCCGGCTCCAAGACAGTCCTGCTGCTGGTCAAGGCTGATCCCATCAGCAATGGTGGTAGTGCTTCTGGGATAACTTATTTAAGAAGGGGAAAAAACTGCTGCAGAGCAGCAGCCAGAAGAGAGGAGTGAGAATACGTGAGAGAAACAACTCTGCAGACACCAAGGTTGGTGAAGAAGGAAGGGGAGGAGGTGCTCCACATGCAGGAGCAGATTCCCCTGCAGCCTGTGGTGAAGACCACGGTGAGGCAGGCTGTCCCCCTGCAGCCCAGGGAGGTCCACGGTGGAGCAGATATCCACCTGCAGCCCATGGAGGAGCCCACACCGGAGCAGGTGGGTGCCCAAAAGGCTGTGACCCTGTGGGAAGCCCATGCTGGAGCAGGCTCCTGGCAGAACCTGTGGACCCATGGAGAGAGGAGCCCACGCTGGAGCAGGTTTTCTGGCAGGACTTGTGACCCCGTTGGGGGACCCACGCTGGAGCAGTCTGTGGAAGGGACCCATGCTGGAGCAGTTCATGAAGGACTGTAGCCCACAGGAAGGACTCAAGCTGGAGAAGTTCATGGATGACTGTCTCCCGTGGGAGGAACCCCATGCTGTGGTCAGTTCATACACAACAATGTGTGATGAACAAACCACAACCCTCATTCCCTGCCCCCCTGTTCTGCTCAGGGGAGGAGGTAGAGAAAATGGGGAGTGAAGCTGAGCCCAGGAAGAAGGGAGGGGTGGGGGGAAGGTGTTTCAAGATTTGGTTTTATTTCTCATTATCCTACTCTGATTTGATTGGTAATCAATTAATTTCCCTGGGTCAAGTCCATTTTGCCTGTAATAGTAACTGGTGAGTGATCTCTCCCTGCCCTTATCTCAACCCACAAGACTTTAGTTGTATTTTCTCTCCCCTGTCCAGCTGCAGAGGGGAGTGATAGAACAGCTTTGGTGGGCATCTGGCATCCAGCCAGGGTCAAACTACCACTGATGCATCCTCATGTCCTGAGGGAACTGGCAGATGAAGTTGCTAAGCCACTATCCATTGTATTTGAGAAGCTGTGGCAGGCTGGTGAAGTTCCCAGTGACTGGAAAAGTGGAAACACAACACCCATTTTTAAAAGGGTTAAAAAGGAAGACCTGGGAAGCTGCTACAGGCTGGTCAATCTCACCTCTATGCCAGCAAGATCATGGAGCAGATCCTCCTGGAAACTATGCTAGGGCACATGGAAAATAAGGAGGTGATTGGTGATGGCCAACATGGCTTCACTAAGGGCAAATTGTGCCTGACAAATTTGGTGGCCTTCTATGATGGGGTCACAGGATTGGTGGATAAGGGAAGAGCAATGGACGTCATCTACCTGGACTTGTGCAAAGCATCTGGCACTGTCCCACACAACATCCTTGTCTCTAAAATGGAGAGACATGGATTTGATGGATGGACCACTTGGTGGATAAGGAATTGACTGGATAGTCACACTTTGAGAATTGTGGTCAATAGCTCAATGTCCAGGTAGAAACCAGTGACGGAGTTATGTCCCTCAGCTGTCTGTATTGGGACTTGTATCATTTAACATCTTTGTTGGGGACGCGGACAGTGGGATTGAGTGCACCTCAGCAAGTTTGCCAATGACATCAAGCTGTGTGGTGCAGTCAGCGTGCTGGAGGGAAGGGATGCCATCCAGAGGGATCTTGACAGGCTCAAGAGGTGGGCCTGTGTGAACCTCATGAAGTTCAACAAGGCCAAGTGCAAGGTCCTGCACATGGGTCAGGGCAATCCCAAGCACAAATACAGGCTGGGCGATGAGTAGAGTGAGAGTAGCCCTGCGGTGAAGGACTTGGGGGTACTAGTGGATAAACTACATCTGAAAAAGTGAAGACAGATACTGTTAGGCAATATAGCATAACACAATATGGGCTGATTAGGAAGCATGCTCAACACTCACAACACACTCAACATCTGCGGCCCTTTGCACAGAAAGATATATCATCTTTCCTAAGTGTTTATCTTAAAGCCAATAAATTTATTTGCAAAAGCTCTGGAAAAAAACAAAAAACCAACACACCAGAAAACCTACATTCTTGAGATGACACTTTACTGTTAGTTCAAAATGTTCACAAGGCCATGTACAGCAGGAGCTGAGTTATTACAAATTTTGCCTCTACAGAGTACAAAAAAATACTAAAGGAAATGGAGAAGACTTAAAGCAATGTAAGAAAGGAACATAAGAGAAAAGTAATGAATAAAGTATGATTTTTTTTAAAGTAAAAAGGACTGTTAAATGTCTTTATGCATCACCTGAATTTGCATCTTATAAAGGAGATGAAAAAACCCTCCACACTGCAAATCCTGGCATCACTTGCCATAAAACAAAGCCAACTGTAACTGAGCAGTTAAAAGTAAAAATATTTGTCTTCATATTTCACCCTCTGACCAAATATAAACTTTATTAAAGAAAAAAATATCAAATCATCCAAGAAGAAGAGGTTGCTCATACAAAAAAGATTATCATAGAACTTCAGAATGTCTTAGCCCTCTAGTCAGAGTACTGGTTTAAAATAAACACATAGGTCACACTACATGTGAAAGGCTTCTAGGCGCATTCTGTTTGGATCTTCTGGATGTCTCAGGGCAATTCCATATCGTAGCAGCAGCTCAATATAAGGTGGCCAAAAGGAGTCATTGATTGTTACATAAGGGTCATGTGGTGTGCTCATTAATTTCTGTATAAGAATCTGGAAGACCAAAAGGATAAGATTTAGGAATGAACAAAAGAGATAGACTTTTATCTCCTTTAACTGAATTTATACAAATTATTATAATGGGACACTTATGTAGGCAATACAAGAAATACAAGACTACAGGAGAAATACAAGACCTGTTCAAGGTAGAAGTAAAACGAAGAACTTCCAATTAACTTTATTACATCTTTTTTGATGTAAAAATTAGAATCAGAACTCTCCTTTTATCCAGACTAAGTTTTTCACCATCTGTCAAAAATGCTTAGTGTAACAGTCAATGCCTAAAAAAGCTGAACATGAAGGTGGGTAAATCCTTATATAATTAATCTTTAAATCAGTATCTGTTAATTTAAGATTAAAAACATTAAATAAGATGGAAAGCTAGTTTTTTGGGAATCCCTTGCCTCAAAACCATAATGACTTACTGTCAAATAGTATTTCTCCCTCACTCTTTCAGATTTTAGCAGAAAGGAATGTCTATGTTAAAAGTTTTGTAAATTTCATTTTGTTAATCTAAAAAAAAAAAAAAAAAAGTCTTGTCTTCTTAGATTGAGAAGGATTCTTTTTCCTGTATTTTGTGTTTTGTGTCCTTTTGTAGGGAGTGTTAGAAATAAAAAAGTCTCCACCTGTGAAAAGTTAAACATCATAGTCCTACTTTAACTTCACTACATTTGCACATCAAATCTTTTTTGCTCATCTCATAAATGGATTATCCAAATTCTTAATATCACTTCTTGTTTAGGCATGACAAGTACCTTACAACAATTCTCCTCCTCTTGATGCTTCCTTATTCCTCCTTTGTTCCTTATCTAAATACAGAATTAGTTAATGGAGTTTTAAAAAAAAAAATCAGTTTTGACATTATTTTTCTGTTCTTGGAGACCATGTTTGTGTCCTCATAATTCTGCTCATGGGGAATACTGCACACAATACAGATTAAATAATCTTGCCTATCCCATGGTGCTCTCTCTCTATTCATCCCAGATATTTCACCTGTCTACTCAGAGCTTCTAAATGTTATAGCTTTCCCAATTTCAGTAGGTACAAAATATTCTGCCTGCCTCTTTATTGCTAAAGAAAAACTCAAAATCCTCACTACCAGACTTTACTCTTTTTTTCATCAAGTGCTATTAAAAGAAAATCTGAAAAGAAAAAAAATACTGCTCTTCTTTTGCAGAACATTCTGAAGAATTGTTCCAGTTTATGTCTTTTGTACTTATCTGCCCCAATTATGAGTATTTACTCCAAATGCATTATTTTAGAAGTATTGCTACTTAGTCTTTTCTGACATCTGATATTCCAAAATAGCCTTTATGGCTGTAACTTTACATGCATTTGTATTGTAAACAGTCTTTCAAATCTTAAACTCGTTCACTAAATTCTCAGTCAGAAAGGAATAATCCTCAAACTGTTTAAAAGGAAAAGAATTACTAAATTTGTAAAAAATTACAGCTTATTACTGGAATAAGTAGTAGTATAATAAAAATTCTGAGGTTTGCATGAGAAGTTTACTGCTTGCTTACTACTTAAGCTAATTTAATGAAGTAGGTACTGATATACCTAAATAATAGAAATGTATACACCTAGCTTGTCAAAGTGGATTTATTAAAAAAGTACACTTTCATTATTTAACAAACATACACATGGAGACTGAGGATTCCAACACCTTTGAAATTGAACAGGCACTTGAAGTTAGAACCAAGTTGCTCAACAAAAAAAACCTCCCATAAAACAAAGATAAGGGACATTTACAGTTTACTCCAAGACAGTTAAAAATAAGTCTGAATTTTTGGAAGTAGTTATGTTCTTCCAAATGGAAGTCAGACATTACTTGGATGTGTTCACGTTTTGAGGAGATTAACAATATCAGAAAAATATGAAGGGCAATTTTAAAGTATTAGAAGAGCTTTAAAATTTTAATTCCATAGGGAATGTGGCTGTTTTAAATTCTGATCTGTTTTCAAGCTCTGACTAATTTGGTATTAATAGGCATGCTGAGATACTTGAAGCATGTAAAATGATTTTGATGATGTAAGCCCAAAGTCTGAACTTTAAATTAAAGTACAACGTCATAGTGATCATAGCACCCTAATACCAAGAAGTTGTTGTTCATCAAGTTTTCCCTCAGGAAAAAACTCTTTCCCCCAGGGAAGACTTAAAACCATCTGAAGAGTGAGGATGGAGGAGGAATAGGAAATTTCACTTCAAACACTATATTGAAGACAAGAAGGAACAATGCTAGTGAAAAGATTTTTAATGCTCCTTCAAAATTATGCTTTGCAAATCAAATTGATAAATTGCACTGTGATTAAAAAGACACACTAAGCAATGCTGGCATACTTAGAAAATCGATTAGAAATGCATGAATCTGATTTGATTGATTTCCTCATATGAGGAGATAATCCAGATAATACACAAGACTACACATTAATTGGTCCTTCTATAACTGTTATTGTATTATATTTCAGAAATACTTTTATTGAAACAGTATGAAAGTATAGCATGAATTGGAACAATTCATTTTTTTCTTAAGCATAGGATTTGTCTCCTCTAATATGAGCCACTAAAGCTAATAAAACTTCTTTAAAATGATCATCATTAAATTAAGAAATAAGGGATAATAATTCCTCAGCTTAAACTGAAGATTTAGTTATCTGAATTATTGCCACATCTCTTGTAAAAAATTGGGCTTTTAATTTGATAGGAATTAAAATAGAAATCTGACATAACATTCTTAAACATTCTACTTTTCAATTAACTATCTTAACCATATGTCATATACTGTCATTTACTTATTAATATTATTATGAACAGATCTGAGTTTTGGAAAATCCCCCAAATCTCTACATAACAAAACAGTCTTACCTCTAAAATTTCATGCAGTGTTATCAGTTCTACAGCTGGCTTTTCAAAAGACTTCTGTGAAGACAACCACACCCCCAGCCAAATTAACAAAACCCAAAACTAAATAGTCAGGAAAAATGTTAACTGACAAAGAAAAATAATCACACAATTATATGACTGCATAGTACACAACAGATGAAGACTTTTAGTTAGATTTAGTCATGACAGAAATACAAGGTAGTATTTAAATCTACCAGTTCAGTATCATACACTTTAAATGTAATATTTTTAATTAATTATTAAAAACGATTAATCTTAAGCAATCATAGTATATCTACATGGGCTTACATTTAAATAAAACCAAGTACATATTTATAATGTAGTACAGTGCAAAACATTCTGTGAATATGATCTGTTAGGGAAAAAAAATGTTTTTCATGAACTTCACAAAAATGTTTACAATGCAAATTTGACACAGCTCAAGACTTCAGCTCATACTGCCTTAATATTTCTTCATGATTGGCCGATGAATATTTGTTTACTCTTACTTCAACTTCAATTAAAAAAATAGGCCAAAAGAAATAGAATAGTTAAAAATGAAAAATCTATAAAATATCATTAGAAAATTACTTATTTTCATTTGTAGCAAGCAAATCAAGACATTTGCCTATAAATTGATATGGATTCCTTAGGAAGCACTGCCAACAAAGCTGCTTGTGCTGTTGCACGGTGAACCTGATTCTTTTATTTTTCAATTTTATCCTTTTTCCCCATCCACTTCACATTCAGCAAAATAAAGGAGATAATACAGCACCGGCAACTGCTTACTCAGCACTGCTGTTGAATATGTCAACTTAAGTCCTAAGATATTAACAGCCATGCAGCACCTTATACAAAGTCCACTTCTGGAACAGAAAAGGAATACAAGGAATAAAGAATAATTCGTGAAAGGCAAGCTCTGGCTCCTTTCTTTCCAGTCACAGTTCTTAATATTCTCACCTTCAGAAAGCCACAAGGGGGACATAGTGCCTGCTCCATGGAAGCCTTGCAGACCATGGAGCTAGGTCTCAATAATGCCTATCTTTGTGCCATTATCCTGATACTAGGCTGAGGAAATAGAATCTACAATAAGAAGCTGCAAAAGGTTCCTTAGGGCGATCATGGAGACACTTCATAACCTTGGCTGTTGTATTTCACTGGTCAAAAATACTACTTCGTAACTTAGGTAGTGGGTTCAATATTAATGTTTCAAAGTTGAAATTAGGTTATGACTTCAGTAATTACTAAAACTGATATACAAAGAATAAAATCCTAAGGATATTAGTGTAAAGACGTTTGCACTCTTACAGAACTAGCAAACTTAATTTGCTGGGTTTATAATATACATTGTATATCTTGCTTTGCAAAATTATATTACTTACGTATTTTAAGTGCCACCGATGTAGTAAGTATCTCTAATTAATTAATGCTTATCAAGTCACTTATAAGCAGGATGCTCAGCATATATTTAACCTGAAAGGCACCTTCTCCCTTCCATGAGATAGATTGGCATAAAGAATATTCCTCAACATATGACTTCTCATATTTCTTATCTTGAAAAAATGTGTCTTTTTTTTTTATCCAAGATTTAAAATGCAAGATAATTCTTAACCTCAGTCACTACCTATACTAAAGGTGTTGGGCCATGGCAACAGAAGCTAACATGGGCTGCTGTGATTCAGTCTTTCCTCCCACTCCCAAATGCAGGTGCCTGGTGAAAGGAGGCTGGAACCAGAACAGCAAGGCTTGGAGCAGTTCAGACTACTCTGGAGCCATGCCCCACAGACGTCAGCCTTGCACATTTGCCCTCACACAGAACTACTGAGAACACAGGAAGTTTCCATGAAGTGAAGCAAAATTACTGATGTACAGAGTTAAAAGAATTCAGTGCTTCCAGAGTGTTGAACCAAGCTGATAATAGGTGTGAATAATGTGTTCCCCCAAATCAACATAGCAGCAAATTTCATTGCTAATGCCGAAAATTTGTATTTCTGACACAACAAAGAAAACAATATAGGTGAAAATGGCTGTCTCTCCTGCCTTTAGTTAATCACTTAGATGCAGATTATATGAGACCTGCAGTTGAGCCATTGAGATCCAACTGAGTCAAAAGATAGAGAAGCAGCTATGAATTCACAAGGAGTGAAAAGAAAGAAAAAGACTTGTCAGAAAACAAACTGTGTTTAAGAGTTCAGGAAATGCATAAATAAAATTAAAACTAAGACAAGATAATATCTTGCTTGGAAATTTATCAAAATAAATTTTATATTTAAGTAAAATTAAAAAAAAGGTAGGTTGTGATTAATCCCTACACCTTGGGTGATTATTTTTTTCTTTAGATTTTAATAAGAAAAATTGTATGGAAGAGAGATGAAGGCAGGGGAGCTAATAAGAACTTCTGATAGTATAGCAGAAGCTGAGAAAATTCAAGCAGTTGATTTTGCTCTGAGGCAGGAGATCTTAACATAAAATCTTCCTCAGAATTCTGAAACACACACATGAATTCACTGTTTCTTATGTTTAAAACATAGTTGAATATGACCATGAACAACTCAATCTAACTTTGACATTGGCACTACCTTGATAGTGTTGGAATGGAAGATCCCCAAAGTCACTTCCAGCCTATATTTTTCTACGACATACATAAATGAGAGCAAATAAACTGGTGTATCTCATTATAGGAAATATATTTTTAAGAAAATAATAATGATACATATGGGAAAACCAGATAATTGCTTAAAATGCATCTAGGAAAGTCAGCAGTGTTTGAAGAGGCTTGTCCTAGAACAATTTTAAGATGAGTAAGAACCAGCAAATAGGGAGATGACATACCAGGCTGAAATCAGGAAATACATGATTGAAAGATTACAGTTAATTAAATCCCTGAAGATTTAATTTCTTAATGTTGGAGCAAAATGTATCATATTTAGTAACAACAGGAAACTGGAAGACATTGATATGCAGAAGAACTAAGATAGAATAAGATGGTTGAATTAGACTTTGAAAATGGACATCATGCCTTGAAGGCTTCGTGTGGTATTTTTATGTGCAAAATACGTACTTCTGTGCAAAAACAAGTTGGTTTGTTTTTTTTTTTTATTAAAAGCTCAGAGCTCATCAGTTGGAAATAACAGGAAGAAAAAGACAAGGATGTAATTAGTTGCTTTTGTGATGACTATGAGCTAGTAGTTTTGTTTATAATACTGGTTTTTACCAGGTTACAAAAAAGATGAATCCAAGTTGAAGCAAATAGAGAAAAATAGGTATTATTAGGATAAGTCAGGAAACTGAAAAAAACCTACCTTACAGGATAAGAACAAGAAAGCTTTGCTAGTTCAATTAGCCAAACGAAGAAAGAGCAGGTATAAGATTGCTGCCTATAACTATCAGGAGGAATAAACACAAGAAAGAACGAGCTATACTAGGGACAATACTGGCATAAGAATACATGGATCTGTGTTAGACATGAACAAATTTAGACTGGAAATTAGGAGATAGTTTCTAACCACAGTACTGAGGTACGAGAACAAACCCCAACAGAAACAGTAGTAACAAAAATAATTAGTTTTAAAATGGAGCTCAATTACAATATTGAAGAAATATTACGCGGTTGTCTGAAATAACAGGGAACTATATTGAAGAAATCCTTTCTATTTCTGTATTCTTAAGTGTGTCTGAAACCAAAAATCAACCTCCGCCTTTTTTGTAGCTTTTGTAACTATTGTTTCAAATAGTAATGGTAAAAGGTTTATTTTTACTGCAGACTTTGAATTTATTATGCAAAATGCTCCCTGACTGCCTATTTTCCTTAAAGTTTTAAGATAATTTTTGGCCCAGTTAGCCTGAAGAGAAACTGATGGTTAACATTCCAAACTGCGCTATAATTATAAACACTTGTCCTTATTATTGTTCCAAAAACATTGTGAGACAATTAAAATTTGCTTTGCCAAGGGAAATATGAGGCCACTTGCCTAGTCCAGTAAAAAAGAAAATGGAACAATTTGGAGTGAACCCATCACCATTTCCAAATTTGGCACAGCTTGCAGTTCAGTAAGAAATACAATACATTGCTGTGCATCTCATTGGGTAAGGGATATACGCATTAAAAAAGAAAATATCCAGCTGCAAACAGCCTTAAATAATATAAGCCAGCGTGAAAAATATCAATTAAACCTAAAGGATCAGCAGTATGAACTCTACTTATTTCAAAATAGAACTGCAGATTCTATACTAGTGACTTTAAAAAGATATTGCATCTAATTAAACAGAAATTGCACATTCCAAATTTAATAGTTACTAAGAAAATCTTACCTTCTTTTTAGTAATTCCACCTTTCTCTGGAATGGGAAAATGTTCTCCTAGGAATTCACCCAGAGCATTCAAGAGTCCTTCCTTATACGACTTTACTTTCAACATTTTATTTTGCAGTTGCTGAAGTGCTCTAACATTCAAATTAATAGTAAAAACATAGCAATAGAATATGAAATTCAATAAATTAATGGAAAAGTTCTTCAGTAAAAAAATCCCTTATTTTCTACTGTTGTGAATTCAACATCTTGAATCACAGGATATAAGCAGAGAGTAGCAATATTTTTCATGTTTCAAATATGGATTACTGAGTTATTATTTGATCTATCTAACAAAACAAGGAGTATGTTTTAAGAGTTTCTTTGCTCATTTTCTTTTGTTGATATTTAAATTCTTCCATATAAAAACACTGTAGAAATACCTTTTTCTGGAAAGTTGTTTAGTTTGGGTTTTCATCTCTTCTTCAATTCTATTAAGAGCATCTACTACCTGCTCCTGTTCCTCCTGCCACTGCTGTTCTCTTTGAAACATGTAAAGTAGGAAATGGCACAACAGATAAGTAGTTTTCCTGGACAGTCAAAAAAATAATGCATGGTAAAAAAAGCTTACAGCATTCATAAGTCCACATTACTGTCTTACCTTTTCAGATCTTCTTCCAGTTGTTCATTCTTTGACTGAATTATTGACAGCACCATTTCAAGATCATGCTTTGTTTTCTGCAACTATAAAAAAGTAAAAATAAACGTAGAGTTTGCAGAGAACCCAGTCTGTGGTATTTGTTCTGTGTAAGGTTACATCTGTAAATCTGGTAAAGAGGGCCAAAATTATCTGTAATTTCTTAAAAAAATATGGCTATGGAGTGACACACTATTTTTTTAAATCCACTTGGAGCTATTTAAAATGTTACTGTCACCAGTTGCCTATTAGTGTCTTACTGAAGCTCTGTAAAACGTAGTTGATTGTACCTGAAGCAGACTATGGAGGACACACATGAACTGCTCATCTCATGAAAGACTGAGAAGATATCTGCTCTACCAGGGCTGCGTTGTCTAAATCATTGCAACTGCTTGCAAGAAAGAATCATGCTAATTGCACCAACATAAAGCATACAGCACTCAGAAAACAAACCTGCTGCAAAGAAAGACTTAATTGCATTAATTAAATGGCCTACAGTGATATGGACATAATTGGGAGAGGAAAGAGGGAGAAATAAAAATACTGCAGCCAGAAGATAGGGAACAGTGGACTCTCAGTGGACTGGGTCTTTCATTAATGCATTATGTTCTACAAACTAGTATTTCTAGTAGTTTATGGTTTTTTAATACAAAACTATGATTTGGATATATTTTGTCTCCTTCCATACAAACTATGAGAACCTTTATATTTATATTTCACAAAAATTGTGAAAATACTCTACAGAAGCAATTATGCTCTATATATGCAACATCTGAAAAAAATATGGAATCCTCAACAAGACAGGCCACAAAATAGGATATCAGATCAAATATGCCATAGCAATACAGTCAAATGAAAGTGTGCAACCAAACAACTCTTAATAGCAGTTGGGTTCCCTGTTGTGAGTGATACTAGAGGGAGGAAACCTGCTAGGAACAAGAAAACCAGAAGTGTTTGGGGTTTTTTAAGCCATAGCCACAGGAATATTCACTGGTCATGTTGCATACCTATGTCCAATGCTACCCCCAAGGCAGTCTTGATTTTCTCTTTCTTCCAAAGCTGGAAGAACTCAAATTATTTGCAAATTATTGCCACAGAACTCTGGATCTAAGAATACTGACTCTTCTGTGTAACACGTAATGTTACATTATTTTATATCAGTACGAAATGCAATATTTAAAGTTTCCATTTAAAAGATCATTCACTACAACTACAGCAGTGCCTGAAGAAACATATACAGTATCTTAGCAGTAGTCCACCACAGAAGTGGTTATAGGAAACGGCAACAATTGTATATACTTTCCCCCCCCCCCCCCCAAATTAATTACCTTGTAACAAACGAAAAGACTTACCTCTTCTTTTCCTAATGCTAACAGTACATCTGGATTGTTAGAAATTACTGAAAAATAAAATGAATTGGGTTTTTTTGCATCAGATGATATAGACTTGTTTACATTGAAAAGCAACCTGGCTAGAGAGAAACTTTTGTAGCCTCTAAAAAACTAGCTTGGCTGTCAGCAGCAGTGGTGTCCTGCTGGGCTAACCTACTGTCACTTTTCATCAAGTTAAATTAGACTGAAACAAGTGGGGTATTAATGCTTCTGTGTTATTTTTTATACCTGAACTAGCTCAGGTATATAGGAATAGGTACAATACTGAAATGCAAAGTATAGTCGTACTTCAAGCCTGTTTTTTTCAGTGGAAGGTATTCAATCAGTATTACCAATGTGGGCAATCAAATTCTTCCAGTCTTCCAGTTCCTTGTTGAAAAGCCTCCCACATGCTTGATCAGGATTATAAAACCTATCAGACTTCAAGAACTTAAAAAGCAAGTCACCATCCTTACTGTCCACAAGAACAGCAACATGTAGGGAGAGGAAAGGCCCAGCAAGGCCAGTATCCTAACTCTAACCCAGAGCAATAACAGTACTTAAGGGAAAGTACAGTACTATTCAAGGATGTGGTAATGTTCCCCAGAATGTTTCTGCAAAAGGCAGCAATTTATGGGTCATGGATTTTCTGAATAAAAAGTGAACTGTTGTATTTGATAGCCTTCAATGGACTCCAGTCAATTCTCAGTTCCATGCCAACTTACAGCATCTGCATAAACGTTTGACTTTTGAAAAATTGAAGCATTTGAATCTATTAAGAGGAAAAATGAAAGCTACTGTAACAGATTTAAATCTTAATATGATGGGGATATTTTTTGTCCAAGCTTGGGCTCTGAATCTCTAATCCTAATTACTTCAAAAAAATCTTTTCCTTTAACAAAAAGGAAAACCCTTAACTTTCTCATAAAAGCATTAAATATCTCCTAAATACAAACCAGTTGATTTCATAAATGTATAAAAGTACTTTTTTGGTAAAGTAATTTTATAGTTTTTATCTCCACGAATTTTGAGAATCCTTAGATCAGCAGTTTTAAAAGCAGTGTTTGTTCTGAGATGAAAATCAGCAAAACTACTGAGTTCAAAGTGCATTTAATTACATGTCACAATAAAATCCCTTTTACATAGAGAGAGAATTACTGTCTTTAAATTTTGACAGAAAATTTGAGTAGAGTGCTCCCAAATCAAGCTTATGTTTAAGAGCTGTGGGAGGTAGTGGTCTGTGCTATTATCAGAGCAAGATTTCTTTAATGACATGAATATCCTACATACACATGATAAAATTCATTGGTGTGCTTCTATTGACATTCACTGGTGTATTTGAAGAATCCCATACAACTCCTTCCCCTGCCCACCCCCTGTGATTATCATGGGCCCTCACTACCTGGAATTATCAATTTCTACTATTGGTTTCTAACACTTCTTCATTTTTAGATACCTAACTCCAAGTACGTGCTTCCCATTCAATATTCATATTGTGTGAGTATTAGAAGAGAAGGCCACATCTTGCTAGGAAAGAAATCACTAACCCTTATTTATGAAGGAGCAATGCAGATGTAAGACACTGGGAGAACACATTATGGCAGCTGCTGCTATGAAGAACACAGGTTGCTCTACCTACTATCAGTTAAATCTTCTTCAGTTATGAATTGCTACACTTCCAAAAATCAGATGTCAAACAGAATTGCCTAGTGATACATAGTACAATTACTAAGCAAAATACTACCAGATGCTAGGAATGTAAAAGCAACTGCTATGCATATGTTTATACAGTAACTCCTATTAAAATGGAATTTGGCAGAATACTGATATTTTGCAAAGAAAAATAGAAATTATGCAGGGACCACAACTGTTTTATATGGTTTAAAATATGGTTGCTTCCACTTCCTTATTTTGCAAAGGTAAAAGTTAAATTCTATTTTTATGGGCCAAATGCTTGTTAAAAAGTTTTAATTCAGCTGATTTAGCAGCTGTAGAGCTACATAAATAGTACCAGAAATTGAGAAAGAACAAGAGACTAAAGTAAAAGCTTTGCAAAAATAAAATTTGCATTGTGGATTCAAGTCTGTTTGCCAATATTGTGCCCAAAGAAATGTAGAACTGCCAAGTTATAACCTCAGAAAATAAGGTTTAAAATTGAAATGCTGATGTGCCCTCATTTACAAGAAATGAACTGGCTGTTACTAAAAGCAGAGACTAAAGTAACAAGACAGCCTGACATGCATGCTCTACCAGCAAATTGTATGAAATTAGAATTTCTGCTATACCTTTTTAGATAAATTCAGCCAATGTTTTCAATTAAGTAATTCCTCCTTCAAAACAAACAGTAGGTAGAAAGGAGCCAAGATGGACAGAGAATATGTATGAAAATGAGGAGTCTACTGTGCTTACAAGCACTATAGCTCTATTCAAATTCTTAGCAGCAACTTTTTTTCTTACCTCAGAAAGGCAGCCATAAAGGCAAAGCTTTTGCTGCAGAATATTCTTTGCATTATAATATGCATAAATCATTCCTCTAGTACAAAATCAAGATTTCTAATCTAAATCTTATCACCTGGGAGCAAGTATGAATGGTTAAGCAAACCAAGTCAGCAAGCCAATAAAAATAGGTCAAGCCCCAAGAATATTTTTAAGCAAATAGCTTAAAGTTTAAAATAATTACATATTTTACTAAGGAAAACCTTACATCTCCAGGTATTTTACCTGGACTAAAACTGTAAGTGCTTTCAATTAATTTGGTTTAAGCCAGAAGCTTATTCATGAGCAGCAGCTAAGAACCAGTTTTTCCCAAATTCATTCAATGTCATACTTTTGGTCTACATAACTCTAAGAAGCATTTGAGGCTGACTATTCTTAGAGACAGGTGTACAAAGCACATGAACTATGAATTTATTCTAATATTCTATTCTATTTATAAGAAAGAAAAACTTTTTTTTTCCAGCTCCTACTATTTGATCACAGTATGCAGCAAGTACATGAACTTTAAAAGAAGCTGGAAAAGTGACTTAAATGTTCATCTGAAAATGCATTCCAATTTGGCCAAATGACAAAATACTGGAAATTACCATCTGCTCTCTAAAACAGATTCCTATCATTTTGTAAACACTAAAAAGAACAAGCCTCTTCTGGCATAAAAATATTCAAATAAGTCAGTTTATCCATTTAAAGATTAACTACTAAGTTTTACTAGGTTGAAAGGTGCTATCAGAATACTAATGATAATGTAGTGTGAACTACTACTTAGGAGTCTCCAAATGGGAGATGTGAAAAAACAGATTACTTTATTCACACTTAGATTCTGAATGGTTTTATTTTCAGTATCTGGCCACATCAGCCTTGCAACAGAGTGAAATCAGTCAGCACTGATGCTTATGTACAAAAAGAATTTTGAAGGACTGAAGAATTTATACCTTCTGACTGATAATGCCTAACAAAATATGAGAGCTACTACTTGTCTCAGTGGTCTGTGCTTCTCAGGATCAATAAGTGATCTGGATTCCTGTGTTGTTAAAATGAAATGTCTTTTACCACCTTTTCTTGACCTGAAATCTCTGGCCCCTGTTAAATCAAAGATAGATATTTTATTATGGTGTAATGGGCTTACCGCTAAAGGTTTACTTCAAAGTTTCAGCTAGTACGTCATAATACAACACACTTTTGTGAAGTATTAATTATAAAAATCAAAGAATGTATGGTTAAAAATATGTCTGGGTTAATTATTGTTAGTTTATTAGCAGTACTTGGAAAGATAAAAAAAAATATCAGCTTCTTAAAAGACAAAATTATTTGCCAAAGTAGTTCTGTCCTAAAAAGGAAATACAAATGGAAGACGGAGAAGAAACAATCACAGAAAGGAGAAACCTTAAGGAGGGTAACAGCATACTGAACTTTTGTTATTTCGATAGGTGATCTGCTAACAGTTATTTTTCCATTTAACTGACTGATGAATGGTGATATGAATCATGCATTTATTTGTCCAGAATCATAAGATTTAGTAGAATTCACTTTGAATTCTAAGTTCACTTAGAACTGAAGTACCAGAAGAATACAGAAATGAAACATACATGCTACTGTGGGAAGTATTTAATTTAATGTTTTAATAGTTATAGTACAAAAATATAAACCAGCAGACATTTGATATATACACAGTTTAAGATGCCTAGATGAAAGAGACTTTGCAGAAGTTTAAGTATACCTTATATGGAAGCAGTTACTTACTTTCAGGAGTTCTTTTTTGCCATTGATTGTATTCCGCTTGTAAAGCTTTCACTCGCGTTGTTAACAAGGAAAGCTGTGCAAGAAGAAAATAAGCATTTCTTGAAGTGTGTTGAGATGCAATGGAGTAAAATGAGATAGTACAGGACAGAAATTCAATTAAGTTCATACAGCAGAAAACAAAAGACCATCTATTACAATAGACCACTTATTCCTTCAAAAGATTTGAAAAGCCACTCGCAGGGATCAAGAAACATTTTTATTCTTTTTTCAAAAGGGGGAAATCAAAAGTAGTCAGAGTCGGCATTTTTCCCCCTATTTCGTCTGTAATATCACACAATAACCACAACTGAAGATGAGCCACTAGAAGCAATGACAATACTTCACATCCCCACTCCTTAGATGCATGGCTGATACACATTTAAGGTTAATGGACTGTGCTTGATATGTGTGATTACTAAACAAAAGATTGGCTTCCAAAAAGTCAGTAGTCAAATAAATCTTCTATCAAAACGACATCTGTGGACCCAACAAAAAATGCTTTAGAAATAGTGCTCTAGCTCACTGTTATCACTGAAAATACAGGAGCAGTAAGAAAAAACACCAGTTCAGAAAAGTTTATTAAAAAACCCTAAGTAAACAACATAGATTTTTAAAAATGTACTTAAATATCTTACAATGTTCTAGAGAAAGAATATATTCACTATTACTATTCCACTTCCTGAAACTGAGGACTACACCTGTAATTTTTCTCCAAATACACTGTAAATTACATATAGATATCATATTACAAGTAATCTGGTAAGAAATTAAGCATACATTTAAATACAAAAGGTACTGCTAATATGGTCAAACATTCCGTAAGAAGCACTGCATATTGTATTTGGCTTTTCATCAATGAAAAAGAAAAAAATATGCTAAGAATCATCAGCTAAGTTCTTATAATAAAAATATCAAGAATTGACAACTTAAGCTTAGCTTTTCACTACTCAGAATAACTTTGTAAAGTGCATCTTCAAAAGCCAACCTTTTAAAATAAAGGAAAAGAAAACAAACCCCAAACAAAAGGAAAAAATCACCATACAAACATTTCTTATTTTCTAGATCACATGGTGTCATCTCTTTTGTAATGGAGCACTACTCTTGGCAGTACCATCAGCTCATTTTTTGTTCCTTTAAACTTGATAAAAAAGTATGTATGAAATGTTCTGGATGTTCCAGTAACTGGACAAAAAACCCCTTACCAATAAATTAACACTTTCATTCAGCAACCTTAAATCAAGGACTGTCTTTTCAACAGACAAATACATACAGCAAATATGTACATCAGATGCCTCTCGCTCATGCCCTATATACATTCTTCGCAAAATATGCTGCTCAGTAAGTACCCCTTTATATCGTAGACCAGAATCAGACCCCAAATGTAAAGGATAAAACCAGAGAGTACATGGCAAGATTACAGTCTTGAGGCAATTAAGGAATGAACATTAGTGACAAGGTCAACAGCAAGGAAGAAAAACATAGCTTCTTTGCCAGCTATAATGAAAAATAGAATAGAATAGTTCCAGTTGGAAGGGACCTACAACAATCATCTAGTCCAACTGCCTGACCACTTCTGGGCTGACCAAAAGTTAAAGCGTATTGAGAGCATTGTTCAAACGCCTCTTGAACAATGACAGACTTGGGACATTGACCACCTCTCTAGGAAGCCTGTTCCACTGCTTGACCACCCTTTTGGTAAAGAAATGCTTCCTAATGTCAAGTCTGAACCTCCCCTGGCACAGCCTTGACCCATTCCCATGCATCCTGTCACTGGGTAGCAGGGAGATCAGCACCTACCTCTCCAATTCCCCTCCTCAAGAAGCTGTAGAGAGCAATGAGGTTGCCCCTCAGCCTCCTCATCTCCAAACTAGACAAGCCCAAAGTCCTCAGCTGCTCCTGGTAGGATGCACCTTCCAGCTCTGTCACCAGCTTTGTTGCCCTTCTCTGGACTCATGCAAGGACCTTCACGTCCTTTGTAGATTGTGTGACCCAGAACTGCACACAGTACTCAAGGTGAGGCTGCACCAACGCTGAATACAGCGGGATAATTACTTCTTTTGACTGGCTGGTTGTGCTGTGTTTGATGCACTCAGGATGTGGTTTGCCCTCTTGGCTGCCAAGGCACACTGCAGCCTCATATTGAGCTTAGCATCAAACCAGCACTCCCAGATCCCTTTCTGCAGGGCTGCTCTCCAGCCACTGCTTGTCCAGTTCATACTTGTGCCCAGCGTGACTCCACCATAGGTGCAGAATCCAACGTCTGTTTGTGTTAAATGTCATGCCCTTAATCATTGCCCAGTGCTCCAAACTATCTAGATCCCTCTGCAAGGCCTCTTATCCCTGGAGAGAGTCAACAGCACCTCCCAGTCTGGTATCATCAGCAAACTTGCTAATGGTGCATTCAACTCCTGCTTCTAGATCGTTGATAAAAATATTGAACCAGACTGGCCCTAGAATTGAGCCCTGAGGAACACCGCTGGTGATCAATCACCAGCCAGATGTAGCCCCAGTCACTACAACCCTTTTTGAGCCCTGCCCTTCAGCTAGTTCTTTGCCCAGCATACCATGTACCTGCTCATCTCACAGTTGGACAGCTTGTCCAGAAGAATGCTGTGATGGACAGTATCAAAAGCCTTTCCAAAATCTAGAAAAACTACATCCACCACCTTTCCGTTCATCCACTAGGCAGGTGACCTTATCATAGAAGGATATCAAATTAGTTAAACAGGACTTTCCCTTTGTGAATCCATGTTGACTCTGCCTGCCGATTGCATTGTTCTTTAAATGTCTTTCAACAGCACCCAGTATGATCTCCATAAATTTTCCAGGTACTGAGGTTAGACTAATAGGTCAATACAAGTGCCTATGTTAGGGCTGCAATAATATCCCAAGAAAGAGGATATAACGTGACCTTTTTCTCTCCTCCCTGCTTTCTATTATGAATTGCAATCTTATTTTCATCTTAATTTTGGCAACTCCATTTAATCATTGTCTTGCTATGACAGTTTTCAAGAAAAGCGTATCTCAGAAGTTTAAGTATTAATTACAAGGGTACAATGTGCTTCAGTAAAGCTGCAAAGAAACATAAAAACCTCAATCTACACCCAATTAAAATTATACAAAATTATTTCTACTTGGAGGTTTTTATCCAGAATCCTGAAAGGAAAAAAAGGTTGTATTTTATGCATTTGAATATACATCTTCCTTTATTTATTCTGATTAAATAATACTTTAGAACATACATTATTAGCAGCAAGAGTTTAATGTCATTACACAGTCATTAAAACATCTGAATGTATTCAACAGATACATCTCTGAAAAGTGCTCTTTTTATTAATTATTCAGTCAAGTGTATTGAATTAACCATCTGAATATTCTTAGTGAAGTCGCATAAGATGGAGATTTATAAGACCTGCATATTTTACCCAACCAGCCCAATGTTTAACTATTTATACTTTCTGAATTTGGGGTCCTCATATGAATTCTATTTTAAAGGTTCCTATTTAGAATTTATGAACAACTAACCAGTGAGCCAGCATTGCCTTTTTGCATGTTCCCCAAAATTTGAGGGATACAGGAGCTCAAGTTCATGCACTCAGCATCACTCTGTTCATTGTAATTCAAGCATATCAGTTTCCTACCAATATCCACAAAGGGAACAACTGCAATTTGCAAATACAGACTTCCAGAGCAAAACTAAAGTGATCCATACAGTTTCACAAATTACTTGTACACTGATTAGAAAATAGTCCAAATGGGTATTGAAGTTACATACCACTCCATTTTGCTGCCTATGTTAAGTCATTTATCAGTTGTGTGGCAGGACTGCATGTAACCTTTTTGCTATACATAAATGCAACTTTTCAGTATTTGCTAGACACATACTTCAGAATACAGCTTCAAAGTTAATCAGAGTAAAGCTGTCAACTTTAGAGAGTAAGTTTAGTTTCCTTCTTTTGGAAACACACCATGTCTTTAAAGACAACTAAGTATTTTGTAGAGAATAAAAAAATAATTGTCTTACCCTGGTATCTGATTTTGGCAGTGTTTTTCCTCCTTGAACCTTTAGCTTGCTCTGGCACTTGATAGAAAACAAACAAAATGAACATTTACTTACTCTTCCCTTTTGTAAGAAGGAAACACAATGCTTAGAAATTGAACAAAAGTTGTTTAATATAGGAATAAAAGAGTTTTGACTTGGCTCCTACTACATCCCTCAGAGCCTGACCCAGAACAGCAAATTAAGAAATATTTTGAAATCATACCACAGTAAAAAAGTAGAACTTCAATTAAATGAAAAGTAGAAAAGTAGCAGCTAAGAAAAGATGTATGATTTGAGGAAAGAGGCAAGTCATGAGGGAAAAGTTCATATGGGGAAAGACACTGACCAGATGAAGAACATGAGAAACTGGGAAGAGTGAGTCACGGACAAGGCAGAATAGGGAAGCTGCTGAGAAGTTAACACATTTGCTGCTACTATTCTGGCTCTCCAAACAGAGCAATCACATTATAATACACATTTTCAGTTTTAACTCATTTAGGGCAATATACTGTACACTTCAGAAATGGTCTCATTTTTAGAAGTGCACTACATCAGCTCCCATGACTGCAATGGGATATATATTAAGTCTGAAATTCAAGCCACCCCAGATATCCAAGGCTTCAGCAGGAGATGCTGCTAAACTTTTATAACTGTCAGCAATTTAACCTGCCCAGTGACGAGACAGGATGTATTCTATTAAGCAGTAAAACTAATAAGCAGTACTTTGGAAACCTTGCTGTTAACGTTTTGGAACCAAAACACAATACAGGATTTCTCCAATAAAAACTGCTAATGCTGACACATAACCATTGGAACATTACATCATAAACCATATAACCTAGGAGCTAATTCAGTGACTGTTAGTTGTTTAAACTTTTTGCTGAAACATGCATGCATCCAGAATGCAACAATCATGAAGTAATAAAAATCCACTGTTTTTATCAACTTCCAAAGATAACACACATTATCACTTCCTATATTGTTTGGGGGATGCTGGGAACAAGATATCAAAGATTATCAATTAAATTCAAAATAATAAACTTTCTAACTTCCCTTCTAACCTGAAACTTCCAAATAAAGTTCACATCTTCTAAAGTGGTGCCAACCAAAACTTGTGTTGATAACTTATGGTATTTCACAAACCTAGACAGAGGATTCCCTGCCACTTATTCAATATTAGGATAAGTTACCTGTAACAGCAAATAAAATCACATTAGTCTTTTTAAATCTTAATTCTGTAAAACTATTGCACTGTAGGTTGTCTATGCTTTATTCTACTTTAAGTTTAGAAGTATTTTTACTTCAGTTTCTGATACTTCTAATGCTTTGAGTTTACAACTCAGAACTCAAGCAAATAGCATATAGATACCACATAAAATTGAGTGAAGCAATTAAGACTCTCAAAATATAATTTAGAACATAATTTTTCAGAACCAGCAGAATCTTACAGGATGCATAGCATTCCCTCAGAACTGTTAAAAGCTTATCTTTCCTGGGATTCATGTAAATAAAAATAACTCCCTGTAAAATGTTATTATTAGCATATTGGACCATATATTGAGATAGATAAATTTTATTCTTGAGGATGTAACTGTCAGTTTGCACGAGCATATGCTAACATCATCATCCTGGTAAGGCTCTTTCTCCTCCCATTCTCTTTCTCCTTTAAGATCCAAAGTATTTGTGAACAGCAGCTGAAACCCATCTTGCATGAGGCTAAAGAGGGAAGGCTCTCGAGTCTCAGTGTGCTGGTACTACCAGAACACAAGTAAATTGTTTAATTTTCCATAGTTTTAACATATACTCCTATTCTATTTAACTAAATCATAACATCAGCACACTGTAAACAAAGTTTGACACTGCAAGGCATTCTTTACCCCTGCCAGCACTTCCACCTTTGGCCTTTCTGAAGATCTTCTCTTCCCTTTTTTTTTTTTTCTTGTTTTGTTGTGGTGGTTTCTTTGGAAGGTGGTGGTAAGCATGCAGTGAAGGATAGGAAGATGAACAAAAAAATGCTAAGGAATATTTACAACAGATCTAGTCTATCACTTTTGATTTGCATACCTCTTCCATCTTCTGCCAAATACTCTCACATTCATTCAAGAGTTCTTCCTTGGCATCTACAGGACAAACTGAGTCATTGGTGATTTCTGGTAAATATTCAGCCTATTAATGAGCAAATAGAACAATTATTATGTAGATCTACAATAATTATTAACAGCTTACTGAATCATACCTATTTGACCTGAACTAGCAGGTAACAGAGCAATCCCTCTGACTCCAAAGCTTTCAGTTAACTTCCCTATATTTCTAAATAGCACCCAATCACTCAGTAAAATCAGCTAACTATACTACTATAGTAAAATTTGAAGACACTAATGATGTTTTTTTAAGATTGAATCACAAAGCCCTAAATATTCAAAACAGCTTTGACTATCTGCAATGGTGATTTTTATTTCCTGACAACTTGTCGTGGTTTAAGCCCAGCCAGCAACTAAGCACCACGCAGCCGCTCATTCACTCCCCTCACCCAGAAGGAACAGGGAGAGAATCAGAAAGAAAAAGGTAAAATTGTGGATTGAGATAAGAACAGTTTAACAGAACAGAAAGGAAGATACTAATAATGATAATAATAACAATAATAAAATGACAATACTAATAATAAAAAGACTGGAATATACAAACAAGTGATGCCCAATGCAATTGCTCACCACTTGCCAACTGATGCCCAGTTAGTCCCCAAGCAGTGATCCCCCTGCCCCCACTCTCCCCAGTTTATATGCTAGACGTGACATCACGTGGTATGGAATACCCCTTTGGCCAGTTTGGGTCAGCTGCCCTGGCTGTGTCCCCTCCCAACTTCTTGTGCCCCTCCAGCCTTCTTGCTGGCTGGGCATGAGAAGCTGAAAAATCTTTTACTTAGTATAAACACTACTCAGAAACAACTGCAACATCAGTGTGTTATCAACATTTTTCTCACACTAAATCCAAAATACACCACTATACGAGCTACTAGGAAGAAAACTCTATCCCACCTGAAACCAGGACACAACTTTAGTAAAGAAACAGTAAGAGAATCTCACATCTACAAAGCCATGCTTCTTTTCCATGAATTTGCAAAGTTCTTAGGCAGAGTTACTTCTGCTCTGTCTTCCAGTAGATGTCCTAACCTATATCTCCTTATGACAACTTGAATTTAGAATCTTTTTGATTAACAAATTAAAGTGTCCTGGAGGTTACTTGAAAAAAACAAACAAAAAGCCCATGAAAGATATGCAGGCAACCAAGCAAAGAGGACACCAGGACAGTCAAGAGAAAAATCAACCCAAGTTAAATTAAAAAATTTGATAAACTATTGGGTCAGATAGAAACACATCCAAATTCAGAAATTTAATCCTAGTTAATTCTATAAAGACATAGATGAACAACAACAGCAATTAAGAGGAAAAAAACCAAGAAGGGTAAAAATGGCACTCAAAGGGAAATTTTTTTAAGGTAAAACAAGCAACCAGGATTTCCTAGACGTACAAGATGCAGGAAGCCCTTAAAAAAAAAAAACAAAACAAAACTTAAATGGACCACTAAGCCCACCAAATACTTAGCGATTAAAAAGAGACATTAAAAAAAGATAAAGACCTAAAGAAGAAATAAACATCTGCCTTCTTAATGATGCCGAAATTCCCAACTCAACCTTTTGTTCATTTTCGGAACAAAAATGCAGTATCACAGAAAATTACATTGGACACTTGAATAATTTAAAAAGAGAGAAATATTCAACTACTACCTTCAATGTTCAAGTATGCCATAGCAGAGTGGCTAAGACACAAAACAGAACATCTCACTGAACACTGGAAGTATTCTAGAGAACTAAAAGGTAGCAATACTTCTACTAAGCCTTCCTGGTAAATTTATTGCATCAGTAGTTAAAAACAGAACACTAGAAAATGTGGATTGCCATGACCTGATAAGGTCTAATGAGGACAGTTTTTGCAAAGGAAAATCATTATCCTCCTAAGAGTCTTGGAATGTCTCCATAACATAAACATAATTTATTAAGACTTCTGAAATACCTCCAGAGAAGTCCCCCGCAGAAGGCTAGTAAAGAAACTAAGCAGTCTTGAGATTCAATGTACTTTTTTTCCTCAGACAAAAACCGTCAAGGAGACAAACAAAAAAGCCCCTCAACAGAATTCTCATCATGCCCAAAAGACTCAACAGCAGAGTTAAGAGGGCCTGAATGAAAAAAATAAAAGGGGGGGGGGCTGAAAAAGGAGGTACAACCTCTGGAAATTTGAAAGGTGTATAGGGGTAGAGTAAAAAGTCCTGTCCCCCTGTGTCCCCCCTCAATAATACAATCCATCAACATGAAAACATTATATGAAATAAATCTGAGTACATAGCCAACTACCCCTCCCCAAATATTTAAGTTGTTATGATGTTATTGTTGTTGACCCTCAAAATTCCCATGACTGATTTCACACAAAGTTTCAAAACGTACACATTATGAGAAGATACTACAAGTCTCTGTAGTGCAAGCCAAACTGACTTGTAGTCCCCAGTACTATGCTGTTAATTACCTTACAAAGTATATACACTGAAGTATCATGTTCAAATGTTTTTCCTTGTGGATTGAAGTTTTGCCTATTTCTGAATGGTAAAATTAGGTTTCTATTTGTACACCATACCTGAAAACTGAAGACTTTTTTTTGCATGTCACTAATATTAATGCATTCCAGTATCACAAGTTAATCCTTCTTACTGCATTTTACAGCCACATAATTAGGTAAAAAATACATGCAAGGACAAGCGTGCTTTGTATACACTCTGCCAGCCAAGAGATCAGGGAAGCTTTATGGGTAATGTTTCATGTCAACAAAAACAAAACGACCAACTACTGGAAGAAATTCACAGATGAGAAAGGAAAGTAACAGCAGCCCTGGGAAAACTGATAGGGAAAAAAAACCACCACCCCCCAAAAAAAAGAAAACCAGGAGTTCACCGTGGGAAGAAGAATAAAAGCAGGATCCAAATAACACCACAACAGAGGTCAGACGGGCATCTCCCCCTCTCCCCGACATAAGCCCCAGTACTACGCCAGCAACAGGAGAACACGAGGAAGGAGGTTACTCCTCGCAGGCCAGGGATGACCGCGGCCTTTCCCCAGGCGACAGCGAGCGGGCGGGCGAGCAGGCAGGCAGGGCGGCAGGGGCCAGCCCGCTCCCCTCCCGCCGTCCCCGCCGCCCTAACGGCCGCCGTCCCCGCCGCCCTAACGGCCGCCCCGGCTCCACGGCCGGGGAGCCGCTCCGCTCAGCCGCCGAAACGCGGGAGCCCCCGCCTCGGGCCAGCGGCGGCGCTCAGAGTAGGTAGGTAGGTAGGTAGGCGGGCGGGCGGCCGGCAGCCGCCCCTTACCATAGCGGTTCGGTTCGGTTCGGCTCGGCTCGGCTCGGCTCGGCTCTGCCCGCGTCTTCCGCTGCGCGCGCTCGGCGCTGATTCGCTGCGCCCCGTGACGTCACGTTTAGAGCGCCCGGCAACGGGACGTAGCGCGGGCGGGACGCGTCGTTGGGAAGTGATGTTCGGCAGCATGGCGTCGGCCGACTCGGAGCGTAAGCGAAAGCAGCTGGAGACGGCGGGCGGCCGTGAGGAGAAGGAGGAGGCGGTGGCGGCAGCGGCGGCAGCGGCGGCAGACGAGGAGGATGAGGAGGATGAGGAGGAGCGCTGGGTCGGGCCGCTGCCGGGGGAGGCCGCCCAGGCGAAGAAGAGGAGAGGTAACGGGGGGAGCGGCGGAGCCTTGGCCCGCCGGCCCCTTCTCTGGGGAGCGGCGCGGGAGGCGTCCGTCCGTGGCGCTGCCCCGGGCCGGCTCCGAAGCGGTGGGATCGCCTCCGGGCCGCTCCCTCGGTCGGTTCCCCCGCGGCCGGGGCCGGGGTCGGGGCCGGGGCCGGCGGGCGGAATCCCGTTGCCTGAAGCGGCGTCTCGTACGTAAACCGACTGGGCTGTGGAGGGAGGGCCCCCCCCGCCCCCGGGTGCAGAGGCGTAGGCCGGGCACGCCGTGTTTCTTCTGCTCCTTCTCCCGCAGGAGGCCGGCCGGAGGCCCCGCTTTGCGGCGCCCGCACGGCTGGAGCCGTGCCGCCCGCGGCGGCGGGGTCTGTGCGCCGGCATCGCTGCCCCGGGCCGGGGGAGCAGGAGCGGGCTGCGGGCCGTGCTTTGACACACGGCCTTTACGCGTCCGGCACCTCGCAGCTCTCTGGGTGTCGTCGTAACGTCAACGTGAGTTTGAGGGCGTTCAACAGATGCGGCTCGGTGACAGATGACACCGCGCGGGTGTTAACGGTTAGGATGTAGAAGTCGGAGGCGAAAGTAGAAAATCAGATTATTTTAGGTGGGCCAGCTAAACAACGAACTAGGTAGGTGCTAGCACCGAGAATTTAAGCCACGGTACCTGCGTGGGACCTTGAATCTCTGAACCGCAATAGGGATGCGTTTGGTTTTGGAAGAAAGTGAGGTGTGGATGATCTGGTTGCTGGCAGTAACTTTAAAAAGTGTTGTGTTGAATTTTTTTGTATGCAGTCAGAGCCACGGTAACAGTTGCTTTAAAAGGGGGCATCTTTATGGGTTAAGGCAGAGTTTGGGTGGCTTTAGTCTGCCGCGAATCTCTGAGTACAAAGCCACACTGGAAGCCTCCTTTATTAGGTTTGCACAAAATCCTAGTGTAGTCTTGACCAAAATGGGAGTAAACTATTCAAGCGTAAAGGAGAACAGAAGCTAGATGTACCTTTATGAGAAAAAAAAAGTTCCTGATTTTTCTTTTTATTCTGTTTAGTTCTTGAATTTGAACACGTCTACCTTGAAAATCTACCGTGTGCTTCAATGTATGAACGCAGTTACATGCACAGAGATGTCATTACACATGTAGCATGTACTAAGTAAGTGTCTTTTTTTTTTCTACTGTATCTCATTGTCAGAGATGTTTTTTTGTATATGGTAGGAAGTTTCCACTGTAAAAGTTTAATAATGTAAAGTTACTGTGTCCAGAAAACTAAGTGCAAAGGAAAGAAGTGAGATAAAAATTGTTTAAATAGACTAAAAGAGGATCTTAAAATCCTTATTGCAATGTGCAATATATGCGGCAACTGAATTAAGTGCTCAAGCTATCTGTACAAGATTCCATTTATTTCACTAAAGGATCAAACTTATATATGTTTCAACAAAGATCCAGAAAGAACTAACAGCATACAGCCAATACTGCTAACACAGGAGCGCATATCTGGCTCAGCTGGGATGTTTGCCAGTCCTCAGAACAGTTAAAGGTAAAAACATTTCATACACATACTCGTGATTGTCTTCAGCCACATCTTCCCAGGCATACACTGGGCCATCCTCCGACCTGACCGTGTAAAACTAGTTTTTCAAGGGCTTGGCAAACATGCAGCGCAACAAATTCTAACGGTTCACTCTTGAAAAAAATGCCATGTTATAAGGGGCGACAAAAAATTGTACGCCAGCCCACGGATAATCCAATCAAAGTTTATTAAAGCAAGCGACAAACAGGCAAAACAGCGCTGGGCGGCCGGGGAGTCTCTGCTCCACCAACAGCGCGCGCCCCCCTCCCTCAGAGTTCCCTTTTTATAGTTTTTTTGTTGCCAGGTTAAAGTCTAGGGTCCGGGCTCACGTGGGCTTGTTTCTGCGATTGCACGCCCTGTTGCTGGGCGAGTCGAGGGATGAAGGCTGTACACCTCCCCCGCCACAAATGCATACAACAATGGCCCATCAAGATCCCAAGCACTGCAATCCCTGAGGCCAAACACACATCCTCCAGGATAGTTAACAACAAAACCGGTTTTGGGTTGGCAAAAAGAGAGCGAACTATGTACATATCATCTGTAGTTACAATGTTTCCAATCGCACCTGTCTGCAAGGGCTAACACTGCCCTGCAAAACGAACACACTATGCAAGGCCTACAGAACCGGTTTGATTAACAAATACATATAAAATAAATTTATCACATGCCAGGTGTTCTGAGCTGCTCCCACAATATATGTTTACAATTCATTCTCTGTACAGCGTTAATTATAGTGCAAATTACTTCCTGCTGTGAAAGTGCATAGTGTGTGTATCTTTTTTTTTTCTCTGTTATTTTTCTTTTGTAATTGTAGGACAGATTTTATTATAACAGCCAGTCACGATGGGCATGTAAAATTCTGGAAAAAAATAGAAGAAGGGATTGAGTTTGTTAAACACTTCCGGAGTCACCTAGGTAAGAAGTTGCTTTTTTCTTCTCTAAAGAATGTCGCTTTTTCCTCCCCTTTGCTTGTAGTTGTTTGAAGAGGGAGTGCAAATCAAGAGGAGAGTTGTTCTGGGATTCATTTACTGCAGTCAGGGATTAAATGATATCTGCCTGTCTTCCTGTCCTGTTGCGTTTTGCTCCCAAACTGCAGGAGGGATAGGGTGAGAATAAAACGTAGGACTCCTCCTGCACAGATCCCCTGCATCCTTTGCATTGCCTTGTGCCCTACCTGTGGGGAGAACATCTAGGACATGAAGGAACTGTCTATTTAAAAATAAGTGAACAAGGTACATAAAATCCACAGAAGTTTAAAAAGATGTGACTTAACGTAAGGTTACCTTCATCCCTTATGTCCTGGTTTCAGCTGGGATAGAGTTAATTTTCTTTCTAGTAGCTGGTATGGTGTTGTGTTTTGGGTTCAGTATGAGAAGAATGTTGGTAACACACTGATGTTTTCAGTTGTTGCCAAGTAGTGTTTATTCTAAGTCAAGGATTTTTCAGCTTCTCATGCCCAGCCAGCAAGAAGGCTGGGGGTGCAAGAGAAGTTGGGAGGGGGCACAGCCAGGGCAGCTGACCCAAACTGGCCAAAGGGGTATTCCATTCCACGTGATACCGTGTCCAGTGTATAAGCTGGGGGAGTTAGCCTGATGGGGATCACAGCTTGGGAACTAACTGGGCATCAGTTGGCGAGTGGTGAGCAATTGCACTGGGCATCACTTGTTTTGTATATTCTAGTCTTTTTATTAGTAATATTGTAATTTAATTAATTTTATTATTACCATTATTGGTTTCTTCCTTTCTGTTCTATTAAACTATTCTTATCTCAACCCACGAGTTTTACTTGTCTTTTTCCCAATTCTTTCCCCAATCCCACTGGGTGGGGGGGAGTGGGTGAGCGGCTGCTTGGTGTTTAGTTACTGGCTGGGCTTAAACCACAACACCTTATCTTTTTCTTTTTTCCCCCTGCAGGATGGAAAAAAAAATGGTTATTTTCATCTAGAATTACTGCAGCTGTAGAGTAAATTCTACATCATTGTCATGATTATCAGCTGAATTGCAATTAAGAATTAATAATTTTAACCCAATTTTCTGAGTTAATAAATACACACAGCTCTTCTATACTATGCTAAGCTTTAAATAGGCTGCACAGAAAACAAGGTTCTCATTGCTCTTAGAAGTGATGATATGCCTGATGGGAAAAAAGCAGTTTGAGATACAGATACATGTTACAATAAGAAAAATATGTAATAATAGATAGTAAAAGTACTGTTTCTTTTTAGAGTTAGAAAAAAATGTTATGGTGGGTTCTTTAGCTTCTCATTATATACAGAAACAAAATGTGAGAACAAAGCCTACCAAGAAAAAATAAGTATTGTGAAAAACTTATGGAAGGCTCAATTGCAGAGTAGTTTTGAGTATTATGTGTGTTAATAGCAGGACTGTAATAGACTATAGAGTTCTGCTTCTTTTTCTGTTTTGGGAGATGCAAGGTGAAGAGCACATAATTTTTTACCATATCATAATGTTTTTCTCAGGTTTTTTTAAATGAACACTTTAAATGAAAAGAATTGCAGTTATAATCTTTCATTTATGTATATGGTAAAGAGTTCATTGTCATGTACATGATGCTAACATCTGTGTTGTCTGATAAGACAGAAAGTGTTGTTTTGTGAGGATTATTTTTGTTTGTGGGTTTTTTTTTATAAGGTAGTTTATGTCAAAAAGGTGGAGAAGCAGCTGAGAAACAGGTTTAAACCTCTGTAGGTTTTTTCCTGTGGAATATTGAAAAGAAAGATGTCCCTTTCTTGTGTCTTGATAGCATGTTAACTTTTTTAATAGGTGTTATTGAGAGTATTGCTGTTAGTTCGGAGGGAGCGTTATTCTGTTCAGTTGGAGATGACAAAGCAATGAAGGTGTTTGATGTAGTCAACTTTGATATGATCAACATGCTGAAACTTGGGTAAGTTACTTACTTCCTGAAAATGTTTGTTTGGGATTATAAATGGGGGTTATTTTGCTAAGAGGTAAGTCAATAATTTGGGGTTTTTGAGGTTTTTTTTTTCCCCCCAATCAGATGAAGCTGAGTAAGTTGCATTATCCAAAATGCATCCAAGTGGCTGGAGACTGCCTGACTGAATAGAAAAACTTATGACTCTATGCACAGTACATGAGTGGAGTAGGTCTGTGCCTTTCCTCAGTGTCAAATATTACGCACAAAGATGTGATGTTTCTCAGAATACTTAGTTAGCTATAAGTTTTTTCTGTTGTTTAGCACTGAATTTAAAAATTATAGCCAACTAGTAGTTCCAGTAGAGAAGGAATTTGGCCTGTATATATTGTCTTATTTATTGTCATAGGGATAGAAATTTCCTTCTTCTGTTAGAAAGAATGTTGTTGTTTTCCTTAGTCTTGCTGTTGTAGGATTTCTGTAGTTATACAGAATGTAGCTAAAGAATCTGGGAGAAATAGGAATGGATATTATTGGAATTATAACAATACCAGAGGAAAACAAGCCCCACACTGTTACAAGGGTAAATTTGGAGGGTTGGAGGGTTATTGAATGCTGTACCAAGACTGGTAGAAATACTGATGTTTCCATAGGCCTTTTATAAACTACATAAGCCTTTATAAACTAAAAAAAAAAAAAGCTTTTCAGAATGCCTATATAGAAGCTTATGTTATCTGCTTTGTTGATTGTAGTTTTAGTATCATCCTCCAGATAATGTGCTTAGCCTATAGGAATTGATTGTCTCTTGGCTGTCTGCTGTGGAAAAATTCCAGTTAGCCTTAGTCTTTTGTTTTTGCTGGTCTTTTCTGCTTAGCAGCCCTGTATTGGTAAACTTGGTAAAATTGCAGGATGAAAAAAAAATGAATTTAATATTAAGAAAAACTTAATTTGAAGTCACAATAGAAGGTGCTTTTTTTCTGTTTGAGAATTCAGGGAAAACTGAGATAGAATTTAAATCTATTTTGCTTCAGGGATACCCTGAGAATGCTACCTATAACATTTTCCTATAGTACATTCCCTGATTTATCTTTAAAAAGATTTTTTTTTTCAACCTCAGTAATCAAGAGCCCCCTCTCCCCATATATTTTTTTTCAGCGATAATTGGGTTTTACCTGAAGTGAACTCTTTATGAAGAAGAGAACGGTTTACAGCTGTAATATAAACAGCATCCTGAATAGCCTTTTAAAACTTAATGTTTGTTGCTCTATCTTCTGCATTACTGTTTGTTGAGCAGATAGTTTCTGTTGACGTGCCTGAGAATTTTTTCATGGCTGTTTGTTCAGGCTTGCAATGGTTAATGTAGAATCATGGTCTTTTCAGCTCACATTATCTTGTGTTGCCTGCTTTGATAGGTATATGCTGGTGTATTCCAAGGTTGATTAACTTTGTCCCAAATTTTTCAGATCCTTTCGGTTCTACCTAATCTATATAGTGTGGCTATCTGCAAATCCCCATGCTTTATGCTTTCATCAATGATCTGGAGAAGGGCAGCTATTTCTGCAGAAACTTTGGATAATGATTCATAGATCAATAGGACAACTTATTTATTTATTTATTTATGTTTTGATTCTTTTCTTTCTAGTGAACCTGAGACAAACTTCTGATTATGTTTCTCTTTATGAAAATCTTTACCAGACAGGCATTGAAAATCCAAATTATTAGTGTCTGTCATTTGTCAGTCCTTCAGTGTCTGTTAGTTTGATTTGTGAAAGGTTACTAAATATGAGTTTCCTATGGAGACTGTATCATTTCCTTGTGGTCTGTCATTTAGTTTCTGAATTCTGGTTCTTAAAGTCTTTGGTTACAGACTTTTTTTAAAAAATAGGTGTATATTATTGACCATGTCTCTGGCTTGTTTTATTTGTAGAATATGGTTTTGGTAGTAGCAAATGGGTTCCTTCTTAAATGCATTCAGAGCGCTTATTGAATATATGGTCATTGTCTTAATTTTACTTACATCGCTTTGGGGGGGTGGTTGTTTGTTTGGCTTTTTTTTTGGCAAGACTTAGTTGAACTTTTCTGTAAGTATATGACAAAGGTGCAGTTGTCTTCATTTCCACTGAAGCATTAATCACTTAACAGAAGGAAGAGAAATGCTGTTGAGTCATAGAAGTTGAGTAGTAATCATTAATGCCACTGGTGCTATTGAGCTGGATTTCCATCGTTACTCTTCTTTTACACCCACCTTCTACCTTTGCTTTCTATCACAGTGTCTTTATAAAACAATATGGGGCTGAGCCATCCACTAAATTATGTTGCTTGGAAAAGCTTGGTTATAACACTGTTGAATTTTAGTAAGACAGATATTAGCAAGACTAGTAAATAAAGTTCAAAATTTGCTTCTGATACTTGATTTCAAGTTTATAGCATAGCTCTTTTCTTATCTAAGTAACACCAGTCCTTATTTCTTTTTTCTTTTCTCCTTCTACTCTTTGTTGCAGGTACTACCCTGGCCAATGTGAATGGGTATATTGCCCTGGAGATGCCATATCTTCTGTTGCAACATCTGAGAAGAGCACAGGAAAAATATTCATCTATGATGGACGAGGAAATAACCAGCCACTTCATGTTTTTGATAAACTCCATACGTCCTCTCTTACTCAGATACGGTTGAACCCTGTCTACAAAGTAGTAGTGTCTTCTGATAAATCTGGAATGATTGAGTACTGGACTGGTACTCCTCATGAATATAAATTTCCCAAGAACGTGAACTGGGAGTATAAAACAGATACTGATCTATATGAATTTGCTAAATGCAAGGCTTACCCATCCAGTATAAGTTTTTCACCTGATGGCAAGAAAATGGCCACTCTTGGGTCTGACAGAAAAGTTAGAATTTTCCGTTTTCTGACGGGGAAGCTCATGAGAGTCTTTGATGAATCTCTGAGTGTAAGTTTGGTCTTGCTTCTCTTTTTTTGAGGCTTTTTCTCTACTTACTTGAATATATGTACCAGCACAAGTACTTAAGTTATCATCTGCTTCTAAAGCTGAGCTTCATTGCTGTATTTTTCTTGCAGAAAAGGTTTTCAGTGTTCTTTTCCTTACCTCTTGGAATGCTTTACCCCAGAATTAATTCTGACTCATTTATGTTAGTTATGCAGTGAAACTGAGTTGTTGATCTTCATCTGTGTTTTCATACTGCTAGATTTTTTTTTACTAGAAAGCAATTATGGAAAATGCCCATTTGAAATAACATCAAAATAATGAATTAAATTTGTCACCTTCTAAGAACTCTGTTAGACAGCTACACGCTTCCCTTTCTTTGCTTAAGCCTAGTACTACAACATGGCTATTGGTCATTAAAATAAGGAGTGTTACTTGTATTTATTTTAATTCGTCAGTTAAGATTGAGTGGAGTAGTCTCACTTGAGTTCTGTATTTTCTAAGCATGTGAATCATTGTTTTGCTGGATCAAAAGTTTAAAATATTTTTATATAATAGATTTGTTTTTTCTTTTTTCTGTAGATGTTTACTGAACTTCAGCAGATGAGACAGCAACTACCAGACATGGAGTTTGGTCGACGTATGGCAGTTGAACGTGAGCTGGAGAAAGTGGATGCAGTAAGATTAATTAATATAATTTTTGATGAAACTGGACACTTCGTTCTCTATGGAACAATGTTGGGGATTAAGGTCATAAATGTAGAGACTAACAGGTAGGTTCCAGCAACACACATTGAGATAAACATGTTTTTTCAAAATTTGTAGTCAGTCAAATTTACAGTGTATTTGAAACTTGATATGACTGTGGGGGTGTCTAACCTTTTGTTGTTGTTGTTGTTGTTTGGGAGCCTTACATTAGATACTTCCATGCTTAGTAGTGAGTTGTTGCAGTTTAAAGTTTAGGAAAATGAGGAGAAAATATGACAAGCATATTTGTATTAAAAGTGTGTAATCAGTTCATCTCTGCCTAACTGGATGTGTTAACACAAAGTAAATGCGGATCATGCAGTTGGGATTTTATTGCATAAGGAAGCTGACTAGTAAATTATGTAGCAAGTTTGAATAGAGAAGCAACATAAAAACAATTAGTACATTATTTTGCGGGGGTTTGGGGATTTTGGTTTGAGTCTTGCAGTCAGAAAGGAGACATTCTCTGACTGTGAGCTGCTAACAGTAGTTACAGCTTTTTACATCTTGTACTTCAGGTGTATTCGTATCTTGGGAAAACAGGAGAACATCAGAGTGATGCAACTAGCTTTGTTCCAAGGAGTAGCAAAGAAACATCGTGCTGCAATCACTATAGAGATGAAGGCATCTGAAAATCCTGTTCTCCAGAATATCCAGGCGGATCCGACAGTAATCTGCACAGCTTTTAAAAAAAATAGGTTTTACATGGTGTGTGTGGTTTCTGTTTAAATAACTTCAGTATTGTATTGAAGTTTTCTCTGCACTATTTTTTGTTTTTCTTTTTGCACCTTTCCAGTGCTTTTTGTCTTGAGTATTTGTGAACATAACTTTTCCAGAGGAGTCCCTTTGTTGGAAGTATATTCTAGAATTTTTAGCTTGAACTAGCTATACATTGACTAGGAATGGCTTTGTAGTCTTCAATTTTTTTTTATTTTTGCTCAAGCAGTTAAATAAACTTGGATGGTTTTGGCTGTCTAAATTATAGTTCTCTGAGAAGGGTATACGCTTTTGTTCTAGCTGAAAAAAAAACTTCAATAAGAACATGTAAAAAGCCTAAACAGATCTTATACTGATAAAGAACCAATAATTAACTGTATAAAATATGTAATAAAACATAATTAAATTCAGAGCAGCATCAGGACTCGGTAGCAGCAAGTACATTATGGGCAACTAAGACAGGAGTCATCTTCCTGTTCACAATTTAGATTTTAGGTGAGATGCAAAGAATAAGTCAAACAGACAAGCAGTTCCGGAGTAGTTAGTAGTTGATCAGGGTTGTGATCACCACAGAGGTTATAGAGATTGGTCCGTCTGTTTTAACTTGTGCTTGAATTTGATCATGTTTTCCATTGGAGCAAGATAATATACTTTTTAAAGCTTGGTGTGGTTAGTGTGTAGTATATAATGGAATATACTACTCTGAACAATTTGACAAGTGAGGAGGAAAAGTTAGATGAAATCTGGAAACATTACTGAATGTTAGAGAAAACATGACTGTATGTGTGCAGAAAGATGAGTGATTGTCATTTGATATGTAAGTGTATTACTCAAGCGGATGCTTGTGTACTTGTATATTTATTCTGTGTTTTCCTGTAAGTACTATAAAAATTAGACTTCTGAGATTTTGCCTGTTTTGAGGTAAGTTTGCTGTTTTTCTATAGTTTTATATTAATGAAGTATTTGAATAAGAGGTTTTAGTTCGACTTTGTAGTGAAACTGAAAGTTTTGTGATGAAACCTGCCAGTTTTGTCTGAATGTAGAACACATTGATATTCTCCTCTCTTCTTTTGAAGAAAAGGTGCTGAACTACTGTGGGCTTTCTGTTGAAAAGGGGAGGAAGTTTAGAGATAAGAGATTATAAAAAGTTACTTGGATTTGCATGCAGTTGTACTAGCATTTGTGACTGTGGAAATGCTGGTGATGCACAACACTGGAATGCAAGGATAGACTGTCTATGAATTCTCTCCCTACGTTCCAATTCTACGTAGTTGTTTAGCAGGTCGAATAATCGCATTGATATCTTGGGTGCAGAGCAGTGTGTAAGATAAGGGAGAAAAAGAAAACCAAACAGTTAACCTTCTGTTCTTTTGTTCTTCAGTTTACTAAACGTGAACCAGAAGATACCAAGAGTGCAGATTCCGACAGAGATGTATTTAATGAGAAACCTTCTAAAGAAGAGGTCATGGCAGCTACTCAGGCAGAAGGTCCCAAAAGAGTTTCAGACAGTGCCATCATCCACACAAGCATGGGAGATATTCACATCAAGCTTTTTCCTGTTGAGTATGTATTCAGTAGTTTTTTCTGTAACTTTGTTTTTCCTTTCTTCTGTGCTTTTTGGTGGCAGTCTCCAAGACTGACATTTCAAGCTGGGAATAATCCTTTTCTTCCCCTTTTTCTACTGTCCTTGTTTCCTGACAGTTTCTTAATACATCAAGCTAGGAATGTGACTCTTGACTAACACAAATAAAGTAGGTAAAACCAGGTCTAAATAATAGTCGGGGGTACTGTTGGTTTTTTTGTGATTTCTGGTTTTATTTAATTATTGTTTCAGGGGGTATATTCCTTAACTTTTGTTCTTTCTCTAAACCACAGATGTGGATAGGTCATGATGCTCTTCTGTGTAAGCTACATATTATTGTAAGGCAGTGCTGTTTGATTCTGTCTTGAAAAACAAGGCAGCAGTAGATTTGGTAGGAGGTCTGTATAACCCAGAGGAATAGTGGTTTGCAACTTCCAAGTGTGGCCTTTGTACTACATTTTATGTTATTGCAGCTCCTTCAAGAGCAACATAAAATTTATACCAGCATATAATATTAGTGCTGTGTATATCCAAAACCAGGCATATAACTGAAAAAGAGTTTTATGCATGACACTCAATGTCCGCTAGTCCTCTAAAGTGTAATACTCTATTAGTCGGAATCTGTCGGATCAGTGGCTCCAGCACCCGCCGGTACCGTGCCAGTTGCCGCTGGGACGATTCTGGGTCCAGCATCACTGCGAAGCCATGGCTTGACCCACTTAGCCGGGATCCAGCAAAGGCCTCGATCTGTAAGCAGACACATATACCCTCTCCCAATAAGTTTTGCTTCTGCTGGTCTGCACCATTTCCCAGATTCTGGGTCCTTATACATTACCATGATTCCTATACTTTGATGCGTCCTTTCCGCCTGTAAAGAGCATGATGCACTACCATTGGTGGGTCTTTGTGATCACCTGTCAATCTAAGATAATTTAGCACAAATAAGGCTTTGGCCAATCGTTCCTCTGGGAGTAAGCCCTGGGTTCCCCCTTTTTGTTTTTGCAGCATGCTCTTTAAGGTGTGCTGGCCCATTCGACAATAGCCTGTCCTGTGGGAAGATGTGGAATACCCGTACCGTGGTGAATTCCCCACAAATTACAAAATCGAGCAAATCGTGTAGAACCGTAGGCTGGGCCATTGTCCGTCTTAATTTCTTTAGGCACACCCAGCACTGCAAAAGAAGCGTGAAGATGTCATTCAACATGTAATGCCTTTTCTCCAGTTTGTACTGTGGCCCACATGGCAGCAGAATAGATATCAATACACACATGCACATAATGCTTTGCACCAAACCATGTGACATGGATGACATCCATTTGCCACAACTGCAATGGCAAAAGACCTCATGGGTTAACCCCACAGCCCAAGCCCAGCCCTTCCTTTTGACAATTGGGGCATGCTTTAACAATACCTTGGGCATCAGTGAGTGGTATGTCAAATTGCTTTGCTAACATCCTAGCGGGTTGGTGCAAGAACGCATGTGATTGCCGTGCTTGTTGAAAACAATTCCCTGGAGGAGGCTCCCATGCCACTGCAACCAATTGGTCAGCTCTTTCATTTCCCTCTGACAAACCTGGTAGCTTTTGATGACTTCTTATATGCGTTATAGAATACTCTACAGTCCGAGAGTCCAAGCAGCGTAGTAATGACAAAAACAACATGCCCAATCTTTTGTTTGTGACCTCCTTTACCATTGCTCTTTCCATCCTTTGTACCACCTCAACTACATAAAGAGAATCGGATACAATATTCAGCGGCTCCTTAACCCAATGCTGCAGTGCCCAAATCACGACTTTTAATTCTAACATCTGTAAAAAATCCCCAGGCTGTCCCTTTTCAACATGGTCACACTACTGATCGTTAGCATCTTTCCACGTACAGGCGGCCATACCTGTCTTTTTCCCAGCATCAGTAAACATTGTTACCCCATGTACAGGTGTTTCCGACCTCCATGGTTTTTGCTCAAAGCTTTGCTGTTCCAATAGTGACCACAACTTATGCTTTGGATATTGATTACTTATTGTACCTCCAAACCCCGCTAATGCCACTTGTAACGCTACAGAATGCCGAATTCCCCATTCCAAATACCATTTTACCAGAGGTATCAGTATCATTTCTGGTTCCGTCCCTGCAATCTCTACAATCCTTGTTCTACCCCTAACAATCAGTTGTGCAAATAATTCCAATCGGGTTACAATAGATTTGTCCGGTCGCATGGCTAAGAAGACCCATTCCAGAATTCTCAAGGGATCTGAGCACTTTGTGTCCCACTGACAAATTACCGCATAAGGGTGTTGTCTCTGAGAGTCCCCTGTATTAATGATCATCAACATGATCGGTAAATCCTCATTGCATCTGGATGCAAAGCTAGATGCAATTTTCTCTGATATATATTCTAAGGCTTTTTGCTGTTCTCCTATCATTTCCCGTTTCTCATCTGCACGTGCGCTCGAACCCAGGAGTTCTACCAGAGGGGCCATATCGTCATTAGTGATACCGCAAAGATTCCGCACCCACTGGTTATCTCCCACAAGCTTCTGGACATCATGTACCATTAAAATTTCTGATGTTATTTGAACCTTCTGAGGTTTAACATTGCTAGCACCTATGTGCCACCCCAAATACTTCCAAGGTGCTGCCTTTTGCACCTTTTCAGGAGCAATTATTACTCCGCGATGGCTTAAGATGTCCTGCAATTGAATTAAAATTTCATCCTGTGGCAAGTTCCTTCCTGCTATTAAAATGTAACTGAGGAAACTGTTTTCTCACAGGCTCTAATGCCCAGGCCACATACACCTGACACATCATGGGGGAATTGCACATTCATTGCGGTAACATGACCCAATGGTATCTCTTATAGGGCTCTGTCTTGTTAATCGATGGTACCGAAAAGGCGAACCGTTCAGTGTCATCTGGGTGCAAGGGAATGGTGAAAAAACCAATCCTTTAGATTTATAATTAACAAATCCCATTCTTCTGGAAGCATAACTGGAAATGGCAAACCTGGCTGCAGGGCTCCCATACTGTGCATCACTGCATTCACAGCTGTGAGATCATGTAACAGTCTCCATTTCCCAGGGGTTTTTTTTTGGGTTTTTTGGGTTTTTTTGAGAATGGTAAATATTGGTGTATTCCATGGACTAGTAGAAGGAACAACATATCCCGCTCTCAATTGGTCCTTAACTAACTTTTGTATTTTTAGCAGCTTTTCAGAATTTAGCGGCTACTGATCAATCCAAACAGGCTCATCTGTTTTCCAGCTAATTTTCAGGATTGGTTGTTCCTCAGTGACTGCTCCTAAAAAAGATGGGTCACTAACATTGTCTTCATTTGGCTCTATAAATCACAGCCTATGAGGCCAAACAATTCAGTTGGGGTAGTCATGACATACGGATGCGTCGTAACACATGTACCGTCAGGGAAAACAAATGTAATCGGTAGCTGACTTACTAAGGTGGCTTGTATGTCCCCTATCCCTGCAATACCAAAATTTGGATTGATCAATGGCCATGATGGAGGCCAAATATATCGTGAAATAATCATAACATCAGCTCCTGTATCGATTGTCATTGGTTTCTTGACAATAACTCCGTCAGGCCCTTCCAATCGCACTACCTTTTCTGGTTTACCTTTTGTTATGTCCATGGCAAGGTATACCTGTGGTTTCCCTGTGGAGCCGAATCCACCATCTCCACGTTGTACTTCACCTGGGTTTGGAACACACGACCTGAATGGAACTAATTGTGCTATTTTGGTACCTTTAGGAATAGAAACAGGAGGGATTAAAACATGAATCATAATTTTCACAGTCTCACAAAAATCTGCATCAATAAGCCCTGGGACTACCAGGATTCCTTTTAGAGCTGTTGAAGATCGTCCCATCACAAATGCACTAAGCCCAAACCCCAACAGTCCCTTTATGTTGAATGTGTACTGCGGTTTCCATGTCCACTCCGGAGCTCCCCGCAGTGGCGGATCTGGTGGTCGTGAGGCTGCCTGAGGGCTGGCAGCCCAAACTCCTTGCATTTGTGTCATCGCGCGAGGGGCCTTCATGCTCGGTGTAAAGTTTCCCTTCTTCCTGTATTCTTGGTGGTATTGTCATCTTTCTTAGCAGAAGCTGTACATTTGCTCCTAATGTGTCCACGTTTGCCACAGTTAAAACACTTGACCAAGGGTGTCTTACTGGCCTTGTGCTTCTTTGTAGCTCCTTGTGGAGCTGCATGTTTTCTTTCATGCCCTCGTTCATGTCATGGTGGTCGTAGATTGCCCTATGCAGTCTATTAATAAACTGTGCGAAAGGTTCGTTAGGCTCCTGTTTCACCTGAGTAAAAGCATGGCTTCGCATATTGTCTGGTATGGTAAGAAAAGCTTGATATGCTAAGATCTGTGATAGATGATGAACCTCAGTGATACATTGTAACTGAGCGTTCCCTGATGCGAAGGGTCCGGTACCCATCAGCATCTGTGTGGTTACTCCCCATAAGGGATCTGTTTGTTGTCGTGGTGTTGCTTGTTCCCGATCACAGAGCGTCTCCCACTGTCAGAAAAACACTAGCATTTCGGAGGGCTCTAAAACTAACCGTGCTATCTGTTTAATATCTTGAGGTATCAGCGTATCAGCAGAAAAAATGAATCGCAGTATTTGGTGAGCTAATGCAGGTTTGATTCCGTACTGACTCACAGCATTCTTTAATTTCTCAATGACCTTCCAGTCAAACGCTTCCCATTTTTTCTGTCCATTTAATGCAATAACTGGGAATGCTTGGAGCATAGTGCCTTCTATAATGGCATCTTTTATTACTCCCCTCCAATGTCTCTGCCTTTCTTCTGCAGCGGCTACTGCAGGCGGCTCCACGTCTATCGCGGGCGCAGTCGGTTTCACCGTCTCTGGTTCCGAGAGGCGGGATGGATGAACGGGCGGTGGCGGGGGCGCGGATGGTTCTGCCCGGGGGCCAGGCGCGGTTCCGATCCATGGCCGGCTGACACGGGCCGCTGCGAGGCGGCGGATGGGGGGGCGGAAAGGGGGGGAGGGAGGGGGGGAGCTCGGCCGTTCTTGATCGTCTCCCGGGCTTCCCTCATCCTCAGAGGAGGAAGGCTCAGTGCCTATTACCGATACTGACCGGGCCTGAGATTCCCTCGGGCGGCAGTTGGCACCCCCTTGTTTAGGACCGCACTGTCCTGTTTCTGGGTGGCCAGGTGAATTATTTAAAAGTTCAGTAGCTGACGCTTTCATAGGGGCAACAACCCCTCTAGCGGTTTTCATGGTTTCCAAGTCGAAAATACGTGTGGACTCAGGAGTAGTAATCTCAGTGCCCAACATTGCGGAGGCAGCCTTGGCCATTTTTTTTTCTGCTATCATTTGTAGAAGGTGATTCATTACTTCTCGCCAAGTCTGTCCGAAAGCTTTTGCGGTACGACTCCCCTTAATCGTCTCGTCCCACAACTTATCTCCCAGTTCACGCCACTCTGTGGCACTGAACATAGTCTCAGGGGTCTTAAAACATCCTCTCTCTTTTCCCCAGTGACAGAGCTCTTGGAGCTTCCGGGTGCTCACACTGGCCTCTCGCTTTGCGAGAATTTTCCGATAACAGTGTGAGTGCTGCTTCACGATCCATAATAAATAAAAGCGGTCTTACCGGTGCAGGTCCAAACTGGTGCACGCAGCTTTGGATCCAGCTCTCTGCCCAAATTCTTGCAGATGCCTTCCTGCTCTGCTCCTCCCGTCTCCGTCTGCTCCGCCGAGTCTTATGAGCAGATCTGAGAAGCCCTCCGTCTGTTCTCGGCCTAACAGATTTGAGGGTCCCTGTTCGGTCGCCAAATGTCGGGAAGAACGGCCGTAGTCAAGAATCACACTCAATATGAGTTAACATCTTGCTCGTTTACTGTTCAGACGTCTTGACATTTATACAAGACTGACTTGTCCACGCGCCTTATACAATACTCTGATTGGTACAATACCCCATTTCACACGACACTATCTTATTCTCTATTGGCTGTGCAAGCTTCTTCACGAGGTGTCCAGCAGTTACTTATCTCATTCTTCAGCATCCAGGTGTTGTTTGTCAGGCTCTTCTTATCTTCCTTTTTCCCAGCGTACAAGGAGACAGCGTCCTTGTCTGCTCCAGTATTTTGTACACTTACTTATGCTTCGTTCCCACATAACGGCTGGATTGCTCACATGCCTTTGCCCAGCCAAGAAATCCTCAACAATTTCTGACTTTTTTTTTTTTAATTCACATGCCCATGTGTCACTATATTTGCATGCGTAGTATTGCTAGGTGCTTCACTGCAATGTTTTGTATGCAATTTTAAATAAAATACAGTATTATCAGGTGTGGTTATTGTTAGGTTTGTCCTTTCTTGTTCCAGTATTTCCTCTCAACTAAGATTTAAATTTAAAATCTCATTAAGATGAACGTGATGGAAAATTCAAAGAAGAGCGTATAGGATGTAGCTTTGTATGCCCTTTAAATATTTGGCCATGTGCTCGTGGAATAAAGTTGTGAATGACTGTGTACCGCTCAGTAGGAACTGGGACTATAATCTTGTCTGTTCCATTAGTTATGCCATTGGCACTCTGTTTCATGAGATGATCTGGAGTATCACTAAGCCCAAGCTCATGTTCCTTATCACAGCTAAAGTAACTCTACAGCTATGGACTCAACTTCACTGTTTTCTTCTTTGCTGCGAAAATGTGTGTGACTGCGTAAGCCTGTCAATGTGGATCTGCCCTGGTGTTATGACCTGGACTGGACAGACCAGGGAGTCGTGTTGAATTCTGAATTCCTTTGGGCTAAATTAAGGTGAAATGACACCAAATGATCAGTTGAACATTTTATTTATGATGGAAGCAAACTGAATTTGGGACACATAACAGCAGGTGGTGTGGTTTTTCACAACAGGAATTGGCAGGGAACTACCTCAGTAACCTGTGTAACCCATGGTGATCATATACATCAGTTCAGGGAATGAGGTCCCTCCCGTTGGGTCAGGAGGTTCAGAGCAGACCCCCTTGCTTTCCAGACTCCTCCTCAGAGAAGAGCCCAGGGGTGGCTGGATCCATTCCTAGTCCCAGACTTGGTCAACGGTTTATGTCTGAAGGGATGAGGTGTAGGGATTGTGGAAAAGGAAAGAGAAAGGAAGAACAAGACAGGAGGAGAAAAAGGAAGAGAGAAGGATTTCACTGGCCCTGGATCCAGTGTTGGTCTAGTGAGCCGAGGGGTCCAGTTCCAGTGGGCTTGCACACATGGGCTTCAGTTTGTGTCCTTTCATCATCTTTTCCCCTCCTTTGGGCGGGCACCCGAACTCATCAGGCCAATTAGGTGGGTGTCATGATCAGTTTGTGAGCCTTTGGCTTGGGGGTTGCCTGGGGAGCAACCTCCCCCTCCCTGCAGACATGATCTTTGCCATGCATGGTGAGATGTTCTGCTCAGCATACCCAAAACAGCATTATCAGAACAGGGAGCTGTGCACCCGCTGGCACGCCCTCCCCCTCCTGTTGCTGCTGTCCGGCACTGATCGGCTTCTTTTCACCTGTGGCTCCTTGCTATGCAGTTTGCCACTATGCAGAGTTAGTCCCTAAGCAGAACTTGCACCACCACAATGTTTGAGACATTAACTCTTTCAGTCTCACACCTAGTTACTAACCCATTTTATAAAACTAGTGGAAGAGCTATTGCAAAGAATTTTCACTCTGGTAGCAAATTACTCAGAAGTAAAAAAAAACAAGTCACAAAGGTGAAGGGGTTGGTTGGTTGGTTTTTTCTGCCTTTTTATTCCATCAAGAAGAATATTCCACCTCTTTACCCTGCTTCCAAGCAAGGTTTGTGAGTAGTTTCAGAGGAGGATAACTGACTTTGCTGACTGCAAGTTCTATAATATTAAAACATCATGTTTTCAGATTGTACTTCTTGTATGCAACATTGGACATCTTACATATATAGCTTAATAGAATTATAGAGATAAAAGAGTGAACAACTTTCTGCTTATGGAGTATACACTCCTTAATTGATTTTGTAAATAAACTATGTAAGTAGAGAGCTGGGGAAGGAACATCTAATCAGTGGTGCCTTGAACTAGGCTTTGAGGAAATAGATTTGATTCCTGACTGTCATGGTGTAAGCCCAGCCAGCAACTAAGCACCCCACAGCCTCTTGCTCTCTCCCTTTGTAGAGGGATGGGGGAGAGAATCAGAAAAGTAAAAGTGAGAACATTCATGGGCTGTGTAAAGACTGTTTAATAGGTAAAGCAAAATCCATGCATGCAGGCAAAGCAAAATAAGGAATTCACTTACTGCTTCCCACCAGCAGGCAGGTGTTCAGCCATCTCCAGGAAAGCAGGGCTCCATCAAGCATAACGGTTACTTGGGAGGACAAACACCATCACTCCAAACGTCTCCCCCTTCCTTCTTCTTCCCCCAGCTTTATATGCTGAGCACGATGTCATATGGCATGGAATATCCCTTTGGTCAGTTGGGGTCAGCTGTCCCAGCTGTGTCCCCTCCCAACTTCTTGTGCACCCCCAGCCTCCTCGCTGGTGGGGTGGGGTGAGAAGCAGAAGAGGCCTCGGCTCTGTGCAAGCACTGCTCAGCAGTAACTAAAACAAACATCCCTGTGTTATCAATGCTGCTGCTGCCTTCCTGTGTAATTGTGCAACTTTGTACTCCTCTCATGTTTGTTTGGGGTTTTTTTTGCTCCAAGCACTGGGTTTGAAGAGGTGGGGATTTGTTTTCTTCCATATTTGATGAAAGCCCTTTCTACAGTGTGCTGAAACACTGTTCAATACAACAGGATCTTAGTCTCAGTGGAAATCTGTATGGCTTTGCCTGCATACAATTGAATATTTATTGTAGCCTGTATTTTCTGTTACATGATTTTAGGTGCCCCAAAACAGTGGAAAACTTCTGTGTGCACAGCAGAAATGGTTATTACAATGGACACATATTTCACCGTATCATCAAGGTAACTTGTAAAATTTTTTTGTTGGTGGTCGTTTAGATAATGTGCCTTTGTGGTCAGTCCTTTCTGTTAAGCCTTTTATTTCCCTTTTGCACAAATGATTTCTGGAATTGCTTCAGACTTCCCTGTAAAGTCTGAAAAACTCTGAGGTTCTAAACAGCTTTATCACTTACTGGAGTGCTGCAACTGACAAGGTGGAAGAAATCTGAAAATTGAGAGAAAGATCAATTCTGGAATCCTGATTGAATTAAGATTTTGTTTAATGTCAAAAGGCTTTTCTTGTAAGGCTTCTTATTTCTGTTGCACCAGAATCAAGCTGATACAGCCTAAGTGTTTGCAAAAGGTACAGAGAGTCAGGTTTCTGTCCTCCACTAGCAGGAACAGTGAGTAAGCTTGTTTTATTTCACAAGTACTCAGTTATGACTTAAAGAAGCCCTGAATGCTTTGTACCTTATCCAAAGCATCTTAACACTTTTTTTTTAAAGGTTTGAAGTAAGTTGGAAAAAAAAAAGTCACCTAGCATAAAACATGTTCTATGCAATGATGTAATGACATTTAATTTCTATGCAGGGTTTCATGATTCAAACCGGTGACCCAACTGGTACAGGAATGGGAGGTGAAAGTATTTGGGGAGGAGAATTTGAAGATGAGTTTCATTCAACTTTACGACATGACAGACCATACACACTCAGCATGGCGAATGCAGGACCAAATACCAACGGATCCCAGTTTTTTATAACAGTAGTGCCAACTGTAAGTAATATTAAAAGCTCAGTTTAAGGCCTGGGATGCTAACTAGATAGTAAAAATTTCTTCTGATGGAAAAAGGAACACACTAGTACTATCTAAATAATATTTTCCTGTTATTTTGCAAATAAATGTTGCACACCACAACATATACTGTGTAGGCTTCACAGAAGCCATCCTTTAAGAAATAGAAAAGTATTTTTGTCAGTTGTGATCAAGAGGCCTTTTGCCTTTAACTGGAGTAAGGGCAATGTCAAATTCTTAGTAAATCAGACATGTCTGCAATTGTGTATTACTAGAATATTTTATATTAATGTAGTGGTTTAAACTTGATGGAAATCTAGCTATTGCTTAGATTATTTGAAGTTTTTTGATATGGTGCTAGGATGACTCCTTAATATTGCCTAATGACAGCTATACAAAGAAGCCATTATTCAGGTTTGAAGATTTCCTTTGATCTGTGTACAATTTTGGAGCCAACAAAGAAATTTTGGTATGCAAATCTAACAGATGCAAAACAAATCCTTAAACGTAACACTTACAGAAACTGCATTCTTATAGCACTTATTTCAAAATCATGTGTCTTTTTAAAAAGCACCCATCTACCACAATTTTGAGGCTTATTAAGTTATATCAGGGCCTATATTCAGATTGCTAATGGGGCATACTGTATGTTTGAATTCAGTAGTATTCTGGACTGGCACTTAGAATTCAGCTGTGAAAATACCATGAAAGAGAGCCTGAAACAGCATTTCTGTGAACTGAGAATACACATCAAAATTAACTATGAAATGCTACTGCATTACTAGAACTTGACCTCTAGTACTTTAAGAAAACAATTGAAAAGGTGAGTTTGAATGCATATGTATTAGCTGCACTTTAATATTTACTTACATGCTAATATTTACATGATGTTAAGTTTCATAGTCTGAAGACAAAAAATGTATCCATGTTCACCTATTCTAGGTCAGTCTCTTTCTGATTTGGTACCTAACCTACATGATGCTTTCTATTTTAATATCATTTTTCTTTCTCCTCCTGTGCCCTTAAACAGCCGTGGCTAGACAACAAGCACAGCGTGTTTGGACGGGTGACTAAAGGAATGGAGGTTGTTCAGAGAATCTCAAATGTAAAAGTCAATCCCAAAACTGACAAACCCTATGAGGATATCAGCATCATCAATATCACTGTGAAGTAAGCCAGGATTGAAGGTTGCAGCTTAAGCAGAAAAAACTTGGCATGGTGGGACCCAAAAAGGGACCTAGAAAGAACAGAAACATTTTTGGTAATTCCTAGATGTTAAGGAGTGCCAGGCTATTTTTAATGTACCTAAAGTGCCCTAAGTCTGTATTTCTGGTAACTTTGTATTTCACAGTAAAAACATCTGTATGTTTCTTACAAAGTCTATTGTTTTTCTTGTTTCTCCTCTATGCAAAACTGAAGACAAAAACCCACATGATAATGTTTATAAAATAGGATCAGGGTATAGTTTCTAACTTTGAAGTGTTTATTTTCACCTTTCACATCTAATTCTTTTCACAGTACTGAAATGTTTGACAGAGAAAAGGTCCTCTGAGTAAGCTCTGCAATCATAAATATGTTCATCAAAAGTTAGATTAAGTTATGATACTGTTTGCTATGACAACGTATGTTAATCTACCTCTGTCCTTTGAAAAATGGTTCTGTGTGTGTCTTCTGTGTCCAAGAGCAATGATCAACTCTTGGAATGCCAGTGTGTAAGGTCCTGTGCAACTTGTTTGGCATTGCCAATAATGTTTTTTTTCTTTTAATGTTTGCTTTCCCATTATTTTAGCCTAGGGAGTCTGTTTCTGGCTTCATTTGTACCCAAAGTCCTACAACCAGTACTGTGTCTACTGAAATACTTAGTTTAAATTAATGATGGCATCATCTCAACTGAGCCTATGTCAGGTGTTTCTGATGCAGTCCTCAATGAAAGCTCAGACAACTTCTCAAGCTGTTGTGAATCTGGGGTGTTGTGGTTTAAACCCAGCCAGTAACAAACCACCACACAGCCACTTGCTCTCTCCTCCCCCTGCCGCAGCCCCAGTGGGCTGAGGAGGAGAAAATAGATAGAAAAGCTTGTGGGTTGAGGTCAAGGATAGGGTGGGATCACTCACCACTTACGGTCACAGGCAAAAGATAGGCTCAACTTGGGGAAAAAACCAAAACCAATATAATTTACTACCAATCAAATCAAAACAAGGATAATGAGAAGTAAACCCAAATCTTTAAAACACCTTCCCCCCAATCTCTCCCTCCTTCCTGGGCTCAACTCCACTCCAGATTTCTCTACCTCCTCCCGCCCAACAGCGCAGGGGGACGGGGAATGGGGGTTGGGGTCAGTTCATCACACATTGTCTCTGCTGCTCCTTCCTCCTCAGAGGGAGGAATCCTCACTTGTCCCCTGCTCCCGCATGGGGTCCCTCCCACAGGAGACAGTCCGACTTTCACAAACTTCTCTGGCATGGGTCCTTCCCACAGGCTGCAGTTCTTCACAAACTGCTCCAGCGTGGGTCCTTTCTGTGGGCTGCAGTCCTTCAGGCACAGACTGTTCCACCGTGGGCCTTCCCACAGAGTCACGGCCATCTTGGGGGGCATCCCCCTGCTCCGTCATGGGGTCCTCCCCGGGCTGCAGGTGGGCATCTGCTCCCCCTCTCCCCTCCATGGGCTGGGGGGGGACAGCCTGACGTCTCACCACGGGCTGCAGGGGCATCCCCTCCTCCCCCGCTCCTCCTCCCCCTCCTTCCTCACTGACCTCACTGTCTGCAGAGGGGTTCCTCTCACATCCCACTCCCCTCTCCACTGCAGGTTTCCCCTCTTAAATCTGTTCTCCCAGAGACACTGCCACCATCGCTGATGGGCTCGGCCTGGGCCAGAGGCAGGTCTGACTTGGAGCCATGGAAGCTTCTAGTAGCTTCTCACAGGAGCCACCCCTGCAGCCCCTCCCCCACTACCAAAACCCCACCACACAAACCCAAAACATGTGGCTAGGTAATGGTCCTGTTGTTACGTTGGATAGTTAAGTCTACTCCAAATACAGTAACATTAAGTTCAACTGTTCACATAACACCAGGACACTCATACAAAACGCAGAAGTTTACAGTTCTGGTAACTTCATTCATGAAATGAGACATGATGCATGCTAATCAAATTCAGTCCCTCAAAAGCTGCTACCACTAGGAAGCTTATCTTCAGTGAGATAAAGGGATATCTTCAGGATCAATAAGAAAAATTCTACAGTAAGTTAAATGTAGCACACCTCTATTCTGATATGACCTTAAAAAAAGAGACATGTTTATAAAAACTCATTCTCAAAGTTTTAGATACTTTTATTGAAAATAATTCATTTTCTGGGCAACTCACATTGCAGCAGCTCATGAATTGTTTCCACTAAAAGAACCCCTTCTTTCAAGAAATCTTTCTATAACATCCACACCTACTCCAATGGTTCAGAATAAGAACTATCTCAGAATAAAACCGTCATGTATCACATAGTCCACAATAAATTTGAAGGTAGCATACAGTAAGACCATATCAAGTGATAAAACATTTTTCAGTTAGCCTAGACATCCTATTTTTGAGCTGAGATTCTTTAAAGAAAGCCACAACACAGTCACTGGATGTTATATTTACTCACTTTCACAATTAAGTCAAAATCCTATGAAAAGTTATTTAGTCTTTTCAAATAATCCTCACAGTTAGTAATGCTTGAGTGAGTTCTAGTTGAGGAAATATTCCAATTACACACTGCATATGTCAGTACACTAAAAACTAAAGTTCAGTGAAACTGGTGAAACAAGCTTAAATTTATAACAGAAGCAATTTATATGTAGTATTAATTTATAATACAAATAAACCTCTTAGCGTACTGGTTTACACTGAAGAGTTCACAGATGAATGCAACACTTTCACAGTTACTTCAAGTCATCTTAAATAAATTCCATTTAAAAACACTTTTATGGTAGCATTCCATGTGCCACAAGCAATCTTCTGTACTCAAAAATATGCATGAGTGAGAATTTTTCCTCTGCCCTCAAATGTAATGTTACAAAAAATCCAAACTGGTCACTCTGAACATTTTAAAGTAGTAGAACTATACCAAGAGGCATGTATAACTGAAGTATAAGCCAGCTAAAATAAAATTACAGAATGAGGATTTTTCTAAAGAATGCATGTCTTCTCTGTTAAAAATATTCCAGGAAAAGGTATCTACCATGCTTAGCAGAACTTGTTCATATTTAAAAAAAAAGCTATGAAGGGACAGTCAGCCCTAAGTAGGTCTGGGACTGCTCTGCAGTACAGGCTAAGCAGATGCTCAAGTCAGAGCAGCCAACTGTCTATTGTGCAATAAGTTACAGGCTGGGAAGGATGAACAATTTTTAGTTCAGTAGGTGCAAGAAAACACCTTTCACTCCATTGTAAACTACTTCCAAATATATCAGGTTGTCTGAAGAAAGAGTAAATACTCCTTCTCAGCACCTACGTAGGCACTGAAACCCATTTCACAAACATTTTACTTTAAAGCTTAGCGTTCTTTCAGCTACTATTCCAAGTCATTAGACTTGCTGAATCTGAAGCTGCATTTAACACCATTTACAGGAAATTTAAGTAACAAGAGAAAACTACAAATAAGTGTCATCATGAGGAAGTAGTTACCTTAACTGCTTCCTCTTGAAGGAAAGTGCAAATGTACTAAATTATTTGTTTATACATTCTTGGCTTTACCAAAGGTATGTAGTGAGAAAACATCATAAAATTGGTAACATGACAATAAAAGCCAAAGCCACAGATAATGGGGTGCATTTTCTTTGCCAGGTGAAGTTCACAGCCCTCACAGGTAAACACGCTTTTCAGTGTGCTAAAAAGATCTACCCATCTGTGAAACAACCCTGCTCACTTCCACTGCCTGGTTCTCCTGATTCACCTCTACTCCAGTAAGAAAAGTGATGATATGCAGTTTTGATCTATTGGCCGTGCTCTTCATAGGTCCTCTCCTGACACAAGAGGTCCGTGGCATGGCTTCTGCAATTGGCAATGGCTGTGTACTTTAAGAGGAGGGCAGAAGATTCTGCTGTGCATACCAGACATAAAATTGTTAGCAGAGTTGCATGTGCAGCGGAAAAAGAGACATCACTAAGTTGTTGCAACCTTCTCTGAATTTAAACAGCACTATACCCATATTTCACGAGTTTGTGAATGAGCAATCTCTGAAAATAGAGGCATTGGTGATAGTTCCATGTAGAAGATACAGTAAGAATTGAAAATCTAATTATGGAAGGTTTATATCACATTTTACCATCTGCTCTTCTAAGTAAGAGTTATAATTAGTGTACACTGCTTTTACATTGTGTTATTTAATATTTTAAGGCCACCACCTTAATCTGGAAGCATGACTTCTACATAACAGTACATAGCTGGATTGATATTACACCACACTACTTCTTTAAGAAGTTGTTTGATTTTTTTTAAACTTCATTTGACTTCTTGAGGAGTAACGTTAACCTCTAACAGCAGATTATGTCCTCAAGCACGCACAAAACACTTTCACCCCAATATCACTATAGTCTTTCCATAAATATTTTAGCATGTGTACAGTTAACAAAAAAACCCAATTCCTCCCCCTCAACCAGAAAAGGAGTAGCTAAACAATGCCACAGCCCCCTAGCCCTGCAACACTGTTCCCCATTCTCAGATTTCTTTGCCCAGTTATGCTGCCTTCCGGTAAAAAACAGGGAATAAATAATGGGGGAAACATTTTCTTTTTGTGGTGTACTTGCATGTAATTTTCAATGCCACCTTTAGATAAATGCATTCTTTAGATATTAAAGAGTAGCACCATTTATTTCTGACTAATACAGCTGGCTACTCTAATAACTTGAGATGGATTCTGGAATAGTTTCCTGGGAAAGTATTTCTAAACCACTCAGAAATCTTCTGACACCAATTAACTACTTTAACCTTGTTACAATTATTAGATGAACTCCAGTGCATATTTTATCAGGGAAGAATTTTAAATTGTAACACCCTAATTTCACCAGAAAGAATTTAAAGGCACCCTTGTAATGAGCCCATTCCATTACTTGCATCAAATTTCAAAAACACTGTAACAGCACAAGTTTACTGAACCAGTTATCCAATCTAGGATAAAGGCTTATATTTTTCTGTAACCACCAGGTTAAATAAAGTCCCCTCTTCAGACAGCAGACCAGGCTACAACATCCTAAATCGTGCAAACAAAACAAAAGAGTAAACTACAACATTAAATTGCAGCTGCTGTAAAATTAAGCCACATCCAGGACACCAGCAGCCACTAACTGCCTTGAAAGCCAGTCCAATCCTTCATAAAGTCCTGTACCACTTCGGGCATCACAACCCTGAATATACCAGCTACGGCCACAGCAGAGTTTGTGGAGACTCAGCAGTTCTGTGATTTCTTCCACTGAAAGTGCACCTGCTACATCCTGCAACAGAATCAGATACAAAGACTCAATTATTCTTCTGTATTATGTTTGAAGCATTTTATTTTCAACCAATGGCTTAGACTGAAGCTCCAGATCACATAAAAGCTTTCCAAACACAAAAGCCAAATAAACCAGTTACGCATTTACTACTCGTTACCATAAAACTGGTTGTTGAGTTTACTAAGCACTCTACCATCACTTATTCTGCCAGCATTAAACATAAGGAAAACATCTACATTTTATGCTTTCCTCATTACCATTCCTACCCATAGCAGAGGGTTCAGAAAGCTGGAATTTGATACACAAACTGAGGAAAAGTAACAGAGTGAAAAAAATGACCAGTACCTGTTTATTAGCAAAGATCAAGAGCAAGGCATCCCGCAGTTCCTTCTCTGTTAATAATTTTGCCAGTTCACTGTGTGCTTCACTGACCCTGTCTCTGTGACTGCTATCAACAACAAACACCACCGCTATGAAAGAAAGAGAGAAATGTTTTACACACATTTAAATATAAACTCTGTAAAATTAGCTTTTAACTTACACAATTCTTTTTTTTCTATCAGTATTCTATGTGAAGTTTCTCAGCAGTGCACAACTTCAATTTCAAATCCAGGAGGACTGAGAAATGCCTTACATACCTCTGTACTTTTGAGAAAAATGCAGAATTCATCCTAAAACAGGGAAAAAAAGTCTGCTTTTTGCCTAGTCTAACATAAAGGTTATGATATTTTAACTACTTAGGTCTAAAACCAGATTTACTATGTGTGGATTGAGTATCTCAGTTTAAACCACTTCTTGATCCATTTATACTCACTCAACTCCATTTATACACAATCAACTGTTCCAGTTTCCCTTAACTGGCTGTAAAATCTACAGGTTCAGCCAAATCAGCACAGCTTCCCTCAGCTACAGACTACACAGTCCAGAGAAGATTGCCATGGACCTGACACAGCAGCAGTAGATTTTACTATCCACTACAGAGAGTAAGCAAGATGCCAGAAAGACTAGAGAGTCAGGGAGGCAGAGCTAGAGGACGGAATTTAAACTCATGGTTTTTGCAATGAAAAAATCGCAACAAAACTAAACAAAACTTAACTGCAGTTACGCATCAGGTTAACTGCTTAGACTTTCTCTCCAACATACGATTCTTCAAGGGAGACATGATTCCATGCTACTGGTGTTTACACAGTAAGTTTTAAGAGAACAATAGAAATCCCAAAATACAATTTTTAAGTTTGAAAAGATGAAGAATTTAAAATCTTTAAGTTTGCAATGAAGGCTGAAATAATGCACAAAGTTGAGCACATAAATGATGTTTGTCATTCCTAAGTATTTCAGATAATTCTGAATGAATTAATGAAGAGGAACCCCTTTCTAATTTGGAAAACAACTATGGAGGATTTACAGACGGACAGCATGAATTTCTAAGTTGGCACCATTTAGATCAAAGTTTTCAGAATCAGTAATCTAGTCTATGACCAGATATTACACTGCAATACTAAGTCAGATGTTACAGAACTTTGCAGAATTTTTTAAGTTGCTAACTAAAGGCTCCTAAAGGCTGAGTGTTTTCCTTTCAAGTGCTATTTAAATTTCATACCTGGCAAGTACTACTTCTCGCTATGCAAACTTTGGAATGCTGCAGCTTGTCTGTTGTCAGCTATAACCAGTTTAAGAGAGATTCTAGTTTTGTTTGGCTTCACAAACTGTCTGATGGATTTATGGAGAACGTGCCTTTATCATGCAGCAGACACTATGACGAACTGGATTAAAATTTCTTAGCTCATGAATCCAGCAGCTGTACTTTGCATTAGATGAACAATTTTCTACTGTTATAAATTATTTCTATTAATAAACTTTTTGGCTCTGAAATACAAGCTAGAAGACAAAATACAGTTTAAAAGTTGTATTAATCTCACCTTGTGTATTGAGATAATAATGTTTCCACAAGGGCCTCAATTTGTGCTTCCCTCCTACATCCCAAATTGTAAACTTCAAATTCTTGTATTCTACTGTTTCAACATTAAAACCTAGAATAAAAATATTAAAGTTTTATAGTCTTGTTCTGTATGAATATAAAATAATCAAATTATACATGTAAGTCAAACATTCAGAAAAATCATTACATTTAAATTGCTGCTACTAACCTATTGTTGGAATTGGCTGCATGAATTCATCTTGCTTTAACTTAAACAAAATAGTTGTTTTGCCAGCTCCATCTAATCCTAGAGTGACAACCCGAATTTCCATTTTTGGTCCAATATGTACCCTGTTGTCCTGGAAGAGACAGCATACACAAAACAAGAGCAAGTTTAGGAAATTCAAATTAGAAAACTCTTATGTTTTAGATATTTATCTTGTCACTATTTGTAAAGTGATTAAATAGATGGACTCCAAAAAGACAAGGCACAATCACCAATCACCTCCAGCAATAACATAAACCAAAATACCCAGTAATCTCTGTAGTAACCCTGTAACTTCTGCCTGCGTTATCACATGCCTTTTAGAAACACAGCCAATCTCATTCTAGTATGTCTGTACTTAATAAAATTTCAAATTCTTTCATCAATCTGGCTCAAACCACATGAGGAATTGTTCATAGTAATCAGTTAGAATTCTCTGTCCAGAGAACTCTCTGTTGGCTTTGTAGCTTTTCCACTATGTTTTGTCACATTATGATGCCCCCACCTACAGAACTATTTCCTTGCTGGAGGCTCCATAGCTACGCCTCTTCACCTCAAGCCACTTCCAATCCTTTACGACATTAAACCAGCAACATTATAAGCATTAAGCAGTAATCTGAAATCTGAAGAAAAACAAACAATGCCCCCCCCCCTCAAGTCTTGCTTGAAGGCAAGGAAGGAGAATCAACTTCCTATTTGTAGTTTAGACCAAGCTACCACAAGTATTGAACAAGCTGATGCTAACAATGCGGTCAAGTGGTATTACTAATATAAAGCAGCAAACTGTAAATTGTAAAATAAACAACATAGGTTAAGATTACTAGGCACCCCTGAAACATATTTTGATGTACTTAGAAATGCTATCTTGATCAAATACCAGAGTTTCAATCATCAGAACTATGTGGCAATACATTGTTTCCTTGCAAAATCCAGACAGCGCTGTGCTGGGCAAGCAATACACAAAAACCTGTGTCTACCCCACACAGCTTTTCATTTCTTCTTGCATTAGAAATGCTATTTACTGAGTGCAAAAATGCTACAACCTCTCCTGGTACAAGACCAACATGCACCAGGGTGACCGGATATATAAACACCTACATTAGGTGACTTGAGATATACACACATACACACCCAGAGGATCCATTATATAGCTGGATATATGTCATCATGACATGCAACTCCATTCTCCCCTCTGTCACAGATGAAGCAGCGTACTGCCAGAACAATCAATACAGATTAATTCAATGACCTTATGCTATTGTAGTCTCCAAAGAGAGTAAACACAGCTTGAGAAACTGCTTTCTAAAAAAAAGTAATTAAAAAAATGTTGCAAAAACCACAATGCAAAAGTAAGCAACACCATGATTGTAAGTATAAGAGTCAGGTCAAAGGTCCAGCTAATCTAGCATGTTGTCTGAAACTAGGTAAAGATGGATACATGCAAAAGTAAGAGAGAAGGAAAGCACACAGTGATAACTGCCCTAAACACCCTCCCTGAGTCAAACAGCTTGCAGTTCATGGACTTAGTGAGCCAACAGTGCGGTTTCTGCAACTAACTGATCTTGATGTATTATTCATCTATGAATCTGTCTGTCTGCTTTCTTGAAACCACAGACATTTAGGGTCCAGAAGATCCTTGGCATAGAACTCCATAGGCTGTTTGTTGTGAAAAAAATGACTTTGTTTGAATCTGTGAAATAAACTTGTACAAGCTGAGCAGTTTCAGCCCCTACAGCTTTGACACTACACAAGACAGATGCTCCAAAACCAAAAGACTAACAGAATATTTGAGATTTGGAAAATAAAACATTGAGACTTATTTGCTTTTTAATAAATTTCTTCTAAGTTCTAGATTTCTGGATTCAGAGCTGAAGTTGCCAAATTCAGTGACAACATTGCAACACAGCACGTTATCAGAAAGGGTTATCTCCTTCTGAAGAAGAAAAACCTGTGGGCAGATTCTTGACAAGCAGTCAGCTGGAAACATACAGGCAAAGAGAAAGAACGCAAAGAAGTATGCAAAAGGCACTGAAGAATATAAAAAATGCCATGCCTCCAGCACCCTTTTCACACTCAAGCCTCAGTTCTGATTTTGTCTAAAATTTCTGGGGATGAATGTTCTCAGTTCTTCTCTGCGCCTGAAAGGAAGGAGGAAGGAAAAGAGGCAGCTCTGGATAGAACTTCTAAGTTTATAGGTTTCTTGCTGAAGGCAACGCCCTGGCTATGGCCAGAGCTTGCTGATAGTCAGCCAGTGTGCTGGTTTTAGCTGGGATAGAGTTAATTTTCTTCATAGTAGCTACTATGGCGCTGTGTTTTGGATTTGTGCTGGAAACAGGGCTGATAACTCAGGGATGTTTTAGTTACTGCTGAGCAGTGCTTGCACAGAGCCGAGGCCTTTTCTGCTTCTCACCCCACCCCACCAGCGAGGAGGCTGGGGGGGCACAAGGAGTTGGGAGGGGACACAGCTGGGACAGCTGACCCCAACTGACCAAAGGGATGTTCCAGACCATATGACCTCATGCTCAGTATATAAAGCTGGGGGAAGAAGGAGGAAGGGGGAGACGTTTGGAGCGATGGTGTTTGTCTTGCCAAGTAACCGTTATGCTTGATGGAGCCCTGCTTTCCTGAAGATGGCTGAACACCTGCCTGCTGGTGGGAAGTGATGAATGAATTCCTTGTTTTGCTTTGGCTTGTGCGCGTAGCTTTTGCTTTACTTATTAAACTGTCTTTACCTCAACCCATGAGGTTTGTTTTTTTTTTCTTCTGATTCTCTCCCCCTTCCCACTGGGTGGCGGGGGGAGTGAGCAAGCGATTGTGTGGTGCTTAGTTGCTGGCTGGGGTTAAACCACAACAGCCAGCCTGGCCGTGCTCTCAGGGCACCACCAGAAGCACCAGTCACCTCTACAGCTCCCATGGCTAGAGGGCAGAGGCAGTGCCGGCCCATGCAACTTAAAGCATCAGAGAAGTAGAGGAGATGAATGGTTCTGTCAAATTTAGCCATCCTGTTGCAGTTTGCTTTCTGTAAGTTTTAGAGTGAAAACAGGTTGTTCTCAGTATGTTTGTACTGTCTCAGAAGGAATCAAAATGCAATCTGTGATGGACACCAAATTTCCACTTTTTGTGTAAGCAGTTCTGTCACCTTAGGAAGAACCTTGCAAGAAAAGTTCTAACTCAGAAAATAATGTATAGCACTGTAATACCAGTCAGAAATAATTGGCTATTGATGATCACAGCTACAAACTGACAGATGAAAAAAAAATCTCTGCATCAACTATACCAGCACCTTTAATAAAAAATGTTATTTAAAAAAATCTGGCCAGTAAAACTCCTACGTGTCTGCATTTCTGGCAGGTGCATAACTTGATAGCATACTTAGAAACAGGTAACCTGTGATTTCTGTTTAAGTAAAACTTGGTGTTTTCTTAAATCTCAATACAGAAAGTGCAGAAGAAAAAAATCACACAACTGTGATCTCTTGGGTTTTTGTCCTTGTCCTTCATCTTTGTTAAGAATTTGTTGACATGACAAAAGCTGTATATAGCTTTACTTAAAGATAGTGTTAAGTGCTTTCCCTCTGATAGATTACTGTCTTCTAGGGTACTCCTGGTGTTGGTAAGGGTTAGCAGTTTCCCATACTTGCTTCAACAATGATGGATAAGTGCTCTTTACTACCTCAGGTACTGTTTTCTTAATTATTTTCCCTCTCCCCAGTATGTACACACAAATATTTAGGATGACCAATTGCTGTTCCTGTATATAACACTCCACAGCCACTGATCTCATTTGACCAGGACAGAACAGCAATCTCTCTCTTCAAATAAGGATCACACTCCTGGATGAGGAGCCATTTCCTTGCCAACAAACTAAGTACATGAAGACATCTCAACCTTATTTGGTCAAAGTCCTCATTAATACATAGGTAAAGGAGGATCTATTGGAAACAATATATTAACAACATTTGGGAAAAAATTATTATATATTAACATACTTCTTGAAAGATTTTCAGCATCTTGTCCTGGAATTCTCCAAATCCTCCCTTCAGAGCTTTATATGTGGCATTTCCCCTGATGGTTTAGGAAGAGGAAACAGCACTATCCATGTTTTTCACGTCATCAGTGAAACAAAAAAAATGTGGATAAAACCTACTCACTTTCAATAGTGGAAAGGATTTCTCCCTCCCCTCCTTAAATCTCCACAACCTTCACTGGATATGGAATGTTCCTTTGATCTGGTACTGTTTGAAACGCTTTTTTAATTTTATAATGGATGCAGCCTTCAGTGCATGAAAGTTTCTGAGAAAGACCTTTTCAGTGATATAATAACAATTTACAGTTTTTGATCTAAAGATTTTATTTCTGTCTGAAATCTGTTGCCAGGAACAGACCTTTCAGGTACAACAAGCCTCACTACAAGTCACAACAGTGGCCATCAGCATGACAGTATTCTAAGAAAACATTGTGTAGAAAGAGAGCTTGAAACTTGTTCAGAAGGGAGGAAACGTAAAAAGTAAGAGACTGAAGTAATTATTTTCACCTTACTTTTTCATGACTGCTGCTCTTTTTGTGAAAAACAACATTTGCTTTGGCACCTTTGAAATTCAGAATCTAAGCTTCAGGATATTTCATAAAAATACCAATTTGTCACAGGAGAAAAACAATAGAAGTCCTATTTTTTTCTAAAGAAAGCTGAGGTGTAGAGAGACACTGGAAGAATTCTGAGTCCCCCAAGCTGAGACTTATTTCAGATCTCCTATTACAACTTAGCTGGCTGCAACCATTCTCTTTCCAAATGCTCAGAAATTCACAATCAAAATTTTCTGAGTCAGATTAACAGCTCCTAAAGGCAAAACCACACATCCAAAATGCCTCTCTGACTCAGCCCTGTGAGATGGCAGCATTAATCAGCTCTTAATACACAGAACGTAATTCATCATCTGTGAAATGTGAATGCTGCTTCATTCATGGAACAATGGAGGTTTGCAGAAGAGGTCTCCCTGACCCTACTAACTCTGATCTCTGCTGAATAGGGAACAGATGGACAGAAATGAAAATGTTGCATTTATTGATCTGACAAAGCAATTATTACATGGAAATTCAAATATACTGAAGTTACAAAACAAATTATTTGGAAGAAATTGAATTTCTGACAACAAGAAGAACTGGGACAGAATCCCTATGGAAGCATCCATTTCCTTATAGTACAGACTTCAACAGCAACAGTTAAATCCTCAGTTTCACCTCAGCAACAATAGATCCTATTCCTCTTTCACCCATTCAGAACAGAAAAAAACCCCATAAATCAAAGTACTTCTTGCTCTTTGGAGTTTCAAATTTATTTAATCTCCTATGTGAAAAGTATCACCATTATCAAACTCCAAATAATTTCATCCCTTTCAAAAAACAGGTGCTATTGAAATGATACTAAAGCAATAAAAACCCCCAACTACTTAGAATATGAACTGTATCTAAACTATCAGTGAATACAAAGCAACTACAAGACAAATTACCATTTAACAAATTGAAAGAAATATATTACTTTTAATATTATAAACTGAAAGTTATAATAGCATTGTTGCATTTAAAAATAGGTGTGCAATTTTCAGGAAATAAAATAATAAACATCCTGCAGAAGTTATGCTGTCTTCATGAAAAAGCCAAAAATACATGGAAAAACAAAGGGTAGATTCCTGCTCTGAGTTGAGCTTATAATAAATCAGGTATATTTCCAAAGGAAGATGTTTCTAGAATTCAAAAATACCACCTTACATATTTAAAAGAAAGCAGCTAATGTTTGAACAAAGCTACTGCTGTAGTCAATGTCAAACGAATGTTTCTCACACTAATTCCAACAGTACAGTGGTTTTGTTGCTCAAATACCACACAGCATTCATCATATAGTAAGACACTGTGGCTCTAACTGATACTGAACTGCCTAAATTTGCTGCAACAAATACAGTATCATAATGAACATATATCATTCCTACTTTCTTTTAAATTACATTTGGGACTTCATAAAGTGGATAGCTGTACTTTCATGAGATTAAGAATACCTTTGTAAAAGTGACAGGTATGCTAGCGTCCAGCTGTACATGATCTGCAAGTTCTGTAAACTGCTGCTGCTGTTTCTGTAATGTCTCTAGCAACCTTGTAATTTCCTGTTTGGCCAACACTACTCTGCAGTCATCCTAAACAAAGAAAGCAAAAGCATGTCTTTACTTTAGTAATTTACTTAAAATAACCAAACACAATGTAAATATGATGGCTGGAAATAAAGCATTTTAAACAGAAGTACTCTAGTTAAAGAAACTCACATTTACAAAATAGATTTGTTTAAAATTGCAATACAAATGCGAAGCCCTTGTCATTATTCCTTAAAACTAATAGATACTAAATAGTTCTGCAGTTTTAAAAAACTTTTTCTTTGAACTCTCTTAGTCCTGTAGGAATAAGAATATACATTATAAAAGACAGTAATGTAATATATAAAGAATACTTATATTGTTCATATATATCATTCCATCAGCTGGAATAGAGCAGCTGCTTTGCAGCATACAGCAACACACAACACAAAGAGATTAATATCCACCCATTAATGATGCGAACATTTGCATTGTTAAAAGTACATCTGAGTAAGCAACCAGACACTGGCTCTGAACAAATAAAAAAAAAAGTACAAATAACACATTAATGAAGCAATTTCTCACATTCGGTTTACTGTTCGCTACATATACTATTCACCTCTTGCTACCACCAAATTAAGTGAATAATGGACCACCCAGATACTCTTATATAGCCACTTTCTTCATATTTAATATGCTGAATTACCTGTATTACAAGTGCTACTGAGAATTATTTAGTCCTAAAACATTTTTTCTTAACAGCCTTGTATGGCAACTATTTTCAAGCACCTGTACTGCTAATTGCAACTGTAAAATCCTTCCCATAAATCTTGTAGCTTCTTTGCTTCAGTTTCATCTCTCCTTCCCACTAACCTCACAAATAACTAGAAATTACTCCAGACAAGGGAATCATGCCACAGGATTCCCAACAACTGGAGGACTTGATGCTTTTGTACTGATTATCCTTGTCTAACACCCCCTTGAAATGAATACTTCAATCTCATGTTATATCATTATTTTTTTAACATTGCAAAGGAAATAAAAATACAGAGTACCATCTGACCTTTTCATTTGTAGCCTAAACTTCATCTGCAGTTCAATGTATCTTGTCATATGTTACAGTTCACTTGTCAACCTACCTGTTGTAAAGTCTTTTCACAATGAAGGCAAGCTGTTGAAACCTGTGACAAGAGGATGGTCATGTCTTCCTGCTGTTGCCTAAGCCAAATTAACTTCTCTCTCACATGAGCATCAACGACACTAAGAGCCATTTCCTCCTGACGACAAAGAGTTTCATGAAGATCAGAAAAATAGGCTCGGACACATGAGCGAGCGTTCTCCGCAGTCCCTGGTACCTACAGTGTCACAGTTGGGAGATCCAGAGGATTAAGGACACCAGTTGATTCCAGAAGTACATTTTTCATTTTATTCAATTTCTAACTTATCTTTACATCTGCTTGGCTACATCGCAGTTCAAGTCTCAATTATACAGAATGGCTTATCAGCCCTAAGAGTAAGGTCCTTCAAGAAGTTACTCCAATAATCCAGTAGCTTATTTTTATATATACACACCTAACAAAAAATGACCAGGGAGAAAAGCCTCAGTAGTATCACAGCACCTGAGAACAGATGCAACCTGTCACAGTACTTCAATACTGTAGTAGCAGTTATACAGCTTTCCCTACTATCTCCCTATTTTCATGTAGCCTAAAAACATTGTAACAGACCACAAGTTCCCCTCTACCTGCTGGCTTAAGCCTCAATGCTGAGTTAGGAGACATAAGAACTTAAGGTATTGTCTTATAAAACCTATGTATAATTTTCAGAGAAATTCCTTATCTTGGTTATTACAAAAAGCAAATAGTGTGTGCACGTGGGAGGGAAAAAAAAAAAGCATACATGTTCAGTATGGGCCATCCCAACTCCATCTTCAACTATTTGTTCTCCTCCTTCTATATGCTGAACAATTCCAACTAATTTTCTGGAATAATCTGAGATTTCTTCTGTGAAAGTTCTTATACAGTGGGCCATGTCTAAAATGGATGCACGAATCTGGTTTGCTTCTGGTTCCAAGACAGAATGCTATAATTAAAAGCAACATATCAAAGATCAATCATAAATATCTTCCTTAATAATCTTTTCTATTTTACTACATATTTAATGTATTTATGTGCATATGTATATGTGTGTGTGTGTGTGTGTATATATATATATGTATATATAGGAAAGGCAAGCAAGAATTTAAAACCATCTTGCAATTTAAAACACAATCAGGAGTTACAGATTATGCTGAGACCAAGATAGGCATCTAGCAATTACACAAGTAAACATATAAATTTGCCATTTACCATAAACAATTATAAAAAAAGAAGGGCACTTAGACTGCACCAGCTTGGGTGAACCTAGTGTTTGCATGATGAAAACAACTTTCAGAACTGGTGAGTCAATGCTGTGAGAAGTTCAGAAAAGCATCAGATAAAGGGACTGCCCATCTTAATATATAAATAACTTATTGCGGTCTTAGAAATAATGGGGCTTTTCCTTGTAATTTTACCATGGCAGTCATCTGAAATAAAGGGAAAACAAAAGAACAGTATGAAGTTACTTCTGTAAAAACCCATCAAGAATCTACCATCTTTTCTTGATAATCTTTTATACTTTAATTGGATAATTATGCAAGCCACCCCATGGCATGACTAGAAACAGATTATTAGCAGTACCTTATGACCTTGATGCTTCCCGTATTCTTTGCAGACACAACACATAAGAGGACTCCCCTGACAGCCCTCTTCTAAACAAACAAACTCAATAGCATGCACTTGGTGTTGGGAGCACATGGTCTTCTCATGAGGCTTATCAGCAAGAGGTACACGCCTGTGTTTTGCTAGTGTCTTTGTAGAATGAGTAAGCTGGGAACAGTCTGCACACAGGTGAGTGGCACAAACAGTGCAGTATACAGATGCAATGTGGGCTTCATCTTCATCACAACGAATGATACTCTAACACACACAAAAAAAAAAAAGACAAAACTGAAGTTGTTAACATTTAATTCCAATAACTGCGGAAAATCAGAAAACCTGTCACCCCTATAAGACTGAAAACAGACTTTCTTTAAAAGTTACACACTAATAAATACTTGGCCAACTTTGAAAACTTGATTTTAAGTTCTCAATAAATTTTTAAAAAATAAAAGTCAGTTTCCTTTACAGTCAATTCCAATCAATTATTCTAGAAGAGTTGAGTGATTTTACAAATCCAAACCTCAGTGGAAGCTGTAAAGGTTTGGAGGACAAAATAATTCAGGCTCCAGTCATTTTCTCCAAAGCAGTCATTACAGAACAAAGAATTACAAAGTTACATACAATCAAAACACCAATGGACAAATAAGCACTTAGGACAGTTATCTACTCCTGGAAGAGCACTGCATGATACTTTTTTCATACCAGTTGTTAACACTGAAATTATTAAAGCAGCTAGTTTTGATAATGAAGTACTATCACATGATGTAGTAATATCAAATGACTATAAAAGGCAGCTACTGAAGAAGAAGAGTTTAACTCTTTAGGAAGAGTTTCTAAGAAGTTTTAGAAAACTGTCCTTAAATCACTGTAAAATATCCAAATAAGTAACCTTTTCTAAAAGTCTTAAAAGCCCCAAAAAGGGGAAAAAGGTATGCCTACTCAGCAATACCATTTCATTTTCTGCTTTAGTTAGTACAGATCAGCAATCAATTATGAAGCAATTAATTGAAGCCTTAATACTAGATATTGAAAGAAAACAACAGCATTATTAGTGAAATTAGATTTGGCAAAAAAATGATTTTCATTTTTTTTCTATCTAGAGATAACTTTAATCAAATGTAACAAAGTTTTTGCTTTTTTTAAAACTCAGTACCTCTCCAGATAGATCAATGGCTTCTTCTGCTGTCCCACACTGCCCAGCAGGTCCATTCTGCAACCGTTCCAAGAGTTCCAACAAAGCAAAATTCTTTTTCAAGCCCCAGACACCAGAATCCCCTATTTTTGAGAAACATTCAAATGAAGGGGAGGAGAAGAAGAAAAACCTCAAGCAAATACCATCATGAGAATTTCCACAAACCATAGCTGAGATTCTGACAAATATCAAGAGCACATTAACTACAGTGAGATACAACTACCACTTTTTCTGTGTAAGTTCATGCTACCTTTCCATCCTCTTCCTTCCTTTCGTCATGGAACTACTTAATATTTATGCAGATTTTCCCTACTTAAAAGATGCCAAGATTGTTAAAAGTTTACAAAAACTTAGTAAAAACACTTGTAAAATAATCTGCAATAGCTAACAACTAAAGACTACAAGGAACTCACAAACTCTAATGTGTATCATAAAAATTAGTATTTTGCATATATACATACAGTGAACATTTCTACTGTACTAACAGAAGCTGTGAAGAATTCACAGTGACAAACCTCATATTCCCTGAATCATGAGATGCAACACCTGTTGCAGATCTCAGTCCAGTAAAAACCTGAACAAGAGTTAAAACAATATTCAGAAAGACCCACTAGAGTGAAGCAGAAGCTCACGTCTATTCCTGTGTCATACTCATTTTGTAGAGGTTAACATGAAGCAACGTGATGAGAAGCAAAACCAGAATTGCATCCCAATGGCTGCTGCTAAATGCTACTCACACAGACGATGTAGCACGAGAACCCTACTGATTGCTTCTCCAAGAAAGTATCCCTTGACTTTTTTCAGCATCATTGTCATAAATTTAAAGACATTTTCTCTGTTGCAAGGTAAAGGTGCCTCAAGAGATGAAGCATCATCTTTGAGCACTGGATCATTACTTTTTAGTCATTACAGAATCACAGAATGGTTGAGGTTGGAAGGGACCTCTGGACATAACCTTGCCCAGTGACCCTGCTCAAGCAGGGTCACCTAGAGCTGGTTGGCAAGGACTGTGCCCAGGCAGCTTTTGAAGATCTCCAAGGAGGGAGATTCTGCCACGTCTCTGGGCAAGCTGTGCCAGAGCTTGGTCATCCTCACAGTCAAAATCGTTTCCTTATGTGTAGACAGAACTTCCTGTGTTTCAGTTTGTGCACATTGCCTCTAGTTCTGTCACTAATACACTGAAAAAAGCCTGGCTCTGTCTCCTTTACACACTCCCTTCAGTTATTTGTAAAATCTTTCTTTATTTGTAAAAGCCTTTCTTCATATGAGATGCTCCAGTCTCTTCATTATCTTACTGGCCGTTTGCTCCAGCAGCTCCACATGTCTCTTGTACTGGGCAGCCCCAAATTGGACACAGTATTCCACATGTGGTCTCATCGGTGCTGAGGACAGGGGAAGGTTCACCATCCTGGACTTGCTGGCAACACTCCTCCTAATGTCGTCCAGGATACCGTTAGCCTCCTTTGCCACAACAGCACACCAGGTAACCCAGGACCCCCAGGTCCTTTTCTGCAAAGCTGCCCTCCAGTTGGCTGGTGCATTCTCTTCTCTCATTTTCTTCTCAAATGAGAAAATTAGAATCATAGAGTATCTCAAGTTGGAAGGGACCCAAGGATCATCGAGTCCAACTCCCTGCTCCTCGCAGGACTGCCTAACACTAAACCATATGACTAAGAGCACCATCCAGATGCTGACTGAACCCTGATAGGTTTGGTGCCATGACCACTTCCCTGGGGAGCCTGTCCCAGTGAGCAACCACCCTCTCAGTGAAGAACCTGTCCCATCTGAACTTCCCCTGACGCAGCTTCCTTCCATCTCCCCGTGTCCTATCGCTGGTCACCAGAGAGGTGGAGATCAGCACCTCCCCCTCCGCTGCCCCCCGTAAGGAAGCTGTAGGCTGCGATGGGGTCACCCCTCAGCCTTCTCTTCTCCAAGATGAACAAGACAAGTGACGTCTGCTGTTCCTCCTAAGTCTTGCCCTTGAGACTTTTCACCATCTTGGTCACCCTCCTCTAGACACGCTCTAACAGTTTGATGTCTTTCTTATAGAGACACCCCAAACTGCACACAGTACTCAAGGTGGGGCCGCACCAGTGCAGTGTAGAGTGGGACAGTCACCTCCCTTGACCTGCTAGCTGTGCTGTGCTTGATGCACCCCAGGACACGGTTGGCCCTTTTGGCTGCCGGGGCACACTGGTGACTCATGTTCCACTTGCCATCAACCCAAACCCCCAGATCTCTTTCTGCAGGGCTGCTCTCCAGCCTCTCATCCCCCAGTTTGTACGCATAACCAGGATTATGCCAGAATTAAACCTTTCTGCTTTGTCTACATCTGATCACAACAAGCAATGGACCAATGTTATCTCTGATCCTCCTTATGCTGTTAACTTATTTAAGTTGTCCTTCACAGTGCTGGCCAGCTTGAACTCTAATCAAGCTTTGGCCACATGAATTTTCTCCCTATAGTGATAAACAGCATCTCTGTAGTCCTCCTGTGTCACCTGTCCTTGCTTCCAATGTCCGTACACCTTCCTTTTCTGCCTAAGTTCTAGAAGAAGATACCTGCTCAGCCAAGCTGGCCTTCCGCCCTGCTTGCTTGACTTCCAACACTTTGGAATTGCTTGCTCCTGTGCTCTTAAGAGACAGCTCTTAAAAAGTGGTTTACATCTAATGCAGAAAGCACCTAGCACATAGCAGAAACCTCTCAGCAGAGTTGTTACATATAAAAGAAAAAAAACGTATTTTAGTAGTATGCTATTAGACGTTCCTCAAATGGGATGTTTGCCATTTTCAGGGCCTGAGTACACAGAATCTGAGGTTCTCCTCACTATAGAGCATCTAGAAAACTGTATTTGATTAACTGCGATAGGCTGACTACCATTGCTGAATCACAACTATATGCCTTTGGAAATCAGCAATGACCAATTACAGATGGCCAATCTGAGAATAGAGAGGTGTTTTCAATGGAGTTTAGTGTTGAGTTCACTATGAATTTCCAGAACAAGTGTCACTTCAGTGTGTACGTTTGCGTTTCTTTTCTTCTTCAAAACTGGGGGCAGATCAACTTTTGAAGTTGTTTACTGCCCAAACTCAACCTTTATTACTGCACAGTTTAGAATCAGTTTAACTCCTAATTGACGCTAACAAGGCTGTTCATATATAGTATCAGTACATGCCAATCCAGGTAGAGGGTCTAATTACTTGCTAACAATTCCTAATTTGGAAGGGACAAGTAAAGAAATGTATGTGCTCTTCTTCCAGCCTCAATGCTATGATGAGCTCTTCTGCTGTAGTCACAGGGATTTAATGACAATCAGTTTGCCAAAATTGGTAGAACACAGATAATTAAACCAAACCTCATTAAAACCTTGAAACATCCTGTTTTCCTAACAAATAACAGAGTTAACCCATGAGTGTCTATGATCTTGTAACATTATTTTTACCAGTTCTTGAAATAATATATCTGAGAACAAAGAGAAGCTCAAGAAATTATATACTACATCCAACATGACTGCTGAATACTAACAGAGCACTTCTTTGGTGCACTGAAAGGAAGGCAAGTTGTGGATGTTAGTTTCGTCACATAACATTGCCCTTATCTCTTTGTCAGATGTTTACATAAGTGTACAGAAGCTACTAACTTCAGGAAAAGAAATGGGGGGCATTGCTACCTTTGAGTAGAATGATGGAATGCACAACATTACTTGTAGTATCCAGGGTAGTGACAGATGCACATTTATGTAGCTAAGAAGCTGCCTGGAAATGCTACCTTCTATTTAAACAGAATCTGCAGGACCTGAAATTGACTCCTCTATTTTATGATGGAACTTTTGAACTGTGTTTGTAAAACAAGAAAAGGTTGCTGCAGTTATTTTTTAGAGTGCGGGACACCACTATCTGGACAAAACTGCATATGCATGCTGCTTTTGTAATTCAGATATTTGTTTCATACCTCATGCAAACATACCTATCTAAGAATGAGCCAAACTTTTAATGAACCTCTGCTATTCACTGTAAAAAAATAATACATACTACATTTCTTTATTAGATTCAAGTAACTGCTTTATTCGATTTACACTGCGCTTCAAGCATGATCTGGAAAACACAACTTTAGAAAACAATGCCAGATCTGGAAATAAGTTGGGCTGCCTCTCATAATCCAGATGCAAAGACTAGCAGAACAACAACTGGAGCCTGAGGCTGGTTCCAGATGATGCCTAAAAACTCTTGACATTTTCAGTCCACATATCTGGTGTCTGACAGAAGTCTGCATCTGACATGAACTCACAGAAACTGTATCCCATGTGTTTTCCCAAAGAGAAAGCCCAGGCTACTTGAGTTGTCTGGTTCTGCTGAGTGTAATTTCATAACTCCTAAACTATGCTGCCCTGTGATTGTCTGGTAGGCGTATGCCCTCTGCATCCTTCTGGAATTCAGATGTCATCCCAGTGATCCTATACAGACATTAAGGCTTCTTCCTTCAATACTGAGATTTATCAAACACTCCATAGATTTTGATGTATCATTAGAGTGAAAGTGCTGTTTCAAATGAACAGACACCAACTACTATTAGTAGCAGGCAGTTATGAGAACCAGCAAAACAAAGTACCCATCCCAAATACTCATGTTTCACTGCTCCTCAGCTTGGTACACATAGTCAGAGAATAATCAGCATTTTCATGGTTCTAAGAATATGGATCTTCAGCTCCCACAGGAGTCTGGATTTGCAGCAGACAGAGATTATATACTGCTATAAAGGCTCTTTGTAGAACTACATAAACACTGTTCAAATACACTCACTGCCTAAAACGCAATGCTTTTAAGAGCTAGGTATGTTACAATATTGTTTGTAAGGAAGTGTACACAAAAGCAAAAAAAACCCAATCAAATAACAAATGGATCTGCAAGTTCTCATGTCTCCAGCTTCAGCTTGTTAAGAATTATTCTCTGTACTGGTTTTGGCTGGGATTTACTTAATTTTCTTCATAGTAGCTGGTATGGGACTATGTTTTGGACTTGTGACCAAAACAGTGATGATATCACACCTGTATTTTAGCTATCGCTGAGCAGTGCTTACACAGAGTCAAGGCCCTTTTCTGTTTCTCATGCTGCCGCACCAGCGAGGAGGCTGGGGTTGCATGAGAAGTTGGGAAGGGACACAGCAGGGACAGCTGACCCCAACTGACCACAGGGGTATTCCATACCATGTAAGATCATGCTCAGAAACAAAAGCTGGCATGAAGAAGGAGGAAGTGGGGGGTGACATTCAGAGTTATGGCATCTGTCTTCCCAAGTAACCACCACAGATGATGGAGCCCTGCTTTCCTGGAAATGGCTAAACACCTGCCTGCCAGTGGGAAGCAGTGAATGATTTCTTTATTCTGCTTTGCTTGTGTGCACAGCTTTTGTTTTACCTATTAAACTGTCTTTATCTCAACCCACTTTTGCCTTTGCAATCCTCTCCTGTCCCACTGCTCAAGAGTGAATGAATGGCTGTGTGGGGCTAAGCTGCCCACCGGGGTTAAAATACAACATTCTCTTTTACTTCAAGAGCTATGAAACAAGAAAAATGAGACTGGCTTTCAATCTTAAGACTTCAAAACTTGTTTGAAATACATGCAAGTGCTTTTTACTACCTGACAATATTTTCCCTGCAGTACTGTTTCAAAGAGCAGACCCACATTACACAGCTAGGCACAATTACGTGGAAGACGTATGCTCACATGTTGACTGTTTTCCCATCAAGGGGAGCAGACCAAGTAGTTTCATGAGGTGCACACAACATCTGGCCAAAGTGAGGGCAACAATGCTATGGTACCTCTGAAGAGGGATGTGAACAGGAACCAACATATCCACGCTGTATACCTTATTGCTTTGTGCAGCTTCCAGTTTTGCTACGTGAAACTTTCTTTCCTAGGCATTTCCTCCCACAGTTTAAACCATCAACCATAATATTCTCAGTGGCCAAACTCAAAACACAAGTTATGTGCCTCACAGATAAAAGGCAGAGTTCAGAGAACAGATAAATGGATGAATACTGTTTTCCTACAGCTCTAAATGGGAGCATATATAAGCTGTTCTCCTCTCCAACACCCTCAGCTGGTACAAAGAAACCATTGAGTATCTTTAAAAAAAATGCTTACCAGTAAAAGACCATTCATTTTAGCACATCTGCTCTTTCTGCAAATGGGCCTATCAAAGTACTGGTTAGTAACTTTGAAGTTAGATATAAAGAAAGGGCATGTCAGTGGTCTCTTCAGTTATCAGTTCCATGGTGGAAGCCTTCTCTGGTACAGAAAGCATTACCAACACCCTAAGCTCAGTGCACTCCACAAAATAAATTGCGAACAAAAAAAGAAGTGTTTTAACTTTTGTTTGCCACAGATCTTGATGGAGTTTACAGAAGTTAAGTTCTGGGACTCCAGAATTACAGTTAGCACCAGCACAGTCATCTGCCTTGATATATTCTGAGTTCAGAGCTTAGTTATTTTTTAGATCTAGCACTCCTAGCAGGATCGTAGTGTTTTTCATAACACAGAGCAAGGAAGAGTCACATCCCATGCAATATCCACTTTCAGAATCTAAATTATGTCAAAACAGTTTGTAAACAGTCTGGATTTGCTGACACTGTACCTAGACAGATTTTTACACACTAACTCCCAGAAAGCAAAGCACAGGAAAGTGGCTAGATGGTTCTCTTCTACAGTGTTTAGAACAGTTTAGAACAGTTGCTACTGTCCTGTAGCAAATTGGCTGTGCATAACCTTCAATTACTACAGTATATAAAATACTCACATTAACAACACACCGATATAATGACTGCTGATACTAATGTGGACCTTATATCTCCAGATTAAGCCACTAATTCAGATATCCATTAACAACAGAGTGTATATGGATGTACATGCACCAAAAGGATAAACCTACTTATGAAATCGATTATAGCAAATTAGCCTTTAAGCAAATATTGTCTTAGCCTTTAAGCAAACGTTGGATAAGGCTCAGAGAGAAAGAAGCTGTTCAGTCTTAGAGTTTCTTACAAAAGTAGTTTCTTTCACAGGTTTAAATATGTTTATTAAAAAAAAACAAAACCAAAAAAACTCAAACCAATCAAAATAAGAAGTAGTCTCCTCAGATTACATTCTCGTAACTGATTTTAACCAGGTTGGTTCTGTCCCATGTCTAGCAGGGTGAGAAAGCCAAGCCAGAAAAGTCAAAGCAGAACTAATTTACTGATATGTAACCAACAGAAAAGATACAATTGTAGCCATACTGTGTTTATTTTCTGGTTCGTAACTTAAAGCTGCCAGGAGAAACAAAGTTACACTGCTTTTACAGTCCTTCTTTATTTTTTTTATTATACCTCCTGAGATTTGCTAATACATGTTAGACATTCTCAGTGCACTGTCTTGGACACAAATAGAAAAAACAGGCAAAGCTTACATATCAACTATTAATCTACTAAAACAGAATTTATAACCAGTAAGCACCCTATAAAACATGGATTATCATACAGAAAGCCATGTCTCATTTCACTGGTATCTACTATGCAGTTTACGTATTTGACAAAAAGCCACTTTGCTTCTTTTCACACTAAACATAGAATTACTACATACTCAACATACACGTTTTCAACACATCTGATCAAATGCTTATTTTATATTAAAAAAAAAAAAGATGAGTCGTGTAAATACGTCTATTTAATCTCTAGGACTTTAGCTCACATTCTGCTTTGGTCACAAGTGTAAAAGAGTCTAGTGATCTCATCCTTCTGCCTACAAGGGATGTTTGTGCCCATTACAAAACCACTACACAATCTGACCGTCTCTTCTCAGAAGAATAAAACATGAATAGCAGGAAGTGTGTCAGCCAGGAATGAGATAGTGACAGGGTGAAGATACTAAGACTGACGCCAGCCAACAATACTAATGTCATTTTCAAAAGCATGAACCTTGTCTGCAGAAGGATTATAAATAATACAAGGAATAAAGGAGCAACTTTTGTCTAAATGTCAGAACAAAGCCAATAGAATATTATGTTATAGCTACATTTTCTTGCATAATGTTTTGAAGTTTTATCTTAGCACTCAAACACTAGCAAAAGAATATAGACATGTAAACAATACCAATGGGATGGATTCCACGAAGGATGTCAACACCTGCATACATCAGTTCAACAAGTTTTAATGACAGAGAATAGTTTCAGCCCTGTAATGTGATGATGCTAGGGAGAGTTCACCTGAGCCATAAACTGTTAAGGGCTTTCTTAGCAGAACTGCACAGTTCAAAAGCCAGAGCCTCCAAAGCTGTTACACAAGGACATCCTTCCCAACCATTCCCTGGTCCATGTATTCAAAAAAAAAAACAAACAACCCACTAATCCAATGCAGGAAGAAGAGAGAAAGCAGTTTGCAAGAAATTATTCACCTCTTCTCTCAAATCAAGGTACTTGAAGGGAAAAGGCTTTAAGGGGAGTCTCTTCTTCTACAAAGACCATTTTATACATTTTTCCCTAAATATATTGCTTGAGTTAACATAATCTCCAGAACGTATGGCTTCAAAATTTTGAAAATTGAAAAAGCTTTTCCATTACTTCTTTTTGGTTAAAGAACGTTAATCCAGTTGAAGATAACCACTAGACAGCTCACATACCTTTAATATGTACATACCCACTTAAAATTCTCCACTAGAAGATTCATCATTGGCAACTTCATTAAAGAACTCTCACCCCCCATTCCCCCCCACCAAATCCATGTTTAGTCTACTTGCAAAGTAATACAGTTTGGGCAGGCTTTAGTGCTACCAGTTCATTACTAAATATTTTCTCTCATAAAGATTTTACGAACTGTTAGAATATTTTGCTAAGCATGTAAACAACATGTTGTCATTTTTCACTTGCAGACTCCGTATTTCCAGAAGTCCTGATTGACAAAGTACTTCTAAACCTGCCTTCCCATATAGTTATACATATAGAGAAGAGACAGGCCAGTAAATTTAAACCTAGTGTCCACTTCAGAAGGGAGGAAGTACAGCTATATCTATACATATATAGATCCCAAGATTCCTTGGGAATATAGGATTAAGTGATTTATAAAGAGCAAAGGAAAACAAGCAAGTCTATCTGCTGAACCGTATAGGTTAAATGACCAACTAAAGCATCCATAAAATCCACAGTTACTGACCAAGGATCTTTACTCAACATAGGTAGCTTTACACTCTGATTATACAGCTTTTCTTTCAACAGACCTTTCTCTTGGCAGCAACCCTATAACCTAGATTTAGATGCTAAAGGGTTTCCTGAGACTACTCCATTAAGCAGCAGAATAGCAATTGCAGAAATGGGTGAAAATGGAGCTTGTTTCTCATATGCCCTCAAATGGAAGGAAGGATGAGAAATTCACTGGGCCCGGAGTTGCTACGCCTCCCCCCCAGCACCACTCATGAGCTCTCAGAAGGAAACAGTATCTACAAGCACAGCACATTTAACCAACACCAGTAACTACGAGGTGATTAGAGCAAGACAACAAATGCACAGACACCTCAAAGAGGTGTCATTATAAGCTGCTCTCCAAACACTCCATTTTTACATGCTGGAAGCAGTAAGATCTCTTAAGACAGTTCTTATGGACCTGGTAAGACTAAAAGCGGCTATGACCCTCTTCTGCCCCAAATCACCAGGCAGAGCATTTTTATTCACACAAGTCTTTTTACTTTCAAGCTGTTTTTCTAAAACTTTCTACCTGTTGGTTTTTTGAGCCACTGCTGGTCACAGCATATCATCCTTCTTTCTAGTAATAGAGAGTAGGATGCAAGTCTACTATCCTAGAGACAAAAGCTGAAGCTTTTCTTCCCTCTTCCTATCTGTAAGAGCCTTACAAGTCTAATAACGTTTCACTGTGTTTCATCAAAAGCTCCTAAGTATTATGTAAGATGAAAAAACTTTAAATGTTTTTATAAAGCTTTGTTTTGTTAAACCTGAAAGCCCCCCAAAATTATGAGAGAATACTTTCAGATGCCTGGGAAAAAAACGCACAGTAAAAAATAAGAAGTGACAAGTTCCCTATTGTCATGGTTTAACCCCAGCCAACAATTAAGCATCATGCAGCTGCTCACTCACTGCCCCCCCCGCCCCCGCAGTGGGATGGGAGAGAGAATTGGCGGGAAAAAAAGTAAAAACTCGTGGGTTGAGAAAAGAACAGTTTAATAGAACAGAAAGGAAGAAACTAATAGTAATAATAATAACAATAATAAAGTGACAATAATAATAATAATAGGATTAGAATATACAAAACAAGTGATGCACAGTGCAGTTGCTCACCAGTCACCAAATGATGCCCAGCTAGTTCCCAAGCAGCAATCCCCCCTGTTTATATACTGAGCATGACTTCATATGGTCTGGAACATCCCTTTGGTCAGTTGGGGTCAGCTGTCCCAGCTGTGACCCCTCCCAACTTCTTGTGCCCCCCCAGCCTCCTGGCTAGTGGGGTGGGGTGAGAAGCAGAAAAGGCCTTGACTCTGTAAGCACTGCTCAGCAGTAACTAAAACATCCCTGTGTTATCAACCCTGTTTCCAGCACAAATCCAAAACATAGCCCCATACTAGCTAACATAAAGAAAATTAACTCTATCCCAGTCAAAACCAGCACTCCTATCATAACAAAAATGCTACTTTTACTCTACAAGATACAAGCAGTGGTCTTGGACAGAAATACTTCACAACAGCAGGAGTGTGTCTTGTGCTCTAACATTCCCTCCCTTAAAAGCATACCTTAAGAAATGTTGTGCAGCTGTACAGTCATAGATAAGAAGTAAAACAAATTGTGACTCTTTTAACCACATCTTCTAGATTGGCAATCATTCATGACACTCATAATTACTACTTCCCTCCCCCCCGAAAACAAACCCCTCTTTCATATGAGACTGGAATTTCTTTTCCTGACTCCGATTTCCGTGAAAGCATCCCACAGAATGCCTCACTATTCCTCTCAGTTTGGTCTACAATCTAGCAGATTCTCCTCCTGCAAAGTAAATTATTATTCAAGCGAATTTGATATTTAAACATTTCTTTCAGGGATTACCAGATTAGAGGTCTCCTTCTCTGAGGATTCCCCTCCTTCTAACAGCTTCCCCCTACCCCCCATGCTATTCAGAACTGCTGGAGCCAGTTCTATTAACCAGTTCTTCTCGGTACAAATTCTTCTGATAACTCATGTCCTCCGTAACCCTATGTTAAATAGGCAAGTCCTGTTCTGAAGAAATTATAAGCAAGTGTCATCTTTTGCCTAAAATAAATTTCCACTGTTGGATAAAAGCTGTATCTTATCCTTTCAAATACTGTCTGCAGACAATCATACAGTAAGGGAATTCCTATTGACAGCCTGCCACTGTCAGTTAGTGCATATACAGAATTACTTTACATTGTAAAAAACATGTTTGTTATCACTGACACTTCCCTCTAAATCACTTCATCATGAATCCAGATAAATCTGTTTGTCAAAGAAACTACCTATTTAATTGCATGGTCTATTTAGTGTTCAGGACAACAGGAAACGAATACCCATGCAGGAACCCTTAGACACTAATTTAAAATAGAGTAGTCCCTTTGTAAATATAGGTGTTCAAAGAGACTTCAAGGTATAACGCTTGCAAGCCCAGGTTCAAGAAGTTAAAATCTTGACCTTCTTTTTCTAAGACACCTATTTTACTAGTGCTTAACAATGCTATGAGCTTCTCTGAATGAAAAGGAACACTGCACATTCATAACTCAGAAATATTATCACTAAGTGGAGCATTAAGAATCTATTACCTAGCATTATCTTCTAGATATCCTTGGCTGACAGGTTTTAAGAACTTCAGACTTATATTTTCTTACCTAGTTCAGTAACTTGTCGATCAAAAGGACAACGAACTGCTCTGCCATGAAGGGGAAGCCGGGTAAGACAGTCATGGCAGACAGTATGGCCACACAAAAGCAGCCGGGGAACTTTGTCACCTTGCAAAGAAAATACATCTTCACAGACACCACACTCAAGAACCTGTAATTTAAAGAGACTATATTTGGTTTGGAGCTGATAAAAAAAAGCAAAACTTCATACAGTAACCCATGTGACGCAGTTTATTTTACAGAAGTTCCTGCAATCACAGCAGATAGGCTGAGTCATTAATTTTGCTTTGTACACACAAATAATGATCATACAAATGATACTTAAAAAATAAATAAATAGACACGAACAGAACATTTTAACTCTTCAGCATCCCACCTGATCACCACTAGTTCTTGCCCACTTCGTTTAATGCACCGCCACACAAAAAGCCCGCTGGTCAAGCAGCACAACTAAGTACACAGAAACGTCCTTGCAGGAAAAGGAAACGGAGGGCAAGACCCTGCCAAAGCAGACTATCAGCCGGCGGAGAAAGTTTCCATTCATAGGTGACGCACATAATAATGTCAGTCATACCAAGGTAGCCATTTACGAAGCTACAAACGCAGCACCGATGTAGCAGGAACAAACAGTACGGGACCAGAACACCTTAAACCGCCAATAAAAAGCGAAATTGACCGTCATTTAGGGGGAAAAAACCCCCAACCAAACAAAAAAAAAAAAACCCAAAACCCAAAAAACCAACTCCCGACAATCCGTAAGACAATAGCGTCAGCTAACCACCTCGGGCAGCCCAGGCGTTACGATTTCTCCGAGACGGCTCCCCGCTGTGAGGCAGTCACCAGTCGCCCTCCCCCTCACACAGAGGCCTGCCGCCTCGCAGCCCGCTCCCTCCGAGGCACCGCGCAGCAGACCGGCTCAGCGCGGACGAGGCGGGGAAAGGGCTTCGGAAGCTCCCCGCCACCTCAGGGGACGCCTCCCGTCCCGGAGCCCCCCTCGCTCCCGCGCTACCCCTAACCCTCAGACGGGGCAGCGACGGCGCAACCCCCGGCCGCCACAGCCTGCCCTGCCGCAGGAGGCGGCCGAGCCGGGCGGCGCGAAGGGCCGAGCAGCCCGTCCCACCTTCACTGCGGCGCCAGCCGGGCCGCGGCCGCCGCCACCGGACCCCCGACTGCCGTCCAGCCCGGCGCCAGCCCCGACCTTGTTTACACCTAGGGCCGCCATCTTGGGGAGGGCGGAGCAGAGCAGCCACCGGCAGGAAGGAGGAGGAGGAGGATGGAGGAGGAGGATGGAGGAGGAGGATGGAGGAGGAGATGGTGGGCGCCGCCACCCCTCCCCCCCCGGCTCCCCGATAAGCGCATGCGCTCCCCCGCCGCCGCACCGGGCCGGTCTGCGACCGCCTCCTTCGACGCGCACCAGAGAACTACGGTTCCCATGGTGCCGCGCGGCACGGCGGCGCCCTGTGGCTCCTGGCGGACTACATATCCCAGCGTGCAAAGGAGGAGGCGGTGACTCCCCCCGCCCCCCCACCCGAACGACCACGGGACACTCGTCCGCCAGCGGGGGAGCGGGCGGCAGTGCGCTCTGGGGGCTGTAGTTTCGCCCGCCGTGCTGGTGCCGTGCCGTGACGGTGACGAGCTGCATCCTGGGAGAGCCGTTTCCGGGTTCGGCGGTATTTACCGCGCCCGGGCTCTACGCCCAGGTTCGCCTCGCCTCTCCTGACCGAGCCTTCTCCGCCCCCGGCAGCGTTTTGGCTCATCTGCCCTCCCGCAGGGGTGAAGGCTGGCGCCATGGACGTTAACCAGCCCAAGCAGGAGCACTTGCTGGCTCTGAAAGGTACCGACAGGGTGGCCCGGCGGTGTCCGCCCGCCCTCGCGGGCCGTTCGTGCCGCGGCAGCAGCGCGCTCCGCCGGGCCTGCTCCCTGGGGCCGGCCTGAGGGGCGAGGCGAGGCGGGCCGGGCCCGGGGGAGAGGCGGGGCGATGCGGCCGGGCCGGGCGGCGCGGTCGGGGCGGGGGGGGGAGCGGCGCGGGCTGCCGGTTGCGACGCGGTCGTGAAACAGTGTGTTCGTTCCGGAGGCTCGGCCGTTACTTCCCTCCGTTTCAGAAGAAGGCCGAGTAGGGAGCGGCCGGCGGCGGGGCGCCCGGCGGGGCTTGCCCGAGGGGCAGAAGAGGGTGGCGGGGACGGGGACGGAAGGCCCGGCACGACCCACGGGGCTGCTCGATGCGTTTGCGTTTTGCAGAAGGCTTTCAGCAGTTCGGAGCGAATATTGCTTTTAAATTTGCTTTCCGGTTCCCTGCTTGGCTGTTGTTTGGGTCTTTTGCCCCTTTAACCTCATGCTTAATGCGCAGCTACTGGGCTTACATCCTTGGTTCAGGAATCGCCAACAGCGAAAATAAAAACGTGTGTGTCTCTCGCATACCTTGCAGAATTAATACGGAAATCGAGAGAGCACTATAAAGAATTTGATTGTTTCTGCTGGCAGTTGGGTACCAGTAGGTCAGCAGTTGAAATACTGAAAAGCCTGAATCTACTTTCACCTTATTTCAGTCAACAAACACAATATTTACTTTCCTTTTTTTTCTAACTGTGTTTGTTTATAAAATAAATGCTCCTAGTTAAGTAGGAGTAATAAATAGTTGGTTAAAATCTCAATTCTGCAAGCAATTCTAAATCAGTGAGGCTGCTCAGATGGATTAAGTAGTGCAGGTGTGTAGGTTATTTCAGAGCCCATCTTCTGCCTGTTTAGTAGTTTTACAGCACTCCTCAAGAGAGAGTTTTTAATGGGTCTGCATGTCACTGTAAAATCTGTTAACCATAATTCAAAGATCAACAAGCCCCTTTTCATATATGCGTACACACACACAAAATAAAGCCAAAAACCCTGAGAACGTGAAATATCATCAGCTGACATTACAAATGCATTTTGATAGTAATTAATTCAAAGCAAAAAGCATTTTGATGGATCATTTTGCTTTTGCAAGAAACCAGTATAATCCTCGGTCTTGTATCGAATTTGGTGCAGTGTCCAGGCTGTAGATTTTGCAAAAGAAGTGAGAAAGGTATCAGGGTTTGTTTGCGTTGTGACTATTTTAAACAAAATCTTGACAGTGTAATGATTAAGCAATTCTAGATTTTATTGATTTTAATATCATTGTATATTGCTAATCTCTGGCAGGGAGCCTGAAATGATTACAAACTTGTTAGGTGGGGAAAAACAGGAAAGGAAGAGAGTACATGTTATGTTATGTTTCATAGTGGTGTTTGCAGTTTTCCCACACACATGTTCCCCCCTCCCCCTCCACATTTAATATAATTTTTGTATGAAAGAAGGCAGCAATATATGAAAATGTATGAAAGTATAAAGTCTTTAAGGACTTAATGAGTCTTAGTTACTCTAAAAGCCTAAAAAATTAAGGAATTAGCAGGTCCTTCAGCTAAGGACTGAAAGGGTGGCTGCATGTGTTGCTCAGAAGCTCTGAGACTAAAACTAAATGTGTAGTTCTGATATGAAATGGAAGCAGACAACTTTAATTTGCCTATATCACTTCCCTTTTGACTTGTGACTTTAAAAACTGCTATATTGGTCAGTACTATTTCAGGAAGGGTTTTGGTAACACACATGTTTTCTAGCTGCTTTATATGCCCTGCCTTAAAATGTTGAAGTGTAGGAGGAAAACACTTTATAAAAAAAAAATAATAGGTTTGTCTGGTAAATTTGAGAAAATAGGAAGTAGTAATTTTTGTCTTTTAATATGCATCACAGCAGTATAGCAAGAACCAACAGTATAGCAAGAATAATGACGGATGGCAAGTATGAGGTGGTAACAGTAAAAGAGTACTCTTGGGAGGGGCAGTGTTGAGTAAACTGCGTGCATATGGATAATTTAGGGTACCGAGGTTATGCTGGTAATGATGAAATACAGTTGCTAATGTTCAGCCTGGATAAAGTAGAATGATCTAATATGTATCTCGCTTATTTTTTACTACATGTTGTTTTTCTGTAAAATATCCTAGCAATATTTTTCTTAATATGGTAGTATCTTATTTTTTTATAATACTTCTGCTTTAGGTCCTGTTTTCCACTGATCTTTGCAGCACGGGTCAAGGAAATTCTTGTAAATAAGGTGTTTCAGTCTCGATTTGAGAATCCTAATCAAGAGACTGTTCCTTTTCTTAAGACTAACTGGATTCCTACTGTACAAGCATGGAAGTGGTCTTGCATTATCGACCACATCAGAGAGATCTAATAAAACTGCAGAAATTTGCAGAAGCAGCAGTGAAGGAGTTTCCCATTCGTCAGTTACCACGATTTACACCCTGGTTTCCGAATGATTTATACAGACTTCCCCTCAAACCAAAAAAGCTGCCACCTGTTATTTCTTGTGAGGAAGCAGAAGAATTGAAACAACTTTCTACAACTTCAGAATATGTTACAGGATCTCCTGATTATGACTGCACAAAAAATCTCCTTGAGTTTCAGTCTAATGTGAAACGTGGGCAGACTTTAATCCAAGCTCAAACTGTTCAAACACCAATTAACTTGGAGAATCAAGGAGACCTGCCACCTAATGGAAAGCAAAAATTGAAAAGGTCTTGGAGTGTCTCTCTCCCTAGCCCTAAGCTTAAAGAAAAGATTCTTCCTTTATCTCAAGAACTGCAAAATAATTTGGAAAGACTAAAACTGCATGCGTTTTATAGAGCAAAATGGACAATCGAACAGTCTATTTGTAATAATCAGAATTTGGAGGACATCTGGATAAAACTGAATAGACTCATCAAGCAGAATGAATTGCCATCTTGCAATGCTACTATCCAAAGATCTGTGGGACAGATATGGATTTTCTGTGATATATTATACTGTGAATATGTTAGAAATATTCTTAGGGAAAAGCTAAGCCTTACTGATAAAATGAATTTGCTTGTACATAAATTTGGAATTATATTTAGTTTATAACTGTGAGATAGAGTTTCAGTATAAAATTGCTGTCTGAAGTACTAGAGTTTTTAAGCAGCTTAGAATATGTAAACAACTGATGAATTAATGAGCAGAATACTACTTAATATTACTTTGCTACAGTTTTTTAACTGCAATAAATATATTTATTTAACTTTGTTTTCCCAGGAGATTTATAAATGGTTCTATTAAGATTAGTAAGTTTCTGTTTGGATTAGTACTGCATTTTGTAGCTTTTCTCTACCTCAGTGGTCTAAAGGAAAAAAATCAAAATAAAAATTCCAGACTATTACGCCAAGCTATGTCAGATAATAAAATGTATGCTTTCAATCAAGCAACATACATCCTTACTGTGCATCTTTAAATTTAGGAGAAGGAAAAATATTTTTAAGTGTTATAATTGCTATAAGGATGTGTAACTATTTTTGAACTGAGGCTTTCAAGATCTGATTATTTTGTGAAAGTAGCGGGGGGAGGGGAGGGGCAGGGTGCAGTTTAATGAAAGCATAGCCCTCGCATGAAATACAAACTTACTTTCTATTGCGTGTATATGCTGTCTTAGTAATGTTATCCATATTTTCCTAGAAATACTCATGAAAGTTTCAGTGGAAGTTGTGCACTGAAAAATAATGAACAACATAGCATTTGCTGGTTTATGACTTTGGTAATAAGATCTTTTTTTTTTCCTGATGTTGCTGGTCTTCTGTCTCTAATTATATTGGGGAACAAGAAAGGACTAACTTCCAGCTACAGGTCAGGAAATTAAGAAATCAGACTTCTATCTGTAAACCTCTATTTGTTGTGATTATGGAAAGTAAAGGTCTCTGAGGACTTGAGTGCATTTTATGGTGATAAAAGGCTAAGTTCAGCATGACTTTTTGTCACCTGAAAGAATAAAGTGTTTCGAGGTCATGTTTCGAGGACATGACAAGGTCATTGTCCCTGCTCAATTCAGTGTTTGGAGGCTCAGTAGAGTGGTTCAACTGGAATCAACATGACTGCAAAGGAATGTATTTCTAGGCACCACTGCTAACTGCAGATAATTTTGCTGTAGGTGGAGGTGAAGGTCTGTGGCATCTAGAAAAGGGGGAAAATAAGTGAATGTTATTTGTAGGTTGTTAGATTATCATTAACACTGATCAAATAAAGTGCATGTAAATGTAATAGAGATCCCTCTGTGTAAAAACTAAATAAAATCCCCTTGGAGTTTTACTTACATTTTTCTTTTGACATCCTTATATTGGAATAATTATATTTTATTATAGGCATTATATATCTTTTTGTAGTTTAAAATTAAGGATATTGCTCAGTTTGGATCATTGGCATTTATTTCTAAACTTTGGCTCAATGTTAAGGGGGTCTTATATTGACATTTGGGGTGTTTGTGACATTTAATATTAACACGTAGCAAAACTGATGTAAAATGCTGTCTAGAGTAACTGAGGATCATTATTAGTTTTAAAGCTTATAAAGCCAAGTTACTTCACTGGAAATTATTTTTCTGAGCTTAACATAATAGTAACAAAGTTTCTTTGTGTGTCAGCATTTTTAAAGAGATAATGGAGTAGAATGCAGCGTGATTTGAGTTTTAATGTTGTATTTTTTGTCTAGGATCTTAGAATAAAAGATGAGGCGTCATCCTGCAAAGAAACAGTATTTTCCAATATTGAGTAGTCCTATTAAATAATCTACATATCATAATTTATTTGTTTCTTTGTTCCATGATCTATTTATTTATTTATTGTCTTAAATGTGACTAAACTCAATCTGTAACTATTCCTTCAGAAACAGTCAGCAAGTACTAGTTTATATGGGCTTACTGTAGATTTGAATAAAATTAGGTAACCACCAATAATATAGTCCCACTATATTTAATATAGCAACAAAAGAGCTAAACAAACACCTTACTAAACAGAAGAAGAGATTGGTGTTGCTGTTCAGTGGTAGCTGTCAGCTTTCTGTTTTTTTGGTTGGCTTGTATGTGGATAATGATACATATGCTACTAGCTGTGAGCATCTCAGCTGGATAACTGCCACATAGCAAAAAGTGAATGCCACATTTGGTTTCTCTACAGAATTATTCAATCTTGGGTAGCACCAATGTACAAGCTGAAATCCAGACTTTCATTTTGAAACGTTCCAGAAATGCTTAGTTCATATGCATGTATAATTTAGTATTTATCTTCTTCATTTTCAGTGTTGAATCTGGTTCTCCATTTACCCTGTTTCATATATTTTGGGGCTTTTTATTTAGCTCGTGGTTCTAAGCCTTCATATTTTTCAACTTTTCACCATAACAAAGAGAATGTATTACCTTTTTTACGTGAAAACTGAGATTTGTTTGTGTCGATACTAACTTACATAGGTCTGCTGTATTGTAGTGTAAGTTCTTGTGGACCAATGCAGCCCACTGCACCCAAACATATATGAAATATTTGAGTAATTTACACAACTGTAAATAGTGAATGCTGACCAGACATGTAAGATGTACAAAAGTACAATAAAGATAAAAACACAGTACGTGTGTCAGTGCAAGGATGTTGATTAACTTGTTGCAGTCAAGAGAAATCCTTTCACTTTTATTTTTCAGTTTTCAGAAATTAGATGGTTTTATGTTTTTTAAGCTTCAAAGAAAAACAAATCAGTGATTTTTACGTATTCTGTCCAACACCTAAGCTTACAAATGCTCAACTTTGTTTCATGTGAATGCTTTCATAAGAAGCTATATGCAAGATTAGGGCCATTGGCTTATATGAATAGGGAGCAATTCTTTTAAGAAGCAACATCTTAAATCTGTAATACAAATAAAAATCATGTAATTCTGAGTATTCTGAGTTAAAATAGCCTTTGAAAATACCACTTTCTTTAATAGCAAGATCTCAATTATGTTGATTTTTGTCAGTATCAATAAAACAGGTTTTTTTCTAAGTGTGTTCCTGAGGTTTTTATGATGGTTCTGCTGGTTTGAGTTTGAAGTTCATGACTAAAAGAAAAAGCAGTTGTATAAATAATGTAGGCTTTTAGACTTGCAACTCTATCTTGCATATGTTTGGGAGATTAGGGTGTAAATGCAACTCCTTATAGCCTGGAGTTGGACTTGAAAGGGTCTGTTCTAGTCATCATGTCCTGTTCTAGAGCAACCAGGATCACAGAACAGGCATTTAGCCTAGAAGAATCCACAAAAAATCAAACTGGTATACTTTTCCTGAAGTCCAGAAAGCACTTAACCCTGTAACAGCTATAAGACCATTAGCCTGTAAGATTGAAAGCAGTAGATGTTAGTGCACTAAGGGAATAAAGCAAGAGGGAGCAATGGCGTCACCAGTTCTCTTGTATCTCAGAGTAGCAGGAAATTTTTTATATTCAAAAAGGCCAGGTGATCCAAAAAGGTGTAACCCTTTTTCAGGCTAAGATTTGGTGGTTGTGGGGTTTTTTGGTGAAAGGAGAGCAAGACAAAATCATACTTCTAAAAAAAATAAATTAAAAAAATACTTGTTTCATTGACCTATGGTTTATTTTCTGATTTTTGCAGTGATGAGGCTAACCAAACCTACTTTGTTCACTAATGTTCTCGTGACTTGTGAAGAAAGAGATTTGCCAGGTATGTTGTTTTCTACTGACTGATTATTATGTGTGTATTAACAGGTTTAAGCAATGTGAGCACCTGAGACTTAGATGTCAGAGGAGTCTTACAACCTCCCATAGATGGTAATCTGAAGCAGCAATATATTTTATGTTTGGTAATGTCTATAGGAAAATACAAAGGTGCACTCTACAACTCTTGACCTACAGCTTTGAAAGCTTGGTGATGATATTGCAAGCAGGTGACCTCAGTGTCTGAGCAATTAACACACAAGGTGGAAGGCAGTTGTGAGAGAGAAATGTGTAATTGTAAAAAGTTTGGCGTTACTGTTGTCTTTATCTGGAAAAAATGCCCTGGTAGTTAGAACCAACACATGAATGTTGTGGGGAAAATTATTTTGCAAGAATCACTGCTTTTGATTTGTGTTACGCTTGGGGTACAGTCATAAATTGGAAATGCTTGGGTTGTTCCCCAGTAATAGTTGCAGTCTATAAGTCAATTATAAGAAAGAGGCAAAGGAAGGACTCAAGGAAACAGGATCGTGTGCAAATACAAAACAAGCAAGGAAAGAAAGTAAGTGGGGTTTATGATCTCTGTTATGTAACGTGCTTTACTCAGCCAGAATTTCTCTTGATGTTAATTTGAGCAATGCCTTTGGGATTGTATACTGAATGGTTTATTGGACACAAGTGCATGGAAGTAAGTTATAATTTATAGGCAGGCCTATAGATCTCTAACAAGTTGGTTGTAAAATGAGTATGGCTAAAATAAAGTACATCTAAATAAGTGATTGTCATAACTTATATGTAGACTAAGCTTTAGACTTAGCAAATATTTAGATACTAGCAATTTGATATTTCTACAGGTGGTCTATTTAACCAACTCATGAAAGATGATCCTTCTACTGTAAAGGGAGCAGAAACTTTGATGCTAGGAGAAATGCTGACTTTGCCTCAAAATTTTGGGTAAGAATGAATTATTGTAACTGTAACATGCAAGGTTTGGGATTCATTTAGCAATAATGTGTTTATTACTTTTCTTTCTTTTTGAATATCATTGTTATGCAATGAGATATTCAATCATCTTAAAAATAATCTGTGGCTTGATTTATAATGTGACATAATATGTAATTGTCTGCTGCCTGACATTTCTTGACTGTAGCCTGACTTTAAATGTAGTAAGAATTGAAAGTCAAAAGAAATTTGCCCCTGAATTTCTAATGTAATGCACTACTCTAAATCACATCTTGTACTAACAGAGTTTGCTACAGTGATTTTTGTGGGTACTGTAAGATATCTTCTTACTCTTCTCAGATTATCTCAAAAAATTCTGATTTTTGTTCTCTTTTGAAGTTGTTTGTTTTAGAAGGATGACATTTAGAAGTATGGGTGTGAACATACCAAAGTACTTCTAGGATTTGATCTGGCAAGCATGTGTGTGTGCGTGTGTGTGTGTATATATATATATATATTTTAACTAGAACTTAAAGGAGTTTCAGTGAAGTGATCTGTTTGGGTGTTTTTAAGTAACTGTTACTAAATTTTTTTTTTTTTAAACACAGAAATATATTTCTGGGAGAGACGTTTTCCAGTTACATTAGTGTACACAATGATAGTAATCAAGTTGTCAAGGACATACTGGTGAAGGTATGTGAAGATGAATCTACTTACTGGATTTATGAAAAAAAAAAATTATGTTGAGTATGTTTTCTGACAATACCTTGCATGTTTGGAAATCAGAAACAGTAAGACATAAAAATTGAAATTATGATAAAAATATTTAAAGACTAAAATGAAAAACTAAGATTGTATTAAAAAAAAAAAAGATATGTTATAAAGCTTCTCTGGAGAACTGGTGTAGCAAAACCTCCACAGCTAAGAAATTGGAGTTACATTTGCTTACTTGCACTTTCAGTGAGGTCATCAAAGCAAGTCTCTGTAAAGCATGCATTGACTTGTATTCTGCTTATATTTCAAGCAAGTTCTTCTCTAGTGCATTGGTTTTTTGCGTCTTCTGCTGAACAAATAATACATTGAGAATAGAAATTTTGGAAGTAATTGTGAACTCAATGTGTAAAGTGAACAGATATTTTATAAGCTGCATGTTAAAGGCTTGGACCATATATATTTTAGAACTTGTCTTTAGCTTTGACAAGTATCTCATCATCTTAACATACCTTGGTTATATTATATGTATAAAAGCATGTAGGGTGCAAAATGCTTAGTGAAACCTAGTACTTTGTAACGTAAGTTATTTTTCTTTAGATTGCTTTAAGCAGCTGCAGTTCTAACCAATGTTTTGGTTTTGTCCCCAGGCTGATCTTCAGACAAGTTCTCAGCGCTTGAACCTTTCAGCTTCTAGTGCAGCAGTGGCAGAACTTAAGCCTGACTGTTGCATTGATGATGTGATCCATCATGAAGTAAAGGAGATAGGAACACACATGTAAGGTTTTAAATTTTTCTATGATAAAATGAGCTTAAATGAAATTGCAGCACATGCATGCTATTCTGTTGCTGCTTTGATATAGGCACAAAATCTAAAGTACTTCAAAGTTATTTTCCAAAACATTGTTTCTTTCAGCTTAGTTTGTGCAGTAAGTTACACTACGCAGACAGGAGAGAAGATGTACTTCAGAAAGTTCTTCAAATTTCAGGTATCGCATGAAGTATTCTACTTTTAATAATTGGATGAATCTGGAAAACCCGTTTTAAAACATTTGATACTTCAAAAGCACTTCTACGTACTAAAAATCTGTTTGACTTTTGAAAGTGAATTGATAAAAACTGTCACTTGAAACTTCACATGAACCGATGGTTTCTAATTACCATGCAGTTAAACATTTCAGAAATAATAAATATTACATCTTGTAATTTTTATTCATTTATTGAGAAAGAAAAACCTGCTTTATAAAAAAAACCCCCTTTTTTAGCAGCCAGCTTTATGATTATGATTATTTTTAAACAGAACAAGTATTTTTCTGGCACATCTAACCTTGGAGTTTAGATTGCAAATTTCTGATTTTTCTTTTAGTGTCTGTAACCTTTTTTAAAATTGGATCTTAGTGGTTTGTTTTTTAAAGGAAACTAAGCAAAGCAGTCTAATGTGTTATATCTGACTAATACACAGAGAAGTAACTGATAGAGTTGAAACGTTTCGTTCCACTGCACAAACTTCAAGACTTGAGAATAACTGAGGAAGGCAGGAAATTACTATTATCTGTAGACTCTTTCTGGCAGGAAAGAGTCTATTTGAGCTGTGTATTTAATGGATGTTTATTTTTAGAGAAGTATGCTGCGACTTGGATAATTGTGGGCTCTTTCCTATAGCCTGGAAGATTAGATGACATGCTTTACTGAATACATTTTTAAATACTTTCAGAGTGTCTGGCAATACTGGAGCATCAAATAATTAAGACCTGTATCTTTTCCAAGTTGCAGGTGATTTCATTTTGCTCTTTTCTAGTACTCTATATACTTCAGAAAAGAGCATTTCAGTCTTTAGAAGGCTAAATTGCTATGCGCTACAGACGAAGAACACCCGAGTGCTGTTAGTAGTTGTAGGCCTTGAAATGGCAGGTATTCATTAGTCAAAGGTGTTTCCACCAATCCTAGGGAAAATCATTCCATGTCAATTTTCATTTTATGTGCTCCTCTGAACCAGAAACTTGGCAGTGTTTCTTCATATTCATTGAAGCTGATTTTCATCTTTCTGTGTTTTGTCTTGTTCTCCTTGTGAAACTGTTTTCCTTTCTCCATTCTTCATGCCCCAGGAGTTCAGTATTCTGTCCCTTGGTCTCCTCTAGGCTTTCACTGATCACTAACGTACGTGTGTGCAGACTTCCAGTTGTCATCATCTCTCCCTTCCCTACCCTTGTTCTTGCCAGAGCCTGGTTCAAGATGTTGATTGGTCTCCTTTAGATTTGATATGGAAACTTATTTGTGCACATTTTTAAGGAGTCTACATGCATATTGTAATTTCTATGTTTTTTCACGGAATCCAGCACAGGCAACTTTAATGTCAAAATAGCTAAGGCCAGCATCTGTCAAATTTGAAGCAGTTCAAAGAAGAAAGTGCAAGAGCTTCTCAAAAAGTATATATACACTTTAACACCATAAATATTCTGTGATTCATTATGAGAAAAACACTGAGCAATTTTGGCTGTTTTTTTTTTAATTTAACATGGAGACAGCAGCTAGAAAATCTGAGAACAAAACAAAAATATTACAGAAAACTGAACAATGTCTTTATGATGGGAATTAATGGCTGCTAGTGACTGAGGTGCCACCAGCTATTTTGTAACAAAAAAAACGAAACCAAACCAAAACATTTTCTTTGAGAGATCCTCAACTTTCTCAGTTATGTTTTCTAGGATCTTTTAAGCTGAACTGGTGTTACAGTTGGTTTTAAACAGCTTCATTTGCAACCATTATAGGTAGTTTAATACTGATCAATAGTGCCTTTTTGTTCCAAAGTTTTCTCTTGAGTAATTAACATCATTATGTTTATATGGAGAAGGAATGATTCTTTCTAAAGTCTGGTTGTTGTTTGGTTGGGGGGGTTGTGAATGTCACTAATCATCTGATTTTTACTGGAATGAATGGAAAGAGAAAGAAAACATCAGCATTTAGGGAAATTAAGAAGCTTACTGAAACAAAATATTTGGTGGAAAAAAACCACTCAACCAACAAACACCTAAATGAAATTTCAATATTTTTTTTCTGACTAGAGAGAGAGTTATTATTTGAAATATTTGAACATTATGCCTGTTATAATGTGAAAATCTGTGAAGACTACTTAATCTTGAATCCTTCAGGGCTAAAAAAAATTGTTCACAGCTTGGAACTTTAGGGGTCTCTTAGGATACAGTATACTTACATGTAAAGAAAAGAAAAGTTTCCCTGTGTAAAGGGAAATAAATGTCTTCAGCAAGATAATTTAAATCTGTTTCCATACAAGTATAATAGAAGATTATTTCTTTCAGTTATGTCAGTGTATATCCATTTCATATTGGAATGTGTTAACTGAAGTGGCTTTACGCACAAATTGAAGCACTTAAGAACCACAACTTTATTATCACCTTTTATATCATTGAATTGTTTTGTTTTCCTTTGCTGATTTAATCTCATGTGATTAAAATGATGTATTGGCTTTTTTATTTCTTGTAACAGTTGCATTTTCAAGAAGGAAGTGAAGCCTAGTAATGGTTTGTGCTTAAGCTAATCACGTGAATAGTTCTCCATTTAATTTATTTTTAGAGGAGCCCTCAGCAACTTTTGTTTGCTGCAGAACACTGAAGGACTTGTGAATATTACATAGTTCTTGCTCACTCTTGAAAGCAAGTGCAGACCACTTCAGGATACAAGATGGATATAATGTTATTTTACAGACATAGATCTACTTAGTGCACTGCATTTGTCTGGTTTCATAAGAGGCCAGTGCTTGGGTGGAGAAGTGTTTGTTTTCAATTGGAGAAAATTGCTTAGTAGCAAAGCAGTCAAGTGTGCAAATAAGAAGCCGAGAGTATAAGTTGTGAGGTTTTAGCTGAGTTGATTGTATCAGATATTCCATTATGCACCTGTTCTATGTAAGATCAAAAAGAAAAATAACACTTTAGTGAATATCTTAGCACTTATCAACAGTTTATGCTGAAGCTGTCTGAGAAACCAATTGTCAATCTGTCTTTTTTCCATTTCATTCAGGTTCTTAAGCCACTAGATGTGAAAACCAAATTCTACAATGCTGAGGTGAGAGCTGTGTGTATTTGGGTTTGTTTAGGTGTGCTGGGTTTATTACTTTGTTAGGTGGTTAGATTAAATTCAAAGAGCTTCTTAAGTACATCTTTCTGAGAAAGATGATCAGTTCTAAAGGGAAAAAAAAGGTGGTGGGTTTTTATCATTTATTTTAAAAATAAATGTACTGTTGATGAAGGTGGGAAGGAGATGGTAACTAAGGCAGACATGTCAGGACCTTAATGCAATTGACTGACAACTTTGCATATTTTCCATTTTCCCATGAACTCAAATACTTTCAGTTATTGCTCGTATATTTAGGCTGATAGAGTACTTACTGTAAGGGAGATTAATTGTTCACAAAGCAGATAATAATTTACCAGATTAGGGAAATTTAAATTTAGATTATTGAACAGAGTGGTCATATTGACATTGAGGAAATTTAAATTTATGACCCCTCTGTTGAATAATTTAACTTTTAGGTTTGTGGCAGTTATACACAGTGCTTCAGAACTAAATTATCTTATATATGCCTTGTATATTTATTGGGACATACTTAGGCATCTATCTTTGGCTATTTATGGGAAGAATTTTAGCTGAAGGTGACAGATAGTGGAAACTTTTACAAATTACATACAGCATTCTTTTTATTTGTAGACATTTCCTGTAGGTATATGTATTATACAGGCCTGTTGTAGGGTATAAACTTCCACAATATCTCATTACATAGGAAGTTAGGACATGTTTCCATCATTATCACTGACCTGCTTTGTGATAGTGAGCAAGTAGCTTAATTTTGTGAGCATTGTATTCTCTATTGTTTGTACGAAGTTCAGGCTGATACTTACAAACTACTTTGAGAGCTTCCATTATGAGTATTAATCTTTTTCCATAACCCCTGAAATATGGTCAACTATTACACTGCTAGTCATTTGGTTGAAAACCTTCATTAGTGTTCTTAAACAGTTTGAAGTAGTTTAAAAGAGAGTGAAGTTGGAGGTGGTTTGTATTGCAGTGAATAGTAGATGGGAGAAAAAGACTACAGTCTCAGTGAGAGGAGAAGAAAATATAGGGAATTTTGGCAATTAGAAAAATAGCTTGTCTTAAGCTAAGTAGAGAGTATTTTGCTCTCCTGTTTGTTCATAACTAAGTGGATATACGTGCTATGAATTTGCATGTAGAAAAGCAGAGAGTCTCCAAGTCTATTGTTCTAATTATTTACCTCCATCATAGTCACACCTGGGGCTCATCATGCAAGATTATAGCTATAGAGGTGTGGAAGGTATATTTCTTTCCCTTCCTGACAGTATCAATAGAGAAAAGAGAAGGGAGAAATAACAGATAAGAATTTCTGCTCTACAAATGAGGATTCCAGATGCAAAGATCTGTTTTGTTCAGAGTTGTGCAAGAAAGTTTCCATAAAGATTTCTCTCTGCTGTGAATGAATAGCATGTAAATTGTGAGACATTTAATATATAGCATGTAATTTATTTAGAGGGTGGATAAATCAAGGCATAGGTCATAAGTGATTTAAGTATCACAGTACAGAGGAAAAGAGAAAAACATTTTCCTAAAAATATATTGGCACATGTATCTAGGCCACAGGCTTCAATTCTTAGGTTGACCAGGTGTAAGATACCTGAGTAGGATCAGAATGTAAGCACATAGCACTGGTCAAGTGCTTTATAGAACTGGTGTTACCTGTAAATGGGAATGTCTGGAAATGTCTCCTGCTGTGATTTAAGAACAAAAATAATCCTAAAAAACCAGGTAATTCCTCTGGGAACAAAATAAACCTCTGTTTTGTGCATGGGTTATGTTATTGTTTCAGATAGAAAATATGTGGTAGGGGAAAGATACAGAGACAGCAACATTTAATTTATCTATACTTCACATGTAAATTTTGTGTTGTGCTGAAACACTTCATAATGAATGGGAATAAATACCTCTTTAAGATAAATTCTGGGCAAACTTTTGACATAGGTTTGACATTCTTTTCTTACAAAATGTTTTACTGACTGGCCTTGATACGGGACTTAATAAACTCCATTCTCAATTAGCCACCATTTCCTCATGACAAAGGTCTATGAAAAGCTCTGGTGTCTGAGCTGGTATCTGTGTTTTCTTGGTTTTGGTTCCCCACCCCACCCCTGTAAAGGTTTTGAAAGGCTGCTTTGATGCCTTTTGTTCTTCCTGTTCAGGAATTTATGCAACTCCTACTACCATAGTATCCATACAATTGATTGGAAAAAAAAATTTTTTTTCAAAATATTTTGGATGATATTAACTGACCAATTTTCATTTGCCTAGCAGACTGATATAGTACCATTCATATTTCATTTCTGAAAGTATCTAAAGTGCTGCTATGTGTTGTGACCACAGAAGTCAAAATTAAAAAAAAACAACTAGAAATAAGCCTTTGGTTAGATGTTGTATGTGATCCTACGTTGCTGTCAAACCACCAAGACCTTCATACAGAATATTAAGGACAGTTATCCTTGAGAGCAGAGGAGAGAAAAAAAGTGTGTCAGTTATTAGTTAACTAAAGGTCCTCAAATGTTAACTAACCAGTTGAACTGTTACCATTAGTATTACAGATGTGATGCTATCTGTTCATGAAGTCTGTCACTAAAATTTTCTACTAGAAATTTTAATCCATAATTTCATTTTTTTCCAAGACAAGGAATGACGCTGAAACTTAATTTTCTTGCTTGTTGCTCATATTGCAGTAGCATCCAAATCAAGTTGATCACTGAAATTTGTGCATAGAACGCATGCCCTGTCGCCCTAACCTGCTGCAATCCTGAGAGTGAATTACCTGCCCCAGTCTATAGAAAGTCTCTCACTGACTTTGGTGTGCCTTGGAAAAGGCTCTGGAAAAGGTTCTGTTCCTGCAAACATGCATAGGGACACGAATAAGCAGGCACTTAAGAAAATGAAGTTTGCAATTAAAGCTGGGTTTTTGGAATGATGGAGATTCAAAAAAGTTTTCCTGATCATGTTGTGCCAAATTTTGTTATAAGCTGCAGTACTGTAGCTTTACTAGAACACATTACCACATTATCTTTATTTTGAGATGTGGATACTTCATATGTAAAATGACAAGGACTGTTTTTCCATTTCATATACAACCCATTGCATGGATTTAAATTCAGGACAAACTTTAAACCTGCTCAAAAACTCACTCTCTTTTTTGGGTCAGTTTGTTCTATCATATCTTACCTTTGACTTGTGTGCCTTAGGCTCTCCTTTGGATTGGTTCTGAAGCAAAGCTAGTAAACCATGTAACCATACTAGCTATAACTTATTAGAAATGTAGTTGTCATCTTTGTTTGCATCCATTTTTATTTATGTTTCTGTCTTACTAATGCTATCTTGTTTAGATGGTGCAAAAAAAATGCAGAAATGCATTTTGTTTGAAAGTTAGCCTCCTTTTTCTTTAACATTTAACCCTAATTTCTCTAATGTGTTCTTTTTTTATTTTCCCATTAGAGTGACCTCAGTTCTGTGGTAATTTTTATTTATTTTTTTATAAATATATATGCTTTTTAATTGCCTATCTGTCTCTGTGCTTGTTGTTGACATTCTTTTAAAAACATAATGGAAAAGCAATGTTTGTTCTGCATATCATGAACTGATGTTTTCTCATCTTTAAATGTGCAGCTAATCATTTAAATGGTTAGCTCTTTCTTTAATACCCATTGTTGAAACTAAAAGTTGATTACTACAGACTCTTGCTTGGGGGGGTTCTCCTATAAAATACCTCACCAAAATTTGATGAGACAAATGATTTGAAAATGGGAGTTAATCCCTTCTAAAATTTTCCTGCTTATGACCCATAGAAAAGTAGGTCTTACTACAGCACTGCTTGTGTAAGCTGTGACAGAACTTTTCATGTCTGGTTGGTGGAGACAGTGGGTTTGAGGAGAGAGCAGCAGTTGGATGTTCTTCCTTCCTTTTGCTAGCTGGAACTGCACTTTCCAACTTTAAACTGCATGTAACAGTTGATGAGTTAGTATGATACTTCTGCAGTCTGATTTCACTTTAAGGTGTGCCTTGTGTTAAAATAAACTGCATTCTTCTGAAGTATTTAAGGGGGTTTTGTTTGTTTTTTTTTAAACCATGTGATATTAAACCAATTTAGGAATAACACAAATCTAATTTGCTTTTTCATTATGCCGCTTGTTTTTTCCTTTCAAATTAGCTTTTTCTAAATTTCTGCCTATGGTTGCTGCATTGAAAACAACTAAAACTTGGGTAAATGGGCACTTTGAGCAATGGATTTATGGGATATAAACAGTATCAATTTAAGTGACAGGTAGTGGTAGTAGTAATGATTACTGAGAGCCATGTTTTAGTTGGGGTTATTTCCAGGTGCTCCTGCAAGTGTGAGGTCTGTCCATAACCCATGGAACTTGCACAGTTTTCATTACTCTATATATGCTATCATCTGGTTTGTGTTTAACGTGTTTATAAGGCACAACAAATAGTTCCAGTACCATTCTGTATTCCTCCTTCTAATGCAATGCCTTTTGAGACTAAAAATATTCTGATTGTTTTGTCCTACTTTTATTTTGTAATTTACAAGCAGGACTCCATTTGTATAATGAAGTAACTTATTTACACTGATTAAAAAGAAACTGTAAACTTCCTTCCACCTTCCCCATAAAAATACTTTTTTTTAATTTATTATAGCTAAATACCTAAGCTGCTTCATACTGAATTTATAGAATAGAATGTTTCAGTTGGAAGGGACCTACAATGATCTAGTCCAACTGCCTGAATCAGTAACTCTCCTGTAAATGTAGATTTGGTACCTCTTCCCCCCCTTTTTTAATTGGCACTTCTTTAGTTTTGTTTTTCAGTTCTCCAGGGGCTCATATCTCTAATAGACTGAGCCTTCCATAATTATTCTATCCTGAGATTTCAGAGCTGCAAAGTGACTTCACTGGTGTGCAGTTCCATAGAAGTGAGGCAAAACCACCTCTAGTTCCATGTTTTTTCAGCTTCTAAAGCTTAACAGTCTGTAGCTTTCATTCCTGTGCTAGAATTGGTCTCTATATAACATCTTCAGGCATTAGCTTCATTTAACAGATAAGTCTTATAGGATGTTCTGAAGGTAGAGGACCAGTTAAACTGTTGGATGCATATAATATTGGTAACCATTGGCATGATGAAGCTGAGTAAGGGAGGAGGCTGGTTTTGGCTTTTAGCTGGTGCATCAGTGTTTCAGAATAATAATAAAACTTCAGAGCATGTACCTGAACTATTTTACTTCAGTTAAAGAAAAACACACACTTATTTTATTTTTTTTTAATACAGCTTGATGCACTAGCAATCTGGCATGGCATGTCATTGTGCACTGCAATTCCTTACCATTTATTCTATTTTTTCTTTTTTAATAATTTGGTTTAAAACTTGAGTTGATATTGAGTTGATGAAAGTCTTGGGAAGTGGTGCATTACAAATAAGCAATAGCTAGAACATAGCAAAATTATCCCACATCCATTGTTTGGCAAAACACCTGTTGACTAACACTTTTGCTCCTATTGTTACTGGGATTAAGGTTTTTTCTTGCATTAATTAATTTGATTTGCAGGCATGAACTAAACACATGTGACTTTTTTTTTTAACAATAGGACTGTCTACTCTTTAATAACACTAATCATGTTTTCATGAACTTGCACTTTTGCTTTTTTCCAGACAGACGAAGTGTTTCTGGAAGCTCAGATTCAGAATATCACCACCTCTCCAATGTTTATGGAGAAGGTGTCTTTAGAGCCATCTATGATGTACAATGTTGCAGAACTGAACACAGTTGACACAGCAGGGAAAAGGTATGTTCAGATTCAGGATATTTGACTTTGAAATTCTTTGTATTATGACTTCATGAGGTATAAGCTTTACAGTTAGTGAGTTGCCTGTAACAGGGTTGTACTTCTTTGCTTGATTAAAAATATCAAATTCCTGTTATGTATTCAGCTGGAAAAGCTGTTACAGATTTCTTTTTATAGAAACTATTCTTAAAACTTTGTAATCCTACCTAGTAGAGAAATCCCCAGTTTAATCCTCAAATAATTTGTAACACGGATGACATGGTAACATGAAAACATACTACTTCAGTATCTTCTACGTAAAATTTAGCCCACATCTGGTTCTGACTTGATCTGAGTATACATATAGCTTTACAGCACCCATCTGACTTGTCCTTGCTTCTTCCTAGCAGACTGGTAACTGTTTTCAGTTGTTCTAATCAACATCTAGCAAGGCAGCAGTCAAGGTGAATCAGTGGAATGCCCTTATAAGATCTTAAAATGTAAAAATTGTCATGCTGAAATAAATGAAATGTCATTTAGTGTCAATTATTAAAACACCAAATACCAGAAGAATTGTCTACTGTGTTCAGGAAACTGTTGTGGATACAAAAGCTTGTGATATCTGGGTAAAAGTTAACTTTGGCTGTTCGTGCTTTGCAGTTGCTTGGGTTTTTGGAGGTGATGTTTGGGTGCTTCTGCAGTGGGGGCTAAAGTGAAAATTCTTTTCTTGCCTGTCAAAGGTTTTACCTGCAGCGTAGTGGAGCATTGTTCTGACAAAGTGTTTGCATCCGCTGTAATGGTTCTTGTCGCGAACAGGAATCTTAGGCTCATGACACTGAGATTTACTGGGAGGGAACCAAGTAGCAGAAGTAAAATTACCAGTGTTGTTGTTTAAATGCTAAGATGCCAGATAATAAATTATAATGTAGCAAAGGCGATTTCCACCTCGGTTCTGTCTTGCTCAGATGAATTGGGATATTTTTTTCCCCTTGGTCCTTGATGCTACATAAATTCTAGAATTGTTTTCTGCTGTGAAAATATAAAAATACTCTGTTTTGCCATGAATAAAATACATACACATGTTAAGACTGGTGAGGAATGGCAAATAAGTTTGGGTTCTTAAGTTGTCTTAAAAATGTTTAAATTAATGCCAAATGGTTTTTTTTCTTTCAGTGAGTCTACTTTTGGCTCAAGGACTTATTTACAACCTATGGATACACGTCAGTATTTATACTGCCTAAAACCAAAGCAAGAATTTGCAGAGAAAGCTGGAATAATAAAAGGTGTAACAGTGATTGGTAAACTAGACATTGTATGGAAAACTAATCTGGGTGAACGAGGAAGGCTGCAAACCAGCCAGCTCCAAAGAATGGTAAGTTTAACTTAAGCATCAGTTTAACTTAGCATCCATTTTTAAGGCAACTTGTTGAACAATTTAATAATGACTTGAAGGAAAAGTTCAAGCTGCTTACTTTCTGGACCTCGTTCTGAATTCACGTGATTGTATACCTATTTGAGAAGGCTATTTAATACATTTGGTCAGTGAAGTGTGGAAAAACACTATTCTGAGGGACTCTAGCTGAACAAAAGCATTATTGTTCTTTTTGGTCATGTGAATGGCAACACTTTTTGTGTTCTCAAGGATTTGTTTTCTGGCACATAACATGTCTCTTTGTTGTTCAGTGCTGTGAAAAACATAACTTAATGGATTGTGCACTTGAATTGCCAGAATCAAGCAACCTATGTAGCAAAATACATTGGTTAGAATAAAATTAACTTCTTGGATGCCATTTGGCAATGAACTGAAAAGCACTGACAAAAAACTCCTTTAAGCATGCCAGCTGTTGACACAGAAGTCTGCTTCCTAATTCATACAGACTTTTTAGCTTCGAGTAACAATTTTTATGTATAGGATAATACTATTTTATCTTTCATGTCCACAGTTTTGATTGAACCTGTTCTATTCTGGTTGATTTAGAAATTGTTCATGAACTTTAAGTTGTAATTATTAGCTTGCTTAAGTCAGCTGCACAGCCTGTCTATGCTAATGCCTAAATCTGGCTTGCATATTTTGAATTGAGGCTGGTGTAATACGGGAGAAAAGTAAAAAAGCTTCGACAATTGAATCTTAATCTGAGTTTGCAAAGCTTGTAATTGGGTTTCCACCTCTGTTTCTCCCCCCACCCCCATCTTTTAGTAAATAAAGCAATTCTGTAGGGAAATCACATTGACTTGAAACTAGGCAAGCAAACTTGGATCCTGGAAATTCACAGCTAAATCACTAAAACTTGTTTTTGAGGTGTTAAGTATCTCTGTAGTCCCATCAAATTAGAAAATGCCCTTTTTTCTAAACTTACTCCTGTTACATGGAAACTTGTTGCTTGTTTTTTAACTAATAGACTGTCTCATTTTCAACTGACCTTTCCTATCATTTCTCTTTAAAGATGGGTGTGTGTGGGTGTGTGTGTGTGTGTGTGTCCCTTCCCTAAATCAGTATTCTCTCACTCTACATCCCTCCTTGTTGAACCTTTGAGAATTGCACTTCAAACACAGTGGTGATTAACACACCTCCACAGGCTAGGATTAGTTTTAGTCATCCATCATTCTTTTGTGCTAGTGATTAACAGAGAAACCTGAGCTGTTCTGTGTACTTTGAGCAACATCTGTCTGGAAAAGCAGCAAACAGCTTTTGGTTTGGGTTCCCTCCCCCCTACCCTGCTGCCTGCTTTGAGTTGCAGTGCAGCTCCCTCTTTTCTTCTCCTCATCTTTTAAATGCTATTGCATTATTTCATGTCTAGGCTCCTTTCACATTCCATCATTTTCCTCCTAATCCAATTACTAGCCCTATAACTGTTGTTTCTCCCACAGGCCCAGAATTTTACCTGTACTGTGCCCCTCTGTCACTGTTTTGGTTCAGAGCAGGAGTGCACTTTTGAAACAAGTATCCTGGATCACCCCCATGTACTGCAATTTGTTTTGGTTTTTTTTTTTGTGGAGTGGTCTTGGAATTCACAACTACATTCTTTTGGGGTGACATTAAACCAGACAGATGCATGTCCACAGTATGCCAGGGGTGCTCTACCTGCTGATGGGCATTCAATCTGGGACTAGACTACAACCAGTCCAAAGTTAAAGACCACTATTCTTGAGTAGCATAGGCAAGGAGTTGTCTAGTTGATTACATACTCTGAGCAATTATATTTTTTGGATGAAAACTACGTTCTTTCCTTCTGGTGTTACCGTAAGGCCTTTACCTCTAGCCATCAGTTCTTGCAGGTATCTCATTGTTAAGGCCAACAGGCATGTACTGGTTTAGGCCTTCTCATCTCCTCTGATCCTGTCTTGATTTAGTCAATTGCTGCTAGGTTTATTCTATAAAATACTGCCTTTTTTTTTCCCCCTTAAGATACCTCTCTTAAAAGAAGAGTATAATATTATGGCAAACTACCTGTTGTTTAGGAAACTGGGTACAATTTTTCCAGTAGATCCCTTTCTGTCACCTAGTACAGCTGAAAATGTGTGCCTTTTTCCAGTGCTGGATAATTACTTCTTTTTCTTGAAGGGTTCCAAACTTATGTTGCTCAACTGGTCTGAAGTGTCTATCAGGTTGAGATCCCTTTGCTTATTCTAATGTCTGATTTAATATGCTTTCTAAAATGTTATCTGTCTTTAGTCTGTAATGAACTGTATATGACTAAAGCCTGTTCCCAACCTGTCAGTCACTGGCTTTCTGGACCTCATCAGGAATACCTTTTAATCAAGCTGTAAATGTAACTTCTACTACAGCATCCTTTTATCAGCAGAATTGGAACATGTGTGACAACTAAGCCTTATCAGGCAGGACAATTTTTTCCCTTTTTTTCCTTACGTTCTATCATTTGTGGGGATTGAAAATCTAAAGCTTTTTATATGCAGGTTGCCACCCTGAATCAGCCCTGATTAGCAGTAACTAGGATATCTATCATAGGTTTGTTAGTAGATCATATGAAATGCATTTGTCTCTTGACAGAATTGGATAGTTGACAAGCATTCGTATCATGTGCCTTTCTGACTGGTGGCAATTAATTATTTTGGCAGAGGCTTGGAGGACTGAAAAATGGCAAGGAGAATGATCAAGCTCTTACTTCTTAGTATGTGCAATAGTGGTGGGTTTATGCAGGAAAACTATACTTATGTTGTCCATAGTATATCTGTCATCTGCCTAACAGAGAGGTCTTAGAATAAAGTTGATCTTCTTGGGAACTGTACATGCATATTCAAACTTTAAGGATATGAACTACCTGAAAAACCTAGTAATAAAGATCATCCTTGTCTAACGAATTGTTAAGCCTATCAAGAAAGGTGGTCATTGGTAGTGGATGGAGCACGGCTGTGATTTGGGTACAAATCAAAAGCATGAAGCATCAATCTTTATTCAAATTCCCCTTATTCCAACCTTGCTGCAGTAAGTAAAACTTGAGTAGTAGAAACTTCAACTTTACTATCCAGCATCTGAGAATATGTATTCTTTACCTTCTCAGGCTCCTGGTTATGGTGATGTAAGGCTTTCTTTGGAGACAATACCAGACACCGTAAATTTGGAAGAACCATTTGACATTACATGTAAAATAACAAATTGCAGGTAATGATGTCATGTGATTCTTGTGCTTTTTCCTGAGTGGGTAAGTTGTGGCTGTCTTTTTTTCATTTTTCAATACTTTCTCCTGAAACAACTCAAACCTGGTCTTCATTATAAGTTGTAGCAACATGAATCTACCTGAAATGCATTTTTTTACATTACAATAATTTAAAAAAAACCTGAAGAAATAAAAAAAAAAAACTTCTATTGTGATCTGTTAATACTATTTGAACTAGGAGGTTGTCAAAAATCTGTAGTGGAATTCTATGGAACTGGCTGCAATATCACTTAAGATTGCACCCCATCCTTATATCACCAATTACTTCTTAGTTAATCTAATAACAAAATGAGTGTGTATATAGGATTTTAACTACAATTAATTTTATCAGAATAAATGATGCCATTTGTATCCAGTCTGATCATAGCACTAGTTCTGCACCACTGCAAGAATGCCTGCTAAACATTGTCACTGTAGTCTTCTGTACATCTTTTATCCATGTTTTGACTTGATTTGTGTTTACACTAGGGTCTACGGTAGCCCTTTATAAAAGGGTTGCAAGGGTGACATTTAAATAAAGTAATTCTATTTAGAAGTTGAAGCCAGGGACTAAAGCATCTGGTCTGGATATACTTCTCATGAAAATCTTGTACTTCATCCAAAATCTGAGCAGTATTATGTTATCCAGTATTGCTAAAGCCATGACAGGATGCTCCTGTTGGACAAAGCTATATGCAACTGAATTACTGCATATCAGAGTAAATTTTGCCTGCTGCCTTGTAATTATTTATAAATGCTTGATTAACAGTAACCTGAATAATAAAGTAATGAAGCTTTTACATGTCTGCAGTCCTTGAATGCTTAAAAAAAGCCCACAGGTTTATTCTTGTTTTTGAATTTCTTCTAGCAGTGAAAGGACTATGGATCTTGTTTTAGAAATGTGCAATACCAATTCCATCCACTGGTGTGGAGTTTCAGGAAGACAACTTGGAAAGCTGCACCCAAGTTCATCCCTCCATCTTGCACTTACATTGTTGTCTTCAGTGCAGGGACTGCAAGTAAGTCTTTATAGTATACTTTTGTTATAAAATAGCTGTTTTACAAGCTTATTAATTCTTTCTAATAACTTTTATAAATATTTTCCCTTTCTAGAGTGTCTCTGGCTTAAGACTTACGGACACATTTTTGAAGAGAACTTATGAGTACGATGATATTGCGCAAGTCTGTGTAGTTTCTTCAGAATTCAAACAAAGCTGAAGAAATTCTGTGTTTCTGCTGGGCTTTTTTTTGATCAACTTCTTGATGTTTTTGCACCTGAATCATGTTAAAATGTGTACAAACAAAACCAAATCCCTATATATCTATAAATGTAACTATGCTTATTTAATTCCTCTGAGCATTTTTTGAATGTTTAAAATCTTCTGAAAACATGCATATACATTTTGTCTACTGAAAATAAAGCCTTTGAAAGAAATGTAGCTCTAGCAAATCATTGCATTAACATCACTTTAGGGCAGGAGGATCGAGACTTATGGAAAAACTAGCACTTTGTACTTATTTTAATTATTTTTCTAAATATTTAAACATTTTAAAAATTGTGGTTCTGACAAAACTGCTTCAGTTTGAAGGAACTGTTGTTTTACAGATAAGTTCCTGGAATCCAACCCCCTAAAAGAAATACATTGGGGTACCTGGCATTGCAGTGTATTTGCATAGTACTTGCATAGCCATAAGAACTAGAGCCTTGTAAAGGCATGAGGTGAGACAGTGCAGCTGGCACTGTTGAGGTGCTAGCAGCTAGAAAGTGGAGTATCAGCCAAAAAATGTGCTCACTCTTTGGAAAGGAGTAGTACAGCAAAGCTGTCCCAATTAGCTGCACTCTTGTGCAGAGTTGTGCATCTGTGCAATACAGGCCATACTCTGAACAGGCATGTTACTTTCCAATTAGTAGGGAACTGAAAACTAAAATAGCAGAACTCAGGCATTTTTTTTATTGTTAAACTGAGGTGGTGCAAACTGTTTTCCTATCCCAGAGGCATTTAAGTAGATTTTTAGGGAAATGAGGAGAAAACCCCTGCCTGGCTGCTCTATATCATGTCCTCCAAAGCATATGCAGGAAGAAATTCAGGACTTGGTTAAGCACTGAAATGTACTTCTCTCTAGCTTTGTTTTGACAAAAGATGGAAATATTTTTGACTGAAATATCTAAGGTCACCCAAAGGTAGCCATTTAATACAGAAAATAGTGACTGGCTTTCCTAGTTTAACACTAGTTAAACTAGGGTTAAAGATTCTACTCAGTGGCTTGTCATATTTCTCAGCTACCATATTGGTACTTAGCAACCTTAGTTAGTTTTGACAGTATTTAGTTAGTTTTGACAGTATTTTACTTAAGGCTTTCCTGTGTATAAAATCTTTAAGCGTAGAATTCCATTTTAAAATATTGGATAAATTGAGGGAATGAGTTCATACACAGAAAAAAACCCCCTATATCCTGCACATCTAATAGAATGCAGAGCAACCAACATAAACAGGCAATTTACCTGTTACTCTAGATATACCAACAAACTAAATGAGTAAAACCACAACTATCCAGACAAAAAATGTAAATAACTTTATTTATAATCTATTTCCAAGTTAAATGGACACAAGTTGAAGGAGATGTAACCATAAGGTAATAAGAGGTAGGAGAGATACAGAAAGGGTAGACAAGTTGCATTTTGCCAGTATGATTTCTGTACCCCTGAAACAGCATGTCAATCCAAAGCTGCAAACTTATTTCTTTCTCAGTATGCATGAGTGATTTTACATTGTATTTGTTACATAACGAAAACTGCAACTGAAACAATTTCTAAACTGAATATTTCATTAGGTGTCTTTATGATCAGGCATAGTTAGAAGAATATAATTCCATGCAAACAGGTTACAGGAGTTTACAAGTTGAGTGCAAAACACTTTTTTCTCTAATGATTACCACACTTATATGCTGATGGAATAGTAATGATACAAACCCAATTAGGTGTTAAGTGCATATTTGCTCTGTTGAATGACAAACTGCAATTGACCTTAACTTTAAGCAGTATTTACGGGGATTGTGGTTTACCACTTGATCTAGCAGGATGAAAAATTTTAGTGCAAAATGAAGTGCAGTTATTACACAGGAAAAGATTCCTTCCTCACCCTGTGATTAAGACATATTGCATGACTGCAAAACAACCTAGCCTATTCAAGGCAAAATAGACTTTAGCATAAATGATCCCTCTGTTCCTGGTTTCAATGGAAAAGCATGTAATGACAGCTCCTGTTATTGGTTTCACTGTTTTTATTTAGGCTATAATGCCCTTTCTGTTAATGTACAAGAAACAAAGAATGTTTACAAGTTAAGTATTGTGCCAGTTGTAGCACATTCCTAAAGGGTTAGCTACTGCCATCAATGTTTTAATAAATACCCTGGTTACGTATTACCTGTACTGGAGCAAAACCTAAACATGACAATATTGTAGTGTGTGAAATGAAAGTTATCACTCTGTAAAGATGATTTTAAGAGTAGTTTTCAGATAACTAACCAATGCTTCATTCCATTTAACCTTGGGGATAGTTCTCCTATAAATCCAGTAAGCTATAAGGCTTGTACTTGGCACTACAACTTCTACAGCTGGTCTTTGACTGTGACCATACCTTGTAGCTCTTAAGGAACTCTCAAGAGGTTCTTGACACTCTTTCTGTCTTACAGTAGAAAGGAAACTAACCACATGATGATTGCTGTCACAAAGTAAGGATAAATTGAGTGTGAGAGAGATTGCAGTGCTGTCCAGTCCACTCTGGATTTATTGGTTCCCCTTATCAAAGTTAAGACTCATTTTGAGCAGTTGAAAATATGAAAGAGAGAACTAAGAAGCACTATGAAGTTTAACAGGAGATATGCTAGGAGCAATGCCTCTCTCCTGACATAGCACACTAGGCGATGTTTGTACCATAGCTATAGTCCACCCACAGCCTCCATCTATTTTTCTTGTAAATGGTATCCTGTGCTATTAAAATGTAACTGAAGTAGCAGTTTTCTTGAATGTATTAGACTTGGGATCTGAACTACCTCTGAAAGAAGATCCTGTTAGGGGTTTTCTTCTTTGTCATCAGATGTTAAGAGTTGGGGTTGTTCAGCGTGGAGAAGAGAAGGCTCCAGGGAGACCTTATAGCAGGCTTCCAGTACCTAAAGGGGGCCTACAGGAAAGCTGGAGAGGAACTTTTTACAAGGGCGTGTGCTGATAGGACAAGGGGTAATGGCTTCAAACTGGAAGAGCGTAGATTTAGATTAGATGTAAGGAAGAAGTTCTTCACTGTGAGGGTGGTGAGGCACTGGAACAGGTTGCCAAGAGAGGCTGTGGATGCCCCATCCCTGGAAGTGTTCAAGGCCAGGTTGGATGGGGCTTGGAGCAACCTGGTCTAGTGGAAGGTGTCCCTGCCCATGGCAGGGGGGTTGGAACTAGATGATCTTTAAGGTCCCTTCCAACCCAAACCATTCTATGATTCTATGACTGCTAACAAAAGCTACAAGTCAGAAGTTGTTACTTCGAAATGTATTTGATGTAAAGCTTAAGTATCTCTACAGCCTCACAAAGGTAGCTACAGCAACTTTATAGAGAGATTTTTAAAAAGCATTTTAATGCTGTGTATAGGCAAGCTCTATTGAATAAAGTATGAAATGTCTTAAAGTTAAGTAAGTTGCTCTTTACCTCTTTATTCAACAGATGTAGTACTGATTTCCTGGTTTTGTGTTCTCCAGTTCTTTTAATTTCTCCTTGGATCCAGCGGCATTCCGCCCCCCCCACCCCAGTTTTAGTAGGGGAAGACTCACACAATAGATGCACAACTAGCATTTGTTAGAGTCAAGTACGTGACTTAACCCCAAATTTTGCATTTGATTCTACCTGAGGTGCTCTTTTTTGACCACAAGATGAATCAGACATTATGTCTGAGTTCCAGGAGTTCTTGTGTATTTCTCCATTTTGGAGTCTACTGTTATTCCTCCACATACCTTCTCCAGTCTAACTGGCCAGCAGATATCACTTTCTCTTAGGAATCAAAGTAGGCTCCTCAAATTAGTTTTGATATACAAAGAGGAAAATGTGAGTGTTGAGAACCTCCCTGGAGTAAAAACAAGTCTACCTTGTACCAGAAAGCAGTGTGAACAGTAAGCAGAATAAAAAAAGTTAACATAATAAAAATATAGAAAAACAGTGGTCTCTGAAAGAGTAAGATTAACTGAGCAAGATAAGCCAGGGTAGGAACAGAAATACTAGAGAGTGGAAAAATCTTTAACTTGGCCGTATAACTATCACTTAAGATAGATACATGTAATGAAACTTAAAAAAAATCCTTAATTAAGCCAGTGATTTACCACACCAGAATAGAAAAAGAGAATCCTTCTTTCTAAGGCAGTTATTTCTTGATAAATTTTCAGTACTAGTTATTTGTACAGTCACAGGATCAGTTTTAGCTTATTACAGTTAAGAATTTTAAGCTTATATTAAATACTGCATACATACAGAATGTAATACAGTTTGCCATGCCTAGGAAAATAGTGCCATAATGCTGACCTCCAGGGCTACCATGATGATTTGAAGGTATACATGGCAGTAGAAAAGCCTAAAACTTCTAAATACTCTTTCCTTTCCCAAGCCAAGTTCCATTTTGGTTCTGTGTATTATCCTACTCGGGATTAGTGCCTTCTCTTTCTCCACAGTTTGTGGTACTCCTTCATAGGCAATCATCTCCCTCCCTCCTGCCCAATGAAGTTGAAAAATATTTCATGTTAATAATAACTGCCCCTCCACAGGCTTAAAGAAAAAGACTTTTCAGGCATTAGTTTCAGGTACATTCTATACTCCAACACTGATCTACGCTCATTATAAAAGGGCTGACCAGATGGGCCTGTTGTTTCAATATTTGACAGGGAATACAGCCATAATGACCTTCACTGTAAGAATAACATGCCTTTTACACTAGGACTTTAGAAATAAGCTGTTATGCAAGATCAGCCCACTACAAAACTCCTCTCCACTCAATAGCCCTGGAGATCAATCTAATGCACATACTCAAAATTACTTGTACTTAGGGATTTTAATAAACCACCTATTCAGCGTAATTTTCAGAGGATTAACTATACATAAATGATATGTTCCAAGTTATGTGCAATAGATCTGTTTAACAGATTTATTCTTGTTTGCAAACACACACAAAGAATTTTCTGTCTTCTATTCAAGCAGAAGAGTTACAATGGTGCTTTTGCTACTAACTATGTATGCATTTTGGGGTTATATGCCATTCCAATTCACATGCCTCCTTTAAGTCAGGAATGCTCTTCAGTGCTGCCACTGAAAGATCTGCTCCGGACATGATTTCTCAGTTGCTCTATGAGCTCTGGATTCTGCTGCTGTATCTGTTGTGCAAACTGCTGCCCCCTGTGTTGAACAGTTTTAAGTAAAATTAACAAGTAAAAAAACCTGACAGCAGCATTTGTAAGAAAACAGGATATCCCAATAAAACTGAAAAGTGTATTATATAAAAGTTAAGACTAAAGATAACTTGCTGTACAGTCTTATCTAGTTAAAGTCTCTCCAAACAGGATTATCATCAAATCTTCATTTTCATTCTTTAGGACCTCTACTTCTACTTGTAAACATGGAGGAAAAAGTATTACCTTACTTGGTAAAACTAAAATCTAGCACCAAATGCTTTCCAGTGATTTGCTCCCTTCTTTTTGAGAACATCCATTCTAGTTGTTTAAGATAACTACTCTTGTAGTTGAAGTGCAACGTTGTATTAGTTTTTCCAGAAATACAGTATGCAGCTGCCAACTTGTACTTGTGAGCAAGATGTCATTAGTAGAAAGCAAGCATAAAATTACACCTTTATGACTTGTATGACTGAAGCAATGACAGATCCATCTCTGTAATAGTTGTAGCTTGAGAGTTAAATTAATAGGTAAGATTAATTCCATGTAAAAGATAAGCATAACACTGGTTTACTAGAAAATGCAAGTAAAACTTCTTACTTCATGAATAGCCTGGCATGGCTTCTCTAACTTCTGCATTTTGCCCAAGTAGCAAATTATCAATACTCCTTTAAATCACTGCACAGGTTGAAGGGAAGTCACCATTTCCATAGATCTAGGTGTCATGGTTTTTGTAGAAACAGTCCTTGATTTTGTGGGGGCACATTCCTGTCTGTGATGTGAATTATAAATTACTTTTGCCCTGAAGGGGCAAAACTGAAAAATAGTTTGAAACAGTCTAGAATGCTGAAATAAAGTAAAATTGTATGTCCTTTAAGAGGTCTTGCCATATAAGCAAAAGGCATGTTTTTGTGCAGACTCTTCCAGATGGATTATCTCTATTATACTATAAAAGACTTCAGTTCTGTTTTTTGTAAAAGCTACTCTTCATTTTATGGAGTTACCTACAGCCTTCCTAGTCTAAATGGAGGGATGCCAGAGCTGAACTTGTTGCAACATGTACTAACTAAATCCGTAGCTTTTCTAACTAGTGTCTGGGATATCAGGTAGTAAATTTATCAACACAACTTGAGAGCACGTGTAGGATTACTTAAAGATTTAAAGGAGCATTTTTAGTAAGTGGCATTTAGAAAGTGAACAGCGTATAAGAACCATAAAGTGAAACTGAGCACACAGTTCAGTCATTCCAATTGATGGAAACATACAAAGCAAGCAAACAAGATAGTGAAAAATAAGTCTTCAAGTTTTCAGTTTTAATAATAATCAGGCATACAGTGGGGACAGGCCACAGTATAATTGGCTTGACACTATCCCTTTTAAACAGACGTTGCACAATAACGCTTCTACAAATTTAACAGTTAAAACTATGCAATTCTTACTTACGCGTGGATCAGGCTGGACAAATCCGACAGGCCACCAACACCTGCAGCAGGGCCACCAATGGCATTTGACATCATCCCTGACATCCTGGAACAGTTAGCACAGTGTTGGCATTGGGATATGCAGGGACCTTTACAGTATGCAATAAACTGTAGTTCTTTTTTGAATTGCTGGGAGGAAGTAAGCTGCAAGAGGAAGAAACTGCAGTAGTTTTATTTACAGTAAGCAAAAATAAAATTACATTTTCAGGAATACAGTACTGTGCAGAAAAGATCCACCTTTTCTCGTATTAATTCAAACCCCTAAAGACATTTGTTTTAATGGTACTCCATTTTAATACTTACAGTTGTTGAACTTGAGGATTCTGCATTAAGCTTGCTGCCTAGAATAGACAATATATAGCTGAAATTATAACACATTTACTACTTAGGTACCACTGAGGAAAATGGGGGAAAAAAACCCCGAAAACTACATGCTGTATTCTATGTTTTATTACAAAATTAAAGTAAGTTTATGTGCACAGAGACATATGGTCCCCAGCAAAAAGAATCATTACAGGAACATATTTCAAGGATATGAAGCTGAGACAATTGGTCATATGTAAGATAAAAATAGTGGTTACAGATTCAGATGTGAAAAATACAATAAGACATTAAACATAAAACCCCAGTACCAGAAAACTGGGGGCGGGGGGAGGAAATTAAAAATTAAGACTTCCAAGGACAAAGGTTTTCTATTGGGCTTTTTGGAAAAAGGTCTGTATTTTGTTGATTCCCAGCCTGGATAAATCAGTTTTGCAACTACTATTACTACTGGGTATAAACTGTTAAGATTATGGCTGCAAAATATTGCAGAGTAGACCAGACTGTGGACTTATCTTTGTAGCATGGTTTTGTGGTAACATGTATCTTCTGTGGTAATTGCATATCTTCTTACTTTGTAGTAAGTAGGAGGTTATTTAAATTTCTCATTCATAAAATGCCTCAAAAATTATATTGTGTTTACTGTAGTGTAAGGGTCTACATGGACAGATACTATAGAATAAACCAGGTGATGTTTTAAAGTTAGTAACATAATTCCTACAGAAATCAGTGTCTGTATGAATACAAGACTAATAGGCACAACACATTATTTGCTTATTCACTCTCTTATTAAAGGTACTACAAAAGCCAGATATGTACAATATTCATTTTATTGATCAACATATCTCCATACATATATATATATCTCAAAAGTAAATAATCTGTTTTGTCTAGTCTACAGTTGGGTATAAAACACCAAATTCAGGTCAATTCTATGGGTAATGTAGGAATTTTTTTCTTTCTTCTGTCAGTTACAAGTCTGATCCAGGTTAGGGGTCCAAAACAGAGTCTAGAAGTAACTTTCTCAAGGTCAGACAGTAAGTAATTTTTTTTCCTTAAAAACAAAACTAAACAAAAAACTACACCACAGGAAAATAATTAATTTGCTCCTGGCTGAATGCCCTGTGTTCTATCCACTTGATCAGCCATCTTCTGGAAATGATGCAAAAAATCTTTTCCCCATAGTTAGCTCCATACTGAAGAGTACATCTTTAACTCTAAAAGATGCAGCCTGTCTGAGTAAGTCATGTGGCCAATGAAGTGGTACACAGAGTTCCGGTGCTATTTAATCACTAATGCCATCAAAGAACTTGCTCACTTCTCCCTTGCCCACCATCTCTATTATTTGGACCATAGTATCAGACCAGAGGTATTGATCTCACTTGCATACAGTGCATTTCCACATGGAAGCACTGGTTGAAATGTCCTGTCCTAATGAAGCCACCAGAGGGGCAGTAAAATTTTCAATGAGTTCTTAAAGGAAATTTTGCATTTTTTTCTCCAAATTCCATTCTTCAAAGTTAATTAATACCATTTAGCTAAGAAAGGCATGCATGGAGAAAAACTACTGAGGGACAAAACCACAATTTGCCATTGTACTGGAAGTAAAGGAATGCACTGTATGTCATTTATACTCATTGTTTGCACATCTCATGAAGTTTTGCACACTTAAGGATGTCAGGGATAATCTGAAAGAGTAAGAACCCAAAGGTCTCTTGGGTAGTTCTCCCCAAGCAGAGTTACTTTAGTCTTGGGTAGACTGCACCTGAATCAACTGCTATTCACTTAAGAGTTGATTTCTTTGTATTCATTGTTAACTGCTATGTGGCAAATAGAAATTTTCACCATGCTGTTGACAAGTGTTTTACTATCATGCCATTTATAAAAAGAGCATAGCTAATCTATGCACGTTGTTGTTCATAAGTAAGATATAATCAACTCGAAATAAGACAGGCATTATAGGACATTACTGCTTCACTTCTTGTTCTGAGTGTAAAATGGCTTAGAAAAATTTAAATTCAGTATAATGAAACCATTGCCATTATAATAAGCATTAGAATTGCTTGTGTTATTAAACAAGAGTCATTCTTAAAAGTTCAGTTTTAAAAACAGTATAATGTAAAGCTTGAAATATACTCACCATACTAATGAAGGCAGGATTGTTTATCAAGCTTGCCATGTCAAAACTCAGTCCAGTTCCAGTCTACAAACAAATTGCAATTGAAGATAAGTTTACCTACAAAATCCCAGTTAAAACTGTTGTAAATAAATAGATACAGAGCTAACTTACAGGACTGGACATGTCTCTTAGTTTCTGCTCTGCTATTTTCAAATTTGACTTATAAGAGTCATTCTCTGGATCAAGATCCAGTGCTTTTTGATAACTGGTAACTGCTTCTTCATATTTATTCACTGAGGTCAGAGCCAACCTAATGTGAAATAAAGAAATCCTGGGTAGAACATAAATGACTATCAAAAGATAACGATACATTTTCTGTCCTAAGTAAAACAGTGTCTCACAACTAATTTTTAGCCTGAGCACTAAAGCAAGTTTTGCTATTGTGCTACTACTTAGTGTAAGCACTTGTTTTTGCAGAAGAGATGATCCCTCAAGAACTCGTCATGCATTGTCTGTTCCATATATATGCAAGTTTTATTAAAAACTTCTTGGTATCATCAAGTGATTTAGTCTGTATTTGAGAGCACAAGCTGGATCCAGCATCTGTGACTTTTTGCATAAACTCAGGAATTCCTCTGTTTCCTCCAGTCCTTTTGATCCAAGACATTATTCAGAAGGGTACATGGGTAAGTAGGACGAAGATACTCTTAACATGAGTTCTGCAGCTTCAAGAAACCAAATATTGGAACCACAAGTTTCAGCATAATGAGATTCTTGTCTACGGATCAGTGCAAGGTTCTCCTTTCAGACATTCTACTTCAACAGCTTGACAAATGAGTTATACAGGATAGTAGTAACATCTGTAAGATGCTGTAAGAAACCCTTGTATCAGGGAAGTCTGCTTAATGTTTTGAAAAAGATTCTTCTCCAGCAGCTCAGGAGAGCACAGGACAGATCTACTAGTTTTGAAACAGTATTTGTTTTCAAATTCGATTAGCTACTACATTTAAAACATCATCCTTCTTTGAGCTCTTCCAGAAGTCCATCTAGTTGCAGTTTCAGTTCTATCTTCTACTGTATTTTCAATTTATACTGACCACTAAACTAAACTGATCTTTTTGACATTTTGTGAAAGATCTGTGTAACCCACATTCAGCTATTTAGTACTCCAGTCACCCTTTACTATGTGCTGAGCTACACAGACTGGGTTGATAAGCCTGTGCTAATGCCCACTACCAGACCTTACTCTTTTATCCCAGGCAAGAGAGCTCAATGTGTTAGATACATCAGTCACACTCATTACACTCAGTGATAATGAACTCAGTAACAGTATGAAACTCCAAGAGTTTCCAGTAACACTCCTGGAGGAACCCACACAACATTAATGTATTCCCTCTTAAGACAGTTACTCCCATAAAAAACATTCTCCCTTTTGGCCCATTAACTTGCCAAAATAGTGTCTGACCAGACAAGAAATGCAGCCTGGTATTTCTGTGATGCAATCGTGTTTTTTTACAGAGAAAGTATGTAAAATTCGGCTTCTTGGAACACAGTACAAGTCAGAACAGCAGGCAACAGTTTCTTTGCTCACAATTCCTACCCAGACAAGTGCTCTTTCAGGGTCATGCTGGAAGTATCACTCTAACTGTCTATATGGCTCCCATCCCTGCATATTTCTGTGGCACTTCTGCGTCTTTCTGTGACATATAAAGAGCTTCTGTCAAATCCTGAGAAAAAATGATCTGACTGCATTATGCAGTCAAAAAACACAGCTTTCTTATACAGACTTTTTGTTGAGAAGGTGGTTTCTGCACTTGTTTTTTTCAGTTACTACTAAACAAGCACCATTTCCTCATTCAGCCTATGCCAAATGTATTATTATATCCATCCGCTGAATTAAGCAATGGCTTGTAGCTCAAAATATAACCTCTATCAAAACAACCAGACAATCAAAAAAAGAGAGGCTTGATTGCCCAAGAATGATCCCACTTACTTTGTGTATCAAAAGGCACACTGGTCTTACAACCAAAACTCTAAAATAACCTCCAATTTCCAACTAAGTCAGCCTGTGGCTTCCCTCCATCTCACTGAAATCGGGGGATCTCAGGTTGTGCTATAAGAAGAAACGATCTGAAGATAGTTAAATAGGACAAAACCAGTTCAACAGTCCCTAAAATTTCAAAGTGAATTAATCATCTCAAAAGCCAGTCAGGCTATATTTGTATTGGTAAAATAAACTGTATTGTGGAAAGTTGTCAAGTGATAGAATTCCATCACCTCTGATCTTAAATAAATGCCCTCTGGCATGGTTTTGTCCCAGGCCAGTAAGCATTATCGCAGACAATTTTGGGGCATGGTTCAGAATTTAACACAGGCAAATAAAATTTAGCAATAGGCAGTTTCCATTCTGCAAACTAGATTTTAATAACATAGACATGGGCCATTTTGTGCCAGCTGACCCAACAAACAATCCCAAGCATTTTGTAATTTACTAGTATAGATATAACCTCAAAAGCCTTATGCAGCATTCAGCCCACGCCCACAATGTGTTTGGTTATTGAAAATATGAAGCTGCATATCTTAGAAGAATGGCCCTTCACTCAAGTAGGTATCTTATTCAGACCACTCCTGACATTTTTTTTCAGATAGCACTTAATCAGACCCACCACCTAAAGAGGCTATACTGTTAATCTCTCAGACATGACTGAGAAAAACTACCAAGGACATAACTTAGTCTTGCTAAAATATCTGCTTCCTAAGCACTATTGAACAGAAAAATTAAGTCTCTATTCCTGCTACTGTGAAGCCCCAATACTTTAGGATTCTGTTCTCTAACAGCCTCATTAACAGATTCACTGTTCCAACTGCAGATTTTTGATTACTCATAAATAGGTAGGAGGTAGGAAAAAAACACATCATGACTTTCTAAACTAAATTTGCAATGTTGATAAACTGAAAGAAAAAAAATTTCAAACTGATGAAATCTGGTATGGAAATGCTAAGATCAACCACATATATAAAAATTAAAACTGACAGCCTGATAGGGTCATCTTCAGAAAATGACTACACTTTCAGAACAAGAATGTCAGCCAAGTAAAACAGCCTAGCTCCACTTATTTCAGAAAATCTATGGTGATTTACACTTGAGTCTTCAGTGTTTACTCAGACTTTTATTAGCTTACCCCATTCTCCCATACGCTTTGCTGTACTTTGGATCTATTGCTATGGCTCTCTCACAATCCTTTATTGCTTCACTGTAGTTGTTGAGCTTACTTTGAGCAGCAGCCCTAAAAGGAAGATGGGAGTGAAGGGAGAAAGCTTTGTCAAAAAGATAATAAAAGAAAAAAACCCAAGCTTAGATATTCACATGTCCATGACTGACTATAGACTTCTTTGATCTTACTGACTTTTCATTCACTATTTAGGCAATGCCTCAGCTTTCCTCAATTAAGTAGGACAAGGAAATGTTCTGAATTAAGTATGTGCTTAAGTGCATTGCTAGACTAGGGCTTTGGAGAACATGCACTCGCCTTTAGGACACAAAGGATAAATAATTCTAAGGAACTGTTTTAGATCCAGCATATGAATATGCACAAAAATCTTCATAAAACCTATTACAAGAAGTGAAACTCTCAAGTAGTAATTTACATAAAATCATTGTTTAAACAGAAGGATTTTATACAGTTGGCATTTTCCAGCAAGAAGTATAGTTTTACTGCCATTCAAAGGAATGCTGTGATTTGGATGCTTGCAGGTAAATTGGGATAACATTTCTCAATAATCTCTGAACTACTAAATTACAATTGCATGTCTATATCAGAGAAATACTAAATGTTGTGGACATTTATACAGTAAGATTAAAGACTTGTCCAAATTAAAAAGTACATTAGAACAGATTAATAATCAAAACTTTCCCAGTTTGAAAGGTCTCAAAGCATTCTAATTTGTTCTTCCTTGATTAAAAAACTATAGTAGAAATGACAGTATTTCCATTGCATAAAGCATTCTTTTTTATTAGGAATGCTAGATGCTACAATCATCACTATATTCAATCCCTTCTCCTGTTCTGACTTCGATTAAAATATCTTCTGAATGGGACTACTTATGTATTTTAAATATTTAGGCTGCTTAACAGTTGTCCAACTCCACAGATGCCCATGAAGATGTATGGATAAAAGCTGGGGACAGTGCTTAGTCTCTCGTGTTTGAACAGAAAATGTTTTTTTCTGCGTTTACAAAAAATTTATATGGCCAGTTTAAACTTTGAGGGCATCTCAGCTGTCTCTTTTTCTCACTGCTGTGTGTAAAAAGCAATACTGTTGAAGGTGATACATCTCCATTGCTCCCAAACCAGCTTAAGAAAGACAAGAATAAGGTCTATATTTATTTAGATACTTCATCACCCACAAAACTCCAAGCAACTGCCTGTCTTCTTTTAAATAACTTCATGCAATACTGCGCTTACTGACACTAAAATTCATTTTGGTCCTCACAAATGTGATATGTGATGATGTAACACACAGAGTGAAGTATTTCTGCTCTTGCCCATTACAGATTTGGTGCCTAAGCCCATTCTACTGAGGAAACTTCCAGTGATTTGGGGAGGCTTTTGAACCTGGTCTTTTATTTCCATTTTATACCTAAAATCACTTATGTCATCAGTTTTCTCAAGGAAAATAGATTATTTACACTTTGAACTGCCATCTTAAATATGTGAAATATTAGTAAACTGTGCATTTCTTTTGTCTTTATGCTTGCCATGAAATACTGAATCTTTCACTTGTATTTATTACAAACTAAACTCTGGAGTAATGGAAGCATAGCTCCAAAACCAGAAAAATCCACTGGGTACAGTGCCACAAGGCTAGATTGACAGTTAATATATCATTCTGGTAATGGAGGCACTGAAGACTGTAGTGCAGAGTAGCTCTAGAGACAGGCTAGTTCCAGCAGGGCTCATGGTCTATACTGCCTTTGCTCTTATGCTGGTGTTCTGGGCAGTATACAGAAAGAGCACACTTCTGTTACTGGGTTAACATGCCCTTCCAGACTTCATCTGCTCCCATGTCACTATGTCTTCACTATGGTGAAGATTAGATTATACAATGGAACCACAACAACAGCCTTGTTATTTTCCCACGTCATGCATAAAAATGCTGAATATTTAGACAATGCTTGAAATCTCCAGAATGGTATTCCTACATTGATGATATTTTTTGCAGGCACAGTCAATACTAAAGAAGATAGAGATGGCAGCTGAGTCACTAGCACACCAGAAAAAAAGGCTCTTGCTATTCTCAACAGATTGGGAATCACAGCCTACGTTATGATTTAATATAGACAACCTAACTCACAAAAACCCGGTCTCAAGTGTTATAAGTAATTTTAAAGCCCATATAACACCTTTAACTGATACAGATATGCTGAATAAGATGACTTTTGCTTTAATCTTTTACAAATTTAACATGATAAATTTCTGAATAGTGGAGTATTCTAGCCTCATGTTGTTTTGATCTAGTTCACAATTTATCTTTAAAATGACGTTAATGAATTTCAGGAATGAAAGGTGTGTATTGTTTTTACCTGTTGCAGTAATAGACTGCATTGTTTGGATCCAGTTCTATAGCCCTAGTGTAACAATCCACTGCAGCTCCATAATTTTCTTCTTTCATATGATTATTACCTGAAATAAATTATAAAAAGCTCTTAAGTATTTAAAAGATACAGTGCTATGTATGAAAGAAATAGAGCAGCCACATTATAGCTTCTATATAAGGTAGTTATGACGGCACTTTTTTGAGATACATTCTTTTAAATAGAATTGGCATGGAATAATGCAAATAAAAATATCTACTATATCTATAAACTTCATTATGTACATTGTAGTCCACCACATAAACCTTCCCCTTCTCATCTTGCTATTTCACACCTTCCAGCTAGTTTCTGCTGTTAAGCAAAGATCACTTTGTTGAAAAGTGTAATTTTAATTGCAGTTCTACTCTAATATAGATTCATCAGTCTTAAGTATCTTTGCAAGCCTCATAATCCAAAAGGCTATATATTAATTCCTTTTTGGTCTCATTTTCTCACATGTACCTACAACTTGCTTATAACTACCCATATAACATGGAAAATCAAACAAAAGCAAAACTAAGCATGTAAGTCCCACTTTTGTGAAGCCACATAATTAATTCCTTAAGGTAATGAGAAGTATGTATAGGACAGGTAATCTAAAATGATTCAGAGGTAACATTTCTCACCAACAAAGCTCAGAACTTCTACTCTATAACAAAGTTTCATATTTCATATTTTTTAAGTCCAATGAAAAAATAGAAAAATGTAACTTTTCTATGGAAAGAAAATTCTGGAGTAAGGTCTTTCAAAACAAAAGATATCTTACACATTCTTTCTTTCCCAATTTAAGGCAGTCCTGGCAGTTTCTTTCTTTCCTGATGACAAAGTAGTAGAGAAATAGTCCTAGTTCAGAGTGCCCAAGCTTAAGGTTGTCCCTGGTCCTGTAATTACAGATCTTTGGCCTGCTAGATCCTACAGAAGCCTTGGTTTCCCAGAAATGTCAAGAAACTGTCAGGAAAATTATAGACTTCCACTGACTTCCTTGTATGTTGGCAAAATATTACAACCCTCTCCCAAAATAAGCAGGAGAAGAGATAGGTCAACAGGTTACTATACAGATGTAGATAACGGCATAAGCAAAGGCTGGAAAAGTTCAGTCAGTGCAGTATCTTGTCTCTGGTAGAAAGCAAAAGACTGTGGAGCAAGCAGTCCTAGATGCCTGTACTAAATGAAAACAATTATACTTACAGTCAGTCACTTGTGAACACGGAGAGCTTAATAAACAAAACCAGATTTAAGTAACTATCACCCAGGTAGTACAAAATCACCTCTTCCCAACAGTGATATACTAGACTGTAATTATATAGTCAGCAATTCCTGCCAGTGAGAAGGCAAACTGAAACTGTAATTGCATGTATACCTTCAAAATATACACAGAATGTAACCCTATCTGTCTCATTTCTACAGGCTCACCATCTACACATCTGTCCTTTGATCTAAGGTAAAGGTCTGTACACTAAATCCTGTTGCCAAATAAAAGACTCGCAAGTCAGCAGCACTCAACAAGATTGCAGCAGCTAACATTTCTCTAAAACAAAACTGCCACCAATGACTATCAAAGTTGGAGTTTCTGATACTGCTCTGAACTAAAGATGACCTGGGGTACAGGGCTAAATTGGAGCTAGTATCACTGGGTGCCCTTCTTGCTCGCTCTCTCTCTCTCTCCAGCTCAGAACTGGCTAAAGCAAAACAGAAAAATAGCTAGAGCTACTATTTCTGCTGAGATTAAGCAATTCTGGACAAAAGGAAAAGCAAGTGTCATATTTTATTTTAATGCCAGACAAAAATTCTTATGGCAAAAAAACCCCACAAATGGTTATACTTTTGAATGTGTGTCCTCAATAACGAAAATACTACCTATTGTTATAATTTATACTGTGGTAATACCCAGATCTTTTTAGGATCAAGCCACTGTTACACTATAGAAACCTGCACATAATCTGTGCTCTTACATAGTTCACATTAAGCCAAAATGGCCAAAGTGTCAAGTGATATACAAGGGTAGGCAAGTAAATTCAAGTATTTACTAGTCTGGAGGGTATATTACTTCCTGGTTTTATAATGACCAAGAAAGAAAACTCGGCTACCTGATTTTGGTTTGCCATTCATTAGCCAATTTCTACAGGTACTAGGGCTGGTTTGACAGCAGAGGAGCAGCAGACCGGTGCCCACAAAGGTGAGGGAAGTTACTCCACTGGTAAGGACATATAGATAGAAATGAGGAAATGACAAGTTATAGAATTACAGTATTATAGAAGATATGGGTCAAATGGAATTTCCCAAGTTATCTAGTTTATCTCCCTAACTCAGGGCAGAAAATACTCCTAACTGAAAAGCTTGACAGTGGTGATAGATAATACGTGTGTGAAAACAAGGAGGATTAATATGACAGAGCAGCATTAGAAAAGGACAGGAAGTTCTAATTTTATTATGGGAAATTAACCTGAGGCATTTCAAGCATTTCCAAACTGCTTACTAATGCCTCTGATAACTAACACTTTAAATGGCCCTTTGTCAAAGTTTAGACACTTTCAATTTTTTCAGTAGAGACATGCAATTGCTTTAGTAACACCACACGAAGACTAACTTAGAGCATACATCAATTTCATTTCCTCAGTCTATTTCACAAACCCCTGTGGGACAACAAATGACAAGACAGAAGTCACAGATTTAAAACAGGCATTGCTGTAACTTCCACACCTGGAAAGTGCTGCATATCTCTAAAGACCCATAATCATACTGAGTGCTGAAGGTACTCTTCACTTCCCATAAGCTGACAATAACAGACAGCAAAATGAAAAGCCAGCATGCACAGCACGTACCTTACAACTTACAAACTGATTTTTTGCTTGTAACCTAACCTTGTTTGAGCTCTTATCCTTAGAATTAAAGAGCAACTTCAACAATTAGGAAAACTTACTTTGTGAGCCAGTAATGGACTGCATTCATGACTACAGATGACCAGTTTTAAGATAAGACAGATGTGGAACTCATTCTCAAAACCAGTAGAAATTTTTCCCCATCATTATCCTGAAATTTCTGAGAGGATTACATCTGCCTCGCAATTAGAAACTTATTTTTCTATAAAAGTCCAATATCTGAAAATCCAACAGGTCATAAGAAACATGATTTATAAAGCATCAATCCACCTGATAACAATTTGTATAAGTTATCAGTGCTACACGCCTTCTTTTTTTTCCACTTTCTTTTGTGGGGGAAATAAAATGGATTCCTTCTTGGGTAGCTTTAGTGAAGGCTTCTGTGGTACAGCTGCTTTTCCTCGCATAACAGCAATAACATCTATCAAAGGGAAAATAAACAACTGGCTTTTCTGCAATTTTTATACAGCACACAAATTATTTCACATATGTGAAATACTAACCCTAGTAAGTTCACAAGAATTTTTCCATTGGCTTCAGCTGGACCAGCAATTTACCAATGTTTTAATAGTCAGCTAGCACGTAATCCTTGACATCACATAACCTTCTCAATATAAAGCAGAAACTTGTATAGCAATTCCATGGACAAACAGAAATCTATAATTTCCAAATAATAACTGTTCATTCTTTAAAGCTTCTACTACTCAGGAATGATGCCCAAGACTTGACGTGATATCGCTTAGTTTTTAAGCAACCTCCTGAGCAAGGAAGAGAATATTTTCTTCTGTATTTTCTTAAACCCCAGATGGAGCAAATCACTTAGCCCTCTTACAGCATAACAATCATCAGAGAATATAAGATTAAGTTCTTGTGTGGGGTGTGTGTTGTCCAGCTGCTATACTATCACTATCCAGGATAACCCAAAAATCTTCATGTTTATGACAAACCTTCATCCTTCAGCTGGTCAGCCTTTTCAACATCCTCCGGTAAAGAATCTGAGAGAGGCAGCGTGTCATTCTGTATGTAAACAAACCAAAATTTTTTTAATTAAAATATAAGCCCTGATTTTATTAAAAATTTCTTTCATCCTGGGAAGCATTGTATCAACAAGCAACCAGATTTTCTGCAGGGCACAGGAAGTACGAAAGAACTAAACATCACTGAAACATCTGTAGAAGAGAAAGATAGCTTGCTTTCTACTACTAAAAAAACCTTATGGCTCACCACACATTTTAAAGAAGTCAAAGGGAAGAGAGCTGATATGTCTCTACTTTCTTGGTTTTCTTACGTCTGACTCTCCTATTTGTCATCATGGTGGTTCCAGTGCTTCCTGTACTGGGGATCCTAGATAACATGTATAATTAGTATGCATTTCTGAGGTTCCCATTTTTAAGGTTAGTGTTCACAGAGGTGTTTTTAAAACTGAACAACTAAGTTATTTCCAGAAGGGAGTGAGAAGCATCAGCAAACTATGAATGACCTCAAGCACTTCACAGACATTTATCTCCGGGAATTGCAAAATGCTTAACTGAAGGATAAAATCCTTCAAGTGAGAATGAGACATCCACTGTTTAGTAATTTTCTATATGGAACTGTCCTTGTCTAGCTGAAATTAATTACTCCCACTGCCCGAAAAGACTCTCATTCTGCTAGCTTTTATGGAAATTTTACTTCTTCCATATTTTCCTGAAGTTTCCACATCATTTTGACCTACACAGCACTTTAAGGTTTTGTATACAATATGAAATCTTAGGACATATTGGCAGAATAACTCTAGAATCTAAATTAAATTCTTACCTTGTGAAAAGAATTTGTGAACATTTCTATCAAATGCTGTGGAGGTGCAAGATGAGTATCTTCCAGGTTAATCTTAAACACAGTCTCCAGACACTGAATTGCAACTTACAAACAAAAAATAAAAAATATAAGTTACCAGTTTCTCAATAGAAGTGTAGTTTCACTAGTTTATTCATAAAGCTGTTATTCACTTCCTTATTCAGCTAATAAAAGCAGCTTTTTGGAACATACCATCAAATAAAGAGAGGCTACCTGATCCCCATAGAATTGACTTGCTGAAAAATACTATAATCTATAGAGAATCAATACATAGTTCAGCCATTATTCTTAAACCAATTTAAAAGTTTTATTTCAATTTTTTCAATCATTTAATGTCTTTTTTTTTTGAACATAAAAATACAAGGATTTAACAAAAGCACCACAATTCATAATACAACTATGCATGTGTCACATACCCCATCTCAAAACACCACAACTGCCATGTATTTCTGTGGCATAATAGTTGGAAGAAAATGGCTCATCTTTACTGTGAAGAGTAAATGCAAGATACTTATTACTTTCTTTTTTTTTTGGAACAAAATATATTCATTTGAAGACACTGTTTATTAATAAAATGCTTCATTAATCACAAGCCTTTATCCTGTAAAAATATGTATATCTGCAGTATCCTTTCCCATGTTCTGTTGTGTAAGGATTAAATGGCCCTCCCAAACCTGCAATAATGCAAATACACTCACAATAAGCAATTCTAAAAAAAGTAGAGCCAAATACCTAACTGAAGTTTTAAATGCGCTCGCCTACTTCTAAGCAAAAGAAGATCAATGGCAATTACTATATACAATTCTGTATATATATCTGTATTCTGTTAATTATAGTATCTTGAATTATATAATTATTTTCTGTATCGCCTTGAGAATCTAGTAGAATGTTTTTATTAAGGTGTATCATCTAAATGTTTTAAACTGAAAACTGAGGAGGAACAAAGAAAAGTTTTCGTAAAGCCGAGTTTGAACAGGAAAATGACCTTTTTACCTCGAACTATAGATAACCAGGAGTAGCTGAATTCAAATTAAGTATCAGTAAAAACTGAATCTTAGAATTTAAATTGAATATCAGTCCAATGTTAATATAATAAATACAATTTGAATTCTTATTTGCATCATAATGAACCCGAACACTGACGCAAAATTAGAAAAGTAAAATTACTGAAAGTTGACAACAGTAAGGCCAGTTTGAGGAGCCTATTTTCTACGTCACAGCTGGGAGAAAGGGGGAAAAAGTAGAGTTGTAAAATAAATAGTAAAACCTGGAAGATGTAATTTTCTAAAAAACTCTGATAACATACCACAGAAATTATTCAGAAAAAAGTCAAGTATGATACAAAATTAATGTTGATAACATGTAACAATTTAATACATTGCTAAATATGCATATAACTTGCTCCTATAACCTAAAAATGCTAAAAATGTATCAATTTGAAGGGTTCTAAATTACCCAGTAAGAGTACTGCAGGATTTGGGTTAAACTCCTTTGTCTCCTGCTATGTAGAAAAACTTAATCCTTGTAAAGTAAGCACTGATTATGCTGAATTCTGAACTATATATTAATAGTACTTATTACCAGGCCTATCATAAAATCAGTGGAATTACGTATCTTGTTTTTCCTTATCTGACTTAATTTAAAGCCACTTGCGATAGTATACTTACGAATTTTCCCCTCAAACTTATTTTCACCTAAAGGCATTCCCTTTCCCTCATTTGTAGTTATGCATAAATTTAAAATACAACCCCCTCCTTTATTTGTCTCAAGGTATTAAGTCTGTGACACCAACTCTCTATCATACAGGAGATTTCTGCAAAGTGCAGCAGTGCAAATTATGCTTAAACAAAATACTCCTGAGTATAGTATTATCACTAGTAAGCATTTCCATGAAATAATCAGTTGTTACAGTGAACTCCCACATTTCTCCTTTAACTGAAAACTGGAATTTATAATCCTTATAATCTATCTATCACAGGTATAACAAAATTAGGAACTCTTATGGGATGAATCCATAGGTTTAAATAATAACCATTGGTTAACATGCAAGCCAACAATAGAAACCTGTGTAAAAATAAACATAGCCAAAAGAGAAACTTTTCCAAATCAGAAGATGTATTAAGTTGTGACAAGATCAGTAACTACCCTCTTTTAGTGTGATATAAAAACCTGACACTAGTAAAGTTCAAGGAGTGAAGACTTGTTTTTGTCTGAAAAGTATCTCAAGACACTAGACTGCCAGCATCTTATTACCCCATTATCGATGGGAAGCACTGTCTACAGCCGCAAGCCCGATATTATCAGTAACTTGGGAAAGACTTGCTGCACCATGTGACCTATTAATCTAAGATTTTTCCCGTGTCTGATTTCAAAGGCCAAAATTATCCATTCTCCCTATTATCTGCATCATCACATACACTTTCAGAGGCATAGGCAGTTTCTGAAGCTTGTACTGACCACCTTGTTAACCAGTAGAGATAACTACCTCCCTGCTGAACACCTGGGGCTCACACAAACACCTACTAGCTGACAACAGGAGCACTTGGGCTATGCTGGAGCCCAGCTCAGCATCCCCAGTGCCACATAGCTCCAGGACTTCTGCAGCAGCCATGCAGGCTGTTGATCATTGAGTAATGAATATTAACTGGGTTGCTGAGGCCCCTTTAGTACTTGGTATTTATCTTACACATAACCTTCCTCATCTCAAGTATTACATGCATCCCTCACCTTAAGGGGCACATTCCACTGTTTTGGAAACACTGCCTTAGAGAAATTCATTGTGGTACATTAATCATAAAAGTAAGAAGAAAAAAAAATCACAGCCTTGTGCACGTTGCAGAGTTTCTGCTTTAATCCCACAGAAATAGGTGCTATAGACAAGAAAAAAATAGAAACTGTAAACAGGAAAGAAATAACTGCCATTTAAACCCACTGTCTAAAATATAACTTGGAAGAAGTGAAGTTTCTAGTTCATACAATAGAGTTGAGCATCAACCATCAGGGATCTATATCACTGCTCTAGATCCTAGGTTGTAGGGGAGTATATTTCTCTGGTCTACCTTTCCCTGCTTTCTCTAAATAAGGCAATTTTATTCATCATGCAAGTACAAAACTCCTAGAGGAAATTTACACTATCATTGACATCGCTATATAATTCAAACATGCAGAATGCAGGTTATCAATATAAATGGAGTTGGAATACATGCTAGACTTCTATTTTGATAAAGTCTCAATTTTATTTGTAATGTTCTAGTTCCTTTTTTTTTTTTGTGGGGAATGGGAACTGTTTAAATTACTTCCTGGCACAGACACTTAATCATACAGTGGTTTATCTTTTCATAGACACCAAGTAGGTACATAAGGTACCAGTGAAAAACAACAGTCAAATTGTTTTATCCCTTATGTCTCCACCTAACATTAAACACTTCAAACACAGACTTGGGCTATTGCTACTCCATGCGCTCTAAAGATATTTTGCACAACTAAATTGAGTCAATTATTCAGAATGTCTGCCTCCTATCCTCTAATACACAGCATATGGTACCATGCTTTTGGCAGGGTACAGCTCTAAAATTACGATTTCATAACTGTATTAAAATGGTAAATTTTACATCGGCATTTAAACACAACCGAGGTTTTATAATATTTTTTGTTTAGAAAACACAATCTTAAAACTGATTCCTTCATATAGACATTGGCTAAGGCTGCTCTGTAAATTTTCAGTCATAACCCAACATTTATCAGTTTTATTCTAAAACCCAAAGGAGTACTCTTCATTTCCCATTATATGATTTCCCAAAACATTGCTTTTTTCATCAGCTGAACATCATCATAACCTGATACAGGTTAAATTCATAGGTGACTACCACTTTTCAAAAGTACAAAACGCTCCAGACTCTGATGTAAAACCAAATCTTTTGGCTTTTATTCTTTTGGGAGTATCTTTTGAATATCATGACACAAATGTTTCTTTCTTGCTTAAATTAGTGAACAACTACACTGTAAAACCAATAGACAGTGGAAAGAAGCACACTCCAAGTTTACCTTTTTAAGTTTATGCCTCTGAGGAGCAGGACTTGTTTTGTACCTCAGGAAAGTCTACTCTCCACATCTCAGATTTCAGGTAACTCAGTGATCAACTGCCTGGATGATGCTTATTGCACTGCTGGTCCTGGACTTTCCCCTCTTACCGCCAAATTCCTCCTCTGACTGAGTGATACAACCACAGACTGCTTGAAAGAGTGCAGAGGTCTTTTAAATAGGTGCTATGAAAAGCTCATTGCAGAATTAAGACTTTTTGTTATTCTCTTGCTTAATTCCACATTGTGATACCACCTGCCAAGAAGTCTCCAGGAATTAGGGAAAGGAATAAGAGCAGTATGAAGGAGAAAGACAGATACTATGAAGTTACAAAGGCTTAATGAACATCTGTCAACAGACGAATACAGATAGAAGTCCATCTTTCTGTAGCTGTGTATACAGAGAGATGGGCTTGGATGTATAATAGAAACTATACCATACTGAAAATATTCACTGCCATGCACTCTTTGGAATCACTATTCAAGTGAAAAAGAAATGCAATTTATTTATTTTCCATATTCTTAGCACCACTTAGCTTTCTCTCATAAATTACACGGAATTCTTGCAAGTATGAAACGGGGATTCTTCCCATATACCAAAACCAATATATGGTAATTGTTTTACTTCTTCCATGGCCAGCACAGCTAATAACAGACACAAAATACAGAAAGAAACCAAACATGAAAGTAAAGAGCAAAAGAATCAGCAGGCAAAAATTTGTGGGACACATACACAAATCATTACCATAGTCTGCATTATAGCACTGCTTATCTTGATGTGAATCAAAGTATCTGTTGCTCAAAATAAAGACAGTATACATTTTGTAACTTCAGGACATTTTTTAAATGAGAGATGTTTTAAAATTAATAATCTCAAAAACATTAAGATTGTGGTCTTATTCACAGATAATATTTGGTGGCAGTTTCATTTAGGTCGCTCTACTTTCTATGATAATAAACCTCAAGCAATTTAACACATGGGTAGGTATTATACATATACATATATATATATTAGCACCTTTATCACTTACCTTCCAAGCTTTCTTGTTCATCTGGAGTGAAAGTATCCATCTGACTCTGCTCTCTCAAGAAATGGATGACTGCATAAACCAAGCGTTTGACTGATGACATTTTGAAATTGATGAATTTCTCCTAGGTCTTAAAAACAACAGGATCTCTTATTTCAGAAAAATCAATTCCTAGAGTATTCCAATCTCCCACTGACCTCAGTAAGAAGTACACACAATATACAAAAACTTACCCTTCACCAGAAAGCCTAATAAAGCGATGCCTTGAAACAAGTGGTTAAACTGCATGGATTAGGGAGAACCGCTACCATCATTTAGTCCAACTATCAGCAAAGAGCACACATTTCCTCACATTCATTCCCACGGGGGAGTTCACGAAGGCTAAAATAATGTAGCAACTTCTTCTTTTTTTTTTTAATAATTTGGATTTTATTTCTAAGAAATATGCACTTGAAAGCAGGAGCACATGCTGAAGTCAAAATCAATTAAAAAGCCACACTGATAAATATAATGGCATAAAGAAACACACTTTAATAAAAGGCATTCTATTCTCTGACACTGTGCTGCTGAACGGTTTATATTCACTTTGGACAAAAAACTGGAACACTGTGACCTCAGTGCACACTTGTGATTAGTGACACTACTGGCTGAGTCTGATTTGCATTCAGCATCAGCTGGAAGTTACATAACTTTGAGGAAAATTTTAGTTCCAACTTTCCAAGTCATTTTTCCTTAAATCGTTTCGATTTAAAAGGGAACAACCTTATCTAGTCGCCCGGGAAAGACAGGCTAAAAAACAAGCGTTAAATGAACGGCAAGACCAGGGCCAAGCCTCGCTGAATTGTTTTCTCTCTACAACCCCCCCGCAAACCGACGGGCAGCCAAGCCCACGCCGAGCAACCGCCGCCGCGGGGACGCTGAAAAGGCGGCTCCCCGCGCGAGGGGCGGCCGCCGGGGGCACACACCCCCACGCAAGGGCCGAGGAAGAGGCCGCCGACGCGCCCCACGGGACGGGCCGCACGGCGTGCCGCTGGTGGGGGCCGCGCCCCCACGAGCACGGGGGGGGGGGAAGGGGGCCGCGTTCCCTGCGCCCCCCGCCCACCTCCCAGTCCCGCGGCAGGCCCGGGGCCGCTCGCTCAGGCCCGGAGGACAGGTCTGCCCCGCAGAAACGAGTCGCCCCGCCGCCCGCGGGCCCCCCTCCGGCACCGCGGGGACAGTGGGCGCGCCGTCCGGCCCGGCCCGCCGCCTCAGGCCCACCGAACGCCCGGACGGGGCCCGATCCGCCCCGCCACCCCCGAGCTCCGGGGACGAGGCGTTCCGGGGAGGCGGCTCGCCGCCTCCCCGCCCCCGCGGAGCTGTGCTCGCCACGGAAACGGCGCATCGCCCTTACCGTGCGAGACGCGGCGACCCCCGCGGCAAACGCCGTCCCCGTCCGTGCCCCTGTCAGCGCTGCCGCCGGGTGGGAGAGACGAGGGGCGCGAGGGCGGGCGGGAGGAAGCAAGCGGAGGGGGTAGGCGCGTGCGGCGGCTGCGCGCGCTCGCTCGCTCGCTCGGCAGCGGCGGCGAAGGGCGTGAGGAGGCGGCGGCGGAAGCGGATGCGCAGGTCGGCGGCGCGGGGCTGAGGGCTGTGCCCGTGGCCGGCGAAAGGGCGGGGCGGCAGCGGGAGCGAAGCCAGCCCGTCTTCTTCCTCCTCCCTCCTCCTCCTCATCCTCCTCCTCTCGCACCGCCCTCCCCATGCTGGCCCTGTGCGCGGGCGCGGCTCGCAGGTAGGCGCGGCGGGGAAGGGGGCGCCTCACGGCCAGCCGCGGCGGGCGGTCTCCGGTGCGGGGGCCGCCTTGACTGGAAGCCGCCGTGAGAGCACCGAGACGCCCGCGGCTGTCGGGGAGGTCCTCGTCCCTCCGGGAGCCCGGCCTGGGTTGTGCCCGGGCGTCCTGGCGCGGCACCGGCGGTGGGGCCTGGCTGACCCCCGTGCGGCCGGGCCGAGGGGGGAGCGGCCGGTCGGCTCTGAGGAAAGAAACGGCCGCTGGCCTGCCGGGCGGGGCGGGCGGTGGGCTGCAGGTGTGCGGGGCGTGCTCTAAGGGGCCAGGCAGACAATAGGGCAGGAAACTTTGCAGCCTGTGGGGTTTATTGCCTCAGCTCGTGGCGTGTTTCCCGCAGTCCGCCTTCCCTGAAATAACCTCCGTTCTGTACAACTTCCAGGTGGGCAGAGCGGGTGAGGCGAGGTCTCCGCTGGGTAGTTCTTGCACCGAGGATCCGGCGTACCGCAGGATAAATGGGCAGGAAAACAATAGAGTGAGGTCTAAGGCTACAGCAGTGGGGCTCTGCGGCAAGGTGTATGTGAAGCGAGACCGGGCAATCTGTTTTTAATAGCTTTATAGAAAAGTGTGCCGTTATTTCACATTATATGAGGGGTGAGACAGGTACAACTGTGTTATCGAAGGGTTTTAAAATACGGGATTAATTATTCTGTCTGTAATGAATACTAGCTCCAAATGGACCCAGAAAACCAGTGTGGAAGAAGGCTTGTGGGCACTTCTAGATGGGCTAGGTGAATGACCATTACTGCAGAAATTGAGAGAGCAGAAGAACAGAAGCAAAAGACCAGATTTAATAGGAAATGTGGAAATAGTAGGAGGGTCACAATGTAAATACGTTGTGGTAATGAGAATGGAGCTGAATTTGAGTGTAGAATGAAGAAGCTGGTTACCTCTTGTGGACTTTTGAGAAATGACAGTTGTGTGCTCTACTGCATAAACCTTACCATTTTTGTTCTATTTCACAGCCTTTGTTCAGGTCAAATTGGGATTGAGGGGTACTAGCAGTTAGAAAATAAGATCCAGAATAAATTCTTTTCATCAGGCTCCTGCTGTTGTAAATGAACTGGCAAATTTACTGTTATCGAATCAAGTGCACAACTATTTTTTTTTTCCACAATATGCATTTGCATTCTTTTTGTGTAGTGATTTTCACTGTTCTCCATGTTTTGTGTTGATTGTCCTTGTTTGTCCTACAGATTTTTCCAACAAAAAGAAGGAAAGGAAAAGAAGGATGGAAGGGTTTTTTTCTTTAGAAAAAAATTTAAAAGCCTATCTTTGTTTACAAGTTGTATTTGGAAACTGAAGATACCTCCTTCTTAAGTAATAATAAAGTGTTGGGTATTAATTTAAAATTTTTTTCATCACTTGTTGTAAGTACGGTGGGGAATGATTGCTGCACTTTGTTAATTGTGATTTTTTTTTTCCAGTTATCATTTGAGTGTGCCCAAATAATTGTTTCACAAAAAAGAGTGATCTTGAATGCCTAATAGTGACCTCTAATTTTCAAAAGTTAATCAGTTGGTCACAGAAATGTTGAATAGGAAAGATTCTCAGCTTCTATTTTTTCCCAAGGGCATCTTAACATGGGATAAAAATGACAGTTCTTAGCAAGTTTGAAGTATCATGCCTTACGTTGAATAAAACTACATTAAGGGTTTGATTTGTTTGGTTAAGATAGGCAGCTTTTAGGAGAGAGACTATTTCCAATTAAATACTTTTCCTATTGGAATACAGAAGATTCAAAGATTAATATTTAGTTCAATAAAATGCATGGAAAAAGGCAGACTGAGAAGCAGATCAATTAAGCAAGTGCAGTAGTCTGTTTGCTTTTTGAGAATATTGATAGAAATAGAAAAAAATCTGAACAGAAATAGAAACAATGATTTAAATAATTTCAGTGTCCTAAAATAATTCTCTAGGATTCTTGAATTCTGGAGTCTTTCTCTGAAAATCTTCAAAATCAGGTTTTTCATAGGAAAATATATGTACATGGACTCTGGAAAAACTAGAATTTGTATTTAAGATCTAATTTTAGATTGCCATCACTGGAAAGAAACTCTGAACACTGGCTTTTCTCTTGATGAGGAGGTGAACTAGCAAGGAACTGCAGCTAGGGGAAAGAGGCAGGAGGAAGAATGACATTGGGAGGCAAAGAAACAGGAAGAACTTTTATAGTCATTTTCTTATTTTGTGCTTATCACCATAGTGTGTGCATATGCTTTCATTAGACTATCAGGTCCAACATCTCACCAATGGCAAGGGCCAGACAGTACACTTGGAACATTTTTCCCTTTCCCTGTGCTCTGTGGACTGCACAACCTCCTCTGTGTACTGCAGCAGCAATTATTTCCTGTGGTCAAAAGCAACAGCTGCCACCTATCTAACGACAGCAGGCTCCAGAAGAACAATTTGTCTATTGCAGTTTGCAGAAGAGAATTGTTGCCCGGACTGGCTGAGACAAAGATGTCGGGCTCAGAAGCATTTTGTGGACTGAATTTGACCCATGGAATACCAGCTGGACCACACTAAGCAGTACAATTAATGTCTTTTGAGGACATACCTGTTCTATCATTCTCTCTATAAAGGAAAAAAATGCCTTGCTTGGAAAAAAATTCTTTTAAATGGTTTGGTTTAGTTCAAAAGCCTGTCATTTCTTTTACAGGAGCCAGGGTCAGGTACCTCAGAAAGCATGTAAGATAGGATGAACGTTCAGTACTATATTTTCAGAACAGTCTAGGAATTGAGGACTTCCCAACACAAAAAACAGTTGTCCCAGGATCTTGTACAAAAATTTGTCCAGTAGTACCTTTTTTATATTGAAACTGCCTCCTAAAACTGTGTTTGATCTCCTCCTGAGTTATGTTGGAGGCGACAGGGGAAAAAATGATCCCTGTTCATTCTGTCCATCCTCTTCGTGATTGCCTAAATCTCTGGAGCACTTCTTCTGTTCTGCCTTCCCGCCCCCCCCCCCCGCCCCCCCCCGCTTTTTTGGCAGGGGGTGTCCAGTATGAAGAATCCGGTCTAGTTAGTTGTTCTTCGAATGGAGTCCATTGCTCACTGCAGCTGATTGTTACTAACTCATGATGACTTGGTGGAACAGGAGGAGGTTTTGGCAGCTGGGAAAACAGAAGATGAGAGAGTTTATAAGCGTTGGGAAGATCAGACCTGCACATAGTATGTGTGTCCTTCATTACAGAGTGGTATAATGGATCTTTGTGTCTTGTTCTCTGCTCCACCTTTACTAAATCCTATCGTTTCCTTCTTTTCAGCTGCTTTTTGGCTGATGTTTTTGTTAAACTGTTATGTCTCCGGAATTATTAGATCAGCTCACAGCTCATCACTGTGTATAAAAAGTCAGAAGTGTGTGTCACTTCACATTTATTAAGACTGAAATTCACCTTGTTAGTGGCTTTAAACTTTACTCAGTGTTGTGACATTCTTTCACATCTCTTTGTGGCTGCCTTTAGTACACTACATTATCATCAGTAAATTTTGTCACTTCATTAATACCACCTTCTTGTAGATTAGGTATAAATATATGAAAGAATACAGAACACAGCATGGAAGCCTGCAGGGCTCCAGTGGTCACCTAGTTGCATTCAGAGAAGTGAGCAGCCATTTCTGTTTATTTCCTACCTTTTAACCATTTATCTGTAATAGAATCTCCCTTCTCATCATACAGCAGCATGGTTTTTTTAGGACCTTTTGGTCAGCAGTCTTTGGAAATCAAAGAGATTATATTAACTGATCTCCGTCTATTGTGACTTCTTCAAAAAATTCCAATAGATTTGTGAGTCTATATTTCCATCTGTAGAGGAGAGTCTTTTCCAGTACATGTTATATGTAATTAGATTAGGGAGGCGAGGTGAGGATGGGTGGAATTACACTTGTCTCTGACCAAAATACGATTGTCTGTGTGTGTGTTCATCATACCTTCTCTAAGAGTTCTGTCTTTAACAGAGACACTTTATTTCTGCTGTAGAGTGTTAAATGAGTGAAGTTCTTGGCCATACTCATCATGCTGGAACAATCTTTCATGTAGACTGGAACCAGCCTGGGAAGGACTCAAGTGTTGTTAAGTCACTATTCACTCAAAAGCCAAAGCAGAAAGCAGGCTTCATTTGCTTGCCTATTTTGTGGTGTTGAGCAGGCACACTGTAGCACAGAGTGCTGTTTGGGATTTTACAAGCAGTGAAACAATCACAGCATGCTATAATGCACTTTTCCCAAGAAGAACAGTGACTTAAAATGGTGCAAGTAAGTGAGATTAGGTCATCATCTGCCACGAAAGCATAGTTTTCCAACTAACTAACTAGTGATGGCAAAGAACATTTCTCATCACTTTGTCTGTATGAGACTTAAGATTCAGTAGGGAATCAAAGAGTATTTCAATGATGCAAGCTGAACTGATTAACTGTGGGTGTATATCAAAGAAACCTTTTGTGTTTACAGGCCCTCCTCAATAGTTTTCTCTGTCCTGCAGCACCCCTTCTTTTTTAGTTGGAGTCAACAAGCTGTTTTTCATGCATTAGCTTACTGCTTTCAAGTACTGAACTATCCTGGCAGTCATAGTGTGGGGTGTTTGCACTTTACCTGCTGTTTATATTGCTGGCATGATAGACATATGACAGATGCTTATGCAGCAGCACCTGAGAGCGCTGTAGGGCCTTAAAAGCAGTATTTTTTCCACTGTGTTTCCATGGTTCACCTGATGGTAGAACCAAACAGCAAGATAACCTTAATGAGCACCTCCTGCAATAAGTTCAGTGTAGTACACTTACAGTCTGTGTGCAAATGTTGAAAAATCTCTCAACTTCTTCCTAAGATCCTCCAAGCAAGTTGTGCTGTGATGGAGGTTTTCTGTGTCACAGAATGGATTCAGTTCACAGAATGGGTTTGAAGCCTAGTTTAGCAGCCCTAGTAATTTTGGGGTTTGGTTTGGGTTTGCTTGGTTGTTTGGGTGGGTTTTTTTCCTAGAACCATGGATACCATAATTTTAGAGATCAGACACTCTGCAGAAACAGTACCCTGACCCTTCAATGTGTTCTACTCCAGATTACTGTGTGGAGGAAATAACCTCCTCTTATGAATGTCAATCAGACCACTTTCCAAATTCCTTTTGTTTAAAGTTGGAAGGGCCTGGGGGAAAGGGGAGAGGATGTAAGTAAATTGTAACATGTTATGCACATGTATGAGTTCCTATTTAAGGTCTGGATTTTGTGTTAGTTGCCACAGAGTGCCTTTTTCAATTACTTTGCTGTTGATGTTAATTCTATCAGAGAAACCAGTAAACATTGGTTGCCAGACAGTAAGGTCATAAAAGAAGCACTGAGGGTAATGTATGTATCAATAAAGATTTTAAAATGTTTGTATAACTTGTAGCTTTTTTTACTTGCTCACATTGATCTGAAGAGCTAAAAGAGTATCTAAGTATCTAAGTTGCAGAGAATCCTTTTTTTCTGAAAGGTGTAGTGACAAAATTAATGGTTTAGTGTTAAAAGGCACTAGATTTTCTGCTATTCCTTCAAATGCATCTTGAGAAAAAAAACAGTTTCTAATGGCAGTTATGGAGCTTTAAATTAGGAAGTACTAAACATGCTATCATCTTGCTATAGTGAGAGCTGTCTGTGCCAAACACTTTTCTAAGGAAAATGGCCAAGGAATTCAAGGCATGTATTCACTGGTCCATACGCTGTCAAGAGCCAAACAGATGAAAGGACTGAGAAGCGAAGTGTAACGAAGACTTCAGATGTGTTTGTCCAGCAGGAAAAAGTGTTAACTTATATTGTGGGGCTATAGTCTCATTCCTTTGGCTCAGTCAGAGTAATGCTGCCCTGTGATTAGCTTTGAGCTGTTTAACTGTACTTTGCTTGTTTTGTCTTGGATTTTTTTTTTCCTCCCATTCGTGTTTTTGCCTTGGATTACTCAGTCCTCCGCTTACTTTGCTTGATTTTGTCCTTGCTTTACTATAAAATATACAATTACTTCTTGTCTGAAACTGTGAGTCAAAAGTGAAACAATATGGAGATATATTTAAAACTCAAGCACGAATTAAGGATCTCTAAGTAGCACAAAGACTTTAGCCTATTAAATTTCTGTCTTAAAGTCCATCCTGAGAACACAGACTGACTGCAGTGTATCTTACATTGTTAGATGCTGCTGAATACTCATTGTGGTTTGTTTCTGAAATGCCTTTTAACTTCTTCATATAAAGAAAAAAAAAAGTAATCCATTCCATATGAGGCTTTACTGTTTTAAAGCTTTGCTTAAACCGTGCTTGTCTGCTATCATTTATATATGTTTGTTAGCACTTGAGTCTTACTTTCAGAGAAATGCCAACATATGGCATATTATTCAAGTACTAAATAATTGTCCAGAGGCAAACTGCCAGTTTTTATATTGCCTTAATGGGACATGTCTAGTTTTGGGGGTTTTGTTGTTGTTGTTTGGGTTTTTTTTAACAAGACCACTAGGTGGAGTCAAAACACTGGGACGCTGTGAGCGTTGATTACGGCTACCTGATGAATATGGTCTTGCTGGCTTCCAGCAGGCAGCCCTGCTTCTCCTGCAGCCTGTAAGACTAGGAAGTGTTGTTTAACTCAGATCTGCTGTTTCAAAAAATAGAAAGACCAAAATGGTCTTACTGTTGTTATTAATTTTAAATTGGCAGCTTTTACAAAGATTTATACAGTAAATTACTGATTGAAAAAGTTGTTCATTGTGTTCGTCATGATTTGCAAATCTGCTCTTGCTTATATCCATAGGAATGTCCCCTGAAGTATACGTAAGGTGCAGCAAGAAAAGATTGTATTTATTTGCCCTTAGAGTATTAAAAAACTAGGAGGTGACTAAGTTACCTGAATTTGAGATGCTGCCCCTCTCTGTCTTTCTCTCTATATTCTTTTTTAAAATCTTGGCTCCCACTTTACCCCTGAAGCTGTTATCCCTGTTCTTTTGTCAGCAGCGAATATAGTTTTCCATCCTACATGAAGCTGATATACTCCAATTTTTGTGTGGCTACATGGAACTGTCAGATCTATTAGCAAGTATAGTAAGCTGGTCTGTATATATATTTTCCAGAAATACACTTGTTACTACACTTTATTCTGTAAAATTATACTTGTCATTGTAACTAATACTGTTTAGGTGAAGATTAATTTGCAAACTGGAAGTACCATTAAAGAGTCTTGGATTGAGTCATAGCTATCAATATGTAATCAGAGTTAAATGAGACAGCAGGCTTAAATCTTGACTGTATTATAAAGTGATTACCAGTAGTAGGACCAGATTGTGGACAAGCTTGCAGGTTTTTGTGTTTGTATTTTCTAAAGCTGCTATTACCCTTTGCTGCTTCTGCTTCATAGATTATGGGTTTCTTATTTTTTTTTAGTTCCATCAATGGAACACGCCAACAAAGGGTTGCTTGGTGTGTACCAGTCACGGAAAATGTTTCTAAACAAAACCAGACTTACATAAATGTTTAATACGTTTAGAATACTGCACAAGTTAAAAATCAGTCTGTAAATTCAATTGCTTTCTTTGTCTTTGCAGCAGTTATATTGGCCACTCTATTGCTGTAACAGAGTATTGTAAAGGTCCTTCTCCTTTCTAAAATCAAATCAAATTTATATTTTCCAGAAGCAGCAAGTAATCAAATTGCAGATTTGTTGGTAAAATGAATTACCTGGCATTCTAGCTAAAATAACAACAATTGTAGTCTGTAACTTGGAAGCTTTGTTTTTTTCTTAAAAATGCTCTTTTAGAAGTAGCTACTAAGCTTTAAGTTGTTACTAAACTTACACTGCTTTTGGTAGAAATTATCATTCTTACTGCTTTTGGGATTGGCAGATTAATACCATAATTTGTAAGAACAGCTGCTTCTGTAATACTCTGTTGTAGCTGAAAGTCCAAACCAAACCTTGTGTGCCTTTCCTACTGAACTTCTAGATGGATGAAGCAGTGCACAAATGCATAATATATTTCAGTCTGCCCCATATGTCATTCCACTGACATTATTAGATGCCATAGGACTCACCCAAGAAAAAGGTGAGTGCAAGTTGCCAACAGAGGCCAGTTGGCCTTCTTTTCCAGTTTATATCTGGGAAGTTGAAGTTTCCCACAGTGATACAATTTACTTTAATATTTTCCCTCTAATAACATGTAAAGAGTAGTTGCAGGGCATTTTTTAAACAGTCATACTATCTTAGCTATACTGTTCCTTCTTGTTTCTTTATAGTCTATTTAATCTTTAATTTTGGCATTGTTAGTAGTTAGTAAATTACCAATTTTATTGCAGTATGATACATGGAGTTTGGGGAATTTATTTATTTAAAGTTTTATGTAGAGAAACAGTATGAAATACTAAGCCATGAAATAAATTGCCAAGATTTCACTTGTGCTTGTACGTTGTCTTGTATTAATCTGATGTTAGTTACATAGGCCCTAAGTACAATCTGATTGGTAGCAAGGTAACAACACATATCAGTAAATGGTTAATTGAAGAATTGCATGTAGTGATTGGTTTTATGTGAAATGTTACATTATGGGTTTTGAAGGCCCACCTTTGTTTGGGCAATTAGAAAGACTTGCAGGTCTTTCTGAGTTTGTAGTGCCTTTGTTAATCTACATAAATGACTGCTTCCTTGTATCAGCAGGAGGATACAAGTATCAGCATTTCAAAACCAGACAGTTCTGTGTTTTCCTGTCTCTAACAGATAGACAACAACTTGCTGGCATTTATGGCAATCATTTATGCAGCTGTCAAATTTGTGTGTGTATTCCTCAATGCAACTAGCCAACATACTAAGAAAATCAGGTGGCATCTTTTTGTGGTATTTAAAAGTAGCGCTCTGCGGTAATCGGGGAGCCTACATTCAAGTTCATGAAATCAGTCCAACTTTAATTAGTGCTTAAACTTGTTGGACAGGCTGAAATTAATATAATCTGTTGGTGCTTTGAGTGTTTTAGTGTTTGTTTCTGACAATATGTAGTTGGTCAGTGACAGGGCTGTGTCTTCTGCATGTCTAGGTCAAGGTAATGAATGACAGAAAGCTGTAGGTTCCCTTTAAAAAAGAGGTATCTGCTTCATATCCTGCACTTTAGCATAGTTGTCAGCTTTTATGTTGTTCAGGCTGGTTTTTTTCCTTTGATTCTATTTTACTTTTATTTGTACCTTAATTTGGCACATTTCATATTCTTTTTTATGTTCTTGGGGAGGGGCAGGGTGTAGAGTTCAGAGCCTTGAACCTCTTTTTGAGGAGGTTCCCCTTCAGCTCCCATGAGGTTGTACAAGAGCTGTGCTAGCAATGTGTGGAAAAACTAGACATAGGGCAGTCCAGTGGGAAGCTGTTTGTGACTTAATGAAGTACTGTTATTTAAAGGATTTGTAGATTCAGGGTAGGATTCAGTGGTTTTGGGAGGTGGGAAACATGCATCCTCAGAATGCTAATACTTAACATTTTGTTTCATGAAAGCAGCTTCATTTATCATAAACTTCTAATTGAGATTCAAAGTTTCAGTAGTCCAATGGAGAAGCTACTAAGGCATTAATGTCAGAACTGAGTTGGTATCAGAGAGGCAGAACAGAGGTGGAAGGAATATTCTTTATTCAGGATTCATTTTGAGTTAAAACATCAATTTGCTGGACACTGATGTTTCTATAAGCCAGTAGAAAGGAAAAGTAAACCTCTCTCCCACACTGGTTTGGGAGGATTTGAAGAAACTGTGGTAACAAGGAAAAAAAAATTCTCAACGTAAAGTGTAGATGGAAATGCCACCTGTATACTGGGCTGCATCAAAAGAAGCACGACCAGCAGGTCGAGGGAGGTGATTCTGCCCCTCAACCCAGCTCTCATGAGACTCCACCTGGAGCACTGCGTCCAGCTTAAGTCCTCAGTACAGGAAGGACAGGACCTGTTCAAGTGAGTCCAGATGAGGGCCGTGAAGATGATCAGAGGGCTGGAGCACCTCTTCTGTGAAGACAGGCTGAGAGAGTTGGGGTTGTTCAGCCTGGAGAAGAGAAGGCTCCAGGGACACCTTATAGCGGCCTTCCAGTACCTAAAGGGGGCCTACAAGAAAGCTGGACAGGGACTTTTTACAAGGGCATGTGCTGATAGGACAAGGGGTAATGGCTTCAAACTGGAAGAGCGTAGATTTAGATTAGATGTAAGGAAGAAGTTCTTCACTGTGAGGGTGGTGAGGCACTGGAACAGGTTGCCAAGAGAGGCTGTGGATGCCCCATCCCTGGAAGTGTTCAAGGCCAGGTTGGATGGGGCTTTGAGCAACCTGGTCTAGTGGAAGGTGTCCCTGCCCATGGCAGGGGGGTTGGAACTTGATGATCTTTAAGGTCCCTTCCAACCCAAACCATTCTATGATTCTCTGAAATGTTGTCTTTCATTTTTGTCTTGCATAAAAATAGTTTTGGCTAGGTTATTTCTAGAGAATTCCTCCTATAGATGAGTGAGCCTTTTAATAAAAAGTCTTACCTTCAAACAGAAGTCCTGTGTGCAGCTCTCTTTGGATTGTTGGCATTTCACTCTTCTGCTTTGTTCTTCCTTCAGGCTAAAATTGCCTATCCTTTTGTGCGTGCTCCCTGCATTGTATGCCAAAACCTATCTGAGCACTTAAGCACATACCAGACTGGTTTTGCAATAAAATTAGTACAAGTACAGTGGCTAGCGTTAGAGAAAAAGGTATTTGGTATACAATAGTGTGAAGTAAACATCCCTTTTAGTGGCAAGCTCTGTGTGTGTTCTTGTATCTCTTCAGTTATGGTTGAAAATTTTGTCATTATTACCATAACAACATGTGATTTATTTTTTTTTATTTTATTTTTTAGATTATGTGACTGAACTAGGGAGGCAGATAGTAAGTCTCTGCCAACCAGAGATCCTCCTATGATGCTCATATGATCTTCCTATGATACTAAACATTGCAGCAAGCTTTACTGCTTGAATGCCAGCTGTCTTTTAATTACTATCAAATTATCTTCCTCAGCAACTACTTCATATATAACTGAGCTATTAATGTAGTGACCAGGTGGACATCTTGTTGACTGTCTGGGTTTCTATTAGCCCCACTTCAGTCAGTTACCTGAGTCTGTATCCTTCTCATTTATACAACTGAGTTGAGTGCTCATTTGTTGGGGTGGGAGGGTAGAAGCCTGTATTTCTGAAGCCCTCATGGCTCCAAGTCTCTCTCTTTTTTTTTTTTTTAATAATGTCAAAAAGATTAGTGAAAAGGCAGCCGTTGATCGGGTAAGATCAGTTACATATGTAAACTCTTCTGCTAGCTAAAGCTGAAATATAGTTGATTTATATAATCAGGATTAATAGTACATAAATTACAGTAAAATTATGTACCTCTTCTGGCAATAGTGTGAAACTGTCTGTTTAAAATCCACAACAATTAAAGGAATACATTTTCAGGTAAGTAACAGTTAGAAGTTTTCCTCCCAGGGCTGATTGTGTGGTAGACATCCTGTATAAATATAAAACTATTTGTTACAATGAACATAACTTTTTTGTGTGTCTTGTTTTGTGCATCTTTGCAGTTCTTGTTCTTAATAATCTAGAAATCACTATGTCGGTTTTATTCCTTATTTCAAAAATGCAAATACTGTCTGTTTCTGTAGAGTTTCAGTAACTGTAATTCTGTTTTTCTTAGAAGATTGAGTCTTACTGTCTGGTTTTGTCAATACCAAAGTTTTTATCCCTGTCCACGCTTAATCATGCTCTAGATAGAAAAGGTACAAGACAGGCATCTGATTTATTTGAATAGACTTAATTGTTAAGGGTAACGGCTGTGTATGGTCCTGCTGAACAAGTTATGACTCTAGAAAGGACTTTGTTCTTGCTTCTAAAAATATTCTGTAATTAAAGGTCTCTCACCCTTTTTTTAATGTTTACTGTAAACTACCTCTTGAACTAGAAAATTGCTATGCAAAGATCATTTTTATACTTTCAGGTCCGTTGGGCCACGGCTTGTGTTGACAATGACATTAGGAGCAGAAATTACTAGCCAGCTCAAGGCTTCTTCATACATAGCAGCAGGCCGAAACCTTTTGAGATGGGACCTGTCACCAGAGCAAATTAGAACAAGAACAGAAGAACTAATCAGGAAGACAAAGCATGTATATGACAGTGTCGGGATGCTTGATATTGGAGAAGTAACACATGAAAATACTGTACAGGCCTTGGCAGATATAGAGGTGGAATATGCAGGTTAGTGTACGCTTTCTGTGATTCTTTCTATAGGGCATTTCATCTGCACTTAAAGAAACATTGAGCAAAGATAGTTTTTGCTTACAGTTCTGATCCATGCAGTTCTCATGTAGAATGTGTAGGGACCTCTCAAGGGTCCTCTGGTCATAATAACCTTTCAGGACCTCTCAGCAATATGTAACATGATCAGCTACAAAGTCCTGCTGCTTTATTCTAGAGACAAAAACAAGGATTAGCAAAACTGTGCTGTTGATTGCTTTGACGCATCCAGAGAACTGCATTGGTCACCTATTTCTTTTTGCATGTGAAGCTCCACACACAGTTACATTTTTCTTTTCCAGGTGTGTACAACCCCTAGGGCACAGTGTGCAACAGTGTAGACTACAGAATCTGTCATGTGTACAAACCTGATACGCAGTGGTTTTTTCAGACGCTGCAGAATCTGAGACAAGCAAGTCAAATGGAACAATGGAAAGGTTGATAAGCTCCTACTGGAGAAAATGTGAGGGTTGAGAATGGGGGAAGACTGCTTTACTTGCTCACTTTTATATTATGGCCTTCAAGGCCTTGAAGAATCCAGGGAGAGGTGTTGGTCATGCAGTCATATCTAGATTGTTCTGGATGAATTATCAAGACCTACCGATACATGGCTGGAGTTTAATGGTCAAACACAGGTCATTCAGTTAATTTGTTAATAATTGTCAGTCAGAGGAGATAAGAAAAATAAAAGTGTGTTTTGGGTAGCTTTGTTTTGGAAAACCTGTCAGATGGTGACTGCATGACCCTCAAAAAGTAGTCAGTGTAATAAAATGTCAAGTTCTCCTAAATCCTCTAAAAAAATCTGCAGTAGCAATAGAAGTGCTGAAAACAGCCAGCGTGGCTTGGAACAAAGTCTTTGCCTAGCAATAAAGAGCAGCCTGCAGCTCAAGTGATTGTACTGTAATATTAGTCTGGCTTTCACATACTTAGAATTACAGTTTAGGCACATCCAGTGAATTGACTGGAATTGATACTGGCAGAAAGACTGAGTAATCTTCACTCAAACAGCTTCCTGTCAGATTCAGTTTTAATTATACCAATGTATTTGGTGTAATTATTGTAAGCCTTTTCACCAAGGTATAAAACTCTGGTTTAAATTAAATGAGAAGGAAAATCTATGTTTGATTCAGCAAATAGCGGCCATCGGCCTCTCAGCATAGCCACCAAGACTTGCATCTACCAAGATGTACTTTTTTCTTTATGTGTTATTGCAGTAGTGGGTCATATGTAAGCTTTTAATGCTAATCTTCAAAGCTGTATGTGAAATTAGCATGACTTACCTGTGAAACAGCCCATGGCATATGATAAGGATGTATTACCACAGCAAGACTTCCATTAGAACCTTGGATCTTTAAGGCCTGTGTGTCCTTTTCACATGTACATGACACACCTCTCCCAGTAAGTGAAACGTATTATCTGAAAAGACACAGGCCTTACATTTCACTTGGAAGCTGCCAAAACCCACTTCATCATTTTGAAACATCTTGGCATGAGGACAGGAGTGGTGCGTTTGGGGAGCAGTTTCCTATGGACTTTAAGAAGAAACATATGCCCATGTTTGCCTTCCAAAGGTATCTGAAGGGCTGAGAGTATCTCAGGGTTTGATAAACCAACTTCAGATTGCATGAAATTACAAAGCTCTAAATCATCCTAGAAATGTTGTTTCTCTAAAATGTGCTTTTGGGAAGGTGGAGGGGAATGAAATTATAATTGGTTTTGAATTAAGTTAATTCAACTAAGTCATGACGATTCATTTCTATTTTAGCATTTCTATTCAATGTCATTATAAGATGCAATATTCCTTTAATAAGCAAGGATTTACTTAATCACAGAAGTGTATTCTAAAAAAGTAGTATTACTCAGCTTCTGATCTCTAGAAGTTCAGAATACATAGACAGCATCTTCTATCTTTGCTTTATTGGTTCTCCTTAAACACAGAAGAGAAGATGGGGATTTGACACCATTCTCATAACAATGTAAAGATAACTTCAGGACACATGGGCCTGTTTGAAAGATTCAGAGCTTTTCACTTTAAATGCTAACATGGAAGCATCTGTGCCAGCCATGAAACAATGTCAGTCTTCAATTACTAATGGTTCATCTTTCAAAAATTATGTATTATATTTATACACCTTTCAGTTGATTTTGTAGAATTAAGAAGATGAGATAATTAGGCTTGAGTAATAGATAGTGTCTGTAAAATGATTATTTGTTATAATGGTGTGCGGTTTTGTCCTTTCACCTATTCATTTTTAAATTATCTGTAATCACTTTATTTGCTTCAAGCCTGATCTGAAGTGTCAGGTTGCTTTGGGTACTTGTTTCTTATGTCTTCTATAAATATCAGAAGGGGGGGAAGTTCCTTATCCTTAAAGCATTTCTAGCCTTTTGTATAAGTGTTCATTGCCTTTTATTTAAACAGTGGAAAGAAGCATGTTGGATTTTCCCCAGCATGTCTCACCTGACAAAGAGGTACGCTTAGCAAGTACAGAAGCTGACAAAAAGCTTTCTAATTTTGATGTGGAGATGAGCATGCGAGAAGATGTGTTTCAGAAGATTGTTTATTTGCAGGTAAATCACAATGATTCTGCATAACTTGTGGAAATGTAGATAAAGTTCCAGCAGTGAAAACGTTTCTCTAAAGAAGTTAGTAACCACAGCACTTTTCAAGATCCCCATCACTGTGTGTGTTTCCCCTGTGTCTATACCAGTCAAAACTTTCCAGTGGGACACGGCTATACAAAAAGGCTGTGGTTCCACAAAAACTTAAGCCAGTGTAACTTGGTGCTCCCACTCTTTGTGTCTCATGTCTAGGTGTGTATATCCTCTCTCTCCATTGCAATAGCTTTGGCTTTTGTCTAATCTTCCAATGAGCTGGTACAAGGAAGCTAAGCTAGCAGAAGTAAACCCATCAGGAAAAATAAAACATATTGTTTCTACTGGCTGAGCTCCCTGAACTGGTTTACCCAGAGCATCACCAATGTGTGAGGAAGAAAAGAGGCAATATAGCAATGTATTTAGGTTGGCTTACTGCTTTTGAATTGGTGTCCAAAGTTGTGCTTTATTGAAGTAGTGGAGAAGTTGAAATTTTAAAGTTGAGTTTTAAGTTATGAAAGTTAATGAGAACATATAACTGGGAGTGACCCCCAAAATTACCTCTTTTGATCTGCTAATTATAGACAGCTACGTTGTATACACCTCATGTTGCATAAGCCTCAAAATAAAACTAAGTCAAAAGATATGTTAAACTAGCTTCTATCCCTTTTGTGTTTCTGTTTAGCTTCCCTTCTAACTGAGCACCTACAAGTATCTTGTATTCTTCATTCAGACAGTTTCTTTTGTAGCTCCAACAGGAAGAACATTTGTTTTCGTTCACATGCATCTAGTGACATTTAGTAATAAATTTCCAAAAGTGTAATTTAAAGATAATGCAAGGAAGCTATCTGCTGTGCTTTGGATGTGAATCTTCTCTTTCAACCCCATCGATTTTTAACCTTCTTGTGATGCTGATAATATATTGGAGCCCTATTTCTTGGAGTTGTTGTCTATGCTTTTTGCAGCATTGGCTGGGAACCAGAATAATATTTGCAGGACCTTATTAAAATGCCTTCAATACCATTGTCTTCTATTGCTGTGTTTTCTAGGCATATTTTCAAGTGTTCTTCTCTAGCTGGGTGGTGGTGTTTCTGTGTTTGTGGAGGTATTTAATAGCCCCATTTTGAGGACCTTCTGTTGTGTGTTGGCAGATAGTGCCTTATGTTGATTTCTCCCTCTCCCCCCGTGCCTTATGTTGATTTTTTTTTCCCTGCTCTGTTGCTAATAATTAAAAAGGTTGATATTTATTTATTATTTGCTGTGATTTTCCCGATTCTCCAGTACAGTAAACATGGATACCTTTAGGACTAATCTGCCATATCTGTGTATTGATCTGTTTTTAATTTACAGGAATTTCTGATAGTAGCTAGTGAAAACTGATTGCTGTTACTCCCTAGTATTACTTTCTTAGAATCTTTTTTTTTTTTTTAACATCTTTTTCATTTGGTGCTTTCCTACTTCATTTTCCTTTGCAGCAATACTTGGCTTCATAACAGTTACAATAGTTGCTTAAATCTCCCATTTAATTTTTTTCAGAGATTTTTCTTGGCTTAACTCAGCATGCAAGCATGTTTTAGTATTAGTTTTCCAGAGATGCAACCTCTGAGCATGTATCAACTTCGTAATAACTATGAAAGTAGTAGCAGTTTTTCCTGTAGAACAGATGTGAAATTGCCAATAGTGCCAGACTGATCAGCTCTTGCTATTTCCAAATCACAAACTTCTTGTTAATTTTTGCTAAATTTCTAACGCCTTCTCCTGTTAGAAACTCTTAGGTGAAAAGTCAGGTTCCAGGAGCCCATAAAAAAAAAAGACTTCCAAAACCAGAAATGTTTTGCTGAAATAATTTTATCGGTTTAAATGAGCCAGCAAAACATTTTGATTAAATCAGGTTTTTCATGGCTTCACTGAGGATGTAATAGTTCAGGTATATGAATTCAGTTTCATGATCCAGCACAGAGGCCAGATTAAAATGTGGTGAGGAGAATGAGGGCTGTCACACTCCCATGTTATTTATAATACAGTCAGTCCACTAAAAGATGATTAAATCTGCTTGATCTCAGTGACATCCTGAATGTTTTTGCTCCCTTTAACAAGGACTACACTTTTCTAAGTTAACAACTGTTTAGTATTCTTTCTAATTTCTGTTTTATTTAAGACCTGTTGGTAGTGGAAGATGTGTGAGGGTTTTATATTTAATTTAAAAAAAAAAACAACAAAAAACAAAACCTGAAAATAACCTAGTCTCTTTCTTTTCTCCACACATTAGGGGAAAAAATTCCTGCATAAATTTATGTTGTTCAATATGCTCCAGATCTTATTCTTTAGAAAACTTTTATTTTGGGGTCTGAAACTTGGAATAAAGGTGAATTTGGTAGTGAAACTATAATTTTAAATTTTATTACTCCTAACATCTGCACATGTTGGCTAGCAGAGGCATGCTTAAGAATGTTGCCAACCTTCTCCACCCACATGCCCTCAGGAAACTCAGCCTGATGTAAATAGCTGCTGCAGTTTTTGTTCATGATATTCTAAGTAGGTTTTGTTTCTTACTCTGCCTGAAGATTTCTTCGTAGAATAAGGTAGCATGGTTGTCCAAGACAAGTACAAAATGGTATATAAAATCATCAACCATGACCATCCTAAAACTTTTGGAAAGTTCCAAAATTTCATGTGTGTAGTATATTCGAAATTAGCACTTCTGTTGCAGAAATTGTTCATCAAAGAAACACAGGATGACATAGACCATCCTGACCAGACTGAAATTCAGAGATGACCACAGAACACCCTTGGTTCCTGCACCTATGAGGGTTTATATGCTTGCTTATCCTTAAAGATCTGACAGGTCTTTTTGAATGTGTGTCACCCTTATCTTAAGCATGTCTGTGATGCAGATAAACTTTACAAAGGCTAATATTAAGACTAGAAGCTATTTAACATTGATTTCTTTTGAAGTGTATGGAGAGATGTGTAGTCATCAAGAGAAAGATGAAGAATACTAACTTAGTTTTTTCCTCCTTTTTCCTAAAAGAATCCTTCTCTTTCTTAGCTTTAGAAGGAGCTAATATTCATTGCATTTAAGGGCTTAAAATTAGTGTTTGTGAATTCCCTTCTGCCTAAAGTCTTTGCTAGGTTTGGGCCCAGGAGATGACAGTTCCATGTGCCCAATGGAGGGGCTGGGAGATCCCACACAATACCTGAATAAGTCAGTGACACTTTTCACAATCCTCTGTCCTTAACTGTGACTGTAATAAAACCAGTGTCTTTTTACAGAGTTTAGAGTACTCAAATTTTTTTCTCAGCCATTCTGTTTTTGAGCCTTGCAGCACAGTTAGCACAATATAAATGTTAATGTAGTGACTGTATCTGCATTTTTCACCTCTACCATTTTGCAGTCCTGTTTTTTCTATCACACTAGCCTTAGGTCACAAGAAAGAACCCTGGTATCGTGTGTTGTCCTGTGGAAAAACAATATGTGAAAATTCTGATAGTTACAAATATTTTTGTACTCAATATCACAGCATTGATGCTCCTAGCATAAATATGCTCCAAGCAGTGCTTGGTAGCATAAAGGGAGTATTCTTTGCCAGAAGGAGAGCAGGAAGCCTGAGTGTTGTAGGGAGTAGGGTAATAGCATTCTTTTATCTTTGTGTTGGGAAATATTCTGTGTGGCTTGCCTTATGCAGTTATCACAAATGAGAATGGAGATGTGAGGTTTGACTTGGAGAGGACAGAGGGCATGATTTTCTTCACTCACTTTCTTCCTCAAAAGAGATTTCCACTTTTTACATCCTTTTATTTAAAACCAAACCAAAAGAAAAAAAAAAAAAAAAAAAAAGATGGGCGAGTGCTGCAAAAGAATTGTAGCCATGCTGAAGGGTACACCGTGCAATCACATGGCTAAGTCACCATTGACTTTAGCTGTGTGGTGACCTATAGTAGTTAGATCATCCTCTCATGAGTCTATGGATTCTTTTAAAAATTACCTGTAAACAGATAAAATTAAAAAGAAAAAACATTCCTCGTTCATGGGAAGTATTAGTATCAGAAACTAAGTTAAATGTGCCTATTGCTTTAGAAAAGTTAGCTTATCAGAAAGTGAAGTGATTGTTGTCATTTTTTTTCACTGGACCTTGAAATTCTTGTGTATAGACTATTGGTATATGCACAAAAGTTTTAGGCACAGTTGTACTAGTGCTTAGCAGTCCTGCTGTAGCACAATGCTACTGGGACTTGTGACTCTTTGCAGACTGAAAACAAAGCTAAACCATTCGAAGTTCTTTCATGGTTCTAAAAAACAATTTCCACTGATACTTTTTTTTTTTTGTAATCCTATTTGCGGGGCACTGGTGGGAGTAGACATTGTTTATGTGTTGTTGTGTGGATTATTTTTAAGTGACAGTTGGGAAAATATCTATTTCAGAGCTTTTATTCTTTCTTATTTTCTCTTGGAATATGACTAGGTTCCTGTCTCTTATTTTTTCTGTTTAAGAAAGAGAGGTAATTTGCACTGGCAGGTCATTAGTTGACAGCTGTACACAGTTGTGTAACTCTTTCATAGAATTTGCATGTTTCAACCTCCTTACTTTTCAGAGGTGCTAGTCAAGAATTAATTGTATGTAGGTAAGCTGATGAGAGAGTTGTTAAGACAAGTCAGAGCTAATTCCAACAGCTTCATATTTAAAGGTGAAATTAAAAAGATTATTCATTTTTAAGAAGGACTGTAAGTTAATATTTTTTCTTTAAATGTTCACTTTTAGATGAGGGGAAAAAAATTAGAATGTGTACAGCATTATTTTCAATTTGGAACAAAATGGCAAGTTTCTGAATTAAGCAGTTATGCTGAAGTCATTTGAAGGAAGACCCTCACAGGGCTGATACATGGTCTGTTACAACCAGTATCTTGTCTCTTAATGTTGATTGCTTTAGGAAACGACCATTCAAGAATCTTCGTAATGGCATAACCAGACATAGAAATACCATTTTATTTGTTGTCACTGATTGATTTCTTATGAAAGAGAAGATGTATGTGTTCAAATTTTATGCCATCTGATAACCTTCAGTGACACATCTAATCTTTTGGGGTTTTTTAATCCTTCTAAGTTTTAAGGTACAGTGTTACCTTATAGCACTGATTTACTTCAAGTATGTGTAAGAAAGCTATCTCTACAGGAAAAGTTTGAGTGTGCTGTACTGTAACTAAAAGGGCTTGCCATTATGACAGCATGTAAATGTGCTGGGATACTTGGTAAAAGAAAATTATTTTAAAACCATGCTACATCAATATAAGAATACTGTTGTATAAGGTAACTGTTTTTGGCAAGTCCTACACACTAAAATCTGGGATGTTCCTTTTTTACTATGGTGGTGTTCTTTAGAACAACTCTGTTCAGACCCTCTTAATGCTTGGTATGTTTCTTACACCATGTTGTAAATTCAGTTATTCTGTACTGTCATTTCAGCAAACCTGCGATCTTGAAAATGTAAAGCCTGAAACAAAGAGATATCTGGAGAAATCAGTTCAAGTGGGAAAAAGAAACGGACTCCATCTTCCTAAAGAAGTGCAGAATGTAAATATGGACTATTAGTTTATAAAGCAAAGGTGACAAACTGTCCAAGGGATGAAATTATGGTTGTATAGCTGTACCAAGCATATATTTGAACTTCAAGCTTTTGGGCCTGCTTGATTACTGCTCTAATCTTAAGTGTTCTTAGTTCCAGATCCATCCTTTAAACTTCAGTCACCTTAAGGGTTTTAAGTTAATCCGTTAGACACCCACAGTACTCAATGGCTAGAGGTGGCATGCATCACATCTCTTAGACTTCCAGACTAGAAGCAGCCTATCTGGAAGACTTTTGTTATGTATTCTGATTACAGAGAATGCCTAAATTGGATAGATTCCTAGCCAAGAGACCTCTCAAAAACGTTACTTGTGAGTCCAAGCTTCAGAATTTTGTATAACTGTTACAAAGACACAGCTATTTTAATTTCAGTTATTAACCAATGTTGTAAAATGTGTCCAGGATTTTAGCATTTTGACTAAAAAACAATTGAGGTAGCTTAAAGGGAGCACAAGCCACGCTGAGAATGTTGGCTCCATTTAGAGAGGATTTACCCAAGCATATAAAAGCACTTGTCACTTCTGAAAATCATGAAGTAAAATTGTCAGCATCTCAGATGCTGACATAATTATCTTTAAATTCTGAGTGATGTTGTATAATAATCTCGATTTATGACTCTTGAATACACTTCACCCTTTGTAGAAAAAATCATTCTTCATCAACATCTTCAGTTAGTGGGAACAGTTTCCTGTTTATTTGCGTTGCTCAAGGGCAACTGATGCCTCTAAAGGAGTTTTGAAATACTTTATAAGGAAACAATAGTTGAATTACATTTAAGTAAACACTTTTCTAATCATAGTCTCTGCCAAGTTTTGTATTTGGTGTGTATTCTTCTACTGGTAACTACTGTGTTTATGTGAACTTGATAGCAAGGGGTAGAGACATGCTATCAGATATATAAGAAAATGTTTCAGGTGGATGAATATCAGGATTATAAAAAAGGTTTTGGAATGGTCCTGTCTTGTGTGAGTATTCTCTTCTTTTTGTCATGCTTATATAACTCTAAAGGAGTGTTTTTCAATAGGTTGCATGCATTTTTACTCCCTTGATTCTTATTGATTTTAGTGGATATTTTTACCCTTAAAATTGTAATTTAAGATTTTCAAATAGAAGAAAATAATTGAACGTAGCACATAATGCTGTTCAGAGAATGTGTTTATGTGTTCAATCCCCTCTGAGTTGAGAACACATTTGAAAAGTTGTCAGAGCGATAGCCGGGACCCAGGGTTCGTTGGCAACAATATTGCTCAGGACCAAAAGAAAGATAAAAGGGAGGCTGAGGGAGAATGACGTATGACACTACCTGCAGTGTGTTACTTGCTCAGTGCTGGTAATCATTGTTGGCTAGTAGAGAGCCTAGCTGGAAAAAGTAAAATACTATTCATGTGGAGGATAGTAAATGCAAGTTTGATTTTTGTTTTTCCACTAAGTTCAGTTTATGCCCGATACAGGAAATAAAGACAATGAAGAAAAAATTGAGTGAGCTGTGTATAGACTTTAACAAAAACTTGAATGAGGAAAACACATTTCTTCTATTTTCTAAGGAAGAACTTGGTAAGTAGTATGCTTGCTCTTCCCATTTCTTCAACCTGGCAGTTTTACTGGAGTAATCATTTTTGGCCCAGTGAATGATGGTTAGATCAAGTGAAACTCTGTTTTCCAATCTTTTCTGTTTCCTTTTTAATCCTTTACCAAGGTCAGTTTAGAATTACCCTTTGCAGGTGTTTGATTTCTTCATAGATTTGTGCTTCCTGAAGTGTTTGCCATGCATCAAGTTCGCATATCTGTCCTACCCTTTTTTTTTTTTTTTTTAACTTTACTCTTCTCTGCTTCTTTTCTGAGTTCTCCACCATCAGGCAATCTCCTGTGTATTATATTCATTGCAATTATTGGAAAAGCTTTTCTGTCTGGCAATATATTTTAGCTACTTCAATCATTTAAACTGATCTAGAGATTTTATGTAACAGAATTTTGGGATTCATTATCTGAAGGGTATGGCATAAAATGTGCTTTAATAAAACCAGTGATTTTATTTTTTTATGTCATATTCTGTTTTTATCTGGTAGCCTTACATATATTTTTTTTATTATTTTGCTTGGTTGTGATTTGAAAAAGTTTTAGTAAATAGTTGTAAAAAGAGGGATTGATTATATTTCCATGGAGATTTCTGATGTCAAATTAGATTGCTGCAGAACAAATGCAACAATCTCACAAAAAGAGAGGGGAGTAGGTAATTCTGGTAAACATTGTTTATTAAATTGTGTTCTGTAGAAGGTCTTCCTGATGACTTTATTAAGAATTTAGAGAAGACTGAGGAAAACAAATATAAAATTACTTTAAAGTATCCCCACTATTTTCCTGTCATGAAGAAGTGCTGCATTTCGGAAACCAGGAGAAAAATGGAATCTGCCTTTAACTCAAGGTGCAAAGAGGTATGTCGTATATTGACTGTTCTACAGGGTAATGACAGAGTTGAAAAATGGAGCTACATATTCAAATGTTAGATTTGAGTTCTATATATTGTCTAGTACTATGAAACCAAAACTTATCAGTGTGATCTTTAACTGTTCCTTGCTCCAGTTTATTCTGATGTCTAAAGACCCTAGAAGTTGATGATATGCCTCTGTGTGTGTACATATCTTAAAGTTTCAGTGGTGCTGTAAATAGAAATAGGATTTTGATCTTTTGCCAAATTTCCCTACAGTGTTCTGCAGTTGCTTACTGGCACTTTCCTCCCAGAGAAGGATTTCTGACTGTAGCTTCTGTAGTACTTTGGGATTCTTCAGAATAAGAAGGGTTATTTAAGCACACATTTTCATTATGAAATACATGTGATTAAATGTGAAATTAACACATTGCATATTGATAAGAATTTCAATTAGATTTTGAGAAAAAAACTGATTTTTATAAAAGATTCATTTAATTTTCTGAAAAATAGCCAGAAACATGCATTATAAAAAGAAGAAATAATTTCACAAATAATTTGTTTGATACTGATGAGACCAGGCACCTAGATAGGTCTAAAATAATGAAAAAGTACGGAAAGGATAGAAGAAGTGTCATTCAGGCAATTGTACCAACCATTCATTAGAGAACAATGGCAGAGTTGAGCTTTTGTACTTGAAGTGCTAGGAAATGTGAAGAGTACAAGATAGAATAAAAGGGCACCAAGAACTGAAAACTCTGCAAGCCAGCACACTTAAAGGGATTTGCTGTTAAAACTGTGGGACAATCTTCAAACCTAGTGCTTGAAAAAAAAAACGTTTTTCCCTGAGAAATCACACTTTTCCAGGACAGGAGGTTAACACAGTTACATTTTCAGCTTCTCAAGTATCCTCCACCGCATTTAGGTCAGGGCCTGGGGTTTTTGTGTTTCAGATCTTTTTCTCTGACTGCTTTTGTCAGTGGCAAAAGAGGCAAATTTGCAAACAAGCTTTGAATGTTGGCACAATAGCTTTGCAGTCTGCCTTCACCACTAACAAGCAATTAAGCCTTCTGTCAGCCATTTCCCTGTTATCTTTCACATTTAAATAATTGATAAAGGAAATAAACTCTTTGCAACCATCAAAGTTTTGTTATTATCCTAAAAGGAAATGATACATATTTTGATTAATAAAAAAAGATAATAGGGAGAGTAATGACTGACTAGAAAACTAGCTAGTGGCAATCAAATACTGTGACAAAAAAAATTGTAAGAATCTAGCTAAACTTACCTTACTCTACATTTATATCTTAAAGTGTTTGTTATTTCTTATGATTACAGATACTATTCAGGTAATTGTTTTGATAACATGCGTTTTCTGGTTTCACTTTACAAATTTGCCTCCTTTCTTTTTTAGGAGAACACAAAAATTCTTCAGCAATTGCTTCCAATAAGGGCAAAAGTAGCAGAGCTTCTTGGTTATAATACACATGCCAACTTTGTCCTGGAGGTAAACACTGCAAAGAGCACAGATAACGTAACAGCCTTCTTAGGTTTGTTCTTATTTGTAAACAATACTTTCATATTTGGTGTGGCAACATGACTCCTCAGCCAAGATAAATTTAAATACATAATTGGGTCACAGTGTCCGTCATGTTTAGATAGAAAAGGAACTCTCTGTTGCCTCTTTTCTGGCATATTTTTTTTTTTTTAGAGCATACCTGTACAAATGCAATTGCTCCAAAACAGGGAAGCACAAGACAGAAATCTGAAAATAACGACTTTGTAACAGCCCATATAGGTAGGTGGTTATGTCTTTCTCTGCCCCAAAATGCAGTTATTTTACTCTGGAACCAGAATAACATGTGCAGCCTAAGCAATTTTATCAGTTCAAGAGGCTGCGTCATAGTTGCAGCTTTTCATTCCCTTAGGTCAGCTGCAATTTTTTGTGCCTCTGTAGCCTTAGTGTCTTCTTCCAATACAACTGCATTAAGTATAATGAAAGATTACAGTATGTGATGATGCAACTTCCATGAGCTGAATTAAAAAATTAAATCTGGAATGATAGATTAAATCTGGAATTCAAAAGCCCTCTAATGGATTTCAGCCTGAAAACAGAGATATCTTGAAAATTTTAAACTGAGCAGTTTATGAATTTATAGTCATCCTGTTGACCTCAGTGGGCCTGCTCTTGTGCATAGAGTTAACCTCTACTTTCTGGAATTATATAATTCCACAAAATAGTATGTCTTCCTTTATTAATGGGTCCCAACACCACTTAGGATTGTGTATTGATACATCCTATAAATAAAGCCTTCAAAATAGTTTATTACAGCAATAAAGTCTGTTTGATGGTAGTGTTATTAAGATGTTACATGATTATATTCATTGATAACAATTTCCCCCCTTTGAGACCTGTGAAGTCTTAATATACTTCTACAAGTCTCATTTTCTATCTCTTATCATTAATACATACAATTGAGATACCTGTCTTACAATGATACTCTTAAGACATCCAAACAAAATACAAACAAAACTCAAAATGATTAGGTTCTGTAGTAAACTCTGTAACAATCCAGTCAGGGCAAATCTAAATCCATGCAGGATTTTATTCAACCACCCTGTCTCCATTGTCTCTCTTACATTTCTACAAGATTACTTTACCACTGGACTGTGGATTCCAAGGGGTATGCAAATCCCACTTAATAACCAAAAATCTAGAAACTCCTTGTACTATTTCTGCAACAAAATGGGGTCCTTTATCAGAAGAAATATCTTGTGGAATACCAAACCTAGGGCTAATTTCTTTTAGTAAGGCCTTAATTACTTCTCTAGCCTTGTTGGTACAACATGGAAAGGCCTCTGGCCAACCAGAAAAGCTATCTACTATCACCAATAAGTATTTGTATAAATTACACCTTGGTAGTTCTGTAAAATCTATTTGCCAGTATTCCCCAGGAGTTGTACCTTGTTTCATAACTCCTTCTATAAACTTCTTGGTAATTTTTGGCTTATTAGCACAACAAATAGTACATCTTTTAACTATGATATCTGCTAGATTTTGCATTTTTGATCCTATAACATATCTTTTGGCGGTCAATACCAACGCACCTGCTCCTGAATATGTTTCTTGATGCAATCTTTTAAGTAGAATTTCCATCATCTTTTCAGAAATTGCAATTGTTTTAAAGGTGTCACCCGCCATCCCCAATCATTTTTAGAACAATCTAATTGTTCTGCCAATTGATCTTCTTTCTCAGTATACTGTGGAGGCAGTATTCTAAATGAGGTGCTGGAATTAAAGCTTCTTCAAATTTTGGCTCTTTTAGAGCTGCTTCCTTTGCTACTTGATCTGTTTTTTGATTTCCCTTTATAATATCACTGTACCTTCTTTGTTGGGCTTTATAATGCATTATTACAGCTTCGTTCGGCTGAAGAACTACCTGTAAAAGTTTCATTATTTCTTCTCCATATTTAATTGGGGTTCATTGCAAGGTTGAAAGTCCTCTTTCTTTCCAAATTGCTTCGCGTGCATGCACCAGTCCAAAAGCATACTTAGAATCAGTATATATATTGACTCTTTTTCCTTGGCCAAGTTCCAAGGCTTGTGTTAATGCTACCAATTCTTGCTTTTGGGCAGAAGTGTTACTAGACAGAGATTTAGCTTCTAAAATTTGAGTAGATGTTACCACAGCATATCTAGCTTTTAGCCTTCCTTTCAATACAAAACTGGTCCTATTAGTAAATAGCTCCAACTCCGCATTAGGCAAGGGTTCATCCTGCAGACCATGTCTAGTAGAATACACCTGTTCAATAGTGATCAAACAGTCATGATGCATCATTATCACTTTGCTATTGTTCTAGCTCTTTAGCCAGTATGTTACCAAACAAGGTGGGGCTATTCTTGAATCCTTGGGGAAGAACAGTCCAACATAGTTGCTTCTTTCACCCTATAGTTGGATTTTTCCACTCAAAGGCAAAGACGGTCTGGTTTTCCTTATCCACAGGAATACAAAAGAAAGCATCTTTTAGGTGTCCAACACTGTAAAATCCAACACTGTAAAATAAGTGTTAAGCAAGGAGAGTGTATGGATTCGGAAACACAGGGTAGACATCTATTGTCCTCACATTCATTTCTCATAAATTCTGTACCAGTCTATACTCTGAAGAACAAGGTTTCTTTTACAGGTAAAATTGGAGTATTATATTCTGACTGGCATTCTCTTAACAGCCCATATTCCAAAAAGGAGCTTATCATAGGTTCTAAAGCCCCTATCTAAGCCCCTTTTGGGCTTCTAGCTTAATAGGCTATTGTCTTTTTCTTACTGGCTGGGCTCCCAGTTTAAGTTCAGTCATTACTGGAATTACATTCTTCACTTGTCTGGGTGTCTTTGTTGCCCATACCAAAGGTATAACTGTGTTTAGTACTTCTTCTGGAATATTCATTTCTTCGCCAGGATTCTTTTCAGTTATTAAACATATTTGGGCTTTCCAAGTCATCTCTGGAGGAATATGCAACTGAACGGACTCTTCAGAAAAGGTTAGTTGTGCATTCAACTTATAAAGTATGTGCCATCCAAGCTGTGGTAAGGGGCATTCTGGCATACAGGGAAATTCATGAGTTAATTTAGTATCACCAATTGAACACTCCATAGATTTTAAAAATGGTCTTAAGGTCTTTTTCCCTGTTGCACCAACAATATTTATTTTAGTTTTACTTAAGGGCCCCTTACAACTAGTTACTACAGAATATGTGGCTTCACTATCAACTAAAAAAATCTATTATCTCATTCCCCATCTTAACTGGAACCAGAGGATTGGCTGGGGAGATTTTAATAGATTCCTCTGGTCCCTTCAGTGTAACCTGATTTCTGTCATTAATTCAATAGCCTCCTGTCCTGGTTTCAGCTGGGATAGAGTTAATTGTCTTCCTAGTAGCTGGTATAGTGCTGTGTTTTGGATTTAGGATGAGAAGAATGTTGATAACACTGACGTTTGCAGTTGTTGCTAAGTAATGTTTAGTCTAAAGTCAAGGATTTTTCAGCCTCTCATGCCCAGCCAGCAAGAAGGCTGCAGGGGCACAAGCAGTTGGGAGGGGACACAGCCAGGGCAGCTGACCCAAAGTGGCCAAAGGGGTATTCCATACCATGTGACATCATGTCTAGTATATCAACTGGGGGGCGGGGGGGATCGCCACTCGGGGACTAACTGGGCATCAGTCAGCAGGTGGTGAGCAATTGCATTGTGCATCACGTGTATATTCCAATCCTTTTGTTATTACTATTGTCAGTTTATTAGTGTTATCATTATTATCATTTTCTTCTTTTCTGTTCTATTAAACCATTCTTATCTCAACCCACGAGTTTTACTTCTTTTCCTGATTCTCTCCCACATCTCACTGGGTGGGTGGGAAGTGAGTGAGTGGCTGTGTGGTGCTTAGTTGCTGGCTGGGGTTAAACCACAACACCTTTTCTTTCCTCTTTCCCTGATAGTTAGAGAGATTAGGACATTTCTTTTTCCAATGTCCCTCCTGTCTACAATATGCATGTTGATTTGCTCCTAAAGGAGTGTTGCAATTTTCTCTATTGTAGCTTCCCTGTCTTCTTCTCCTTCCTTGAAATCCACCTTTTCCACATCCCTTTCCTTGCCTTCTACTTCTCCCATGATTTAGGGCAGCTAGTAGGGGTGTCTGGATTTTGGCCCATCCTTGTTTTTCCTTCTCAGCCTCCTCATCTCTATTACTGTATGCTTTATATGTAATGGATAATAACTGTGAAATTGTCATTCCATCTGCCCCTTCTACTTTTTGTAGGTTTTTTTCTAATATCTATCACAACTTGACTGATAAACAACATATTAAACAACTTCAAATTACTGGGATCTTCTGGATCTAAATCAGTCCATTTTTGTGCCACTTCACACAATCTCTCATAGAAAGCAGAAGGGGTCTCTTTATCCCTTTGTCTGTCTTCATATAATTTGGATAATTTTTTAGGTTCCTGTACACTGTGTTCAATTCCATATAAAACAAATTTTTGGTACTCTCTTAGTCTTTCTGTTCCTCCCCCCATATTAGGGTCCCAATGAGGATCTTCTTTTGAGAGGTAAGTGTTCATATTAGGTACTCCCCCATGCCATTGGGTCACTCCTCCAGCTTTTTCTAAAACTGTTCTTCTTTCTTCAGTAGTGGAAAAATATTCTAAAAGGGCCTGTATATCTCCCCAATTATGAGTCATCATCACAGTTTTGATAGTACTATGCATCCCTTCAGGATTGCTTTGATATGATCCAACCACCTGCTTCCAATGTAATAAATCAGAGGTTGTAAATGTACGTGTACATATACTGGTGTTCCTTCTGGTCCCACCAGTTGTCTAAGGGGACCCTGCACTACAGGTTTCTGTTGTCTTGTTCTTCCTGAGACTGGACTCATATTATTACTTTCTTCATCCCTCGAACTATTTGCCTCTGAATTCTTAGGGGAGGATACTAGTAATTGTACATCCTCTTCATTTTCTACAGTGTCAGATTTTCCACTCCCATGTTCAGTACAACAATATTTAGTTACTTTTTCTTTTTTTTCTTTCAATGCATTTGTAGCAATTTGATGTTTAGAATGTAGTAACCCAGATTTCTTTCAAACATCCCCATCATTTCTCAAAGTAAAGAATAAATCAACATAAGGTACCTCATCCCATTTTTCAGTCTTACAACAAAACAACATTAATTGTAATATTGTATTATATTTCAAAGATCCATTTTCTTATCACTTCTCACCATCCTCTAACTGGTATTGTGGCCACCACTGATTTCAATAACATTTTAATTTATCTTTTGTTAGGGCATCTCAACCAATTTTATTCCAGTTCTTTAGGATGCATCCTAAGGGAGAGCAGGAGGGTACTTCCTGGGAAGCAGTAGCACCCATTTTGGTACCGAAAAGAATTTACGAAGGACGTCTCCCTTCATCTTCTGCTGTGTATCCTTCTTGATATGTCTTATGCAGAATCCAATTTAACCAAATGCTTACCAAAACAAGGGACGTCTCCCTTTGTCTTCTGCTGCATGACCTCCTTGATATGTCTTATGCAGGATCCAAATGCTCACTGCTTTTCTGTAGTCTTCCTCTCCCCCCTTTTTTCTCATATTCAAAAAAATACCTCTTTTCAGTAGCATTGCACCATTGCGTTGCTTACCACCCGACCACAGGAGAGGAGCCAATGGAGTCCCTGATCAACAGGTCAGCGTGTGCTGGAGTCCACTCAGGTCTCTTCTCCCTGTCGGATGCGGCAAGACAAACCAGGCAAGGGTGTCAGCGCAGTCCCATCTGGGTCACCAGAAAACTGTTGTCCCACAAACGGGGTTCGTTTACCTGGTATGCAGGCCAGTAACACAGAGTCGAGGTATTTTCAAACTAATTTCATTGATGCACATGAATGGGTGCCTGTCTCAAGACAGCACACCCTTGTCTCAAAAAATCTCATATTTATACGCTTAACTGATACATATTCATTGTTATTTTCCTTAATGATTGGCTCTTTCTTCTTCGCCCCTCATGTAAATTAGTGTGCAGACTCTGTCTTCTTCCTTCACTGTCTTCTTTTGAGTAGGTGGTATCATTTGAGTAGGTGGTCAATGAGTCAGTGGTCATGATCTCCCCCTGTAGGAATTACCTTTTACCTACTTCTTCCCTAATCTTGGCAGTTCCAAGTGGTTCTTCAAGGTTTATTGACCAGACCACAATCCATTACCTTTTCTGGCATAAACATAAAGCCCCATTGTCTAGTAGTTAGTTCCTAAACCCTAAATCTTGTCTAGTTATTGTTTCCCTATTTTAAATATTAACTGATGGGGGTTGTACACAGGACTTCAGCAGCTCCCTGGTTATTCCAATCATATTACACATATTAACTAATAACAGTAGTGGGCTTTTTGTGTCCATACATCAATAAAGAGGTTCAAATGCGCCTCTTCCTTGAACTGTAATTCTGTCGTCTTTCTCCTGTTATGGTGTGAGCTCAGCTCCGTATTTGACAATACCAATTATCCATATGTTTGTCAATGAACTTACACTTAATTTTCATTTATAATTAAATGTTAGAATTACCTGATTTTTTTAAGTGTACTTAAGTAGTTTGGACTCTTTTCTATCCATTATTCTTGTAATTCTAAATGCGCTTATATAATACTGTGTTTTTTCATGTTTTGAAGCTGACACACCTCATAATTTAGCAGTTATTGTTGTGACTTTAACTTTTAAAAGAATGAGATCATATACTTTTCTATGCATAAATATCATGTTTCATGATAATTCCCGCAGAGGGAAAAAGTTCATCAAATTAATTGTCAGCTTTCATTTAATTCTTTCGATATATCCTTGGCTACAAGCATGACAGTATGTTTTGCTCTGCTTTGTTCTTGCATATTCATGTGTTAAATCAATGTTCATAAGCTGATCTTATGGCTAGGAAGAAAAGCATTCTGCCCTATGACATACTCTGAATTTATATGAGCTGCAAACAGTATTTCAGTCATGTAAATGCATATAGTGCCTTATAGCCTACCTAGAAACAGGACTGGTAATTCCTAAATTTTACACTCTAGATACCAATAGTGAACATTAACCTGAATTCTTAAGGAAGAAATAAGCGTCTGGTAGTCCAGAAATACTTACAGGAGAATAAGTACTGTTTGTACTTCATAGGAGTTTCAGTAAGCTTAAATATTTTATATTCAATATATTGGATTAATAGTGCTATGACCCTTTCTTGTCCAAGAAAAGCAGTATTGGAAAAAATTGGGATCATAAGAGATTAATGTCCTGTGGCTTTGGGAGTCTAGAAGCTAGCCATCATATAGGCAAGAACTTTTTAATCTCTTGTTCTTTTATAGGACTTTAGCTAGAAGTAGATAATAATCTGTTTTGAAAAGTCTTGGAAGAAAAAGTAGTGTTTGAATTTTGTGTTGCACTTACAGTAACTAATAGTAGTTGTAGTCTTTGGCTGTTTCTGCAGAAACACGTCAAGAGAACTGAGATTACATGAGGTAAAATCAAAGGCTTCAAGCAAAAGCATCTACGGTTACTTTCCATTGCTGATGTCTTTGAAAAAGTCTAAATTTACCAAAACCCTTCACAGTACTACTAGGCCTATGTGGACTCCTGTATTTATAGCATGCCTGCAATTAAAACTCACTAAGACAGGAAAACAGACTGTTTGCTTGCTGTTAGTCAACAAATGGAAAACTCTAGCATCCAGTCTTGGGGCATGTGCTTAAAGTTGTGAGTGTGTTTTATAGGAATACACATTACAGTAGGGAACACAGAAGTTGATTCCAAGGCAATCTTTGTTTCAGATGATTTGAGTAAGAAGCTAAAGCCATTGGTTGAGGAAGAAAGAGAATTCATTTTAGATTTGAAGAAGAAGGAGTGTAAGGAAAGAAACTTTGATTATGATGGAAGAATCAATGCATGGGATCTTCATTACTATATGAACAAAACAGAAGAGCTGAAGTACTCCATAGATCAAGAAGAGCTGAAGGAATATTTCCCAATTGAGGCTGTTACAGAAGGCTTACTGAATATTTACCAGAAGCTGCTGGGACTTGTATTTGAACAAGTAGAAAGGGCTCATGTTTGGCACGACAGCGTTACTCTTTATACAGTAAAGGATAATTCAACAGGAGAAATGTTAGGGCAGTTCTATCTGGACCTTTACCCCAGGTAATTATGACTTAGTGTTTTACTTATGTGTTTAAAATGGAATTGGTCTTGGTGGGTTGCTGGTGTGGTTGAAATTAAATGCATTTGGAAGTAAATATTTGTCCCACTGGTGAGACTATTACTGTGTTCATGATGTTGTCCTCTGGACTGTTTTCAGTCTGTTTATGCTTCTTTCTCTTTTTTGCAGTACCACTGTGTTTCTTGCTTATATTCAGTTTATGAAGCATTATTACTTTGTTCATTTCTGAAGTATTGCTGTCTAGTCAGTTGTCCATAATTTTTTGCCTCTCTGAACTTTTCTCCTTCCTGTAATACTGTGTTTTACTTTTCATTTATGCTGAACTGTTACTGCAGTCTGTTCAGATCTGTTCAATTATATTCCTACCTGCCAAGTGTTGTTGGTTTCTCCCAGTTTTTTACACTTTATGTGTGTACTTTGTACCCTGTTGTCCAGACTGCTAAAGAAACTACCAGATAGATCAGGACCAAGAATAGATCCCTGTTGAGCACAGTTTAATGTCTGTAGCTCTCCATCTCTCTTTGTAGCTATTTATAGCATCATCTGTGTTCTGTCAGAGATTAGGAGACTAGACTGATTTGACAGGATTTATTCTTAGCTAGTCCTTTTTGACTGTTTCTCACTATTTTGTTTGTGTTTGTTTTTTAATTATTCTTTAGCAGTTTATAAATTGGCTGACACCTTTTTTTAAATATAAACTGATTTAAGGCTTCTCTGAAAATGCAGTAAACTGTATTATCTCCTGTAATAAAAGAAAAAGTACTGCTTCAGAGGACAGAACCTAGTCCTTCCTGTTACAGCAGCAGTTTAAAATAGACTTGACATCTAAAGTATATATACTTTCAGTATTTGAGTAAAAATCAGATTCTTGTAAATGCTGCTGTGATTCATGTGAGTTAAGTACTGGGTGTTTTTCCCCCTTGTGCTCTTAACAGAATCTTAAACTTAGTGAGTCTCAGAAGTCATGAAAAGGTGTAATTTCTTTATGTAAAGCTTTAAAGAGTCAGATAAAAGATAAAAAAACAATCTGACTGGTTGTCCCTGTTATGGAATAGGCTTTGCCATTCTGGTGAGCAGACTTGCGGTTTGAAGATAGTGTCTGATATATTTTTTTACGCAGAGAGGGAAAGTATGGGCATGCAGCATGCTTTGGTCTCCAACCTGGCTGTCTTCTCTCTGATGGCAGCAGAATGATGTCTGTAGCTGCTCTGGTAACCAACTTCACAAAACCAGCATCAGATCACCCATCATTGCTGCGACATGATGAAGTAAAGACTTACTTTCATGAATTCGGTCATGTAATGCATCAGATATGTGCACAGGTTAGTGATGTTTCAATTCCAGTGTAAGACTTCTTCACTGTCTCAAAGCAAGGTGTAAGTCTATTTTGGTGGTTTCTAATTTTAATAAAATACCTATGCAGTTTTTTGGTTATTTTTCAAAGTGGCAGGTTGGGGGGTTTTAGCTTTTATTTGAAACTACAGCAATGAATACACCTTCTTATGAAAAACCTGTTCATATGAACATATACTTTTGCCTTTGCACCATGCAGATACCTGTGATGAGTGAATAGATCCATGTGTGAGGTAAAGAAGGTGCTCAGTAGTGGCTTCTGTTACAGCTGTCAGAGGGCTTTTTATTACTTCTAGTAGCATGCCAGATACTAGAAGCAGAAAAAGGTTGCTGTACCTAGGAATGCAAATAATTTGTGAATCCAGATCACCTCCAGCTTTTTAACACTTAGTACTCTTGAGACCTATCACTCTTGGCATCAAAAGCATAAAACAGGTCTTGCCTGAGCTATTTTATTTTCTGCTCTCCTATCTGACAGTCAGGGTTCTCAGGGTGACCAGAAAGCACTGAAGCTAGTCTGCAGATTTTGCATCAAGATGTCAATAAAGTTGTCAAATTGCTGGTTCCGTATTTACCTACATGTAAAACTGATTCCACCGGATGATAAATCTATTATTGACCTAATGAAAATTTTACGTTTCAGAGAGACAAGTCTCAGTATTCATTTACCAAAAATTTTGCTTAATTATCTACAAATCCACAATTTGTGTAGCACTGCTTTCATCTTCTTTATAAATAAGTACCAAATAATAAAATCAGAGAAGTATGACACATATTAGATTTTAATTCTTGACCTTGATCCTAGAGACTAGGACTGCAGAATAAAGAAACAAAGTCATAGAAATCTGTATACTAAATTCAAAATTAAACAAATTATGTTGAAGCAAACTTCAGAACAAGTAGCTAGACTGGCTGAGATATTTTTGCATCATGTTGAAGGTAAAAATATAATGATTATTTGATCATCTTCACCGTAAGACAGGTGTTTCTGAGGTCAAAAATTGAGAAATATAACCTGTACTTTCTTTTAAACTACCTAGAAGGTGTGTATAAATGGGGCACATTCAGCATTCATACAAAATTGACCACAACGTTTTGATAACCAATGAGGATGTGCCTGAGTGTTGCAGAGCCCTTTCTGGGCAGCCGAAGCCAACAATTCCAATGCATATGTACTTCACTCACTGTGGAATTGCCCACAGGTCAGGGAGGCCTGCTTTCCAGTTGTCTCTCCTACTGCTGACGTGGTTTCCATGTGCATAGCTACCGTGCTTGCTGCTGTTGTATTTTATGTTAGTTGTTATTTGCACACCTGCAAATAACTTCATAGTCCTACATAAGAACACCCTGTCCTCTGGGATTTGTGTGTTCAAAGCACTATCTTGTTTCATATGATGATTTGTTTAAGCATGTTAAAACTTGACATTTAAAGGGTATGCGTTCATCAGACTGGGTGGGAATCTGTGGGCTGCTGGTAAAGGTCAGCTTTTGGCAACTGATACTCCTTGTAATGTACTGGGGGTGTGCTGGAAAGCGAGGTGTCAGGGCAGGGACGGGATCTGTTTATGCTGTTAGGGAGGGAGAGCTATTGAACCAAATGTCTTAATATTTTTTGTTAGCATGGTGCACTTGTGTATGGGTAAATGACGATATCTGAGGGCCATAAACCCTTGCCCTCCTCTTGCCTTTTGTTCTAGTCACTTCTATCACCATTTCTTCCCAGATGATGCTTCCTAGCTTTTCTTCATAGCTGCTATTCAGCAAGTACAGTAAGAAGGGCCAGCTTGCTACAACTATGGATTTGAGTAACCCACAAGTGTAAATAAAGGCAAATATTTTCTCCTTTTCTGCTCTTCTTCTGAAGACACAAGAGGAAGATATATGCATGTGACTTAGCTGTCAGTTCAATGTTATGTCCTATATTATACATGCTTTTTTTTTTTTGGTAACCCTGCAAGAAAGTAAGTTCAAAAGCCAGTACTCCTGTGGGCATCTATTCCCTGATGGAGGATGGAACTTAAAAATAGCTACAACTCTTAAAGAGGGCATTTAGGAAACTGGGAATTCCCTTTTACTTTTAGCACTTGAAGTGTTTTGTTAGAATGTTGCTGAGAAGGGAAGAGTAAGAAAATTGGGTTGGTGAGAAGAGGTAGGCTTATTACAGGACAAGTGTGGAGTGAGAATAATTTCTGTTGGCATTTGAACAACTGTCTTTCGAAAGTTACTTTATTTTGAGAAATGTTTTGGGTTTGGAATATATTTTAATGAAGATTTTTAACTGTACAAAGATTTTCTTCAAAATTAGTATCTGAGGGGGCTTTTAAAACATGAAGTCATTGATAATACTAAAGTAAAAAAAAAAAAGCTCTAATGTGCTTGGCTTTCAGAAGGAAGATTCTTCTATCAGTGATTTGAGTGTCAGATCTGGAGACCTTTCATGGATAAAGTTGCTAGGATTCATTTATTTCAGGCCATGTATTACTGGCTCAAAAAATTGTGCTATATGTTAACCATATGCCTTAAGAATGAAGACAGTTAGGACAAAGCTTAATAGGATAAGTTGGTCAAGTAAAATCTTTGTGTTGGTGCAGTAGACTGTAATACAACAACTATTTTGTAAGTGTATAATTGGACTTTATTTTAGTTTGGGGTAGTATAACAAGATTTTATAATGATTTACAAATTATATCATTGTCATAAGACAGCACGGAAACATTTACATTGCTGTCAATCTAAAAGGTAAAAATCAATAGTAAGAAGAAAACTGAAGTGCTGTTTCACACCAGTAGAGAATGCAGTAAACAACTATTGAGTACTCTATTTCATTGCTTGGTAATAGTCTTATATCTGAATTTTTGCCCTCCTTTCTTTAAAATAAATTTTATTGTTATCATTGATGTGTTCAAATGATTCCTTTTGCTGTGATTAACACTGAAATTCTGACATCTGAAAGTTTATATTCTGCTAGAATTCTTGGCTTCTATTTTTGTTTAACACAATGGCTTTTCCTTTTAGACTGATTTTGCTAGGTTTAGTGGAACTAATGTGGAAACAGACTTTGTAGAAGTACCTTCACAAATGTTTGAGAACTGGGTGTGGGAAAAAGAACCTCTACAGCAAATGTCAAGACATTATAAAGATGAGAGCCACGTTGGAGATGCTCTCCTTGAGAAACTTGCTGCCTCTAGACTGGCTAATACAGGTATATCTCTGCTCTCTCTCCCCACAGTATATGTATAAAAATGTATCATTTAAAAAATTGGTGGGAAACATTAAAGACAAACATAATAAGCCCATTACATTTCTTCTGTGTGTACACTTACCACTGTCTTTCTGGGTTGATTTGTGTGGGTACCACCACTAATAAAGGCTATGATGACAGATACCACTATTTGCAGGAACAGTAGCAGCTCTGATTTTCCAAGCTACCCACAGGACTAAAATACCTTTGCATTCCTCTCCATGTGACTTTTTTACCTACCAACTTTTCTTATTTAAAATTGAGGGTGATGGGGAAGATCCTGGGTTTTCTGTTGGTTTTTTTTTTCTGGTAGCCCAGGGCAGGCACTGTGAATGAATGCAATATCAGATTTTCTACATGTATCATCTACATTTGATTTGCATGTGACACTTGACAGACATGAAAGTTGTTTGCTAATTTACTGAACATACAGAGCATATCCCACACAGAAGTGTTGTAGCCCTGCATTGCTCAAACAGCCTCTTAACTTCTCAATCCAGAAACTTAAGTGCATGTTTTCTACCCTCCCCGCAGATATACTGCCTTCCCAAACTAAGGTCCCAATTCTCTTCTCCTTCCACGTCTTGTACCACTTTACATGTATCTCCAAACTGAGATTGTAATCTCATGCCATTACTTATCATCTCATTGTTATTCTGTCACTCTCACCCCTCTGTCCCTGTAATCAGGACTCCCCCAATATCATAGTCTTACCTGTTTATGGTACAATTTGTCATTAAGCCACTGCTGTTTATTTCATACTGCTTCCCTATGCTGAACAAGAAGTCCTTGTCCTTCTGGCTTGTACAGGCACTGTAGCTACATAAGCATTTTGCCTGAGTAAAAGTTCATATCTTGTAGCTTCTTCAAAAAAGCTTACAGCAGCGGTTCTTGCTGTTCTTTGAAGTGTCTTAGGATAGATATACTTACTACCATCTGTGCAAGCCCTGAATGAAATGGTATACTGGAAGTGAAGACAGCTGAAAACATAATTTTATATACTGAAAGTTGCTTTTAAAATACCTGCTTTATTTTGGTTTTCATCTGTGAGGAAAATGAGATTTGAAAAGAAGGAGGTCATAATGACAATTCCTTTATTAAAAATATGTCTGTCAACTTTTTATAACTGAAGCAATTCAGATGGAAATGACATAACACCAAATTTTTTTTCCATGATTAAAATTCTAGTAGTTTAGGATGCATGTTGAGATCTTTGAATGAAAGTTGCTAAAGAAACTCCAGCTACTTTGATGCTAGTTGATTAAATGTTCTTACCCAATTAGGCCTTTTAACCCTCCGTCAGATTGTTTTGAGCAAAGTTGACCAGGCACTGCATACAAAGCCATCTGTTGACCCAGCAGATGAATATGCTAAATACTGTATGGAGACTCTAGGAATTCCTGCCACCCCAGGTATGTCAGTATGAAGCTTTTATAGGGCATGTCCAAATGGTTTCGTTAAACATGCCTTTCTTTCCCAATAATGCGTGGCATACAAAAAAACCAGAGTTGTTTATAAAAAATCTACTTTATGAAGCCAAAATAATTACTTTGAAACTTGGGGTAATCTTAATCATCTCTTCTGAAGGAAGATTAAGGTAAATATAAAACTTAACCTTTTGAAGGTTATATTTTATGGTGACATGATGTGAATACCACTTCAGATGTTCGGTCACGTCTGTGTTGGATGTGCAGCTAGCCTAAAATGGGAAATTGAGTTTCCTTTGTAGTCGACAGAATATGGCCAATACTTTGAGGCATACTTAGACCCTTTATGTTAGAAGTTTCAAAGTTGTTGATATAAATTCCTTATTAATTTACTATTAAAATTGAAATACTGTATACATCAAACAAATATCTGCATCTGATTTAAATAAATTAATGTTAATCTACTTCTCAAGGAACAAACATGCCAGCTACTTTTGGACATCTGGCAGGTGGTTATGATGGTCAGTACTATGGATACCTGTGGAGTGAAGTGTTTTCCATGGACATTTTTTATAGCTGCTTTAAGCAAGAAGGAATAATGAATCCAAAGGTAGGTGATGAATACTTTTTACCGAAGACTTTTGTTGCACTTTGTCTCTGAAACCACATTTATTGCAACCATTATCCATAGGTATAACGTCTCAAGTACTGCTTCTGTATCTGTCAAGTTCAGATCAACAACAAAAAGGTATAGAAGTAACTTAACTACTTTAGAAAATAATCTTAAAATTTCCAAGAGCACTTGGATTTTAATATCATTGTTACAGTCATATATTTAATATTATATTATGACACTTTTAAGACATTGTGTTGCATTGACTAATGCCTTCCTCTAACTTTAGACTGAAAAAAAATATTCCTCCATTGCAAAAGCAGATGCATATTCTTCTGCTGTGAAAGCTGTATGATAATGGTGCTCTATTTCTATTAATAGTACCTCAAGTGTGTGATACTTTTATGTAGTTATTATATAGAAAACTGAATTTATTTTGAGCTTTCTCTTTCACAGCACAGCATAACTTGCAAATTTTTTCCTCTGTAGTTTTTCTCCCAAGTGGCTTTTGAAGTTCAAATCATTGACAAGTTCTAGATTTACTGGCCTTTTTTACCCTTGTGCAATTCTTCAGCCTCTTCTGTCTCCAGCGGAAAGGAAGGATAGTTAGTGATGTGGTTAGTAGTCCTGCCAATTCTGGCAATCTTTTTTATTTTTCAGAGATTATAGTGTTAGACTTGTGAGTTGAGAGGCTGCATTTCTATCATTGGAAAGACCTTTCAGTTTTCCTGATCCTCTCATCTGTACTCTGGATTCAGCAGCCAGCACTAGTTCATCCCTTCAGTAAATGTATACAAGAGAGAAGTAAAGGAGAGAGTAGAGTAGAAAGTGCTTGACTTCCGTGTTCCTCTCCTGGAATTTGCCTTCATTCCTCCCTTTCCTTACCACAGCAACCAGAACTTCTAGAACTGTCCCTCCCTCTAGAGGGTGGAGAAAGTAAACAAGATTAGACTTTGAGCGGGACGAAGAGAGGAGTCCAAAGAGGAGACAGGGATAGGGACTAGAAAACCGAGACAGTGGTTAGGCCACTGGATTTTATTAAATCCAAAGGGGTTTTATGAAGAAAAGCAGCAAACTGAGTAGTTTGAGAGGAGAGGTGACGAAAGGTTTGGAGGTCAAGACTGACTTTGAAGTGCTAGGGATTCATGACAGGTACATGTGAGAATAAGCATACCTGCTTATTCAATGGCAATGTTGTCACTCATAAATAAAAGCAGGAGAGAAGAAATGGCAAGTTAAATGAGAGAATAACTTTTTAATAAAATGCTGTTCATGTGGATCTTAAAAGTGGCATTTGGGGAGGGGTCTGACTTGCTGTTTTTTTTAAACTCCTAGCAGTTGGGAGAGATGCATAAGAGTGCTGGTGCCAGACTTGTGGGACTTTGTGTCCATTCTCTGTTCTGACACATGCACACCCCTCCAGTGTTATCACAGACTTTTTTTCTGTTAGCTTTACTCCCTACTCTCAAAACTCTTTTCTGAGTGATTGTATAGTCAAAACCCTAAGCTATAGTTTGCCAGAATTGCTCTGTGACCTTTACTTTTCCTGAGGGATTAAAGTGCCTTTTATTCTGATTTTTTTTTGGGGGGGGGGGGGGGATTTTTGTTTTCTTTGTCTGTGTATAGGAGGCTTTGAAAAGAAGTGAATTGTACCAGGAGTGAATATTTGCTGTGGTTCAGCTACAAGGCAACTAGTGCCTCTTTTAATGTGAAGCCTGCTATCCAGGCTAAAGAGTGAGGAACAAAAATGATTATATGTGTGTGTGTATGACTCACTCTCTAGCATATGTGTGCACGCACACACTTTGCTTGAATGCTAATATAACTTCAGAGGTAACTGTGGAGAGTTTCCCTCTCTCTTCAGAGCAATGCTATCTTCTCAAATTGGTTCTCTTTCAACTTGCTTTCATTATTTGCATTTCATGTAAGTGTAATAGAGTTCCACAGGATGGGACAAACAAAATAAAAAAATAGTACATACCAATATGATTTTTGTAGTTACTCGTATTTCATTATATCTACATTTAGACTACTCTTCAGAACAGCAGGAAAGGAAAACATTTATCGTATTATGACTAGAGCTTTTAGAAATTTGGCTTACCTCTTCCTGTTAGAATAAAACCTCCCTTCCTGTTTTGAGCAACAGTTATAGAAACTAGTTTCAGAGACTATATCTATAAAAGTTCTTCAGCAAACACTTAACTCTAACTTAATTGGCTGTCATGCTCCTCAGTTCTTGCACATTATCTGAAATATCCTCTGGTCTCCCTAGAACTGAGCAATGCTCTGGCTATGGAGAGACAACAGCAAAGAAAGACTCAAGTCTACTCAAATAATGCTTTTAAACTACAAGGAATAATATCTTCATTTGCTGCTGATGTTCAGGAAACTAGCACAAATAGTGAATTATAAGCCATGCTTCAGTGATTTTTTATTTTTTTTTTTAGGTTTTTTTTTTTTTTTTTTAGTTTTTTTCCAGCTGTAATTCAGACAAAGAGATTGGTAATGCAATTAAGTCATGCTTGTTTTTGCAGTACAGCTATCAGGAAGCAGTGTGGTCCTGTAATCTCATAGCTTTGACATGGCGTGGAAGTATATATGTGTATATACAGTGACTAAAAAGAAGAACATTGTTTTCTTCAGTATCAGAAGCATCTGGGACATCTGCATGCGAAATAATATTTTCTAATTCATAATCATGTCTCAGAAGCCCAGAACTTTCCAGCTATGTTCTTTAAAACATGACTTGTTGTTAAGAAAGTCCTCATTACTTACTATTGTCTCAGAAGCTTGGTTCATTCTTTTTAAAGGAATCCATTCCTTCTGAAGTAATGTTTCTTCCTGAAGATAAAACCTGAGTGACATCTTCATTACTTTAAGACACTTTAATAAGAGAGTTAGATGTGTTTGTATATATTATATATACTACTATACATATGTGTATATGTGCAATGTCATTCCTCAGTGATACATCTATCTCTGAACTGTCATCTCTGTTCTCCAAACAGAGATTCAAGAAAGAGAAAACATCAATTAAGTGAGAATGGATGTTAGGTTCCCTTTTCCTGCCAGTCAGTCATGTGGATAATCCATCACTGAAGACCATGTGGAGGTTGTGTGTGTGTTATGCTTTATAGAATGTCTTCCAGACAAGTTGTGGTTGTAGCTTCCAAAACAGTGTAAAACCACAAGAAAAATGGTTTCTTTGAGAGTAGGTTAAATTTCTGCTCTCCTGAGTTCTTCCAGCAGATCTAAATTATACTTGTGGTGTATCATGATTTGGTATTAAGAAAATCTGGAAGGAGGGAAGGTTTTAATCATGAGTAGGTTTTTAAATAAGCAACAATTACAGAAAAGAAGCAGTTTGCAAGATAAGAAATACTAACATTCTGCTTTACCTTTTATCAGGCTGGGATGAAATACAGAAACCTCATTTTGAAACCTGGAGGATCTTTGGATGGGATGGATATGCTACAAAATTTCTTGGAGCGTAAACCAAGCCAGAGAGCTTTCCTATTGAGTAAGGGATTATGTGTTCAGTAAAATTGTGGTTCCTTTGTAATGGCATATAAGTATGGAATGAGCTAGAAATGTCAGTGTATTTCACATCATAACTGTGTATCACTCTAGGGAAACTGGGTCACTTTTTGATGATTTTTAAAAATTGTTAAATAAAAATGTGATTTTTTAAAATTGCATAGGACTGCAAAATTCAACACATCAGGGAAAAAAATTCTGAGATGTGCAGAAGCTGAGGAATTTGGATGGTAATTTTTTTTAATTGTTATGAAATAATACTAATCAGTATGGGGAGTTGATGCCATGTTTCTCTTTTAATAGATGCATTTAAACTTTGTCTTGTGAACAGATTTTAAAACTGGAGGGGAAAAAAAGGACACTACCAGCAATAAAAGAAACAGATTCATTATTATTCTGTGTTCTTCTATTGTATTGACGGCTCACCAATGTCTTTGATGGAGGGGAAGTGTGTTTGATTTCATCACAGTTTGGGTTGAGTTCTAGCTTCCTGACAAATTTCCTGAGAACCTGTTCCAGACAGCTTTACAGCAGAGATGCTTGTGTGATACTTTTAGCCTTCATTCTGATACCCATTAAATTCTTGTAACATTTATTAACTTATACAGTATAACTGAAAAGAAAAAAAACGTACTATTTGAGCTACAACTTTCTTCCCTTCATTGAGGAAAACCAGCCAAAGTCTATGACCTTGGCAGTTCTTCCACCACGTTTTTGTTGATGATCACAGATCAGGTCTTTGTTTTCCAAACTGTATCAACATCAACACCAAAAAGTTATACTTGAGCAATTATAATGGTTTCAGTTGGTGGTTTGTGAAGTATTTTGAGATACATATAAGGAAGGAAGGGAAAGGATGTCTGGTGGGAATAGTAAAAGTCAGTCCAAGATTTTCCTATTCCTTTACAGTGTAGCATGCAGAGGTGCTTCATTAAAGCTTCATAGATTTAATGATTTCAGCTGTGGGAGTGTGAAAGTAATTGAGTTATTTTGCATTTTTTCTGCAAGATCAGGAAAAAAGAGTCTTACAAGCCAAGTCTACGCCATCCAAATAAAACTGCTAATCGAAGTGCACTTTCCTTGTCTTTAGATATCATACCTTACTTTGGTTTTGGTATTACAACATGTTTATGAACAAACTTTAATTTTGGTTATTAGCTAATATATTTTAGGCATTTGAACCATAGCTGTAAACATGGTTGTTATTTTTTATTTGTTTATTCAACCACAAAGTAAGAATATGTGCCTGGTCAACTCAAAAGACTTCCTCTTTCTCTAGGAAATGAAAACAGAAGGCATTCACTTTGGGTCAAATCTATCTATCTGTTTCAGGGGGAAAAAATGACAATTGTGAATGTTCAGTTGAAACTTTATTTCTATGTGTTTTTCTTTTAAAGCATTTAAACTGGGGAAAAAAGGGAGCTTAATTAGTGTCTGAATTGGAAAATTTGACAGGACTTATTTTTGAGCCACACTAGTTATGCATGTGAGGAAACATAAATATTTGTAGCTGAAACATATTAACTACGTAGGTTTAACAGACCACATAAGTCAGTCAATTCTAACTCTCATAGTTACAGTTTTAGACCCCAGTTCTGCTGGGTCATGAAAAGGCAATATGTGAAAATCACATATGAGAACAGCTTGAACAGTATTCAGAACAGCTATAAAGGAAAGCTGAGGAAACTGAGAGATGCAAGATTATCTTAAAAACTGCGAATTTTGCCTAGATTAATTTTCCATACATTCTGACTGAATTTGGAAGTATTTTGCTTTCTTTTTAAACATGTTTAAGATCTTGTGATCCTATCTTATCAAAGGTTTTTTTCCTTTCACACTGTAATGATAGCTCTGATAAACTAAAAAGTTGTAAAAAATATACTAATTGATACTTGCCAAAAATAAATCTGCAAATCTAAGCAATGGAACCTTTATGAAGAAGCAAAATGCAGTTTTTATTTTACAGCTGGTAGGCAGATTTCCACATGAGGGAGACCTTTCTCTGTGTAAACCAGCAGTCTCAGATCAAGGTAGATAACTGCAAGTGTAGTAACTATAAATAAAAATATGTGATGATTAAAAGTTATGTGATGATTTAAAAGTTAGATTTATGACAGTACTGATACTAATGATGATAATTTGACTTGTTTATTTTCCTGTTATTTAGAATGTTTGTGTTACACAGTATATAGTAAGAAAGATACTGAAGTGCAAGAGAATGTCTGCTGTTACATGTATGTGAAAACGCTTACATGATTGTACAGTTATGTTAGCATCAGCTCGATATCCATGTGGGTAGGGAGGAGAAAAACCTAAACCACGTTGTGACCACAAATGAAAGTGTTACATGCTGTACCTGTGCCAAAGAATAGGGTTTTTTATAATTTGTTTTTGAGAAGCCAGTTCCCTCCATCTGCATCAGGCAATAATTAAGGCAGATGATCTTATGGCTAAAACTGCACTCAACACAGAAGACTAATGGGTATGTTCTGAAGTGCTTCTGAAACATCTTAATGTGGTAACATATCTAAGTTGTCTGCTAATTTTTATATTGTCTTCATGGAGCCTTCTGAATCAAATTGGGGTTAGACTAGACGACCTTTGAAAGTCCCTTCCAACCCAAAATATTCTATGATTCTATGAGATTCATGTTCACTTTTCTTCTTGTAAAGACCTGATCTTGGAATGGAAAAGATCACCCGGAGAAAGACATTTTTTCTGGTTTTGCACCCCTCTTTCATAGGCATGAAACTTGGTCTGTATAGGAAACAACTATTCCACTGACACAATCCCAAGTCTGTGACATAAAGTTCCCCCAAGAAAACAGGGAACAGTTCTGCTTTGGAAATGAGTTAATTGCCTTGATACTGCACAGAAACAATCACATACATTCAAACACGCCAGGAGGTAGGTATCTGGCAAAACCCAGCCTATTCTAGAGTTGCTAGACCCGTGCTTCCACTGAATTAAATTTCAAAACAAAAAGCTTGTATTTATTCCAACCCAACTTTAAGTATTCACTGTAATAAATAAAAAAAGTAACTTGTAATCTTAGTCTGTAACAAATAGCTGCCTTTTCAAGTTAGTACTGTATCTTTTTAGAATTTCATTGTGTTTAGGATTAATTTTTTTCCTCTGCCAGAAATCAAAATTGGACTTTGGCTCCACAACAGAAGCTTCAAATGAAAGGGAAGGCGTAAAGTGGGAGACTTAGGAGAGAGTGGTGGTAACCACTCAGTAAGTGCGTGATAGGCAATGGCTTTCTCATTCTGTTGCTTTACTGCAAAAGATAGAATGGGTTGGTGTCATGCTTTAACCCCAGCCAGCAACTAAGCACCACACAGCCACTCACTCACTTCCCACCCACCCAGTGAGATGTGGGAGAGAATCAGGAAAAGAAGTAAAACTCGTGGGTTGAGATAAGAATGGTTTAATAGAACAGAAAAGAAGAAAATGATAATAATGATAACACTAATATACTGACAATAGTAATAATAAAAGGATTGGAATATACACGTGATGCACAATGCAATTGCTCACCACCTGCTGACTGATGCCCAGTTAGTCCCCGAGTGGCGATCCCCCCCGCCCCCCAGTTGATATACTAGACATGACGTCAGATGGTATGGAATACCCCTTTGGCCACTTTGGGTCAGCTGCCCTGGCTGTGTCCCCTCCCAACTGCTTGTGCCCCTGCAGCCTTCTTGCTGGCTGGGCATGAGAGGCTGAAAAATCCTTGACTTTAGACTAAACATTACTTAGCAACAACTGCAAACGTCAGTGTTATCAACATTCTTCTCATCCTAAATCCAAAACACAGCACTATACCAGCTACTAGGAAGACAATTAACTCTATCCCAGCTGAAACCAGGACAGTTGGCCATGCAGCTGGGTCACAAGATGTGTAGGTGATGGTCTCAGCAGCTCCTATGGTAGTTGTCTTGACATAGGTCCAGTATATAGGGTGTCTCTGGATTGCCTGCAAGTCATGTGGTCAAACCTAAATGGTAAAAACAGTCTGAAGAAAAAGTTTAAAGTTTGCTCTCTCAGCTGTGGTGGCTATCAGTTGTTACGCTGACTTAAAGAGAGCATTAAGATGTAGGGAGTTAATGTTTCTGAGGTAGGTGGAGTATTGACTGTCACTTGAGCTTCTAATACTACTACAGTCGGTTTTCCTATACAAATAGTTCTCTGTTGTATGTTATGATTATCAATGTAACAATATCGCAGAAAAAAACCTTTCTCATTTTAATCAGTAATCAGGGTCAATCAACTGCTGACCTTGTTTGACAATTTTGTTAAACCCTGTTTTAACAAATAATCAGGCAGCAACTAATTCTAATTGCTGTAGTCATTTGGTATGGGAGAAGTAAAATTATTGCAAGAAGAAGTGAATTACAAGGTCAAGATCTCAGCTTCCTCTTTGAAAAATGAAACAATTTCCAGATACCTTTGGAGGTATTGGGGCATAGTCGAGTTGAATGGAGTCTCCTGCAGGGGTTTTCCAGAAGTGTAGAGCTGGTTGCATAGTGAATGGTTGTAGGGTTCGGCGTTCGGAAGATCTCGCGATGTCACGGAAAGACGGAGGGTTAGTTGCAGCCTTGTGATGTACCTGTAATCCCGCCTCCCCTTGTTAGTATAAAAGGAATTAACTGCGCAATAAAAGGCAGAAGTTGGCGCTCACACTGTGTGTGTTATCTGTCTCTTTCCCTCGTCCGGGCCGACCAGTGATCTAATCGTGGCACGTTGATATGTAGCGAACGCTACAAGTGGTTACCATCAGGGATTAAGAGAGGCTAGACATCAGGAGGTTATGTGGAAGCAAAGGAAAAGGAAGGAATGCAGCAGGTGGAAGGATGAAGTTGGAGAAGGGTATTTTGACAATAGTTGTAGAAGGGCTGGAGTGGATGTCAGAGACAGATAGTAGGAAAAAGGTAGTAGGTTAATGCATAATGATTTATGAAAAGTTGCTAAATGCTTTTCATTGTTTTATGAATTAGAAACAAGACATGCTTGTCTGTGGACAGATTTCATGTCTTGTTATTTGCATGCTGAAGAACATCAGATTATGCACCAGCTTGTTGCTTGAATACTTGTGCTCCTTCCTGACATCTGGAGATCAATTTCTGCCACTATTTTCTTTGTGAATATATTTTAAATAAGAGTCTCCTATGGTGGAAGGAAAAAAGTGTGATGTTATGAGGGAATTAGTGGGGCCTATGCTGGAACTCCTGTATAGCTAATCATCATTAGCCATTGTAAAAAGTGTATATGATATATAAGACATAGCACCAAACAACAATCAATCTATTTTGGACCTAATTAGGGTAGATAAAGATAAATTAATTAAATTAATTAGAAGTTAGTGGTTGCCTAGAAACCAATAATCATGAGCTAATTTTGTTCAGTATTGATTAACAGAAGATAGACTCAACCAATACTTGCTTGCACTATACTCCTGAATTAAAAAGGCTAAAGATATCAGTGTGAAGAGAACTAATGAGTAAAATTATTGAAAGAAAAATTGTGAATGAGAAGTGGTATGTCTTTAAAATTCAGTTGGCCCAAATCCCACAATTTCACAACCTAAAATTTTTTGAGAACAATTCTGACTAAGAACCAATCTGTTCATCAGTAAAAACAGCAATTAAAAATAAACAAAACAGAAGTGGGGGGTCAGGATTAGGAAATAGTTATAAAATGATGAATTGTAAAGTGTTAAAAATTATGAAGAAGGCTAAGACTATCAAGGGAGGAAAAAAACATGGATGAAAGCATTATAGCCAGTAAGATAATAACTTAATGTATTAAGAACTAATAAACACCGTTTGTGTTACAGACCCTTTAATAGATGGCAATGCTAATATTGCAAAAGACAAAAAAGAAAATTTTTAGTTACTGTTTCTCTTCTGCATTTAGAAAGAAGCAACGTGATGTAATCATACCATATGAGAACAATGGGGTACTTTCCAGTCCATTATTAAGTGAGGAGGATATTAAGCAACACCTAATAAGAACAAAGGTTTTTACATGAGTAGGATTGAATAATTTGCACTCTATGAATCTCCAAGAATTGGTGGTGGGGTTTTTTTCCCTGTGCTGTTAATCATGGGATACCAGGTATATGCTATTGTAGTAGAACAGTGCTAATGAATTCCAGTACTCAAAAAGAGCAAATAGATGACTATTGGTCACATAGCTTGAAATCCGTCTTCCACAAAACAGTGGCAAAGAATAAATATGGTTCTGTTGCTGAAAAATTAAACAATGAGTGTAATTCATACAATGCAAATAATTTTATAAAAGATGTTATTGTCTTACAAGCCTGATATAATTATTTATGGCTATTACGAGCCTGATGAAGGTGATTGTAGAGAGATTTATGTAAGAGGCATTTGACTTAATGCTGTATATTTTCATTTGAAATAACACTATATGGTGTTAATAGAGAATATGTAAAATGCATTAAGAACAGCTAACTGTTCTCAGAGAGTACTTGTTGGTGTAGAATTACCATTGAACAGGGTACAGTTAGCTAAGCGCTTCAGGGATCAGTAGAGGCCAGTAATATGAAATCACTGGTGATAGAATTTGTAAGCAAATGTCCAAAGGAAGCAGTCACACAGAATTCTTTGGATTGTTTGAAAGCTTTGGGCATTCAGCCTAAAGATTTCTGTAGCACAGACAAAGTAACATGTAACATGCCTACAGTAACTAAAAACGTAGGTTAAAACTACAGCTTAGTGGACTGTATTCTAGAAAGTATGGACTTCTGAAAGTATCTAGAGGCTGGTTATGGTAGTCAGTTCAATCTGAATTGTTATGAGACTATAGCAAAAATGATTAAGCAATCTCATGATGAATTAGTGCAAGAATATTGCATAAGAGCAGGTTACTGATGCTATTTCTGTATACCGTAGCAGTAAAATGGGCACAGCAATTGCATGCAATTTTGGTGTCTTAATTTTTAACTGGGGCTAGAAGGACTTGTTCTAGTAGGACACAGGCTGTTCTGTATGTAGAATAGAATTAAGCTGTGGAACTCCTTGCCAAGGATATTGTAGAGGTGATAGGTTTACATGGGTTCAAAACAAAACTCAACAAGTTCCAGTCTTAGAAGAGAAGCCAGTGGAGGGTATTTAAATACATAAAATGCTTTTCACCTTCAAGAAGTCCCTGCAAAGTAGAGGGTGGAGATCAGAAGAATATTAAAGGAAATATCATATGTGGTGGCCCTATTCACACTCCTCTTAGGCACCTGCTTTAAGCCACTGCTATAGATAGGATACTGTATCAGATCAACCTGCTGTTTGATCCGCTATGGAAACTGGAGAAAGAACGGAAGAGAGCTGCCACAGAGCATACCTGAGAGCTGGAGAACTTTCAACGGAAGACTTTTAAAAGCTTTATCTTTTCAGCTTAGCAAAAAAAGAAAAAGATTCTTTGATGGCTTCATTATAGTCTCTAGGTATTCCAATTGCATATTAAAGGTTCTTTAGTCTTTAGTAGGAGAATGTCAGCTAGAAGCTGAGGCCAGTCAACGAGAAAATAACAGCATTTTTGACAGTGATGGAGACTAACTATTGGGCCAAACTGCTCAGAAAAGTGGTAGAGTTGTCAGTTCTTAATGCCTTCAAATCAAGACAAGTGAAAGCTCTTCTAGGAGATATGCTTTCACCGAACACAGTATGTTAGATTTCATTCAGAGTAACTGAGTGAAATGGAATGGCTGGTGATATACAAATCAGATTGATTTCATGGGCCTTTTTCCCTTTAAAACTCTACAATTCCTTAAATCTTACCTTAGCAAAAAAGTTTGTTACATGTTTATGCAGGGCAGAAGTGTAAAACTATCCAATGTAATTCACTGCCAAGGACTTCTGCCTTCTAAAGCGCTAATGGAAAGCAAAAGCAAATGGAGAAAGTACTTTTAAATTAAGTGAACATTTTAACCTAAAATAGTTTTAACTGCAGAATTGTGAGATTGACAAGCTTTTATAAGAAAACTGAGCAGACAAACATTTTTCTACTTGACAGAGGATAAACTTATCCTTTGATTTCTGGTTGAAGAAGGCAGTGTTTTCCTCTGTAGAAAGTGGAAACTGAGTAGTATTCCCACATTATTGTTACAAATAGGATTTTTAACTAGCCAAAGTTAGTGGCTTTTTCTTCATTGAGTTGTCCCCTTTGGATTTCCACATTTCAGTTAGGCTTTACTAGATGACTTCTTTTTGCAGAGCTAATATTTTCTGATTAGACTCACTATCAGGCCAAAAACACATCCTCTCCCCCCTCCCCCTCACTCACCTCTCCATTAAAGTGTTGCTCTCTTCAGGAATTTAGTCAATCCATTAGCTGAGATGTATGCTTTAAACTTTGGAGAAGCACTTTGCGAAGAACTGAGTAGTATTTCTCCTTATTCTTTTATTAAACTCTTTATTTGCTAAGAACCGGTCATGGCTCAAAATCCAAGATAAGTTACAACCAAAATCTGGCAAAAGATCAGAAATGTAGTCAGATTTATATAACCAGATAATGTATAAAATGTTATGAATATTGTCAGTAACAGGTTTTTACAAGGACTAATTGATTCTATACTCTAAACAGGAATGAGTTTTGGCCTAAAACATTAATGAGAAATGTCTCAAAGCACACATATATGGCACATTGTGCTTTGAGAGGATGCACCGAGAGGAATGCATTTTAGTCACCTTGATAATTTTTTAAGTGTATTTTTATGTTTCAAGCCTAGTCAAGAAGTCAGAGGATTTTATCCTATTGAAAATTCAGAATTAAGACTTATAGAGACTACAGGGTTTAAATCAGCTTTCTGTGAAATACTTATGAATATAGTGCAATTAAACTTGACAGCATTAATAGCATTTGCCCCTTGGAATGAAATTTTATTTTTATACAAATAAGCTCACATTCTCTACAGGAAAGAAAAATCATCAGAAGTTGAAAGGTGTTGTAGATATGCTGTCTGGACACATATTCATAATGTCCTTATGCCCAAGTATGCTTGTGCCTTATCTATTACTACAGGGACATGCTCGTTCTCTTTCCCATTAAGCATGGTAAACCCTGGGTAAGCCCTGCCATAGGCCCCTCCACAATTTCTGGTGGAACTTAGTGAGCAAGGGAAAGATTGAGCAAGCATGAAACTGCATATAGCAAAACCCACATCTGAAGATCTTCTGATTTACTGGCAAATCACCATCTTCTTTGCTTCACATTGTTTTCTGTATGCACATTTGCTCTGCTGGAGACATTTAGCAGTACGCCTTAACCTGAACGAAGTACTTCTGGTCTAGGATGGCTCTCAAGAACTGAACCACATTTTTTTGGTGACATAGTACTTGTAAAAGCATGGATTAAGTCTAAGGTGGCTGTCTTTTGTGTCTGTCATTCCCTAGGGATGACATTGGGTTTGCTTGAGTTGTGATGGAAATTGCTTACATCACAAATTGGTTTCATTTTAGTGCTCCTGTCATACCATCTGCTATCAGGTGTGATAAGTTCTCAGAAGAGCTGTACCTAGGAATCTGTCTGCCTTGAAGACAAAAAGGGAAGAGGTCTTCCTAAATGATCTGTTCAGCCTGAATAGAAAGATAACATGATGTCTGGGTTGGAATGCGGTGGGTCAGGTTTTTAAGAAGACTTAAGTGGGGTGATAGTCTTGCTTAGATAAAACATAAATTTGGTGGACAAGAGTAAGTTTGCTGTGGTGAAGGAATGACATGTTACTAAAGCGGTTGTTCTGCCAGAGGTGTGTGAAAACAAAATTCAGAACCCCTTATGAGATAGGATCTGTGAAGAAAAAAAAAACAACCACCAAACCCCACCTTCAGACAGTCTGTACAGAAAACTAATGGTGATCACTGAGAAAAAACAGAGAGTTGTGTAATAAATTCCAAGACATATCTAGGATCACAGGCAAAGAGGCCTTCATTACAGGGAAAGATTTATCTGCACACTGGAGAAAAATCTAGTCAGTTTAGTCACATAACTGTGTCTCATGGACTTTCTCCTGGACAGAGGCACATATACTATAACCCATCCATAGGTTTCAAGGCAAAAAAGTCAGTCTTAAATGGAAAATCCTAGCCGGGTTCTGCAAAAGCATGTCTAAAGCCTGGGACAGGTAAATTCTCAAATGATAACAGTTGCTTAGGCTAGAATGGCAAGAGTTATATTTGCTGTATTATATATTATCTTCTTAAACCCCTTCAAATTAGAAGATAACTTACAAGGATCCAAGAGACAGATTGGTTCTGTAGCAGAAGGGATGCCATTTCTTGTTGGTGTCCAAAGGTGATAGGGTCCCCTGATCTTTAAAAGGTGAAAGAGTAGCTTTGTGTTTTCGATTTTTTGCTTTGGACAGTCCACACCGAAAGCAGAGACTGAGACTGACTATCTCAAAACAAAAAGTGGAAAAGAGACAATTCAAGCCTCTTTAAGTGCTTTCTGAGCTGGAGAAGCCTTGGAGAGTAGAAATCCTGCTTGCCTGATACACATATTTGATTAAAATGGGCTCAGTTCTGTAACTTAGTGTGTTGTTTGGGACACTGCACAGGTGTGACTTCTTATGCCACTGTAGAATGAATGCTCAGTAACATGATGATAAAATTTGCCTTCACTGGAATAACAGTATAGCTATAACTTTTCACCAGAAAACACAGATATGAATGCATCATTTATTATACACACAAAAATATAAAATTAATGGTCAGTATTTAGTATCTGTTATAAAAAGAAGCACATAAAGTACTGGACTAATTTTCATATGGGGGAAGCAGCAATATTTCAGATTCTTTTATGCTGACTGGTACAATTTCAGTGACCAAAGTGCCCAGAAGGGATTGCTATGAAAAGAATTATTTACTGTGCATGCTGTCTGCCTGATTCAACTCACACACCAACATGTGTCCAAGCCCACCCCTACTTTGAGAGCACTTGAACAAATGCTGTGCTGATTAAACAGCCTTAAATTCTAAGCCTTGTAATTCATTGCTCTTGGCACAGAATTTTCTTATAACAAAGAAGCTGATGAGCTTGGGTGAAGAGAGTTTTGGCCCTTTATGCTGGGCATTAAAGACACTAATGCTATCAGTTTCACAGATCTTAGGTGCTGGTGCTCTTGTGATTGCTGGTGGGGGACTAGATCATCAGTTTTGGGAAAAAAATATGCCCCTGACACAGAGAGAAATAATATCTGCTTCAACTACATTTCACAAGGTCACAATGATTAAGTTCCACTAGGAAGCACAGGGCACAAAGTACATTTTTTTTTAATTATACATGCACAGTCCACTGAGAACATAAAGGAAATAATGAGATACTATCTAGATAAACTTTTCAACAACACTGATGTATGTGCAAGAACTTATTGTAGCTCACAATCTGCAGTTTGTGTCTTAGATTTAGGATCTAGAGAAATTGTTCAGTCAGCCGCCTTGCAGATTGTTCCTGTTGGATTAGCATCAGGGAGCTTTCTCCCACCTCCTTATCTGCTGCCAGGAAATCAGTCACTGAGAGCACATGAGGAACAAGCTGCACTTCCACAGTTCTGGTGGTTTATCTTCCTGTAGCCTGAGCTAGTTAGCAGCTGTTATTATAGTCTGCCCAACTTCAGCCCTGTAGTTGTGGCCTGGAGGGATCTCTTTCGTGGGACAAAATGGCTCATTTGCAGTTGAGCCTACTCGAAGCTGTGGGACATTTGAGCATTTCAAGGGATTTCAGAGATTTTTAGGTATATAACCGCAGCAAATTTTTACTGAACTGCATATTCTTAGAGGTATATAACCTGGATAAATGTAGGTGTATCTTTATGAGTATAGCAAAAAGGACATTTCAAAACAAAATTTTTCTCAGCCAAATTTCAAATCTTACTCTAAACCATGGATACCAGATTTTTTTAATTATTGGAATAATATGTGTAATACCTTGCTTTGATTTCAGAAGCAGCCGAAATAATTCAGCTGAAATTTTGCTCACCAAAAGCAGCCTGGGAGCTATATTCAGTATAGAAAGTTTCAGCTCAAACAGTTATAGTTTAGCAAATTTAAAAGCAATTGAAAACAGGTTGTTATTATAGGAAGTGTTGGGCAACCTAAATTGCAGGCAGGTCTACAAGCCCAAACTATAATTTACCACATGTAGAAAGTAACTTGTAAGTGTAAGATGATGATTTATAAAAGTAGGTGGAGAAAGAGTTTCTGGGTACGGTTTGTCAGAGTTGGTACTGGTTAAAATGTTTTAATATTTTTAAGGTTGACATACATTTTTCTTTGGAGCTCTGGATTTCAATAACATGATTTCTTTTCCCCAACATTTATTTCATCAGATGTTTTTGTATCATTTAGGTTTTAGTCAGTGATAGGACTTGATGAAAATTTCCGTAAGACTTTTCACTGAAATATTAGTGGAGAAAATTATTAATTTTTTAATTGAGATGCTTACAGAAATACTCCCTTCCATAAAAGGCAGAGTTTTTATAGAATGGTCAGGTTTAGAGTTAAGTTTTACTCTAACATGCATAAGATGTGTTTTCAGATGGCTGCTGTATGGAAATGAATCTTCAGCAGGGATTCACTAATACAGATCTGCTAAAAGTTAGTGGAGCTATGTTAAGTGAGCAGTCTAGTCAGATTGCATTAACAGAATAAATGAACTGTGAGGATCATCAAATATTTAAATGTCTTCTAAGGTAACTTTCTGGTTAACTTTAAAAAGAGAAAATTCCATGTTTTGTTTAAGGGATAGGTTTACTTCAGCCATCATATTATTTAACTGATATGTCTTAGTACTACCTTTAGGTTCTCAGTTAGACCTGAAATCTCACACTGTGGAAAGAGCTGTAAAGGAAAAGCCTGAAAGACAAAGAGATACTCTGTCTCAGCTGAGGAAACTATCAAGGCAGTTATTTCAAACAATGGTATGCTCAAAGATTGAGTGAAGAAGTTACAACTATCTCCCAGAAGTGAATCCACATGACATCAAAGCCAGAATTGGCAGTTACTGGTGAGAACAACTATTGACAAGGCTGCTGCTGCAGGTAAAATGGGCTAAATATCCATGTAGCTTGTCCTCTATGCCTAACACTTGGAGATGTGGATAAGAGGATGTCAGGCTGACAGATGCAAATGTAGATGTCACGCACTTAGGAGCCAAGGGCAGGAAAGCAACTTACCAAATGACAACAACGTGTATTTCATTGGAAGATGTGTTGAAACTAAAAGTGGGATGACACTTCAGTAAGTAGTAATTATAGGAGTAAACAGAAAGGTGACTGTAATCTTCAATCTCAGAGTTAATCCTTCCTTGATAGTGAAATCTGATATCTTGATGTTTTAACTTTTAAAAGTGGAAACATGAAAGGATATCACCAGGGCTATGACGTAGAGTAAATGAGGTATTAGTAAGAAAACTGTGTGTTTATAAACAGGATATAAATAAGAGATTGAGGTTAAAAAAATATGTATTGCTGTGGTAGGATGGAGGAAAGGAATACAACTTTAGTGAAACACTTATTTTATTTCCAGGTATATAAGAAGATCTTTAATCTTATTTATCTTGGTGTAATGTAATATATCAGACAACCTTCTCCAGTTATTCCAGGGGCACGGAATTATAACAGCTCTGGGTTGTCCAGTGTGATTAAGGGAAGATGGAAATAGCTCTCTTCCTGCTGCCAAAAATCTTGCTGAGATTTTAGTGGTGGAATTTGTGGTGCTGAACAAGAATGCTATGCCAAGTCATCTGCTGCAGGAAAGCAAGTACCCTCCCTGAGTTATTTCATAGAATGGTCTCCCAAGTTGGTCACAGTGAATTAAAAATAGATTAATTCTGAAATCTTTGGTCTCTTCTTGTTTGGACTCCCTTAGTAAGTTTGTCTGATAGATGCATATTTTGAATTTCTGTTTCAGTTCTTCCTCTTTCAGAGGTTAGTTATGCTGCGAATTAAACCAGAATAAGGTCTTCATATGCTTCACCCAGTGCATGTAATCTTCTTGAATTTTCAAGTACGCTTGTATTATAGACCAAGCTCCATGATTTTGTTGTCTAGTTTTACATTATAAAGAGACATATAGTTTAATGGTGTCTTTTTAAAAATCAGATTTAGGTTAGCCTGTCATTTGGGACTGTGTTTTAGTACCACCAATGTAATTGCGGTATAGATTATTTATACTCATTTCAGACAAACAGCCAAAGATGATGAATAGTTAAATTTCTGTATTGCAGTTGGATTAGTTATTTCAAAAGTATCACTGAAACTATGATTCTACCATGCTTCAAAAGTATGGAGATGTTAATAAGCAGCAATTACGAAAGATTGCTATTAGCTGCTCACAATGTAAATATTTCTTCATGATGCTGACATGTGAGCGCCTGTAAACGATGAGTACTCCATTCTGCTTTTCAGCATGCACACAAAGTTTTGCCAGGTACATCTGAAAAACCAGCTCACTTTTTCAGTGTAAGCAATAGTAATAGCCTTTCAGTCTGTCATGCTATGTGCATGTATTTGTACTATGAACTGAGAAATTACTCTTGCCGAGTTTTTCCTGTTGGTTTGGCTGAACTGAACAATGCTTTGTTGGGAGCAGGGCAGGATAGCAGTACCAGAGGCATGATCTTGCTCCCATTTTAGTCAATAAGAATTTTACCACAGAAATAGAGGCTGGATAAGGCCTTTTGCATGCAAAAGTTCAGTCCTGATAAGTAGCTTCTTATCCTATAGTTAAGAAAGCAGCTCACAAAGATGCTGCATATCAGCAGAGGTTTATAAATACAGGCTTTAATAATATGCAAGCCAGACATGCAAATCTGTAAATTTTTGCAAATCTGCATGAGAACACTTTAAGTTGTGAACTCAGACTTCTTATGCCTCAGACATCTCTATGCTGAACCTGACTTTGCATGATGAAGGCTGATTGTCCTGGACAGAGTGCAATGCAAATGCCACTGCACTTTCCAGTGTCCTAAATGGCATGTTTAATGGCAATTTGGGCAATCCTGCAGCACTCTGCCATGGAGACAGTCCTGACACAGGCAAAGATCCCATAGGGAAAACAAGAAAGGAGGTGGTCATGTAATTGAAGACTATATCAGAAAGCACAGTCACCAGTGGGTGTAATTATGGTTGAATGTAATTATGCACCTCCTAACCTTGTGTACCTTAATTATAGCACCTCCTAACTCTTTGAGTGCTTGCCTTGGAACTCAGTCTGGTGTAGCTCTGCTGGCCTATGAAACACACCATGGTTGTATCAGCTGTGACCCTTTTATTGCTAAAGACAGTTACTTGGTTAATGCAAGCATCAGTGGGTTTTGTGTATGTGCCTAACTTTTTTAAGCTAGTTAGTGAAGAAATTTGGCAGTAGACTTTGAGGAAAGTAAAGCTGTTACTGAGGGCTTTGGCTGTCTCATTTTTCTGGGGGATGGGAGCTATTCAGGAGGGCTCAGAATAGCAGTTACGGAGCCCAGGAATCTTGGAAGCTTCTTGGAGCATCTGGAGCAGATAGCGTCATTTTGGAAATTGTCCAAACTGAGTGTCAGAGCAAAAGACAGTGCCTAGCAGCCACAGTACCTCCTACCGGAATCACGTGCATGACAATTCCCTCCAGTACTCTCCACCTGGATGATCTTCACCACTCTTGCCCCTACCTACCTTTCTTTGTGGGAGAACCCCTTGGACTTCTCTGAAACAAGCCACGATAACATGTGTGTGTCTCACGTGCACAAATGTCTCAAGGGCTCTCTGTTGGAAGGAAGCTGTCCAGCCAGTTAGGTCTATGTCATCATGGTGAAAACAGAGAAGTGTTCCGCCCACAGTGATGTTTTGCCCTTAATGGAAGAACTTAGCCTAACCATCACATTTGAAAACACTTAACAGCAGTAGGCAGGCAGACAGACTATGACAAATGCATCTGGATGATATAATCTTTTGTCTCAACTGTATTTTTATGAAGAATAACAGTAACTTTGGATTTCAGTGTCTTTTAAGGAAAATTGCCCCACTGAATAAGTAAAAGAAAATTCCTTGTCACCTCAAAGGATCCTGAAAATCCAGATGCATGAGAAACAGCTGTAAACAATACATAGCTTAAAGGATAAAAAACCCCCAGTATTTAGCTAACAAAGTGAAAGACCACCGAGTGTTGTTGAATCTTGCTACCTTTTGATGGGGGTGGGAGGTACAAAGAAGCTTTATTTGCTCTGCTGTGCAGTGACTAGGCTGTGTGACAACAGTTGAGTAACAAGACACTGCAAAGGGAACAGATTTTGGGGGGATGGATGCACTAGTGAGTGGGACTTGCACAAAAGACGTCTCCAGTGACACAGCTTCATTTCATATGGTTCTACCTGGAGCTTGGCTCTATTGCCCAGGCCTGCCCATAGGCAGCCCACGGTCTCATAAGGCCCCGAAAGAACAGTATGAGATGAACAGAGGTAATTAGTATCAATTTTTTTAAATTACAATATGTGTTTAGAGATTGTCAAAATGCAGCAGTAAACCAAGAAAGCTACTACAAAATTTTACCTACTATCTTGCCCTAACTTTTTCAGAGCATTCATCAGTTTCTTCTGAAAGCTCATCTTTTTCTGTTAAATAACTACAGGCAAAACCTTTCAGGCTGTATCCTGCCAAATGTTAATGTTGCTAGAAGCAGTAATAATTATGCAAGCAGTCACTTCACTGGTCACTGAAGGTGAGTTCTGTATTCAACCTGAATACAAGCAGGCTATTGTGTTTTAGTGAAGAAGTGTGAAATTATATACCAGAAACCAAAATTCCCTTCTGACTCCTCTGTAGGCAAAGGAGATATTGCTGGGAAAGCTGAAAGACCTTTGGTGGCTTTTGCGATGTAGAAGCTGATGCAGACCACAGTGTACTAACTGATGCACTCACTGCCTGGATGAAAGATTTGTGGTGTGCGTAGTGGCTGGGCAGCACTGCTCCGATAAGCATTTCATTGTCTGGTGCATTTCATTCAGTTTCAGTGTAATAAGAAAAACACTGGTACTTAGATTTCCCAGTATGGCTGCTGTACAGCATGTCTGTTGAGGTTTCTTGCTCTATTATCTCAAGTTTTATTACTATAATGACTTCTTTCCCCTCCCCCTCTTCTGCAAACTTTATTGAGCCATCACTGGGAGCTTCTCTTCACGTTAGTGCCCTTTCTCTTGACTCTGAATTAATTAAGAGTGAAACTGGAACAGTGACTCATAGCAAAGGAGAAGAGTTTCTTATTAGTAACAAGCAAAGAAGGCCACAGGAACCCACTGTTTCCCTGCTCCAACAATGCCTTCCTTTCGTGTGTCATTCCCACATTGATCATGTTAACTGATGCCTCTTTAGACATTAATTGCTGTATTGATGAGTCTGAATTGGACAGTTTCACTGTGTGGGGACTTTGGGGAAGCCAACCTCCAAAAAGGTGAAAGTGCTAATTATATTAGTAATTACTTTAAAGCTCTTATCCTAATTTTGCCAGTGTCCATTTCCATGGTAACAGGAGCAGGTACAGCAGCATTCGGCCGAGTTTCAGCTCAGAGCTCTTGGCTACATCAGCAGGGGCTGAGGTTGGAAAGATACTGTACAAACAGCGTGCACAGATTTTCCAAGACTCCAGAGATTTCTTTGCCACAGACCTAACTTAAAATATCAAAAAACTATCCTAAAAATGAGATTCCCTGTTTGTGAGTTGTATAGGCTTTTTTAAAGCTTTGATTTTACCCTTAGGTGAGCTGGCAGGTCTTCTAAAGGCTGGGCTGCAGCCAGAGTCCTCAGGGCAAATTGTGTCTGACTCAGCAGCTTTTTTTTTTCTGCAGCCTCCTGGGCTGAGAACAACAGCTTTGCCACTTCCTGACTCTTGGGCCTTGTCTGCTAGGCAAATTTCAAAAAAGAAATTCCCACCAGCACTTCGAGCGTGTCTGAAATTGTAAACAGACTCTATTTGGAGTGGTTTATGTCACTGACTTACAGTCAGCATTAAACTTAACTTAGGTTGCCATCAGCTGCAGCAGCTTCCTAGATATTTAGGCTTTTAGCACATAACTGTGGTATTTCCCCACATGATGTAAAAGCAAATCGTTCACATTTTCTTTATGAAGTAGCAATGATTCCAGACTCTTGTGGCTGGTTATCTACTCACTCAGCAAAGCCAAGCGTGACATTTCCGTGCTCTGGAGTGAAAGTTCTGAAGTGATGTGAGTGGAGTCGTGAGCGAGAGAAAATCATAAGGTATCCTACTTTCCGCCTGGGTGAGCTTCAGAGCTCACAACAAGCTCCAGCAAGAGCACTTCTACAGGGAGAGCAAAATGTTTGGCTTTACAGACAGGTGGCTCCATAGGGCATTTTAAAAAAATGACATCATAATGCACTAAGGGTCATAAGGATTCTGTAGTATTGATTCCTTTCCCATGCTTCTGGAAATATTAACATCTAGTAATATTTTTTTTTCCTGTGATTGGCACTGATAAATTTTAAAAGAAAATTCCTTGTTAGCCAATACATTTCTTTTTATTTAATCTAAATAAAGCTTATTCAATTCTGCAATTGATATTAAATTTCGCTCTTGAGCAAGTCTGCTGTCTACAGTGAGATTACACCTAACCTTTTTATTGAAAAGAAATAAGAACAATAGATAAATCACAGATGGATAATATGTGGTGCCTTAGATTTTAAGGAGGAACAGGATGATTATCAGTTTTTGAAGATCAGAGCACTTTAGTAACGTATGTCAGAATGTAGGACCTTAAATATTTGCATTTGTTTTATTTATTTCCTTTTATTCTTGGCATTGCTTTTATGACACAGGATCAGTTTTCTAATTCTACATATCTAAAATAAGTAACAGTTAATATTTGGGCATATTTTATCATCCATAATTTCAAGCAAAGAAAGACTGATATAAGTTCATGGGACTTTTCCATGCTAAGAGATACCTCACAACTTTACAAGCTAGACTGTCCTCTACCCAGCAAAACCCTTAATGTACTAGCAAGGGACAAAACTCAAAGTGATGGCTCTACCTTTTCTAGAAAAGAAAATAAAAAGTGGTTTTGATGGCTAGCAAATTTAGGGACAGGGAAAGGAGAAAGAATTGTTGATAATAACATTCATACAGTGCTGCTGTTATTTTACTGACAAGTGACATGGTTACTAACCACAACTAGTCCCTGTATTGGGAAAGGGAAAAACTCTCTTCTCAGAATGTTTATGCTGTAGAGCCCACCTGCTTTCCTTGGATCCTTCCACTTACTGAAACAAACCATGTTATTGAGTATCAAAGTTCAATAGTGTGTTTACACAGAGACAACGATATGAGACTAAGACATCTTGCGCCATCCTCTTATCATCATTCGGCTTCTTATTATTTTTATTAATGTCCTTACACCCAGGGTTAAAGGGCCATCGTGTTACTCTTGTGTTTTCTGTGTGATTGAACATTAGCTACAGATTGCTTTGGTATGTGGGACATGTCTGTCTGACAAATGCTCCAGCCCCGTGGGAGTTGGACTAAAGCAGAGGAGGTATCTCACTTGCTTGTCTCCGTCATAATGCTTTAAAGAAATCTGGGAAGACAAACATGGGAAGACCGATCCTTCATAAACCTCCACATCTGCAAAGACAAAAAGGCTCCGCTGCATCCGAGCAGACCAGCTACAGAGCTTGATGCCTCATCTCCTGAAAACTCAGAGAGTTCTCCAGTTAGAAAACAAGCAGGCTAAATGAGAGTGTATGATGTTGTTTTACGTCCCGGCAGAGAGATGGCTGTCATCCAAATTTCCCTCATGGAGAAATTTAGCAGAATTTTTGGAACCAGTGTTGAGGGTAAACCAGGGGTAGCATACTTACAAATTTCTACATAAAGAAGACAGAGTTAAGGATGTTTACCCTAATTGGGTTACACAGAAGCAACGATGAGCTGAAACTGAAAAACTTAAAGAAAAGCTGTTCTGAATATACAATAACATACTTTGCCCATCTTCAGTTGCATTCTGCAGAGCAGGCAAACAACTGGCATCTGGAGGTGGGGAATCTAATGCAGCAAGCCTGCCGACTGCTGGGTCGGAGAAACGGATGGTTCATTTGGTTTGTCTGACACTTAAAATTTATGTGCAGAATATTTAACAATTTGACTGACTTAATTCTGAGTCTCTCTATTTGAAAGCAGAACTCTTATGAAGCAGTAGAGAAAACTGAAGGAGAAAAGTGGTAAAGCAGGTGGAAGAGGAGAGAGAATCATGTGAACAGCAAATACAGATGTGCTTTCATGTAGAGGAAAACATAACGAGACAGGGGATGAGAGAAGGTAGGACCTACTCCTAGCACATGATGCAAATGCCTCAAATTGGCACTTTGGAGATCCGTTACCATATATTGGCATTCGTGTTTAAGTCTGCTTTGTGGAAACAAACCAATAAATGCTATTGCAACTGATCACAGATGAGAGAGATCCCACTCTGCCCATGCTGCAGCTCATATTCCACTGAAACACATTTCTCATGTTTGGATTTGCCTTCATTTGTACCTTCAGTAATGAGGCTCTGGAGCTGTGTTGTGCTGATGACAAAACCATTCACCTGGGCTGCTTCTGCCCTTGAGTTTGTCACCACATCATTTTATTTATTCCCTTCATGCTGCCTTGGCTGTGTGGCTTTTTGCACCTTTTAGAGGAAGCTGTGCAACCACCTGTTCTTATTGGCAGGCTAAATTGGCAAAATATTTGTTTCTCATAGGCCTGAGGTGGGCCTACAGGGAAGAAAACAGCAGAACATGACCATATTGTGCCCTTCATCATCCCTGAGCAATGAAGCAGAGCATCGCAGGCTTTTGTAAGGCAGGTGGCATGCCGAAGTCCACGCAAGGGCTATGCTGGCACTAGGAGTTTTGAATGGCTAAAGAAAACATGTATGATCATTTTTCTGCCGCTCTGCTGGTAAGCTATTTTCATAACGTTTAGATGTCATGAGCCTGCAAGTGTAGAAACTTATCCGGTTTATCAAGCTCAACTGCCTTTTAGTTTGATATATCTTTTCTTGTTTCCCTGCTAGGTGTAAGCAGTTTGTGGTTTGCCTGGGGCCTTCAGCAGTGAGGAGGGAGGCAGCACAGCAGCTCCACTGTTGGCCAGCAGTTCTGGAGGACTCATTCATCAGAAGCTGAAGGTATGGCTACTTCTGTCCCCCTGTGGCCAGTCACACTCTACTGGTCACATCACAGCGGCCACCAGACAGCCCTGCTGACAGAAGCGGTGGCTGGACTTGGCATGCCCCTGCAGCCTAGCCCCGTGCTGGGTAACTGAGCTGCTTCTGTCAGTCACGTTTCCTGCGGCGGTTCAGCAGATACTGGCACACGACCAAGAAGAGTTCAACGACTTTGATAGGTTCCTCTCACAATACAGCACCTATTATTTGTATTACAATGGCATACCGAGTGCTGCACATACTAAATAAGGGAGGTTCCCTCTCCTGGGTTGTGTACTATCCAAAGCTGGAGGGATTATGGTGCTTCTGCTACACGTGGTCCGTGGCAGACCAGGATGCGGAATTCAGAGCTTCTAAATCCTAGATCAGTGAATTAACAAGATTATCCTTTCACTCTGAAAACAAGATTGAAAGAGATTTTGATAACAGCAGGCCACCCAAAACCTAAGTTATATCGAATAGCCTGGAACTGTAAAACATTTAGATTCTATGCTGCGTGTATACTTAAAAAAAACCAAACAACCACAACTCTGATGGTAAAGTGTAAAAGTGGCACCTTGATCATACAGGTAGTCACATGTCAGTTGTGAGGCTGTTAGAAAGTTATACTACTGATGTGTCATTTATTTTTAATAGCTCCCATGACATTATGAATACTTTCATAATTAAAATAACTTGTTCCATGAAAGAGCAGGTGTCCTGGTAGTTAAATACACAGTGCTGCAACAATGAAGTCTTCTGCTTAATGGCATTAGAAGCAGTAGTTTGTCCTGATCAACAGCTCTGCTGACGTCCTAGATGCCACTGAGAGCCAGAACAGGGGGGGCTACCATGAACAAGAGTTTTAATGGGCCAGATTTCTCACAAAGGGCTGGGTGCATACAGTGCCACAGAGCAGTTCCTGGCATTGGGCACTTAGGCTGGTCTCTGAATTTCTGGTATAAACTCTTCCCTGACTTTTACGACCTGTCCGTATGAAGGATTGCTTTACGCACAAGCAGTACTAGATGAAGCTGGGCCAAAATAATGAAGCGTCTCTGGGAAAGAAAAAGTCACAGACAAACGTTATGTTTAAAATACATCTTTGGCAAAGAAATCCATAACCTGAAGGAGACTTCAGCTGATCTCTCACAAAACGCAAGCCACGCACTTTCCCTACCTTCTCTTGCAGCAGAGGTGATCCTCCCCTATTCCTTCCCCTTCACCAGCTTTTCCAACAGACCCATTTCTTCTTCCTTACGATATTGCTCCCTGCAGCCTCTGTATTTTTTAGGGTCTGCTGAGGATGGAGCAACAGTGTGACCCCTCTGAGACCAGGTTCTTGCAGGTGTAACAAAGTTCCAGCACGTGCACATCCTTGAGTGGCGTGGGGATGCCCCTTGGGTCTGGCCTCCATCCACATTTTGCTCAAACCACGGCAGCACTTCAGTGTGATAACAGAACTATCAGGGTGAGCAAGTGCCCAGACTGCTCCTCTCCTCCCCTCAGAACGTGGTGGACTGTCAACATCACACAGCAGCGTACCCTCCTGGTTGCCTGGTGTGCATTGAGGGGGGCAGCATACCCTGCCATGTGATTACTTGTGTGCCCTTTGTGGGGCCAAAAGCAAATGTCCCCTGTCATACGGCTGGATGTGCACTCAGCATGCAGTGAAGACTATGAAGGGTTTGGTCATGTCGGATGTGAGTTCAGTACATGCCACGGAAGGATCTTTGTCTGTGCATCCCTCCAGTGCCTCCTTAAAAGACTCTGTTGGCCTGACCTGGTCTCAGAGTGCTTCATCTCAGCTCTAGACAGCGATTTCTGAGTACAATGGTGGCAGTGCCTAGGAGCTGCCAGGACTGCACAGCATGGCCTTGAGGAGGGAGGGGAGAAAAGATGACCTAGTTGTAGATGTGTTTGCTTGAAAACTTGTGTGTTAAGAATATGAGCAGTGGAAAAGCTATCTTTAACAAGTTTGCAGCACTGGATCTGCACTCCCATCAATATTTGTCACATTGAGAAAGAACACCCATGCTATCCAGTAAAATTAAATAAGAATAATAATAGTAACAAACCATCCTAGCCCAGTTCTGTGGTACTGCATTGCTGGATCATTTATCTTATCAGCATGACTTGCACTTACAGCAAAACTCAGGCAGACAATGAGCATGAGGGAAAGCACAGCCATACTGATGGTTAATGGCCATCTCCCAGTGTTACCATATTCCCAGAGTAAGGAACTCCTACTATGCCTTTGAAATCCATTTTTAGGTGTTTAAATTCATGTTTATATTGTCTTATTCTATTAATTTTTCCTGATGTTTGTAATTTGCCTGTATGAAATCCACTGTAGGTTGGTATCAGAAACATACAGTATCTAGACTGCCTTAAATGTCCTTACTCCGGGAAGGGATTTTATAGATTTGCAAATGACCCTACTGCCCTCAGCACATTGATGCACATGTCACGGGATTGGGCTGCAGGAGAGTAGCTGTCGGACATCAGCTGTCCCCTTGGGCTGTTTCACGCCTCTGTCACTGCCTGTTGGCTGACAACGAGAATAAATGTCACTTGTGCGCTGTGCTGCAGCCCCGCACTCCTCAGTCAGGGCCAAAGCGCAAACCTCACAGCCTGGGTTGGGAGCTGGCAGAAAATGCCTGTTGCTTTCCTCACCCTGTGATACCGGAGGCTCTGGCTGTGCGGTGGCACTGAGTCGCTCCTGCTCCTGGCAGCCGGGACCCCGCCGGCTGCTACGTCCCAGGAACGCACTTAACCGAGGGTATAAATCGCGGTGGCAGCTGTCTTCCTCGGGGTCTGGAGTCGAGAGGCTCCTCTTGCCGTTACAACGCACTGTGCATGAAGGGTCCCTGCGCTGGAGGGTTGGAAAAGTTTCCTTTTTTTTTCCCACGGGGTGTTTTAGCTTTGAAAACTGTGAATCTACAGAGAAAAGAGAATGCAGATTCTGCTGCTGTAGCCAAGTGTTTGCACCAGATTTTGCTATACAGCATATATACCTTTAAAGTCTCACCTCATTAGGTTCATTGCAGAACTATTTGCATGGGGAGACTTTGATTCCGCATGACTGGATAAACCGTTGGCATGAAATTTCTTTTCTTCTTTTCCAAGCCATTGTTACACATGGTATTAACACTGAATCTTAAATTACCCTACATATTTGTCTGACAATTCTGTATTGTGTTTTGGCCTAAACATGCCTTACTGTCAGTCTTTTTTTGCTTTCAGTTCACTTATTAAATTCTCTCTTCCTGGAAAATGGCACATAAACACTGGGGAGAAAAACTTAAGTTATTTTAAAGCTGTAAGTGATTTAAAATGGTAGATTTTTAGAGCTGAACACATATGCCAGGACCAAAGTTCAGTGGGAATTTCGTAACATATTACTCATAGCTATCAAATTAAAAAAAGTTAAAATATGTTTCTGAAATTATGTAGCACATGGATATACAGTCAAGATTCACAATAAATTCCTACAAGAATGTTTAGTAACTGAGGTTAACAAGCAACGGGGTAGGAGTATTACAAATAGGCAGAGCACTAAAAATACGTATTTACCAGTTTGATTTTGTAAAATTCTCATCCTCCTGAGTATTTTGAGAAACAAAACATCAGCAGGCCTAAGAGTTCCATGAACTCAAGGAAATCTTATAGCTGCTTCAGTTCAGCCCATTTTAATTATATATTCAGACTATTCTGCTTATCTGATTGGCTATTTGCTTATTGAATGCTCATTTTTAGCACACCCCTTCCATGAGGTCTTTTTCTCCTCAAAAGCAACAAAATACACTAGTGACTTGTGTAATATGGTTAGAACACGGTCAATAATCCTGGGTGTTTATCACTGTCTTTTGCTTAATTTCTAAGGTTTTTGCAGAAGTCTGCTTTTTTTTCTTGGAGGCTAAGTGCAGCATCATTGGTGGAGGTAATGCTGGAAACGATACAATCCCACTTAGCAGTTAATCAAGCAGAAAAATAGTTTAGAAAAAACAATTCTCAGTGCACAAAGACAGAGTAGTAATAAAAGTAATGGTGACCTGTCTACCTTAGAGTTGTAGTCCTTCCTGAACTCAAGACTAAGACAAGTAGTAAACTATTTATATGTATTTTTCAAGCAAAAAAAAATTACAATTTATTGGTAAGTGAGCTTTTAGTATTTTAATGGAGCTGAATGATTGAGAAAAAGATTCTAGTATCTCTTTTAAATCTGTGATAATGCCACAGCATAATAATGCTATTCCTTAAAGCATTTTCCACAAGTGATACATGGAATGACCACTGTACAGGCTTCATATTTGGAGCAGAACTGTATCTGTTTATTGTAATCTTAAAAACCTGCTTTCCTAAACAGTCCTAAACAGTTCTTTCTAAATAACCTGTGAAATCAGATTACTTACAATTACAAATAAAACCCTTACTTGTTCTGCTTGCTTTCTTCTGCTGATCAGAAAAGGAATTCCTGTTCTTAGCATATTACCTAAGCACCATTAGCATACATGCTCTAAACCTGTACTATAGCCAATGTGAAAGAATTATCTTTTAATTTCTTCAGATAAAACATTGTTCAAATGGTACATGCATCCGGAAAAATATTTTACTGGAGAAAGTAGTACTGGATCTTGGGTAACAAAACCAACAAATGGAATGGAATTCATTAATTGCCTCTGCTTCTTTTAGCATATCATTTAGCACCCCTAGCTTCTGAATGATTAGCCTATATTTTACAGTCAAAATGCATCACACAAAAAAACTCTAAACAAATGTAATTATATTTTCACTGTATTATGCTTAGCTTTATTATGCTAAAAAAGCACATCCTCCATCCTAGCCTAAAGAAAATAATTTCTTTACAATCTAAATATCCATTTTCACCAGGAGATCTAAATGAATCTATCTTTTTCCAACTAGTAATAAGGTTTTAGAGATTCTTATTATTTATTGCATAGATTCTTATTACTATAATTCTTAATTTAATTTGAGGTCTAAGCAGGAAATTCCCAGTACTAACAGGTGCTGCTCAGAATCTCAGGAGCATGGTTTAAATGAGAAAATGCAGCATACCTTTTTTGAAACAAGATCTTAAATGCTGGAAAACATAAGATAAAATTATTTAAATCCCATGTTTGATATAAAAAGCTAAGTTACTGATAGTTTAAGACATATTGGTTTTGTGTTTTCTGGATGAAGACTAATGTAATACTCATAACAGTGAATTTATTTTGTGACTGAAAACATTTTTAACTGCGACTTTGGAAAATAAGAGAATCTTCTGATGATTTTATGTCGGTCAGAGTGTAGGCCAGTCTATCACCTTTCCTATATGAAGCTATCTATCTGTGTTGGAGGGGTAGTTGTTTCTTAATGAGGCCTGGCAGCCATCTTTAGAACTTTTTTTGAGAACATTTCTCAGAGAAGGAAATGTAGACTTACGGTAAAAGTTGGTCTTTGACCTTTGTTCTAGTGTGTTTAGCAGAACTGGTAGCTTTTAAATTTCTGCCTTTGCCTCTCTTTCCCTATGCTGTCAAGCTGCTGCAGGGCAGTAACCGTTTCCTATACTCACTTGACACATGTAAAGCTTTCTCTTTCACTTTTTGTAAAATAACAGTATGTGCTGTAGATAAATAGAAGATTGACCTCGCACAGCAATATCCTTAGAAACACTATCTTTTTACTCCAGCTAATTTTGTATATTCTATAAATACACAGATAGGAGGTTTCTTTACCATGGGACATCCCACCTGGAAAATAATGGTTGTGTATTGTAGAAGAAAAAAGAAGGGGACAGGCTATATTTAAGTGTGATTAAATCAAGCTCATTTTTTCACTGCTGTGTTTACTTTGTCCTTTTGTAACCGAAATCTGAAATCTATGCAAAAATATTGGCATGTGAGAGAGGGAAACAGGAAAGGATTTCTGTGTGTTACTATTCCCAAAACAGCACAAGAAATTCATTTTAACTTAGGTTTGTGTTATGTAAATTGCCATCAATGGAAATGGGAAACTTATAGGACAAACGTAGACTGTTCCAGGTCGTTCTTCAACTGCCGTGTGACTTGTCCACTCTTTTAATATTTTTATCAACAAAGTTTAACAAGTAGTGGTCGTATGTCAAAGCAGGGTATGCATAAAAGACAGATTTTACAATGGTGTCAGCTACATAGCATTAGCAGCCTTCTTCAAAAAGACACTGTTCTCTAAAAAAGGCATAAGTCAGCTTCAATATATATGGAAATGTTCCTCAAAAAACAAATCAGACAAAAAAACCCCCAAACCCCAAAAGGAATATTTCCACACCTTTTCATTTAAAAACAACCAGTGAATAAATGCCTCCCTATATATAAAAAAATTATTTGCTCTGTTTAAAATTTAAATAATCAGACAGCAAAGCTCATATGAACTGAAGCTCCATTTTTTATTATTCATTAGTCGAGTAAGGAGAGATGAAAAAAGTATACAAAACATAAAAAATTACAAGTATAAGTACCTATATATGCTTACAGAAAGATTAGTACTTCAGTCACCTAAAAGGCTGCAAGTTACATAAAACAATGGTTGTGTGCAACATGATTCATAAAGTTTCAGCTTTATAATTCCAGCAAATAGATATGGTGTTTAATGCCTGACTAATTAATTTCGAGCATTAGAGAACAACTAAAATACATCTCAGTTTAATTCTTTAAACTAGGCACTGGATTAGCAAAGCGTATTCCAAGTATATCTTAATAACTACAAGCAAAACATCATTAGTTTATATGGGTTGTGTTTGCTGCACTATGGCACTGGCACAGTTGCTTTTTCCTGCATCTGTGATGAGAATTAGCAAGTGGGATAAGTTAGCAGAGTCCTAGGACCTCCATTGTAACTGTCCTTTTTGTGAGCAAGAAATCCAGCCCACATCGGAGGAAGTATTTAGGAATATTACTTTCCCTAAAACAAATGGAATTAAATGCCAAAATATGTTTGTTGAATCTAGGTTCTAGCATTTTATTCAAAAGTCTCTAATGCATCTTTATCCTTTAATCCTCAAGTGACTGCAAACAACCACAAGGCTCTGGCAGAGCAGTGTAAGGCTGAAAATGGGGAAGTACTGAAATCCCATTTAAATCTTTTGCCAGAAGTTCCAGAGACTTGATGTTATGTATGCATTTATTTCATTAAGTGGAGTATGATATTTGCATAGGTCTGGCGTTTTCTTTTTGGAGTGATGTGCTGGGCTGAGAGTGGGTATTTTATTACCTCTCCATCTCTTCTGTCCTCTCCTCACCCTTCCCTCTTCTCTATCCCTTCATTTACTAATCTCCCTGTCGTGGTTTAACTGCTGAAACCAGGACAGTCCCTCTCTGGAGTCTTCTTCACTCACAGACTTAATGACTTTTCCCTTTTCCTAAACCGGTGTTCACCTCATTTTCCATCAGACCATCACTTCTGCTCTTCAGTAGTCATAGGAGAAAAAGCAAATTACCTTGAAGAGAGAGACAGACTACTTGATGAAAGGGTGGTATGACTCTTGCCACTGTGGTAATAAAACAGATAGGGCAGCTTTCTGCCTAGCATGGTGTCCACCCTAATTGCATTTCCCTGCTTATGCTGCTGAATAATTTTGCAGAGCACCTGTATTTTCCCAGCCATATGTGACTACACTAATTTTGAAAATTAATTCACCTCCTTTCATTTCCTTTTTCAACTGCTTCTCTGTTCTCCCAAGGCTTTGAAAAGACACTGGATATCCTTCTGCTCTATTTGATAATATTTATTTTAACTTATCTCCTTCATTTCTTCACAGTTTTACATTAATTTGAGAGTACTTACTAACTGGTTACATCCATTTCCTCTGTAGTCACCAACAGGTTTTACTTCCTAAGTATTATTCCTCATGTTTCTCAGTGTCAGCAGCTTCTCCATACACTGTAGCCTTCTTAATCAAATCTTTACATGCATTTCTTTCCTAAAGAATCACTCTCACAGCTTTCAGAGTGCTGATACTTCCTTTACAAGACAACTAACATCTGCTTTTTCTTCTTCATATCCAGAAGCCTGTGTACACAGGCAGCATGACTGGAATTTGCCAGTACTTCTACATATTTCACACGTAAGAAAGTAAAGCAGCTGTTGGGGCACCTGCATGGTATTTGATTATGGTAAAACTGGCCTCTTCTCCAACTCACTCCACTGCGGTCTGCCTGGACTTACTTTCCTCTTCCCAAGGCAGCACTCTTCTTCACCTGGGACAAAACAACCTCTCTTTATCACTCGATTTTTCGCCTTCAAAGGCTGGTCCTTCTCTGAAGGTCAGCAGAACTATTTCATTCAGCTCCAGGAAGAGAGGAAGGTCTTCAGTATGCAGTAGTGGCTAAACACTCCTCTTTTTATTGGAGTCCCATAAATGGGAGATAGAATACAGCATGGTGCTCCAGGTGATTTCCCTCTTCATGCAATCATTATAGGAAGAAACAATTCATAGAACATTTCCTATATGTGGTGGAACAGAAGCAGTCTAATCTTCTCTGGAAGCATAGTCACATATGGCTGGGAAGGCATTGCTTTCACTGTTGGAATGAGGGACAAGACAGCTCTAAAATAATAATTTCGGCATCTTAAATTCAATTTTTGTTCCCCTAAGAAATGCTTCAAGTTTCCAGTGAAGCTTGGTTATTCAAAATTTCAGTAGCTAACAGTGGCTTGTGCCTCTTTTTTTATTGATGAGGGGTGATGGCAGAAGACTTTGACTTGTTTGCTGCAATACTGCATTTTCAAAACTTCTCCCTTCTAAGCTCAAGCAGCGGAGGGGGATGTGAGGAAAGAAAAAATGTGTGCGGTGGGGGAGGAGGACAAGGGAAAGAAGGGAGTGTTTTCCACTGAACAACTCAGAGTGAGTAAACTATTATATTTGCTGAAACATCATTATTTTTAACTGGCTCTTGAAAATTCTGGTATGGTCACTGCCTGGAACGTACAAATGAAGGCAACTGAAATGAGCAGTTAGGGAAAGAAGAGGTCTGCAGAGGTGCAGCTGGTTGTTAGGAGCAGAGAAATTTAAAATGCCTACCGCAACCCTGCAAGTCATACTCCCTCACCTGAGAACTACAAGACTGCTACCTCGTTTGCAACTTTTCGCATTAATAGCATATTAACCAAGCAAAACAAGGAGATTTACTGGCTGATGTTCCTTTCTCAGGGTTGCCAGCCCAAGTAGTCCATAAGACGGGCAAATTGAACACCTGTCCTGGTACCCTTGGATGTATCCAGCCAACAGTCAGGTCTCAGCCAGGCATTCGGGCAAAGTGGTCCTGGCTTTTATGTGAGTGTTCTCCACAACAGAGTGTGTCAGCCTCAGAGTCCTCACTGTGTACACTACCGTCAACACTGTCTACAGCAAACTGACTTTGATATGTATTTCCGTCATAAAGTCCAGTCAGGCTTTGCCTAACATATGTAGGTGAAAGGAGAATTGCTGGTTATCTACTTTTTGTTCTCCTGCAGTGTATTATGATATTTTATTTGGCATGGCAACAGAGCAGCAGGACAAGTGTGGTGAGTTGTCCATGGCAGCCAGAGATAGATATGGTCCTCATTTCAACAAGGTCCGGGCTCCTTCCACGTTGCACTGGATGAGGGGAGCGTTTGCAACAAGGGTCCGTAAGTGCTCTCCAAAGCTCTGTAGCCAGTTTCTGCAGAGCAAGGAGATGAAACAACCTTGCAGTGCTGTGTCATGAGTCTCCAATGTTGTAATAAGGAAGCAGAATTCAGGGGCAAATAGGGGCTTTCTTACCTTCCTAACCCCTCCAGGATATTCTCAGCTTGCGAAGGGCGGGAAGGCAGGAGCTCAGGAAAACATTACGCATGTCTCATTTTGTAAACTTCAAATGGGTATATAGGCTTTACGTTACCTCAACAGCTAGTACATGCTATCACTGTATCACATGATATTAAGGTGTTTCAATGTATGTAGATTTAGTGTACTTTCCTGATTCAGTGTAAACAATCCCTTAGGTCACAGATCTAGAGTCAAGTGTATAGCACCTTCTATTAGCAAACTCAATGAAGGCAATAAGCTTACTTATATGAAAAGTATTTCTGCATTTGAAAAAGCAGATCCTTATATTTTAAATCTTGGTGGCAGCAGCATGCCTGTTAAATTACCTAACTTTCTGGGACATCACTCATTTTTTCCTAACTTATGTGTGATTCACATAGCTTTCTTATCAATACATTTTTATTGACATTTATTTGCCTTAAAATTAAAGAGTAATTAAACTAACACTATAGGTGTTCTATACTATAAGGGTGAATGCTTATCACTTAAATATTTGTGCATATATATATATATATATGCCACATATATGGTTTATATACATATATGTCTCATGTACCATATTTCAGATTTAGGCTTTAGCAGACTGAGGGGTGTGTGTGTATATATATATATATATATATATACACACACACACATATCTCCAGAGCTCTATTTATTAATGTATTGATATACTGAAACATAAATCCATGCCTGAACAGCAGGCGAAAGAGCTCGTATAGTAAAAATAGGTATGTCATGGCAAAGAACGCAACCATAGCCTGGTAATTTCCTATTTCTTCAGAGTTTGCATAAGAAAACATCTGCGCAGATCCAAAATGCTGAACAGCCTGACAAGGACAGTGTCATTTAACATGTGAATGTCTTAAAAAGCAGTTTATGAATATTCACATCTTTGAGGATTTCTCTCCCAAAGGCCTCCTGGTTGTGCAGTGGCTTTATTCAAGATGGTTTCTGTCAAAGGTAAAGAAAGAACTGAAAAACTGTGCCATTGTTTCTCTCATTTAATACAATGCTGATACACCTAAATCGGTGGTGTTCAGATGGAGGTAGCTGCTGCTCATAAAAAATTGTGCAAATCAGTAGGTTGGGGCAACCAAAGTTTGAAAATATTTTTAAATGTGTCCCTTATACCAGTATGGCAGCCTGTTCATGAACTCTTATGGGAAGGTGTTTGAGAGAACTGTGCCACCAAACCTACTCTGTATCCTAAAGATACACATCTTTATTACCTGAACTTCTCCACTGATTTCCACTACTAATTCAATATTTACTGCCCTTCCTGTACTAAAATACAAACATCATCTTTCTAGATAACACAGCTGACAAAAAGTGACAATACAAATTACCTTGCAGAGGAAACCAGAAACCAAGAAACTCTTCAGAAAATCAGCCACCATGCAAAACACACCAGAAAAAAAGTCTCTAGAACTGTCCTGCAAGGAGCAGGCTCTCTGCTTGAATTAACCACCCAAATACTGTCTATGAAGGTCATAATGCAAAAAGGAAACCCTCACTGACAGCATCTTCCTGTCTATTACATACTACTCGATGCTGGTGTATATTTACAGAAAATTGTTAAACAATTACAGCATCTAATAAAACACATCCTTGATGAGTTCTTCCTGGAGCCCTTTTCCACCTCCCTTTTTAAACACTTCTGGTAGTAAACTCACGATCCAAAGCAGATTTCCCCTGTACTAACAAACACTAATTACAACCTAACCTTGCTGGCAGAACAAATGCAAAATTCATGAATACCGATGTATTTAACATAACTGATGTCAGTGCCCAAAAGAACTATTAATTTTCATGGGTCTTCTTCATACACCTTTAAGAATGTGATGTATTACGCTGAACACATCACATACACTCAGGAAGATTATGTGCATGAAACTAATCAACCATTATTCACTACAATGAACTCACACAGATAACTGATCAAGGACAAAACACAGCAAAGGCTAGGAGAATATTTTTTTCATAAAGAAGGTATTCCACCTCTTGCACAATCGAGGTGCTCACAGGGGACCTACAAGTCATGGTTAAATAATAATCCTGTGGAGTAAAGTCTTAACAGTGGATAAACAAACTGTGAACTCAGTAGCAACATTGTTTTTAAAGCTTACAGTTTTCTTGCCGATTCATCCCTGTACATTCATGTTAACAACTGTTTTCTCTCCAGTGGTTTAATTGATTAAAATAATTTTATTATACTTAGACCGATCACATCCCACTTGTATTTAGTTTGGATTTTGCAACTTGTCATATCTGATTAATGGATGTCAGTCAAGTCCAAAAGTTTGTTTGTTTTCTCCAGTTCTATCAGTTGGCCTAATTAAAGACACCACCTCTTCTACAAACCTTGTCTCAGTTGTGTCACACAGTATAACAGCCACGGCATTGTGACTGTCCTCTCAGAATGCACTGAACTGAGATAAACTTTAATTGAACTACTTCTCTCCTACTTTTACAGCTAATGGAATGGGTATCCGAGGAAGAGGGAAATAATACCATAAATTTTAACTTCAGCTGAAGAGAGACCAGTTTATGAAGGTTGAAAAGCAGTGCCCTACGGGCCTTGTAAAAGCAACTGTATTTTACACTGAACGTTTTTACAAAAATTGATGGGTTTCTGTGCCACCTACATTTAGATATAAGTGGGTTTGTCTCTCCAACAGTGAAAAACAAGGCTATTTTTTTTCTTGATTAAATATTTTTCTGCAAATTCAAAGGTGAGCTTTCTCATCAAAGTTGTGTGCCTGTTTAATCTGAAAATATGCTAATCGCAACACTTTGAAGTAAGTTCATGAAAATGTGTTGATGCTGTCACAATGCTCAGCTGTAAACTCTGCTGTGTTGCTAGTAGCACAGTTAATCAGAATCTATATATTTTTGTAACCTGAGTTTAAAAAAGCAAAAAATTTAAAAGATTTTATTTATACAAATCATAATTTAAAAAGTGATTACAGTCAAGACTAAAGTGCTCTTCTCAAAGCACTTGGTAAAGCCACTTTCTCTGTTTAGAGCTTTTGTTTGTTTGTAGGCATGGAAATGAGTTAATACACAACTATCTTACCTTTGTGGCCTGGAAAACCAATATTTCCTCACTGATGCAGCATATTACTCATATCTGCCAGGTAAGGCTTATATTGAAATATCCTTCTGATGAAAGAAACCAGGATATGAAACCTGTGAATTAAAACATTAAAAATATTACTTTAGTTTTATCATTTGCAACTACCATGCCTTAGAACTTGGGACAGATATAACTGAAAAAGTATCTATTTTAAATTTTAAAAAGCCACTCTGAAACCATTCCTGCCAAAGGAAAATGAAAAACGTCTATGATGGTTTTCAGTTATGCTACTCATACAAGGGCAATCTTTTATATTTTGTTTACTTGAAGGACAAGGGATAAAATACTTTAAAAAAGAGAACATTTCTTGGCACTTAGAACTATGTCACATATTTGTAGGGTGGGGAGAAGACGGAAAAAATAACTGAAGAAAGACAGCTAAAGACTTCATTAAGAGGAGAAACTGATTCTTGTTTGATTACACTTAAAATTGAGTTTCTTATATAATGAAAAAGATCTACAACTGTTTCAACAGATTCTAAAAAAAGATATTTTCCCCAAACTAAAGTTATCTTTTATCATGAACTCTATTTTGCAGATGGAGCACAATCGAAATGATTGGGTTTTGAACTCTCCTAAAAACATTCCAAGGTAGCTTTTCTGCGAATCAAAACCTCTTTACTTAAGGTACAATCCTTTAGTGTAAGAGGCCTAGAGACAGGATGGTTCATCTCGCTGGACTGTCTGGATCTCCTTGCTTCAAAAGGATTTAACCTGTGGTTCCAAACATGGTAGTCCATAAGAAGTTCAATCTTAAATATCCTTGAGCCAACACTGAAGCCAGGAATTCACATATTATTAGTCTTTATTTTTATGTGACTGAAATTATTCAGAGAAAACAGATGACAAGGAAAAAGTAAGGAATTAGTTAAGCGTGCACATATGCAACAGTGTTGCTAGAAACTACTAACAGATTTGTATTGTCAGTGTTAGCCTGTTTTAAGAAAAATTAATATTCAGAATAGACATAAGGAAGATAAAATGTAAAACCAATGCAATTCATACTGCAGTTAAAGAAATCTGGATTTATTTAATGGTTAGCATGATGGGTATAATTACCATAAATGTGCCTATATAGAATAAATCTGGAATGATATTTGTGATAACATTTACAGTGTCTATTTACAAATCACCTGTTCACCAACTTGTTAATCCAGAACACATTCTCATGAGGTTTCATCAGCTTAAAAAACCCACCATAATTAATTTTAAACAAACTTGCTGAAAAAATTCTTCTTTCCTACCAGTGGAGAGAGGAGTGACAGTTTTCCTACAGGATGCAGCACCAATTACTGACCTTGGAAGAGCAATATAATCAGTACAGAGCTTCTACAGAGCTACTATAGAGCTAGCGTAACTGATTTCCTATAGAAAAGCTATTCCATATCTGATTAGAAGTTGGTATTCTTTTAGGGTTGCTTTTTGGACACAAATATCCTCAGCAGCATTCATTGTTACCCTTTCTGGATCCAGGAACCTTACCAAAGGCAGTCCAAAACCATCGTCAGTGCATAGGCAAAATACTGATCAAATACCTTATTTTAGGCAACTTCATAGTTGGCTTTTTCTGCCAACTTCATGTGCAACTCTTTGCCCTCAGTGTGGCCAGAAACAGCTCTGCAGGAGCTTGTGAGCAGACGACTGACGGTTACGACCTGCAGCCGTCTGTGTCCTCACACGGCATGGCTGCATTTTCATTCCTCTCCGTTTATTTTGACCAGCACAAGATTCATATGAGGGCATCAGCTGTCAAAACAGACTCAGGCTAAGAGGCTGCAGCATAGCTTAAAGTGAGCGTTAAGGAGATTGTGCAGGAGCAAAGTGGTCCAAATCAGGGAAGAAGAAAAGTGCTTTAATACCACCTTGTTGTCTTTCCTTCTCCATGTGAAACACTGTGCCAAGTGTTCCTCGGTCAGAATTCAGGACCTCACCCATGGTAACCAAAGAAGAGAAATACAAATGAAAAGTCACAATAAAATGTTTAAAAATAACTCTAAAACATTCCTAACCATTTCTGGAACACAGCATATACAAAATAGGTTTTGGTGTTACAAAGGTTTTCTATTGGCACTTGCATAATACTCCAAAACTTAGTCACGCAATACATTGACGTGCATTGCTCTGTTTGATATAACTATTTGAAAAATTATGCAACCAAATACAGAGAAAGCTTCTTTTTATGGTGTAATGCAATATTTAGCCACTAACAAATTTGGGATCGTATCAAAGTTAGACTGAACAGAGGTTGTTTACTTAGCTTCTCTTTAAATGTAGTAGGAAGTCATAACAATATACTTCTAAGACTTAATTGCCACTGAATTATACCAGTTATGTGTTGATTTCACCAGCATAAATATGGTGTAATCCAGTTGTGAAGCAGATCAATTCAGAAAATGTAACAGTAAGACACCTCAAATAGACGATGCGCAGATTTAAATTATGGAGTATCTAAAATAAAATTCAATATATATTTGTTAAAGAAAAGATTACTTATTGTGTCTTTATGTCTTTCAGGCAGTTATTACTTCCAGTAATTATTATTAAATACTTACATTGCAATAATGTCCAGAAGTCCCAATTCAAATCAAGTTAAAACCCACTGTTCAACTCACTACCTGAGCGTTTAATGAGCAGAAGCGCTTACCCTGAAGGCCTTTCAGTCTAGCCCTTGGAAAAGTGGAAATGCATGAATGCAACAAACAACAGTGGTAAGAATAGTGAAAAGTGGCAATCAAACCTTGTTGCTCTGATAAATTACGTATACATTGTTCAGACCGTTGAACTTTTGAAAGGGACAGACACAGAGGTGGCTGTTTCACCAACTGTTCTTTCAGGTTAGCTGCATGTTGTTGCACTATTTACTAGTGTTCCTGTTCAAATATAAAAATAGATATTTGAGTGAGAGGATTTGGGGCTTGGTGTCTACTGTGAAATCATGCATAAAGAATTTCTTTAAACCTTCAGTGGGATCAGTTGCACAGTCTCACTTGAAAGACTCATTATGTAACTCTATATTTTGTACTTTGTGCACTTAATCTGTAATTATTTGGTAACTGGGATACCAGCTCTGGGAATTAATGTTGCTGGGGAATCTGTTGAAGCTGTAATCTAAATACTGTCTTGGTATTTATAGCACTTTTAAATCCCCGGGATAACTCCTGGTATTTTCTTAATTTGTATAGATAGTTGTATCTTGTATATGTAAAATGTCTTCAGGAGCTGCAGTCTAGCTAGCTATAGTTTCAGCAGCCTTTGGCTAGGCATTTATTTTTGATGGCTAAAACCGTAAGTGAAATAGTAGTATCCTCCATTGAAACTAACGTTACAACTATGATAGATTCACAATAGGAGCAACAGTTGCTATACATTTCCCACACCCATCTATTCCCTGACTGCATTAATGAATGTATTGGGCAATTTGCAGCAAACGTTGCCAAAGAACATTTTCCCATTAAAAAAGTTATGATAATTCACACATAAAAGAGGTGCCTTGAAGAGTTTGCGATGGAGGACGTCAGTTACAGAGAACTGTTCATATTAATTATGATAAGGATACATTACAGGCTATTAGACAGGAATGATAAATTGTTTGCATGGGATTAAAAATTTAGTAAATTTATTATAGCAACAGTGTAGTGCACTACAGTGAGAAATTCTGAATCTGTTGTCAGTGGGGGTGAAGTTCTCATGCTTGGCCTTAGTCCAAAGCTGACTCATTTGAAGAAAATGGCTTATCTGAACAAGAAGAAATGGAAGTGATTTAATGTTTTGGGAAGTACATATACATATATAATTTTACTTTGTAAAAACTCTGATGGTTATATTTAATTTAGTTTAATTATTTAAGTGTAGGCATAGATGTAGTCCCCAAAGAGGACTGTATGCTCTGTAAAGACGGAGAGAGGATTTGTAGAAAAGTAAAGAAACAATAAGCAAATATTATTACTCTAGTAGAAACGCATGCTTATTTTCTCTATCTGGAAACAAATTGGATATTCGAACATACAATTCCCATACACAGGCAAGAAATTTTAAATAAATAGCAGTACTGGGCTTTTATAAATGTGATCAACTGTATGTTTTGTTGCTAAAGATTAAACCGTCCAAAGTCCTGTAAGAAACTGGGTGAAGCAACTAATGATCCTGAACAGGAAGTATCAGCTGGAGTTACTTTCAGGGACTGGTGAGGGTTTAAAGGACTTTTCACATCTAGTCCTATGCTAAAATTGGTGGCAGGTCAATTCTAACCCGACATACCATTTTCCTTTTTGCTGTTCAGTGGCTCATGTAAAATGGCATTTTTTAGCATTTTGTCCATTTCTCAGTAACAGATTATCATAATGAAACACTATCCCAGCTTAGCTGGTGGCAGTCCCAGTAGAGAAGCCAGGGATTAAATGGGCGTGAAAATAAAACTACCTCTGTCCTTAGACATGGTCTCTGCAGAGCACAATTAAGGAGCATAAGGTGAGCAGCATGTACAAATCCACCCTGCTGTCAGCTTTGTGCACTGTTTTGTGGCAAAACAGAACTCCAGGCTCCAGGACTGTTAAAATGGCATATTGCGTACACAATAGGTTATCAAATACCCATTTCAAACAATCAAGGAAATTAAACAGAAGAACATTTCCATCAATGTACTGTTGAGATCCAACAAACGCCAATATTGCGTATACATGATATTGTATATCGTGTGACCTACAGTAAACCCGCTGGCTGCTCTTCAAACATATTTGTACATGACTATGTTACAGTTAACAGCATTTTCAGTAACACTGTATTGTACTGGGCGCGTTGAAATAACTGGAAGAGAAAATGCAGCTGTATTCTGGGGTTTATGTGAAACAGTGTGACCATGCATGTGGCATTACTTTAATTGTCGTGGCTTGCATCAGAGTTCAGTACAACATATCCAAACGTCATGTCTGGGTGGAGGTTGTTACGTTTTTGCCCCAGATGCGTCTGTTCCCCCAGATCCAGGTGACTGGAAGTTGGGGAGCACAAGGCGCAGTGGAGCGGCAGCTGCAGGGACAGCCATGAGCGTAAGACAGCGAACGCCCAATGCGTGATCAGTCATTCCAGCAATCTGGATGTCATACGTGCAATTATTAAATTAGGAAGGTGAGCTGCTTACGCCCGAGGAAACATTCGTCGTTTGGGATTGTGTTTGCCTGGGCAACCCTCGCGCCCCTCCGGAAGGCAAACTACGCCAAAACCGGGGGGCGGGGGGGGGGGGACGGGGGGGACGGGACCAGCGACACCTGCACCCCGCCGCAGGGCTCTCTCAGCCCCGAGTGGCTACCGGGCCAGGAAGGGCCCCCGCAGGTCACCCGCCACCGCCCGGCCCGGGCCCGGGCCCGCGGACAGGCCCCGTCCCCGTCGCGGGCCGCACGTCGGGCAGAGGCGGGAGGCCCCGTTCCGCGGCCGCGGGACTCGTCCCCTCCGCGGCCCTCCGCTCCCCGGGCCGCCCCGCGCCCTCACCCCGCGGCCGCCCCGGCCCTTCCTTCCGCCCCGGCTCCCCGCCCCCGCGCCGACGACCCCCGCCCCCACCGCGCCCCATTCCTCCGCAGCCCGCTCCCGCCCCCCCGCCGAGCGCCATTGGCTGCGGCGGCCCGTCCCTCACGACGCCCCTGGCTGGGGATTGGCTGCGCCGCGGCCTCCCGCGCTCAGCCCCCACACCGGTGCAGGGCGGTGGGGGGGGAGGAGGGGAGGCCAGCGGGACCCGGCGGCGGCGTTATCCGTCCGTCCTCTCCCCGCTCCCGTCGCGGCCAGTGGGGGCGCGAGCGCCGCGCCTGCCCGCTCCCGCGGCGGCCGCCTCCGCCCGGCACCCGGCCCCGGCCAGGCTCCCGCTCCGCCCCCCCCCCCCCCCCCCCGTCGCCGCTGTGGTGCCTCCCCCGGCCGGGGCGGCGGTCTTTCCCCCGGTTACCCCCCTCCCCCACCCTGGGGCATTCCCCCTCCCCACAGCTCCGCCGCCTCCGCGGGCCCCCCCCGCTGCCGAGGCCGGGGAGGGAGGGGAGAGGAGGAGGAGGAGGAGGAGGAGGAGGAGGAGGAGGAGGAGGAGGGGGGGGGCGGGAGGGAGGGAGGGAGGCTGAAGCGGCGGGAGAAGGGGGAAGTGTGCGAAAGGAGGCGGGGAGAGAGGGCGGCGGCGCCGGGCGGGCAGGTGAGGCAGGCGGCCATCCCGCTCCCCTCCGGCCCTGGGCGGCGGCGCGGCGGCAGGGGGGCGGTGTGCGGGGAGCGGTGTGTGGGGAGAAGGGGGTCGGCGGCCCCTTTCGGGCAGCGCGGCCCCGGGCGAGGAGGCGGGGGCGGAGCGGCGGCGCCCAGCGCGCCGGGGAGGCAGGCCGGCGGGCGAGGGGCGGCGGCGGGCCGGGTCGGACCGCGCTGCCGGGGCCGTCTGGGTGGCGGGGGCCGCTGCGGTCTCGCCGCCGGGCGTTGTTTCTGCCGGGCGGTCGCGGCGCCGGGCGGGGCCGGCGCGGTTCGGGGCCGCCCGCGGGGCAGACCCTGGCGCGGGGGCCGGGAGGAGCCCAGCTCCGCCGCCGCCCTCCCCCCGTGCACACGCACGTCGCACGCTCCGCGAACGCCCCCGTCCTCGTCGAAAGCTGTTGCATCTTTTTTTTTTTTTTTTTCCCTCCCCCTCCCTCCTCTCCTCTCCTCTCTTCCCTTGCCCCTTAACGAGAAGAAAACTCGATTGGATTTAATGTATTTCCTTGGGGTCGGAAGAAACTCCTGCCTGCTGGATCTTGTTTAGGCGCCCGACGGACAAGGTAAATTAAATGGAGAAGGCTTGGGGAGCAGCAGCAGCAGCAGCAACAGAAAAATCCTTCCTCTACCGAAGGGGGTGGGGAGAAAGGAAGGAGTTCACGCTTCATTTTGATATCCTGTTTTTGGCCTTTATTTTTCTGTGTTTTCGCCTTCCGTAGCTTAGCTGTCCTTTGTGTTTCTCCCCCTCTCGCCGAAATGCTGTTTCTGTGAACGTAGTCGCTGGTTTCATGGAGGCTGAGGAAGGAGTCTGGGGAGACCGAAAGTTTTTAAGCTCCTCAGGCACAGAAGTTTCTTTGTTCGGTCGGTGAAGGTATTGAACTGAAACTGCTCGACTCCTTGACTCTGGTGCTTCATCTCCTTACCTTCCAAGACGATTGCTAACCCTGCGAGTATAATTAACTTCTCAGGAAATAAGAAAGTCCTAAAGGAGGTAGTATTTTTTATTTAATCGAAAGATATTGAGGCTTGGAGCTGCCTGTGTCTGCCGTTTCTTGTTTATCTTTCACCTTGTTTTCTGGAATACCGGTTAGTGTCTGGCTGGTCTTCAAGACAGACGCTAGATTTCCTTATAAAAATGTGATCTCCTTGTCCTCTGTAAATGCTGTCACAGTTTTGCCCCTCGACTGCTGCCAGCACCTCTTTTCCTCCCCTCCGACCCTTCTCTGTCCTCAGGATGACGAGTTGGACTGCATGTTTTTCGGTTTGTATAGGAGAGGTCTGTATTGCATTTTGATCCTTGCAAACTTTATCCTAAGAACTCCATTAAAAAAAAAAAAAAAAAAAGCTAGCTAGTGGTTGACTTCTTAAAAGTTTGTGCAGTTGAGCCTCCAAGTTAATGTAGCCTAGTTTGGTTTTGATGACCACTTTCTGCTTTATCATTTTTGAAAGGAGTCCCGTTTGAACCTGTTGGAGGGGAAACTAAATGTGAAGTTCTGGTGTAAGGTTTTGTACTGCTGGTGCTTGTTAAGTTAACGCCAACTAGCTGGTTGCGTATAGTGAAAGCAATATTGCTTACCACAGGTTCATTTCACATGTCTCAAAGAGGCAATTATTGGTTAGTTCTTTTGTGAAGGCAAGGAATTTCTCGTATTGTGAATGTTCAAAATGAGCTAGAAGCCATAGCTCTGTGCTAGCTTATTTAAATTTTTGTTCCTGTTTGTCAAACTCAAAAGCAGCGTGTTGGTCAGATAGGATGTGTGTGCTTTAGTCTCTCAAGCGTCTGAGATGTGGTGGTATTTGTGAGGCTTGAACAAAGTAATTTCTATGCAGAATTTTTAACAGTCCTACATATGTAGTTCTTTAACAGCATCAAAATACTGTAGTGTTTGATGAAAAAGTTATTAGTCCAACTCCATCCTTTTGATATACAGTGAGGAAAAATGTTAACATTTAACTGACTTAAAGTGGCTTCTGTGGCTGATAACAAGTAAATGATTTGGCTTGTGATTTATGGACTTACCTTTCCAGGCAGCAGTAAGGGTCATTCTTAGGCATCGGAAAGGGCTGAACAAAATAAATGGCAGTGAACTTAGGTTGCCTTATATGGCTGATGCTTGGCAGAAAAGCAATGAAGTCTAAATAGAGTAATCCTTTTACAAAGAACGATCACTTTCCAAAGCAGTGTTTCAGCCCCAATAATGACTTGAGATTCTTGGAGGGGGGGTGGGGAATTGTAGCAGTGCATGACAAATTTAGTTGTAAACCACTATGTTCATAATGGATGCAATTTTGTTTCTTTTCAGACCTTTTGTGTTTCTCATGATGCACTTGATATTTTTCAATGCCATGTAGAAGAATAGATCCTTGTAGTGGAGCCACAACTTTTTACGCTAGTGTTTTGTCACCATGGTAGCTATGGATAAGGCCCTTTTTAGTGATGAAAGTGTAATTCAGTACTGCTTACAGCTAATGGTTATATCATAGAATGCCATTCAAGTCATTAACATAGTTTAGGGGTTATGAAGGAGTGTATTCTGTCTTGAGATCAACCATCTCAACTAAAAATCAGTCCGACGTTGATATTTGTATTATGAATAAAGTGCTTTAAGTATACACGTGGTAGCTCGTGTTGCTTGAAACAACACTTTCATAGGTACACGTCAATGGCTTGGGGAAATGTTATTTTGACCTGGCTGTTCCATGCTCATGAATTAAATTAAGCTCAAGTAAACATCAGTAATTTTAAGTGGGTGTGCTTGCAATCAAAGAGCTAGAAGTTACAGCATATGGTGTACTATGGAATATGATTATGATGATTATCATGTTAATAAAAATATGAATAGATTTGTCTTATGAATAAGCTGCCCAGTAGATAATGTTTGGTGTAAATGTAGTGCTCTATAGGGTATCCATTTGCTTAACGCATTCATATAGAATTGATGAGGGGGCTCCATGGAGAAAGTATTATGGATTGAAAGTCGCACAGTGTATTAACCTGGTGGTGTAAGAAAACCAGCTGATGGTTATGATTTGTCCTCAGTGGAATTCGTTCAGAGTCTGTAGTCCCAGGCATAAAGAGCCATGCTTGGAACATCAAAGCTAAGGAGAAGCTTGCACATATGTAACATACCTTATACATAGCATGTTAGCAGTAGGTTCTGGAAATAGAACGGGATGGGAGCAAATTCCTCAACTCAGCTTTCCTGTAGGGGTATAATGAATCACTGGCTGTCTGCTTTGTTTTCTTGTTTTGTTTTTGTCCTTCCTGCTCCCAGGCAAAAAGGAAAATCTTCTAGGGAAAATGTTACGTAAAGATCAAATGGCTGATATGTCATCTCTTCAGCAGATTCTCCCTATGGAGTAACCTGATCTGCTAAAGGAGGGTCTGACATGTACTCCACATAGAGGAATTGCAAATCTAATGTTTTCCGAATGAGTAACTAGTTGAGTTGATGGAACAGCTACTCTTACGTATATGAAAATAGTAGACTGTATTTCTATGTGAGCATGCAAATGTTGATGGTGACAGTTGATATGGGTAGTTAAATGTGAATTATCTGGGAAATGAACATTTAGAAACATTGCTATTTTACCTTGTCAACCTCTGAGAGTAAGTAAAACAATATGTCAGACAACACTTTTCACATCAGAATGGAAGCACTGAAGGTAACATGTTTATCAGTTTGTGCAGTAAAGAGTCCGTAGATAACTTCTCCCTACTTCCCTCCCTGCCACTGCCCCACATGTTTAGAAAGCACAGTGTTTGTGGTAACCTGTTACATGGCTAGCTTAGTGTCTTTGGAACATCTGTGAAGTCCAATGCACACTTGTGAGGTATAGGTTACATTTTGTACAACTTCTAAAAGTGTAACTGATTGTAAGAATTTTGCTTAATGTTTTGAATGCATAGGGAATATCTTTTTGTTAGTGCTGTGGTTAGCTTGTGAACAGTTCTTGGCTGCTTGCATGGCAGACTCTGGTCCAGTTCTGGACAAGAAGTACTTTTTTCGTTGGGATGGGAGCTTGTGAAAGCTTCAAACGTATTTCTTGCATTTCTTATAGTTCTCTTCACTTGTTGGGGACCAGCTGCAGTGTGCTGCTGAGAGCCCACTGTATCAGCACAGCTGGCATACTTGTCTCCTGCTGAGTAAATATCGGTAAAAATTAATGGACCTAAATAACACTGCCTGGTGTACTTTAGTAATAATTAATTGTTAAGCAATTCTATTGAGTTTAGGATTATAAGGGAACAGGTGATACATTGAGAAACTTGACTGCTATAATGACAAGATAGGTATGGGGTTTTTTGAAGGATTTTTTGTTGTAAAAAGATTACTTTATTGAAATACAGCCTTAATTTCTAATTAAGAATATAATGTTCATGTATTGTGAGTAAAACCTTATAAATGTTAAGATTTCAAAGTAAGGATGCTGATTTAGGGAGATTTATAAATCCCATCTTCTGCCTAAGAAAAATGGAAAAACTGAGTATTGCTATGCTGGAATTGGTGGTATTTTTATTATATACTAATCTTGGGATAATTCTGCTTTTTCTGCTGCTCTCCCTCATTAGTTACCACTTCTTTTTAAGATACTTGTTTCTCTGATGCTTAAATTTCAATATGGGCATTTGGCTTATTATTCTGTTTAGTTTCACCTGTACTTCCCCTGAAGGTGATACACAAGCATGATGTTTCAACGCTAAATTGCACCTTCCACCTTTAAAAATACATTGTGACTTCACATAATTGAGAAATAAAGCTAAGCAAACCTCTTCATTTGGTCTAGTGAAACCAAACTGAAGTGTACTTATGTGGGAGAACATCAGCATTGTGACTAGCTTCCTTAGGGTAGTTTAAGTTGAAAAGTAGATTAGTTCTTTCTGTATCTGGAACTAACTTGTAGATACTTGATACTAAGCAATCGTTATACATAGAAACAAAAAGTGATGATTAAGCAGAGTCTGAGGACAATGTGAATGATCTTGGCTGCTGCGGCTGTCCTGGAAGTTGTAATAATGTCAGAAAGTAACCAAGCCTTTGGACCTTCATGCATTTGAAGGCTCAACCTTGTTAGATAAGAGAATATGTATTCTCATCCCCTCTTTAGCCACTTCAGAAGATAATGAATGGGATGCCCATAGTCATGAAAATGGCCAAGAAGACATTAGGTAACAACTCTTGTACAGAATGTTGATTAAGGAAAGCAGGGGAATGCTTTGTGCCTTCCTGTCTTCTATATCAGTCCAATGATTAGGCACAGGCTAAACGCTAAGGATTACTTACGATAGTAAGGACAACTTCTGTCCCTGTAAGACCAAAGCTACCAGAAAGAAGGTGATTCCAAAATGCACAACTTTTTTCATAGTTTCTCAATTTTTAAATATACAATACTATATACTTTTGCATCTTTTGTAAATAGAACTATGGTTCCTCAAACTTTTGTTTCAGGCTTTTGTATAATTGAATTCTGCAAGCATGAGGCTGTATTATATATGCAAAGTAAGACAACTGCTAAAAGCAAACATTCTTTAAGATTCCCATATTTAGATGCACATTGTGAGAAGAATAACTGGAAGAAACTGTAGATCAGTATCTTCAGAGTGATCAGTTCGGAATTCACTGGGTGCATGAACTCCTTTTCCAAACAAAAAAGTCTTCTAAGCACACTGAATTCTCCAAGTTTGTATAGTTCAATACGTAGAGTGCTGTACTTCATATCTTGTAGACCCCATCATGAAGTTCACTGGGGTGGAATGAACAGAGATACATACACGTGGTCCAAGTAGTGAATGGCCCGGCTGTTCTGGACTATCATATACTTCAGTGGGAGAGACTGCAGCTCTTTGAGTAGAATTTCCTTTATGGGAACAAACAGGTAGGAAGGAAATACTTGTTTTAGGAGTGTTGAGTTTTGTGCTCTCTTGAACTTAAAATTGCACTTCAGAAGTAGGCGGTTGGGGTATAGTTGTCTTCCTGTGAGCTTCTAGTGCTCAGTGGCTGCTGCTTGTGTCAGTTGTCTGGGGGTAGCTTTAGGAGTAGAAGCAGCTCTGAAGTGGTTTGAAGTGTTAGTAAAAGTTACAAATACTTGAAATGAAACACTTAAAATTTAACTGTTAATTTGGAATGGGTGATATTTCCCTGTGAATTGGCCAGAGCTTTACTCCCCTTGGTGGGGAAAGCTCCAATGTTAATAACTAAATTCAAAATATTTGACGTTCTGTGAGTGTGTTAAAGGTAGCTGCAGAAGGATGGTCTTGGTGTCTGAAGTACTGTGCTTTGAGCTTTACTGCTGCCTTTGGAACCTTCTCATCAGTTTTCAACTCTAGTTGGCATGAGAAGTTCCCATAGCAGCTGCATAGGAGGCTCCATTTTCTCAGACAGTTCTGGAAGAAAAGTTTCATGTTCCTCCTTAGTCCTCTGTACCATAGTGTGGTGTATGAGTTTAGTACAGTTGCAGAAATTATTTCTTCAGCATTCCTTGCCCTCCTTGTCCTTGGAGGTTTTCAGTACATATCTTCCAAAACTTCCAATCCTCCTAAGAAGGAGAGGAGAAGGGCATAGTTGCTTCCAGCTACATTAGTACATCTGAACAAATGTCTGAAATGCAATGCCAGATGCCTGTGAATGTCAGTCACAGGTTCAGTTATCCAAAATCCAGTTGGCAGCCAGTCACAAGTGGTGGTCTCTTGAGCTCGGCATTGGAGCTGGTTCTGTTTAATGTCTTTACCAGTGATCTGGACAAGGGGATCAGGTGCACCCTCAGTAAGTTTGCAGACAACACCAAGTTGGGTGAGAGTGTTGATCTGCTTGAGGGTAGGTATGCACTGCAGAGGAATCTGGACAGGCTGGATCGATGAGCCGAGGCCAATTCTATGAGATTCAACAAGGCCGAGTACCGGGTCCTGCCTTGAGTCACAGCAACCCCATGCAGTGCTACAGGCTTGGGGAACAGTGGCTGGAAAGCTGCCTGGCAGAAAAGGAGCTGGGGGTGCTGGTTGACAGCCGGCTGAATATGAGCCAGTGGTGTACCCAGGTGGCTAAGGCGGCCAACAGCATCCTGACCTGTATCAGAAATAGTGTGGCCAGCAGGAGCAGGGAGGTGATCGTTCCCCTGTACTGGGCACTGGTGAGGCCGCACCTCGAGTCCTGTGTTCAGTTTTGGGCCCCTCACTACAGGAAAGACATGGAGGTGCTGGAGCGTGTCCAGAGAAGGGCAACCAAGCTGGTGAGGGGCCTGGAGCACAAGTCTTATGAGGAGCGGCTGAGGGAGCTGGGGCTGTTTAGTCTGGAGAAGAGGAGGCTGAGGGGAGACCTTATCGCTCTCTACAACTGCCTGAAAGGAGGTTGTAGTGAAGTGGGTGTTGGTCTCTTCCCAATAACAAGTGATAGGATGAGAGGAAGTGGCCTCAGGTTGCACCAGGGGAGGTTTAGGTTGGACATCAGGAAAAATGTCTTCAAAAGGTTGTCAAGCATTGGAACAGGCTGCCCAGGTAAGTGGTTGAGTCCCCATCCCTGGAGGTATTTAAAAGATGTGTAGACGTGGCATTTAGGGAAGTGGTTTAGTGGTGGACTTGGTAGAGTCAGGTTAACAGTTGGACTCAATGATCTTAAAGGTCTTTTCCAAACTAACTGATTCTATGATTCTAAAATTACTATGGATGTCATCTTAGGTGTTTGGATTGTGGAGAGTGTTTCCAGGCTTGACTGGAAGACTTCTGGTAGGCTACTAAGAAACTTTTTGAGAACTGCTGCACATGTGACTAGTCATCCTGGCATTACTCTCCCTGGGAGGAGAAATGGTGGTTTAGAAGATCAACCCAGTTGTCAGCAATTTGATCAAATTACTGCAGGTCTTTTGTCTTTACTTACAGGTAGCCCTGAGGTTGGGATGGAGGTTTATATTTGAAACTGGGTATCGGAGAACTCTTAAATAATAGTTCTAATGCAAATTACAGGGCTTTTTTCCTGTATGGAAACGTTATGCTTAATAGTCTCTATGTGCTTATGCATGCTTGTCGTTAAAACAAACAAAAAAGCTTGGCTATGGAAGTATTTACAAGGTCGAGGCCTGTGCTTTCAGTAAAAGTAAACTGCAAAGTATGGCAGCATAGTAGTCTAAATCTTTCAGTGACTGAATTGCTCTGTGCTCACTTTCCATGCTCATGTTACAGAGTATAATATGAAGGTGTTGAATTTACTTAGTTTCTATTTGGCCTATGAAGTAGGTGTACCTGAAGGAGGAGATGAATGTGCAGACAACTGTTGATGTGCACTGATACCCTGCTGCTGGTAAGTTTGCTTGTTGTGGCAGATTAGACTGTGGTGACCTGGAATATCAGCTTGGTAGTTAGCTCCTTTTAGGAGAACATACTCATTTTGGGTTATTTCTGGCCACGTAATCATAGGTTATGTTAACCCTGGAGCTGTGGGACATTTAATTTCTGAGGTGCTGTATATTTTTGGGGGGTTGGCAATAAAGTTCATCAGCAATAAAGTTCATCATGGAGGGAGAAAATTCAAAAGTTCACATCTTTCTGATTTATAGCTATCCAGCCTTTATACCATTTATTTCAGTTGTGCTTTAGTAAACTTACACAGGGTGATTTATTCTAAGTAATTCATAAATTCTTTAGTAGATCTCCTTCTGGGAGGAATTAGAGGCAGAGGGAATGGAGTGTAGAATGCTAGAAAAAAATATTTGGAACAAACCTAGATTTTACTTTAAGCTCACTTTTGTTGGTTCACATATGTATGTTGGGAAACTATTAAAAACAAGGTAACAATTAAGGTAAGGACTCAATTCTAAGCAGAAAGAGGAGGAAAGGATGGTTAAACCTATGTGTTTCCATCCTTTCGGGGAATGTGACAGGAAGGGGAAATCAGTTGGAGCTCTGACTTTGGCAAGCCGTCTGGCTCTGATTTTGATGGATAAGATCAGAAATGTTGGTATGGGGGAAGGAGAAACTATCAGAGCTTTACTATTTTACTGTACTATTGTTTAACTATAGTGCATCTTATTTGTGTCTTTTAGACTTTTTTTTCTGAACAATGTTTTGGGAGGGAGGGAGCTTTCTGTGACTCTTAGAAAATCCTGTTCTTCCAGGACATTATTCTTAATCTAGACGTTAATGCTTTGGGTCCAGTACCAGAGATTTCATCTCAATAAATGAAAATACAAACAATACAAGTACTAGAAAAGCAAGATAGACTTAAAATATATTTTAATAGACTTAGATGAGAATAATTTACTCTTCTGCTTGTATTTTTCTGGGTGACCTCCTCTATTATTCAAGGAGCACTTATTTTGTCTTGCTTTACTGAAGCAAAGCAGAAGTGCTGAGGATGATGGCATTCCTGTGTGCTTTTGCAATGCTGCTCTTACTAGAGAAAGACAGTAGAGCAGGCAAACATTTCTGTGGGATTTTCCTGTGGGAAATTTGTGGGATCTGTGAGAGAGGTATTATCAAGATTTGAAATGTATTGTAGTCTTTCATGACATTAGTGTTGCTGAATTGGTTTTGCAGCAGCAGCCTGTGATGCCTTAAGGCAAAGATTATGGCGCTGTCAATGGAGCAGGTTAAAAGAAATTGGGATGGGATGGGAGAGAAACACCTCTTTAATCAATACTTTTTTGTCATCCCCTTTCTTACTTCTCTTCCTGTACATAAACCAGCTGATCAAGAACCAACAAAACCTGATCAAGAATCAACAACCAAAACAAAACTTCTAAAACAGTGCTCACTTTCTCTTCTCTGTCCCAGATGGAGTGAGTCCCTGCCTATTTCCACTGAATTAAAATTTGCTCATTTTAGATCCATAGATCATCCATCATTCCATTTGTGTTAAATCTTGACAAAGTTTTAAATTTTGGCTTCAGAGTATGAAATATCTACAGAGGAATAGCCTTCACTTAAAATCAGTGTTACTCATTTTCCCCAAACTTGTATTAACTTGTTTTTAATCTTTGAGAAGTCTGAAGGGAAGTAGGCACTGGACAATTCAAATTATTTGAAATCATAGTTATGAAATTTTCTGATATTCCTACATTGTGCTATTCAGTTCCATTTTCCTATTCTGAGAAAGAGGCTGACAGGTTAATAGCAAATCAGCATGGCACTGTCCCACTTCTTACTTCAATAGTGTCAAAGCAGTATTATACCTTTTTTTTTCTCTTGCTAGAAAGCACAGGATGTCAGAAGTTAAGTAACACTTTAAGCTGGGTTATTACTAAATCAACTTTGAATTCAGTTTTGAGGCTATAATTTGCAGTGTCACAGGAAGGAAGAATCTTAGTTCAACTTAAACCTCCTGTCAGGTGAAAAACTTGTTTTTTCACTTTAGATAGTGAATTAACTATGTAGATAACAGCACTTTAAGAGAAACTCTACTTCAATATAATTGCCTAAATTCCACGTAATTCTTAAAATTTTTATTATAAGCAGTAAGCTCTCATTCTTCCCTATCTACAGAGGCAAAAATACCTTGGAAACCATTCAAGAATAGCCTTCTGTTAATTTTGTTATAATAGTTGATTGTCTGATCTCCAAAATGCCTGATGTAGTAAAATAAAAATAACATAACAGCTCTTCTTTTTGATTATCATCTGTTGGCTTAGAGGAACACAACACTAAGTAAAGAGAAAAATAATTTAGTATGAAAATATTAGCTTAAATGTTTCATTAATGTGTTGTGAATGAAAAGAGACTATAAGTTGACAAAAATCAAACTACCATTGTGAGAGCAAAACTGAATAGATAGAGGACAAGAATAACGATGCTTAGCCACATTGGAGATGTGGAGAATCTTGTGGTTAGAACCACAGTTAATGCAAAGAAGAGTAATTCTTGTGCATCAGAATTGTGAACAACTAATTGGAATGGAACAGGATTTATGTATCAGTTGTAAAATATATGTAGAGGAAGACAAGAGGTACAGTTCAGGGATTCCTTTATTTGCCCCAGGATGGTAACTGTTAAACCTGCTGAGAATAACGTTGAGCTAATATGTGTCATAATTATTGTATAAACTAGAGGGAGAAGATGCTTAGAATCTGGAAGAATCTGATTTTTTTTTTTTTTTAACTTTAGGCCTTTATAGAAATAGGGCTGTTACTTATCATAGCAGTGAAAAAGGTGTATTAAAATAAAACTCTTGTAAAACTGCATTATAAATAAAGGCTTACTGGTTTTAGTACTGCATTTTATACTAAACAAATGTAAAAGGAAAAAACAAACTAGCTTGTTGAAGTGAGTAATGCTTACAAGACAGAGACAGAAGTGTTCTTTAAGGGGGAAGTATTCTAAAGTAAAATGGAAATCCAATTGTATATGCTACTTCTTAAGTAGTGACTTTAATTAGGGCACTGCATAGTGTTTTAAATGTCAGGATCCATCTTTATGTGTGTTTTTTGGTAGGATATGTGGTTTTGAAATCTAACAGTCCCAAAATGGGGAATGAATACACATATCCACATGCAGTCCTCTTTTTTTGAACTCTGATCTGTGAATGTGTTTCCATTTGTGTTCCTGTTATCACAGACTGAATTGTGTAACCTGTCTAGATTTGGTGCAGCAGTTTTTCTGGGCAGTCTATCCATCTTAGTTGGTAGAGTGTTTTGAGTGTGGTTCCTCCTCCCATGTACCTAACCTCTGCCTGCTTTCTCTCTGAGAGTCTCGTACTGTTTTGGGCCTGCTGTGTTCTTCTGACCTCTGTTGTTTGATCCATCCTAGTTTTAGCTAGGAATTGGGGCAATAGCTTTTGTTGGGGGAATGCATGTAAAGCAGGACATCAGGGGCTCTTTTGTCATAATATATGGACCACACAATTTAGAAAGCAAAATACTGAAGTAACCAGGAATCTTCTGATAAGAAATAATTCCTTTTTTTCCCACCCCCCCCTTTCTGTTTTCATTTGTGCTGAACTGTTATGTATGGCAGATTGCCTGAATTTGTGCAGGCAATTAGGTAGAGTCTGGTTAATAGATGAGAACTTTTCTTGTATATTGAAATACTGCATATTTACAGCAGTGCAGCTTGCTTGTTTAAAAACCTTTGGTATCTGCTGCAGATGGCTGCATAGTCTAAGGAGTGGCTTCCTGGCTGCATTGTACATGAAGTGCCAAACACGATGAGAGCAGTTTTGTTCTGGAATGCCAAAATACATTGAATCTGTTCAGGAAGCAACATATGTCAAATGAATAAAAATATCACACTCATAGCGGAACAGAGTGTGGTAGCTATGTTTTTCAAATCTGGTTTCTTTCCTGAATTAAGGGGTTAAAAAGGACTTCTTGTATTGAGGATAGTATTAAACACCAATTGCTGACTTATACTTTTTCATCATTTTTACTACTGTTTGTTTCCCCATACCCTATTTTTTCTTTTGATTAACGTATACCATAGATGGAAATTGAAACAAGGAGGCTATCAATAGGAGTGCTGTATAGGAAAAACAGTATTATGTTTTCCTCCTTGGATATTTAGGCCTGTGCGCATTATACAGATTTTTGGTGGTGTTTTGGTGTTTTTTTTTTGTTTGCTTGATTTTGGTTTGGAGGTTGGGTTTTTCCTCTTTTTTTTTTTTTTTTTTTTTTTTAAGGTTGGTAGCTTATATGTTTCTTTACATCCCTGTGAGAGTTGTATGTAATTGCTTGATACTGCAGAAAAGCAGCATTGATGAAAATAAAAATGAGCAGTGAAGGATGTTGCTTCCACCCAAAGCCTTAATTCCAGCAAATTCTTGAGACAGAAAGTGGGAACATTTACAACTTATAGGTCCAAATATTGCAGGATTTTATTATGATAAAGAAACAGGCCCAGGGCAGTGTGTTTTGTTGCATATTACTTCCTTGTTTGCAAAGGAGGTGGTACTCACTTTGATTCCTCCTAGTTGGATGGCAAAGATACTAAAAATTGCATTGACAGAAAAATACATGTCTTTCTAGAAGCTGTAATTCCATCTGATCAGTTTTTAACTAATATTTTGTATAGATCTTTCTTAGCTGAAATAATTTGAAAACCTTGATTTTATAGCTCACTTAAACCCAGAGGAATGAAGTATGTATCTTTAAAGCAATTTTGCTTGTTCTTTCTAAAGGTTGTTTTTCTCATTTGCTTCTTCTCTTTTATCGCTGTGATTAGACATACAGTTAAAAATGAAATTCAGTGAATCATCTTACATAAGGTCCTTACTGGTGTTCCGTCCTGTGTAAGAAGTGATATTAAAATCCTCCTGAAAGAGGAGAGAGTGAGAGCAAGTGTTTTCATAGCTGTGGAAGGCATGGATTTACTCAAATGTTTAATAATAACGTAGCTTCAGCTGAAGCCTGACTATAGCAGAGGCTATAATTACTGTCATTTCTATGCCTTTTTTTTGTGATATTAAGAACTCAGTTGCGAAGCAGAGTTGGGAGCTTGACATGTTCCTGTCTCCTGGATTTAAAAGAGGAGGCGCTCGTGTTTCTTTTTCTGTTTTAAATTCTACCCTTCCCACTTCCTGAAATTTTTAGCTGTCCCATAGTAATGATACCACCAACTAAGTATGTGCTCATCTGCTGAGAGTTGAGGTGTACAGTCCAAAACAACTTCTGGAGTTGCTTGTTTGTGTCTAGGTCCACATCAGCTCGGTTCTCATGTGGGTTTGTATTTGTTCTGGCAGTCCACCTGTCTTCCCTGATCATGATGTGTGTTAGTTTGTCTGGTCTCAGCCTTCTTTGAGATAGTTATGAGAGAATCTATAGAAAACTTATTCAGATGTACAAGAGCTTTCCTCCTTCTAAGCCTTTGTTCTCCCGTGAAGTGTGGTTTTTATCTTCATTCTAGTCAGCAAATTTTGTGTTTCATAAATGAATAGTGGTCCCACTAGCTAAAGGGAGGCCTGACCCACTCAAGCACAATTCATTCCAGTGGTTCTGCTCATCTCCCAGGTAGCAGTGGCTACTATTCTGTAGCTATTGAATTGTAGGAAGTACCGGAAATAGTAGCACAAGGAAATGTTCTATCAGGTCTATGTTTTCCTTTTGTCGTTTCGTGTTTCTGAAAGGTACTTCCAGGGCACCATAGCGACTATCTGTGGGTGTCCGCCTCCTCCTCTTACCTTAATGGTGTCTTTTACTTATCTAAAGTCTGTCCTAGTTTGCTGACATTTTCAGTGTGAAATCTCAAGCTAAAAACTTATTCCCAGTTCAGTCCTCATCATCACTACTAACAGGAATTCATTTTCAAATGAACTTGGAAATTAGTACACGCATCTGTGTTCAGGTCGGACTTGCTACCATCATCGTGTCAACGCAGTTCCACAAAACCTAATCTTAACACAAGGTTGGGTTTTGCTTTTCAGAACCTGTAAATGGTGGCAAATTGCAGTACATCTGCAAAAGTTATAATATGTTGTCTCTTCTCACTGTTTGACCAACTTAAACTCTCATCAAAGCCTTTGCCATTTCTGGTTTTAATAGACAAGTAAGGCTATGGAGTCTACTGATTTCCACCCCCACCCCCCATGCCCCCTTTGTAGTTCATTCCAAATTTTCAGCTAACATCTTTCTGTGCTGTTGATAGTGTTGTAGAACCAAGTTCATGGATTTATCCAGTATCTCTTTTATTACCTATCCATTAAACAGTTGTCTTGATTTTTTCTTTTTAAGGTACTTTGCAACTTCTACTTTGTGTGATTTTATTAACTATGACATATAATTGATGTGACTTTAAAAAGCATATTGGCTGTTACACTTTGTTTCATCTTTTCTTATGGTTTCTTCCTTGAACGTGTCCCTTCTCCTTAGGCTCTCTAAGACATTGATAATGTTGACTTGGGAGCAGACCAGAAGAAAGCATCATGGAAGAATTTTTTTTTTAATTAAAAAAAAAAAGCTGTTTCCATTTCTTCCTATCAGGACTTAAAGCTATTTCCATTTCTTCCTATCAGAATTCACTGTTAAGTGTGTTTTTCAGGTGTGTGATTTGGGTAGCTCTTAGTTAATGAATTAGTAGGAGGGGCAGTAGAAAAGGAATTTGGATGAGAAGCTTGTATGCACTGCAGAGATGCAGGTTTCATCCATACCAGTTATTAGACTTGCTTTACATCCAAACACCTAAAAGTTAACAGAAACTATCTTATTACATGGACTTCATACAGGAGATGCATCTGGATCAGTGGCACTGTTGTGTATTTCAAGTCTCAATTTTTCTTTTTACAAATCTATTCAGTATTCAGGGTTTGAATTACAGGTTGATATTAATTCAGTATTTTTCTACAATTCTTTTTTAACCTTATTATTACAATTAGTCCCAACTGAACAAATGAAACTCTTTATCATGAGGACTTCTTGAAAAGGCACTTCCTTGTATTGGTCACTTTGGAATTTAAGAGGAGTTTTTCTTTGGTTGAATGAAAGTAAGCGTAAATAAAATTTTAACTTACCATTTTGGGGATGATGGTCTTTTTTGTATACTTTAGGCTTATTCCCTTAAGCCTTTTATAAATATGAAGCATTGCTTCGTAGGCAAGTAATTGACTTTTTGTTGCAAAAACACGTGCAGCACTTGCTGAGCATGGGTGTCTTGCAGTTAAGAAGACCACATCCTGTAAATATTTCTTTCAGTTCTGAACTCAAAGAGTGTAGAACACAAACTGCTGACATAGTCACTGTCTGGACCATAACTATTTACTGACCTGACTGAGTGTCTTCACTTCTTGGTTGCCTGGAGATACTTCTCATGGTTAATTTTTCTTTTTTAAATTATTACCCCTTGCTCCCTCCCCAAACTTCTTGTCTTCACTGGTTGATTCTTTCAGGAAAAAACCCACCAAAACTATGAATCCAAGGCAGACTAAATTATAAAATGTGACCCACGTGAGTGAATTTTTCTACCCTTGTATGCTATTGTGAGCATTGAAATATGTTTGCATATGTTTTTTGAGACATCTTTTTCATACTGCAAGAAAAATATCAGTAATAATGAAGCTATCACCTTTACTTTAAAGGAGTCTTAATTTAGAAAGCATGTGACTGAACATATAGTTCTGCTGCATCTCCTCGGACAGTAGGCAGTACGCTTCCTCTTTCCTTCCTCTGCTGGTCCTTTGCTTCCAATGTGAAGACTTGATATTGAAGGTCAGTGAGTTGATGAGCAAGCTGATCTAATTAGAAAAAAATTCCCCCCAATATCTTGTAGACTTAAGCTTTTTGGGTCAGTTACTGATTGGACTCATGTTGAGGTTATGCAAACTCTAGATCTAGTAAAAGGCACGTGTGAGGGGAAGACAGGGCCTACTCTTTCTGTAGCAGTCTCTAGTTTGAATTAACCACAATGGGAATTGACTTGCCTTTTGAGTTCCAGTTGCTGGTTTGGAATAGTCTTTCACTTGATCACAGTAAATGTGAATTTTGCTCTTCATTGTCACTGATTTAATCCTCAATGATCCTTCCATAAAAGTCAGAAGTGCAGTTAAAAACTGGGATACTTACCCAGTTATGTCTTTTTTGGGGCAGATTTAAAGTATACTACCTCCTGTCTTTTCTGCTTTCTTACCATAGGCAGGTTGACTTCTAGACTTTGGACAGTAGGCTGGAAATTTCATGCTTATCTGTGAAATGGTTTGTAATTGCTGCAGAGGTGGGAAATAACTAACCATGGTAAGAACTGAAATTGGAAAAGGAGAAGCAGCAGTGACTTTTCTCCTGAGAGCTACCTTGCAGAGCACTTGCTGTTGAGACTTTTATACCTAGTCTCTTCAGTTCCTAGGGATTTCTGGTGGCTTTATATTTTTAATTGTCTGGAGGGATGTCTTGACTGAAATGTGTAGGTCAACAGTATTTGAATGTGGTATGCTCTGCTTTCAAATTAGCCATTGAGGCTACTGTGAATGGAGAATTGACAGGTGATGAGCAGTCAGTATGATTAGTAAACAAATTCATATGTTACATATTATGGTATAATGATGGACTCAGGAATGTCTGTTACTGATAGTGTGGGATGCCATTACTGTATTCTGCTTTTTCATCTCAGATGGGCCATGTAGAAGCACCTTCAAAAATGCAAGATAATTTAGGGGGCAGGGGATGGAAGAATGGAAGGCATTTAGCTTCACTGTTCTAAAATCTGGGAGATTTGCAGCCTGGTTGTGAAGGTGCTGTTTAACTGTAGCGTGGGGCCATGTATAGTAGTCTCATTTGGTTGTCCTGCACTCATGAAGTGCAGGTGACAGAGCTTCTGATCTTTCTCTCCTCTCTCCCAGGAGGGCCAACCAAGCCCACAGAGTAGGGAGAAGGTGGCACTGATGGGCATGAGGTAAGCAGAAACAGATTTTTCCTGTGTTGGTGCCAGCTTTTTAAGATTCTGATACTATGCTTATCTGTGCTCCTCAGAAGAGACTAGACTGATGTGGAAAAGCACTAGTGAGGTTTTTGTCCTCTTTCTGCCAGAAGGGGGGAAAAGTATTCCAGTTCCTATTGTCTCAAATAAAATTAGTTTCTTGATATCTGAGTTTAAATCGTTTCCTGCAATGCATTTCTTAGAGGCACTACATGAGAAACATTTGAGTTCTGTGGACTTTCTCCTTCTAGTCACACCAGTGTTAACAACAATTACATCTGCAAGAGAGCTTAGCTGGACATTGCCTGCTTACTGGAATAGTAACAGGTTAAATAGATAGATAGTTTTGAAAACATCCTTAAGCAGATAAGCTATTTCTCATGCCAGTAGTTGTCTATTTGTATGTTCTGCTCTTTAATCTGCAAAATACCTGCATGTCTTCTGGTTGATTAAGTATTTCATGTAGCACATCAGAGGAAATGGTGATTGCTGGAAGATAATTTCTTTTCCTAGGGTGCAAGGATGGAAACAAAGCGCAGCAGAATTGTTGTGGTTTCGGATGGGATAGAGTTAATTTTCTTTCTAGTAGCTGGTATGGTGGTGTGTTTTGGATTTAATGTGAGAATAATGTTGATAACACACTGATGTTTTCAGTTGTTGCTAAGAAGACAAGAAGTTGGGAGGGGACACAGCCAGGACAGCTGACCCAAACTGGCCAAAGGGGTATTCCATACCATGTGGCGTCATACCCAGTGTATTAACTGGGGGAATTTGGCCTGAGGGGGGTTGCTGCTCAGAAACTAAGTGGGCATGGGTTGGCAAGTGGTGAGCCATTGCATTATGCATCACTTGTTTCGTACATTTCAATCCTTTTATTATTATTATTATTATTGTTATTGTCATTTTATTATTGTTATTATTATCATTATTAGTTTCTTCTTTTCTGTTCTATTAAACTGTTCCTATCTCAACCCACGAGTTTTACCTTTTTTCCTCTGATTCTCTCTCCCATCCCACTGGATGGGGGGGAGTGAGTGAGTGGCTGCGTGGTGCTTAGATGCTGGCTGGGGTTAAACTGTGACAAGAATATATTAAGTCCCAAATTATTTTGAACATTCGAGTTGAGAAGATACCTTATATGTTAGTTTTTCTTTCAAATTATGTAGTGCAAGGATTAACCTATGCAGGATTTGGAGACAGTGAATTCTTCCCTTAAGGTAGTTTCCGAATGGTGATCTGCATACTTGAGAGGAGCTACTGTAATGATATTAAATTCTCTGAGACTGAAATTTTATCTTATGAAACCAAATCTTGTTTTCATAAGATAAAATGTGGTACAGAGGCTTTTATTTTTTCCTTCGCCGATCCCCCAGATTCAAAATATACTAGGATTTTTCTTAAAAAATGCATTCATGGTCTAATTAGGAATTAAAAAACGAAGTGTCTGTTGACCTTGCCAGTGATCATGAAACAATTGTACATTTTTTCGTGTTTCCTTCATGTGTCTACTTCATTTGTGAGAATCTATCTGTAACAAGAATCTAGACTGTGGTAAATTGGAATCGACTCTGAACCTGAGGGCTTGTGGATCTTTTTTTGGCATAACTTCATGATTGTATTCATCCTTCCCCCTCCAAGTGAGTGATTGAAGGATTAAGAACTGCATTCACTTTTTCTGTTTTTGAAGTTACCTTTCTTCTGCATTTTTCCCACTTAAAACATGAAGTAGAATTTTTTTTTTTTGGATGCTGTAGTCTTGACTCTTTTAGGGAAGAGTCAGAGTTTTGAGGGACTGGAGTCTAGTTTCAGTGCATCTGTCATGTCTGAAAACACTGGGCAGAAAAGGTTCATGAAAGATAACTGTGTAGATATTTTTACATTTATTTATTCTGCTGTGTGATTAGAATACATGTTGGACACAGCTTTTTCAGTATATGTGTATATATTTATATCTATGTATATTGAAATAAGAGGGAAAAATGGATATTTTAAGATCCCTTAATTTTAAGATCCAGAGTAGAAATGACTCTTTCTTTGCTAAGATCGTACATTTTGTGGTGGTGTCAGTCCTGGTACTTGGATGTGAACTGTGAGTCTTGCATGCTGAAATTATAGCCAGTGGTGAAACTGATCTTAGTGAGATTAACATACACTGCTGAAGAGGGTTCCCTTCCTCCCCTCCCCTCGAGTCATTCATCTGGAAAAGAATTCAGGAACCAATGTCAAATTTCTGTGTTTAGGTTGTGTAAAAACTAGTCCAGCTACTCAACAGCAAGTACTTAAGCTCACAAAGTACCTGCAAGTTGATGCCCTTTCCTGTCAATCACCTAGCTTCCAGGAGTCTGAATTTCTATATAACTAAATTATCTATTAACATTTTGAAGGATAGTAGTAGAGTATGTTTAAGCACTTCTTACTGATTTTGTTAAAAGTGGAAAAAAATACATATCAAAACAACTTCTTTTAATATAGGCTAATTTTTGTGTGTCGTCTGTAATTATATGGATCCTCTGTTTGTCCCACTTAATGGAAAAAAAATCAGATACATAAAGTATTCAGTTGCTTTCAGAAAGTAACTGTGGAGAACATTTGTTTTGTTTATTCTGTTCATACCCAATTGCATTAATGTAGCTGCTAAATTATCAGTTTTGTATGTGTACTCCTAGTAACAGTGTTCATGAATTCATAAGTTTGTATTTTTCCCTCATTTTGGACTATGGATTCAGCTAAACTATGCTTAAAAGAAACCTAAATATCCTTCTTTACTTTGTCATGGTAGATGAAAAAGGAAAGTGAAGAATCATGTAGTAGTAAATGAGTTTTTTTTTCCTGTTCCTTGTGAAAGCAAAATGCTAGGTTGTAAACATAGATCTACCAATGCAGTAGAACTGACTAACAAGTATCTCAAATATAGTCAATATCTCAATGGTCTTTTTGACCCTGTTAAAACTTGATTAATGGAATATTTCTAATGAATTTTGCTGCTTTAAGTGATCATTTCCATTGCTCACTGCTATCAGTAATTCTACCTATATTGTTAGGATAGTGGTGTGATGATGCTTCTTGGCTTTGTGTGGAATATGTAATGAAATGCAAGTAACGTCCATTATGATGTTCTATCTGCCATCTTCGCCAGTCAGCCTAGTCAAAGTGATAGATGGCCTTGGATTATAATGTAGTATTACTAGTGATTTAAGCATAGGCTCTAGGATATGTTATTTCAAAGTCTGAAAGCAGTTGATAGAACTTCACTTCCTTTTTTGCAATAGCTGAACAAAACTTCATATAGCTAGGCAGACCCTGATCTTTCATATTGTAGAGCTATTGAAAAAAAGGAACAACAGTAACAGGACTAGAAGCAGAGTACAATGAAAAAAATTTCTTCTGGTTTTTAATTCACAACTTTTTTTGAAATGCAGCATGATTTTCACAAGTGTGGTCGTGGAGTAAAAGCCAAGTTGATTGTTCTCCTAGTTGTCTCTGCAGCCAAAAAAAATACTTGTTCTCTGTGAATTGTTGTCTGCGAGGGATGATTTCGTGCATTCAACAGCATGAATCTATCTAGTTCTGAAAAGTCCTGGTTGTTCATAACTCTTCTGAAATGAGTTTATAACTCAAATGTAATATGGGTGCTTTTTCATACAGTGACCTGCCCATCAGGGGTTTGAGTTAGAATGGGTTCTTGCTGTTGATTAGGCAGCATGTGTTTTAATTAAAAATTAGGAGTATCTGATAATGAAAAAGCTAGAAGTAGACTGTAGCCTTAGTTCTACTTAATTTCTAAATTATGTTGTGGGGAAAACTTGCGTTAGGGGAAGAAGTTTCAGAGCAAAAATCTAAAGATGTGTAAAATGCTTATTTTCCTTCTCCTCTCCAACCCTTAACTTTGGGGGTCTAGCTTAACACTGAGCACTTGTAGCATGTATGCCAGGGTAGTCAATTTTTTATTAAAGAAAAAAGAAATCTTGAATTTTTGACTTAGTAACAAGAAGGTGCTTAATGGTCATGGGAAATACATTGCAGTTGCCAGTGGAGTTAAACTGATGCCTCTTTTGAACTTTTGTAACAGAATCTTATTTGTCAGTAGAGGGAGAGAACAGAGGGTGGAGGACTGTTCAGTCCTCTTTTCTGGTCCTTAGATAATCATCTTCTATGTAACAATCTGTGCAATTGTCTATCATTTATATAGCCCTACAGTTACTGTATTCTTTTCCTTGCTACCTGGGATATAGTGGAAGGGTTGATGATTGAACCACTAATGGAGGGTACTGCAGAATTCAAGACTTGATGCAAGTGGTTGCAAACTTGAACACGTAATCTGGAAGAGTCAGCATGTTCAACAGTCCACTGTCTATCTATGAGGATGGCACTTACATCTCAAATTGAATTGAAAGTTTAACCTTCTGTGGAAGATTGCAAGACAAGGGAGGGGGAAGTTATTCAACTCTTCTTAGTTAAGAGCCAAGAAAGCTGTTTCAGTCTTTATATCATAGAGCAGCAGTTCCTAAATGGAGTGTGTATGAAGGGAGTTGCTGGCCAGATATAAACTTGATTTAATACTACTTATGTTAGCATTTTCAGTCATGCAAAGATTTTGGCTGTAGGTGGGAAAGCAGTAGGAAAATTTCAGAAGGAAAGTTCCAGAGCCACCACTATAAGGGACAGCAACCCAAATTTTTATTCCTGAGCAAGCCAGGAAAGTAGCAGTATAGTCATCAACCCTGGCATTCTTCAGTCGCTAGCTGTGCTGGCCATGGCACCATGGTGAGCTGATACCAGCAATGTTTTGGAAAAGGTAGCTGAGATATGTTAAATGATTGTGTCAGTATGGAGGTTTTAGAGTTTGTTAAATCTCACAGAGCATTCTGGAAGTGGCAGAAACACCTATTTTAATGATGATTTTGTTACTGCTGTTTGCCTTAGAAGCTTTAGGAATCATGAAACTCAGTTTCGTGACTGTATATTGAATGCTTTGTGAAAAGAGTATGCTAATCAGGATCTGATGTCCTGAAGAATCTTTTTCTTTCAGGAAAGATGCCAGTTATCGACTTAGAAACCTAGATGTATTAGACACAATATTTTTTTTTCTTTTTTTGGTGGGATGTATTTGCAGTTTTAAAAGTGGATGACAAAACCATTCTTCCATAATTTATCGGCCTTTCTTTCCTCTGTATTTTGGCACCTTATTTGAACTGGCTGCAACAAATGTCATCACGATGATGCTATGGGTGTGTTCCATATACATCTTAGACTTACTGCATTATTCCGGTGTGCTAGCCAGGACCACATAATAAAACTTTGTATCCTCAACATATAAAGTATATGGCAGTACTCCACAAAAGCTCACCAGGCAGAATAAGCTTCTCAGAAATAGATCCAACTACTTGTAAGCAACTGTTTCCACTGTTGCCAATGGCTGTGGCTGCAGACTTTCAATAAAACCTCATGTTAAGCTAAATTAAAGGCAGCTGGCAGGTCCAATTAAAATAATTGCAGCTTTTTTAAAGCCTCATCTGTTGCAAGGAGTTGTATTTCCCTATGAGGTCTGTGGGAGTATTTGTGACAGTGTGGGTGGTATAGATTCTCTTTCAGAGAATGTGCTTGAGTCTCACCAGAACAGCAGCGCTTTAAGAGGAAGTCATCCAGTGGAGGTCCTGCACATAACTTCTTGTTGGTTTTGGTTACATTTTGTTAACCTGATAATTGCATTAAAATTCCACTTATGTAAACAACAGAAAGGGAGCTGTTTTGAACTCAAGCTTGCTAGCAATGCGTATGTTTTGGTTTTGGCTGGCATAGAAGGAGGAGATGATAATCGGTTCTACCTTTTTTTTGTGTTTTGGCACACTGCTTTCTCTGTTTGCAATACTTTGAGGTTTGGCAGAGGACAAAAATCAGTGATTGTAGAATGGTAGTTGTGGTGGTAAGTTACCTATTACCACTTCTGTGTCTTCTGTGTTTAATTCTGATGTAAAACAAAGTTAATGTGTGGATTTGAAACTGTCTTAGTTTTTGTGCAAGGCCCTTTATACCTGTCATCTTGAAAACACTTCTTAATTCTTTTTCACAGATCCATGTGGATGGTTTAATAAACTCTGTTCTGCATCCTGGTGATTCTGTGGTCCAAGTTCAGAAACTGATTCAGACTCCTATGGTGTGAATTGGCAGTGGTGGAGTGATTCGGGTAGGTGACTGTCCAGATGTGTTGAAGGAGATAAAGGGAAAGAAATGTTTTGGGTGCACTTACTGTTTCAGTTACTGTACAGTGTACTGATAATATCTTCTCTCACCCTCACATGTAAGAATGACAAACTTGTTTTAAGTACTGAATTTGTATTACAGTAGCTTGTAGGGAAGATGCATAAGAACTGTAAATTGTTGTTGCTTTCTGGGATATTCACTGCAGTGGTATAGTCTGTTGCACTTGAGTCACAGAACATGGTCTGGGTGTCTGCAGTTTTAACATGTTGATATGGCCCTGTGTGAGCACTTGTGTGTAGGCAACTTGGCTTCCATTGCTTCTGCTATCATTTTCTGCATTGTTTGTTTACTTTGAATGCTATACAATGTATGCAAGGTAGTAACCCATTTTATGGTGATGTATTCAGGTAGCTCTATGCAAAAAGTAAAAGCAGTTTCAAACAAACAGTTTTGCCCTGGGTAAGCTAACTTAAATGCTATTATCCTATCTAGAGAAACGTTAATATGATTGGGGGTTTTTGTTTGTTTGTTTTTGGGGGGTTGGCTTTGGGTTTTTTTTTCAGTTGCAAGCATGTACTGTTTTGGTTCTGTATGCTTGTTATATTGTTAGTGGTATGTTTTGGGGGGGCTGGGAAGGGGGTTTTTTTTGTTGTTTAAACTTATTTTTAATCCCATAATTCAACAGCAGATACACATAGCTCATTGTAAAGAATTATAGGGACAATATAACCAGAATGATGTGGCATTTTTTTTAGTGTGTGCCTAATTGAAGTACCAGAAAAATCTTCAGTAGGTCACAGTATGTTTTGATCTTAATATACTGGAGTAGGATCTCCAGTAGGATAAGTTTGATCTTGATGTACCTAGTCCTAATTAGGACCTTTGAGCAAACACATTTTTCACTCTGCTTTCTCCATCTCTTGCTCTGATTTAAGAATGTAGGTAGAATACACTCACAAGTATTTGTAACTATCCACAGAAAATACTTGACTTCTGAGATGGGAGATATTTTAATAGTAAAAATACTGTTTTAAATGCTTAATAGTATTGTTGAAATGATGTGCTTGGAAATGCAGGTGTCATGACATTTAAATTAAGAACCATTATGAAAAGATAGTACAAGTGTTAGAACTTTTGCTTGAAAGTGGGTTTGTGGGAAAAGAGTGGGTTTTAATTAAAAAGGTTAGTAAAGAGGAAAGGCAAGAATATTTATTTGGAGGATCAGACTTCATTTTTTGAGAGGAAAATCCTAATTATATTTATTAAAAGTACTTGATATTCTGTGTGAAGGCTTCAGAATTGCTGTTTCTGTAGATACTTGGTTACAGAGAATTGGATAAAGTGCTATTTTTCTCTATTAAACTTTTGAGATTTCTTTCACAGTTATCTGACTAGTGAGTGATACCATGAAGAAATCATCACAAAAGAGAAGTGATTTTATCATGTGGATAGGCTGAGACTTTTAATAAGCTATTACTGTCCTATTTACTGCCAAGCTAACAATGACAAAGCAGGGAGTTCAGGCAACAGTGCAACAGCTTGGATTTAGAAAGGGTCCTTTCCTTCGTTACGCTGTTCATATTGTTCAGTAACATTCCCTGATATGTATAAGAGAACAAGCTGATTCATGTTTGTTGAGAATAATTTTATATTGAATTAGAATCTTGTTTTATAATCCTAGTTTCATTGTTGATCTGCTTGTTTCCACATTGAAATGCTTATTAAGTCTTACTAAGATAATTCAAATGGAATGCTTAATCTATAGTTTATTTTTTGTTGCTTTGTAGTAGTTTGCTCTTATTTTATGACTAGTTTCTTTTCCATTCCAAACTGTTGGCTCATTAGCAGATTTGATTAATGAGCCTTTATTGGGGGAAGAAAATCTCTGCTAGCAAAAAATAACAGGACTGGGAAGCAAATGCTGGCTTTGTGATAGACTTGTGGCTGCAGGCAGATCTTGAATAGTTGAATTGTAAAGCATGTTATGATGAAGTATTTACTGTAGGTATCACAAGAGATCTAGTAAGTGTTCCTGATGTTTTGTGATCTTCTTGGATAGAGGCTTCTTAATGCCAATTGAGTGTGTGTTCTCCAGCTTCTCAAAGTTTTGTAATGAATAGGTTTCTGGAAAAGGTGCCATAATTTGTCAAGCTGCTAAAACCACAATGAGCACGCTGCTAAATGCTGAGGTCAAACGTGAAGGAATGTATCAATGTGTATTTACAGGTACTGAAATTTGTGGTGAACATAAAGATCGTAAATGAGTTCTTACTTACTAGCTGAAATATATGAAAGAAACTTAAGACCAAATGTTAAATACCAAAATTTGTCATATTTTCTTTTTTTTTCCACTTTTTGTAATCCATACTCTGCCTAATAGGTGAATTTGACAAGTCCCTGAAATTGTCACTTGTACAGAGTGTTGCAGCTTCTTTTGCAAGGGAGTATATTTCACCTTCTGACTATGCTTTATTTAAGGATACAGTTTTGAAGCTGTGTGTAATTAGAGTCAGTTAAGGAAAATCCTGTTTCATTATCTTGCCATCAAGACTCCCACCTGAATAAAGAAAACAACATTGGCTAAAGAGGGCCCCCTGCATCCCATCCCTTTAGTATTCTTGTGGCTCCCTTAATTCAACAGGTTCTGGACATGTTCCAAGGTTCTTATATAAGCTCTGGTTTGCATATTTACTCTGTGAGCCCTCTTGACTTGCTGATTCATTTCTCCTTGTAGCAATAAATGCTGGCCCAAATCTCCCCCTTCCTAGTTCTATTGACAAGTTATGGCATGAAGTGCCTGCTCAAATGTATCTCAGGTGGTTCAGCTATAAAGGTTAAACCAGTCAGCACAAGATGTGTTTTATGTTGGCAGTGCACTTTGGGAACTCATCGTTCTGTCAGCCTGCTGTTCCCTGTAGTGCAGAAGAGGTATGGACAAGCTGTCTCGATAGGTGAAATGATTCTCAGGCCCATGGGCATTTCAACACTAAAATGTTTTAGACTGCTTTGCTGAATGTTATTTTGGTTTAAGGATTTGTGAAGGATAGTAGTTTGTCACTTAAAATGTGTGCACTGCTGACAGTCTGTCTAAAACAAGATTAGGTTATCAGAGGGTTGGCTTGAGTGGTGAGCTTCCTGGTTGTCACAGGGCCTGAATTAGATATTCTAAGGAAAACAATGTTCATCCTGGCTGCATTTAGGCAAATTTTTTAGTTCTACACAAAGGCTAGGTATTGGGAAACTCCTTCTTGTGTTGCATAAGCAGTTCTTGAATCTTATTTGTCAATTCAGCAACTAGTAAATAAAAAACTTTATATACAGTGCCATAAATGTGTATGGTGGTTTCAGAGAAAAAGTATGCAGAGAATACTTCTACCTTATTTAATTAGCATGGCGCATTCTGGCTTCCTCTTGTTCTTTCCTCTCTCCTCTTCTTTTCTAGCTACATTGTTCAGTGGAGATAGAATTAAGTGCTCACTAATGTATGCTAGCAAACTTCCTTTTGACGGTTGTCTTTGAAGGTCTTGGCCAATGCAGTTTGCTGGTTTGAGAGTATTGGTGCCTGTTTCTTTAGTTAAGATATGGCTTCTATTTCAGTCACAGACTTCATTGACTGTTTCCTCCTTTTATTTTGTTTGTTGTTGTGTGTCCGTCGACCCCCCCCCCCCCCCCCCGATTTTTTCTTAATGATGTAATTGTATACGTTATAATATGAAAGTATATTTTCCTGCTAATGGGAAGAAATGACGATGAGGCAGAAATGCCTAGTAAAATGTTTTAATTTTGATGATGTCTTAAGCAACTGTAGGGAGCTGTAATGGATGTGCCATCGTTTGTTTTTCTGCCAAAATAATTTTTTATATAAAGTACAAATCGTACAAGTTTACAAATTTAACTGCACAAGTCTATATGAAGTACAGATTTTTTCCAGTACTGTTGCTGCGTCTGGAGGATCATATAACAATAATGTGGAGAGCTGCGCAGACTGATGTATTATAGAACTCCACATCATTATGAGAAATATTGGCTGTCACTAAATAAGGACAGAAAATGGAGCAGGCTAGTTTGCGGCTAGCCAGTCTGCAAGAAGTTCAGGCCAAAGAAGTCTTGTACATGGAAAGCAAAAAAAAGTGAGTTGCTTTTGATTTGTAGGGAAGGGGTAGTATATGAAGAGTGCTGTGTATTTAGGAATATCCAATTACCATCAAGTCATTATCCTGCAGATATCATGTCCATAAAGATCTTTAGCCATCCAAGACAAACTCTCATTCTGAGGGAATTTACACCAAGACAATTGGAATACAGTAATGTATAAATGGACAAAAGGCAGGTACACAATGTTTCTGGAGGTCTAGGTGGTCGTCTGACTTTTGTCCTGCTGGTTTGCCAATGAGGACAAAGGCAGATTATGATAAAAGTGAGCTCGCTGACTAGGTAAGTGGTACAAAAGGTTTTTCTGTTGTGGAGCAGTAGCTTGGGTTTAGGGCAAAAAGAGAGAACAGATTTTTCTCCTAAGAGTAACTGGAAGTGAACAGCAGTTACAGAGGAGAGGCAAATAGAATAGGTAATAAAACATATGCAGAAAGGAAAAAACAAACTTTAGTCTGACATAAAACCAAAATACTGGAAATACTGCTCAGCAAGGATTGATGAATAATTCTAAGGATCTTTATAAAGAAAGAAGTGTTAGGTACTCAGTTTGGAAGGAAAAAAGAAAGCTTATGGTTGGTCTGTCTAGTATCACTGGAGCTTGGTAGGAAGAGTGATGTGTTTGATGGTTAAAATAGCTGCCTATAATTTAGGAAGGGCAAAGTGAGGAAAAAGGATAGTGCTATTTTGATTCAGTTAGCTTTACCTATTTACCCATTTTTGACTTCTGAGAACTCAAAAAAAAATTAATACTTGTTAATTGGTATTCTCTCTGGTAAGCCACAGTATAAATATCTTGCTACAGACCATCAAATTGCTTTTACGTACAGGATGACTAACTCCAGAAGTACAGGAAACTTAATTTTTATGTGCAAGTGGTCTTGTACTGCTAACACTAAAACATTCCTTAAAAAAAAAAGATGGATGCAGTATTCTTAGAAGTCACTGTAGAAGGATTTGGAGTTGCACCTGACATTGAAAGGTGCCAAGTAACCAACTGTATATTTAAAACCTCTTTGTATTTGATAAAGTATGAATGGCTATGAATTGCTTTTGATTGTACGTAATAAATACAAAGTTTAATCAGCAGCATTTATTTGTTCCTTTTTAAAAATAGCACTTGGAAGCCATTCAGCCAAATCATCTGTACAGAAATTCTTTTTCTACTCCAGTTTTAAAGGGAAATCAGTGAAAGGATGTTTTACTAGATGCTTAGAAAACAACCAATGTAGAACAGGGTAATACTGTAGTAGTGAAAAGTGTCCATCTCTTAATTAAATGGAGAGAAAAAAATTACAGCAAAGAGTTATGGGTTAGAAGCTAAAGACTGCAGAAAGTGAGGGGTGCAGGAAGTTTGCCTAAAATTTATTGGATGCTAACATTAGGACCACTGAGGTGCTTGAGAATGAGATAAAATATATGAAACCTTTGTTTTTTATATACTTAAGAGTTATGTTTCAGTTGCTTAGCAAAATTGGAGACTTTCATTATTGAGAAGAACTTGATCAAACTGACTCCTTTGTAGGCTTGTTCAACAGACAAGTGGTTTGTTTTTAAAACGTCTTGATCATTTAGGAAATTATTGGATTATAATCCTACAATTAATTTGGTTCAGTCTGGTTTTAGGTTACAGGATTCATATTTTCCCCCAGTATATCATGTGAAATAATGTTTTATTCTTATGCTCCCTTCCTCTCCCCCTTGAACTAGTTGCATACATGAGAAAGGAGCACTGCTTATCTTTTGCATGTGACTGTTGCTGTTTGAGGATACTTAACTGCTTGATCTGCCTGTCATTCTTGGCTAGATGGAGAAGCCTCTGTGCTCTTTTTGCTAGTACCAGGCTACGTAGAACTCAAGCCATTCTCTTGCTCAGTTTATGTGCTTATATGGCTGCTGTTGTTCCTTCATTCCTTCCCTACCTTTTGTGCTAAAATACAGACTTCAAGTAAAAAGTATTCCAGACTTATTCTAAATCTCTATTTGCAGTTACAGATGTGTTCACTTCTGCTTTGAATTTTCTAGTTAGAAAGCCTAAACACTTGTACCAGCATAACTCTACTGGTTTTATTATGCATATGTTGGTATAGATGTAATGTGTAATGCATTTTAATGTGTTTAAGAGCAGGATGGGTAAAATCAATTTTTCCCAAACAGTATGATCAACCTTTGTGATGATGTAACCTAAAGGAGTTTTAGTAAACAAACTGGAATCACCTATTATGATTCAATACAAGTGTGGGAGAGACAACAGAGTATATGTCCTTGAGGACAAGTTAAGGTGACCTAGATGGATAGAGGACCACATGATGTGGGGGTGGTGGTGGTAAATATTCGTTACCTTGATGAGCAAAGATATTTTCACATCAGCAGCCTGGTAATTGTCAGGATTTTATTTTTAAGCATTGTTGTGAAGGTGAGAGATAAGGAAGAAGATGAAGGAGTTTACAGTGAATTAATTTTATATGTGTGGCGATGCTGTCAAAAGTTGTTTTGAAAAATTGATGATGGTGACAGAAGCTAACTTTATTAACTGAAAAGTAGTCTTCCTCTTGATTCTGAATGAGAAAATAGTTTGGAAGAGTAAGTGAAAATAAGCTGCTTATCTCTCTAACGAAAAAGGGGGAAAATGGGGGTACTTAAACTAGCAACACAGTCAAGCAGCGTCCTAGAAATGATTTTTGTAGTAAGTGGTGCAGGCTGGTGTGGTTAAGGTTTTATTTTGGGTGTTGGCAGCAGGGGGGAAGTGTGACTACAGGAACTCAAGGGATATCGCAAAATGAAGTGGTTTGGACCGCTTAAAGAATCACCTTCAAGGGTATTAGCAAAAATTATTTAATAGGAATTGATAAAAGTGTGACTTCACAGAATTCAATGGCAAGGTTCACTCTTAATACATGGATGAAACATACAAAGGAAAATTAAGTTAGAAACAAACTAAAATTATGTATACAGAGACTGAGAACACAATAGGGTAAAAGAGAAACATACAAAAGAAAATTGAGTTTGAATTGATTTCTTGTGATTTGTACAGAGCTCAGGAATTTGTAAAACGTAGGGGAGACCCTCCCATTGAGTCACAAGGTTCAGAGAAGACCCCCTTGCTTTCTAAACTCCTGTCAGAGTCTAGGTGCAGCTGGATCAACTCCTAGTCCCAGACTTGGTCAACAGTTTATATCTGAAGGGATTACGAGTATAATAGCAGCCTTAGATTGATTCACAGTTGAATAAAGTTCACAACAGTAACTTACGTATAGATTTGAAAAGCAATATTTGTAGTAGACTTGTTATAGAATATTCAGGTTGGTACACACACACATGCACAAAGACACTGAAAGGTGTGTATATAAGCAAGTAAAAGAGATATACCTGTTAAAAAATTCCCCCGAGTTCAGTGAAAATGTTCACATCAAATGCTTTGGCATTGTTTTGAGTTTGTGTGGCAGGGTTGTGGTAGAGGGGGGGAGCTGCAGGGGTGGCTCCTGTGAGAAGCTGCTAGAATTTCCCTGGCTCCAAGTTGGACCCACCTCTGGCCAAGGCCAAGCCCAAGCCCATCAGTGATGGTGGTAGTGCTTCTGGGAGAACAGATTTAAGAAGGTGAACCTGCAGTGGAAAGGGGAGTGGGATGTGAGAGAAACCCCTCTGCAGACAGTGAGGTCAGTGAGGAAGGAGGGGGAGGAGGAGCAGGGGAGGAAGGGATGTCCCTGCAGCCCGTGGTGAGACAGCAGGCTGTCCCCCCCAGCCCATGGAGGGGAGCGGGGGAGCAGATGCCCACCTGCAGCCTGGGGAGGACCCCACACTGGAGCAGCATCTTCAGATGCCCCCGAAGATGGCCATGACTCTATGGGAAAACCCGCACTGGAGCAGTCTGTGCCTGATGGACTGCAGTCCATGGAAAAGACCCACGCTGGAGCAGTTCATGAAGGACTGCAGCCCGCAGGAAGGACCCACGTTGGAGAAGTTCATGGAGAACTGTCTCCTATGGGAGGGACCTCACGGTGGAGCAGGGGCAGAGTGAGGAGTCCTTCCCCTGAGGAGGAAGGAGTGGCAGAGACAAGGTGTGATGAACTGATCCCAACCCCCATTCCATGTCCCCCTGTGCTACTGGTGGGAGGAGGTAGAGAAAATCAGGAGTGGAGTTGAGCCTGGGAAGGAGGGAGGGGTGGGGGGAAGGTGTTTTAAGGTTTGGTTTTACTTCCCATGATCCTGTTTTGATTTGATTGGTAGTAAATTATAATTATTTCTTTTTTCCCCCAAGTAGAGTCTGGTTTTTGCCCATGGCCATAATTGGTGAGTGATCCCTCCCTGTCCTTTTTTTGACCCATGAGCTTTTCTTCATATTTTCTCCTCCTCATCTTATGGGGCAGCGAAGGAGGAATGATTAAGCAGCTTCGTGGCGCTTTGTTGCTGGCTGGGCTTAAACCATGACAGGCATCTTTCTCAACAGGCAAAGGGTCGAGCCTCAAGGAGTGAAGGGTGTCAGCCCACGTCCTGCTGGCTTTCAGCGGCAGACCCCTGATCTTTGCAAACTGAAGAGTTTGCAAGCTCTGAGAAGTGTCCCACTCAGAGGGAAATGCTGGTCGCAGCCTGCTGTGGTCCAGGAGAGGTCAGAGGGTCTCACCTAGTACTGCTGTTTATAGGTTCGTGAAATGATTGGCTTTAGTCATCAGCAAATTACTGGGATTGCAGTAGCACTGGTACCATTTCACATGAGCTGCGATTCAGATAAGGAAGGCTCCAAGGCTGTCAAAGAATGACTTAAGATGCAGAGATGGGATGTTCCAAGGCTGTCAGGAGAGGACTGAGATATGTCCCAAGGTTGTCAGGAAATGACTAATTATCCCTACTCCTGCACCCAGCCTCTGCCAGGCAACAGGAGTCCTTGGTACAGTCAGTGCAGCTCCCTGTCTTAGTCATGCAAGAGTTCCTGGTACGGTCAAGGGATGTTTAACCTCCCAACTCATTACACTTATGCTGAGGCCTAGTGAGCCTTCCAAGTTCACGTGTCAACCCAGAGAGGGGGAAGAAATGCACCACCACAAGGGAGAAACAACTGAGGAGAGTTGTGCGTCAGAGTAACAGGCAGGTACTGATGATTTCCACAGAATTAATCAACGCATGTGATAAGAACATTTGTTGGTTGAGATTAAGTTTTGGTTTTATATGCACTGAATTTAAGTAGGCAGTCCCCAGAGGGTGCTCATCATCTAGAGCTTTCCTGTGAGATGGAAGAGTGTCGGGGATACTGTGGTGTTAGAAAGGTGGGGGAAGAGACTTAAGGTGGAAAACAACAATAAAAGAGAGGAAGAAGCAAAAGAGTGGAGAGGAATGGGCTAACCACCAGCACAAGAAATCACAGTGGAATGGATGAGGAAGCAAAAGAGATGATTCTTTAGGGGCTCTTGCCTTCACTGAAGACTTTTTCATTGGAAGGATCACCTGTAGAGCAGTACTAGGGTCTTTGAGAAACCTTGGACTGATAGGAGCCATTAGCAACCCAATGAAGTTTTTCTTCTTCCCTTTTTATATGTCTTTCCTTATTTTCCTTTTTATTCCCATACCTCTTAGAGAGAATTTTGACTAAGAGTAAAGGCTATTCTTTTGAATTTCCCTCGTTTTGATGCACCTCAGCTGTATTTTTCTTTACATGTGCATTTAAACCAAACAACTGATTGGAGATAGAGATGTGGTTTCTGTAGGGAGAAGTTACCCAGACATTTTTACATCTAGCAAGATTTAAATATAAGACTCATTAGTCTTAACTAATGGGTGTTAGATAAATTGGTTAAGCTCTGTCTCAGTGTTTGCTATTGTGGGTTTAGATACTGGAATGCCAGGTCTAATTGAAGCTGTTAAGAATGTTTTTTTTTAACTGGAGCACTAATAGCACTATTGCTATCTAACTGCTAGTGCTCATTCTGGTCTCTGTTTTTATAGAACATGTTGTAGCATTTATTCTCAGCCCAGTCTCTTCTTGGTGTGAACACCAGGCAACTGTTAACTTCAAATGTGTTATTCTCTAATTTGTATAGTTTTATGGGAAAATGGGACTACATACGTTGTCATAGAGCACATGCATTAGAACTGTGTTGAATGATTTTATTCATGACATTACCAGTCTGTCTCAGTTCTGATCCTGTAATGGTATTAAAATGAAAGCTGGTATTTAGAACAGAATTAGTCCATTAATCTCACTACTGAGATTTTTTTCCGTACTAGAAAAAAATTTTAATGCTTTTTCAGCCACTAACAGAGATGACTGACATGTTAAAAATCAACTGCTGGAAAAGGTTGATTTTTTTTTTCCCCAGCTGCAGTGTCTTATTGCTAGACAGAATATTGCATAGAGATATCATCTAATGCAGTTTAATAAATGTCTATTTTTCTGTCTAAGAATTTAGAATTTGGTAATCTGCAGATAAACAGGTGATTTGCTTTATTGCTATGAAAGCTTTAAATACAGACTTAATTGTTTTGTCCAGATTTTTTTATTGGCTTGTTGGAGAATATGTGGAAGAGCCAGAATAATTGATTTTAGATTAGATTAAGTGGATATCAGGTTGTTTTTAGAGCTCACATCCAGTTGTTTCCTTCTTCACTTAGAAGTGAGAATGTAGCTGTATCTAAAAACCAAAAAACCTCCATTGTTTGGCTATTGGATCTAATAATGCATTTCATACATTACTGGAAGATACTGTGAACTGGAATGGGCAACTGCAGTAAAAAGGATTTTGGAAGATGCATGAATATAATTTTCAAAATGCATTTTAGGGCATGCAGTTCGGTAGCACTTCTATCAATATGTGAAGGACACATTCTTCCAGGCAGTATATTTCTCCAGGATGACCCTTCAAAGAATGAGAAATTGGGAATAAGGAGAAACCTACTGCTGATTTGCAGACTACGCACAAACAGCAGTTTCTGCATGTTACACTTAAGCTGTGTTAGTCTAGATTAAGTTTAATAAAAAGCCATGAAGAATTGAGGCAAAACAACCCTCACTACAATGTAATTATCAGAGGGGACACAGCAAACTTGTATTCTGTTCGCTTCCAGACACTGCCATCTTCTACCTAGGGTTTTAAATAACAATGGTGTTCTTGTTTTTTCAGATTCAGAAGCTATCTCTGCATTGGTTACTTCAATCTGCAGAGTTGGTGTTTTTTTGACAGAAAAAACTAGGACTATTTTCCAATCAGTTGAATTCAGCATATTATTTTCCTTAAATTTTCTTGTGAGCTGGGGATTAATTACCTTGCAGCTCTGCGATTTTAAATTATAGAAATCTTTATTACCTTAATTAACTGTTTGCCTTTTAGTTCAGGTGGCTTGTGGTCCTGGACTGTTTTTGTGTGTTACCAGAAGATTGTTATCCTGTTACGTAGTAAAAACCCAGGGGGATTTTATAGCTCCATTCCATCCATGAAACAAATCACTTCTAGAACAGTATTTGCAGAATATAAATTAGCTTGCAACAGGGGTTTGGATAGCTTTAAATTATATGGTAAAAAGTGACAATCTGCTCCTTCATCATTGGTTCTCGGGCAGGTAGTGAGGAGATCTGACAGCAAGCCAAGCCTTAGTGTTTAGAAGTTGGCTCAAACCATGAGATTAAGCAGCAGCATTAGTCTTTTCAAGAGTAATGTGATAATGTCACAGAGAAATGGATCATACCTCAGTGGCAGATGGTGCATGCCTGTGTGAAGTGTAAGACTAAAAATACATTTTGGTTTGACGTTGTGTATGTTTAGTCACAATCAGTAGCTGTTGTGGTTAGTTGTGAATTTAATATCAATTCAAACAGGAAACTTCAACTTCCAGTAAGACACCTTTTCAATTGCTCATAGCTTATTAAAAAATTTTAATACTGGACACTTGCCTTGACAATATATCCATACTTCAAATCAGTGCATTTTTGAAAATTCATCTCTGATTCTGCTTTGTTCCTGCTCCACTATCTAATTCCTGATTTGAATATAGAAGTGTATTATTCCTCCTGGTGTCTTCCTTTGTTATTGTTTATAGAGAACACTGACATTCAAGAATTGATCTTCCTAATGTGCATATGGGATGAGTTAATGATGTACTGTTATGACAGTGAATTGATGTGCACAATAATTGGTAGCTGAAGCTATAAAAAGTATCTGACAGTTCTTTTTTCCTTTAAACTGACTGAAACAAACAATAACACCCTAATATTTTGTATCACTTTGTATGTTAAGAGCACAGCTGAGGTTAATTTAATTCATAGCTATGAATGTTTACCAATTTCTCAAGCAAGTTCTCCATTACTAATTGTGCCTGTAATCATACTGGTCAGTGATGTCTCCTAATTCGACTTTGTAAAGCAGTGAGGAACAAAATAAATGTAGAAGGAAGTAAAAGGTTCATAATAGCAATTGTTAATTGGAAAGTTATGCCTGCACATGTGTGTGGGGGAAAATGACATCTAAAAATAGATTTAAGTGTTGCTCGACTAGCAGCACTCACCCCTGCCCTGGGAGGAAAGGGAACTCAGGAATTTACAAAGCCAAACAATGACTTGGCTGGTAGAGTGAGGTCTATAATTAAGTATACAATTATAGCAACTGTTTGCTGTTAGTTTCTGCTATTTTTGAAACAATTTTAATTTGAAATCTCCATTATGTTATAAAATTGTGTGTTTGAAATATGGGAAATGTAAAAGATTCATCCAGTTCCTAATACCTATTTTCTAACCTATTTCTGACAACTGCTAGGTGGTTATTGGTTCTAACAATTTAGTATTTTATACATAATTTGATAAAATTAAAATATAAAGCCTCAGCTGGTTAGTTCAAACTGTGTTGCAGAATCTCCTGGACTAGCCAGTAGCAATAAAAGGCCACAGGCACAAGACAAATTCATGCATTTAGAGTGCCACAAACGTTCACAGATTTATAAAATTTGCAGTCTACATTCTGTCTATGTCTAGGTTTCTGCTGCAGCACGTATCCACAACCTTCTGTATTTCGGTAACCTGAAACAGCTCTAGGATCCAATTTTGTGCATAAGCTGTGACATAACTGACAAAGCATCTGCCTGATACAGGAGGTATATTGAGAGTATATCTGTCTGCCTAGGTTTTTAATGGGAGAAATATACCACCTTTATTGTTCTTAGTAATGGGATATAAGTAATTGGTTGTTCTTCTGGGGTGTTGGAAACCTATACCTAACTGTTGTGCAAGAGGACTTGAATCTCAGGTCATTTATTTTTTAGGTCAGGAGTGCACAGTCTGTGACAGTCTTGGTGTCATTCAGATGGATGACTCATCCTGCAACTTGTTTGCTTACGTTTCACAAGTTGCTGTTGGTAAATTCAGTATACAGTTAAATATTGTGCCCAAAATCTTTGCCAAAGGTTCTTATTCGCTGTGCTTTCTCTCATGCTTGGTAGTAGTACTCACTTAGTATCTAGATCACTTCTGTCTTCTTCATGCTAAGTAGTTAACACGTTATCTGTGTTAATGAGTCAGCATCTACTTAATGCAATATTTAGCCAATCACTCCTTGCTCACAGAAGTGTGGGTGTTGAGTGTCACAAGCATTTTATGCATGCCTATGGTTACTATAAGACATGGTACCCTATTTCTTAAGTACTGCACAAGTAAAATTAGATATGTCCCTCCCCGAGGTATTTCAATATCTAATAAAAGATGTGAGTGTGATGAAGTAGAAGAAGGAAAAGGGTTTATGTGATGAATGGCAGTACGGAAAAAGAGATAAGGGTTGTGATAATAGCATCATACAAGTTAACCACCTATTTCATTTAGATCAAATGTGTCCTTTCTAGAAATGGTGGTATTCATTGTGGTGTAGTTTAGTATGTGCATATGACTCAGTTTCGTGTTCTTAATTACAAATCTTGCTACTGATTGAATTAGTATATTTGTCTCTTAAGTATTCTTATTCTCTTAGTCATTTGTTTCCCAAATTTTCCACATTCCTTTTCTTTCCCATCATCAGTCTCTCTTGTGCTGCTGTGAATGAGCACATTTGCTGTGGCTAACAATAATAGGCCTATAAAGGATCTGACCATTTGGAGCTGTCACTGTGTAGAATCCATGTGCTGGTGGGAAACTCCTAAGAATGGAGGGGAGAAAAAGGGTGAAAAGGGAGGGGGTCGCATAGGAGCAAAGGGTCATGGATTTGCAGCCTCTCTTGTTATTCCGAGTGCTCATGTCACATTGTTTGTGGTGCTAATTGGCCTCCTGATGTGATGTAGGTATGTCTAGTCCTCTCTAAAGTTGTTGTCAATTCTGTAGTAGCAGTGGAAATGTTTGAAATGGTTGAAGCTTGGGAGAGAGTTGTCATAACTTACAAAGAATGAGGGTTTTTTGCTTTTTCTTCTTAATTCCTAGATTGAGTCAAGTTGGATTCTTTGTATTACCACTAACAACAAAGCTTCCTCAGGCTTAACTAGACCTTGGTGTGTAGCTTGGCACAGCTACTCACTTCTAGTCAGTGAGTTAGCACAAATGTCACTTAGAGAAAAGTAATGTGGTAAAGAATTGTGACAGTGCATGGGATGCAGACTGTTAGTGTTCTGAGACCTGCTGGTTTGGTGGTCCCTAAGCGTGGTCTGTGACGTCAAGGTAAATAGTCCAGGAAGCCATATCTCCTTGATCGAAGATATCAGGTAATTTTTTGTTGTGCATGGTTTGTTTCTTGTTAATCGAAGTTCAGATACTGCTGTGTTGTGTACTACAGAGACAAGAAACAAGTTGATGTGAAAATAGATCACTAAACCTGTTTATTTTGTGTTTAAAAAGCCTATATTAAATAAATACAGTGTTTAAGGATGCCTGGTGTTTTAATATTTCAAATGCTTGGTTTTAAAGCCTTCCTAAAATTCTTAATTTTTAGCATAAGATTGGAGTATAAAATCAGTGTCATGTCTCTATTTTCTCTGTTTTTCATTCCTAGCTTGGTCTCTGGTTGTTTGAACTAATGAAATGACATCACAGTAACAGAACCAGTAAATGTCAGTAAAGCCTTAAGCAGAATTATTAGCAACAGTATATAGCAACAATTTAATACTCCTCACATTTACTGTTTTGCAAAGCAGCCTTAGTCTATAGAAATTATAATTTGCAAGTCCAAACACTGAATCTACTTCGGTGGAATGTATTTGCTACCTCCTCTAAAGTAGAAATAATTTCCAGCTAAATAGTTATTTCTCTAATTTCGTTTCCATCTATCGATATAAGCCATCTTGGTTCTATAAAGGGATTTTCCTGATACTTTTATTTTCACAGTAGGAAAGGATACTGGAATTACTGTGAGATGAATCATTGTATATCATGAATTCATGAATGATTGATTCAATGTGTGATTGTTCAGCTGCTTTAGTAAGACTTGGAAAAAGAGTATCTCAAATAGCAATTGCATTGACTACATAATTTTGCTAGAGTGGAGGCACAGAAACATATATCTCCATGGTTCACAAAAAGCACTAAATCTCAGCTTCCTCCCCTGGAAATGTTTCCAAATAAGCCAACTAACCTGCTTTCTGTTGTACATACTGACATTGACCTTAACTCAAAAGTAGCTTCTGACTTTGTTGGATCAAATGTTGAAGTTGGCCCTGATTGTGGTAGTGTTAGTGGGTTGGACCACATGACTTTGAGAGGTCCCTTCCAACCTCCGTCATTCTGCAATTATAATTATTTGGGGCAAACAGTGGAAAACACTGCTCTATCTTGCTGCTTGTAGGGGGAATATTTGACTTAAAGGTAATTAAAAGTCTCAATATGATTATCTCATCTGCAACACCTAGGCCTTCTGATGATGTGGTAGATATAATAGTTTATGGTTAATAACAATGTTATATTTTGTTCTTAGTATAGAAGAACTTTTCAGAGCATACATGCTGAGGCTTATGCTTTGAGAAAAAGGCATCTTGATTCATAAATGATTCCTTTCAGTTTTAAGAGTTGAGAAACTCCTCCTATCTGGTGTGCATGCATTATAGCAGTTTTTCACTGGTGAGATCAAACTCAGACATATTGGTCATTTCTCCACTAATTGCACTACTATAAAGGGAGATTTTGAACCCCAGGCAGTTTTTCTATATCTAGGTATGTTTGTTTTGTTGCAAAACCATGCTTCACACTCAGAACACTTACACAGGGAGAGTTTTTGTAGCTATAACCACACAGATGAAAGAAATAATTTGGAAATAGTTTCTTTAAAAAAATTGAGGTCAAATTTTATTGTGGTTTAAGCCCAGCTGGTAACAAAGCACCAGGAGGTAGCTTGCTCACTCCTCCCCCCGGTGGGATGGGTAGGAGAAAATATGAAAAAAAACACTTGTGGGTCAAGAAAAGGACAGGGAGGGATCACTCGCCAATTATGGTCACTGGCAAAACCCAAACTCAACTTGGGGGAAAAAAACCCAAACCAAAATCAATTTAATTTATCATTCAAATCAAAACAGGATAATGCGAGGTAAACCCAAATCTTAAAACACTTTCCCTCCCGCCCCACTCCTCCCTTCTTCCCGGGCTCAACTCCACTCCTGATTTTTCCTATGTCTTCCCCCTCAGCAGCGCAGGGGGATGGGGAATGGGGGTTGGGGTCAGTTCATCACACCTTGTCTCTGCTGCTCCTTCCTCCTCAGGGTGAGGTCCCTCCCATGGGAGACAGTTCTCCATGAACTTCTCCAACATGGGTCCTTCCTGCAGGCTGCAGTTCTTCACAAACTGCTCCAGCGTGGGTCTTTTCCATGGGCTGCAGTCCTTCAGGCACAGACTGCTCCAGTGCAGGCTTTCCCATAGAGTCACGGCCATCTTTGGGGACATCTCCCTGCTCCAGCGTGGTGTTCTCCCTGGGCTGCAGGTGGGCATCTGCTCCCCCGCTCCCCTCTATGGGCTGGGGGGGGACAGCCTGACATCTCACCACGGGCTGCAGGGGCATCCCCTCCTCCCCCGCTCCTCCTCCCCCTCCTTCCTCACTGACCTCGCTGTCTGCAGAGGGGTTTCTCTCACATCCCACTCCCCTTTCCACTGCAGGTTCTCCTTCTTAAATCTGTTCTCCCAGAAGCACTACCACCATCGCTGATGGGCTTGGCTTGGCCTTGGCCATAGGTGAGTCTGACTTGGAGCCAGGGAAGCTTCTAGCAGCTTCTCACAGGAGCCAACCCTGCAGCCCCTCCCAAACTACCAAAACCTCAGCATACAACCCCATTGCAAATTCACAATCTTAATTTATGCCTTGAAGACCCTTTTTTGACCAGCTTCCCTAAGAGGAAGCAATCAAAAACAAAATTCAGCAGATCTGATTATCTGTGTATGTGCAGGTATGAATGTGTTTCCTTAAATGTCTTGTCCAAAAGTGCTGTTATGATATCGTAAGTAATGAACAAAGTTTCATTTTGCTATCCTGTAGCCTTTTCATTCAGTTTTAAGATAATTAGAAAAATCTCTAGTAGAACTGTAGATACTCTGGCAAAACAACGAAACTTATAATATTAAAATACAATTTGTATAGCAAGTAGCCAGTCAGGGACATATAGAAGTGCCTTTTCCATTCCATTGTTATTGATGAGCATACCCATATCCCTTGGCAGAACACTTCTCAACTGCATGTCCCCTGCAGTATATCAAGAGTGTTGCCAAATACAGGTTATTTGGGGGCATGCTGGAAGCAAATGTGAATCTTCGTGTGATTACTGAGAATGTGCCATCAGCTGTCCTCTTCCTGTGTTGGAGGATTCTGGTTGTCAGCAGCTGTGACAGCATTGGTGCTAGGAGGTAACAAAACCTCAAGTAGGTCAGTCTCACCGCTTAAGGTAATATAGCATAATTAACACCAGGTGCCCACCAAAGCTGCTCTATCACTCCCCCCCTCAGCTGGACAGGGGAGAGAAAACAGAATGAAAGGCTCTTGGGTCAAGGTAAGGACAGGGACATATCACTCACCAATTACTGTCATGGGTAAAACAGACTCTACTTGGGGAAAATTAATTTAATTTATTACCAATCACATCAGAGTAGGGTAATGAGAAGTAACACTAAATCTTAAAGCACCTTCCCCCCACCCCTTCCTTCTCCCCACCCCTTCCTTCTCCCCAGGCTCAACTCCACTCCTGATTTTCTCTACCTCCTCCTGCCCAGCAGCGCAGGGGGACGAGGAATGGGGGTTTTGGTCAGTTCATCACACCTTGTCTCTGCCACTCCTTCCTCCTCAGGGGAAGGACTCCTCACTCTTCCCCTGCTACACTGTGGGGTCCCTCCCATGGGAGACAGTTGTCCATGAACTTCTCCAACATGAGTCCTTCCTGCAGGCTGCAGTTCTTTACAAACTGCTCCAGCATGGGTCCCTACCACAGGCTGCAGTCCTTCAGTCACAGACTGCTCCAGCATGGGTCCCCCGTGGGGTCACAAGTCCTGCCAGCAAATCTCCTCCAGCATGGGCTCCTCTCTCCATGGGTCCACAGGTTCTGCCAGGAGCCTGCTCCAGTGTGGGCTACCCACAGGGTCACAGCCTCCTTCAGGCACCCCCCTGCTCTGTTGTGGGGTCCTCCACAGGCTGCAGGTAAAAATATCTGCTCCACTATGGAGCTCCATGGACTGCAGGGGGACAGCCTGCCTCACCATGGTCTTCCCCACAGCCTGCAGGGGAATCTCTGCTCTGGCGCCTGGAACACCTCCTCTCCCTCCTTCTTCACCGACCTGGCGGTCTGGAATTTGTTTCTCTCCCATGTTCTCAATCCTTTCTGCCTCTGCAGTTTCTGTTGTGGAGCAACTTTTTCCCCTTTATGAATACGTTATCCCAGAGGCACTACCACCATCACTGATGGGCTCGGCCTTGGCCAGTGGCGGGTCTGTCTTGGAGCTGGCTGGCATTGGCTCTATTGGACATGGAGGAAGCTTCTAGCAGCTTCTCACAGAAGCTGCCCCTGTAGTCCCCCTGCTACCAAAAGCTTGCCATGCAAACCCAATACAAACTTGTCCACCCAAGACCACTGGAAAGATAGTGCCACTCTTGAAGCTTGTCAGGTTTTCATTAATGAGACAATCCATGCAGCAGAGATTGAACCAAAGCCAGACATTTTAGAGGCAAGGAAAGAAACAAAAGTAACAAGAAACAGTGAGACATGGTGACAGCATCTGCTTCCAGGAAAAACAAGATGCACTCTGTCATGAGAATGGTCTCTGAATCCTTTGTGTCTTCCTGGTCTTCCCCTCTTGCCCATCCTGGTTCCCCAGTGTGGGAATCCAAGATTAACTAAACTGTCTGTGGTCTGCAGACCTTTCGATTTTGTGCAAAATGTCTGTTTGATTTCAAAAGGTATGCCATCTAGAGATAAATATTTTGCCAGCTGTGTTTATCTTTTATTTCCTCAATCAAGATCATATGGTATTCTTTTTTTCAAATCTTGCTCACTGTAAGGCATGCATTTCTCACCTGTGTAGCAGGCTGTGATTGAATAGGAATCTTGCCAGTAACCACTGACAATAAAACTTCTTTATTGTTGTTGTGTATGAAATGATTGTGCACATCTGTGTATACTCCCCTGATACTTAATAAAAATATTGTGCTTATGGGTATCCTTGTGCAGGCAAAATCTCCTTCACTGAGGATAGTGATGCTGATTGTGTGTACAGTTGCACTTCTGTGGCATGCCTCTGAACCCTTCATCTTCCTGGTCCCTGTTCCAAAAGGAAAAAAACATAACTCACCTCATTGGCCTGAAATTGATCTCGGTTTACAAGATAGATTTTAGTGCTGCAGTATGAGATCTACTTCTGCTTAATGTGCATCTCTGTTATGGATAATTTTGATAAATCTAAAGTCTTTTTAGCTAAACATACTTTCTTACTGAATGTGAGTAGATATTTAAGAGCAAGCATAGATAATCTGGCTTCTTCTTAATATTTCTTCAAATAATTCAGTGTTTTACTGTTTTCACTATTTAAAATAGAGGGTGGTTTTCATGGGCTGAAGGCTGCCTGAAATGTCTCTGAAGCAAGCAATTTTTAAGATATTTATTTCCAACCCTTCCTTAAATGAAGAGCATAAGTGTTGTGATTTCCCTGCCTTTTTTTTTTTTTTTTTTTAAACAGACTGGAGAAAGTAAAAACTGCCTGGGGGTTGTTCACTGTCATTCAGTGTACTGAAGTATAACCTTATTTCCTGATTTGTTGCTTGAAAGTTTGCCACTGGTGTTCTGGGTTCATCAATAGCTGTTCAGAGTCTTCCAATAAGCAGTTGAAAGAATGATGAGGATTTGAGGTGAAATGTGTGAAAATTAAAATAAGATTTATTGAGTCAATTGCAGGCCTCGCTCATCTAAAACCAGTGGTAAGCTGAAACTGAAATACTTGGAGATGTGAGCAGCAGCCTCCAGGGTGCAGTAAAGTGATCAGAACAGCTGCACTGGAGCAGACCAGCAGTCCATCTGGCAAGCATTTTCTAGCAGCAGTTGAGTTATACCCCAGGAAGGGTAAGAGCAGGAGGAACACATGCAATAGTTCCTCCAAGTACTCTCCCCATATCTTAAGCTGAGCATTAGGGCTCTTCTGCTCTACTTTTTTGGTTGGAGGAACCTGACAGATATTGAGCCTCAGTCTGATGTGGTTGATACCATGTGCTAGAGCACATGAGGGTTAAATAAGATTTCATTAGGTATTTTTACCTTGAGGGTAATTTATCACTAGTCATCTAAAGCACCTGTTACTGTTTGTGCAAAACAAGTAGGAAAGTGGTGATGTGAGCTAGTTGAGGTCATGGTGCGTAGTTACCTTGGGCTCTTCGGAATACCCTTGTCTATTTTCTTTGAGAGTTTGTTGTTCTTTCCTGCAAACTGGACCTGGCAATGTGGATGTGTGGAAGCCTGGTAGGTACCTGCTATTGGAAACTCATCTGTGCTTACAGTTGTAGTTACAGCACACTCTTAGCTGTTCTTTTCCAGTACAGGCTTCAGGTTATCTGACTCAATGTCAGAGTTTCAAGTGACATTAAGGTAATATCGTTTGCAGTGAGTTCATTGTTCTTGTCTCATTCTGTAACTGCTGTCTTCTGTTCAGTGTATAGCTGTGTAAACTCCAAAGCAGAATGACCTGAAATATCCAGGTGGTGGTGTGTATTCCTCCCCCGAAGCACACACATCCCACTTGCTGTATTATCTCCTCTGGATGGTTGGGATTGGATGAGTTCCTTGTACTTGATTTGGAAGTCTGTAAACAGTTCATGATTTGGTAATTTCTCCCTGCCACTGGATTTTATTCTTCTGGGCATTTCAACAGAGGCAGCCTAACAGGTGTCAGGAAATGATGCAAAAGTAATCCCTTTTGGTTTGTTGTTTTTGTGATGATTATGGACCTAGCTATTTCTTTGATCATTTTTCTAGTCCGAATGCTCCGCCTGCAAAGTCTTGACCTTACAACTTTTTCTTTCAGAGACACAATCACCTGACTGTCCAGCTGTCAGATCCAGCCCTGCACTATCGTATTCTCTGGATTAATTCTGCTTATCTTAGCAGAGCTATTGCAAACTTGCCTTTCTTCTGTTTGGGAGCTTGTGTACAGTGCCTCTGAACAGCTTTCGTAAAGATTAGTTTTTCAGTAGGAGCAAAGCACTGTGGGAAAGGAAAGAAGCATACAGCCATGGCAGTTTGACATACTTTTTCCTAAGAACCCAGGTTTCAGAATCTGGTTTGATCCTTGCTGTCTTTCTTGATCTTTTTAATTGTCTTGAGTACTGCTGTTCTGTATTTCTGAGGCTGGATAAAGTGATAGAGGCTTTTTTTCAGGAGGAAACTTGAAAGACTTGAGGCTTTAATATTACTTTTACCTATATTAATTTTTCACTTTGCTATTTACATGCCCTGGTTGTCCTTCTATTGCAAATAAATGAACAGGTTTATGCAGTACGGTGCATTGGAGTCCATTTGGTATGAATGCAGAAGCTGGCACCAGTGACTCCTGAATGAGGAATAGGACATGTAACGTGTGAAAGTTGGTTATAGTGCAATCCTGTTGTGGCAGTCGTGACTTCAGAGGACATCATTGTTCTGTGGTTGTACTGCTGCTTGTTTCTTACCCCAAACCAAGGAACTTCAATTCCTCCTGCAACAATTTTTATTTTAATCCGTTTAAGGAATTTTTTGAGGACACATTGTCCTGGTTTTGGCTGGGATAAAGTTAATTTTCTTTCTAGTAGCTGGTATAGTGTTATGTTTTGGACTTAGTATGAGAATAATGTTGATAACACACTGATGTTTTCAGTTGTTGATAAGTAGTGTTTATATATAAAGTCAAGGATTTTTCAGCTTCTCATGCACAGCCAGCAAGAAGGCCGGAGGGGCACAAGAAGTTGGGAGGGGACACAGCCAGGACAGCTGACCCAAGCTGGCCAAAGGGGTACTCCATACCATGTGACGTCATGTCCAGTATATAAACTGGGGGGAGTTGGCCTGGGGGGACAGATCGCTGCTCGGGAAGTAACTGGGCATCGGTCAGTGAGTGGTGAGCAATTGCATTGTGCATCACTTGTTTTTGTACATTTCAATCCTTTTATTACTATTATTGTAATTTTATTATTATTATTGTTCTCATTACTTTCTTCCTTTCTGTCCTATTAAACTGTTCTTATCTCACCTTTTTGTTTCCTGATTCTCTCCCTGATCCCACTGGGTGGGGGGTAGTGAGCGAGCAGCTGTGTGGTGCTTAGTCACTGGCTGGGGTTAAACCACGACACACATTTATGATGATTTTATGATGGCATGATTCTCCTTTTCATTGGAAAGAAATGAAATACGGTTCCATTTATAAGTAAATCCTTTGAATGAAGATACTACCTGTGCTTCTACCTGTGCTCCCCACAACTGAAGTTTTTTTTTCTAGGTACTAGAAATTTGACACATTATGCTCTGCCTGACTCAGCTTCTTAGCTGTTCTACGTGACTCCATGCTCAGTTAGATGACCAATCCTGACCATAGTGACATTTAATTCCTCTGAAGATATGTTCTCCTTTTGACTTTGTTGGAGGCAAAATTTATCCTTTCCATAGGTCCAGCCACTAATTTTGAATGTGTTCAGTCAAATGCACTGGATGTTTTTGTTTATAATTGTTCCACTTCAGTGAAGATAGCGTCAATGATCTGATATGCCTTATTAAATGTTCTGCAACTTTGTGAAAAATTTCTAATGTTAATGATGCAGAAGCATGCTTGCTTCATGTTCTGTTAATTTCTGATGTATTTTTTCTTAACTTTCTTCAGAATTGTGCGCAAGAGGTGTCTAATATAAGAGATTTAATAATACCGCAACTAAAAATGGAGTAGAAATGAAACAACTTTGTAGACAGAATGCTATAAAATAAAAACTAAAGTTGCACAAAAAGCAACGTTTTGTACTATGTACACACACAAAATAATCTACCCCAAAAGTATATATGTAACTTTTACTGTCTTGGAAGTCTTTCAAGTTCTCTGAAATCTTTAAGCTGCTGTTCACACACATGTACAGCTTTTCTTTTTAAAAAACAAAACCATAACTCTGACAGCAAAATAAATATCCAATACAATAAAATATCAGTTTGTTCTTATCTGGTAGGAATAGAGTGGACTAATTTTTGTACCTTTGTCTTAAACAGAATGTTGGCTTTGAAAGCTCAGGGAAGAAGCAGCAGGGAGAAAAAAGTAACACAGTGGTAAGTACGTGTTTTGTTTTTTTTTCCTCTGGACCAACTGCACAGTATATTAAAATAGAAATCCTCTTCTTTATTCATATGTTGTAATAACCACCTTCAAAGCACTTGAATTTTATTCTGCATCATCTCTCATGTTATTCTGAAGGCAATTTTTTTCAGTTATAAGTATCTGTTGAAGAGCCAAGTGAATGTTAATATATTTACATGTAATTGTGCACATATGTAGAAAGGCCAATATATGGGAAACTAAGTTGCAGGAAAATAAATCTGTTTTAAAGCTCAGTGTCCATTATTGAATGTTTTGGCTTGTGGAGCTTTAGCATTTTATACTGCTTTTTAAATTATTTTTTTTTTAGTTCTCGGGAAAGATAAGCATGCTTTTTAAAAACTTGGATAAAAGATGCTTGAAAAAAATGCTTTGAATGCTTATTGGGCCTCTTACTGTCTTTCTTTCTGGTTTGCTGATCTAAAGCCTAGGCGAACATCACATCGAATCATTTCTCTCTTACTGGTGTATTAACATTCTTTAGCTAGAGAGCATACTTAGAATATGAAAAGTATTAAGAAGCCAAATGAAGTTCAATTTTCTGTTCAAAGATCTATGGAAAAGCAACACATGCTCAGAATCAGCTTTTTTCTTTATTAAATTATGCCAGTGCAGATGGCACTAAGTTGCTTTTGCCTCATATTGTAAGGTTTTCTAGAGGCAAGTATTTCTCATTAATAAAAAGGATGACCAATAGAATATTTTTTGTTCAGAACTCTATGAATTTCCATGGAGGAGTTGTTATTGCATACTCCCCCCACGAAAAAATCCCCAACAACATATGCCAGCAGCTTCCATCTGCTCTAATTTTATTAATAGCGCTGCTCAGATTTTGGAAATGCTAATAAATATTGACACTTCAGTGACTGTAATTTTGCAAGTTACTATAAAATACTACTTTAAACCATACAAAATATTCTGCATATTTTATCTGGCATTGCTACAAGCAGCACATACTTAAGAAGATAGAAGCATGTGCACATGCTTGCATGTTCCAGCCTTTTGTGTAGCCTACGAGGCTGTAGGCTTTATGTGCTTTGGCATTCTCCACTGAGCTAAGAAACTGTGCTGTTGCCGCACTACCTCAGCTGTGCTTACTGCTCCATAAGGTTTGTTGCTTCCTATGGGCAAATGACTAGCAATGCCTCTTCCCTTCACTTCCTCTTTGCTGGTTCATCTCTTTTGACTATGTTGTTACAACTGGAGAAATTAAGACAGTATTGCTTCCTTTCTGTTTGAATAGATGTTGAGAGTATGAGATACACAGCATTTACTCATACAGTAGATCCAGGCATAATCCCTCAAAGGACTAAACCCAAAGCATAAGCTGTTTAATATGGTTTTATACCTCTTCCAGAGGCTTACCATCTCTTAGTCTGGTTGCTCTGTGTATTTAATTTCCATTGTTTTCTTTGTATAGAAAGTCAGGAACTTGTCCTGTTTGTATCCATGGATCTTTTTCACAGCAACAATGAATGAAAATGGAGTTATTTAATGTAGAAGTCAGTGGATTCTGAAAGCAAAGCAGTTCTAAAGTAGCTTGGTACATCTAGCTGTACCACAGAGCTGTGATTGCTAGCTGTACAGTAGCTATGATTATTTCTACTGCACGTTTTAAAAAAAAAAAGAGGTTATGGTGGCTAGTGGGGGATGGAGTTCACTTCAGTATCCTATTGAGATAAATATTTCATGTACCCAGCTGTGTATTAACAGTGACAAACACAAAAACCCAAACAAATCAGTTCCATAATGTAAAGGAAACCTTTAGCCATTGGAAAACATCAGTGTTGAAATACTGAAATACCAATGTCATGGCTTTTAAAAAAGTTCAATTTTTTTTGATTATTCCATGAAGGTTTGAGGGGCTCCTGCAGTTTACTTCAAACTTCAGTTTGTCATAGTAGATATCCTTGAATTTATATGGCTTTTTTTGATTTGGGGAGGAGAAATGGGTGAGACTCAAGCACAGTGGTTTTAAAAATCAGTTTATTTCTCTTAATGTTTTCTTAGTAACACTTCAAATACATACCCAAAGAATATGCAATCAAGTCAAACATCAGAAATGAAGCTCAGATCTAATGCTAATCTCAGCAGCATTGTTAATGGTATACAATTAGAGACTGTTCTTCAGATGAAATGTTACAGTGGCGCTTACTTGGATAGATTGCCTGTCCAGATAGAAGTTACTTTCTAGGGCTGCCTCAGAAAAAGAGCAAAAGGAAATGTGTGAGAGCTAAGTTGCAACTACCTGGGCTGCAGTTGTGTAGTGGCAGGGTGTGTGTGTGCTACTGTGTAGTTACTATGTAGTGTTAATACAAAAGGTCAAGATAAATATTAAGAAAAGCCAAAATTACCATTGTTTGGGTATCTGAACATTTTTAAATTTATTTTTTACTGAAAACTTAAGCTATAATTTTTCTCACCCTCTTTTTTTGGCTGAGGATGTTTCTGTAATGTATCTTGCCTTAAATGACAGATCTGTACTCTCATATACCTGTGTCTTACTGATGCCTTGGTCTAGGATTATAAGAATATTGAATATTACTGCACTTCAGTTAAAGGCTGTACTTGAAGTAGAATATGTTACTATAGGTATTTGCCAAGAGGTTTTTTTCTTCTTTTCTCAGTTTAAAAATAATACTTTTGTTGTTTTGTTTTCACAAAGTCAATCTGGTTTTGTCATTGTTAAGCTTTTGGCATGGTAAGGCCAAGTACTGACTGCTTTGTTGTATTGCTGCTTTTTTACAGTTACAGAAATGAATAGAAATAAATATTCCAAAGATTTTGTTTTATATGCTTAGGGTGGGTTTTACTTGTCATAATAACTCTTTAGGTTTATTTTAGTGTTTAGATAAATTTCTAAGCTGGAAAATAACTGTTGCAACAAATATCTGGTTAGATAATCTCTAGTTTCAATAAAGTGGGAGAATGCTGTTATTGAACCAAGAAAAAGCTATTGATACCATCAACACTGTTACAACTAAGTAAAGAGGTTTTATAAAGTAGTTTGATGAAGAACTTCAGATCTTAATTGTGTAAAGGATTTCTGAATATTCTAAAGCAAAACAAAATAGAAATAGTAAATTGAAATCTGGTTAGAATTTACTTCATAGAATACAAGAAGTCGATAATTTAAGCAAATGTCTCCAGAATTCACACCTGGCGTTGCTCTTCTGCAAGTTACCTGAAATTGTCTTGCTGCCCTGACCCTTGGAGGTGGGTGGGTGTTCTTGTTTGTGTTTTGTTTTGGTTTGTTTGAGGGGTTTAGTTTTTGTTGGGTTTTGTTTGATTGTTTGTTTTTAATATATATAGTCATTGAGAGCTTGGAAAGTAGTTAACCGCAAGAAAAGCTTTGAGTTTTGTTACCAGCTTTGAGTTTTGTATTTCAGCAAGCTAGGAGTAGAGTATCGCTGGTTTTGCTTATATCCTAGCAGCTGTTGGATCAGTAAAAGCAAAACTGATTTCTGCCCTCTCTGTTCCCTTTATTTTCTCAAAAAAGTGTAGCAAGCATTCTTCATATTTTTGCATGTAACAATGGGTTATTATTTACGGTATTTACTAACATGTTCTTCCTCTTGTTGTTACCATTCACCATTGTTGTTTCATGAGTAACGCCTTTTATTTCTTTTGTTCTGAATGCTGTATGTGAGCAAATACGGTGTGGTTTTTGGTGTTCCCTGCCTACATGAGGACGTGCACCCATGGATGCAGTTGAGCATTGTTTTTATATTGGGAGCAGGGAGGTCAGACTATAGCTTCACATTAAAATGGTGAAAAGGTTCCAAAATCCCTTTTATTTCCTACTGCTTGTTCTCTGCCCCAGAGTGCAGCACTGTGGTTCATTGATTTGTACTGACCTGAGTGTTTGCCAGTCTCATTCAGTGAAATGAATGACATAACCAATCCAGTTTTGCAAAATATTTTTTTTCTAAAAGAGACAGGAAGAAATAGCTTGGACGAGAGGGAGGAGGAGGTGAAAATACTTTTAACTTGGCATTGTCACCAAATGAGGCTTCGACAGCTCAACCAGAGAATGCCAGTGCCACTTAAAAAGAGGCAGTCTCTTCACATTACGTGCTGTCTTTTCATGTTTCAGCTCCTTGTCAGTGGCCATCAGGTTTGAGGCATACTTTCCTCTCCTACAGAGAACAAGTAAAAGGATTGCAGAGAAACAAACTTCCAAGCTAGGGTTTGCAAGGTGCTTGTTGCTGTCTGTTAAATTAAGACTTTGCCATTCCCGTCCAAGAGATTGGGGATTGGACTGATATTAGGGGAAGCCTGAACAAACCTCTTAGTGCCCGCCCCAGCTTCTTTACATGATTTGCTGGTGAGCAGGAGGTATGAAGTCATTTCTTACGTTACTGTTCAGAGCTGAGGATGTTTTGTGTTCCCTGAAGTACTAAGAAGTTTACAGTTTCCCAAAATTCATGAGGACTAATGCTGTCATTAGCTGTAAGAGATTCATTTAATTGTGCTGTGAGTTTTCACAATATAGTATCTTTCATCAACAAGGCAAATAGCCTGTGTCTTGGTATCTTCTGTGGCATGTGTTGCTGCTTTAGGAAGAGAAAAACCTTTAACATCTCTAAAGACAGACTGGTTTATGTCTTTATGTCCAGTATAAGAAGCTTCATTTCCTACTGATTTTTTGATGTAAATTCTTTTGTTGATTTTTTTTTAAAGTGGATTAAATAAGATTCTTAATAAATAACAATTTTTTTTTTCATAATTCTTTTTTTCAACAGGAGTATGTTGGGACTTCTATCAGTTGGCCAAATAAGCCTTCTTGTATTTGTCAGACTGCATGTTAAGTTCCGTGCTGCCCAACACAATCCTTCCCTTGCCTGTGTTTACATACCCTCAGCTCCATAATTCTGAACTTGTTTGTAGATAGTGGAGTGGGCTAAGAAGAACCTGACCAGATATTTTTGTGCCTAGTTGTTCATGCCTGTCTGTATAAACATCTGATAGTTGGTTTTGTTTTCAGCTCTGCTGCTGATGTAACTGGTAAACACCCTTTTGAAAGGCTTGATGGGGGGAAAAGTGCTTTCACCAGCTTAGAGCATGAGCAGTCACATCCTGTTAGCATCAGACAGGAAATTTAAGGGACTAATGTTACAGTGAAACTATTGCTTTTAGACCAAATTAACAGAGATAAGGAACAAAATTACTGTGAATTTAAATTCTACTTGCAACAGGGCTGAGTTCAGAATTTTCAAAGTAATGTGATACTCGGGGGGCTGTGTGTGTCTGTTTTTTTGTTTGTTTGGGAGGGGGGGTTGTTTTGTTTTGGTTTTTTTTTGTAAATGCTCATCAAAACATAGGTAGACATGGTTAAATAAAAATGTCCCATGGAGTTCTGATGGATCTGCAGGTGCTGTTGGGCTGCCAGATACTTGGATGATGGGGGTATGTAGGGAATCATCAAAGTGTTCCAAGAAGGAGTAATGTTTTACTGGATGATGCTATCTCTTCTGGATTGATATTTAGTGTGTATCCAAGCTTGCTGTTGATCTTGCTTTCTTTCGTAGGTCATAGTCTTTCAAACCGATGCTTTGCTTTCCTGCTTCTAGTGATTTTATTATACTTGGTAAAAATGTTTCACCATTTATAGAATGTATTGGGTGTAGGTGGCAATGTTTTGGTGGCAGGGGGTGCTGCAGGTATGGCTTCTGTGAGATACTGCCAGAAGCTGCCCCCATGTCAGATGGAGCCAGTTCCAGCCAGCTCCAAGGTGGACCTGCTAAAGGCCAAAGCTGAGTCAGTCAGCAATATTGGTAGCACCTCCTTGATAACATATTTAAGAAAGCATAAAAACCTGCTGCATTGCAACAGCCAGGAGAGAGGAGTGAGAAAACGGGAGAGAAACAACTCTATAGACACCCAGGTCAGTGCAGAAGGAGGGGGAGGAGATGCTCCAGGTGCTGGAGCAGAGATTCCCCTGCAGCCCATGGTGAAGACCCTGGTGAGGCAGGCTGTCCCCCTGTAGCCCAGGGAGGTTCACTATGGAGCAGATATCCACCTGCAGCCTGTGGAGGACCCCACAACGGAGCAGGTGGGTGCCCGAAGGAGGCTGTGACCCTGTGGGTAGCCCACACTGGAGCAGGCCCCTGGCAGGGCCTGTGGCCCTGTGGAGAGAGGAGCCCACGCTGGAGCAGGTTTTCTGGCAGGACTTGTGACCCTGTGGGGGACCCACGCTGGAGCAGTCCCTTCTTGAAGGACTGCAGCCCGTGTTAGGGGCCCACGCTTGGAGCAGTTTGTAAAGAACTGCAGCCTGCAGGAAGGACTCATGTTGGAGAAGTTCGTGGACGACTGTCTCCCATGGGAGGGACCCCACAGTGGAGCAGGGGAAGAGTAAGGAGTCCTTCCCCTGAGGAGGAAGGAGCGGCAGAGACAAGGTGTGATGAACTGACCCAAAACCCCCATTTCCCATCCCCCTGTGCCACTCAGGCGGAGGAGGCAGAAAAGTTGGGAGTGATAGAGTGGCTTGATGGGTGCCTGGCAGCTGGTCAAGGTCAACTGGCCACACAGGTAGTCCACTGTTGTTACAGTGTAGATCTGATAGAGTTACAGTCTTTGCTTTGCCCTAGCTTCTCCAGTAATTTTTTTCTGGATACTGATTAGATACACAGTATTCTCCACTTGTTACTTCACTGGCTTTTAGCAAGTCAACCACTGCTTGTAACAGCGGAGGGCTGATAGCTGTGATTAAATCAGAGGCTGGTAGTAGATGCTTTGTCTGCTGTTTGATCAGTTGGGTAGGGGAAAACATGTACCTGCAAGTAGAAAACCCTCAATTTCAAAATGGAAGAGTTGATTTTTTTAAATTTTTTTTTTCATGGATATTGTGGCCTTCTTGAACAAATGCTGTAATAGTCTTTGCTCAGTTTGGCCTTGCTTATCGATTCTGAAGCTTTAAAGTGCTCCAAGTCATTCATGATCTCAAATGGGATAGACTATGTGAACTGATATCTATCTATCTACTTATATAGATATAAGGCAGAAAAAATAAGATGAAGTTTTGACATAGCTTATATTAAATAATTTGTGTACAGTTTCACAGCAAAACGTCTTTCAGTTGTGAACTCTTATCTCCCTCTCTTTTTGATCTTACTGGTTAAGCACTACTGTTATACCATACTTATATTAACTACCATACTTATATAAGAAAGCACCTAAGTTTTCTCACAAATTTGAGACTTCACAGAATAATTAGCCTTCACCACCATTGAACTCCTAGAGGAAAACCTGTCTGTGTAGTTGCCGCTGCCTTCAAGATATAGGCAGGTCAATAGTAACATTTTCCTTTGTCCCATTCTGTGTAGTTATTGTGGAATTTGTTTTCTATTACTGTCACAGTTAATATATGTGAATGGGAGAAGACTATACTTCAATGAAATACACATGTTGGTGTAGTTTAAACCGGCCATTTTTGAGTTTACTACAGAGACTACAGCATCTCTGATCCTTAGGTGTGATCCTCAAATAAGCTTGGAAGAGGAGGTGTGAAATAAATGCTAAAAAGGATTCATGGAGGGGAAAAAAAGTTTATAATTAGCAAACATATCAATGTAAACTAGGTGTTTTTTTAACACTGCGTTTTTTGGGGTGGTAGATTAAGTCTTCACAAACAGAACACAGCTAATTCTCCCTTATGCCTTCCAACTTTTGAGCCCTTAATGATTACAAAGAAAAGCTTCTGGTTATATATAAAGAGGTGTTTTTCCCTTCCTATTCCTTCAAAAAGTAAAAAAAAACCTAACTGTATGAAGATCCTAATTTTTCCTCTGTTGGCTGTGAACACTGAACCTGAGTTAAACTTGTGTCAAGGCTTTAATGGATTAGGGAACAAGGGGGCTTTGTTTGTGGGGTCCCCCCCCATCCTCTGAGTTCTTTAGTAGCTCTGCCTCATAAAAATCTGGAGTTGTAAAGTGGTGCAGAAAAATAAGCCATCTCGGTGTTGTAGATCTGCAAAACACTCTTACATTGTTTGATTTGGTGCCTTCAGATGGTCTGATGTTGTGGCATATTATGAAATGAAGATTTTTCTGCTTGTGAGACTACCCTGTTTTGTGGGAAGGGAAACAATGCTATACTTCGTGTTCCCTTCTACCTTCAGTCTATTTACCCAAACTACCCATGGAGAAGTTATCATTTTGAGCAATATAAGAAAAGCACATGTTCTGTGCAATGTCACATTTTCCTGTCTTTGGTAATTATAACAGTGGACTCTCTTCTGCAGTACATCCTTCCTTTCCTCCAAGTTTTTTTGCTTGGGCAACTGACCACAAGATAGGTGGACAGACATATGGGGGCCGGGGTGTGTGTGGTGTGTCTGACTGTCTCTCTATGTAAATATATATATTGCAGAAGAGTGGTGGTGTGGAATACTTGCTGCAACTGTTCTGCTGCACCCATTTCCTAGTATTGGCAGCCATCTTTGTTGTAGAACACCAGTGCTAAACAATTCCTCATATATGTGTAGAAGTAAAATTGAACAAATGTAAGACAAATTTGAACTAAATCACATTGCGTAGTTTCCTACATTTACTTAAATGTAGCTCTCTTGGTTCATTCTGGTTTTTGAAACATTAAAATTAGATGTATGTTCAAGCTGGTCAAATCGATGGTTTGGGGGGAAGGTTGCTTATTTGATACTTAACTATGAGTTTGACTATTTTGGCTTGAAATGTGAGCTGTGAATTTAGGTACTTTAACTGACATGGTAACTGACTGGAGATAATGACCCAACAGTGTGATGTTGTACAGGCATTTGTTTACTGATCTATGTTTACAGTGCTGTGGATGCAGGTGATCTTTTAAACCCTCCCACCCCCTGCCCCAAAGCTCAAGATCTCTCTGACAAAATAAAGGAGTAAGTTAGGTATGTGTGTTTTGCATTGTTAGGCCCTATGAGTTTTGTTGCTTCAGCAACTTTTGAGACCTGAGCAAGTAAGACCAGGGGTGAAGAGAACAGCCACTAAAAAAGAGGGGGCAAACAGTGTAATGTATGCACTTTTTGAGGGATTTCAATGAAAAAGGGTATCTTACTTTGTTATATGTATGAACCACGTAGTGAACTTTTTCATATTTCAGAAACCAAAGTATAATTCTCAGAAGTTGAAATGACTGGACAAAGTCAACTTATTGATGGCTGCAACTAGTATGATATCGGTGTGTCTTCTCCTGCCAGACTTCTGGTAATCAACTTGCACATACAATCTCTGCTTCCAGTCCTTGTTGTTTCCAAGGCGTATCTTCTTCTGTTTATACTCTGGTTTGAAGAGACTGCTGTTGGTGCTTCTTTCTGAATTGATGTGGTTTTCCACAGCTCTGCAGATCTCTGAAGTAATAACAAAATTAGAAGACATTTCTTTTTGTTAAAGGCTTTTTCGTTTGTAAATGTTGGCCATGGAATTCATCTTGTGTCTTCACATGCAACCTCTGAGGCTTGGAGAAGGCGTGGGTAGATCTGACCCAGTGAGCACATCAGCTTCTGTAGCATCTTTGGCATCTGGTTGTGGGTGGCTGGAGGATGTCATGCTGGAGTCTGTTCCTGTGAAAGAAGCAGGAGGAGGTTACGGTGTTTCTTTTGCTGACTTTCCCATTCTGCGGAAATCCCCAGCATGGAATTTGCAGTCTCTAAACTCTTTGCACTGCAATACAGTTAAATATTTTTATTTTTAGATCACTTTGTTTTGTTTTGTTTAAATAACATGGCTGGAGTTTTATGCAACTGTGAAGTGTTCTGGTAGATAACCAACATTGTAACAAAATCCTAGCAACATTGAAGCATTGTTAAAAAAGGAAGTCTTCACATCCCACTGTTCTAATGAAGAGTCTTCTTCCATCTTTTTAATGGATGGATGTAGAAACTGACTGTATCTAGTGAAAACAGTAAAGTACAGCAGTCCCTCAACCTGTTGTCATATAAATTAAACATGCTGTGAAGTACTTGGCAAGCTAGCTACTCATAGAGAAAAATCCAAGTGTGTGACTTCAATTTGTCTTAGTAAGAAAACGGTTCTTGCAGCCTGTGACTTCATATAGTGCAGTGGCCATGGTATTTTATTTTATCCTTGTATTACTAATATACTGTCTGAAAGTTGAAGTACAGTCTGCTGAATGTGTCAGAAAGACACAGTTTTCTGTCACCAATCCAGAAGTTGAAATATAATTTCTGCAATTCCAAAAAAAATTGAAATTTTTAAAAAAGCATATTTTAATTTGGAGCATTGACAGTTTGATTGAGAAAATAAATACTTGGTGCTGTTTTGGAAAAGTACTTATTTTTAGACCTATTTCCTGAGGAAGTTAAGCTTACATGGTTGTGTTGTCTGTCTGCACATGTTGGTCCTTCCTGAAAAATTGTTGAGTCTGTCATCTGATTTCAACCAAACCTGAAACTTGAGGTGACATTTTGAAGATGATTGTTTCCAAATTTTGTGAAAATGCATTGTTAATTAAAGGAGAGAGGCCTAAACTTGTGCTCTTGCTGAGGAGAGAAGAGGCAGAACATGGCTGGTGTATGCTGTCAGTAATTAGCTAGTCAGTCTTGCACTATTTAGGTTTACTGTCTCCTGCTGAGTAGGAAGTATTGTAGAAGCCATGGAGAGTAGAGGGGAGTGTTGTAGCAATGATTGAGTTTAAAGGAGGAAAGATACATTTCCATAGCAAGGTGAAATTTCCTTAGTTCCAGTGTGCACAGCAAGATGTGTTGAAGTTTTCCAAACTGAATGGAGTCGCAAAAAGAAGTAACTTCTTTATTTGTGCACTTGGAAATCTTTCCTTTTAAACTGTAGGTAGAACAGTTGGTAGAAACCACACTGTTTCTTTTTGTTGTATTCTGTCTTTAAATGAGGGATTTGCAGTTAAGGTGCATGAATTTAATCTTATTCATCACCAAAAAAAAAACCCCGAACATTCCTATAGTTACTTTTTAATGCTCTGTAGAGGGTGGATTTTATTATATTAAGCAAAAATATCATCCCAATGACCTTTGTAAAGATAGGGATAAGCTATGTTGTAAAAGCACAATTGACAGTTCAGAACTGCTGCTTCAAAATTCTCTACCTCTCTGCAGTGTAGGGCTGTGTTAGCAGGTGACAAGTTACAGGCTAAATTTTTACTTCATGTTCTGGGGTCTGTAGGTGGTTTAACCCCATTTAATGCCCCTACAGATCTGTTGTGTTTAAAAGAAAACAAATACTCTTTCCCCCACCTCTCTCTCATATATATGTGTACACAGACACATATACAGATATGTATACACTTCTTCCTTTTTTAAGTATTTAGCAGCCAGTGGGAGTTTGAGAAGCTGTCCATGTATTTCTGAAGTTGTCTTTGTTTTTAAATTGATCAATTTCTGTTTTACAGTGCCTGAAAATGACAACAAAGCGGAATTTGTTTGTGCGGCTGGTGCCATGCCGCTGTCTGCGTGGAGAGGAGGAGACAGTCACTACACTTGATTATTCTCACTGCAGCCTGGAACAGGTGCCTAAGGAGATTTTTACTTTTGAAAAGACCTTGGAAGAACTCTATTTAGATGCTAATCAGATTGAAGAGCTTCCAAAGGTATGTTGGCTGGTTTTCCTTTTAGTTACATTTATTAACTCTATTACTTCATCGGCATTGTAGAAGCTAATAGTGTCTAGCTTTCCATTTCAGCTTTTAGGCTGCAGTTTGCCAAATATTTTTAAGTAAATGTTGGTCCAAGAAGCAGCAGCCCTGGTAGAAGGGATGTTTATGCATTCCAGCTTGACTAGTTTGCTGCATGAATTGGGATGAAACTGCTTAAGCAACTGATCCAGCCCAAGAGATGTACATAGCAGAAGAGGCTGACTGATATATTTGTGTGGCAGTGTCTGCTCAAACTGACTACCTGTATTTGACAAATTGTGGTATTACTTTGAATCTCTGATAACACATGAAGATTAGAAGAAGCAAGATTAATGTCTTGTTCAGACCTCTGTGCCCACAAAAGATAGCTGCAATCCAAAGTATCTATTAATTGAAGTCCTGCTTTCTTCTTCAGTACATGACTGAAGAGACTTTCTGAAGTATCCTTAGATTACTTAAGTTCAAACACTAGAGAGCCAGAATGACACTTTGATTACATCTTTATTATAGAAATCAGTATCTGTTGTTTGTTCTGAAATCTGAAGATAAACTGCATGCTGAATTAGCAGTATGCTAGAGAAAAGAATAAAAATTTTTGCCAGTGAGACTTTTGAGAAGTACAAAGTGATCATTGCAATAGACTTGTTTCCATTACTACGTCCCATCTTGGTTGAATTAAAAACTTAAATGATTAATATTTGAAATAATTTTGTCACAATTGTGTGCAAATCTACACTGTCATGCAGGACAACTATGGAATGCTTTGTTAGATTTTTGGAAAGTTTGCTATACCCAATTCAGGTTTTGCTGGTTTGGATGTTTTGACAGATAAATGAAACACATAAGGAAATAAACCAATTCCGGGATAGTAACTTGACAGTTATCAGAAGCCCTGGATTCCAGTAAAGCTGACTTAAACCAGCTGAGTGCCTTTGAAAATCCAACCTTAAATGCTTCTGAGAAGCCATCAATGAAAATCTGTGTTTGTACATTAAATAAAGCTAATAACATACAAGTTAAAATAGATATTTTGTCAAAGTTATAGTTTAGAACTTCCACTATTTTATTCTTCTCTCTTCCCAAGCAGATATTTCTTTACTCTGGAGTTAGTCTTTTAGTTAGTCTTTATTGGAGAAGAATAAAATTGAATGCTTCAAAACCAGAATAAAATACCTTTCTTAGCAAAAAAAAAAAAAAAAAAAGAGACTTTCTGAACTCTTCTTGCATTAAATTCCAATTTCCCCAATCATAAGAACTAAGCAAACATCTTGCTCCCAAACTCATAACTCTTTAAAAAGTTCCTTTTATTAATCTTAAAAGACAAAGAAAGACTTCACTGTAGCAATCAAATGGATGCATGTTGCCATTTTAGACCAGAAGTGGTTAGTCTGCTTTGTCTTCCTTTTCTGTTACATGCCATTTGATTTCATTAGTCAGTTCCTATACGAAATCCAATTTTGATACAGGACTGCCGTGGTTTCAGCCTGGCTGGTAACAAAGCACCACGCATCCACTCGCTCACTCTCCCCCCCAGCCCCTGGCCATGGTGGGATGAGGAGAAAATAAAAAGGCAGGCTCATGGGTTGAGATAAGGCCTGGGAGGGATCACTCACCACTTATGGTCACGGGCAAGAGACAGGCTCAACTTGGGGAAAAAACAAAATCAATTTAATTTACTACAAATCAAAACAAAACAAGGATATTAGGAAGTAAAACCAAACCTTTGAACACCTTCCCCCCACCACTCCCTCCTTCCTGGTTCTCTCCACCTCCTCCCCCCAGCAGCACAGGGGAACAGGGGGTGGGGGTTGGGATCAGATCCCCACAGCTTGTCTCTGCTGCTCCTTCCTCCTCAGGGGGAGGACTCCGCACTTGTCCCCTGCTCCACTGTGGGGTCCCTCCCACAGGAGACAGTCCTTCACAAACTTCTCCAGCGTGCGTCCTTCCCACAGGCTGCAGTTCTTCACGAACTGCTCCGTTGTGGGTCCTTTGCATGGGCTGCAGTCCTTCAGGCACAGACTGCTCCAGCATGGGCTTTCCCATGGTGTCACGACCATCTTTGGGGACATCTCCCTGCTCCGTCGTGGGCTCCTCCCCAGGCTGCAGGTGGGCATCTGCTCCCCCCACTCCCCTCCATGGGCTGGGGGGGGACAGCCTGATGTCTCACCATGGGCTGCAGGGCCATCCCCTTCTCCCCCGCTCCTCCTCCCCTCCTTCTGCACTGACCTCGCTGTCTGCAGAGGGGTTCCTCTCACTTTGCAATCCCCCTACTCACTGCTGGTTCCCCCTCTTAAATCTGTTCTCCCAGAGGCGCTACCGCCATCGCTGATGGGCTCGGCCTTGGCCAGTGGCGGGTCTGTCTTGTAGCTGGGGAAGCTTCTCGCAGCTTCTCACAGAGGCCACCCCTGCGGCCCCTCCCCCACTACCAAAAAAAGCCCGTGCCACACAAACCCATAACAACGAGTAAAATGTGAGGTGGGCAGTCCACCAATTGCCTTGGTCTAGTCTAAGATTAAATTATCCACATGATTAGAAAGACTGCTTAAACATTTATGTTTTGTTCCTTTTGCTTTTCTTTACTGAACTGCAGGGACCTGTAATAGCGCACACTTGCTTCATGCTAATGTGTTTGTACATTATAGTAAGTCATCCTTATAGGCTTATTTTTGAGAAGCTAAGCATTTTTTTCATCTTTCAAGTAATTTTGGTCATTATTTTCTACTACCATTTCAATTTTCAAAACAAAAAAACCCCACATATAAATTCAAATACTGCAAAGGAAACAAGCAGGGATAAGGGAGTAGTGAAGACATAGTAAAAGTGTTTTATTTAATCATTTTGACAGAAATTGTAAACTTAAAACTATCCACAGAAGATCTGTAAGGGAGGGCCTGTAATGTTTGAAATGATCCTAGCCTGTTTGGAGCCAGAGATTCAAGCTGTGTATCCCTTTTCCCTAACCCAGGCTTTTAGTCTTTTAATTTTGAAAAAGCCTTCTAATTAAGCCATCTCAGATGAAGGGTGCAGTACTTACTAGGCTGTCTCCAGCTTTCTGAAGCCTGGTTAAGACATTCCCACTCTTCCCCTTTCCTCTTTGCCCCTGGTGGTGTGTTCTTAACCCTGTTTTGCAATCTGCTGCACTTTGTATGCCGCAACACAGCTGGTTTAGGGCTGTCTTGTCAGCCCAGTCACTGAAATGGCTTGTCAGTGGGTGTGCTTTTTTTTTTTTAATTGCCTCCAATCTTGTCAGTACTCCGGTATACTTCAAAAATCATTTCTTACAGTACAGCTCCTTAATTTATTTGACTAGCCAAGGTTGCAATATAAGCAAACTACAGTGGAGAGAAAGCTAGTGGTAGCAAGTGTTGGTGTGTAGTCTCAGTTTCAAAAGTGAATGGGCATTTGAAATACTTTCATCTTGTGTGCTAAATCACATCTGAAAAGGTACCCTGTTTATCCCAAGTGCCATGATGTGCATTTGAGCTGAAAAGCTCAAACTGTAGCAGTTTTTGTTTTCCCTCCTACTTTGCTGTTAGGAAGAAACTGGAATTCTGCAGTAAAATAGTCCTTAATTATATGACTTCTGGTGTTCACTAACAGTAATGATGATCTACTTAATCACTGAATGTGCAAATTACAAAAAAGAACAACAACAACAAAAGGAACAACTACAAAGTCAACACCATACAAAACTCCCCCGCCCACATTTTCCTTTAGGGATCTTGCAGTTCCTTGTGCTGCATTTGCTTTCACCTGACTAATTGGAGAAATTTCTAATGATTCCAAGACTTCAGATTATTGTTTTCAGGATGAATCTGAAGTATATATTCTTGCCTGAAGTACTGAAATAAAGGAACGGCTCCAGAACACACGAGCTCATCAAAGTTCTCCTTCCCATATATCCTGAGTAACTTGTAACTCTTCAAAGCCTTAATGATATCAACTAGTTCTAACAGGTGTACATTTCTGAGGAGTTGGAGACATCAGTAGGCAAGTTAAAGCTCATTCCTTGAATTGTCCATCTTGCTAATTTATGTCTGCTTTTGTTCTGGGGTGGTATATGCAAACGTTACATGAATGGGGCTTCTTCAACGGTCTGTGGTTGAAATAATGGCCTCGTAATTGAGAGAGACCCAAGAAATTTTGATTGAACTAAGCCCCATTGCTGTGATGATGATTGGGATAAACTTTTTAGTCATAGGACACTTCCTGGTTTTGTATGATCTTTTCTCAGAATTCCAAACGAAAAGAACAGTAAGTCCAGGTATTTATGAATGATCTTATCCAAAATTGTCAGGAAAGAATATTCATCATAAAATATTCAGATGAAGCTTTTCAATCACTTTCTTACAGATATTTATTTTCTGCTATCTGTATGCTTCCTAGATACCATTTGAGGATTTTTCTTCCATTACACTAATATTACTTGCCCTATTTTGTCAATTTGTAAAGCTTCTGGGTAAGAATCTCAAGGTAACTTGCATATAGAAAGAATCTGGCTCTGAGCTAATATTTGATACAAATTATAATGCATGTATACAGAAGAGATTATAGAGTTTTCTATGTCCTTAGATCGAACTTTCACTAGTTTTCATCACAATCTTGTTAGATTTTTATGTACTTGAGCTAGGAAGCATGGAAGGGAAAAAAAATATTGTAAGATATAACAGAATAAAATTTAAACTTTTAGAGAAGATCAATACCTATTCAAATGCTGTGTTCCAGAACTATTTAACTTTAAAAAAGGCATCTAACAATTTAATTTTTTCTTTTTTTTTGAAGAAACTGTAATTACCTCTGAGGTGTCACATGACATGTCTATTATGGAAGATATTTTCCAATTTTTGCAGGACTACGTGTAACTACAGGTCACAATTTCTGAGATACTAGAAGGAATTTGTAGGAAGTGTTAAGCATAGGTGCTGGCTTGTGACTGTTTGTAGTTCTTTGCTTTCCTAAGCATTGTAAACTTAGACAATTTTGAATAAAACTAGTTAAATAAAGTTTTTGTAGTCAAAGACTCTAAATAGTCTGGCCTTCAAGCTGCGAGGTCAGAAGTTTAAAGGGATTAAAACCAAAAGCTATATAGAGGAAACTAAGAGAAAGTCGCATTCACTTTTTTCTTTGTTTCAATAGCAACTTTTTAACTGTCAGTCTCTGCACAAGCTGAGTTTGCCAGACAATGATCTAACCACATTGCCAGCATCCATTGCAAATCTCATTAATCTCAGGGAACTGGATGTCAGCAAGAATGGTAAGTCACTTCACTTATTATATTGGGGTAGCTAAAAGGTAAATCACCATTGACTGTACAAAGATACTAGTGAAAGTATAATTTCTAGAAGCTACATAGCTAGTAAATTTTAAATTACTGCTCTAAATCACTGCTTAACATGAAAAATGCTCTTTTATGGTCTGGTTGTGATATTTAATTGTATCTCTCAAATTGATTGGTTTGTACTTTGAGATTCATTACTGAAAATTTTACATTCTCTCAAAACGCATATGCTCAAACTTACTACTTTTAGTGGCTTTCCTCATGTTTCACTATTCTGAAGAGAGTTTGCACAAGACTTCATAAATTTTTTCTGGATTCTATTGTTATATTTTGTTGCATGTGAAAATTGTTTTCAGTTTATTTTAATGAGCTGTCTGAAAATTGTTGTAGGACTTGCCTGCTTTGCTGTCCTGCTCTGGGGATGGTAACCTCTGTTGCATGGGGAAAAGTATCTGTGGGCAATGACTGGTTCACTTGTCTGACTTGTTAAAAATCTATCATTCTGTGTGAGTCAGCCTTTTATAAATCATGAAACATTGTCAGCCAAGTATTGTATACATGGGCTTTTATTAACAGTGCAGCTTTGGCAAGCTGGCAGATGTGTGCAACTGTGAGGAAATTGAAATAACTTATATTGTCATCAGGCTTCGTTGTGTGGCTTATTTGAGAGAAAAAAAGGTCAGTCTTGCTAACTGATGAGGGTACAATAGTCTTGTCTTACTAATTCAGAGTGAAGTAAGAGGACCTCTCCTTGAAATCATATTTGAAAATAAGAATTACAAAAATATGCCAAGGATTTTATCTTATTAAATTAATTGTTTTAATTGGACAGCTAGCTAATTATGACTCCATGAAGTTAAGTAAGTTCTGCTTTATTAAGAATATTCTAGTTGTTGACAAGTTGGCATTCTCCTTGATTGTCTATTGTAGCCAGTGGACAAGCCAATATACTTAAACTGTTACTTTATTATTTCTGCTTAATGAATACAGCATTTAGTATGATAACTTGACCTGATTGTCACTGCTCTGTTCCTGGTACAAGTAGATTAATAGTCTTTCTTAAAGAACACTGGCCTTAAACTTTCATAGTGACACACAACAGAGAGAGAATCATCTTTTTGTCCTAGACTGAACTGTTGAAAGGATTAACTGTTTCCAACACAAGTTCTCAATGCACTAAACTTAAAAGCAGCAAAAGGACATTTGAGTTCTAGTGCTGGCAAATTCCTTAGTTTATGTGTGTAAATAGGCAGCTGGTCACTAGCAGCTAGAGAGTTACTTGTCTGTCCAAAATGGTGTAACCTCTGGCTAAGCCTTCAGAGAGTTGCTGAAAGAGCACTTGTTCCTCTGAGGCACATAAAGAATTTAAGGAGGCAATAGCTGAAGAAAATGCTATTCCATTAAACTGTGAAGCTCTGTTTGCTAGGGGTTGTTTTGTTTTGTTTTTAACACCTTTCAGAGATGACAGGGCACAAGCTTGCTTAACTATTATCGTGCATCTGTTCTCAATCTTATCACAATTCGGATAAATTCTCTGCCTAGTGTTGCATATCAAAAATAGCCCTGAGGTCAAGCACTTGTTTACTTGGGGCATCTTGTCTCCCACTATTCCTGAAAGCTCTGTAAAACTCAAAAAACAAAGCATGGTCCCTGTTGGGTGAGGTGAGAAATAGTGCTGTTTATTCTGTAATAAATTTGGTATTATTTAGACTTCAGTTTGTTGGCTTAAGTGCCTTTCCCTTTCTGTTTCCCTATTGTCATGGTTTAACCCCAGCCAGCAATTAAGCACCACACAGCTGCTCACTCACTTGCCCCCACCCAGGAGGATGGGGGAGAGAGTCGGAAGGAAAAAGGTAAAACTCCTGGGTTGAGACAAGAACAGTTTAATAGAACAGAAAGGAAGGAATTAATAATGATAATAATAACAGCAACAATAAAATGACAATAATAATAATAATAAAAGGATTGAAATGTACAAAAAAGTGATGCACAATGCAATTGCTCACCACTGACCGGTTGATGCCCAGTTAGTTCCTGAGCAGCGATCTGTCTCCCCAGGCCAACTCCCCTGATTTTATATACTGGACATGACGTCAGATGGTACGGAATACCCCTTTGGCCAGTTTGGGCCAGCTGTCCTGTCTGTGTCCCCTCCCAACTTCTTGTGCCCCTCCAGCCTTCTTACTAGCTGAAAAATCCTTGACTTAGTATACACACTACTTAACACACTGATGTTTTCAGTTTTTGCTGTCAACGTTCTTCTTATACTAAATCCAGCTACTAGAAAGAGAATTAACTCTGTCCCAGCTGAAACCAGGACACCTATCCACTGTTAAAACTATCGAACATTTTTGTCTTGACAACTGCAAGCCTATTCTCTTCCCTTTTGTCTGCTTTTCTCTTGTTAAGAGTTTACTGCTCAGTTTCCCACTTTGGACAATTGTTCTGATGTGTGTCTATAATAGAACCAAATATGAGGGGTTTTACTAGTTTTCTAAGACTAGCAAAACTGATCAAAATCTCTGATTTGTCCTTTTTCTTTGTTAGATATTGAAACAATACAGTGCGGATGCAGTGAACTTTGTGGGAAGCACCTAATTTATCAAAAAAAAAAAAAATTACTGGAGATTAATCGCCAATCTTAGTGCAGGATGATGAGAGATGCCAAATTCTAAAAGAATTGAGTGTGTTTTTCAGAATCCTGTGGTTGTGGCAAGTGAAAGTAATAGTTCCTGTATTTTTCTTGTAGTATTGATGTACCATAAGTGTTTTCTTCCAGTGTGGATGGACTTAAATCATGGAGTGCAGATGCCCTGGTACATGAAATATGATAGGATTTTCCTGTAAGATTTTGAGCTGTTTGTGGCATAGGCATAATCAAATGTTTATTTATTGACAGTTGTATGGGGGGGGGGGGGAACACAAAATGCCCACCAAAAAAACGCACAACACCGCTCTTCACCCCTAAATCTGTCTTTTTTTAATGGTTTATTAACCTTTAGGGGACAATTATTTCCTCATGGCTCGGGGATGCCAGGCATAGCCTGCATCTAGGACAATGTGGAAGACTGTCAAGGAAATATTTTTACCTCTTCTTTGAAGAAGGGGAGAGCATTCATGTACGGTGTATGATGGTGTATATAAATGGACGTAAGACTTAGCTTTACAGGTTACTAGAATCAAGTGATTTGAAAGGCTGAAGCATACGATGTGGTGACTGCCAGGGAAATCAGGCTTTCCTGGACGCCTGGGAAATGGGCTTGAAATCGCTGTGCCTGTGGAGTTAGTATAGTGGGAAACAGCGAGATGGTATATTTTTCCCTGCTTGTACGTGGTGAAAGAAAAAGATTGATTTTTAAATTTCTATATTATTCAGGCCTTTGGAGGATTAAATAGCAAGACTGGAAGAAACATGGTGTTTTGGAAATAAGAGTATCTTCAGTAGTCTCTTAGATATTAAGGAGTGGTTCTCTTTCACTGTGATCTTACAGTGAATTTAAACATGCCAGTTTGTCAGTCTGTATTGCAAGGAATCTGCATGGAAAAATACACAAACTAAACCCAAGAAAACAAACACCCCCACCGCCTCAATCCCTGCCTCCAGGCATATCTGCCTATAAAATTATCTCAAGTAATTTTAAAGAACAGGTGCAAATGTAGATCAAATATGTTTTCTTCAGTGTTTTAAAATCATCTGCTGATTTGGCAAACTAGCTTTAGTATGCAGTGTGCCAGAAGTTGGGGAGTTGAAGAACGAGAAATCAGGAGAGTATCTAGTCTTATGTTGCCCATCTGGTGCATTTAGGAATATGGTTTTTTCATAGTTAATAGGGAGACAGATCCAAGTTTTATTTTCTGTAGGGAGAAGTACGAGAGAAAGATCCTGAATACAAAAATAACTTGCTGTAAATTTGCTATTTCTCTGCTTATACTGGGTGGGGGGAAATGGGGATGAGGCAGGGAAGGGCAGATGAGAGCAGGGGGTTTATGTCATCCATGGTAGTGAAATAAAAGAAAAGATAATTGATGTGCTGCTGACTCGTGAGTCTGTAGCTTTACTATAATATATAATCCTATAGAGCTCATAAATTTATCCTAAATGTAGGCAGCTATTCCATTTAAAGTTCTCTATTCAACTGTTTATAGTATTTTTTCTTAAATATATTCTTATTAAAGACATTGAACAGGATCTGTCTCTGCAGAATAAAATGATCTTTGTGTGCAAGAGACAATGTGAACAGAATGGAATTTCAATGCAGCTAAGGTCTTGAATGTGGAATTTGAGCGTACGTATCTGAAATAAGTTCAATACAAATCTCTTCCTTGACTCAAAGAAATTTTTGTAACACAGAAGAGGCGTTATAGAAATAATTACGGGTTTTTTAAGGTGTGGATTTGCATGTAAGGGCAAAATGTACCTTTATTTTTGTAAAGCAATGTGCTTTGAGTGACAGTCATCAGGTATCAACCAAAAGTGACTGGATAGACAACACAGAATTTGCAGCTCAAGGTGGTAGGGGATGGCGGGCGGGGGGGGAAGCAAAGCAGCTTTACGTGTTTATCTTACACTTTAGTTTCAGGTTACTCTGGGGACTCAACAACACTCCAGGCATGAATTAGGCATAGCTGAAAACCACCTGAACCGTGGTGATTGTCCAGGACAGTTTTATGAACAAAACTGCTGCCCACAACCTTCCTAGTGTTCTATATTTTGGAATTTTACCCTGCCCTTGCATGTTTAGGTTTATGTAAATTAGTATGTCAGGCATGTCTTCAAGAAGCAGCATTATTGGCTATCCTTCCCCCTGCCCCAAGAAAAGTCATTTAGGAACCTGTCTGGCTACTCACTCCTTCTCTTTTACATTGTGTAAGGAACAGCTAGAGCAGGCCTAGAGATACCTTACTCTAAATATTGAAGCTCTTCCAAACAGTTTGAGGATGAAGGCTTTGGAAGACTCTTGTGGGCTTGCTGGACCATCCTAGCTGTGCCAGTACATGTGTATAAAAGGAATTAAAAAAACCCACCACCACCACCCCCCAAACGCCACTAAACTGTCTTCTTGTTTTCTCTGCCTGCATCAGCTCTGATAATTTAGCAGCACAAGTTGTTGTTGTTGGAGAAAGTGATGAGGAGGCATTATCCATTTAAACAGATCAGGAGGCTAACATACAGTAGAAAATAGGATTCATTACTGTCTGAACCTCACAGAATTGGTGTAAGTTTTTAGCTTGCAGATTAAGGACTTAAAATTTCAAATCTCACAACTGGTCTCAAAACAAAAATTTTAGGAATACTAAACTTGACTCAGACAAGCAGTTTACATCTTAATGCTGCTGCTTTTTCCACATGTGGACACTTATTCTGCAAAAGAGCCTTTTGTCTTCATTGTGAGTAAGTATTTTATTACTATATAAATGTATGTAGTTAAGTACTCACTTCATTAGCAAAATGAGCACAAAATATATTGCCAATACTGTATTTTATTGTAAATCTAATTATATTATAATAGTTGTCACAACCAATAAGCGTACATTTTTCTTTAAAACTCATTAGAAAAGCTTAAAAATCTCGTTATGGAAGTATTTCCTGGTTCATTTTTTTTCCACCTGTTTTTTTAAATGAAAACACTGTTTAACTTGTTCCTGTCAGATTTGTAGCTTGACTGACTTTCTTGCATTAATCATTACATGGACTGTACAAATGTTAATCTATTTTCCCTTACAAAAAACCTCCAAGCAGTCCTCCAAATAAAGATTCAACTTCTATTTTCATTGTGTAAACTTAAGAAAGGGGCACCCAGCATAGTCAAAGCTTACAAGCCTGCAAGCGACCATTATTAAAGGGAGGACAAATGGGAAAGGAAACTTTAAAACTTTCAGAGCATGTAGAATTGGAGAAAAGGACTTTGTAAAGTGAAGATGGAAAGGTGAATCTGCTTACTAAGCTATAAGTAGATAGTTGTCAAGCAAAGTCACTTCAAAGAAAAATCAGGAAATCCAGTGGAGTTTGTTTTCAGAATTCTGTAAACATTTTGTAAGGGTTTTAGATTAGTGATTTCCTTGACAAAAGCGAAAGTTTTTCTAGGAGTGAACTTTTTTGCGTAAACAAAGTGGAGAGAGTAGAGAATGAAAAGCTACATAAATGTATTAAACATAACATAAACATTAAACATATTAAAATTGGTGTTTTATTAAATCCGTAACAAGTTTAATAATGATAGGTTAAATCCATGACAGATTTATTTTTTTGAGTTTTACTACTTGAGAAAGGTAGATTTCTTCCCCAGGTCTCCAAGCTTTTATATTTTTGTCTTTAGTAAGAGACGGACAGAAACCCAGGCTTCTGTAATGCTCATATACAAGGGCAACCAAGTTGCAAGGAATTTTACAATTCTGACACTCTGAGAATGCAAGAGGAGCAACTGATGTGACATGTTTCAAAAGCTTTGGGATATCTGTTTGCAGAACTAGACAAAAGTATATTTGCAGTAGTCGCCCCTTTCTCTTGAAACGATTGATTTTTTTAGTATACGTTTTAACTAAATAAGCTAGAGGCTCCTAAACTGCTTGGCAACAACTAGAGTACTGAGTACCACCTTGTGTGAGGCACACCTTGTGCCAAGCTGCAACTCCAGCTCTGAGCAGGAAGGTGTTACTGCTGCCCTACAGCCTGGTCAGGCTTCTCATGGAAACCTGAGGTTCTGGTTGATCTGAAAGCAGCTGCAGCAAGGGATCCTCTAAGAATTTTGGAAAGAGGAATGAATGTTTGAAAGGAAGGCTGGATAGGTCAGCATTGTGGAGTGAATTCATTGGGCTCTAACATACTGCTTGCTTTTAATAATGAAAAGTACTGGTTTTAATTCAGAGGGTATGCAGAAATACCAAATTAAATCAAATTATGTAAGAATACAGACTGTGACCAATACTTTAGTTTAAGCATTCAGTTTAAAATTTCAGCTTTTGCAAACAGATTTTACATAAACTTTGGGAGCATTGTGGCATGTGTTCTTTAGCTCTGAAAATATTTTGATTGCCTTGTTTGATCCATATTGTCTGCAAGGACAGTTGTAGCAGAGGCCTGAGTGGAAAAAAACCACAAAAGCTGCTCTTTTCATGGTGGAGCTGCTTTCAGGCAGGACCTAATAGCTGCTTGCCTGGATGTTGAGACCAGGATAAATAGATGAGCTGAGGGAATAATGTACATAATTAAGATTGCTTTCATATTCATGCAGACTGAGCCTGTATATTTGTCTCTGTGTTCTCTGTACTTGTAAAGGTGTGGGGCAGGTGTACAGCAGGCTGTAGTTTATTTTGCAGCAAGAGGGCTTTTCAGTGTGCCTGTTGTTTGGAGAGAATTTTTTTTTTCTTACGTTCCCCACAAACTGAGGAATCTAGCTGTAAACTCTTTCCTTTGGGGACATCACCCATATGGCTTCCACAGGTCTCTGATTTGTTACTGATTTTCTTTCTCTGTGCTTTTTAGGAATTGACCCAGTTGGGTGGGGGGGAGTCTGCTTAAAACGTTTCTGTGTGAGAACAGGTGGAACTTGATTTGGAGGCACTGCCACTGCTGTATAGCAGTAAAGGTTTCAATAACTGAAGTCTGGGCCATACTAGTTTTAGCATTTGATTGTGAAGAAAAATATGATCACGTGGCTAGAATATGAACAGCAGAGCAAGCCCCCATCTGCAGTAGGGCTGATACAGGGGTGTCAGCTCTGGCATCTATTGTAGTGAAGGATTCTGCCAGCCACGCATATGACTTGCACAATTTTCTGTAAATCCAGAATTGCCAGTATCTCTGAGTGAAAAAATCTTATCTGATGGAGGAAAAAAAGTTGTCCCAGTTTTCTTTCTTGTTCTGCAAGTTATGCTAACCTTGGTGATAGTAAAGGATTGTCTTATGTAGGGGAGGAGATCAGTGTAACTCCAGATGGTGAGTGGGACCCCAATTATACTTAAAACTACCTTAATCCAGTCTGAACAGATAGACATTTGTGTGTATTTGCTCTGACGAGCTGTACCAAAACAATCATTGGTCTCCTGGGAGTTAGAGATCAGGCGAAATTCTGTATTTCAGCTGTGTTATGTGATCCAGGACTGAGGTTGATTACCTTCAGATTTGTGGCCATTGACCCAAAATCCCTTTTGGGATTTGGTATGCCCTTTGGGCATGTGCCTCAGCTGGTCTGGGATCATGATTAAACACCACTCTCTAGGTTAGGCTGGTTAGCTGGTGAGTTTTTGCCAAGCAAGTTCTGAATGTTGAATGCTTTCTGCTATTGGCTTACTCCAGACAAGAATTTTAGATTACTCTTTTTTTATCTTACCGCCAAATTTTCCTTAACAATCCTCCATTCCTGCCTGTTCCCTGCCTGCTGCCCGCTCCCCCCCCCCCCCCCCCCCCCCCTTTTTTTTTTTAAAGTGTTGGTTTTGGTAGAAATTGGCCAGTGAGTTTAAAAGTGCCTGAAATTTGGGAAAACAGGAAGGAACAGACAAGTAAATACTAGAAGCTATTACATAAATCTCACTTCTGTGGGAAACTACACTACAAAAAGAACTTTGCTCTCAATTCAATTTGGATTTGCTGGATAGAATTAAAGATTACCAGCAAATCGCATTTTCTCCTGTTGTGCTTGGCAAGTGGTCGTAGTCCACAAGTGTGATGGTTTGTATTTTTTTGGAAAACAGTAAATGTGTAAATCAGCGACATTGTTGTTGTCATGTAAAACAGGAAACAGCAGGATGAAGAACCTGCCCATATGATGTTTTTCAAGGGAAGTGGGATAAGTCTACAACAGGCTAGATAACCCTGAAGTAATATATTGCACTGTCTTCTATAATCCTTGAATATCAGTGTATAAAGGAAGCACTAAAAAACCCCAAAGAAAAACCGGATTTAGCAAGGAAGGTGGATCTTAATTTGCAGTGCTCATTTGATCAGGTGCTTATGCAGGGTGGGGTTGGATATCAAATGGATTAATTAGCACAGTGTTACAAAAGGAGTGCGGAAAGATGTGGTCACAAAGACTCTTGAGGTTTGCTGAGCTTCCTTAACAGGGAAGAAGATCCAGGACACTAAGGATAGATGGAAAGCAGAGAAACAAGGAAGAGATCCTCTTGTAAGGTGCTCTTTACAGCCCTTTGTCCTTCTCTCATATCTTTTTCCAGGGTGTCTCTGCCTTCTTTCTTACTCTTCTTTTTTACTTGCTTTTTTGAATTTGCTTTCTTGGTAGGAAGACTGAAGGAATACTAATCCAACAGTAACTGCATGTTTCTAGCATGCAGGAGGAATACAGCTGAGGAAAAGTGAATGTCTGAAGGTTGTTGTATAGCAGCCAGTTAGTAAATGCAACTTCTTATCACATGGTAGAGAGGAGCAGTCTCCTAATTTTTTACTGTCTTCTGAATGTGTACTACAAACGTTAGGTATATTTCATGCTGTCATTCCCAGTTTGCTGCTCTTTTGAATGATGGCTGCCATTTATCCACACTGAAGTCTTGAGTGAGGTTGGTAAAGATGGTGTGTATTGTACCAATCCTGGCTCTAAGAAGAAGCAAAATTAGATTCATGGGCTTCTTCATGGTTAGCTTTCTCTTATCAGTTGATTTCCCGTTGTTAATTTGTTGTTAAAACTGCTGCTGCCTCTTGCCCAAGGCATAATCAAACAGGAGACTACTGTAGAGTCTTCTGATCATGTACAAAAGCATGCTGATTTAAGATGTCTGTATTTGGATAGCTAATATTTTGTTTGGCTGTTATTTTGAAACTAAGTTTACATTGACATTCTCCTCTCTAGCAGATGTGCTGTGTGTTTCATTTTCTAGGTTGTTATCACAGATGTAAGTCTTCTGTGCTTCAATGAATTCTTGACACAGGCAGTAGAAACTAATATTAAAAACATGGGGTTTAACGTGTTGAACCAGAGCAATCTTTCATCCAAAGACCAAGACAAGGCCAGTAGTTTTTCTGAAAGATGGTCATACTAAGCTTAGAGAATCTATCAATATGATTCAAATAGCAAAACTAATGGCACAGAGTGAGTCTGAAATACAACTCTGTCTCCAAGGAAGAGCTTAGCAGTGGTTTACTCTGGTTAATGTAGACACTTATTTTAAAAAGGTAAAGTTATATTATCAGCAATAAAGAGGTCTTGATGTACTTTTTAGACAATAGAAGACCACTTCAAACAAATCATCCATAACTTCATCTGTACAAGTCTCTTATGTGCTAGATTTTTGTTCGTCTGCCATGGCTTGGGATGCATTATCATGTTAGATGCCTTTCATCTGTATATTTGGATATTCTTGTTCGGTGAAAGAGGCTTCTTGCTGCAACTGGAATTCAGATCATGTATATTTAAATTTCTTCGAAATGTGTTTCTCTTAATACAAAGATTATATGACAGCACTGGGTAAGGTACCTTTCTAGTCTTTCTATGGTATTTTTCTAATCTTTATTTAAACCTATCTTTGGACTTGAAAATATCACTGATTTCCAGCAATGAAGCTTCATTACATTATAACTATTACCTTTTTAGTTTTGATTTTGAACTGTGAGAGTGATCAAGTGAATTGAATCCATATCCCTTGTTGTCATCTTCTGCTTCAACTCCACTCACAGCCCCAGTAAACTACCCATGGCTGAAGCCATGTATATAAAGCTACATTTTTATTTACACATGTGTGCATATACATGAACATGCATGGTAGTAAACCAGAAGTGTCAGAAATCTTGGCCTATATTGCAGTTGATGGTTCAATTCCTCCTGCTCCCCTCTGCTTCTATATTTTACTGTTCTCAAGTTCAACAAGCTATTTCCCAAGAGGATCTGTGATACTTTCAGGTATTTAACACCTGGATTAAATGTGTGGCTTAGTGTGCTTTTCCTGCCCTTCATCTCTCAATAAGAGTACAGCACCTGGTATAAGTCAAAACTAATAGTTTCAACCGTTTAGTATGACAAACAAGTTCCTGCCAAGAAGGACCTAAAAGTCTACTTTGACAGAAATGATGTTTCTACTTAAGTTGAATTTATGGAAAAGTCAGCATGGTGACTTTGCCACTTAACATCACCAATTGACTCAGTGTAAAAGTATGTGTTTTGTGACTACTTTTCAGTAGTATTGCCATCTCTTAAGTCCTAATATACCAGGTCAATCTTGCTATTGCACAAACAAAGAACCAAACTCTATGTTTGCATCAGAAATTGTGTAATTTCTTATGTAGGTAAAAACATTACTTAGCAGTTCATGCTTCACCATGTTTTTTCTGCTTCAATATTCTCAGAACAGATATATGGAGAGAGACATAACCAAGTCTCACCTGCCAATCTGAGTGACAAGACACACTGCCCTTGTCTTCCTCTCTGCAGCTGGATTGTAAGAGAGTTAATGTTGCTTGGAGCAGCATGAAATTTCACACTTTCACTAGCCTAAAAGTGAGCATCCACAGAGTACAGTTTCTTCTTAGTGGTCTTATTCCCTGGGTTCAGGCTGCCCTCTCCACACACGTGATAAAGCACTCTAGAAGCAGACACAATTGCATGCATTAATTGAAAGACAAAGAGCCAAGATTTCTGTCACCTGAAAAAACAGTTGGTTTTAATTTTATTTTACTAGCGTATGGATTTTTCTTGAAAAAATAGTGTATTCTTAATCCAAGTGGAAGGATTGCAGTATGAATGGTGGTTATACTTAGGACAAGTTTATTTAAAATAAAAACACATGTCCCCACGTATAAGAACAATGTAGTGATATATTACAAAAGCAACTGCAGTTGTGATAACCATAGTTTATTTGATTTTATGGTATAGTAAAAATTGATGGGGAAGTCTTGGGCAGTAGAGTGATTCAGTAGTGATTTCATACTGACATGGTGGATACCTGTCTTCCGTTTTCAAGGCTTGTTCTGTCAGTTTCTCACAAGTACAAATTGGCAGATGTGAGGGTTGCAAATTCACTCTGGTGTTTCTGGAGATAACCTTGGAAAAAGAGGAGATTCCTTTTTGTTTTAATTTTCAGATGTAAGTGTGTCTGCAGTGTTTTTGTCCTTCTCTACAAATAATCTGAAGCTAACAGCAAGCATATGTCATGTTTGGGATACCTATTCAGAACCGTGAATGCTGTAAACATACTTTAAGATTTGAAGCCTTACCATTTCATCTGGATGTCATACAAGCCATGCATTTGACAAACAGATCCTGTTGGAAACTTTGTTCTTTTGTGTGTATGAATGCCTTTATAAAAAAAAAATATTGGGACTGAGGGCCTGATCTTAAGTACGTTACAAAGTACAAGTACTTTAATATTTGGTAATGAGCAGCGGGAATTGATAGTATACTGTGTCTCTATAATGCTGCTTGGTGAGCTGCCTGCTAAGCTGCACTACAAAATGCTTTAGGAATAGAATAGTAAAAGAACTGATATTGAATAAGAGTATTTCCTTAATGAAAACTATCTAAAATGAAAAAATCAGAGAACCAGTTCACTGGTTGCTAAATGAATTAAAGTTTTTATGGCTAGTGGTTTTATGTGCATCGTTTTTATGCCTGTGATGGAGTCTAATAATTGAAGACTGTTTCCCTACCTCTTCCTGTATCTTGCAGGCATACAGGAGTTTCCAGAAAATATAAAAAACTGTAAAGTCTTGACAATTGTTGAGGCCAGCGTAAATCCAATTTCAAAGTAAGTTTGTCATTTTTTTTGTGTTTTATATTTTGTGCAAACACTGCTGAGACTCTTAACTTGCCCCAGACATGCACCAACCCTTGGAGGCAAGGGGCAGAGTTACCTGAGAAGTATCTTCATTAACCTGACTGTGATACAGTATAGCTATGTCATTAAAGTATTTTGCCCAAGTTAATAGGTTATGAGGGCAATCCTGCATTAAACCATGTTGCTTTCTCAGCTTTAAGTCCATCACTTCTCTGTGAACATAGAGAAATATGCCAAGAGTTTTCATTCTTAATAACAATAATTAATTCTACCCTACAGCCTGTACCACTGTTTTTCAAACCTAATTTATATAAGTAGATTTCCCAGTCAGCTTCTGTAGTGACAAAACTAATTTGCCAGAAGTAGCGCTGCCAGAGATACAAACTTTGCGCAATGTAACTCTTCTAGGGAAAAAAAGGTGTTGCGTAGGTTTTAATTTATCTTATTGTCTCTAATGAATGTCTCCTCCACATTAGGTGTCAGGAGATCACAAATACATAGCAAGACTACATTTGTTGTTTGTAGTTTTTATTGCCTGTAGGTATTGTCCTCAACACTTAAAAATAATTTTGACACTAATCTTACAGAGAGCAAGTATCTAGTGCATTTTTTTAGAAATTTTGTTACCACCTTGATTTTAAAGTTATCAATATGTAGGACTTCAATGCTATACTGTTGTTTAAGAAAATATGACTTAATGCCCTGAATATAATTGAAACAAAGGCACTACATTATTTTATTTTTATATAGGCTTCCAGATGGATTTTCCCAACTGTTAAACCTAACGCAGCTGTACCTGAATGATGCTTTTCTTGAGTTTTTGCCAGCCAATTTTGGCAGGTAAGTTGCGTTTGAAACTTAGTATCTACATTTAGTTTTAAATTTATGCAGAGCAGTTTCTGCTGCTTCTCAAGCAAAGTGTGAACTGGAAGAGGGGAAGAAGTATACATTACAAATCAATTTATGCCACATATTAGTTAAAAAATAAAGAAAGAAAACCTGAATGTTTATCACCATTTTTTAACTGGGCTTTTGAAGGACAGACAGAATGCTTATGAAAAGCCAAGAAATGAAACTCATGTACATACTTGCTTCTTCTACAACACAAGTCTGGCAAGTGTGGGAGACTAGTAGTTCTGAAATATGGGTTGTTTATCTTTTAGCAATTGGAGTGAAGCAAATAATGACATCTGTAATCCCACTTCTCCTCTTCCTGGATGCACAGATTCTTTCATGCTCGTCTGTAATTCTCAAGTGCCTTGTTGTCAGGAATCTTTCTGAAAGACTTCGCATATTTACAGTGTGCTGACTAAGCAAAATTGTTCCATGTAATAGCTTAAATACAAGAGAAATACTAAACCCCTACTTCTTTAAAATGGATTAAATCTTTGGAGCAAAAGTGAAAGGGTAATATTGTTAAAAGGAAGACTCCTAGATGAGCATAGTTCATCCCGATCTCCTTATTATGGTGGTTTAGCCATTTCTGCTTTTTTCCACTCTCTTCTATCTTATTTTATGCTTTTTTTTCCTAGATTATCACTCTCCTGTCCCATACCACGTCCACCAAGCCTCTCATTCAGGAAATACAGCTATTAGTTAACCAGGCGTATTGCTGTGTGAAAGCAATTGCCTTAGGCCATATGGTTATAGTTGGGTCAGCACGGTTCATAAGAGATTAGAAAAGTCCCCAAATAGGGTGCTGCAGAAGTTTGGCAGATCAGGAGATGTACAATGAAAGATGAGCACAGGTGCAGTCCATTAGTGACCATTAGTTTATTATTCATCTGTCATCATTGTTGTTGGTTTATTCATCTCTGTCCAGTTACTAGTCACTCCCTGATGAACGATTAAAAGCACCAGATCTGTTACACGCTCAGCTAACAAAAAAAGCTGCTTATAATGCAGGAGCATCATTACCATGCTTGTTTCTAGCACACAAAATTTGTGTTTCAAAAACTCTTATTAAGGTTAAAGAAGAAATATCTGGAAGATGCATAGTCTTTACGTGTTGGCACTTTAATGATTGCCTATACATTTTTCTGGTCTGTTTTTTAATAGTCTAACCAAATGGCAAGACTTTCTAAGTAAAAACCAGGCACTACAGATGAAATTGAAGACATCAGGTTGACACAGTTCGTCTTATAAGTAGTTAATCTTACACATTGTTTAAAAAAGCCTCATAATTTTTTCTTCATCACTGTCCACTTCTATAATGCTTAATGGTTAGGGAAATGGTGAAGTCATTAATTACTAACAGCTTAAGAATAGATCAGTTACTGAAGGCAACTTGAAAGCCTCCAATGTGTTTCTCTTAATAGCTATGAGGAATTCAGCCTTTGTTTTTAAAATATAAATAGTGACTTGCAGCATCCTAGCTTGTAGGTAGGAGAATGAAGCTGAAATTAAGACTTTTCTCATCAGCTCTTTTTAAATGAATTCGACGTATTCGTATAAGTTTACCTGATTATAATGGTATTGCACAGAATAAATACTACTCTATGGGAAGATAATGTTTAGATCAAATAAATTAGAAAACAAGTAATTGGTAAAATGTCATTTCAAAGTACGGTTCAGACCCTTTTGACATTGATCATTTGTTCTGTAAGTGAACAGGCTGCTCTGCCATCCCACAACTTTACAACTAGGTATAAAGACTTGCTAATGCAAACAGTTTTTTAACTTGTCTTCAGAATATGGGAATACTTTTTTTAAAAACAAACAAAAAAGCTCTGGTAGAAGCTTTGGGGATATTTAGAGCATTGTTTGTTATTCCCATAAGGGACAGGCCTTCAGCTTCTTCCAATTTGGTGCATTAATTCTTTTGTATATGGCCATATAGCTATTACTTTTCATTACATGGGAACGCATGAAGTAACTGAGTTCTGTTGTCTGCTCTTACTGGCAACTATAGGCAATAATGCCTCTTAAAAACTAAGCCAATGCCATATTAAATCTAGGAAGGTTTTTATGCTCCATGTGTCAGGGTCCAGCAGTTCAGGTTAGAAACTTGGTTTCCCACATTAGTTTCTCTCTGACTGTTCATACTCATTTGTTTCACAGTTTAAGTGCTGTCATCTCTCATGAGTGTTGTCCCCTATTCTCTCACCTGCTGTTTTTATAGTGTTCTCATATCCCTCTTTTAGTTTGTTAGACTAAACAAAGTTCTGTTTCCCTCTGGTATGGCAGGTTTTCGTTTGTGCCTGGTTATATTAATGTATCTTGGAACAAATTTCAGTTTGAATTCATCTTCCTCTTTTTGACAGAGATTGATGACATATATAGCTATATTTAGAATTCACATTGAGATATTTTCATGGCTTGTACAGTGTCATGACTATCTTCTTGTTTCTCTTGGAAACGTCTGTGGTTATGCTCTAATGTTCCCTAGCCCTTTTTGCAGCTGCCTAGTGTATGACCGACTAATGCACTGGACAGCTCACTTAGAAATGGCTGATGACTCTACGGGGAAATCATGAGTACTTGACTTGGTGCTGTGGCATCTTGTCCCTTCTTGATTTTTCTTGATCAGCCAACTCTTTTTTCTTGATCAGCCAACTTAAACATTTTTCCTATCCTTTAAGATTGCAGTTAAAAAATACTGAACAGGATAGTCCCAAAATGGGTCTTTGAGCACATCTGTCAGTAACATTCAGCCTGATGCTTAAGGAAGAAAGCTTCATGTAATGCAAACTACTTTTAGTATATCTATGCAGCATATTATTACATTTACCTCCATGCTGTATTCTCACTTTCAAAATTTGTACTAAAGCTTTGCATACTATTAAGGTCAGGATTATCCAATCTTTTTTCCCCTTCTTTATGAGCATTACATACTTGCTGTCTTCAGTGGTGTTGTACCAGTCCAGCATGTTAGACTTACCAAAAATCACCAGACTTTTGATTAAAATGTGCCAGTTCTTTTTGAACATTGAGGTGATAATATGTTTTTTACTTTCCTCCACTCTGAAATTCTAATTTGAATGCATTAATATTGGCATGGATCCCAGAGTGAGCCTTTATGCCAGTGCACAGAAATCTAGAATTGCTTATGCTTACCCAAGAAAACCATATCTGTTGTATCTAAATACATCATGTATATTTACATTTAAATATACAAAAATATAAGCAGAGCATTCTAAACTTGAAGCTCACTGCATGCTAATTTTGAGACAGAGCTTTAAAAGGGAAACAATAGTTACTGATGGGTGTTTAAGATCAGCAAGGAGTTTATCTTCAGTGTCATTCTAAAAACTCTGAGTGTTGTCTGTAATGGGGTATTGCTTCCAGAGGTTTTTTGCCATTGCAATGAATTTACTTTTAATCTTCTTTCTCAACAATCTGCCAGTAGTATTTGCAGTAGTAGATATTTTTAGTAGTATCTACTTGGGGATAATTTTTTACATAAATGTACAGTGATAATCAAATTGGGGACTTAATTTAGTTACATATATGTAATTTTGCTGAAACTTTTGCAAATGCAGCCTGCTATAGGATACATATATTTCAGTCCTCTTGCCTTTATATTTTACTTAGAATTTAAAAAAAAAAAATCTGCATTAGCAAAACTGCAAAGGAGGTGAAAAATAAAGAACATCTCTGTATGAGATATTTTTTAACTTTCCAAAGAATGACTGCTGTTGAACAGCAAGTTTCTAAGTATACCTGCTATATATTTTTTTACACTTTTTACAGATTGTATAGTTAAAGAAATCAGATTGAGGAAGAATCTTGATCTTATCCTGGCAATATGTTCATGTAGAGAGTTTTTATTTAAAAGTTTAGCTACATTTTAAAAGCAGGCTAAGTTGGCTACATTAAATAACAATACTGCAACAATAATTTTGTTGAGACCCTTACATCAGGTATACTTAAAGTTCAATAATGCTTTGTTACAGCTTTGTGTTTGTGATGTGTAAATATTTCTGTGGTTATGGGTTTTTCAAGTTGAGAAATGAACTATTTCCGTGTGATAAATCTTTGTGACAGAATGGCATAGGAAATTTACATTCTGCCACTATGACTTCTGTTTTTCCTTTAGTATAAGTGCACTAGTTCTCTGTCTGTATTTCTTTTTCCAAATTAAACCCCAGTTTTTCAGTTCCATTATAGCAGTTCAGATGCATAGCATGGGTCTTTATACCAGCAATTTAAAGAGCAGCTAGGCTGAGTATTTGATGTGTATTATTACATTAAACTCGAATTAACCCTTCTAGTCATAACGGAAGAAGTGGCCACTGCTTCAGTCCAGTATTTCTCATTAGTTACTGCAAGAAATTTACTAATTTAGACACAACCTGTATCTCCCAGCCAGGAGAGGTTGAAAATGTTTCCCTAGTAGCCTCTGTGTAGCTCTACACATAAGAAATTCAATATTTGTATATCCAATTTCTTAGGGTTAGCTGAAGAAAGAGTAGAACATGAAACAAAGTCACAAAGATATGAACCTTTCTATCACCAAAAGCAGTCTTCAAGTTCACAGAATTAGCCTATTAGAAGTGTAGTAGAGTCAGTTCTGGCTAAAGTCAACAATGTGTGGGTGTGCATGTATATGTGTGTATATATCTCTCTATATATAGTTTAGCATATGAATGGAGGTTTGCTTCTACTGCATTCAACTGAGAAATTTGACTGCATACATGTGCTGTGAAGAAAAACTGCAAACTATGTCGCAATTTTCCCTGTCATCAAAGCAAAACGCCAACTGGTGCCTAATGCAGTGTTTGGTTGGTCTCGAGTTCAGAAGTCCAAGCCCAAAACGACCATTCAAATCTGAGCATGCTTAAACAAACGAGTCTGTTTTGTCACAGATTGGTAACTTCGGATGCAGGTAGGGTAAAAAGGCTAGGAAGTCCTTTCCAGTTATGTCCTAGATTGACAGCAGTGATATTACCATGAACTGGATTTTTATTAGGGTATTCTTTCAGCACGGTTAGAGTGTTGGTTTTTCTTTGAGAAGTTGTGGGGAGGAGGTTCCCCTCCAGCAGTTGCTAACCAGATGGCAAGTACTGCTTGCAATGCTGGGCTACATTGACCTCTGCTCTGTTTCAAGGTGACTGTTCTATTCTTAGGTTATTCGTAGGCGCAGCAGATTGCTGCCTTCAAATTCATCCAGAAGTGAGCAAATGTCTAGAGGAAAAATAAATACTGTTTTCAGCTTTCTATTTTTACTTTAAGTATAGTTCTTACTACTTAATCAAAATCAAGGTTTTTGTCCTTACAGCATACTCAGTTAAGCACCTTCAGGAAACTCTGGTCTGTTCACTAAGCTCCTTTTTGAGTCAGGGAGCTTAATGCCCTGTTTTGTGTTGTATGAGGGCTGTTAGTGGGTCATATGTAGAACTCTTGTCTTTACAATCCTGTCTGTATTTGAACCAAACTCAGTTTCTGCTTTTCATTTAACAAAGAGATAGTCTTGTCACTGCTGTCCTGATGCAGAAAATTCCACTGAGGGCGGTACCTTGCTTGAATGTCAAGACTGCTTTGACCTTATCTTGGCCAAGCAGTTAATTTGGGGATTTGGAGGTTATTTATCTTGCAACCAAGGATTTCCTGAAAGAAAGGTCAAACTGCCTAACAGAAATATCAAAATGGATTAAGAAGCTGACTAGAAAGAGAATGTGGAAGGAAATCCAAGATGAATTTAAAGGTTGTTTTTACCATGTGGAAGACCACAGGTGTTCCTCTGATGAGGCTTTCTTTATGAAATGGTTTGATACATTGCCAGTATTAGAAATTCAGCATATTAACTTGTGTGGACTGATCCTACCTTTCTTCTATAACTTCCTGTGTACTTCCATATATGATGATAACATGTACCCTAATGAATCCAATGCAGTGCTTTACAATCTTTGGGATGAAAGAAAACAAATATGTTCAAACAGGTGCAGAAGAGCAGGCAAGATCTAGTTTGTTTGCTGCTTTACCAAAGCAAACCCCTATGAGTAAGTGAATTTAAGATAGCATGCAGATTTTTGCACAAAATGTATTTGTATTCTTACAGAAAGAGTATTTCAAATTTGTAGATTTTTTTTTTAAATTCAGCAATATAAATAAGTTCAGAAATTGCTTTTGTCATGAAATAGAGTATATAGTGATAATTTATTACACCTTTCTGTTACAGATTAACAAAACTGCAGATACTGGAACTTAGAGAAAACCAGTTAAAAATATTGCCAAAGTAAGTATGGGTGACATTTATTTAAATGACTTTGGAGCATTTTGTCTGTAGTTATACTAATAATGTAGTGCATATTGAGAAGTATATCACAGCTTAAGATGTATAGCTAAGTAACTGGACTAAGTTCTCACAAGGAACTTTCCTTTCCTACTCCTGAAATTTTATCTCCCTTCAGAGTGACTGGTCTGCCTATTTAGCGATTTGCCTATTCAGAGATTTTTTATTTTTATTTTTTCTGTCCCTGTCCAGCTCTGTGGACTTCTGATCCACCTGTTGAGCTTTTAAGTCAGCATGTGGGCACCTCAGGATGATCATTCTGAGATGTCCGATGCTTCTTGCACGCAGTAGTGTACGGCTACCCAGAAGCCTGTCTGGGTGTGGTTCCTGATGGCTGAGTGTCTGAGACTTAGGCATTGGTAGTTAAGATCATTAGCTCTAAATCAAATGTGGAGCTTGAGGTGCTTGCTCAGAGTGACTGAGGCAATGTGATTCGCATGACTTGAATGCTTTCTTTTAATTTCATATAATTCAGGGCTGAGGAAAGTAACAACTTGTTACTGTGTTGCATGGATTCTGTTAAGCCATAGCTTTTCTACACTGCAACCCGCTTGTTTAACATAATGGCAGCACATTCCTCAGACCTGTTTTATGTTATAGTAAAATAGTTCTGGAAATTCTTACAGCATTTGTTTTAACAGTAAATCCAGTTGTACCTCTCTCTTAAAATCTAGCATCTTTCTAAACCCAGCCTTGCAATTCTCACTCATTTCATCAAACAAGCCCAGGGTAATGGTGTTGCAGTTCCTGCTGTTTCTGTGAGCTAGAGCAGTGCTCTGAATTTTCTGACTTGGACCCTGGAGGTCTAAGTGGGTTAGCAGAGGTGTGAAAGGTTGGTGAAGAGAGAAAAAGAGATCCCAAAGATGGGATGTGAATAACCAGCTGTAGAGTCCTGAATATGTTGTGGTGTACTGTAAAAGGGGTCCTCCTCTGGTGACAGAATCTGGTAAATAGACGTACTGGTTTTGGTGGATGTAAGATGTTTTGGTGGAGAAGAGGAGGAGCTAACAATTGAATATTCACTCTGTCCAGCTCATATGCTAGCGGAGACTTGCGTGCAGCAGGCTGAAGTGTGAATTGCCAGCCCTTCAAGTACAACAGCCAATTTTCTTAGTGACTGTAGCTAATTATATGCCTAAGACATGACCAAGGGGTATGTCCTGTTCAAATTCCCTTTTTGTGTGCCTGGATGCTGTACACTGGTGTCTGTTGTATAAAGATGCCAGAACTCATATCTGGAATGAAATGTATGGCACCAGGAAGTGTGAATTTAAATCTTCCAAGTGTGAAGCATTCTATTCATTCTTGTCATATAAATACTTTCTGTTCTCCTTTGCTCTTTCTGCTATCAGTAGTTTTCAGTAGAAAAAAATTAGAGGACATGTAATTTGGGGTAGTAGCTCTGTAAATTAAGTTACTCTTGACTGAGGAAAAAGTAGCTACAATTAAAACTTACAGCTAATACAGATTTTGTTTATAAAATTACTCTGACCTTAATTGTCATAATTAACACTAATAACATAAATTACATGCGATATTTTAAAAAGAGTAGTTTACAGAGGTCTCTTGTAGTGATAAGAGACATTTAAACAAATGCTGTACTATATTTAAGCCAAACACAACTTCTCTTGAAGTTGCTGGGAATTTTTTTGTTGACTTCAGTGTTTTCAGGGTTTCATCTTTGCTGGAAAACTAAACAACAGCTGTCATAAAGATGTCCTCTGCAGCACCTCCATAATGATCTACAGTACATGCTGAGCTGCCACCTTTATTATTCTGTTCTGGTACTCCTGTTGTTCAGTTAAGGGAGATTAAAGCTATTGAGATTACTCTTTTTTTTTCTTTTTTTTAAAACACATTAATATACCTTTTGCTACAGTGAGGCACTGGAAATATACATTGTTTATGTATGATATACACGGGGGAGAAATATTCATTGTGGTGTCTATAGTATTTAAGAGGTGAATCTGCCTTTTAGGATAATACAACTGTGCAGCAGTTGACCTGGTCAACAAAGGTGTCCATGGCCTGGCTTTAATGATTACATTAGAACAGAAGCTGATGTGATATTTGAACTTCCACAGTTTTCCAAACCTGAGTATGTGTTTTGAAAGGAACATACTATACAGCTTTAAACAGTGTCAAAAATCCAGTGGGGTTTTTTTGAAGCTAATAAGAAGTAGCAGTACATGCTAATACTTTTGCTATAGAATACAACTACCTTTTCTTGTTTCTCTGTCACTCTCACCTTTTCAATATTTTCATAATTCCAGCAAATTCTTTTGTATTTGTGATGAGAAATGTATTCAGATAAATTTCTACAAAATCAGCTAGCCCTCTTGCCGAGTGAAAAATGCACATAATTTGTAACACTAAAGCGTGACGCACTTGAAAGACTGCTAATCAAAATGGGTAATTAATGCCAATACACTAAATCAACCTTGCTTTGTGCCAAATGCATCATTTTGCTTGGAACTTATCCATAGTCAGAGACTGCAAAACTGGTAGTATGATAATGCAAACCAGCTCAGTGAAAATATTTCTGCTGAAAGGAAAGCAAAAATACACAGAGGCTATTTTAGAGGCATTTATCTGATAGGTAGCTGAAAGTTGGGAAAATGGTCCAATGGAAACAAAAAAAGGTGGGGTTTGGGGGTTTTTTTTGGTTTTTTTTTTTGTTTTTAAGTTTCTGTCTGTTGCCTAATTGTCAATAGAAAAAATACACTTTTTAGAAAGAAGCAAGTTATTTGAGAGTGTAATTATGATGATTCAGAGCGCAATGTTGCTCTCTCATACACCTCTTGAACTGCATGCTATCTGAAATAAGCTGTAGCATTAACCTTAGGGAAGCTGACTATTTACAACATCAGAATCGGAGGCCTAATTTAGATTACTTGATCCCTTAGTGTTGGATTGATTTGACAGCAAGTTCAATAATATGAATTATGAAACAGATTTTTCAGTTTATGGAACAGGTTGTATAGTGCCATAGCAAAGATAGAAAAAGGTATAGCTTGGTGATCTAGTAGATTTTTGTTTCCAGTCCTGTATTCCTCTTCCTTTAGCATTGAATTTTCCTGTTATTTTAACATTATTGGAAGCTTTGTTTGCATTTTTTCTGAAGGTATAGTCGCTCTACAAACAATACAGAAGAGCAAAGAGGTATTAGTCATTGAATAGCTGAAAGTGCTAGAGATTAGGCAGGCAGTGGGGAAGGGGAGGAAAATAACTGAGGCCCTGGTCTTGGAAACACATTTGTGTATGTTTTGCAGTTGATTGGATGTGTTCGATAGCTTACAGACGTTTGGACAAGGAAAAAAAAGGGCCCAAATCGGTGAAGTTACTTTGTCATACTGTCAGTGTTACATAACATTAATTTTGCAGATACTTGAGAGAGATTTGCAGGTATTTGCTCTGGTTCCAAGTGGTAAGACCAGGACCCTTGATGAAAAACTCTAACAGTATTGTTATTTTATTTTATTTTAGTAAGACTGAAGATTAAGGCAAGAATGGCAACTTTGGTTTGCCTTAGAGCCATTAAGGATATAGCACTGGCAGGATGGGAAGGGAGCACCTAGATCTTGGGTTGGACTGGAGTGGAATTTGTGCATCTAGTGTAATTTGGCAGCGGAGAGGAGAGGAGCTTTATTGCTTGGATTCTGTGAATCTGGTGTGAGCTGTGTAAACGGTTTGGCCTCAGAGTTGAATGGTGTACAGGAGGAAGGAAAAAAAAGTCACTCAGACCTTGGAGTGTGTTGGTCTGGGAGACAGATTTGTGTGTATGTGTGTGTGTGACTCTGTATTTTCACCAAACCATTAAAATAAAAAGAGAAGAGTTCATGTTGAACTGAAAGAAAAAATTCCATTCATCTCAAGCCACAGCAAAAAAACTCTGTCCAACTTTGTTTCAATTCAGCCTCATCAAAATTAATTCATATTTCTGGTATTACCTGGGTTTTTTTTCCTTCACTTTTAAAATCTGTAGTTATTTCTAAGCTGAAAATTCAGTTCAAATAAAAATTAAGGCACTGTTGAAATGAAAGGATTATAAAAATGTTAAAATAAGCCCTTTTTTTTTTTTTTTTCCAAATGATCATTTAGTGAAACTAAGGTATCAAATTCAATCCCACATAGCTGTGATCTCCCTTAATCTACTTTTTGAGGCTGAAGTTTAAATCATCAGTGGAGTTTTGGACTGCTTGCTCTCTCTAGTAGCCCACAGTCTAGCTAACATAGCTTGGAAACAGAAGAAATCTGAAACCTTTTTAAATTGAAGGCATCAGTAAAAGTACAACATGGTGTTGCCCATGAAGTTTTGGAAAGCTGCAGAAGGTTATGCTAGATCCATTAAGTGAGTCTTTAGTGTGCTTCTGCTAGAGGCATTGGGGCAAACTTGTTGGCAACATATGGCACTAAAATTGGTATTAGCATGGTCTCATAAAGCTTTGAGAAATTCAGCTTACACAGTATTTCAGAGGGATTTAGATAATTTGTTAGAATTGGAAAATTAATCATAGCAGTTGGTTTACTGATAATCCTCCTGTTCATTAGCCTCAACAAATGAGGGAAAACAATTCTCAGATTCTTCTGGAAGTAACCTTTTCATGTATTTTTTTCTTTTTCTTCTTTGAGACAGTGGGAATATGAGTTAAAGGCTTTCCCCTAAAGCCTGTGTATACCATGTGTGCAGTGCAAAAAATGGCTTCTACTTTTGTCTTGATCATGTCTTTACCTACTTATGCTAAATTCCTAGTTTGTCCCCAGCATAATTACTATAATGTAGTGAAAATCAAATCTATAGACAAATGTTGAGTGTAATCCTTTTTGGAGAGTATTTCATGAATAATATTAATAACCACATTAACTTACTTTCAATAAATAAGACATTTTTCAATAGAATGTAATTTTTGAACTGTATAATCAGAACAACTGTAATACTTGGTGTACTTGAAAAACAACTGAGGCTTTGAATAGCTGCATAGAGCATCTTATGCTCATGCAGTTGTTTTTTAAAGGTGTTAGTGTTCATACATATATTCTGATAATATAAAAGACTCTACCATTTAGAAGTTATTATATTTAGTTTTCCCAGAATTTTAGTGTGTATACATAGTTTGTATTTGAAAGTTTTAGATATTATTAATTGTTCTATGGAAATCTATTATTAAATAAATACAGAGCATAATGTCATATGAGGGATTCATAGCCCCTTTGTAAATATTTCTAGGTAGTACTGCAGTTGACTGGAGTACCTATTATGTAGCCCATCATGTGCAGTGGTAGATAATCTCTGTGGGGTCCCCAAAGTAAACTTAAATGGAGCAAAATTGTTGCTAAAACAGAGCTTGAAATACTGGATTTTACTTTATTTCAGTCATTGATTTAATCTTTGCCATAAATTAGCTTAAAGAGTATTTATGTGTCACAAAATCCAATTTAGTAATCTGATTTGTTGTAGGACTAGAGATTAGGATTCCAGACCATATCATATGGAAGCAACTTCGTCAGCAGCCTGGACAGGGAGAAAGGTGCTGTTGGTTACTGTGATTCAACAGTGATCTTTGCTGGTTTAGCTGATCATTAGGCAGAGGAAAACATGTAGTTAACCAGCCTTGGCTGCTGCGACTTACTGTGACTGTAGGTGAAAAGCTGAAGCACTCAAAAGAAGAGTAACTTCACTGAATTACTCTTTATCATAAAGATTACTCTGGTGGTCTTTAGTTTTTGTAAAGTGTTTTTGGGGTTGGGGGTTTTTTGGTAAAGTTTTTGTTAGCTAATCTGTAGATGAGTTGCAGTGTATTCTTTGTGTGATAGTCAACAGTTGGCACAATCATTAATATGTGCCTGGTTGAACAGTGTGTGAAAATTTGACCTTATTTAGATATCAGCCCAGATACAGAACATTATCATTAGTTAATACTGATTAAAATAATACATTTGTATGAATACAGGAAAATTCAATGTAACTGATGTTTTCTTAAATCTGATTCCTTATTAATCCCCTTCCTGTGCAGAACCATGTCCAGACTGACTCAGCTGGAGAGACTGGACTTAGGAAGTAATGAATTCACAGAAGTGGTGAGTTTTGCCTTGGAAACAGAGCTTTGTATCTTTTATAAATCTCTTTATCCTTTAATCCATTTTTATCAATATGAAAATGTAAACATCAACTTAAGAGTTCTGCTACTGAGCAAATATTATGTATACCTTATATTACTTTATGGAGCCTGTTATAAAAATTATGTGCATATTCTGATGAATATGAGTGTGTTTTTCCTCACTTTGAAAATAACACTCTGTGGTATAGTGTGGTTACTGTATTTGTAAAAAATTAATGGTAATACTTGTCTGAGTTATAATTGTTTGGCTTATAATAAATTCTAAACACTGGTTATCGTGTCTTTAATGTTGCAAGTTCTGTATATCTCTGCATAATCTGCTTCTTGTTACTCTCTACAAACTATTTAGATCCAAGGGAAACTAATAATTTTAAGTTTGAATATTGTTCAAAACAGTATTTACAGTTGAGGTGCTCAGATTTTTCCTTCAGCATGGATCGACTTGTTTCCTGTTCATAGTCTCACAGACAGCTACATCTTATATTACAATCACTTAACATCTCTCTGCTTCTACAATTAATTTCCTGGATAAAGAAACTGAAATAGAAGTATAGCGGAACATATTGACCTGCCGTGTAATGAAGTCAAGCCTTTGTGTGCCACATGCAGAGCACAGAGCTGAACACTTGGCTAGTTTTATGGTTTGGCAGATAGGAAAGTGCATTTAAGGAATTGTTCATTAGTATTATTACACTTCTAGCCATTACCATTACTGCCATATTCTCATTATGGGGTAGATATTCTTGTGGGAGCCTTCAACTAATGTGCCCAGGCCCATGTTAAGCCATAACAGCAAGGAGCTAAGTATAGGCTGCAAAATTACCTGTTTGGGTATATTTTTTGCTGATTGGTTCTGGTTCATCTCTCCCAGCCTTTTAGCTACAAGAGCAAACTACTGGTAACTTACTTCGTTAAGATCTTTTGGTAAAAGCACAAAAAGATTTGAAACCGCTTTTTGGATAAAGATCTGCCTGAAAGGTAGTCTTCAGTTAAGATTTTCTCTTAGAAAATGAATTATTGGGAGTCAGGACTGCAATTTATGCAGGAACTTTGTATATTTACAGTATAACAAAAATGAGTTCTGCATTTAACTGAGCTTGGTTGTAATTGTAAGGTGCAGTAGCACCTGTTTTGTATTACTTTCTTGGGAGGGAAGTTTAAATAGGAAAGCATATGCAACATGGATGTTTACCAAGAAGTGGTCTTTCCCTGATACATAAGATACTTCCAACAACAAGTTGTAATGGGAGCACAATCCTACACTTCTCTTTATGGATGGAGTGGCTTGCTTCTGTCATGCAGATGCACCCTTTGTTGCTAGAAAATTAAAATTTGTTTCCCTTCTCCCCAAAGTCACAAAATCATTGTGCTTTTTGAAAAACAGGTCTTCTGAGTTGATGGAATTTAAGAGTTTTTAGACCTCCTCCATGAAGAAGGAAATTATACACATAACATTAATTTATTGTGTGCTCCAGTTAAAAAAAAATACTTTCTGTAAAAAAAGACCCACACTTTCTGTAAGGATTATTTAGTGCTGTGATCAAGTTCTTAAAACATTTTTGTTTATCTAGTATATGTTGACAGTTCAGAAAGTGAATTATCTCGGTTTTCTTTGATGACCCAGTGAAAAAAGTGTATATAACAGCTATAATAAGATGTTACTTAAAGATGCAATAGATGAATCACTGGAGTTGTTTTTGCCTTTCACTATTTTTTGGATGAAGTTTTTAAAAAATGGCTTCCCTTTACAGCCTGAAGTACTTGAACAACTGAGTGGGTTAAAGGAATTTTGGATGGATGGTAATAGACTAACACTTATTCCAGGGGTAAGTTCTTTTACTGTTTTAAACATACGGTATTTTAATTTACAGTGGTCTTTGCCTTGTCAGCAATCTTATATGTTGAAGTTGCTGTGTAATTTTAACGTTACTTAAAGCCAAAAGGCTAAATGCCACTTAAATGCTTAACTAGTCCACTTAGAAGTTGTCATTGATCATGAGATCTGGGTACACAGCTTTTCTTTCATTGATAGTTACATACCTCTCATCTAAAAGTTATGTTCCGATTCAGAAAAGGGGTGAAAATCCTAGATCAAATCCTGGATCAAATTTAGTGTTGACTGGTCCTTCCAAAAAGGATTATTTTATGTTAGACAGCAAGCAGGAATTTAGAGGATAAATATGTTGTGTGTGTTTTTACTGGTCACAGCTATAAAGCAAGCAATGCCTGTTCAGGTGCCGTGTATACAGGGAGCATAGGCAGTTCCTGAGAAAATGTTCTCTTGACTTTGTCTGAGTTCCTGACATCTCTCAGCATTACATGGGGTCCAGGCTGACCTGTTATTGCAGTACTTGTGAACCTGTGCTTATGTTGTAGTAAAACTAGTACATGAGTACTTGAAATTTGGGAAGCAGCTGGTCTGTTTTCAGACTTAAAATCACTAGCCGTCTTCTGACGCAAGGCTTTCTTGCCTGATCAATAGTCTTCTCAATCGTCTTTCCTCACTTCAGCTAATTCTTCCTTGAAGAGTTGAGTGGATGTATTAATCATTTCTACTTTACATTAAAAGTAAAACTGTATTTGTGAAAGTGACTGCATCTTCCCTGTGAAGATTTTAGTAGAGTAGCATGCACAAATCTTCAAGCTTATTCTTGGTTCATGTGGAAAGGTAATACAAGCGTATATTTTGGCTTGTTTCTTCAGTTTAGTACTATTGGGGATTCATTTTTGTTGTTTTTAGCTAAAGTAGGATGCGGTTTTATACAAAATGCAAAAATAAGCATTAAAAGACTTTACTGGAGCCTAATGATGTCCTTATGTTATCTGTCTCTGTCAGAAGTCTGTTCTAAAGCTTCAGTTACTTGATTCACAGTCACTGATCAAACCATTGAATTTACAGCAGACTGACTTAGAGACCTGCAGAATTAATGTGGTGTGTCTGTGTATGTTGAAAAACATCAACTGTGCATATCTGCACAAATTATGTCATTATAAAGCTTGGATATTTTGCATAAAATTGTGTTTCAGCATTATGAATAGGTTTTCTTTTTTCCTCTGGCATTACACTTGAGAGACAGTTTGTTGTCAAATCTGCTGGATTTTTTGGTTTGAACTTGCACTTTCTAGAACACGTTATTTTCTCTTGGTTTTAGTTCATAGGCACTTTGAAACAACTGACCTACTTGGATGTTTCTAAAAACAACATTGAAGTAGTTGAAGAAGGTATTTCAGGTTGTGAAAGCCTACAAGACCTACTGTTATCCAGTAATTCACTTCAGCAACTGCCAGAGTCTATTGGTTTGTATTTTCAGTTAATTCGTGTTCTTAAATGCTTATAGTTTAGACACAGAACACTTAAAAATAGCCAAATGGCATTTTAGATCTAAGTTTCAATTGAACAGAAGTGCCAGTTTTGGATAAAGCTGTAATGCATAGCTGAATAATAAAATTTATATTTGTTTTGGAGCATTCGTGACTTTATACAGTAGTTTGTGAATGGATGAGAAACTGTTGACTGTAACAGAGTGGAAAAAATAATAATTTTTTTTTCTCTCCCACTTCCCCCTGTCCTGTCCCCACACCCCTCCCCCACCATGGCTGGCACATGGTAAGCTGGCAAACGAGTTCTGTAAGCTCATCTGCTTATTTTGTTAGGTATATAGCACTACAGGCACGCTCGGGAATACAGGTGTACAGAAGATGTGGTTGCTTGTCCATAGGTCGTGTCCCCCCCCTTAATTTAGAATTAAAACTAAACTTAATGAACTCAAATGTCCTTTTTGATTTACTTGCTCGTTTTAATACAGGTTCCCTGAAGAAGGTAACAACACTTAAAATTGATGAAAACCAGTTAATTTATTTGCCAGACTCCATAGGAGGGTAGGTATTTCACCTGAATAAAAGGTTGAATTGCCTTTCTGCACACTTTTCTGTAACAATGGCTCCTATTTTGAATGTTTTTACGCCTACTTGATTTAATTTCTTCTACATGTTAATGCCTTAATAAATTTGAAAGCAAGTGTTTTTATATCTTACTTCTAGTTTGCAACATGTATGTTCTTTATGTATTATTTAATATCAAAAGACATATGTTCCTCACTTACTAATGCAGCCACCAATCTATAAAAGAAAAATAGAATGTGAAAGAAAACAAGATGTTTAAAAAGGCACTCAGCTGCCTGAAATGGGTTTTTGGCAGTAACATAGCTGTGGCTGTGGTAAATATTGCAAATGATTGAACCACTATCAAAAAAACTCGTAAAGAGTGAATCTGAACACACACATTTATCTCTTTTCTACTGTAAGGAGAATTTTCACATGTTCATCAGCAGGGTTTTTTAATGTGTAATTTGGTATTCAGCAATTTAAATTAAAACTTGCAAATGATGGCAAAAATAATTGGTTCAGAATTAAGTGCTATACAAATGAAGAGTAGTTGTTCCAATTTCTTTTCTCCTATTATAATTAATGCAGGTTATCTTTTGTTGTCAGAATTTACAAAATACTACTTCACTGCTAGATTTTTAGGTTCACTGTCTCTAACTCTTGAAATTCTTTTCTTGTTCAGAAACTGCACTCAACTCCTGTTTGGCTATGATCTGTCCCATTCTCAATGTTTTCAGTGCCTTGCGCTGTCACATTTTCATGTAGTACACAAATGTTTGATGTTGCTGATCCCCTTGTTTTCACTGGATGCTGTCCTCTGAGGACAGTGTAAAGGAGATTTCAAAAAAACCCCAAAAACCAAAAAAAACCCAAACCAAAACCAGCCACATCAAAAGACCCACAATCAACCAACAAAGAAAAAAAACCACCAAAACACATTTTAGGCAATTAGTAAAGGATTTTTCTTGGATTTGAATTCCCTTGGCTTTCAGAGTTTTATTTTTAATTAAATTTGAGATTAATAAATAATTTGTAATTAATAGTGGCATTAACTTCATTTAAACGTAAAGTATTCAATTAATGTTGGATGAATTAACCTGTATAGAGGAGTAATTTATTTTTTTTTAAGGTTAATATCAGTAGAAGAACTGGACTGTAGTTTCAATGAGATTGAAACATTGCCTTCCTCTATTGGGCAGCTCTCTAATATAAGGACATTTGCTGCAGATCATAACTTTTTAACACAGCTGCCATCAGAGGTATGTATTTAATTACAAAACTGTAAAATGAATTTTTTAATGTATTTTAAAATATATAGTCTGTACAACTTTTGGATAATAAGTTAATAATTCTTGAGTAGATTTTCTTCTCGTATGTTTTTAAAGGGGGATGTATACAAATATACAAGTTTTCAAATAATGAAATTCTGAATTTTCTTAAGCAGGAAGTAGAAATTTGTTGCTAACATATGGAAACTAAAAGAAGGTTTAATATGTAAGAATAAATCTAATTATACTCTACAGGCAAAAATAGCTGTAATACCAATTGATTTAAAACAGTAAAAATTTGCATATTTAGAGTTGTTAAGATGATTAATTCTTTGGGTTTTGGGGTTTTTTTTTTTTCAGATTGGAAACTGGAAGCATGTAACAGTGTTGTTTCTGCATTCTAATAAGCTTGAATTTCTCCCTGAAGAAATGGGTGATATGCAGAAATTAAAAGTCATCAATCTGAGTGACAATAGGTTTGTGAATGCATTTATTCAAGTAGAAGTTGTATAAAATGCAGTAGTAATGTAGAAGTATTGTTATGAATATATTATGGTATCTTTCCTTATCTCATGCACAGCATACTAGCTGACTGAGATGCATGTATTTAATATATTACTGTTGTATTCTGGATCTTGCAGTTCCATTGTATTAAGCTGTCTTTATTTTAATGACATGGCACATGGCACACGCATTGAAGCACAGCTTCAATACATTCACAATTGTTAGCATGTATTTTTCTGGGGAGTTAGTTTGGTTATTTTCATAAAACTTTTGATTCTTACTTAAAAGTTAATAGCTTCCTGTATTGCGTAAGGAGGACACAAAACAGTATCACAGTATAGTGTAAAACACTTGAGTGTGGTGGGGAAGGGGGAAAAGAGAGTTGTATTTTATTAGAGCTGGTCATTAAAAACAGACAAAACATTTCTCTTTTGGGAATTGCCAATTGGTAGAATTGAAATATATTGGGAGAGATAAGTCTGATTTATTCCTCCTGTTCTGCCAGTCCAGCTTCTCTGTACTCCATCTGTAGCTTGACTTATCCATTAAGGCCAGAGCTTCTGTTATGCGGGGCAGCCCCTTTCCCACACATTTATCTTGGAAAAAAACAATTTTCAGGTGTAGCACTTTCTTCTTAACTGGCATGCATGTATGTTGAAAGATAAAATGTTGAGGATTCAGATTAATTAATTCAGGTTAATTGTCTTCAAAATTGTATTCAAGTCATTGAACTGAGTTAAATTCAAGTTAGATTATCACTCTTTTTTTAGGCAGCTTGCTAAACTGGGCAGAAATGCCGTTTTTTGTTTGTTTGGGGTTTTTTCTTTTTTTAATACCAGGTAGAGCTTTGAATCTAATTTAAATGCTGTTGCCTTTCAACATCAATAGTTATTAATTTAGCTATATCTGTAAATGTCCTTTTTAAACATTTTTACAGGCTAATGCAGGATTGTTTCTTAACAGTATTGATAAATGTACTTACATAAATTCTTGTTGTAATTTACAGACTGAAGAATTTGCCATTTACCTTTACAAAACTGCAACAGCTCACTGCTATGTGGCTATCAGACAACCAGGTGAACTCTTTTAGAATTAAAAATAGACGATTGTTGACTTTATTCCTAATGGAATTGACGAGTACAGAGCCATCTGTTAAATAATGAGACCTGATACTGTGTATATACATCAATACTTCCTTGACATTACTATGTCTGTTCTCCTGAAATAAGCAACACTGAGCCTAGCAGTCTTTGGAGACTTTTATGCTTCTAGCAAAGTTCAATGCTGTTAGGAAATGCAATTTAACAGATGCTGGGGTGTTTTTGTTTTGTTTTTGTTAATTCAGGCTTATTTACACAGGAGAGTTAATCCTTGATAAGCTAGTACTTGAATTTGTAGCTCTTCCACAGCTATACCATTGGGGAAACTTAGCATGCCTTTTTTTGAGCTAGGTTTCTTGCCACACCTTTGAACTCTGACTGTCCAAGTTTCAAGCTATTAAGCAGCAGCTCATGTGCTTCTGGCTTGTATTTTTGAAGTGTATCGAAGCCCTCTGTACTATGCTGATTTCCTGAATGGCATTAAGGTGTACAGGGCTGCCAGAAATCCACTAGCTTCAGATGTAGTATAATGAAAGCACCTTTACTAATATAGTAATTTTAAGAATCCCCTGCCCTTTTTTGTAAGGGGTGAGGGATATTCAATCTGGTGTCAATACAACCTTTTTCTCATTATATGATTGTTTGCAGCTTTAAATGGCCAAATAATCTGTGTATTCCACATAACCTGCTTTGGGATAGTAATAAGTCCTAGCAAGAAACTGGTTTATTTTCTGAATATCCAGTGTTTGCTTTTCTCTTAAAGCTGTTACTGAGTTTCAGTTCTCAGTCAAAGCCAGTCATCAATCAAAGACAGATATGTTAATAACTTCATTTTGTGAAAATTATTCAGAGAAGAAACAGTTTAATACAAGAGTAGTCTTCAAAGTAATAGGACAGGCAAGCTCTGTGATATGTAGATCATATTTACTTTTTTATATATATTCTCACAACATATTCTTCTTTCATTTGCTTCCTAGTCTAAACCACTTATCCCTCTTCAAAAAGAAGCTGACCCTGACACACAGAAAACAGTGCTTACCAATTACATGTTCCCTCAGCAGCCAAGGACGGAGGATGGTAAGAATTTCTGAAATACCCTGTCAGAATGCTCACTTTTGAAAATAATGAGAAGACTGTCCAGCTAGTATGATTTTCACTAGATAATACTTAAATGCAAGTTTGAAGTAAACTTGTAAGTGATGAAGAGTTACATCTGAAGGATAAGATCAGTAACTTAATGTGATCTATGTATTAGTAAATTCTAGGTGAAACTGTTTCAGTGAGCGAGGTGAGGAATGGACTTGTGGGATCACGGTCCGTGATGGTTGCCACTTCCCAGAGTTACACCCTATTTAATTCAGATGGAGCTTAATGGTTTGGGGTGAAATTCTCCTTAGCAGGTGTCTGCTTCAGACTAACTATTTTAACAGAATGTTAGACAAAATGTTTCTTCCATTACCAAGTACATATTTTTGGAAATAGCATTGTGTTTTATTTTAAAAGGAAAAAAAAATCCAGAAAAAAAGCGTATTACTCACATTTAGTTTGAACTGTTTTATAAAAGGTTAGGCCCAAAATATTAAGACGTTGCCAGAAAGTTATTTCTGCATGATTGTGAAATAGTAAGGGAAACAAGTAACATTCCATGAGTAACCCCATCAGGAGTTAGGGAAAGAGAGTTAAATTTCTTTATTTCTCCACTTTCTTTCATCTGCAGACAAAAGAAGAAAGCTTGTGCTGCTCTAACAGAAATGGAGAGGGGTCACATATCAATAGAAATAAATGAAAACGGGCAAGTGGCAACATTTGCTGTTCCATGGCACAAGTGTCTAGTACACTGAGAGAGGAGTAATCAAAAAACATCAGCAAAACCAGTAAATTGTGCATCACTTTTAGTGCCTTCTAATGCAAATAATACATCTGCAATACCTCTGATAGAACATGAGAATTATAAAATCATTTGGAGATTCAGTGAAGTGCAAGATTGTTCCTGAAGACATTCTCTGCATTTGAACATTTTTTTACCCGTGTGCTGGGGTTTCTTTCTGTAGGCAAGGAAAGGACTGCTTATTTGGCTTAAGTTGACAGAATACCTTCCTCTGAGGTGGTCATTCCAAACAGAAGGTTTAAAATTCAATAGACTTCTTTTTAAAAACTTAAATTTTTAAAAATTCTTTATCAAGTTCTTTTTTTTGGTCAGGAACAGTTTCAGTGATAGTGAAGTCTATTAGAGTATTTTCAGATGTGTTAAAATTTTACATTTACCTAATAAACGCAGAGTAACAAATACTCCAGTGCACTTGTTGAGCCCTATTATTAAGTATTTTTCTACTTCAGGTAGAGAAGAATTTAATATGAACAGTGCTAGTGAAGGATATACATTTGCTGGGATGGTGGTGGCAGATTTACTAGACGAGTTGGCATGCTAAAGTAGAACATGGCTGATGTAACACAAGGCATGGAGACATGCTAGAGTAAGAGACAGTGGGTACTCAAAAGATTTTTTTTATCTCTTGTAATATTAAGCAAGAAATACTTTGTAAAGCTCTTGTCATTTGTATAACTACTGCAAAATCATGTGTTTACCGTAAGTTTTAGATGCTTTAGGTTTTTTTCAGGATTAGTAATAATGCAGGATTTTGTCACTAATTCATTCTTATTCTTCATTTTTAAATTTTCATTAAATGAAATCAGGTAAATGTTCTTATACATGCTTAATGAGACCACCTCACTGAAGTCAGGCTATATAAATCTATATAAGTATAATTTACCTTTATATGTATATATACACGCACATACACAAATACATATTTTCATATTTATACATATATATGAATAAAAATACTTTGCAGCAGAGAGTTCTGCTGAAAATTTTCAAGTGGGAGTATTAAGACTAGTGTACAGCTGTGTATATGAATTTTTTTTACTACACAGCCAAGTTCATAAAGTAGTGGCAGTGCACCTAGTCTTCAATTAATGGTGCTGCTGGTCTCTTGTCTTTTAAGAATGCATACAAAAGCACACCAACCCCATCCAAGAGAAAGAAAAAGAGGATTTTTATTTCACATAATGTATCCTATTCTTACGAGAATCTGTTTTGGTTTTTTAGTTATGTTCATATCTGATAATGAAAGTTTCAATCCATCTCTGTGGGAGGAACAGCGGAAACAGCGTGCTCAAGTGGCATTTGAGTGTGATGAAGACAAAGATGAGAGAGAGGCACCGCCTCGGGTTAGTATTGAATTTATTTTTGAATACTTGCTGCATCCCTCCCTCTTATCCCCACCTTGAAGCCTACCCTTTTTCCTTACTGTAGCTGTGGATTGCACTCTGCTGAAGAAAATGAGTCTTCAGTGATTACTTAAGAGTATCTAACAGGATAAAACACCATATTTTGGGGGGGTTTGGGGTTTGGTTTTTTTGGCCAGATCCCTTAAAGTGGAGCTCAAGGGAAAAACTCTCAGCTGATGTAAGGCAATGTAGGGCATAACTAGGAGACTGCCTGACTGGTGGTGCTGTGGAGAAGGATAGTGGGGAAACAATGATTAATCCTAATTTTTCTTTAAGTATATTACAGTTGTCATAATTCATCCTGCTTGCAATCAGTGGACACATTTGGTTGGGGGGAAGTGATTCATAACCGTGCTGGGTTTTGTACACTTGAGCCTGCATCAGTGCAGGTACACTCAAACAGCAAAGTGGAGGTCCTAGATTGTTCATTGGTTTGTCCTAATTAATTTTCTGTTTTAAAGGTGATGTTTTAATTATAGCATTTAATTAAATGTAGAACATTATCACTTGATACAGGAAGGCAACCTGAAGAGATATCCAACTCCATATCCTGATGAACTGAAGAATATGGTTAAAACAGTCCAGACAATTGTACATAGGCTAAAGGATGAAGAACCTACTGAAGATATTGCCAAGGAGTCAAAACGAGAAGGCCAGACAGTTTCTGTAAAAGATGTGGGGGTAAAGGTTAGAGATAATATTCTCTTCTCACTTTTCAAGAACTTCCAAAGATCTAGAGTGTCACTGATTCCTTTAAATTCTCTTCTTCCTCATTAATGCTTTAGCAAGAAAAATTGTCAGATTAAAGAACAGAACTTAACCTCTTCGCCATCTAAAGTAGTCTGTAATACATGTCTAGTTTGCAGTAGCAATTTTTCTCTGACACTAAAACCAAGGAAAGTGACTTGATTCTCAGGCAAATACAAACTATGGATGTGTTAAGGAGCTGGCTTCTTTGGTTTCTGAGGATGGCATCTTTGTCATCCTCTGATCCTTTTTTATATGGCAGACTTCACAATGAAATTCAGTGTAATCCTGAAGGATCTTACTGCTGCGCTCATGACTGGAGGTTTTACATGATAAGCTGGGAAGGCAATCATAGCAAGTTGGTACAGGAGTCAGGAGTTTCTAACAGGTTGATGTAGCATAATAGGCGGTAGGATTATTGTTTGGTACTGACATGTCTCATTGTAGATATTCTTGGCCATTTTTTTAATTTAACTGGAAACTTAATGGTACAAATTGACCCCAGTAAGGAGAAGAATCAAACTGATTGACAAAGGGTAGGGACTGTACCTCAGTAGTCTGCAGAGATTTCTCTGCAATTCATACCTGGTGCATTTCATACTTTGTGATTTCAAAGCTCAGATTTTCCATTCCATAGTTTCCCAAAATATGTAGTTAACTCTAAGTATCATATGTTACTGAAAACCTTTCAGGATGTTTTTTCTGCTAATGTTCCTAATCCTGTAGACTTCAGAAATTGCTTCAATAAAGAACAGAGCAGATGAGAGAAAGCAATATTCAGCAGAAAGTTCTATGCAAAAGCCTGCTGAACCAGAAGCTGAGCACAGCACTGCAAATTCACAGATGACTGCACTTGTTAAAACCTTGCAGAACACAAAACCAGTTGTCAACCATGAAGACACGCTCGAGGTATGGCATTGCAATGAACATCATAGCAGTCAAAGATTTGTGCTGGTATTGTATCAAATTTGTTACTCTGGGAGATGAAAATTTATGTTGACAATAGCAGAAAATTGCCATCCATAAGTGCTGTAAATACAGATGGTTTGCAACGCAATATTTTTCTCACTTCAGATTATATTAAGTAAAAGTTGAAATAGCTAATAAAAAGTTCATAATGAAAGATACGTGCATTTAAAGAAGAATAAAGCAAACTCAATTAAAAGTTGACCTAAGTATCAAAATGTGAAAAGAGTCAGAATTTTCCAGGTTTTGCCCGATTGTCAGTTCTTTGTTAAATAATCGATTTTAATTGTCACTGAAATGACAAAATATCTGATAGTGGGAGCAATCAAAAACTTGTATATCCAAGTGACTATGCACATTCATTTCAAATGAAAAGTGAAATGTGAGTTTAAAAATGTGTATTCCTCTGTGTTTATTAGTGAGCTGTCATGAATGACTTGGTTTGTATTTACCTCTTGAGTCAGAGATTTTAAACTTCTGAATTCTTTGTACATCTCTCTGACAAATACCATGTATCCGTTTATTTAGAATGTTTCAGACTTATGCCAAATTTTGGAACTTGTCACGTAATCTGTTGCCAGTCACAACCTCTAAAATGCTTTTTTCATAGTTTCAGATGCAGATTATTTTTACCTGTGTTGTGTAAGCCATGGAACATGCATATATCATACTTTCGCTGAAGAGCCTTTGTGACAAGCAGTTGTGGCTGTTGCTGGCTGTTTCCCCACTAGCATGTTCCTGCTTCTACACTCTTTCTGAAAATATTGGTTTTGACATTTTTCTTTAATTTATAAACATTATTTCAGAAAAATATGTAGATGACTAATGATAGTGACACAGTTCTTTGTAGCTGGCTGTATGCCAGTAAGTCAATGAGGTAGCAGAGTATAGTGATCAGGCATAGTGAATTCCTTACTTTCATGTAATAACCTGCTGGTAACTCTGTTGCAGTTGAATCCAGTTACCTAAACTTCACACCTGCATAAGTTTTTCATTTCAACATTGATTACACTTGTTGTATGTCACATTCAAAAGGAAAGGTAATGTGGTAGAGGCAGTGAAGAGGTGGTCTGTTCTGACTGCAGAGAAAAACAGATGGATTTTTATTTTTTATTTTAGTGAAGACTATCATAGCTTGTTTGCTACATCTCAGTCAGGTTTGTCCTCCCTGCAGTCCAAAGAACTGGCCAGGTAGTTAGGATCATGAGAAGGGTGGTGCTCTGGGAAGAGTGGTGCTCCAGTAGGTTCCACACATTAAGTTTCTGAAACTTGTAAGAAAAAGTGAACATTGACAGTCTATTTTTGCAATCTGCAACATGTATTTTGTAGCATTTGTAACAGGAAGCGTGTTTACTAGAAAGAAATTTCCACTTTAGGGAAGGAAGGGGTTTTTTTCCTTTAAAATATTACTGGAAATAATCGGGTTTTGAAGATGATAGGAATATAGGGCTGGCAGTAAGATACTGAATCAGTTGCATGGCTGCCCTTGCAGCAGCTTTGTCAGTTAATCTCTTTCGTAAGTGCACTGAGCTCCATCTTATGGTTAGTAACTAGTGATTTCTAGCTTAAATGTATTCAGCGTCACTTTACTCGCCTGCCATTGTTCTTGAAGTTAAGTAGCTTCTCCTCCTTTTGAAATTTACCCCCCGTGTAAATTTAAAGATATAAACCCAAGCTACTCTTGATCTTTTGTTGCTAGACTAGGCAAACCAAGCTCATTCAGTCTCTTCTCACAGCATAGCTCTACATTCCTAAGATTGTCTTGGTTTGAGTGTCATTCCCATGGAGTTAATCAGTGACAATGCAAGTCTGCATGTGCTGCTTCTTAAAGATAATTCAGTAGCAATTGTTACTAAATTCAGTTGACTTGCACTACAAATGCACTACGCAATTCTGATGTTATGCTTATGTTGCTTGGGGTTTTTTTTCCCCCCTTTATTGTTCAGTGTGTGACAGTTTAGATGGCATTTACTTAACCTTTAAACAGTTCTTTAAAATGCACAGCATAAAGATGCTTTTCCTTTAGCAGGAGTCAGAAGAACTCTCCTCTGATGAAGAGATGAAAATGGCAGAAATGCGACCACCGCTGATAGAAACCTCCATAAACCAACCAAAAGTGGTAGCTCTTAGCAATAACAAAAAAGGTTAGATACCCAAAAAAGCAATAGAAGTTGTTGTGTAATTCTGATAATTTCTTGATTCAAAGTGGCTAGTTTTTCCAATTAAATTACGTGAAAGTAGATTTAAGTTGTATGTTTTAAAAGAAAGACGATCAATTCTCTAGTTAAGCAATGAAAGCAGAAAAAAAAAATCTGCAATATCTTATACTTGAGCATATGGTAGAGAAAGCTCTGTTGGCATCCTAATTTTCTCGATTCTTGCCATCAGTTTAAAAGTAGAGGGGGAAGGGAGATGCGTGTCTTTTGGGGGACTGTTAGCTTGAACACACTTTTGATACACTTAAGAAAAGGATTACAGAAAGTGGTATTTACCTTGGAAATAGTCTGTATTTCCGCCCTGCCCATGATTTTGTGGATTATTGCTGCTGTAGGCAGCAATATCATGTGTTTAAATTTCTCAGAGAAACTCTGCTGTCTTCCTAAGGTTTAAGAATAAACTTCTTTTGTAGCAATTCTTTCTCCAGAGTCACTTTACTCTTATTTTTCTTCTTTCCTCTAACATGAAACTTCAGAACATATTTTTGTTACCTAACTTTTATATTCTCTGAAAGATAATTTCGATCTGGGTAACCATTTCTGTAAGAGTAAGGAATGACCTAGGATTCAGAGAAAACATAACTTAAAAGTTGGAAGGCAAATTGTATTTTGCTTCATACGATATCCTAGTCCAGTACTTTCTAGGACAAAAGGCTTTTCTGCCCATTAGATGTGAAAGGGTGAGCTTTAGTGGGGATGAAGGAAAACCACACAGAGGTAGCAGGAAGAGTCTGCTAAGGACCCTTGCAGGTGAAAAGATTGATGTTTATCAATGCTGTCTTTGGGTTTTTACGTCTGACTAAAGTACTAAGTCAAAACTTCTTTCTCCTCTCTGGAGATAGACATCAGTTTCACAAAATTATGCTTTTGGAACCTGTAACTGTGTCTTGAAGCAAAAATTTAAATGTATTTGTACACTTATATCAAAATAATGGCTGGCTTGATGTCCCACAGAGAAATTACTTTTATATGGATGTAGTATGTACATTTGCATACATTATGCAAGAATCAGTGTGCACAGGTATAAATTACTCTGAAAATGTTGTCCTAAGTGATCTGCAAAGCATGGGAATGCATTGGATTCCAACTCCACAGAACATTTTTCTTTACTGTTTGTTTTTTACATTTATGAAACTATACAGAGCTTATCCAGTGATCTAGGTCTTTCCAGAGTGCTTGGTCTAATTAATAGCTATTTAACAATGATTTAATGTTCAAAATCTGGAACTGTCTACACTTTCAAAATCCTGCATGTGAATTAGTGTACTTTATTTTCATAGGGGGTAATAGACTCATGTAATTCAAAACTTTGAAATCATTGCAGAAACAGAAATATGATTTGATAGATATTTTGTGGAAATCTTACATAATGTAGCACTAGCTTATACCAAGGAAACTTGAATAAAGCAACAAGTTAAATTTCCTTAACAGGTGAGGGCTGTTTACATTAAGCCAAATATTTAGAAAATAGGAACTATTGCCAACAGTCTTTTGTAAGTGTAAATGAAGTTTGCAAAGGTGTTAGCTTAAATTTTAGTTTCCAGTAGTAAGAATTATTGAAGAACAAGAGGCAATTTCTAAATACCGTAACATACACACATTAAATGGCTATTAAGCAGATGTATGCGTCTGTAACTAAACTGGCAAATTTTTATTTCAGATGATTCAAAAGATGCTGATTCCTTATCAGATGAAGCTACCCACAATAGCAATCAAAATAACAGCAACTGTTCCTCTCCTTCTCGAATGTCAGATTCTGTTTCCTTAAATACTGATAGTAGCCAAGATATTTCTCTCTGTTCTCCAGACAAAGAAACACATGCTGCTGTTTTATCCAAGATCAGGTTTGTAAGACACTGTATAGCACTGAGCAAATATAATAGAAAAATGTTACTAAATCTTTCATATTATGTGTCCGTTTCTTTAATTTATTAATTTATCATTAATGAAATAATTTAAATTTTAATATTTTAAAGTAAGGTTAAATAATGGAATAGTTCTTTCTAAAAAAAGGGGGGGGGACACAATAAAATTCAGAGGCTAATTTTAGTATACAGGACATGGTTCCCATCTGTTTTAATAATAGGGTATAATAATTTCATCCTTATAATTTGTTATCCCTGCAAAGTACTTCAATATACCATTTTAAAAGCTCTATGTTTTTATTTGTGTAATTTTGAAGATCAATTTGATTACTAACATAACTATAAAAGGCTTTTAGAAACTTATAAATAATGGACTTAAAGGTTGCTAGTTTTATTGAGATTTTACTTAGAAAATGCCATTTTTTAAAAAACATTGCCAATAGAAACAAGACATTTGTCCAAAACTATCATGGAACTTGCAAGTATTTGATAAAAAAAATTGAGTTATTGTCACTTTGTACTTTTTGACACTTTTAAATGTCTTTAATAATTCCTGTTGAATTTAAACAAACTTCTGAAATCAGATGACAGAAACGTTGCCAAAATGAGCCCTCTATGTAGTATTTTTCTGTAACGGTAAGATAGCAAATCATAAATCTGGTTGTATATTGGTCTGGTTTCTGTACACAGTATAGCTGTGTTGCATGTTAATGATTATTTTTTCTAAAACAGTTCTTAAAGGAATATGTTGGTTTCTTTTGGAATTTCTTTTAAGAGCCATCTCTTTTTCCAGGCGAGAAGATGAAAATTTGAATAATCTTTTGCAAAATGGAGGTGAATTGAGCATTACAGTAGAAGAAAAAATAAATATGCAAGACAAGGTTACAAATTTGTCTGAATATGAATTAAGCATTGGAGAAAGATTAGGCCTAATAGGAAAAGGTGTTGATCTAAGCACTCCTACGGAGGAGTCTCACAAATTAGACCAAATAAACATGAATATCAATAAACTGGTTAGTGAAAAGGCAGTGCCAGTTCCTGTAGAAAGGTTACAAACACAAGATACAGTTTCAGTAAAGGGCTTTTTGAATAACAACATGAAAGAAGAAAGTGAGCACTTGGAAAATGGAAATAAATATCATATAAATAAAGTAAATGGACATCCTGAGGAAGCAGTACAGTCTCCCAGTAAAGACAAACTAATGAAAAGCACTACAGTTGATGGCGATTCTGCTGAGCTGTCTGTTTCGAGGAGCACTGAAGATTTGTCCCCACAGAGAAGTGGTCCTGTGATGAAATCTCACAGCATCACCGGTATGGATACTGGTGGTCTGAAAATCTACGATATTGTTGGTGAGAATGGATCTGAACAGTCAAACTTAGTGGTAAAATCAGCATCTGATAGCACAGATGGGAAAAACATAGTCCGAAGTAAATCCGCTACTCTTCTGTATGATCAGCCTTTGCAGGTTTTTCCTGGGTCATCATCATCATCTGATTTAGTATCTTCTACAAAAACTGTGTTCAAGTTTGACTCAAATCACAATCCTGAAGGTGCTAATGTAGTGAGGGGATCAGTGACAAGTGGTGCACAGATGTTCTGCGCTCCCCAGTATAATATTCAGTACAGCAGCAGTGCAACAGCAAAAGACACCTTGTGGCCACAGAAACAAAACACCCACATAGAACAAGGCAGCTTACCTCCTTCACGTCTGCTTAGGTCTGACAGTACAGAAACCCCCAGCTACGTAAAGCATTCTGCCAATATGAATTTCTCCAATCATAACAATGTCCGAGCCAGCGCTGTGTATAACACTCATCAACGCATGGCTGGGAGACCTATAGATATGTGGGCTATTCCACCAAATGATAGACTGCTCCCAGGAGCAACCAGGCACACTCTTCAAAGACAGAGCAGTGTATCTTCTACAGCTTCTGTAAATGTTGGGGATACTGGACCTTCAAGGCGGACCCAGGTTCCTGAAGGGGACTATTTAACATACAGAGATTTACATTCAATGGGAAGAGCTCCGCCAGTAATGTCTGGGCAACAGAGACCTCTTTCTGCCAGGACATACAGCATTGATGGTCCAAACGTACCCCGACCTCAGAGCGCTCGGCCGTCGGTGAATGAAATACCAGAAAGAACTATGTCAGTTAGTGACTTCAATTACTCACGGACTAGCCCTTCAAAGAGATCAAACGCAAGGGTTAACTCTGAGCACTCTTTATTAGACCCTCCAGGAAAAAGTAAAGTCCCTCATGACTGGAGGGAACAGGTGCTGCGACATATTGAGGCTAAAAAGCTAGAAAAGGTAAAAATAATAATTTAAAACTTTTCTACCTCTCTGTTACCTGGGTATGGAATAAGTTAAATACTCTTGAACTGCTTTTAATTACCAGTGAAAATGTACTTCTGATACTGCCTTAAAAAGCATAAATGTGTTTGTGATAAATATCTGAGAAACAGTCAAATGGTAGGCTGTAAATTAACTTTTCCTCCCAAAGAAAAAAAAGTCCTTGTTGTTTTTACATCATACTTGCCAGTTTAGTCTAATTACTTTTAGAACACATTAAATAATGTCATGTTGACCTGCTGGATTGCAAGGCCAGCTCTTCTAGGCCAGGTAATTTTTATTGTAGCATTGTATTCATATTACAGTAAAATATTCCCTTATGCTTCTTGAGCTTTCTGTTCTGCTTTTTTTCCCCCTATTTCTTCTCTTTATGAACAAGGAAAAGAAAATCAGTAAAATCTATTTGGAAGTATAGATCTACAGCTTCAGTTGCTGAAGAATTGAAAAGCCATAATTAACATGTATTTGCCTCCAAGCCAGTTGTCTTTTGAAGCTGGGCTTCTGACAGATTGTTGAATGAATATTTAGTGCTGTGAGATGAGAACACTTAAAAATCTTGTTCATTTCAGGAAATCACAGGGAGGTTTTGATATAACTAGAGATGATGAACAATTCTTTATGTACTGTAAATGCGGTCAAGGATTCGAGCGGATATGTAAAGCTGAACAATTATATATCTTCAAAGAATTTGAGTAGAGACTGGAAGAGTATAATTTATGCTGTCCAGCTAAACCAGTTTAAAATATCATCACTAAATAATGAGTAGAATGTCATTAGCCTGATCATGTTTCCTTGGAGGGGAAGTGAGTAAAGCAGCCAAAATACATTTTGATTATGCCAGCTAGATGGATTTTCTGATTTATTTTGAAAGAACATAGTTTGGTTTGTGATTATTATGCTAAATACTTCAATATCCGTAATAGCTAAAGAAATATAATTGGAGATGCTTGGAAAAATTACTTATAATTTTTCTTTGGAAATCCAAGTATTTGGAGAGATGGGTCTGCTTTTGTTTAAGTTGTCTAACTTCTGGTGATGGAAAGGGATGGGGTTAGTTTGTTTGTTAAAGAAGCCTGCACAACAGTTGCACCTGTTCTTCTGATCCAGTTTGAGTCACGTACAACACAAAATATTTTAAGGCTTTCACGGTCCTATGCTGTAGTGTGGGGACCCTCTGTCCTACAAGGCAGTCAAAAACCTCATCATGTTCCAACCCTAATAAAAGGTGCACTCTGTGATCTTCCATTCACCTGGAAGCATATATCAAATCTTACATGAAATGACAGGGAAGCAAAAATCCCAGCAATTCCTGAATGCAGAGGGAAACAAAATTTCAGTGCACTGCTAATGCAGTTTGTTTATAGCTCGTTCTTACATTGCCTACATTTGTCATGTTAGGAACAACGTTTAATACACCAGTGATATCTCTTCAGGTACTGTAGCAGTGTAGTCACCTTTATGGAAATGAAATTGATTGCCTGACTTGATTCCTTTTATATCTGTCAATACTTTCTATCATGCTTTATATGAAAACCTTAATTTTTGTTTCCTACTAGAGTGATATGGAATAACTGCTATTCAGATCTTAGCCGTGCAGCTGATTTAACAGATCTTAAAGGTCTGTTTTGTATGTACGTGCTTCTTTTGACCTGGCCTTGAAGCATTTTAAAGTAGCTTTTACTTAGCAATATGAGACTTATTTATGGGTTTAAAAGTGAATGTGTATGTAATTGTCTACTTTGTATTCTCCGGGATATGACTGATTTAAAAAGAAAAATCTGAACTGTGAAAAATGTAGATATGATCCTACATGGCAGCTGGCAAATATGATAAGGTGGAAATTCTAGGAATTTACTGGATATTTCTTTGTTCTTTTAAAACAATGGTTTCAGTATTTCTGTTTGTAATTAAAAATTAGCTGGGGGGGGGCTTAGTCTATGAAGCACACTTCTGAAATCTTTTGAAGTCTGAAAAAAATTTCAGTAACTACAGAACTCATTTAAGGAACAAGCATTTAAGGAACAAGTTCAATTACAGAGCTCCTTTAAGGAATATTTATTGGAATTCCTTTGACAAAGCTTTCAAGGATTTGAAATGGTATTTCTTTTTTTTAAAGCATAAGACACAACACTGACAAAAACAGGTATACAAAACTAAGCCTTATGATGAATATTTAATTGATATCTTCTTGCCTGTGGTTATACACAAACAGTATGGGTTAATAGTATTACCTTTGCTGTGACTCTTCTGAATCTGTTACTGAATTTAATCATGTTTATTATTTCTGTCCTGTGCTTATTAGGAAAGAGAGTGTAGTGGGTTTTGGGGCTTGGGGTTTTTTTGTGGGCTTGTGTTTTATTTGTTTTTGCTAAGCTCCTGTTTATTTTGTTTTAATAAAATTTAGAAACTGGGGGGCGGGGGGAGGAGGCGGTGGGTGTGAACCCACTGAAAGAAACAGTGTCTGCTTCTTGGACAAATTGGAGAAGCTAGTTCTTGTTTTATTTATTAACCCTTTTTACCTGATATAAGTGGGGAAAAAAAAGCTTTCAAGAGTTTAATTTGCATGAGGAGACATACAGGATAGTTTTAAGTCCAGCAAAAATTATTAACAATGGATTCCAGCCAGCTGTAAGGGGACATACACTGATCAACTAAAATTACCCATCTGGTTGAAGGAAGGTGAAAACAGTTCATGAGACCATGTGTAAAGAGAAATTTTGCATACATTCAGGAGGAACAATTTGCTTACCTGATGCAAAGCATATTTTATTGAGGGATAGAGAAAAGAGCTTATTTAAATGTCAAGCTGCTCTCTAGTGGTTATATATGTAAACTGTTGGAAAGCATGCAGTCATTTCTGACCCACCCCCAACTTCATAAATTTAGTGCACAGGTGAGTTTTTAAGAACACTAACATTTTTCAGCATATTTTCCTTTTTGAGTGTGATTTGCCAGTTTTACTACCTGATATGTCGCAGTAGTCTAATATAGTAGTTTTATTAAAAATTTTCATTTAGTAGTTTAAACTAAAATATTGCCTGTGTAAAAACACTAGTGTCACACACATTTTAATGTGTGGCAGAGGAATTTCTCATCTGTAAATTGTAATAATAAATATCTGCAACAATTATCTGCAAATATCTATTATATTTCTATGTGCTGAGTAGGCAGAAACAGTTACTGGGCCTGAATCTGTCCTTTCCTTACACATGTATATTTTCTTTTTTTGTTGTGGATCTCTTGGGAGTTCATAAGGTGCGTGTTTGCTTTCAATCCTAACTTCATCTGCAATTAAGTCCTCTATTTTTTATCTACTGTATCTACTACTTATCTGAAATGGCAGAGCTTTCAAGGAAGAGGTCATAAAGTTTGATTCCTACTTTCTAATTCAGAAATCCGAAGAGGTGGTTTTATTCTAAAAGTTGCCAGTGTACAGTGCCTTATTAAAAGAAAGAAGTCCAACTGTTTCAGTATTGATATAGAATTGCAGTTTCAATCAAAGTTTGAAAGTTTCTCTTGAATTCATTTTTCACACTACATACCGAACATACAATAAGTATTTTAGTTGATATGGCCTCAGATTTTCTCCAAGTTAAGCTTGCTTCAATATGTCAAGGAAAGTAACTTCAGTGTGTCTGTGCACACATAAGATTAAGTGCTTAAGTGTTTATAAGATTGTGTTCATAAGATTGTAGCCTGAAGAATATTGTGGTACTAATAAATTACAGGAATGCTATCTGTTTAGTAGTTGTTAGTTTTAAATTTTTATTTTGGAGCGGGGCGGGGGGGGGGGAAGTTCCTTCATTTTGAATGGACTACTGAACCATCAATGTGTTATAGTGATATTTTATGGAATTCAGAAGTCAACACATCACACTTCAAAAGGAATAAAATTCTTGTGCGTTTGGAATGTAAACAACAACAAGTTCTGACCCTGCAAACATTTTATGACAGTAGAATTTAAATTATATGTAATTTTCCATATGTAACTCTTCAATAGGAATGCTGTCACTTGTTGAAGATACTTTTTTTTTTTCAGGATCAGAGACCTAAATTGATGCCTTTTTTTTTCCTCTCTCATGACTGAAGAATAGTTTCATATCTTTTAAGTTCTTCTTTGGGATAAACTGGTATCTTGCTAGAATGCTATCAGATTTTAAACAAAGCTTTTTTTTTTTTTTTTTCTCCTATGTGCTTTTATTCCAAAAGACTTAAAGCATTACTTTTAGGCATTTCAAGTGTTCTAGACTATCTGAGAAAACTTTTTCTGAAGAATCTTAGGTAGTCAAGGTAGGAATGAAAAGTGAAGGGATTTCTATACATTTATTGTAGCCTCAAAGGATAACTTATGTCCACCTTTAGCTGGCAACTCATTTTAAGTACTGTTAAATAAATAAATAAATTAAAAGGCTAATACTTAAGCTTAGCAGTTAAGTTACCAGTTAAGGCTATTCCAAGATAAGTAGAATGTAGAGTCTTGTTTCCTGCAGATACTTGAATTTAATTAGTTCCTTTTCCGTACCAAAATTTCATGGATTTTTGTGACAGACTCCAGCCACTCTTAAAATTACAACAGTATTGTCCAATAGAAATTCTCCTAATAAATTCCACTATTTATTGTCTTGCACCTAACTAAATGCATTAAGGCACTTCAACTCCCAAAAGACACCCTTTTGAAATCTGAAATTGTTAATTCTCTTGTAAGCTGCAAAATGGAGAATATGTTCTAACTCTTGGCATTCAAAATGAACGTAAATAAACCCCAAAAATATGCTACTAGGGGCCTGCATCTAAACTGATTCCATTAGATGCTGATTTTGACTACAAATCCTGATTTATATGTGGAATTTTTTACTTTGTACGTAGCCATTTTTCCTCAATGTATTGTAGCTTTTAATATGTGTTCTTCATGGTCGAATAACCGATTTCTAGGAAACTTATCTTTCATAAAAATATAATGGAACATGGCATGTGTATTGGTTAGTGTATATCAGTTCAGAGTAATTGAAATGAGATTTCTCAAGCCTCAAATATTGAATTACCATTTTGCAGGCCATTATGCCCTAAGACACTGTAGCAAATCAGGTGGAGAATAGATTGGTACTATTGGAATAGTACTAATTGGTACTTGGAGTTAATATTCATATTTAATCTGAAGTTTAGATGATACTTCTATACCATATTTAATTTTTAATACATTGGAATAAAAATCAGGGGGTTTAATGGCATCTGCATATTCAGATTTCTGAAAGCATCTTCTCTGGTAAAGCAGTCTTCAGGAATCTCACTAGAAAATGTACAACCTTCATCGTGCTCATATTGAGAAGCAAAATTAAGAGGAGTAGTTTTCACACTCCAAATGCCTCAGTTTCTCTCTTCCCAGCTGAAAATAAGTAGAGGAAAAATGCTTCCTAGATTTTTCACTAGGAGTCTTTTCTTGCATTAAACTAAAACTTTCTTACAGCTCCATGTAATTTCAAATAGTATTTGTTCTGTAGAGTTTGTACTTCTGGGTACCTTCTAATTTAATGTTAAGATGCTGTGCCCAAAGTAGAGAAGGAGAAAAATGGTGTTTGCAGTATTTCTCATGTCTTCCCTGTATCAATTGCACAATCATTTTTTTTTGTCTTAGGAAAAAGTCTCTACTAAGAAAGGAGATTTTATAAACCCTTGAATAAAACTACTCTCAGGCTATATAATCACCTTGAAGCTCACTAAACTGAGTTAACTGGAATCTTAATCTTAATTCCTGGTGGACATGTTTGTGCCTCTACGAATTTTAGGAAAGTTCTGCCTCCTATTGCAGATCTTTCTTAGATTGTAAATACAAATCTGGATTTAGATTGTCACTATTTATTGACCATCTGTTTGGGTCCCTCTAAGAGAAGAGTGAATCTAGTGGATCTAAGGATCTTTATAGTAAGATGGTCTGCTAGAGACACTTTCCGAAGATAATTTTCTAGTCTCACCATGCATTCCTTCTGATTTTATCTGTCTTTTTTGCCACTTATAGAAGATGGAGTGGTATAGAAGCCTCTGAGAGGGGCTTCCTATAAGGAGACTTCAGGGAGTTGCCTGTATAAGTGGGAGAAGAAGGCCACCTGCCTAATTATAGAGACTATTTTGAAAACAGTTGTGAAAAGATGCTTTGAGGCACTAAGGAGCTAATGCAAACTGGCTTTGGCAGTTTTATCTGGGTGTTTGGCCTGAAAGTTAGAGGAGCAGTAAGCTCAGATTGAATGTTTAGTAAATAAAGATTTGAATGCCAAGTACAGTCGTCCCCTCCCAAGAGGGGGAAAGCCTCTGGAGACTTGTCTGGAAGCTTGAAAAATCCATTGACTAGAGAACAGGGTAGGTGTACAAGAGGACCGTCAAGAAAGCTCACTATGCCATTGAGTGAGAGGTTATCAAAGAGCCTTGGTCAAGAAAAGCCAAGTATTGTCAGTAAATACTGTTTTCCAAGGGAGTTTCCAATGACTGTGCTACCAGAGCATCTGGGGAGTATGAATATGCAGAGGCATATGACTTTGATTATTAAACTAGTTTTAGTTTCACAAGATAAAGCTAGTATGAAAGAATACGTGTCTGCCTGAGGACTACTGACTATTTTCAAAATCAGATTAGTATATGTAGTCAACAGACAAACACTAAAATGTATTTATTTATGTAAGAGTTGTTTCAGTATCTTAGTCAAATAGTACATTTTTTGAACTTTTTTTCTGTTTTTGTTACTTGGAAAAAAATAGAAACTGTATTAAAAACCCCAAAATTTTGAATTTGCTGTGTTTTGATGCTTTGTAGTATATCTTTTACTTATGATCATATTTTTTGTGGGTCTTTGTCACTTTTTCAAGATAGGTTTGTTTCCTTTGTCAGGTGGCACATGGAGGATTTTCCTTTTCTTCTTTTGTGCAGTCTTTTTATTTTGTTTTGTTCTTACAACTACAAAAGTCCATGGTGGCAAGACAGTAACATCTACTGCTTTCTTTCTGTTACCCTTGCCCATATTGCAGAGGTCAGGTTTGCAAGGTAATGAAGCTCAGAACCAAACCACTATCACTTCTGTCCTTGAACTCATGTTACCTGTTTGATTGCCTACAGTGGCACAGGGGTGGACTCCAAGGTTTCTTTCAAGCCTCTTTCTCTTTAAATTAGGCTTGTTCACATTCTTGAATAAAGTATTACCAGAATGCATTGTGGACATTGACAGCATTGTATTAGCAAGAAAACCCAGTCAAACAGTCAACTCTCTGTTTCTCTGTAAATTTTCATTTGTACTGTACCAGTAATAGGGGGGAAATTGAGCCAAAATAATACCTGGTAATTAGATGGTTTTCCACAGGTGTTCATATTGACTGCCAGCTTCTCTGCCTACAACATATTTGATATGTTTCAAATTTAATGAAAACCTAGAAATTTTGATAAGCTGTGCACCTTTGTTGTTTTTGCAGACACATGAACATTTGAGTGACTTTATTTACATGTAATTCTGCATGTTTACTGCTGATTGCATGCTGATTTACAGTAAATAAAGGTAAATAGGGGTCACTGAGTTGTGTTGTATACATCATAGTGGTACGGTTCTTGCATGGTTTTTATCTTGCATGACAATGGAATATGTTTGTATTAGTCTATGTATAACATGTCTTGTGGTTTATGCATGCTGCACTAATCTCTATGTTAAATCTGTCCCCTCTTTATTCAGAGCATGCTGTCTAGGTCCTTTAATTCCAATTATGCTGCAGTTAGCAGCTTTCACTATGGCAGCTCTAGGGATCTGCATGGCAGCCAGGGTAGTGTTGCCTTGAGTGTTGCAGACGGAAGAGGTTCTGGTGTGCACATTGTTCGAGTGAGTACCTACAGGAGGCTATTGCAATATATAGAGGGGGAAAGAATAAACAGTGAGGTGTCCTTAAATTGATAAGAGTTATCCTTTTACATATGGACAGTGTTTTCAGTAAAAAGAATATAGTTTATGTGCTGGAATTTTTTTGTAGACATTAAATCAAATACTTTCCCTTTACTTCATATGCCTTCAACTTATTGCAAGGCTTTTCAAATTGATGCCATAAAGTTGAGTTTTCTAATTGGGTTTTATAGATGCTTGAACATATGTAAAAGTGTCTCATTTCATTGTACATATGTGAACAAGAGATTAGCATTCTGAATTTAACCTAGGTTGATAAAGGTTTGAACAAAATCTTACTATGCTTTTTCCTCCCCCAAACAAATTCTGACGATGTAAACTCTACTGTAAGATACTGTAGTCATTCAAGAAAATTAGTATTTTAGTTTTTAAGAAAATGTGAGGAAATGGCTCTTTAACTCTGAGCATCCTGGGTGATATTACGGTATCCATAGTGAGCAGGATAAAGTCAAAAGAAGGCTTCTTTTAACCATATGAATCCTGAATAGGCAGTCCTTAGCATTTGTTGACTTTTCTTGTCAGTCTGTTGGTGATCAAAGACACCTCTGCAGTTGCTAGTTTTTGTAAACATCCATCAATATTTTATGGGTGTGGTGTCTTGGCTAGTAAGATTTTCTACATAAACAATGTACTAGTTAAAGAAGATAAAGAATGATAAAGTCCTTAAAATGTTTTATTCTGAGCTTCTTACAAGAATTTTTTAGTTTGAATTATATGAAGATAGTCATCTTTACTGCTCCATTTTGTTTAAAGCATCCCCAGGCTTCTACTCTAGGAGAACAATGCCAGGATGAAGTATTCATTTCAGGACAGCAGAATTACTCATCTGCCACACTTAGTCTCAAAGATGTTCCTCCGGACAGCATGAAGAAAATAGCTGTGCAGGTAATTGTCTACATGACACCATGGATAGGATATATTTATTGTTATTTGTAAGGATACATTTTTTCATAAGTAGTGGAAACATATGTTGGGATAGCAGATGGAACTGGGGCTTCTTTAAAATGTATTGATACCCAGGTATTGAAGGTGACGTAAATGAAATAGCATCCTCTTTTTGGAGGACAAAGTATTTAACTTATGAAGGGGGATAGTTCTTATTTTATTTCAGCCTGGGCTTTGAAAGAAGAAATTTGCAGCAAAAAATGTAATTGCAAGTCAAAGTTGGAATATGGCAGATGATTTCAGGAAAGCAATCTGAAGCCAATTAAACCTTTTAAAGAACAAACTTGAAATCTGTTGTGATGAAATTGTGATGACAAACTAGAATTTGTAGGAGACATTCTGTGTTCATCTCTAAGGATCCTCTAGACAGGCAGGACTTAATACAATGAAACTAGATGGATGCTTGTAAATTATTATGATGCAGCAGCTGATTTTATAACTTCAGTAATTTCAGTTGCATTTCTACAGACATTGGATATTGGGAATTTGCATAGCTGTTGATACGTGTTGCCTATGTAAACTCTACCTCTGGCAGTGCAACAAAAAATAGTTATCCTGTCATGTTTTAGGTTTTCAGAAAAGGCAGTAGAAAATCATGTAAATTGAATGCATCTGATCTGTAAATAAGCTAAAAAGTGTGTGTGTATATATATATATACACATTACCATTTCTCAGAATCACTTTGACATAAAAAACTCAACAGAACAGATTCTGATATGTATCCATTCACGTAGCATCAGTAAAGGTTGGAATTTGCACACTTCAGTTATTTATAGTATCGAGAGAGAATATGCTTGTATCCTATAACTAATGGGATAATGGTGGCAGGCAGAAAAAGTCTGCAACTCAAGCCTGTAGCATTTTTGGAGCGTGCGAGTCATACAGACAGATGAGTGACTACTTAGGCTGGGTAAGAGCATGAGGCATATGGGTGAGGACAGAGAAGGCTGCCCATCTCAAAACAAAGCTGCAGAGCTGAACAGTAACTGTGAGGCTTCAGTAAGAAATGTTGTCATCTGCAGCATCATTCTTAGTGACATGGTTTGAATGCACTATACGTCTTGACAGTTGTGTACTTTACTGCTGTTTGTCATCATTATACCTATCAAATCAGTGACAGATGAGTTAACAAAAGAATAACATTTATTGGAAATATCATTACAGTTTTGATATGAAAATCCTGAGCTTGTATGTGAATCTGCTCAGAAGGTTTCTTGTGAAGTGTTCACCAAAAGATGCTCAGATAGCATATAATGTCTGTCTGCTAGCTGTGTGGGATTTTTATTTTGTGTTTGATCTACTGGGAATTGTTGCAAAATCTCTGAATTGTATGCATTAGAGTGCAAACTATAATGATATCAACCAAGCGTCAATACTGTCGGTTACACTGCTAGAAACTAATGGTTGGGAAAACTCACTGAAACAAATGCTAAAAGCAAAGACTGTCTAGTCTGTTCCAGTAGATGAGCACTCAAAATAAGTTTTTGGTTTTCAGATTTGTTTTCAGTAGGTCAGACCTGATGACTATAAAGAAAAGTGAATATAACTGTACATGATCCAGAAGAGTAGTTTTAGAAATGCTCTTAAAATTAAAAGCTGTCAAGTATAAAAATTATTGAAATAATAAAGGAGGAATTGAGGATTGCTCCTTATAAAATGTATGACATTGAGTATTCATGTTTTATTCAGATACCTTTGACAAATGGACAAATATGCCAGCCTCAAAGACCTCAGGCAAACTACAGCCAAGTCCATCATCTCCCTCATCAGTCATCAGTAGCAAGACATCCGTCTAGAGAGCAATTAATTGATTATCTGATGCTGAAAGTTGCCCACCAACCTCCCTATACTCAGTCCCAGTGTTCCCCAAGACAAAGCCACGAGTTGGCAAAGCAAGAGGTAAGAATGAAATCTAACTTGACGATATGACATATATGTGTCAGTGGAAATGAATTGTTAGATTGTTTTCATTTATTACTACTTCTCTGTAGATGGTGACAGAAATCATATAGGAATTTATCTCCAGCAGAAGACAGCATTACCTCTGTGCAATTTCACTACTGAAATCACACATTCCTTCTAGTTTTAAGCTCTTTTTACTTTTTATGTGGACATTTTACAAGAGAAATTTTAACAGAATGTACCAGAAACTTAAACTTGCATCTTTTTACTGATTTAGAAATTTATTTCTCAACTACGCTTATTGATCACCAACTCATTATTTATCTAGTAACTGAAAAAATACAGAGTAGCAGTACAACTTAGAGTACTTTGCATCTATTCATCACTGTCCAGAATGGTTCAAAAACCTGCAAATGTAGAAATATGCATCCGTAAACAAAAGCCAGGATAAAAAAAGTGTGAGCATCTGATGCATGCCTGATAATTATCAGTTTTATTTATGACAGACAGAAGTGGATAAGAAATTCTTACACAATTTAATGGCTCTTTCATTGTGGCAACCTTCTTTCTGCTCTTGGACACAGGATGTTTCCTCTGTATTGTTTCGGTCTTTTTGAGAAAATAGTGAGAACTATGTTTTCTTTCTGTGCTAGAATGAGAATGTCCACTTCTTGTGTTAAATAAGTTTTCTAGTCAATTATTCTGGCAAGAGAAAGGGGAGACTGTTGGCTATGTAGACCTTAGAGTGACAGTAGGAACAAGTTTTGATTTTTAAAATTCAGCTAGAGGTAGCAAAGAAATAGGAGGAACGGGTTCTTTCATAGGAACATGTATATTTGCTGGGGACATTAAATTCATTTACATAATATCAAAATATCTCTGAATTTAAAGCCCACATGAACTATGATTATAAAAATGATGTTGGATTAAAACTTACGTACAATGATACACGATGCTGTTGTATTGGAATCTTGTTCTGAATTAGCGTTATGAGATATAATACTCTCCTGAACTGTGATATATGTGGGGGTTTTTTAGTTTTTTTCTTTTTAAAGCTTTTGTTCACCTGAATTTCTTAGTAATAATTTCATTACAGTAGCTTTGAATGCAGATTTTCAGCCAGTTCATCTAACTTTGGTTGTAACTACTTAGATTCGAGTGAGAATTGATAAGGATCCAGAACTTGGATTTAGTATATCAGGAGGAGTTGGTGGTAGAGGGAATCCATTCAGGCCTGAAGATGATGTGAGTATTTTATACTAATGCATCTTAAAATCATTCTGATCAATAATGTTTCTAGTGTTTAGCAAAGGGCAGGGCGGAAAGTATATGTTCCCCAAACCACTAAATTCCAGGACTGGAGCAGAGAAAATGGGGACAAATTATATGGAAAATCAAGGTGGCAGGTGACCACAGTGGTCACATGAAAACATAGACGGTTATTCTAGCTGAGTGGTTCCAGCTACCAGTCAACAGTTTTGAGATAGTGAATTATAGAGTTTACAATTAGGAAGTCTCTTAAAAGAGAACATGATTTAGCCTACAGCCTTATTTCTGGTGGTTGAGAATTCATCTTGACATATACATCTGCCAAATTAAACAAAAGCAGATCAGAATTTGCCCTTCAGTACTCCTTTAAAGGCAATTCTCCTGGATTTAATATCAGAAAATGAAGGCAGTCACAAAAGCCTGTAGACTTGTAGATAATATTACATTCTCTTCTACTTAGGATGGAAAATGGGAAAAATGTTTTGAGTTACATCTGTTTCATGCTACCCTACTATTTGTGAAAAAAGTTGTCATAAATGTTTTCCACCTCTGTTTTTCAAGGGTATATTTGTAACCAGAGTGCAACCAGAAGGACCAGCATCTAAGTTGTTGCAGCCTGGAGATAAAATAATCCAGGTACTGTGGTCATCTAATTAACTAGCCTATGTAATATACCATTTCATGTTTAGTTTGCACCTTTTCTAAGAGCAGAATGTTTAATTTTTAGACAGATTACCAGTATCTTCTCCAGAACATTCTTATATTCTGGGATGATGCTTTTAATTTTCTTCCACCTAACTAATCAGTTGGATCGTTGTTTCAAACTCTGAACACTTTTCACACTTTTAAAGATAAAGCCAGGCCTAATGTTGTCATTCAAGCGTTTCTTTAGGCTTTACTATCATTCAGTTATTTAACTCGTGGTCATTCACGTGCAGTGTTCTGAATAATGCACTGTCTGAACATCAGCACTCACCCCTCTTAACCCCTCTCCAAGGCTGCACCTTGCTGTTACATCCTTCCCCATCCTGCAGTTCCTGCCAGCCTCTGCTGCCTCTCCCCCAGCTGACAGGCTGGAGATGTGCAAGCACTGGCAGAAGCTGCCTCTTGGCTGGCTGATACCTGGCTGGTCGCAGCATGTACCTACCTCCTGGCTGCCCCATCTGCTGTGGGCGAGCCAAGTAGGTTGCTTCAGGAGCCAGAGCTTCTGGGCTGCAGCTGTGCAGTTCTTTTCTGTAGGAAGTCGGTGCCTCTCAGACCTCTTCTGTATCAGATTTGTTTGACGTTGTCTAATGAGCTCATAAACTATTTGGGGAGGGGTCAGGGAAACGGACAACGGGACTATATAAGCCTTACTTTCTTAGGGAAATGGGCTAACAGGACATTTGAACAGTGCTGTAGCCACCCTTAAAGTGGCAGAGCTTGTTAAAAATTACTAACTATTCACCACATTACTGGTTTGAGAATGTTGATAGTCGACTCTGCTGCATTTCAGTTTTCTAAAAACAAACCAACAAAAAAACCACTAGTATCTCAATTAAACCACAAGCTCCTGTGAACAGTTCTCTAAAACAAAGCCAAGCTGAAAATACAGCCTCATCCTTCAAATTAAAGATAAAGCCAAAAAGCACACAAGAAAACTAAGCTGAGATCATGTTGTTCAAACTAAAAGAAGGCTTGTTTCTGAGCATGGTAAATAATTCTGTGCTGCTTCATCCTCATTGGGGTGAGAAAGGTCCTAGTTCTCTTACTGATGTAGATGATTTTAAGGGACAGAGGTAACCCTCCAACACACTAACTCTCCAACAGGAGCAAGAAGCATGTTAAACCTTTGAAAATACTGGTAGCATATTTGTTACCTATTTATAGAGTGGAATATGTGTGAAAGGTTACTTTTGTTTTAATGATTTATTCCTGTCTTTATGGAATTTAATTTGTCTGTGTGATATTTATAATGAAGTTTCCTTTTTTCATGTTGGCACTGCTTGGGTTTTCCTTTTCATTTAATAAGGCATTCATAGTTTGAGAAAGAGCTGAAGGAGAAGTTGTATTTGCATGCTTAGACAATTACAGGCTGTTTCATTTCTCATAACTAAGAATAATTTTTGTGTAACAGCACGTTCTTTATACCTGTGATAATCCCAGTGATCATTTAGTGACAGTCCCACTCTGTCTTGTTGCTGCTTAGACAACTTCTGCAGTTTTTGACTGAATATCATCTCTCCCAAAATGACTTTGCTATGCTTGATCTCGCAACGTTCTCTGTAAAGCATGCATTAGGCAGGCATATTATAATGCATGTCTAATACATACGTCTGATAAAAATATTCTACGTGACCAGTGACTAGATAATTGCATGTAAGTCTTAAGATACTGTTGCATATTAGGTTAGGGCTAGGACATTCTGTACAGATAAATATTTGAAAGAGTTATTGGTTCTTTTGCTCTTTAAACAGTATATATGTAAATCTTTCTCTGCAACCATAGACAGACTTAAAAACCACTGACTTTACAACAAAGGATTCAACTGGTAGCAAGAGCAAGCATTTTGTGATGGGATAAGGAACTGCAACTCCAAAATGGCACAGCTAAGGTGCAGGGCACACGACCAGTTCTCTCTGTTGCCACATAAGGGGCAGTAGCTCAGGGAGAAAGGAGGGGTATAGAGCTGGAAGCATTAACAGTTTAAACTGGATGAATCTGCCATTCGGAAAGATTTTACCACCCAGACGGAACATGAATTTGCAGTAGTACACCCTGAGAAGTTGAACCATAGCCACGTTTTCCCTGTCTTTTGTAGGCCACTTAAGCCTGCCTGTGTTTGCCATGCCAAACCTGTCCCAAGAATGACAATGTTGTTTAGAGTCATAGGAAAATTCAAGCTGGGGGTGACCTTAGGAGGTCTCACACCCTAAAATGGCTCCCAATGCCATTCATGTTTTTTGTTAAAGGCTTCAATAGTTTTAATTTGTCACAAATGCCATTTCTAATATTGTGATATTTAAACTGGGATGTATCATTTGTACTGCATTTGCTTTTTTTGGTGTGGCTGTATTAAGGCTGATGAATTAGATGTCTGATGTTAATGGTTTAAAGTTCAGTTTTCTCTTTTGGTTATTTGCAATACCTTTGGGGCAAAATTCTTCCAAGGCTAACCCAGTAGTTTAGTTTCTTGCAGCAGGTACATGTTCAACTCACATCAACAATGTAATCTGCAAATCTGCAGTGTTTTGTTGTCTGCATTCATATAGAATTTGATTATTTAAAACTTTAAAGCTTAAATAAACTAACATGAAATATAAGCCAGGTTTCACTAACATGGCATGAGAGACTCATTTTCAACTTTAAATATTTCTTTTTAGGCTAATGGATACAGTTTCATCAATATTGATCATGGACAAGCAGTATCTTTGCTAAAGACTTTTCAGAATGCAGTGGAACTCATCATTGTGCGAGAAGTTTCGTCATAAATACTGTGGATTGGGGGAAAAAGCCAGCAGGATTCATTGAAGGACTTATGGGAAACTGAGTATTTTGCCTATTTTTATACATGAAAGGAACTTGAAAAGAATTATGATCAAAATTTGTATAGGAAATACTGAACTTGTGGCTAAATGGGGAAAAAACCACTGTATAGAACGTACAGGAAATAATTTTGGAAATGCATATGGGGAATAAACTTGTTTTTAAGCATTATAGCAATGTAAGGATCACTCCTCCAAGAACAGACCTGTGTTGTTTTTTTGTACAGATGGTAGGTTTATTTTTGGATAATTCATATACATTACTAAACTTTGTGCAAGGCTTTGTGAAGCCTCGGTTGTAGCCAATGGACAGATGGCAGGGCTGTCTGTCCTGTAGCTGTTTATTGCCTTTATTTTTATTCACCACATATTAATGTGTTATGCTGAAACCACTTTTGTAGATCTGGACAGGAAATATGAAATGTTGGCTTTGCTATGTGCACATTGTATAGATGAATGGGTAGATGGAAGGTGGTGCTGGTTGGACAGAGTAAAGGTCAGGTGAAACAACTATCTGCTATCTAAATATGGAATCAGGAAAGAAGAAAAAGTGTTTAGTTCTGGAGCGTACGTCTACCAACAGAAAATGCAATAAAAGCTTACGGTGTTTATTAGGAAGACTGAAACTACAAATCTGTGATATTCTACAGGATTTGTTCTTAATGTAGTCATTGAATACTCATTTACACATGTGATTCATGTTTAGTTGGGTTTTCTTGCATACATAATTTTTTCAACTGTACTGTGGAAATGTGCCCAGAGGTTTTTCTCTGCTGTGGAAATCCCCAGTTTTGTGCAAATGGTGATACTTTTATCTTTATAAAAAGTATTCCATTTTAACCTTACAGATTTTTAAAATGAAACTGAAATGGCCAGTTTTTAAGGTTGTTGCCTGTAATATATATTTAAACACACGCAAAGCAAATGATGCAGGAAAGCTTATGAAAGACATCTCGATTTTGTTTGGCCTTTGCATTGCCTTGTTAATCAAAAAGGAAACCATACGCATGGAGCTAGGTAACCAAAGCAAGTTTATGAAACTTTGAACAGTGATGGAGAATTGCTGTGGTGAGATGGAGAGGAAAGGGAGGGGGTACTTAAAACCCACCAGTTCGTAATGATGTTTCTTAAAGGGCTGTTCCTACAGGTAACATTAAATGTGAACTAGACACTTCAGAGTCATTAAAGGGTTTCTAACTATATTAATGTAATAGTGATTTACCACAGGCTGCCTTTGTTCCTTATTACTGTATAAAATATTCAATTATGCTTCTATTAATTTTGTTTACCAGAAACATTAACTTTATTTTTCTCTTTCTCCTTTGTAATTGAATAGAGACTGCATAATCTGCAGTGATAATTAATACATGGTTGTTATGGACCAGGGAAAAGTGCCATAGAAGACCAATAACTGTTTTTAATCAGGGCTAATGATTAGCCTGTCATTGGAGCAATATTCAGTTATTGCAGTTCATTTTTAATTACATATAAGTTGGTAGTTTGAGACAGTTATAAGTTGCTTTTTTCAACCCATGTGTGCAAAAGTAAATGCTTTTAATAAAGCTAGCAAAAACACCAGCCTCCTTTAGTTTTGGGACAATGAGCTGGAAGAGGGAAGAATTATACATAGCTAGCGGTAATAAACAGGCAGTACTTTTTAAATAAGTGAACTCCAATATTATTGCACTTCTTTCAAAGATGTTAACTATTGCTTATTGTACTGTGTATAGTTCTAATAATTGTAATTGAAACCCTTTAACAACTCTTTGTATATTTTAATTCTTTTTAGTTGATTTTCAGTAATATTTACATAGCAAATGATTTTTTTTATATATTAGCAGAAATGTGCTGTATTTTGATAAAATTCACCTATTTTCTGTGTGCTGTTAATCTTCAAAGAAAAGAATGAGAAACATAGCTATATAATAGCAGGCTTCAGTGTTCCCCTTCTAAGACGTGTTTTGTTGTTGTTTAGTTTCTATTTTTTTATTGAAAATGCAAAATGTTCACATCACATTTTCATTACTTTCAATCATGTTATTTTTATCACACACTGCCTTTTAAAGGGAATGCATACAGACAAGTCCTAAATTACCTTGGTCTTCTACATAACCTGTATCTTTGAGAAGGGAAGAGTCCAAAAAGAGGAACTGATTCTTTATTGATCTTGGACTGACTTTGTATACATTTTGCAGTACATTTAAATATATCACTGAGGAATTATACTGTATTGTATTTTGCTTTAATGGTAACAGAAGTTTTAAACATTGTTGTGTCACTTAATTTTTGGATTTCTGTATCACAGGAAAATTCTACCAAAAACTGTTTGGCTGTGGTAGAACTATAGAAGTAGAGATTTATAGCAAGAAGTTTAGTACTTCTTGTGAAAATATTTGGCCAAAGCTTGTCGTCAGTACATTAGCAAATTAACCATCTAATAAAACATGGATTATGCTGATTTTACTCAGTAAACGTTGGAGTTTTTCAGTGGATTGAAATGTGTTTGTTCCTTCCAGTGTCTGTGTGTAAAGGTAAGCACATGTCAAACTAGATGATTTTGCAGAGAGTGGGAGAAAGATGTCTCCTGAAGTAGTCCCGCCAGGATTCAGCAGGAGGAGAGACAATGTTGGCACTTTTCATTTTGAATGCATCTTAAACTACATTTTGAATAGAATAAAATCCATCAGCAGGCTAACTTACTCAGCATGGCAATGAGTTGATGCAAACTCTGTTAATTCTTTCTATTCTTCATAGTTCATTAAAGAATCAGTTCAACTGATGTAATGAAAAGTTGAAGTCTCCCACATATTTATTATGTAAATATTTTTAATTTTCTTCTTTGGACTGGAGTTAAAAAATGTGTATATACTTGAAAGCATTCTATGAACACAAGCATAGCAATAAGCAACACACAGAATCAGCCTTTATGATTATTTTGGTTTTGTTTAGAAATACTCCCTTGTCAACAGCTACAAAATGTTTTTATTGATCAGCATTTATTCAACATTCCAAATTTTTGTATATAATTAGACTGTTTCTGAGGTAACACATGGAGAATAGATAATAAACTAATGCTCTTTAAAGCTGTGTGTAATTGACTTATTTAAGTTCTAGGAAGTTCTCCATAACGCTATTTCATTCTTCTATAGTTTCTGTAGACCTTAGTACTCTATCAATATACATTAGTAAAGTCTTATTTGTGTTTCTGGTTCTGTGCATCTCAGTGCCCAGGGGTTTGCTCCAGGTGATTTCATTGCAAGGCTGGGTTATTCATGATAAAGAAATGCTTCTGTGAATAACCCAGTCTTGCAGTGAAATCAGCTAGGGCAGCCAGTGACTTCTCTCCTAAAGAGATGAGTGAGAGATGAGTGGTCTTTACCTGATACAAACTAAGTAGTTTCAATAGCAGAGAGGAGTGACTAAGTCAAGGAGCAGGGTTAAAATTAAGAGTGTCTTGAGAGTGCTCTGATGAGATGTACAAGGGTTATGCAGTAAAGAAAGGGAAGACCTAGGCACAGAATTTCACACGAGAGGTAAATGCAGGTTTACATCCCATTTTCTTGGAAACAACCTGACAATGTAGTAACACAAACTGTTCAGTCTTTTTTCCTTGTATATGTGGGTCTGGCATACCAGTATCACTTACTACTTGACTTCTGACTTCCTCTACGCAGAAGACTGATTCTAACTGTAACAGGTTACAGCCCTGATGACCCAGGAGTATTGGGCCCCTCCTTATTTAAGATTTTCTGTATCTGCTCCCTACTTGGACTTTGGAATTTTTTCCCCCTTCATTTTTGCCATGTGAACTCTCTTTTGTAAGACCTTTTTGTTGTCTTTTCTGCCTTTTATGCATCAGACTTCAAATTTATTCGTTCCCATTTCACAGGTATTATTTGTTAGGTAAGCCTCATTCCTGTGCAACTGAGCCTTTGGGTCTCCTACTTTATTTCATATTTCAACAGTTTACTTTTTCATCAAGCATCTGAGAATGCTGGGTCCAACTTGTGCTTTTCTGACTGGAGGCACTTTTTCAGAGAGAAAGTGTATTTTTGGTGTGTTATTTTTGTTGCCTTGGATTAAATTTGATTTTGAAATGTGTCCAGAAGATTCTTTTGCAGCATCTGTGAGACTGCCTTGAAATTGGAGTTCCACTACACCAAACATTACAACTGCACTGTAAGATTGCCCCTGTCTAAAAGTATTGTCATATGAAAAACTGAAGTAGCCAAAGTAAGACAAGTGGAAATTTCTATTTAAGATCATACACTGGTCAACTGAAGTCAGCAGAAAAAACCTCAGACCTAATGATTGTCAGTTCAATGCCTTGCTTAGGCACTATGCTAGCTACGGTCCTGCAGCACTGATGAATTCTTGGCTGAAGTGTATAAAATTTGGCTATAAAAAGATAATTTGTTATAGTGTCTGGATCCATCTTGGCCAGTTTTACATTATTCTGTGATTTCTCACAGTCTGTGAGAAATGATGTATTTTGTCATGAGCAAGGACACTATTTCAGTAAGTTTTACCTACGGCATGTATTAGAAAACAAAACAAGAAGATCAAACAACAGAAGAGACATCTTTCTCAAAATCTTCCTGTATTCAATTTTTGCTAGTCAGTTGGGTATAGCTGATTTTAGGAAACATTTTTCAAGTTACAGTATCAAATAATTTCTGCTCTTCTGCCATCAAGAATTATCTTTCCCAGAGGCCCACCTAAATAGGCCAATGTAAAATATTTTTGAGTGCCCTGGAGTGGATCACTTGTTCTGACTGATAGTACATAGAAAATTAAAGAACTACTAGAGCACTGTATGAATTTTTATTTAAGAAGACAAATCTGCATCTGCCCTCTGAAAACAAATGTTGGAACATGGGTTCCAACCAGAACAAGTATAATTTCTGAAATAATAATTTCCTCTTATTAAGCAAACTGCAAGTATTTTAGAAGATTGTTGTTTTGGGTCAGAAGCTTCCTCATGAACGGCAGATACTGCATCTAAAAAAAGCCTATCATTAGTTACAGGTTTTGGTTCTTTCTTTGGAAAACTGTGAGTCTAAAAACCTATCCTGTAAGATGAAAAAACAAAGACAAATCATGATTGCAATAACTGACCTAATTTAGATAGCCTAATGTAAATAACTTCTGTCTTTATTCCTTTATTGGTCTTCAAATTAAGTTTGGACCTGGAGTTCCTTGTTCCTTTAATACTTTTTCTGCTAGAATTGCTCTACCAGTGACAGGACTGTATCAATGCTGGCCCCAAGTGCCTCTGTACCATGGGAGAATCTCAAATCACACAAATGCTCTATTTTCTGGGTTTTTCGGGGGCTTTTTGGTGGTTTTTCACTCTTTGCAACAGGATAAGCCTGTAAGTTTCTAAACTGCCTTTAACACAAGACAAAAACCTCAGTCTTACTTTGGACAATGGGCTAATGCCAAATGAAGGTCAAGTTCTGCCTTACAACTTAGATTTGAAAGTAAACATCCAAAAAGAAAACCTTACCTTACACCACAGCAGGTGATTTTGGAAAAACTGGGTTTGTCTTCACTTGCTCCACAGAATTGTATCTTAAGTGCCATCTTGTATGTTCTCCCTCCATTTGAGAAATTTTAAGAGTATTTTCACATTTGTCAGGCATGACAAACCTAATGTGCTGTTCCACTAAAGCATTGGTGCATACTTATCAGAGCAGAGGTCATTTAGGTAGTTCTTGGTTAGCCCATATAACAGTGAAGGTTCTTTAAGAATTTATAATTTTGTACTTGAACTGACGGTTTCTACATGTTACTGTTTCACTAAGCAGAATGATCTCCAATGTACGGAAGTATTGCTGGAACCAGCTGATAGAAGCATTATGTATCTACGAGGCACTTGCTTCTAGAGTAGGGAACACACTTTTTAATTCATGTTCTTATTCATCCTCAAGAAGTAAGCAATAAAATACATGATTTAATTTCCTGTGACATGACTCCATCTGATTCTTCTTACAATTATGAAGACTAAAGAAAACTACTGATGACTGTTGGCAGGGAGAGGAAGCTTTTATAATGATGAGCCAAGAAAAAAAGCCACTGGAAACTGATGAAAATAAATTTCATATCACATGTCACATCATATCACTGCCTTTGTAGTTTATTTTTGTTTAAGAAATTAAGCTTTCTACAGCTATACATGCTACTCATTCAGTATCTGGGGCTTTCAGGTTACCCAGGGGAGGTGCACACACAGTTTCTGTACAAACATATGTTCCAATAGAGAAAATATTTTTAATTTCTAGACTTGACACATTTTTGAAAGTGATATCTAGAGATGATTACTTAACTATGTGAATCTTAAGAGTTACTGCATCCCCACCATCACTTAGCAAGGTGGATCCCATCTCTCCAAGCAGACATTCATCCTCAAAGAGTGTCCCATGGTGATAGAAATAAGAACTGTTGCTGACCGCAGCTCTGCACCAGTCAGTACCAGTCTCCTCCTCCTCCTCATGCCCTCTCCCCTCACAAGCAGGACTGAGAAAGGCACCTGGGACCCCACAGCCCTGACTATCCCCCCAGAGACTGGGGGTGATAGATCCTCTCCTGGTCGCCCCTGGAGCTATCGCTGGTGCCCACAGGGGAGAAGAGCAGGGGGTCGTAGTCAGAGGGTTGGACAAGCTTTGGCAGACTCTCCACAACATCCTGGATCCAGGCCCCCAGCAAGCAGCAAACTTCTCTAGCCAGTGGGTCAGGTCAGCAGATGGGTGCTTCTGTGCCCCACAGCAGGGAGCTGCCCACTACGTCCCTCACTGCTTGCTCCAGGTGGTCTGGCGTGGCTCAGGCTCAGTCTGTCCAGATACTTTGCTTGAGAGCACCGTCAGCTCTTCCTCAGCTTAGAGGGCTGTGAACCTCGGGTGGAGCAAGACCCTTACGTGTGGGTCTGGAAGACACGGGCTTCCAGCCATTGCCTTCCACTGATATTCCACTTGCAGTTCTGCTAGTGACAGACTCTGCCCAGGTCTGCACTGTGGTGGGGGTCCAGGGCTCTTGAAGCTGTAGGGTCTCTGAGGAGATCCTATCACTCTGATGCCGCGCAGCCTGCTGACTTCCGTAACTCCTCTGCTTAGCAGCAGAGCTCTCCAACAGCAGCGCCCCTCCTGCAGGAAACGTCCAGGAGAGACCCCAGGCACTCCCTCTCATCCACTGAGCTCTGAGACAGCCTCCCTGCCCCTAGCACCAGCTAAAAGAGGGGGGAGACTCATCCTCCTGAAACAGGGGCCGCTGCAAGAAAGGCTCCAGGCACCCTGTGTCAAGGGCTGCTGACCTCACTCGCTAGAAGCTGTCGGAGGTTCCCCCGGCCACGGCCCTGTGGCTCCCCTTGCCTCGTACCTGGCAGCAGCAGGTACCCTTAAGCTTCTCAGAGTGTTGCCAGGAGCCCACCTCTTCTACTGCTTTCTAAGAGCCTCGTTTCAAGTCCAGCATCACACCTCTTTGCAGGCCAGCCCCGCTTCTCTGTCACACTCCCCGATTTCCAGCTCTGCCTTCTTGTGTTTGCTTTTCCTGATATTGTCTAGAAGAACATGACTTGTGTTTCCACACTGCAATTTGAAATACTGCTTTGTATTAAGGATAAGAATTAAGTATAGAAGAAGAAGCAGCTATTTGGCCTAAAGGAAAAGAAAACATGAAATAAAGACTGCATCAGAAATACTTTGCACAGGATTCTGTGCATTTCAGAAGTAGGCTGCAATTATCCCCCTTAAGGGAAAAATCTACTAAGTAGCTGTGGATAAAAGTTACTGAGCTGTGAATTCAGTTAACATGTAGGTTGTAATGGCTGAGTGAGAACACTTTCAGCCACTCACATTTATATGAATACCTGATTAAAAATTTTAGAGATGTAATAAGAAGGTGTGTGAGAACAAGTATCACATGACTGGGCTGGCTAAGGTTCCTGAGATGGCTGAGAACAGTTCCCCATGAAAGGTCACGTTGCTGAAATGACGTAGCTTTTCTGCATGGCCCAAACTTTTGAGCATCGGGAATTAAATTTCTGATTACAGTAGTCTGCAACATCTATTTTTGCAGCTGCATAACACAAAGGGGAATATGGCTCTGCACTGCATACGTTTCATGAGGCATGGTTGGACACTGCAAATTGCTGAACTGTTTATGTTTCAGTATTGTCCAAATTAATGAAAACAACTGTGATGGAATATTCACTCTTGATTGCCAGACATGTGAAAATACCAGTTTGGACAAACTTCTCAAGGACTGTCTCTTAACAGAGAAACTGGTCAGATGAACCAGATGGTCCACAGAGAAATTCTCATTCAATTGCTAATGTTGTTGATTTGCAAAGGAAACTTTGGAGAAAAATAACCCAACAAACCGACAAAAAGGGGGGAAAGCTTTCTACTGAATTAAAAGTATGCACTGGCAAAATACATGATTTGAAAGTATTGTGCCAAGGCTCCTAATATCATAACATTTTAGCATGTTTGATTGATTTTTGTCTGCAACAACTTCTACTCACAATAGAATAATCAACAACTGGGTTTGAATATGGAGAAGGTATGTTTGCTGAGAATGTTTCTGACAGAAGTACTTCAGTTGAAAGCCATGGCTCCTCTACTGAGAAAGTGAGGTTTACTAATAAATATTGAGATAGATATTAACAGCTGGTTAGCTGACATAATACTAACTCCTGGGAAAAATGAAATAATCATGTAAAATTGTCTCATTTGCTAACTGTAATAAGAAACAACTGATGAGGTTGGAGGTGATGCATGCAAGGGTCAGAAACCATGCTGAAAAGCCTCCAAACATTTTTTTTCTGCTGAATCTTAATTAAAAAAGCAATGAAAATACACTTGGTGATTTGAATAATAGGACTGACTCTGCAGTAAGTGCCGTGTGGTGGGTTTTTAATTGTAGATTGTAATTATTCTGTTATAGCATTAATCATGATGTGCTTGTATTTTAAGACATCTTAAGATACCAAAACATCTTAAGGAAGCAAAAAGAATTTTCTGTATTAGTACTTACTGAACTCAATTCATTTTGCAATAAAGTCTATTTTATACCACTTTCAAATAAAGGTTATAAATAAAATGCTAATGTTTATTTGCACTGAGTTATACTCCGGTATGTTTTCAAACTTAACAATTATAAAGGTTCTAATCCTTTTATTGCCAGTGGAAGCCTATATTCTTATGCCATGAAGGATGCTGGGAACTAGAAGTAGTGGCGAAGTGTGACTGTACCCAGACCGTCTCATCTTGTCCTTGTCATGCAGCAGGACACACAGGATTAGATTTTTAAGTGTGCAAGTTACCATTATTCATGGTTTTTTCTGTGTCTCAGATAAGAAGAATTTGGTTGACTGATATGACCAAAACTGGTGTTATTTTTCCAACTTAAGGCAAAAGAAGTATTCTTTGAAATTCAGCACGCAAGAGCAAATTAAAGCAGCCACTTTAGCTGCGACAATACCTGGATTATCATTCTTCAAAACAATAGCCCTGAACAGAAAACTCACTACCGTTGTGATTTTTTCAGCTCCAGGTGATATTATCCAGCTGAAGATTATACCCTATGAACTGCAGTTTATCAAACCAATACCTGTGATGATGGTAATTCAACTATTGCACAAAAAAAGAAAATTTCATCTCTAATGGGTAGACTGGAACTGTGTTTGTGCACTACAGTCAGGCACTAAAATAGAAAGGCACATTTCTGCAGTTCCTCCACTATACATGAAATTATTTGGCTTTAGAGGAATGAAATTTCTGTGTCCTAAATGTTTTTAAACTTCTTGCCCTGCTCCTATGAACTCAGGCTGGGAGGCAGAGGAAGTTCTTCCCAGTGAATTCCAGAATTTTCTATCCAACTCCTCTGAACTATCTTGTTCAGATAGGTGTTCTGGAGATTTAAAAACATCTTACCTTTATGTAGAGTTACAAGCTGTGACTCAGAGCAGAGTGAACCTCACAGCAAAGGAAAAAGATGCTTTTTTTCTCCAGAAATAGCAGGGACCTACCTGAACTGTTCCAATAGCATGCCCTACCAGAAAAATAGCAAGTAGCAAATCTCTCAGAAGACCCTCAGTTAATTAAAAAAAAAACAAAAAAAAAAAAACAGGCAAGCTGAATTTTAACATTTTCTTTTCCTTCTCCTACACATACATATTCACACATACTGATTTTAAAAGTATATCATAAAACTTTGTTTAATATAAACTTACACAATTGATAGGTAGAATTTTGTATGGCTTAAAAGAGGGTTTTCTAAAAACCCCTTTTGAAGAAGAAATGCTTCTGTAGTCCAAGTAGTGTTGTCCGGAAAACAGATACTAGATTTTGTAAGTGACTGAAGAAATGCTGCCCTGAAACAATAATTGGATGCAGAATCTGTTCTCAGATCTCTCTCTTACCCCCTTTGGTGCATTTTCCCAGCCTGTAAATGGTGGCGATAATCTTTCTTTGTTAATACGTCCTTGGAGATTCAGAGATAAAAATACTATCTAGATACTATTGGTTGTCAGCTAAGTCCCTCATCTTATTTTGGAGTAAGTTTTAAAAGAATTGAAAGCTGAGAAAAGCTACTCCATCTTTGAATTCAGCAATTTTATGGGGCGAAGAACTTCATTATAAAGCACACTCATATAGCTGCTAATATGACTCTTAGAACTGATACTGCTATGCTAAATATAGCAATCAAGTTTTTTCATGTGTTTGCCATAAAACAGATAAAAAGCAGATGCAGAAATCTCACGGCTGCTTCAGTTTACCATGCCATAAACATATAAAAGACTGCCATCCAGAGGTGGGAAGTTTGAAAGGACTTCAGCTGCTTACATTGACTATGTAGAGTTCATGTTACTCTCAATATAGGTAGGATTTCAAGATTTCTGGCTCAAGTTTCATCTAGGAAAAACAACTACCACTAGAGAAATTTTATGCTAGAAAAATATTTTTATAACTTTTCTGGGTAGGGATATAAAATCAGTCTCATACTTTGTGAAAAATAGGTCTTGTAAAATGCATTTTATATAACTTTTGAGATCACAGATGTGGTGGATTAGGAATTACTTCACAGAATTAAGAGTTTGTTTTCTGTAAGATGTTTTCCTCCAGTCTTCTTAAAAAAACAACAACAAATTATACTAAGGCATATACAAAAAAAGAGAGCAGCTGCCTGATAAGCCTGAATGGTATAATGATGGAAAGGGGGTGAAAGCAATTTCTAGCATTTGGGAAGAACTGTGGATTTGTTGGAGTTTAGAATGAAGTCTATTGTTTGTGAAATGCTACAAAGTTGACATTTTCCAATTTGTCTCTATTTGAAAGTTAGTTCAAGTTAAACTGAGGTGTCAATCTGAATTGTGTTAGATATTTCAAAAATCCTACTTCCATGTGCAGTTTTATTCCAAAATAAAATGTGCTGAAATAACTGTAGATGTAGGCAAAACATATACTCTTGTTTTCAGATATCATGTTAACTGCCTACTCTGATGAGAAACAGTTCATACTATCAGAACTGAGGTTTTGGCCATGTGCAGAACTTGGCAAGCATCTCTGCATGAATTTATACACTGAGTAAAATTCCTAGCTGATTATGAGAGGCAGAAAAATATCCTGACCTGGAGCACGCATCTGGGCAAAACCTGAGAAAATAAGAGCATTATCAGTAGTCAGTCTGAACAGGCAGTCTACTGTGAGCAGTAGTAGGAGACTGGCATTTGAAAATTATGCCTCTTGATTAACTCACAAGAGAAGGAATATTCATGTTGTAAAAGACACATTTGTTTCCTGTGTTCTGCATCACCCATCTATGCAAAACATTGGAATTTTGGTTGTACGATAAGTCAAATGGTGTAAAGTTATTGAGTATGGAAACAAACTTATCTAGCAAAAACTATATAAATATACTGGGTTTTAGTGGCATTCTAGTACTGCTTGTGAAAGAATATTCAGAAGAAAAATGCTTTATTTTTATTTGGATCTCTTCACAAGATTGATACATGTCTATTTTAATCACTCTTACATACTGAAAGATTAAGTTAAACATATGAATTCACCATCTTAAATAAAGTTCTATACTGAGCACAACTCGAATGCTTTAATGAGAACCAAACGTGCTAGTTATAGTTAAATGATGGCAGTATTTTAAAGATTTGTACCCTTCACTCAAACTTTTCTCAAAGTCTCAATAAGTTGTTCCCAAAATTCAAATTGTGTTATACAATGATTATTTTAATGTTTGGACTTTTTTTTTCCCCTAAAGACTGTTAGTTTTTTTTATTTTGAGTTCAGTGCATAGTTGCAGAATTATGAAAGCCTGACTGAAAAAAAAACAGGACAAAGAGTGTGTTGTTTAGCATCCTGCAAATGTATTAATGTGAGTTGATGCTTAAGTAACTTACATGGAAACATCTAGTCATTTGACAACCAAACGCAGCTGAGAAATGCCCACGGAAAGGAGTATCAGTCATATGGCCACCCTACCACCACATGGGCGGTCCTTTCCTGAACAATGCACGTATCAGTCTTTCTTCTTTGTTTAACAGAGTGTTGTGTGAGTCAGGTGAGTAACAGGTGTTACAACAGCACATAAGGAATAAGTGGTGATCAAGAAAAATATTATGACAAGTCGGAAAAGCAGTTTGACATACAGGCAAATACTTTGACAGATAAAAACCTCTGAGATTAGCTGTTTTTGCTGACAGTGATACAAATTCATTGAGATTTTCATGTACTCACAGGTTTCTCAGGAAAAGCTTTTTCTAGACTATCTTACATTTGTACTTAGGTTGGCAATAATATGCTTGATATTCTATGTGCTGCTTGGCCAATACAAAGTATTACTTTATATGATCTATGGAGCAATTCCAAGCATTGTTTGCTACAACATTAAGTGGGAAACTGGCAGCTAGGCTTTCCTTGCAGAAATGCTGTTTGTTCTTAATTGCATCTTGGTAGAAGTCAAGCATTGTTCCTTTCTATTATAGGAGAACAGAAAAACAAGTAAATTCTTCATGCTTGTTCTCCTGTTTGAATTAGTGATGCTAGTCTCACTTGTTAATCACATTCCATCAAATCCTGTTCAATGTAGTTGTAATTGAGCAAAGCATTGCTGGTTCTCTCTAATCAACAGTTTTGGCCATGAAAGTAAGAATTAAAGTCTGTTAGATTCTCTCTCCTTGAAGAAGATACATGATTATGGAAACCACCAGTGAAGTAGCTCAAAGATCTTGTCATATACGTGAAATATAATCAAAGAACAAACCATTCCACCAACTGTAGACCTGCATTGACTACAGACATTCTGAGCAAGGTAGCAGTACTATAACACTTTTAATGGATTTTCAGATTTCCTCAGATCACTAATGAATATCTCCATTATTATAGAAAGTTAACAAAAAGCATTCTTCTAAGCTTCTTATCAACTAAGAACGATTGAATAAGTGAACTCAGTTCAGGTAAGCACCTGTAGTTCTCACAGCATCACAGAGTTCCTGAGGTTGGAAGGGCCCTCTGGAGATTGCCCAGTCCAACCCCACCCTGCTCAAAACAAGGTCAACAGGCCAGGTTTTGAGTATTTCCAAGAATAGAGACTCCGCAACTGCTCTGGGCAATCATTTCCAGCAGTCAACCACCCTCACAGTAAAACAAAGGGGTTTTTTCTTGTGATTAAATGAAAATTCCTGCAATTCAATTTGTGCCCATTGCCTCTTGTCCTGTCACTGGCCACCACTGAGAAAAGTCTGGCTGTCTTGTTTATACTGTTCCATCTGGTACTTATTCACATTGATAAGAAGCCCTCCTGAGCTGGGGAGCCCAGCACTGGACACAGCATTCCAGATGTGGCCTCACCAGTGCTGACTAGAGGGCAAGGAGTACCCTCCTCAACCTGCTGGTCATGCTCTTGCTAATGCAGCCCAGGGGGGTGTTGGCCTTCTTTGCAACAAGGGCACATTGCTTGCCCATGTTAAACTCATTAAACAGGATTCCCAGGTCCTTTCCTGCCAGCCAGTTTTCCAGCCAGTTGGCCTTCAGCATGTACTAGTGCATGGGGTTATTCCTCCCCAGGTACAGGACTTTGCATTTCCCTTTGCTCAACAACAGGAGATACCTGTCAGCCCATTTCTCCAGGCTTTTGAGGTCCCTCTGCATGGCAGCCCATCCACTCTAAGGTATCAGCCGCTCCTCTGGATTCTGCATCATCTGCAAACCTGCTGAGGTCACACCACGTCCCACTGTCCAGGTCATTAATGAAGATATAATGACAATATAACAGTATTGGACCCAATATTGACCCTGGGGTACATCACTATTGACTCATTGCCAGCTGGATTTTGTGTGACTGATCCCAATCCTTTGAGCAGGGCAATTCAGCCAGCTTCCAATGCACCTGGTTGCCCACTCATCTAATCTGTACTGCATCAGTTTGTCTATAAGGATGTTACGGGATGTTATGGGAAGCAGTCACAAAAGGCTTGCTGAAGGCAAAATAAACACTCTTAGCTGCTCTCCCCTCCTTCATGGAGCCAGTCATTTCACTGTAGAAGGCTACACAATGAAATGACCTGCTATACAGGTCAGAATACTTTTCTCTTCATAAATCCATGCTCACAACTCCCAGTCACCTTCTTGTCCTTAACAGGTTTGAAAATGGCTTCTAGGAAGATTTGCTATGTCACTTTTCCAGGGATCGAGGTGAGGCTGACCGGCCTGTAGTTTTACAGATGCTCCTTCTTGCCCATCTAGAAACTAGGGGTGATATTCACCTCCCTCAAACACTACAACCTTTCAAAGAGAATTAATGGTGGCCTCACAGTGACATTGGCTAGATTCCTCAATGCTCTTACAAACATCCCATCAGGTCCCATGGACCTGTGTGTATAATTCGTTTAACCCGATTCTCCTCTGTCAAGGGTTATGTCATCCTCGCTCCAAACTTTCTGATTGGTCTCAGGGGCTTGAGATTTCCAGAGCCAAGTTTTACCTGTGTCCTGATTTCAGCTGGGATAGAGTTAACTGTCTTCCTAGTAGCTGGTACAGTGCTATGTTTTGAGTTCAGTATGTGAAGAATGTTGATACCACTGATGTTTTCAGCTGTTGCTAAGTAGTGTTTAGACTAAAGTCAAGGATTTTTCAGCTTCTTATGCCCAGCCAGCGAGAAAGCTGGAGGGGCACAAGAAGTTGGCACAGGACATAGCCAGGGCACCTGACCCAAACTGGCCAACGGTGTGTTCCATACCATGGGACGTCCCATCTAGTTTAGGAACTGGGAAGGGGGGGTGGGGAATCACCACTTGGGGACTGGCTGGGTGTCGGTCGGCGGGTGGTGAGCAATTGCACTGCGCATCATTTGTACATTTCAATCCTTTTATTATTGCTGTTGTCATTTTATTAGTGTTATCATTATCATTATTAGTTTCTTCTTTTCTTCCTATTAAACCGTTCTTATCTCAACCCAGGGGTTTTACTTCTTTTCCTGATTTTCTCCCCCATCCCACTGGGTGGGGGGGGGAGTGAGTGAGCAGCTGCGTGGTGCTTAGTTGCTGGCTGGGGTTAAACCACAACAACCTGTTCCCCAGGAGTAGTTGAATCTGAAGTTAAATTTTACTTTTCATAAATTGCTTAAAAAGTAGAACTGTTTGATTTTATATCAAACAGATGTGCTCTGTGGATAAGATTCTTTTGGAAGTCTTTAAGGCTCCATTTAAAGAAGGCTAATGAATGCTTTCTAATGTTTCTCTCTTTATTTTACCTCATTTGATTTCTACTCCCTACACCTGGAAGCACAGCAAGTACCACACTGATGTGCTCATCTAACAGACCATCCACGGTCTACTCTAAAGGTCACTTCTTGTAAGGAGAAAGACTTTTCTCCTGATCACCTAAAACAGGTTTTACTGTAACCTCCTTCTGAATTGCCAATATTTTGCTTCTGGCACTTGCAATTAACATTTCCCAGTAAATGCTTTTAAACCTTTTGGAAAGATCAGGAAATACAATCTTAGACAAAAGGCTAATAGTTGCTTTTGTTTAAAGACTTTACCATTTTACATGTGGATAACATGGAATTTAAGTTTCATGATCTCTATAAGGGTAATGTATTGCTGTTGTTTTTCAGAATCTAAATGATGCAGTTTTAGGGGAAGATTATTTTCTATACACAGGAAAACCTCAGCTGATTCATGAAACAGAAAAGGTATGTTGTTGTAAGGGCAAGCAAGTGCTCCATATTCTGAGATTTGCCCTGTACCTCTAAAAAACCCCCACTTTTTGTTTTCAGAAAGGATTGCTTCTTTTCCCTCATGAACATGCATATTGTTCATGCATGGATGGTTTACCATTTACCATTTGCCTTCACAGTGTCTGAAAACTCTGCTCACCAGGGGACCCTTATGAATTGCGAAGTCCCACTCAGTCTAATTTCTGGAGCAACTTTGAAGGAAATGGAAAGAACTTTGACTACACAATGGTTACTGATAAATCAGTTCTCTTTGAAGCATAGTTTGCACCTGATTTTACATATTAAGAACAGGAATTTTTAAGTAATAACTTTACTATTCCAGAGAGGTGTTAACTAATTTTTGAGAATTTAATGCAATGACTGTAAAGCTGTTCTCCCAAGGACCCCATCAACTCTGGATAACTCTACAATTTTGCAAAGGGCTTTCTGAAATCATGGTTAGAGCTTCAGAGCTGGAGCTCAGGCAAAATCTATCGTGTGGATTGTCAGGAAATTGATGCTGGGATCCCCAGCTGGCAGAAGCTGAAGGACTTCTGCACTACAGGCACAGAATGCCTTGGTCTTTGCTAATTAACCTAACATCATTGCTTGTACAGGCAAGGTGAAGGTAAAACAAAAGAATTTATTTACTGAATCTAAGGGCACCAATACAGTTACTTAAAAGTATAAAAACAGGTGAGAAAATTTGAAAAGAAGCTCCTACATGTACTAATCCACTTAGACCACAGCTGAAGTTTTCTCTTGGCCTACAGCAACCCGTATGAAGATGCAAATGCAACTCCGTTAACTGTTGATTAGAGAGATGATGTTTGGGCACTGCTTGTACACCAATTCCACTTCTGCATGTCTACCCATTTTATTTAACCTTTTTTCTCAATAGCTCTGTTTTTTATTATAGGAGAGGGAGTGGCTCTTAAATACTTTAAAATTTTGAACAGTTTGGCTAAAATAGAGTCTTTGTTTACTTCTGGCATTTTAAGGGCAGCCTACGTGAATCAAGGCTTATGGCATTGGGGTTTGTTTTTTGGTTTTTTGGGTTTTTTTTCTCTTCTTCTGAAATCAAAATTAATTTATCTATTTGTGTTATTTTCCAAGCTAATTTTGTCCTCTGGCAGGAATGGACAAGTACAAAATTTAACAGTGTTTTGCTTCTGTTTTGTTTTTGGGAAGCAGACCAGTAGCTCAGAATTTCATATGTACTTTGTCTGGTTTTGGCTGGGAGAGAGTTCATTTTCTTTCTAGTAGCTGGTATAGGGTTATGTTTTGGATTTAGTGTGAGAATAATGTTGATAACACACCGATGTTTTCAGTTGTTGCTAAGTAGTGTGTGTACTAAGTCAGCTTCTCATGCTCAGCCAGCAAGAAGGCTGGAGGGGCACAAGAAGTTAGGAGGGTGGACACAGCCAGGACAGCTGACCCAAACTGGCATTCCTTACCATGTAATGTCATGCCCAGTATATAAACTGGGGGGAGTTGGCCTGGGGGAGGGGTGTGAATCGCTGCTTGGGAACTGGGCATTGGTCAGTGAGTGGTGAGCAATTGCATTGTGCATCACTTGTTTTATATAGTCCAATTCTTTTATTATTATTATTATTGTCACTTTTTCATTATTATTATTGTTGTTGTTGTCTTCCTTTCTGCCCTATTAAACTGTTCTTATCTCAAGCCATGAGCTTTACTTTTTTTTTTCCCTGATTCTCTCCCCCATCCCACTGGGTGGGGGGAAGTGAGTGAGCAGCTGCGTGGTGCTTAGTCGCTGGCTGGGATTAAACCACGGCACACATTTATGATGATTTTATGATGGGCTGATTCTACTTTTTACTGGAAAGGCTCTACCTGAAGGAGGGTATCCCAGTCAGTTCTGACATCACAGAACTTTTCTATTTGTGAATTTTAGAGCTCATTTTTCTGGTACCCTCCACTGAGAGATGCAAGGAGAAAGGACAAGAATGTTCAAAGCAGTAATAGTTCTACACCTCTGCTAACCGCCTTTGGATGAGATGTACTAGTCAAAACACAGGAAATCCTGGTGTAATATTCCTATAGATAGAATAATCATACTGGAGTTTGATTTTGCACAATATGTAACAAAAGATCTTGAGTTCTCCAGTTAAACTTCTCTAAACTTAGGCTAATTAAAAGTTACCAGGATGACTGAAAGAAAGGATTTAACTCTGATCTTAAATCCTGTACTTCTGGAATATGGATTCCATTTAGAAAAAGAATATGAGCACACCAATTACCATTTTGAAATAAGTACTACCTGAAACATATGCATAGGCATTTTTAAATAAAATAAATCTCTAACAACTGCTTGGAATTACTTAAAATTCTATAACATATTAAGCGTCAGTAAAGGAAGCACTACCCAGGCTTATCTATGGAGATTCTGTACCAAGTGACCTACTTGCTCAGGGACGTATCACAAATTTGCAATCTTTTTCAGCCCAGATAGCTTCAAAAATACTTCGGTCCTTTCTCAGTTCAGGTTTGGGGTACAGAAAGAATTAAACCCTAAAATACTCATGTCTGAAGCCTTAAATCTCTCAGTGCCAAGATGCACAGTTCTTTATCGCCTAAAAAAGACTGCAGTTAGACCCTTTGTAGCGATCACCCACCCGCCTAGCGCTCCGGCTCATTCTCTCCAGTCAATCTAATTTTCAGAGAGAACTTGGAACTGCAACTCCAGCTAAAACCAATTCAATTGGGATAGATCCCCAGTCCAGTTGTAACAAAACCGTTCACAACTTACTCGACCGCAACCCCTTCCTGCTTAAACGTAGTTGGGGTGTTTTCAAGGGTTTATTCCCTGGGGTAATTAAACCGCCTCCCGTTGAACTCGGCTACCGAAAGGGCACTTAGATGGGAGACCTATTTCTTCTTCCGTTTCTCAGCTCGCCGGCAGAGCGCCCGGTGGGTTTCACGCCCCAGCAACTAAGGGTCCCAAACCTGCCCTGTTACGGGCGGGTTTTGGGACCCAGACTCCCCGCTACCCCGGGCACCAGCCGGGAACCCTCCCGCTTCGCTGACGGGGAAGGAAAGCCGTTGCCCCCCCCGCCGCTCGCGCCGCCCGTAGCGGGGGGACGGGCCGGGGCCGCTCACAGCCGCGGGGTGCGGGTGGCCTGTGCGTGGAGGGAGGGAAGGCAGGGGAGCGGGACACGCGGCTGCTAACGGCCCGGCCGCGCGCGCGGCCCCGCGCCCCTTTCTAGGCGGGGCCGAGGCCCGGCGCTGGTCCCGCCCCCGGCCCGGCCGGCTCTTCAGGAAGCGAGGGGCGAGGGTCTTCTCCTCGCGGCCCAGCTGGGAGCGCGGCCGCCGGAGGCCGGCCTGCGCGGGGCGGGGGCGCGCTCGCTCGCTTGCTCCCCCGGGAGCCCCGGCCGGCAGGGGCCGAACTGCCCGCCCAGAAACTCCTCCAGGGAGCAGTCGAGTCCGCTGCTAGAGCGGCCGCGCGCTAGGACGCTCTGGCAGGCGCCGCGCGCTCCTCTCCGTCGTCGGGCCCGCCTCTCCCGCTGCGTGCGGCACCGCTGCGAGAGCAGCGGTCGTGCAGGCTCCGCCATGATGAACAGCGGAGGGATCGGGGTGCCGCTGGGCTTCCCCTTGGGCCCCACGTCCGTCATCCAGGTCACGAACCTCTCCTCGGCAGTGACCAGTGAGCAGATGCGGACTCTCTTCGGCTTCCTGGGAGATATCGAGGAGCTGCGCCTCTATCCCCCAGAGTAAGTGGGGCCTGCGCCCGCCTCCCGAAGGATAGAGACTTGGGAGGAGGAAGAGGCCTAGAGGGGCCGGGAGGGTGGAGGGGAGGGAAGAGGCAAAGGCGGAGGGCCCCGCCCGCCATCTTGAGTGCGGGCAGCAGAGCCTCGCGCACGGGGGTCACGTGGTCGCACCCCTTTGTATGGCAGGAGCGGTCGGGGAGAGGCGCTTCGCCCGGTGTTAAGATGGCGGCCCCGGCCCGGAGGAGGGGAGCAGCCGCGGCGGCTCCGGAGCGGTGGGGTTTGTGTTTTCGTGGAGGCGGCCAGGGCTGCGGCCGCCCGCTGGGGGTGCCGGCACTGAGTCGCAGCCAAAGGCCCGGCGAGAAGCGTGCTCGCAGGCTGCCCCGCAGCGCTCCCCCAGCGCAGGTCGCTTCCCCACCCCTTCCCCTGAAAACCCCCTTTCTGTGGCCCACCTTTCTCTTCGCTCGGATTGAGCGGAGGGGGGTCGGGCGATAGAGCCGCAGGCCCGGCCCCCGCCCGGCTCGCTGCCAGGCCGCGCTGCCCGGGCGCTGCATGCCGGCGGGACCAACTCTTCCCCCCCCCCCCCCCCCCATTGGAAAGGCTCTCGGCTCTTTCCTCTCTCAGTTTTCTGAGAAAGGGCCGCTCTAACAGAAGCCAAAATAGCTGTTCACAGAGGGACGGAACCTGCCCTGCCTTGTGCTCAGAAATGCCCCTAAAAAGACGCGTGCAGTAAATGAAAGTCAATAACGGACATAGATTGTTTCTCTAAATTGTAGCTGTTGTCATGATGTCGGTTGCATGCGAGGGATGCACTCAGATGGGAAACACTGAGGTTCACAAAATAACAGTATTGTTCCTCCCAGGCAGGGGACGAAAAGAAATACATATTTATTAACACATCTGTTGTAGTAGGAAGTGAATGACAGACATGTCCTCTCAAACCATGTATCTTTTTTTCCCTACAAAAATTATATAGGAGTAGCAGAAACAGGAGGGAGTCATTCATGTCCAGATGCTTCAATTTTAATGCAAAGAAGACGTTCAGGCAAATAAAATTTCGATTTTTAAAACTAAATAGCAAAAAAGTTGGTATTTACCCATTTTTATATGTTACTGTGTTACATCTGGGTAGGTTTGAATAAGGACTACTTAGAAAAATTAAATATGATTTCATATGTATATTAAGTGTATGTAATAGGCATCCATTCATGTACAGATATGCTTAAAACAGCCTTACTGAGTTTTAAACACTCTTTAACAGATTTATGATGATTTTTATACAATTTTCTAGGGTTTTACTTTGAACTTGTTCAACACTTGCTTCTTGAGTTTTCTCCCGACTGCATATATTTTTTGTTATAGCTGTTGCTCTTATTTTTCACTGTCATATGGCAGATTTTAAGGCAAATAGATACTTTCTTGACATTCATATACAAGTAATGTTTGTGCCTATGTATAAAATTTTGCCAGTGTGTATATACACATAAAATACTAAAATCCAGTACCATGGTAGGGTTTGACTAGGAAATGTCAAGGTTATAATGCTGTAAACATCAGTTTTACATGATTTTGTTTTCAGAGATAGGATGCGGGATTGTGATTACTTATTTTACTCTTGGTTTTGTTTACAGTTTTTATGCATAACTTTTAGAAATACAGATTTCCTGAATAATAGTTATGGACATTTGACCTGACTTTCAAATTATTACCTTGGAAAAAAATTAAGTATTTACTCTAATGCCTTTCTTGTGAAATGAAAAAGGATGTGCCTCCTACTGACTCTCTCTGATAAATTCAGAAAACGGTGTTTCACTGATGAGTGCATGGGAAGCAAAGGTGCCCCAAGCAAAAAGATGTTGTAATAGATGGTTGCAATTTGTTAAAATTTTTTTCTGCTACTGTTTTTTTCCTTAAGTATTTAATGATTTAAGGCCTAGATTTTTTAAGATCAATTCTTTCTATTTAGAAAGTTTCTTTTTTGATTGAATTTTTACCTTAGAATCAACATGAGACAAAAAATCATGTCATCTCAGTCTTAGCTTTAAAACCAGCTCTGTAAGAAATCCAAACTTCCAATGTATTCTAGAGCCTGAATTTTTTTACCTTCATGGAACAGGGGAAGCTCACTTTTTAGTCTGTTTTCTAGATGAAAAACATAATTCAGTAAGTCAAATTAGTGAACTACAGGTCTCATGGATGTTGAATACTGAATGACAAATATTAATATGCTCTTTTTAATTTATTTCATGTTGAGGGATAAGAGAAAGGTGACATAGTAGCTTTCAGTCATCTGAGAGTATTTGTGCTAGCTAAGTAAAAGCTTTCACTGAGATTGGAACCCCATTTGCCAGCCTTTCTACAGAAATACATAGTTAAAGAAATAAAGCCATCAATTCTTGTTTCAAGAATAATCTGTGGTGTAATATTAAAAGAGTATTATCCTAACTTTTTTAATAGATTAAGCAATGAGTTGAAATAAAGTTACATGTTGCATTGTGTAGAATTGGAACCTGTTTTCTCTCTGTCCTGGTTTCAGCTGGGATAGAGTTAATTGTCTTCCTAGTAGCTAGTATAGTGCTATGGTTTTGAGTTAGGTATGAGAAGAATGTTGCTAACACACCAGATGTTTTCAGTTGTTGCTAAGTAATGTTTAAAGTCAAGGATTTTTCAACTTCTCATGCCCAGCCAGCAAGAAGGCTGGAGGGGCACAAGAAGTTGGGAGGGGACACAGCCAGGGCAGCTGAGCCAAACTGCCCAAAGGGGTATTCCATACCATCTGATGTCATGTCTAGTATATCAGCTGGAGGGAGTGGGGGTGGGAGGATGGCTGCTCAGGGACTAATTGGGTGTTGGTCGCAATTGCATTGTGCATCACTTTTATATTCCAATCCTTTCATTATTATTGTTGTCATTTTATTAGTGTTATCATTATCATTATTAGTTTCTTCCTTTCTGTCCTATTAAACCTTTCTTACTTCAACTCACAAGTTTTACTTTTTTCCCATTCTCTCCCCATCCAACTGGGTGGGGGGAAGTGATTGAGTGGCTGCATGGTGCTTAGTTGCTGGCTGGGGTTAAACCAGGACGCTCTCTAATTCTCTATTGCAAATATTCAGCTTACAAAATATTTTTACTTAGTCAAGCATGAGTTTGCAGAGCAGAGTGAAATCGTGTTCTCTTCTGTATGCATCATTTAAGGTATATTAAAAAAAGGGCATTCATGTTAAGGAATTTACTGTAATATTTGTAATCCCATTGCCTTTGCTGGGCATGTTTATTTCTAATGGATGTGAACTCCCAGTTCTATTGGTAATGCACATCAATAAACAGAATATATAGACAGATGTATGTATATGTACATGCATACACACACTTTATAAAGCTCCCTTTTCTCTATGATCTTTCCAATTGAAAGTACAAATTATCCCTCACCTCTTCCAAGTCAGCCCTGTCAGCCTTCAACTTTCTCCCTTAATCTCTGTCCTGATGCAATGTCGGGGAAGGTTTCGATATGATTCCAAGAGCGAGATTAAGACACAAATGAGGTCAAATGCCTTATACCCAAAAGAGCTTTTATTATCACAAGTATAAAATAGTAGCGATAGGGTAGAATGGAAGAAAAGGCAGAAATCAAGCAAGCAGTCAGGATAGAGTTGCAAGGATAGTCACCACTGTGGATCCAGCGGCGTCCCTTTGGTCCTCAGTCTTCAATTCTTCGGTGGTGGGTGCACACCACAGCTTGTCTACACGATTTTTTTATAGGGCATATTTTGATGAGGTATGCACAGGCGTATTGTTCGTGCAGTGTGTGAACAGTGCATGAACATTTCATCTGTCACGCGACCTTCGTGTGATCAACACCAGAAACCAGTATCTTACCTCAGAGACTACAGTTTCCGTGAGAACGGTAGCCTCCATGTTCTTGCATACTTGTTGGCTTCAGCCCTCCTGGATGCCTCAGTGGCCTAGTAATCCTCCTTATGGACAGAGGAATGTCCTGCTTAGGCAGGGTATCCCAGAAACAAAAGGCTCGAGATAAGCAGTTCACAGTTCTTGAGATGAATGGCTTGAGATGACAGTCCAGTCTCTCACGCCTAACAATCTTTGAGACAAACAGCTTAAGGTAACAATTCAGTCTCTCACAATCTCCTGAAGTCTAATCCATAAAATCTGATTGTATTAAATGCTCTTTTTTTTTTTTTTTTAAATAACAAAGCTACTTTTTTAATTAAAAGGAAGTAGAATATCTCTAGTTGGAAGGGACCCATAAGGATCGTTGAGTTCAACTCCCTGCTTCTCGCAGGACTACCTAAAACTAAAGTATATGACTAGGAGCATTGTCCAGATGCTCCTTGAACTCAATGACAGGCTTGGTGCTGTGATCACTTCCCTGGGGAGGCAGTTCCAGTGACCAACCACCCTCTCCGTGAAGAACCGTTTCCTAAAGTCCCATCTGAACTTCCCCTGACGCAGCTTCATTCCATCTCCTTGTGTTCTATCGCTGGTCATCAGAGAGAGGAGATCAGCACCTCTCCGCTGCCTCCCTTGAGGAAAGCCGTAGGCTGCAGTGGGGTCACCCCTCAGCCTTCTCTTCTCCAAGATGAACAAGACAAGTGACCTCAGCTACTCCTCCCAAGTCTTGCCCTTGAGACTTTTCACCATCTTGGTCACGCTCCTCTAGACACGGTCTTAACAGTTTGATGTCCTTCTTATACTGAGGCACCCAAAACTGCACACAGTACTCGAGGTGGAGCCACACCCCTGCAGTGTAGAGTGGGACAGTCACCTCCCTTGACCTGCTAGCTGTGCTGTGCTTCATGCACCCCAGGACACAGTTGGCCCTTTTGGCTGCCGGGGCACACTGGTGACTCATGTTCCACTTGCCATCAACCCAAACCCCCAGATCTCTTTCTGCAGGGCTGCTCTCCAGCCTCTCATCCCCCAGTTTGTACATATAACCAGGATTATCCCACCCCAAGTAGAGAATCCGGTGCTTGCTGTTGTCAAATTTCACACAGCTGGTGATTGCCCAGCTCTCTAGTCTGTCCAGATCTCTCTGTAAGGCCTGTCTACCCTTGAGGGAGTCCACAGCTCCTCCTAGTTTAGTATCATCCGCAAACTTACTTAATGTACATTCGATGCCTGTGTCTGGCTCTTCAGCACCCATGGATGAATCCCCTGGGGCTCCATAGATTTATGCGCATCCCAGTGGAGCAGCAAATCTTGGAACAGGTCTCATTCTGGTATTCATGCATTAACTTGGTCAAGGGCATGGACCATTTTGGAGCATTGCTCTTGACAATTTAATTTTTTTTTTAAATATTTTTTCTAATTCTTGGAAGATGCAGCTTTGCATGTTAGCTTTGGATTTTTTTTTCCTAGTTCTTTGATACTTTGATGTCAGAGAAATCCCAAAGGACTGTGGGAGTGGTGAATTAGATCAGGTGATCATTTCCACCGTATATCAAATTCCTTTGATAGCACTGTTCCGCTCTAATTCATTGTGCAACATCCTGCCACTGACTTAATGAAAAAAGATTTTTGACTTGCTAGGGAGTGAGGATGATGTCTCTGGCACCTATAGGTTTTGTGCTTCAATGATTGTAGAGCAAAGTACAGGGCTATGGTTGTCTGAACTAACATTATTAGAAGAGTTCCTTTTTACCCATTTTCTACATTTTTCCTGTCATTAACATGTACCTTGGTTTTATAGGATGCAGCAGAGAACTTCCTTAAAAAACTAAAAGGCAATCTCAATTGCTGAATATAATTGCTTCCAGATTATATTAAATAGAAAGCCTGTTAATGTTAGAGTAGTTTACTTAAAGTTCTTCTGAGCTTGCAGAATATGGAGAGGAAGAGAGAAACCACCTCAGTTTTTTCATGCATTAAATAAAATGCAGGCTCTTTCAGATGACTCTTTCAGATGACAGTATTCCCAGCAACCTTCCTGAATACAGTGACTTTTCCCAGCAATTAATCTCTTAAGACTGTGGTTTTAAAGTATCAGTTTCTGTTAGGATCCTTTATTTTTATATCTCAAATTGATTGGGAGGACTTTTTTCTTATGAATGTTGAGTTAAATCATGCTATGCTTTTTAGTAGTTTGTCACTTCATGTTTTATCTTCATTAATAAAAGCCCTTCAGTTTCTTCAGTCACTGCTGATCAGACATCCCTTTAAGAAGGATGAATTTTATACCTGCCATGTTCCTGAAAGGCTGGTTCTCTGTGGGGAAGTTTCTGTCTTGTATATTAGAGGCTTTCATACCTTATGCAGATGGCAGTAAATGCTACTTCATTATTACTGTTACATTCCTATGTGAGCTGCCTATGTGAGCTGCGAGTAGTCCACCTTCAGATTCAGTGCTGAGGGCATTGGAAACTCTTGGCACTGAAGACATTGTTTCCATGTGGTCATCATGCCAACTTTAGCTACTTGCCAGTGAGGCTTCATTGGCACTAGAAGCAATATTTCTTTTAATTGAAAAACCATTAATATGAATCATAGGTCAGTGGGTCAGAGATGCTTGTTACTGGTTGCTGTTGTTTGTATTTACTTATTTTCTTAAAAGAAAATCTCAAATTTGATTTGATTGTGCAACTACATGCTGTTCTGCTCTCTGGAATGCTTTCCATCAAAACTTTAATATAAAAAATGAAAGGACCTGTTTGTGGACCTTGAATAACATCAGTAAACAAGTGTAATTTATGTGGAGGTGGGGAAAGGGTTGGGTTTTTTTTAATTCACTCATTTCACTCTTAATGTGTATTTGATTATCAGATCTTAGAGACCAGCAGAGTTTGTCTTTTATCATGCTGCATCTGTCTGCTGTATTGGTTTAACCTTGTTGGTCACTAGCATCAAAAATTTGCACAAGAAACTTAGACTTCATGAGACTTTTTTAACCCTTTCCTTGTAAGACTTGTCTCTTAAAGACTGCCACAGCTGGCTTTCAGTGCTGAAAGACCCCTTTTATTCCACTTCATTACCAAGCCTTTTGGTCATCTCTTATTCTCTGTCCCATAAACAGAGCTTTAACCCTGAGAAGAAGAATATTCAGAGACCTTTTGAGAATTAGGTGGGAGTTTTTTCAACCAACTTTATGTGAAGGATGCTCAGAAATGAAAGTAAGGGATGATTGTAAAATCTTTTCAGAAAACATGATTTCTGTGTTGTTTGGCTTCTTAATTTACTTGTACGTGTAGTACTTTCCCTTTTGCTTATATCTTGTGGAAAGCAGGATGACTGAATTGCAGGTCTCTAATTTTACCTAATGAGTTCTGGTTTCTTCCTGAATCTAAAGACCTAAATATCGTAAAGAAAAGTTATAGGTGTATATGAAAATGACTTGGAAAATCATGGTTAGATAGGATGAAAAAGTCAACAAGAACAGAAAATAATATAACAACCACAGCCCGTGTAAGAGAATTAGATTATGTGCTAAGAGTTGTTACTACACAAGGGCCTCCATGTGGATTTGCCACTTCTGTGTAGAAGACGGTGGCTTTAGTGGGGCTTTGCTGTCAGCTACAGTGGTATTTTGTCACAAAGTCTGAGGAAAAACTCCTGAAGTTTTGAATACCTGGGTATGGTCCTGATTTGGTCAGAGATCTGAATTCCCATATTGGGAGTGGAGAATTGCTGTCACTGTTTAACAAGAGCTCCTCAGTTTGCCATTTGCAAAACTTGCAGTGCTTACTGAGATTCCTTAAGTGGGAGTACATAGAGGCCATTAGCGAGGTAGGAAGGAGGCTTCCTGCAAGTCTGCACATGCAGAAGGTCTCTGAGAAACCACACTTGTGTGATGATGCCAACGTTTGAGTGTACAAGAGCATGAGAGAGTATACTGTGTTCCCTGCTCTGTCAAATATTCCCTGAAACTTGTCTCTTTGATGTGTGTTGCTTTTAACAGACTGAAGTTACTTACATTTAAATTTGCAAAATGCGTTGTTCAAGAAGGTATTGGTATCTTTCTGTTGGCTGTTTAAAGAGACTTTTGTGAGAAGATGTAGTATGGCTTCTTTTTCTCACAGTTCTGAACAAGACTGAGACCAGTTTTTATAGATCACTTTCAGTTTGCAGTACAGCTGAAATCTAAAGCTGGTTTGCAGGCTGTGACAGGTCTTTTGCCTTGGGTATATACTCCAGTATGCCAACCACTCATAGAGCTTAGAGTTGTTTTTCGTCTTACTAGGAGATCAGTGATGTCTGTAATCAGATTCTTAGTCCCAGTCATGCTTTTGTGTTACGCTTGTTGCCCAGTTGAAGTCTCTGTTTCAAAGAAGCCTTCAAAATTACATTTGTAGTGATAAACCTTCAAATATGGCTGTAAGAGGATTTTTGAACAGTTAAATATTGAAAAGCTTCATTGAGCAACTACTGGATTTTTGTAGAATGAGTTGTTTGAAAGCAGGGAGGCACAAACTGTCTCCATTAGGTGTCAAAAGCCCCACTGGGTAATACTGTTGCTTCTGGATGGTATGGAGTGGTCTTGGAGGCTAGAACACTCAAGTGTTTCTTAGACATTGTTAACATCCTGCAGTGACTGCAGTATAGATGAGGCCTTTGAGATAAAACACACAGAGCCTTATATAAATGTGATCTGTACAATTATTCCATAACATGTTATTTTGTTAAGTTATAATTTCTGTTGTCTCCTCCACCACCACCACCCTGAGAAAATCTGCACCCTTAGAGGAATGTTAATATTTCATAGCCTTCAATTTGATTTTTCACTGTAGCTTTCTGAATGTGTCATTTTTATGAAATATTTTTGGTTAGTTGTTATTCTGTTGGGAGATGGATGTTACTGTCTCCCTATAAAGAAAGACAAAAATGGCAGAAATGTCTGAATACTATTTAGATATTTAGTTCCTTTTTGAGTTTTCTTGCTTTCCTAAAGAAACTGGATTATAGTAACCTTGAATCAGAGACGTGGGAGTAGCTTTTTTGCATCAGTGCTTTGTAACCCTAGGAAGAAGACTATGACTCTATCTCAATTCTGCCTCAGAAAAGGTTAGCAGAAAAAAATGGAACAAAAGGAATTGAAACAGACTTCTTAAGAAGCCTGCTGGGGAGGCTTAGGAGGCCCACTTTATAAAAGGAGAGGACTCAATCACTGTGAAACGTTTTAGAATTTTAGATCTTTTGGATCTTGATCATCTCCCGTGATGTAGATGCAGCATAGATATGTTTTCAGCAGAGGTGGTCTCCTTATAGAGAATTTCTCCTCTGTAATGTTCAGAAAATACTTTGTACCAAGACTTCTTTTTAGAGCCTCATTTGCAGCAGTGTTCTGATGTTAATATTTTTTAACATACATTCCACATAGCTTTTGTGATTGAAATCGAGGAAATACAGGGGGGAGAATATTATAAAAATACACTTGTCAGAGCTGGCTCTATAGGTGTTGAAATTTATAAGAATTATTTATGGGGCCTGGAATTGCCTGGACCAGAATTATGTTCTTGAGTTAGCAATGAAAACAAAAAAGGAAAAAAAGCAGGAGATATTAGAAGTCTTCAGTGGTCCGGACCACAGAATCTTCAGTGAAGGCTTCAGCCATTTGGGTTGTAACACTGGAACGTGTATTTAAAAACAAACCAACCCAAACAACAACAACAAAATAACCAAAACACCCTGTCCTCCCACCAACCCCCCCAGACCACCTCCTACCTTCCCCCCCCCAACAAACCAAACCAGACCAACCAAAAAAACCCTGTGGCCATACAAAACAAACAAACAAACAAACCAAAAAAATCCTTGCAGTGAGCGAAGTCTGGCTCTTCAGAATATGTAAGATTAAAAGTTGTATGCAAACGTTCCTGCTGAGTAATGAGAAAGTCATAGCTCTCTGTCACCTCTGATGTTGGAAACTGTTCTGAACCAAGACCTTACAGAAGGGTCGGAAGCCATTCTATATAATTATTTCCTTCCTGAATGTGGAAACTTGGAACTGTAAAAACAGTGGCCACTACAAGCAAAACAAATGGGCAGAAGAAATGTAGTCATCTTGCAATATTTTTCTAAATTGCGTAAGGTTGACTTTCATATTTATGTCTCTCCCACTCCCTGTTTATTTTTCCCTCCTCAGTATATCTGTTTACACAGAATTTTCCATCATAAGTGTTTCTGAATGCCATTTTGAAGTTGGATGGCTCTCCAGATATTCTACCTAGATGTTGCCTTTCTGGTAACCAGAAACATACCAGTCTGCCTGCATCAGGCTAAGTTCTTTGTTTGTTTGTGCAAATAATATGATGAAACAATGTGTCTAAAACTTCTGAGCTTGTATTTAAATACTGAAGTCTAATTAATTCCATACAACTACTTTGGGAGTACCTGCTTGGAATTTGAGGGCCTACAAGATGAGTTGGGCTAAACTCGAACTGCTCTTGGCACTTCCAGGAAGTTGACAAGTGTTTCTGTTTCAGTTGAGGTAGGGTCAGGATGAAATGGTTTATGCAGCATATTTTCCATGAATTACTGCTTTGCTAGAAGACAGATGGTCTTTTCAAGTGGAAATTGCTGATTTTCCAGCAATATCCTATTGCATTCTCTCTTTGAAGATTTCACCTGTACTTCCTTCATATGAAGAAGCAAGCTGCTTGTATAAAGGTTGCAAACCTTGACTGGGGAATACATTTATTAAAGCAAACTTCTTTGGTTTTGATTAATATTACAAAGTTTACATCTTGTGCTTTCTGACATCTCTGTTGGTATACTTTCTAATGGAAAAGCAAATTACAAATTTTCTTCCTTCTTCTAGCTGAATAGTGAATTCCTCCTACCTCCTCCAGCGTTATCCCATACTACACTATGCCAAACTAAGGCAGATGATAAAAAGGATTTTTGTTACATTACTGAACTAAGACCTAACATTTGAAAAAACTCTCGAGAACGGCTTTTGTCTTTATAAGAATTAATGAAACTGCTTTCATGAAGACCTTAGAAAGAGTATCAGTTATTATGGGCTAGTATCCGAAGTATCCACTGAAAAATGACTGGGCTTGTTGTTTGACTTTCCTAAACAAGGATTAATTAGAGGACCCCCCCCCCCCCAACTATAAATTATTTACTTGACGAATACGTCAAGTAAATATGCTACTTGAAGTAGTAATTTGGAATGTATTGGTCAGTGTTGTTTACTAAGATTATAAAATAAAAATAGCCTTGTTAATTTGGGATTTTTGCTTCTTTAAGTTTCTATTTAAAAGGAGGAGGTGCTATGCTATGCCTTTTTCAGTGACATAGTAAGTAGGCAACTTAGTAAATTTCTATAGGCTCACCTTTTGGCTAACTTTTCCAGGAAGTCTAAACCCAATTTTTTTATTAAGGAGTAATAGTTAAAAATATGTGCATACAGTTATTTAATGTGACTAATCGTTTTTTTTTCCTTTTATCTTGCAGCAATGCACCTCTTGCTTTTTCCTCCAAAGTATGTTATATTAAGTTTCGTGAAGCATCGAGTGTTGGTGTGGCCCAGCATCTAACTAACACGGTTTTTATTGACAGAGCTTTGATAGTTGTGCCCTGCGCAGAAGGTTGGTATTTTAGACATTCTTCTGTATATGTTGGTCTTTGTCATGTCTGCTAATTGTTTTAAGCTTTCCATGTAAGGAGGTGGTGCTCTGTTGTTATTTTATTTTATTTTATTTTATTGCTTTTTGTAAAAAAGTTTTGAAACAAAATTGAAAATTGAATGAAGAAACCCAATTATATAGATTTAATTGAAATTCAGCAGCAAAGGCAGTTGATTCAAATTATGATAATTCAGTTTTCCATAGTAACTACATATTTTGAGGGAAAACAAGGTAAAATAATTCCCTTCAGTATGGTTTCTGTTGGCAAGCTTATTCTCACACAGAGTTCTCACTGAAGTCAATGGAGCACTGAAAAGATTAGACAATTTCCTGGCACTAATAACACTGCAGTTTGGATCGTACTGTATCACCTTTGGTGTGGTGGGTTTGTTGGCTTTTGGAGGTTTGGTGGTTGTTGTTGTTTTTTTTAAGATACTGATTATTTTTCCTTTTTTTTTTTTTGACTGAATCCCAGTTTTGTCTTGTAGATGTGTGATATGTGCATTTGGCCATTTTTGATTAATCTAATCTAAAATACTTAGCATTCATGGTGATAATTACTGTTTGAATATAAATGTTTACCTGCTAGTTTAATTAAAAAAATTTCAATTTTCCTCTCTTGTTACTATGGAAAGTATTACTTTGTGTGCCATAAAAAGACTTCCTTACATATACTGGTACTTCTTTTTGGTTTTGGATACATCTTTAAAAATGCAATGATCTGTACAGAATGCTTCCTGCTTAAAAGATTTTTAAAACTCTTAATAATATAAAATGTTTGGTGAATACTAAATTTACAAGTGTTCCCTTAACTAGCTTTGAGGCCATGCTTTTACAGAGGTGTTGAATACAAGGTAGTTTGTATTGTTAGTATAATATCCCAGATCTGAACACAGTTACGTGAGGCATGGCACTGCAGTAGGCATATCGCTGGAGTTAGGCAGAGCCCCATTGACTTCATTGGGATCATTGTGGAACTGAGCATCTGCCTATGTGGTTCTGGACTTTTTGCCTCTTTGGAGTGGAAACATTCCAGCTGTGGAGTAAACCTAACTTCACTTTGAACATGGTAGCTGTTTTGTCATGAACAACAATATTTAGAGCAAGTCCAGAAATATGTCCTATTAACATAACTTTTCTAACTGCAAGAGTCAGGTTTTGGTTCAAAAAATACTGTTGACTTCTTGGAGTTTGTTAGCAGTGATCCTAGAGTACCATTTTTTGGCATGTTTGCCACACCATGATCTGGATAGTATGAGATTAGTGGTGCTGTGGTAATGGTCTGGGAAGTTCCTAGCAAACTCTGACAAGTCTCCAACGTTTCTTAGACTGTGTAAGTACTTTCGCTAAGGGCTATATTGGCCTACAACATACTGCCTATTCTTGTAGTCTTCTTAATAGGGGCATATGGCACATATATTTGTCTTTGTGAAGCCTAAGTTTTTAGTTGCTTTTATGCCTTGTTTTGGGGGGTTTTGGTTTTATTTTTTGAACTTGTTCTTAAACCATGAAGAGGATATTGCTGTATCCACTTGAAGCTCTGCAAAGGCTAATGAGACCAGAGTCCCTATTGAAAAACTGCCCCTAAATAATTGACTACAAATTATTCAGGATGTTAGTTTTATGTTTCATTGAAAAGACCTTAACACTGGTTCAGTACTGCCAGAGAGGGAAGATTGCCGCCTAATGAATGAAGAACACTTCCTGGTGTTTTTCTTGTGATGAGATCACTGCCTGACGTGATATGGCAACAGGCAGGTAAAGCTACATTTTCCTGTGTCTCTTGATGGTAGACAATGAATGGACGGAGCATAAAATCAAAGTTCTGACAAATCTTGTTCCAACCCCATTTGTAGCTGACTTATTTGGCATTTCTGAGAAAACGTATTACAGGGAAGCTGTCACTGTTCAAAATCGTTCTGGACCGCACGGAGATTTATGCATAATTAAATGAACAAGTGATTAGGTTGTGAGGTCAAATTTTTTTATGTCAAAATGCTGTTTCCATGTAACTTTCTAACAGAATCACTAATTTTAATTTATAAAGATGTGAATTTATATAGGTTTAACTTTTTGAGGAATTTATTGTGTGGAATAAGTATGAGTTTGGAGACCACAGCACAAGATTTTTGATTGACCATGTATCATAGGATGCATTGTTAATGGAGTCAGTGGAGTGTATCACAGGCTTTAAAAGTAGTGATGGCTATATTCTACTGGGAGGTGAAATTATATCCGTGGCCAACGGTGCCAGTAATAAAACGTTTCATGCGCCGAATTGAACATAGAGGAGAGGTAAAACGGAACTCTGAAAACTTGGTTTCAAAAAACAGAATACAATCTGAAATTTGGAGTGTATTTAAACTGGTAAATCAAGGGAGTACGAGGAGGGAGTCACTATACAATGAAAACAATGTTCATTTTGTGACATTTAATAAACAATTTAACAAGAATGTAATTGTAAATGAAGTAACATTATTAAGCTGTCAAAATACCACCTTTTTATGTGTTGTATTGGTAGGTTTTTCTTTAAACATTATACTTTGAGAACACAAAGGTTGAAAAATAAACAAAGATACCACCCTAATCATTCTAAATTTTATGTCCACATTATCTAGTAGATGGATTTTGACTATTAATTTGGTTTTGTATGTTTTCTCTGTGTGATATTTGTGCATTATTAGATGACTAGACTGGCCAAGGCAGACCTGTTACACTTGCCTGAGTTAGGCATTGTTTGCCATGCCACTAAACCTGCCGCCAAGTGAAACCTTCATGGGGGAAATGAGATCGAAGTCTGGCCTGCTGAAGATGGACGCCCTGTCTCTGTTTTTATTTTATTTTGCTTTCTTTCCTTTGTTTCTTTTATTTTTATTTTTATTTTATTTTGTCCCTTTTTTTGTTTTGTTCTGTTAAATCTCTTTCCCTTGTACTTGTGAACTGGTATTTCAGTTCTGTAAAAATGGTGTTTTGTAAAGGGTTCACAGTGTTTCATTTTGAAGTTGACCTGAAGCTGCTTATGAATGGTGGATGGTATACACAGAATTTAGAATGTGATTAATTTTTATGCTGTGAATTACAGATAAATTTTATTTGGAATATGTTTAAGCATCTAAATTCAACAGATGAGCACGTTGTGTCAGAAGACAGGAATAGTGAAAAATATATCTGTTTTAAGATACATTCTTTCATATGTTATGCTTTATGAGTTTATCTTGGAAAAGGGCAGTTGAAGCTCTTCTGGAGAAATTAACTTTACAAAGTCAAGTCATGATCTTTCTCTGCTATTTTTCTCTTTTCAGCAGAGTAGTTTTATTTTAGGTTGCATGGTCTGTTTAAAAGAAGGCTTACTATTTATGTCTAATAGAAGAAGAGTTTATAATATTTCTGAAATTGAGCTTTCATGAATATTGAATGTCATGAAATACTTGTTTGCTTCCAATGAAACCTTGCTCCAGTGAGGTCAGTGGCAGTAAGATTTCACCCTTTTTTTTTTATAATTTTCAGAAAAAACCTGTTTACCACTCATAAGTACAAATGCAGCCTGAAGTTTTGGTTGGAATGTGTTATGTGAGGCACATTGTCTTTTAACGCTGTTATTTGTGGGAAGATTGAATCAGTTCTCTGTGTGTGTGTGTATGTACGTGTATATTGCATTTGACGTGCTCCAGTGGTAGTTATTTCAAGAAGAGTTTTTTTTTAAAAAAAAAAAGGAAAAAAAAAAGTGTTGTTTTGGTCATCTCACAATCTCAAAACCCTGGCAATTCGTGATGGAGTGATGGAGAAGGTTCTCATCCCTAAATGATGTTCTTTCTTGTTGTGAAATGGAAGCCCTGAAACAGAAGTGGTGGACCAGGTGGTGTGTCTAGTCCTCAGGCATTGCTCTTACAGCCAGCTGCATTGGGATCAATTTGTTTCACTCTGGTAATGCACCAGGCTGTGCACTGAAGCTGGGAAGAGCTTTGCTTCGTGATCTGTTGGATTTAGCTGTGGCAGTTGAGGTAATTGCCAGGAGGTGTAATCTCTTTAATTACTGCTGCTAAATCCAGTAAGAATCATGAACTGGATCACACAGAAATTATTTTATTTGTAAGTGCACATTTTCCATTGATTTAAAACAGAAGGAAAGTATCAATTCCTTTAATTATGTTTATAGAGTAGGTGCGAACTGTAAGTATTTTTAAAACAAGCAAACTTACTTATTGCAGAAGCCATTTTGGGGGGAAGGATTAACGCTGTAGTTTCAGTACAAAGAGCAGGAAATTAATGTCTTCTGAGCACTTGAAGGGGAGTGAAAATAGTGTGATCAGTACTTGCTTAGCGCAGATACTTTGGTTCAGCATTTAGCAAAATGGATTCTGGTATGGACTAGGTTGACTATGGCTCTTAAGCACTTCAGTGATACAAAAAGTAACAATCATAACTGATACTTAGGACAACTGTACATTTCCTAAGAAGCATAAGGTCTCTCTTGGCAATGCAGAGCTAATCCATATCTGCTTCCAGATTCCTTTGCAAAGTGAAGAATCAATCAATAAATTATCATAGAATCTGTAATTTACGAAACACAAGAGCTTCTAAGAAGTCTTTCTAAGGAGGTAGTATAGATGTGGCATATTTATTTTGTTTCCCTCATTAGAAAATAAATATCTTTACCTCATTTCCATTCAACTTTTAAATACCAAGATTTTAAAAAATGAAACAGTTAAACTAAAGTGTCTTTTTGTTGTGTCATAACCCACATATTTTGTTGTATCTTTGTGGGTTTGTATTCCTTTTGTAATTAAATTCATGGAGATAAAACTCCAAAACTTAAAGCCTGTAACTCATGAGGTTATTTGGCCTCATGTATTAATTTGTTTTTCAAAACCATCTAAAAAACAGGGAAATAAATTTGCAAGGTATTTCAGGTTTTCATTTTTTTCCTCACAATGGTTTGTTTTCTATAGAATTGTTATAACATTTGACCTGGTCTTAGAAACTGGAGAAGGATCCTTTGAAAAGACAGTATCTTTGAACATACAGGCAAATTTTCAAGGATCTGTGTGTAGAGATAGACCCTTTCTCATTCTTGAATAAGATTAATAAGTCTTTGTGGCGTGGAACTGACCAACTAGATTTTGTATTTAAAATAAAACATTACATTGTTGAAGGACCAAGTATTCTGGAAATAATGCTGCTAACTTTACAATTTAGATATGCATGTTATTTATTCTTTGAACTGCTGTAATGGTGCTGCTTAACCGAAAGTGTTCAGTGGATTCCTTGAGCAACATTTGAGCAAATGAATAATTCCAATTATTTCAGTAAGATGACCCATATACTTAAAAATTTAGGCTTGTATTTAAGTACCTTTCTGAACTTGACTCATTGTCTGTTTAGTTATGTGCCTAATTCAGTTCCTGTTTAAAAGGGCTAAATGCCTAAGCATCTCTTGTCTGGTTAAGTGTATATTAAATTGAATGTATGTAAGCGCATACTTAAATTAGGCATATACTTATGTACATTACTGACCAAGGATCTAAATTAGAATGCAGATACACCACTTGGGGAGCCATTTCTGCCATTGGATTTACTTGAGCCATGTCTGTTGATCCTGTAGAAACCTGCATGAGTATCCAGTTAATTGCAAGGTACTAGCTGTTCAGGATAAGGTCTGGTTCATTAGTAATTTGAAAACACTTAAGTATTTCAGTTTTCAGAAGAACTGGTACATAATTCTATGCCTAATTTGCACACTGCTGGAACTGTATAATTAAAAGCCCATTAGTTAGCTACATATTAGGCAGGATGTGCAGCAAAGTACCTGATACTCATGAGCAGACAGGCAAATCAGGTACACCTCAGGTACACATTGCATGCCTCACTTCAATGTGAGATCTGTAAAGAGTGCTGAACAGTGTGATGACGACTCAGATGCATGCCTGTTTTTTAAAAAGCCCTGGAAGTCATTATTGCACAGTTAATTCTTAAGTGCTAATAATTTTCCTATTTTTCTCCTTTAGATAGCAAAATCAAGTGGTTTGTTACATGTTAAGGAGCAAGGTGCCTCAAAATTTAACATAAATAAAAAAAATGTAAATAGGAAGCATGAGGAAGAAAAGGGTACTGTTATTTTATCTTTTCTATTCAACCCATGCTACATATAAATTAAGTTTCATTTAGATTTATTTTGTCCTTTGGTCATATCCAACTGTAACCTATTTGCTGCAGATCTGTAGAACAGGTGTCAACACTTTTCTTCTTTTTATTTTTTTAAAGTAGTATGTTTTCTGTGGGATCTGTTGGAACTTGTATAGCTAAAACTGCACAGTGTTTTGAAACTTACCTCATATTTTGCTTTTTGATAAGAATATTTATATATTCATTTTTAAATCCTCATCTTAGGAGTTTTATAGTTAAAACATACACAGTTTGAACCAAAGCAGTAAAAGCCACTGGCACAGTATTTGTGTATACCTTGACTTTTAAAACTGTGTTTAAATAAAAGCATTTACTTTATTAAGTGCATGGGGTAATACCAAAGGGCTCAGCTGGATAGCATATATACAATTATGCCAGCAGTTTAGAATAGATCATAGATACCTAGTATAATTAAAACTTCTTTCAGTAGTTTTTCAGTTTAGCGTTTAATGTTTATACCAGTTTAAATTCCTTTACATTTCAAATTTAATACTTATGTTTAATTGTAATCATAATTTTTTTAACTACTAAATCTTCTGATTTTTGAAGATTTTGGGGGGTTCGTTTAGCAGTCTAATTGTGACTAACATTGAATGAAACCTGTGTTTAATTCAGATTAGATATTACTTAAACCTTTAGCTTTACAAGGGGAATATCATCTGATTGAAATAGTAGGAAATAGGTATTGGGGGAAAATATAGCTTGCTTAACTGATGAGTTATGATTTTCTTCAATCTCAGGAAATTTAAAGCTAATTTGTCAAAGTTTCAGATAAACTGAAGTGACCTAGAATGTGAGACAGTACAAATCTAAATTTTTTCTTCCCTCCCCTCCTTCACCTCCAACTTCACTTGTAGTATGTATTGTGTGGAGTCACAGTAGTTTAGTAGTTTTTATTTTATTTTTATTTATTTTTACATCCAAAGTAGGTAGCACCAGAGGAATTTTAAAAAAAGCACAAATTTCAGCTAACACATACTTTGGGTGTTTTTTTTTTTTTCCTTTTTTTTCTTTTACTGATTTGGTTATTTGCCATTTCTGGGGATTAAACTTTAAAAAATGTTCTTCTTTTCTGTATCTGATGTTCTGTGTGCTATTAGTGATGCAGCCAACACGAACGGTTGTCATGTGTAAAACAACTTTCGATCACCGCGAAAACACCGCCCTGGGAAAGCGTCCATGCTTGATATCGTTTGGTTCATGAACATTAAGTTTCCAGTACAGGTGACCCATAGCTCAAAGTGTTAAATAATTGTATACATTATTCAGTTTTTAAAATAATAATCCATTAATGAGATTGCTAGTCTTTGAAGTTTTGCTCACTTTTGTTTTTCCTAGTAGAGCAGGGTAAAAGGAAAAACTTAAGTTCTTATTTGTTTCTTTGTAAGGATCTGGTAGATAGATTCATTGTTATTTATTACATTTTTAAATGCAAGGGTAATTGTAAGATCATAGAAAGAGTAACATCTGTGCAGTGTTCCAACTCTGTGTAATGCTTTCATTTGCTTCTTCAGGTAAAATCCCAGATGAAGCCAAAGCCCTTTCTCTGTTGGCGCCTGCTCCTACTATGACAAGCCTGATGCCTGGTGCAGGGTTGCTTCCTATACCTACACCAACCCCTTTGACTACAGTAAGAAAAATTCAGTTGCTGTTTGATTTCTGGTTTTCTTTATACTCAGTAGCCTTTTCTGTGTTCAGAGAACAAGAACTATCTGATCTATGGATGTTGTCCTCTTGTATGCTAGATCAGTGAGGGTTTAGCTGTGGTGCCTCTTTTGAGGGTAGATCATAAGATGTCCATGAAGTACTTTTCCTGGGTTTTTCTTTCAGATTATTATTTTGCAGAATAGTGGGTAAATACTGATTTTGGTTGTGTCCATTTTAATTGTTGTCCTTCCCTAGACCCATTAATTTGGTCCAGTGGCAGTGCTATCCACTTCCTAAAAATTTGTTAAAACATAAGAGTTACATTGACACAGTTTTTTGGACTATTAAGATGCTGCATTAGGGTGCTTTTATTTGGTATCTCTACAACAGGGCTTTTGACTGTTTGCCTAGCAATGTTTTCACTACAAAAAGCATCAGAGCTAGCTGCTGCTACTTCTGCTCAGTTCCCTTTTGCCTCTGTAAGCCTTTCTTGACATCAGCAGGCTGCTGTGACCTATTCAGGGAAAAATTCAAGTTAAAATAGAGTAGTTTTCTCCTTTGTTACATAAAAAAATTACAGGTAGCTTATTGAGAATTTCTCACACCTGCTAGAAAATTTGTTTGCTGGAAAGGCAGTTGCTTTTTGGGTGGAGAAAAAAAAATTCAAACCAGGAACTCAGCAGACCAATTTAATAGTGATTTTTGAAGTGACATTTTTTATAACATTCCCCAGGAGAGATTTCAATTCCCAGTTCCAAAAATGAGAGCTGTATTGTCCTACTTCTCTAGGAAGTGACTGTGTTTGTAGGGAAAGAACTTTGACTTAATATCCTTTGCATTTCAACTGTAATTAATCTTGCCTTACATGTTGTATTTGTCCAAAAGGTACCTTATCTGTCCCTTTGGTGGACTGCTATCTATTACAGAACAAATTGGTCCTGGGCATTGCAAATTCCCTTCTTCCCTTGCTGGGCAAGGGCTCAGCAGTTCCTCCTCTACTCCTAATACTTGCTGTGGCAAAAAAATAATAATATTAGTAGTGTCTGAAGGCATCTTACTCAATTTGATTGACTGTAAGAATTAGAAATTCAAGCCTATATGTTTTCTGATTGATACACTGCATCCCTGGCCTGACCTCTTTGATAAGATCTTAAATGATAGCCCACAGAAAATCCTCACTATAGAAGGTTATTTATGGGTAGATTTTTGTTCTTTTAAAAAAGTGCTGGGACCTTAAAATATTGCCTATATTCATTAGATTTATTTTTACAGAAATGTACAAGGCAGGCAAGTATTAACAAGTGAAGTATCTCCCACCAGTGCTTGGTTGCAAAGTGTATTCTGTTTTTGTGTTTTCTAGCTCGGTGTTTCACTTGGCACTTTGGGGGCTATACCAGCAGCAGCACTGGACCCTAACATTACAGCACTGGGAGAAATACCACAACCACCAATTATGGGGAATGTGGATCCATCCAAAATTGATGAAATCAGGAGAACAGTCTATGTTGGAAACTTGAATTCCCAGGTAGGTTTTTTTTGTATAATGGAAATACTAAAAGAAGGTTTAGAATTGTAATTTGTGAATTCTAATGTTAAAGAGTTTTCATTAGTTGATGACAACAGGAATTGAACAAAAAATAATATCCTTTTTTGTAACTAGTGATATTTTGAATTTTGAATGCTTCTGTGCCAGTCAGATCAGACCAAACTGTGGAGTTCATTCTGGCAGAATACCAGAGACTTCACACTGTAGCTGAATTCAAGAAACATGCTTATGATTGTGGCTGCTGCTGAAATGTCCAGCTGGATTGTGTTAGCTTAGCAATGCCTCAGAAGTCATGAGATCATGGTAGCTGTTCCCCACAACACTGTGCAGTTGCTTAAGTACAGTAAGATGGAATGATGTGTCCTAGTGGGGGTTGCAAAATTAGCATAAATACCTTTGAGTTTCTGTAACTGGAAAGTTAGGTCTGTCAGAAACTTGTTTTTTCAGCAGTTGATTGAATTAATTGAAAAACTATTTGCTTTTGACTGATGGCAATGTAAATATTTTATTTTGGGTTTTTTTGACTGCCAAAGTAGCTACTAGAATGTAAAAGTACTATTGATTGCAATAAAATAAAACAAGCTGGAAGCTAGTAGAAAAACAGATAAAAGCTAAGTCTTGTAATATTGTTTGGATTTTTTTTTTTTTTAAATTGATCAAAATTCATGGTCAGTAGCTTGTACACAGGTGTGTAAGGAAATTCCTCATCAGTTATTTCAAATGAGTTGCCTGAAAATTGCAAAATGGTGCAAATGCTTTTTTAACCTAGATGTAGGAGTTCAGGGCTTGTGGTTGCATTATTGTAAATTGTAGTATATTCTTTAGATTAAAGGAAGAAAAAATACCTGTCTGTCTTAAAGTGTAACATGGCAAAATTCATGTCGTCTGTGTAATAGTGGTAAAATATCTTTCCAAAATCTGTAGCTCTTAGATTACCTGATATATTAGGTAAGTTGTTTTCATTATATATTTTACTTCAGCTGAGCTCTTCGACTCTTTCTAGACTACAACAGCAGATCAGCTGCTTGAATTCTTTAAGCAAGTTGGAGAAGTCAAATTTGTGCGAATGGCAGGTGATGAGACACAACCAACACGATTTGCTTTTGTGGAATTTGCAGACCAAAATTCTGTACCTCGAGCTCTTGCGTTTAATGGAGTTATGTTTGGAGACAGGCCACTGAAGTAAGAAATTAATTATCCATATGACTATTGAATGAGAGATTTCTTTCTATTCTTATACATTTGTGATCTGATGTGCAAGAAACTGCTGTGATGAATATTTTTTTAATATAAGGACCTATTGTTAGCAAACTGGAACATTTTTATAAACTGCAGTTTCAAGGTTGTGCATAACTTTCTCTGAGAAGAATATGGATGCCATTGAGTAAAATATATTTGTATTTAATCTTGAGAAAGTGGAAGCTATAGTAGTGACAGAATGTGCAAAGTCCTTAGAACTAATTAAGCTTTCTATATAATATGTATGTAATTAGTTGGCCTTAACATAGAGATTTGATCTGGAATAGAGAAATAGATTCCTAGACTTCTACTAGCAAATATTTTAACACAGAAGTATTGTGCCATGTTTATTTACAAGTGGTAAGATTTGAAAGCAACAAAAGACATTTCAGATATTTAGAACAGATGAGTGTTAGGATGAATCTGTAGTTTTGCTGAACTTTGAAGTTTTTAGTAGTTGTTTTTCATTTTCCCTTTTCAAGTGTTTGGGAGTTAAAAGTTTTATTTTTCCTTAATTTAGAATAAATCACTCCAATAATGCAATAGTGAAGCCTCCTGAAATGACACCGCAAGCAGCTGCCAAGGAACTGGAAGAAGTGATGAAGAGAGTAAGGGAAGCCCAGTCTTTCATATCTGCTGCTATTGAGCCAGGTAGGTACATTATGTTCATTACCTAACAGACATGTTCTGTGTGTACCTTGGCACACGCTTCTCAGAGCATTATCAAACACAGAAAAAGGGTACTCAAGGTGAACAATATGTGTTGGAAAAAAAAGAAAATAACCAAAATTGTGTTCATGCAACAAAGCAGGGGAATGAGGCTGACTTTTTACTTCATCATGTCTTATTTTCAGATACATTCTCACTGAGTGTTTTCAAAAATGCAAAGTTAATACTTAATATTGGTGCTTTTAAAGTTCAAGGTACTTAAAAACTTTTAAAAGAGGATGCTTTATATTTTGTTTTGTTCTCCTCTAGCACCTATTAATGCCATAGTTTCATGATCAGAGGGAGCTAGTATGGTTCTGAAAGCAGTAATACTATGCTTTCCTTATCTGCAGCAGGTTAATTTTGTGCCTGGGCTATGCTCTTTTCATGCTGGCTCAAGACTGTGTGCATCCTTGTAGCAAATGGGATCAGAGAATTAATCTGGGATAAAACTTAACATATTATAAAGGACTTTTTTTCCATCCAGGTTGGTTCCCTGATCCCTGTTAACACTGAGATGCCAGGTCAAGGAGGAAGGTGTTGGTGGGTTGAGAGGTTAGACAGACATTTCAGTGCTGGTTTATGCTGACTTAAACTGTTTGCAAAACCGCAACATAAAAAAATTCTCAATTTGTTAAACTTGCAGTTCGGATCCTCCTTTTTCTTTTCATCAGCGACATTTTGTCATTCTTCTCACTAACAAACCCAGCCCTTGTCTTACATAGGTTAGATAGTGTGGACTCTTGAGGTTTTTGGGGGTTGGGGGATGGGTGAGTATTTTCTGTTGTTTTTTAGGGTTGGAAGAAAAACGGCTCTAACATTTCCTCAATGTTAAGCAGCAGAATAACAGTCTTTTAGAATCTGAACCAAAGTCTGGTGAGGTCACTGCTAAAGGTTTCTGTTGACTTCCTGGCCTTTGGATCTAACTTTTCACCCTGTTCTCTCCATCCCTTCCTCCTGCAAAACAATGTTTGAGGAATAAAACTTTAATATTTGTGCAGTGGTTGAAATATCTAAAAATATGGAAAGTACTAATTATTATTTACATTTTATGCTTGTTTTCAAAATTACGCCCTCTAAATTCATTCTTCTCAGGTTATTTAAAAAAAAAAGTAATTATATTAAATAATAGACCAAGAGGAGAACATGTTGTGATCTTGTGCATTGTGGCAGCAACATAAATCCCATTCCTAATAGAGCTAGCTGTTTATAATTATCTGGTTTATGTGTACTGCTGCAGGATGGCTGCACTCAACGAGTATATGCAATGACTTTCTTGGATGTTTCTGAAGGATATTTGCAAAGAAGGAAGATGTGCAAAGAGTAGGCCCCTTGCACTATGTGTGGTACATTCCACTTGTGCCAGATTGTTAACTGGGATCTTTAAATGTTCTGAGCTTACACTGCAAAGTGGTTTTTTCCTCTCAGAGTCTGGAAAGAGCAGTGAAAGAAAAGGCGGTCGATCTCGTTCCCATTCTCGTTCAGAATCCAGGTCTAGCTCAAAATCCCGATCTAGAAGGAAAAGATCACACTCAAAACACAGGTAGGTATGGTTTTTATTTTGGACTAAGAGATCATATTGGGTTTTTTTGACTGGTGATGGTTACTGAGATTTCTTACTGAGTTCCAAGACGAGTATCCCTGTAGAGAAGATTACTAACTTACACTGAGCAGATCAGAGTAACCAGGAACTTCGTCTCTGAACTGGTACTCTTTCCCTCTAAATGCTAAATGTTTTCAGGATTACTTTCAGTTACAACACACTAGAGGGCATGTTTTGTGCCATGTAGCATAACCATTTCTGTGGTTTCATGGTATATTTTGTGCCATGTAGCATTATATAATTTTGTGACCCTTATTTTAAAAAGAAATAATTACCTGTGTTTTGTGGATCAAACATGTAGTTTACTGTAAAGACCCTGAGCAGATAGGCTGGTTGGTTTTACTAGTAGAAAGTTCCTGATGTCCTGAACTTCTAAACATCGAATTAACACATGCAGTATTTTTATTTACTGTACTGTAGATGTAAAGGTATGGGTTTTAAAAGCAGAAGAAAAAGGCTTTAGGGGCAGTTTCTCATTTTTCAGATTTTGTTTGGTTTGCTAAATTTGTTCGGTCCTGAAACAGGTTTTGGAATGTGGGAGGAAATAAAATTACTAGATCACCTTTAAAGAATACCCATTAAGGTTTTTCCAAGCGTGAGGCAGTCTTGCTCTGTGAGACGTACAAATGCCTCCTGAAATGGTTCAGATTCTTTCAATGTCAGGAATGTGTTTTGAGCATTTACGTAATCAATCTAAAGATATTTGGCTACATTAAGTAACAACAACAACAAAAAGACATTTAGAATGTATTTGACCTTTAAAAAGCTGAGTGTTGTCAGTGTTGCAGCAACAGCTCTGTTGTATCCTTTCATGCATCATCTTTTAAGAAGGTAAGTTGAATTCATTTAGATACAGAAAAGATTGCCAGAGGGAGTTATCATCAATTATACTACCAAACAAATACAATGTAAGTACAGGCTTCAGTTTTGCAATAGTGAGACACCACAGGACATGTAGTCTAATGACATCAAAATACTAGGTACCTTTTTAATGCAAGAATAATAATTTGGTCACTTCCTTATTGCTTGCTTCTCTGCTGTTTCCCTAACTCAGGATGTAACTGCAAAACAGTCTTTGTCTTGTATAACACTGCAGTAATGTCGGTAATATTTTGTATTGACACAAACCAAATTGATTTTTAGAAGTTAAACATATATTTTTTTACTTATGGAAAACCTGTGCTTTAAACTGTTCATAGTTTTTTATATATATATATATTTTATATATTTATATATATTATATATTATTATATATTATATATTATTTATATATTTTTATATATATATATAAAATATGTTTCTACATGATTTACTACTGCTACTGTTAGTTTTGAGAACATGCTGAAAAAAGGCCAGTCTGATCTGTTGAGGCAACTTCATCCCTAAGAATAAACTATCCTTTCCACTTCCTTGTTTTACTGTTTTATAAAACACTTAAATTGTTTTCATCTCTATGATACAAAATTTATTCAAGGTCTTAATTTGACTCAATTTTAATTAATTTGCCCTGTTAGTTTGTATTTCTGCACTGTCCTGGTTTCAGCTGGGGTAGAGTTAACTGTCTTCCTAGCAGCTGGTACAGTGCTATGTTTTGAGTTCAGTATGTGAAGAATGTTGATACCACTGATGTTTTCAGTTGTTGCTCAGTAGTGTTTAGACTATAGTCAAGGATTTTTCAGCTTCTCATGCCCAGCCAGGGCATCTGACCCAAACTGGCCAACGGTGTATTCCATACCATGGGACGTCCCATCTAGTTTAGGAACTGGGAAGGGGGGTGCAGGGAATCGCTGCTCGGGGACTGGCTGGGTGTCGGTCAGCGGGTGGTGAGCAATTGCCCTGTGCATCATTTGTACATTTCAATCCTTTTATTACTACTGCTGTCATTTTATTAGTGTTATCGTTATCATTATTAGTTTCTTCTTTTTTGTTCCATTAAATCATTCTTATCTCAACCCACGAGTTTTACTTCTTTTTCTGATTTCCTCCCCCATCCCGCTGGATGGGGGGGGAGTGAGTGAGCAGCTGCGTGGTGTTTAGTTGCTGGCTGGGGTTAAACCACGACATGCACTGATAAGCAGAGCAAAGCTGTAGGTAAAAAATGGTTGCCTCTCCTCTTGGTACATATTACTCTGTGTGTCTTGAGCTGCAGAAGACAGGTGGAGCTGGTATTTTTTGTACCTCCCTGTTCTTCAGGATTTATTGAATAATACACATGGCCTTTCTGTCTTTGGTAACTGCATCGTACCTTAACCTCTCAGGCAAAGTATCCAATGATGTGGTTTTTTGAAACTTAATGTTCAAATTCAGCTTTTTATTTTTGCTTTCCTAGGGAGTGTGATCTTTGAAAAATAGGGAATATTTTGGAAAAAAAAGAATATAATAATATTTAAAAGTCTTATTTTCTTGATCAAATCTGTGACTATACTATATATGTTTATTGGAAGACTTTAATTGGATTTTTATTAGAATATCTGCAAATTATTTGCATATCATATAGTAAATGCTCATTCCTTTCCTTGAGAATTGTTACAGTTAAAATCCATGCTAACAAATCCTTTCAACTGAAAGGGTAACTTGGCTAAATGCTGAACCACAGACAGTGGGGTTTTTTTTTGCTTTGGTTGGGTTTTTTTAATGTTCATTTAAATTTTATGGCTGGAGAAAAATGCAAAAAGAGACCAGTTAAAGCCATCTTTCTTCAGTGACCAAGACTGCAATAAGTGACTGGGCCTGGGAAAGAAACAAAATGTAACTGTTTTTACAAGCTGCTAGAAATGTGTCTATTTTATGCACTGTAATTTACTAAGGACAGCTATCCTAATATGATATGAATTTATATTTTCCACAATGTTCATGGAGGTTATTGTGAAACACGGGTATTACTTAAATGGTGCATTGTTTCAAAGGAGGACATGTGCACCTTGTGAAGCATAAAGTATCTGTATTTGCAAGAATGTTGGTAGGCAGTATATTACTGAGGTGTAACTTGTTACTTGATTTTATGTAGTGAGGCAAGATTTATGGTTTTTTTTTCCTTTGTTGGTTGACCTAATTTTTATGAAGTTTCAATATTAAAGTATTTTTCTTCTGGCATTGTTTGTATAGAAGTAGATCTGGCAACAGATCACTCTCAAGACACAAGGACAGACGCAGATCCAGAAGTCCCCTGAAAAAACGGTCTAGGTCCAGGGAAAGGCGGAAATCAAGAAGTCGCTCACGTTCTCGGTGAGTTCCATTCCTAAGAAATTATACTGTTCTTCTTAGCACACAGTACAGAGTTTTTGAAAAAAATCTAACAAACCTTTTAGGTGATGGTAAAGGCTGGAATCTCTAAATGCTTTAGCCTGTCCTTAGCCTTTGTCTGTGGGACAAAAGAATAGAAAGTAAATTTAAATGCTGACTGTACTAGTTTGGCCTGGGATAGAGTTAATTTTCTTCACAGTAGCTCATATGGTACCTATGGGGGTTAAACCACCACACTGAGGTACCTAAACTTTGATAGTCTGGTCTGCATTTATACCAATGTGCAAGCTGACCAAAGCTAGGTACCTTTAATTGCCAGACTCTAACCAATAGATTAGGAATCTTCTGTGTAGCCTGTGCAACCCACAAAAAAAGTGAATGATGCTTGTTTGATCTATATCAGTTGAGAAGGTTGGACTCAGGCTGAACTCGGTCCCACATTCGGAGAACGTGTATAAAGTTTTTGTGCATGAGCTTTTATTTTTGCCTTTGGCTATCTCATATTGGCCATATGCTGCTGTGGGTACAAACCTATGTGTCTGTTATATGGCATATTTGCATTTCAGGATCTAATGTATTTATATTTTACCTAGTCTATTAATCTTTAAGTCTGATCATCTAATTATAGAACTGTGAAATTCCAGCAAGATAATAGCATAATTTTCTGAGGGATGAAGTAGTGAATAATCACAAAACAAAAGTGCCTATGAATGTAGCTTCATGAGTAGAAGTCTTGGTACTTTTCTTTCTGTTTCATCTCTGTAATTCCCCTGATTCATTTAAAGGGAGGTTTGTAATTAGGTTGTGCAGTTGCCTCTTGTTTTTTGAGGAAAGAAGTTGTGTGGGAAAGAGAACTGCAGATCTGTGGACCTCAGTGGAAACAGGAATAGGCTACATATCTAGCTGGGCTTTACTGATGGATCTTTTTGATTCTCAGTTGCTGTTGTCTGGACCTTCTTGAGATATCTGGAAGGGGCAAGTCAGTGAAATCTCTGTGATAAATTAACTGGACGGCACTTCTTGGGTCATTGTGAGACTCTGCTATTGCAGGGATTGCATGCTGCTTTCATCTTTATGATCTTACATTCCTTCTCTGAGCTTTCTAAAGAAGTATTTGTCAAAACCTCATGGGAACCAAAGTTGTCAGGTCACAGAGCATACCACAGCCTACTATTTATTAGCAGTTGAGAAGAGACAGACAAATGCTTCTGTTGAAGGAAGGTGGGGGCTGTGCTTAGGACCTTTCATGTGTGAAGGAGTCTCTCTGAGAATCTTTAAAAATCCTAGAATAGGTACCAATACCAATAGACACAGCAACTTCTGTAAGTCTGGTTCTCTTGGACATATAAAAGCCTTCTAATCAACTTCTCTTGTGCTTTCTCCTGTTCCTCTCTGCACAATTGTTCATTTTCATGTCCTAGAGGCAGGTCTAGGAGTCACTTGTCTCTCTGCTAGAAAGGAGAGCCAGAGGCTCGCACTTCCAAATAGTATTGTACCAAATGTAATCTTCCAGCCAAAGCTGTGATCTAATCAATTTTTGTTTGGCTTGGCGACTAGAACATCAGTTGGAATTTTCCTCACTGTTCTTCTTTTTATGAACATGTATCATTCTGCGTGTCCCAAAGAAGCTGACTTGTTCTGTTATCCTTCCTTCTGTTTTTAGTGTATTAAAAATTTTTCAGTTTCAAGTTCCTAATGACATTACAGATAATTGAATTGTCTTTATTGAGTTTAGACAGAATTTTTTTGGTGAGATTTTATCCTTGTTTTTTTTTTATTTCTGTGTATTGATTGTTGTTGGACTTCCAAGCAGTTCCAGGATATCTGTGTGAGAGAACACTGTAGAATAAAGACTTGGTTATTCTGCAGTCCATTTTATGTGGACACACTTTTAGTAAAGAGTGGATTTGCAGATTCTAGAGTTCATCTCCTGACAAAATGTAGAAACTAATTTATGTATGTATAATAATGTAACTGTGAGGTGAAGAGACATATTCTTTCAAAGTGTAATAACATTGCCCTGAAGATCACAGTTTGATTTGATTTTGGCCTCCCTTTCTGCAGTTTGGTTTCCAAATTTTTCCTGGCTATGTAACCTTTCCCTCATGGTGAACAGAATTAAAATACTGAATAATTACTATTTTTCAACACAGACGCATACTTTATCTTGAGCAATTTATGTATGCTAAAGAGTTAGTTGTAATTTTAATTGGAAAGTTCAATGGTGAACTAATGGATTTGTGTTTGGCTTTTCACAGGGACAAGAAAAGAGACAAAGAAAAGGTCAAGGAAAAAGAAAAGGCCAAAGAAAAGGAGAAAGAGAGAGACCGAGACAAGGAGAAGGAGAGAGACAGAGACAAAGACAGGGAAAGAGAGCGAGATAAAGAGAGAAACAGGGAGAAGGACAGGGAGAGAGAGAAAGAGCGAAACAAAGATCGAGATAGAGTCAGAGACAAAGACAGGGATAGGGACAGGGACAAAGATAGGGACAGGGACAAGGACAGGGAAAAGGAGAAAGATAAGGAGAAGGAAAAAGACAGAGAAGAGGTAGATGAGAACAAAGAAAAAGAAGAGATTGAGAAAGAAGGAGAGAAGGACAGAGAGAAGATTAAGGACAAGGAGGGAGATAAGGACAAAGGAGGGGACAAAGAGAAGGACAGAGACAAAGAAAAGGAAAAAGAAGGAGATAAGGAAAAGGAGCGAGAAAAAGAGAGAGATGATAAAAAGAAGAAAGATAAGAGATCCAGAACACCCCCAAGAAGCTATAGCTCTTCAAGAAGATCTCGTAGCTCCAGCAGGTTTGTTTAGAATTTTTTCATGCGTTTTTTGACTTGTCAGTTCAGTGAGGCACCATCCTAGTTTTTATGTATCAATATCAGCATGTCTCTTACTAATCAAATTTGTATTATTTCTGTTTTGTAGATTTTCCTATAAAGTAAAATCTATTACAAAGAGCTCTGTATGATGCCGGATAGAACGTAGATTCTTTTTGGGCTGCTGGTGCTTGCCTTTCACATAACCATATAGCATAGTCCTTGAGGACAGTAAGGAGATGATTCTTGTGCCATTTCTCTGCGTTGGAGCCATCCAAAAGTTCTGATAAAGTGACATCACACATCATCTTTGTCCTGATGAAAGTCTGATTCACTATTACATAGTTCCTTGGTTACTTACATACTGTACAGTGTTTGTCTGTAGATCTTATGAATAGTTGGGTGATAGTACTTGCCACTCTTCAGCTGGATGGCTGAACAACAGGAATCAAGCATATCACTTGGCTGGCTAGCCATTTGGAATGTGAATGTATCTCAGTTGGAAGATAAGGATACATTGTTTAGCTGGTTAGATGGCCAGGTACAAGTAAAAAGTAACATTCCTTAATGATGCTGATAGTAAACAGGAAAACATTCAAGTTAATATAGCTGTTGTTTTTGCCTCTGAGAGCAGCTAAACTGGGTGGAAGTCTGGATAAATTCAGTACAGCAAAAGGAGACTGTGAGATCTATTATAAGCTCTGTAAGTGGACTAACTCAAGCATATTCTAAAAGCATTGCAGCTAACAAGTTCAGAAGCTTTGGTGGAAACAGTGCTTTCTGAATACCTCAGGAGTTGGGGAGTTCAGTAATATCACATGTCAAATTCAGATACCAAATTTTATCTGTTACCTTGAGAGAAAGAAATGCTGGATTAATTGGAAAAAGTTCTATGTATTATAATCATTTCACTGGACAAAAGCAAAATTCCCATGGTCCTCAAAATCCAGGAGTTCATAGTTCATATAAGGCAGAAAAGGGTGTAATGGTTTCTGAAAATTCTGTTTGCGTTATATGTAATGTCCATGTTGTTTTCGTGGTTTATGGGCAAAATACTATGGCCTCTTTAAGCGGATGCAGCTTCCTATTTTAGTGCATTTTTAACATTATTTCATGGGTTAAAGAACTGCACGGAGCAGAGGTAGCTCTGCCAGCTTTGAAACTGTAACATTTTCTGTCTGTAGGCCTCAGGAGTGTTGAACTAAGTAAGTGTAGAAAAAAGATTTTGACAAATGTGTAGCTTATATAAGAACCTTGGTGGAAGATCCACTTCCTAATGTCAGATAGCAAGTGTAGTTAGCTGGATGTTACCAAAAATTCGTACTCTAGTTTGCAGCAATTATGCTCCCCTTTAAGAATCTTGCTATTTAAGAAAGCACCATGGAAGGCTCAAATGCCATGTACTTGGGCAAAGAATTCTAGTGAACATCAGTGTGCATCTTTTCTAGTGGGCTCACAGTACAAAACCCTACTTAATATGAAGTTAGTTTTTTTTATACATGTTACTAAACAAGGACAATGTTCTTTTGAAGATGGAGGATGAGAGAAATACACTTTTTTATATGGATTTACAATTCTTTTTTCAGATATAGCATTATCCTTAGAGTATCAATACTGGGGCCAATATTGTTGAACATTTTCATCAGTGGCCTAGACAGTGGGACAGAGTGCACCCTTGGCAAGTTTGCAGACAGTGCAGAGCTGGGGGAGAGGCTGGTGCACCAGAGGAGTGTGCTGCCATTCAGAGAAACGTCAGCAGACAGGAAAAATGGGCTGACGGGCATCTCATGGATTTGAACAAAGAGAAAGGCCAAGTCCTGTACCCAAGCAGGAATAACTCTGTTGCACCAGTACAGCGTGGGGGCTGACTGGCTGGAAGGCTGGCTGGCAGAAAAGGCCCTGGGGGTCCTTGCAGCAAAGGCCAGTGGTATGCTGAGTTGCATTAGGCAGAGTGTTGTGAGCAAGTCAAGGAAGGTGATTTTTTCCCCTTCCTCAGCACTGGTGAGGCCACATCTGGAATCCTGTGTCCAGTAGCAGGCTCCCTATTACAAGAGACACACAGATATACTGGTGTGAGTCCAGTGAAGGGCCACAAAACTGATAAAGGGCTTGGAGCATCCTCCATACAAGGAGAGACTAAGGGAGCTGGGATTGTTTAGCCTGGAGAAGAGAAGGCTGAGGGGGCATGTTATCAATGCGTATGAATACCTGATGGGAGAGTGTGAAGAAGACAGAACCAGACTTCTCAGTGGGGGCCAGTGACAGGCTAAGAGGCAGTAGGCACCTACTGACATATGGGAAATAAAGGCTTTTTTCTTACGTTTAAATTGTGGTTTTTTTCTGGGCAAACTGGAACCAGTTACCCTGAGAGATTGTGTAGTCTCCATCCATGGAGGTTTTAAAAATCTGTCTGGATGTGGGTCTGAGTAACCTGCTCTAGTTTGACCCTGTTTTAAGGTGGGGGAGGAAGAGATTGAACTAGGTGGTCTGCAGAGAGCTCTTCCAACCTCAGTAATTCTGTTATTCTCTGAAAAGTAATTGTGAATGGGTTGGGCTACAGAGTCCCAGTTAGCTTGCATTTAGGGATATCTGTTTACTTTGGTAATTGACATTGCCTAGTTGAAATGGTTACAAACCCTTCTGGAGAAGATAATCCAACAAACTGGCATTTTCAGCTGCCTGGATTTACAGTGCAGCACTGAGTTGGGACTGCTGATCCTTCACCTGACGAGTGTAAAATATTGGACAAATCATCATCTTTCTGGAGAATAGGGGAAGGTGGAAGGACCTTCTGAGAACTAGGTGGCAACTGACCTCGCTTTACTGACAGGCAGCATGCAAGTACTAGAAATCAGATGGCTATTTGCGATTCCTAGCTGGAGGAAGAGACACAAACTAGAGGAAGAAGAGGATCTGGCTCCTTTGCCAACAGACATCTACAGGCTAGCAGAGGGGATAGGTACAGAATGTTACTTCTGTGTTATGATTAAGAGACACAGGATCACTATCAAAATATTCAGACTTGTTTTTTCTTAAATTTTGCTGCATTAGTATTGCTTAAGAGCGTTAAAAGAACAGGTGCACAAAAATCTTTATCTAGAAAAATGTAATAAAGATGGGAACAAATACTGTCAGACACAATTGTAGTTCTTCAACTTGCAATAAGAAAAGCAGAAAACAAAATCATTAAGAAATTTTTTTCTGTGCAGCTTTAGAAGGTTGTGGTAAATGATATTGTCAGAGTATCAATCTAGATAGTGATACTAAGCATATCTTAAATCATCCTTTTGTAATTTATCTAATAACTGTTCATTTCTTGGCATTTTTAAATATTGAAGATAAATATTCACACCTAATGGTGTGAATTGCAAAAGCAGGTACACATAATTGTAGCTTTTGTGCCATATCTTGAAGTGCCCTCTCAATTACTTTTTAACTTCCCTATTTTCATTTGATGGTTCTTCCTGTCCGCTTTTCCCACTCTATGAAGAGGTGATAGGAAAAAATAATCTTTCTTTGACAGAGATGGGTTCTACGTTTATGTTGAATGAAGGTTTACTGGCTCAGTTTTTGCTTTATTTTAACATGTGCCTCAGCATGTTTGCAACCAGTTGTTTAATGTTTTGTTCTATGCAAGATGAAGACTCCATAGTAGCAACATCAGCAAATCTCATATATCTATGTAAAACACCTGTTTTGTAAAATACTACAAGCTCTTCAGTGTGTTACAGCATAACGTTCTGTCTGCTGAGCAAGGACTGCTAGGAAAACAATAGATATTAACTTATTTATTCTGATTTTGACAACAGCTTGAGCTTCATTTTGCACTGCTTCTAAACCAATAAGACTGCTAGCATATGTATTTAGGAATTAAAATTCAGTCAGGCTGAACTGAAATTACAGTGATCTTCAGGTTGTAATGTTACATTTTGAAGTTAATATTGCTCAAGTTATGCCTTTTGTCTTAATGTGGCTCTTCATTCAATTGGGTTCTTTTCCTGACTGAAGAAACTCTTAGCACAGGATTAGTGAATTCAGTGCGTTTCCATTGTTATCAGGTAGAAATACAAGCAAGTGAGGATAAAAAAAACCCTAAAATCTGAAAGGGCACAATCTTTTTTTTCCCACTTCCAGCCTCCCCTTTCCCATCAAACTGAAACATATGAACGTTTTTTTTTTGCTTTGTACAGTTCATATATTGGTGGTGGTATATATTGTTAAATTCAGGGATATTTACTTAGTTGTGGTGTCCAATCATTTTAAGCTTTCTGTTTTTATCTGGTTCCTGAGTTTATTATTTTTATTCTTTGATAATATTTTAATTTCTTGGTCCTGTAGAGAAAGGCGTAAAAGGAAGAGTAGAAGTTCCTCCAAGTCTCCTAAAACATCCAAAACAACAAAAAGAAAGTCTTCACGAACCCCTTCTCCAAGAAGGTCAGTTTGATATAAACATAAAAGTTAATGAGCAGTTAAAGAGGAAGAACTTACAGTATTTTCATTGTTTCACTGCCTTTGCACTAATCATCTCAGATGATTTCAGTTGGTCAGTATGATTCAGTTTTAATTTAAAACAAAACCAAATCAAAACCAAAACCTTCACAGATTTGAGCTTTGATATGCTTTCAACTAGAGAGTTTCAAATCTGTCAACAGTGCAAATTTGCTTCAAATCAATAAAAGCCCTTTATTGGATACAGATTAATTTTTCTCTTTGCAAATACCATGTGTACTGAACATACGTATTCTTTAGCTCTCTTCAGTCAAAAAATCCCCTTGTCTTTATGAAGGGGTTTTGTTATGTTTGGGTTGTTGTTTTTTTTTTTTTTTTTTTTTTGAAAACCCACAGATGAGAGTTTTGTTTGCAGTTAAATAGTTTGAAGCTTGTTGCTGTTGGATCAAATTCTGATTTGACTAAATACTTTCTTAAACAGAAACAAGAAAGAAAAAAAAAGAGAAAGAGATACAAATAATGAAAGAAGAGAAAGAGAACGCTCCACCTCCAAGAAAAAAAGTAGTAAAGAAAAAGAGGGAAAGGAGAAATCTGACAAAAGCACCACTGCTTTGAAGGTAAGCTGTGTGACCAAGTGATAAGCAGAGTTAAGTGGTGCTAGTGGAGCCATTACTGAAATTCCTTCCCTTCTTTTTCTTTCTTTTCCTCCTCCCTTCTTTTTCTCCTGTTTTCTTAACAAATTATTACCATTTGGGTCTAGCTTTTACCAGCTGGAGACCTACAGTTGGTGTTAGTGGGCCAGTTGGATAAGTCTGCACGTTTGAACTTTATTGGACTTGTAGTAGCTTGTGTGAATAGGTTACAGAAACATTGTTTTGGTTTCTCTTTCCTGTTCTGTGCCATATGTTAGGACTTGGCTGGCTGCCTATTTGTATGAGCAGGCAGAAAGCAGACTGTGTAACTACGGAGCAGCATTCAGGGACAGCTTGGCTGTCAAGCTGAAAAGATTACTTTTTTAATAAACTTTCACTCTGCAGTTCAGCCTCTCCCTGGTTGCTTTAGTCCTGGTCTGCGTGTTGGACTCTGTAGTAGTAAAGTTGAAGAGTTGGGGAAGAGTGGTATGGGATTTTCACCTGCAAAATAGAAGGTGGCATGAATAAGAAAAGAAACATCTTCAAATTGTTTAATCTTAGAATTTGAAAAGCAGCATGCCTTTGAAGAGCAGTTTGTTGTGCTCAAAATTATTCAACTGTTACAAAACAGCTGGTTTAGGTGAATCAGTCCATGTGCTTAAGTATTATATTACCCAAGAATTCTCTTAAAATGCATCAGATACCTGACAAAAAATATGAAAGAAAAAATGTAATTCTATTTTATTTATAAAATACGATGAAATCTTAATTTCTGGAGCTGTTTCTCATAGGTGCCATGATGCTGCTTGTTCTGTTTTCCTGGATATTGATGATAAAGACAGATCACTTTATGGCAATAATTTCTTGGATGATGGGTTGTTAGGAATGCCTAGCTTCAGCCAATTGAAAAGAAAGTTTAAAAAAAAAAAAAGAAAAGAAGCTGACACCTCAATTCTAAAAATTTTTGAGACAAGACAGGCATGTAAAAATTGAGACAATAAAAATATTGGAGTCAATAAAAGTATTGGAAGTCATACGCTGTAATGCTAAGAATATGATTTTTTTGTAAAATAATTTTATCTTTGGTAGGACAAAGATCACACTAAAGAGGATCAGAATTCAGAAATTGACAAGGAAGTAGACGACAGAGATACACAAAGGACAGATGAAGTCAAACTACAGCACAATGGGAACTGTCAACCAAATGAAGAAAATCTCTCGATTAAAATGGAAGAGGTTTAATGCAAAGACTGGACCTCTGCTTCAAATAAGGAATGAAATCCAAAGCTTTTTATTTCCCAGAATGAGGAAGAAAATGTCAAAGCAATCAACCTGAACGTGTTGATAGTACTAGTAGCTCTTCCAGTTCTTGTGATAGCTTTGTTGTCTTCTTGCTGTAAAGCAAGAGAGCACGGACCAGTAGTTATACCATGAAAAGGCAGATGCCATCAGAACTATTCATCTCTGAAAATCCATGCATTTCCATCATGGCTGTACTTATTTGTAAAATGATTTATGTTGAGTTTTACCATAAGCTGTTACAAATAAGTAGAAACTGAAAGATGTAAACCTGTACTACCCCAAGAAGGCTGAAGATATGCATTGAAGGTTGTTTAAAATACTGCTTGTTGATGAATTTTGTATTGGTTTACTTCGTGGGTTAAAAAATCCACAAAAACTTCCATGTGTACTGTTTGATGTGCTTGGAAATGGTGCATAAATATACAGACCTTCTTTTGTTGTAAATGACAACTGTAGGGAAAGGGTTTTTAAACATAAACACAGTTTGACGGTTTTTGTGTTAAATACCCACGGACTAGTATATTTTTTATTTGCTCACTGCTTGAGATTCTTGGGGTTATTTAAAAGGATTTCTTACTAATATCCCTAAAATTAATATTTCTTTTAAAGTATTTGAACAATGCATGCTACTTTCTTGTTCCTAAAAGGGACATTGCCATGTTATAGATAATAGGTTAGCTTACTGCGTTATTTTGGGGTTGTTTTGTTGTTTTCTTTTGTCCTTCCAGAATTGAGCACATCTCTATGATGTTATCAGAACTTACAGCTTTGTTTTCAGCTGTACTGCAGTGTGTCTGTTCAGCTGCAAATAGTACAGGTGCCATTATGAAAATAAACTTATTTGTTTAAAAAAACATGGGAGCACAAGCAGAAGCTTTAGTGCCTTCTTAAAATGTGGTATTTTCTAGAAATGTGTATGTGCTATTACTTATTTTCAGCTAGATCTTACATGATCTCTATTGCTATTTTGCCACCACCATACTGTAGACAAGAATGCAAGTGGTTTGTCAGAATGGTTGTTTGATTCACTTGTTAAAATATTAAAGCTCCATTTTTACTTTAATTTTTTATTTTTAGAAGAGATTTATAGATGAAAGCAAGGATGCAATTTGGGGACCACCACTGTACAAAAGTAGTAGCAGAACACAAAGCATTTTCTGATCACCTGCATCAAAGACAGCCCTTTAGATATTTTATCTACATTTGGATGGCCTTAATTGTTACCTCTCCATCATCTTCTCTGATACCTGTTGGGTGATACAAAAGGAATTGTATGCAAAGAAGAGGGGATAAAAAGTTCTAATTTACACAGGAGTTATATGGTAGAGGGTTTTTTTCATTCTTTGGGGAGAAAACATGTAAGAAGAGAACGACAAAGCAAGTATTTTTGTCAAGGTAAAACATGGCTTGTGTTTTCCGAACTAATTTAATCAGTTACATGAGATTTCTTAAAGAGTCATACCTTTAAAACTTACTTATACCTAAAATCGAGTAGAGTATTTTTAATACAACTTAATACAATCAAATGACTTAATTGCCTTACCTCATGGGAAGTTATTTCTTTCAGTTAAAATAAAAAACTTCATAGCATATTAACTATTTGCTTTCAATTTGTTTTTCTTTTCCTTTGCATAGTTAATTCTCAAAAAAAAGCATATTACAGGGGATGAAAAATTTGCCCAGTTTCTAAGGTAATGAAACCCAGTTTGATTGTGAAGCTGCTTAATCACTCTTCATTTTCGATAGAATTTAATGTTCTTGCCACTGTGTACATTTAAGACTATAGAAAATGCTTTACCATGTAAAGTATAGACAGTCATTTTTGTGATGTTTAAGCCACATGCTGTTGGCTGGTAAACAGCTTATTCTGATAAAGGAGTGACAAATCTGTATGCTTACAGAAGACTGTGAAGGATTGTGTCTTGCAACAACAGCTGTCTTATTTATGATGTGTAAGTAGCATAGAACAAAGCGATTGTTTGTATACTTGCTATCTTTGGTACCATTTCACTAATAAAATTAAGTATTTTAGAGGGACATTTCTGCTGGTACATACTTACTGAAGGAATATTTTTAGTTATCTGGTCTTATTCACACAGCTCCTTTGATTTGAAATGTGGATACCAGTGAAAATATACATGTATTATTTATAGTATCTTTGAAAAACTAAGTTTCTCCTTTGGGAGGAATTAGAATTCTTGCCAGTGTATCATGTTTCAGCTGGTACTAGTTTAATTTCTTGAGTTTTGTTATCCTGAAATTGCATAGCTCTATTAGATATCGGTTACAGAATATGTAAAGGATTGTGTAGAGTTAGCTAAGAAACATGCCTTTGGAAATTAATAGTTAAGGGTGGCAGCCTTACTAGCTAACTTAGGACATGTGTAAGTCCATATGCAGCACACTGTTACATTGTATGTGAGCTATAAAGGTTTCCTTACAAAAAGGTTTTTTCCTAAAAAAAGGTAAAAAAACCCCAAAACAACCAATCACCAAACACACAAACACACCTCAACTCATATTCTCTGACAAATGCTGTATTTTCTGGTTTTGCTTTGTAAATACTGTGCAGATCTGTGAGGTAGTTAAGTTCTGTCTATATGTGTTAGGTGTTTCACAGTTCCTCTCTTCCTAAAAAACTACTACTAGAGAGCTATTATTCTGTTAAATGGCTATCTCTGCAGAGTAGCTCATTTTTAAGCCAGTAGTGTAGCACAATAATGAAGTTCCTGCTTGGTCCAACAGGATTGTGTGCATCATCCATTAAATGTGTCCATCTTCCACTGGGAGTTCATTGCCTTCATCGTTAACAAGTTTGCATGCTGAGCTGATGTGTCAGATTGGCTCGTTTTGCACTTTATAAATGAGATTAAATTATGTGGAGGTTTGGAGAACAGTATAGTTCATGATAGCTGTATTGTTTTAAATCTAACTTCATTTGAGTCAGCCTTTATTTGAAAATGTTGTGACTTGCAATTGCTCAGAAAAGCGATCATATGGTGCCGTTTTGCTAAGACCATGTAAAGCACTTACGCATAAGCTTCCGTTAGCGACCACAGTTACTCCACAGCAGTGTTTCTGGATAATAGATAGGGTTTTTCTTTGGGTTTTGAAAGAAGGTAGCCGAAGACAGCTGCTGGTGGATGAAACGGGATGCCAAGCTCAAAATGAAGGTGGTTGTGACTTAGATAAATTCATCGAAGTCAATAGGTTTACACAGGTGTGAAGGATGAAATTTTGTTTGCAAACACTAATGGTAGTATCGTATGTAAAGAATAGCAGTTTTCTTATTACAGAATTAGAACTAAGAGGGGAAAAAAGCACTTCAGTTGGAAACTACAAACATCTGAAGGATACCTGAGAAATTGGTGAGATGTGGGTTCTGCCTACTCATTAGTCACCTGCTATTTTTTTTTATAGCAATTTCAGATAGATATATGTGAAGTAGCTTTACATTAGCTGGCTAACAGCAGCAACCTATATGGCACAGCTTGGATTCTGAAATGAGCTGTGGCCAGTTGAGTGTGTTTACTCTGCTGCAAAGAAGGTAAATTCTGTAGTCTGTACCATGCTTTCCATTGCTTGCTAGTGTTTTCTGGCCCAATTACTTCTGAGGCAATACTTGAAATTACTTCTAAACTCTGCAAATCTATTTGTTACATGGTAGCTTTTCTGTGTTGTCTTTAGCTTGTGCTTGTATTTTGTAATAGTTAAGAGATTAAGGGATTTCTGTGATTTTGTTTTGGTCTAAGGAAGAGATTATAAGATAAGGCTGCTTTGTATGGTACGAATTATTGTATACTTCCTACGTGTCCTTATTACTGTGTTATTTTTTTCATTCACATGTATGATGGTTGCAAGCAGTGATGCCATAGTGATGTGTGTATCTTCTACTTTTAGGTCTGACGCATCTGCATCACTGTCTTTTTGTTAGTTTGTAATGAAACAAGGTTAGAGTTCATGTATTATAATTTTACTAGCCATTCACTTAGAGGAAAAAAAAAAAAAACCAGACAAAAATAATCTTGAATTTTGTAAATGTCAGTGTGAAAATTGCATTATAATGGTAAAATAATGATGTTAAAGAAATGAATTCTGGACAATGACTTGCGAACTGGGGCATATTATGGGTCCCGCCTGCCACTTGGTGGTACTTTCAGTTTTATAACAATCAATTATTGCCTTAGGTGTTATCATAATTTTAAAAGTGAGAATTGGACTTAGTGACAGAAGTGCTGAGATCTGTAATTTGCTAAAATAATGAAAATCTGTAGGCGCTTAGTTCAGAGAGATGTAGTTTTCTCACCAGAGATTGGAGTGTGGACAGTTGAAATCTGTAGATATCGTTAAGTGTTATTACCTAAAGAGAATCTAAAACTTAATTTTGTTTGCTAATATGTAAACAGAAAAAAAGTTTTCAGCCGGTACCTTAGGTTTATTTTTATATGTTGAAAAGTTAATTGAAATAATACTGAAAACTAAAAGCACTGGACAAAAGGGATTTTTTTTTTTTAATGTAACAGAAATACACTTTAAATTGTGTTTAATTTTAAACTCTTAAAATATGTCTTTGCATGCCATGTTTATTTTTATTTCAAATTCAAGAATGCTTCATTTGTAGGTAAGTCCTGTTGCAGGATCTGAGCATGTTAGTATGGGGATTTCTTCTGTATTCTCTTCAATATAAAATGGCTTAATAAACTTGTCTGACCATATGTGGAGGCAGCTGCTTTCCTCCTAGTTTGAGGAGACACAGCTCTTAACACTTCAATTATGTATTGTTTAAGTAAATACTTCAGTTGAGAAGCTATCTATGAACTTAAGTTTTCACAATGTTTTCTGAAACTGAACTCTTACTATCCAAGAGGGCAAAAAGATTTTTTTTAAAAATTGTTGTGACAGCTTTATGATTTTTGAGCTTAATACAGGAGAACATGGACAGCAAAAATGGGGTTTTAGCTGTTTATGTATTTTCTTCTGGAAAGTTTCAGCTTACACTTTTAATTCATTAACATTTTTTATGTTAATCTAGTGCCAAATTTGATGTAATACTAGAGATTTTTGGTGTAGAAAGTATGTTCTGTACTAATCTTTTTAATCAAATTATTATTCTCTATTGAAGAGGTTACATGTGTTTGTTTTCACCTGAAAGACTTACTAGCAGTGGTAAAAGAATAATTTAATCTTCCTTTCACTCAGTTCTTGATGTCATTGATGAGCCTGCAAGTTAAGTAGCGTTCTTAGAAGTTGTTGCTCTACTCAATAAAATCTTTCTTAGTGCAAAGATTTAGAACTACTGCACTAATGAGTAAATCATGGGCCGCTTAGAAATTGCTACTTCATAAATACATAATTTTCATAGTAATCAAAGAAATGAGTGATCTGCTCTGGAAACATCAAGAGAGTAATTTGATATGCACAGTTCACGTAGTCTTACCCATAGATCCTTTCTGGTATTTTTCCCATTGATACAGGAGCTATGACTAACTTGTTATACACAGCACCTATCACAGTCTGGGTTCAGATACACCTGGGGAGCATAAGCACTACAGCAGCAAAAATATTTCCCTTCTCTAAATTCAGTATTTCTGGTAATAAAGTAGGTCTTCTAAGTTTAAACATACAACCAAACTTGTTCCGTGTTGGTAGAGTATATTTTTGCATTAATGAAACAACTGTGAAATGGTACAAGTAAAGAAATGTCAAATGCTGCTATTATGTTGTAGTTATTTTTGTAAATAAACAATGTCCCAAAGTTTTAATGGTGTCATAAACTCACTTCCACTAGATTTGGATGAGATACAGCAAATGACGGTGAAGCAATTCTCTCTCTCCCCTCCCCCCCTCTTCCCTCTCCATCCCTCTCTCTTTCTCTTCCCCCAGAGAGTCAAGTGCTTTGTAACCAAGTCTGTTGGACTGATACAAGAATATTGCAGGAAAGCTGGTGGGGGGTTAAGTAATTGAATGTACCATCCCTGTTTAGTTAAAGAAGAGACTTCTGAATCCCCTGGCTGACCAGGGGATTTTCTTCTCCAGAGAAAACTACCATAGTTCCACCAGGGAGAGCCTGTCACTTCTAAACAGTAAGTTAATAAATGTGGCTGTAGAGAAGTGTATGTCAAAATTCTTTTTTTTTTTTCCCCCTCTTTTAAAGTAGGATCATGAGTTCATGCAGAGCTGACATTAACAGTACACGTCAATTTATTGTCATGGATACTTTCATGTTAAAACTCACTGCTTTCAGTGCTTAAGCTTCTCTCTTGCTTTGTATAATGTGTAAGAATTAAACAGCAGTGATTAAGGAGCAAAGGTTTGAGATGTGCTTCTCAACAGACTTTAACTTGCTCAGTAGGGATCTTGTAATTTTTGAGAGCAGTCACGTCTGTAATGAGACTTGTGGCTGTTTTAACTCCTGGTCAGGTGATTTAGTGAACACATCTGGTCTGAATAACTACATTTCACCTTGCTGCTCCTCTGAATGTGAAAGGGAAAGAGACATCTGAGAAATATTTTGAGATGTCTTGGCAATGGTTCAAAATCATGTATTACCTATTTATATAATATACTACCTAATTTCCTTAAGTAATTACTCACTAAAAAGAAATTGGTTTTAGGGGAGTTTATTGAAAATTGACTAAAAAAGTGACGGTCTTTTAAAATCAAACTTTTTTGTGTGTACATGGCTTGTTTTGCCTACTTGTTTTAAGAAAACAGGCAAACATGAGTTAGTACTAGTCTTTTGTTAAGTGTGCTGCTTTAGTATCAGACCTGGGGAAGACTGTTTCTGTTTTTCTCTCTGCAAGTCTTACATTTCTTTTTAAAGATAGAGCTTAAAGAAAACCTTTAATTTTTATTGAAGTAATATTTTAAAGGGTTGATTCAGATTACTGGATTTAGAATTTCAAGGCAGATGCGTTGGTCCACATGAAATGTGAACATTAAACAAATGTATAATCATCATCTTCATCGGATTTGTCTTACTGTGGTGAGGTAACGTTTTCCACAATTGTTCCTCTGCTTTGTTCAGTTTTGAGGGGATACTGTTCTTATTTTACTAAGACTCATTTAGTAAGTCCTCTGAGCTGTTAAATAGTTGTCTTTCTACTAGCTTGGCATTTTCCTCACAAGTATGCAACTCTTATGCATCCCAGTCATCGTGGCTGGTCTCGTCAAGACTAGGTATCTAGTCAGGACTAGCCTTGTCTGAACCGTGCTGTAAATCATACTAACCCATGCCACAGATCAGCCTCAAGCAAAATGACCAGTATTTCTGAATGAATCACAGTACAGAATAAATAGAAAGATGTTATGAGATGGTATATATTAACCAGGAACAAATATGCAGTGCTTTTTGGTTTGTTTTGGTGTGCCCAGTTGAATTCTCTTCTAGCCAGAGGAGATTTTGGGTATATATGTTATTAAAGGGTTTATTGGAATACATAGAAGAGGAGCTGACCTCTACAAAAGATGTCAACTGGGTATTTATGATGTTAATTGTAAGGTGATGTTTGATCTGTCCAAGTTTCATTTGTACCAGCAAGGAGATCATTTGATCTGTTAAAGACCCTTAGAGCTGTGATATGTTTGTTCTGTTGCTTTATTTCCAAAGAGGATGGAAAGATGACAGCTGTACATTTATGGTGTGACCCTGTGAGAGCTGGAGACTGCTTTATAGTGCCATTTCTCAGATAATGTGGGACATGCAGTAAGTCACTGAAATAGTCTGTTCTTCACTCTTCTAATTTTATAACAGGACTTAAAGTACTTGCTGTGTTCAACCAAAGTGTGGCAATGCTGAATTTATTAGTTTAAACTATACTTCAGAATCTTTTGATGGAAGAAAGTGTTAGACCTGGGTCATTGCATTGCACTGAATGCATTAGAAATGGACATTTACTGTACTTTGATGGCTGGATGAAAGATGGTAGCCAAGTATTGCCTAAGTTAGTTCATTCTAATAAATCAGATTCCCCTTGATCATTTTTACCTGGGGTAATTTATAGTTATAAGGACTGTAGTAATTCAGTAGATGACAATAAAACATAGAAATCCTATTTCTTTTATTTAAGAAATTTCTCCTGTCAGATGTGTAACTCTATTCCAATAGTAGCTCATAGCTGCAATTGGAAAGAGTAGTATATCCCTTTTGAAGTGATAACGTTTCATGGCTTCTGTGTCATCCTCTGCCTGTAAGAAATTTTTGCCTTTATGCTCTTGATAGAGAGGGACAAATAGAGATCTATAAAGACATAAAGGCAAAAAGTATTATTTTAGAGGCTATATCAGCCTTCCAGATCATAGTTCTCAAGAGCTTTATAAAAGCAGTCAAGCATCATTCCTGTCCCCTGTCGCCCCCAGGTTTAGAAGAGCATAATGGTTAACTGTCCAAGCCTGCTGATTCTGACTTACAGGCCCATATATGAGATGTAAAATGCCTAACATTAGTGATCAGACATCTCTGGCTGTGTTAATATGATTATTTATACCATGTAAACCGTTGCTGCTGTTTGGTGCTTAGCTAATTGGAAGCTGTGAAAATGTTTGGGTGGAGGCGGGGTTTTGGGCTTGGGGGCAGGGGTGAGAACTATGTATGATTCAGTCTCCCCATTCCTTTTTGTATTACAAAGGTGTGAACTTGTGTACTATGAACTATGAATTGAGGTAAATTTGAGGTGGTGGAAGACCAGGTGTGTAAATCATGATGGATGAATGGGTGTGCTGGTTGAAAAGTACTGCATGCCTGGGAGTGGGTTGATTGCAATGTGAGACAGAAATGAAGGTAGTTTGCAATGAGGGTCTGCTGTTAGATGGGTACTTAGGCAGGATTCTGATTTTGGGCTTCCCCAGAAGCTTGGCTTTGCCACTGTTATTTGGTAACCTTCGACACCAGCTTTCCAGAAAGCTCGTGGTGTTCTTGCTTTTGAATCACTGCACTAGTGTTGACAATATACCCTTCCCAGCACAATACATTGAATCAATAGATGGAAACCTTCCTTTTTTTAATATGGTTCTGTGTATCACTTAGGCTGACTTTGCAAATTGCAGTCTGGGATTTGCTGTAGCAATACCTTGTTTTGAAAATGTTGCCCTTCATTGCTGCAAACTCAGGCTGATTATATGTCCTGAGAGAGAAATCTCCAGGAAATATTTAAACCCCTTAAGGCTTGTTGAGGGAATTACAGTGGAGAAACAGAAATGTTAAAGCCAGAATCTGTCCTGGAATTTCAAAAAGTATAAGGGTGATAGCTGATGTAGGAAGAGCATCTTCTTCAAGCTACCCTATGCTGCACTGCAGTATGCAATTCAATGCTAGAGCACCCCCTTTTGAGCTATCACAGTAACGTTTCAGATATCGTTTGAAATACTGCTTATTTAGACATACAGTGCGCTACAGGCCTACTGCAGAGCACCACTATCTTTAGTACCCTACCACTGCTATTTTATTACCCTAGTGCTGTAGTAATCTGCTAAAATGCACTGGAATGTGATGTGCCTAATTATACTTTAATAGGAGATACTCTGTGTATGGCTTACAGGGCCTTTTTAGTCATATCTGAAATAGCTTCATTTTGACTCTGAGGACGTGCCCAGTTCATCACCTGGTCCCTTGGACCAACACTACGGGACTGAGGCTGATATATGTTGGAGGTTTTCATTTGCTTGCATGCAGCTAATTAGCTGATGAAATGTATTTGTTTGAACTGTTTCTTTTTGGGGGTGAAACGTAATTTAAAATGCTTGGGAGCAGGAAGGTGCTTTCATTTAATCTAAATCAACAGAAAATGAAGTAAATCTGTAGTCCTTACTCAGTCTATGACTGCAATGAGAGTTTTGCCAGTGTAGAAAAGAGATGGGAACTGTAAGGTTGGATTCTGCTGATGTGGCATTAGACAGAGTACTGTAGTGCCAGTATGAAATACTGGGCCTCCCAGGCAGCATGGCTTGTTCCAGGTCCAAGACATATTGGGACTGCTGGACGGACGGACTATGCAAGCATAGGTGTATAAGGAAAAATAAACAGTGTATCTTACATTTTGTTCCTAGTGCTTAGAGCTCTGTCAGTCAACTTGTTCTTTGCATCCAAACCTTCCCTTTTGTTCCTTGAAGGTTTCCAATAACCAACCAGTAAAAAAAGCCAACAAACAAACCACAACCAAAACACAACTGTCCTTAGAAGCTGCAAAAGTAGTATCCTATTATGCTTGTAACTAGCTCTCCAGTGTTGCTTCTCCATGTGCTACAATCAGCACACCTTTTCATCAGATCTGGAGAGCAGAAACAGTCACTTATAGTATTACAAACAAAATAGATTGACTATTTGCCAATAAAATATTTGATGGACACAGGATTTAAAGTTAACTGCAACCCTGCAACTTCAAATACACACATATGGAAACAGAGAGGAGAAACTCTGATGCTTGAAGAAATACAAAAGTAAGAAAAACTCTCACAGCAAATGGCATCAAAGCAATTGTATAATGGGTTTACAACTACAGACACAACCCTTTCTGGAATTGCAGACTCCTCAATCATTCCAATGGAGATATGGCCTAGATATGGTGAATTTAAGTATACTGCTGTAGCTTTGCTTTTCTTATTTATGTTTTGTGAAATCCTGAGGGTCTTCTGACTAAGGCTGAATGAACACTGAAATAGGGTGAACAGAGTCATGTACCACTGGACTGTGTTTTACCTGGTTTTGGAGCTAGGGCTTTTCCCAGCATCCACAAAATCCCTTATGTTAGTAGTAGAAATATTTTTATTTTTCCTGGTGGAATCTTTACTAGCAATGTTAATTTTCATTGAGCCAATGTATTCCATGTAAATTTTCTCTTATCTTTTCCACAAATGCTCTATAGGATTGGAAGGACATTTGTATGACTGAGCATAACCAGAGCTAACAAATTAGAACTATGTGCTATTGCTTTTTTTGCTATGAGGTACGAACCCATGTGGTGTTCAGAAGCTACAATACATTCTGTGTGTAGATAAATAGTTCATCTATGTAAATTTTATGGGCATTGGCAATTACAACTCATTTGACACAGCTACGGTAATTAAAAATCAAAGGAACACAGGTAGTCTCCTTTCCAGAACTGAGTATGTAGCACTTGAGTATAACACACAGAAGTCACAGTGGCTGCATTCATTTCAAGATAGAGGTAACCCACCAAAGCCATCCAGATACTGAATGCACAGCCACAGGTGTTGTACCAAAAGGCAATTACAGACCATAACAGATCCTAATTCTGGTGATGCCCACTAACCATACACTTGAAATGAATGCCAGAATGGTTATTTAATTGCAACTCACAAAAAAAAGGTGAAGGTTGCCAATAGCTGAGTACCTTGGCTTGAACCACTACCAGCAAAGCTCAACAGTAGCAGTTACTGTTGGGAAAGCTCAGAGAACACCCATAAAAGCTTTATGGTTCTGCTATTCATTTCCGTACAGCAATCTGTCAAAAACTGGCCACAGCCTACAATTTTTCAGGTAAAGTAGCATATCCACTACTCTCTGGCCTGCCTAGACTCCCGTGTCTCCAGTATGGACCTGAACCTGTTTCATCACAAGTTCCCTGGCAGTGCTGGCTGTGGCTGTGCTTATCGTTCCTCAGGATTTTCCTTTGTCCTGCCTGTGTCTACCACTTCAACAAATCCAGATTACTTCCTTGGTTAGTTTGTTTCTGTGAAATTTCTGCCCTGGCCCAGGGAAGGCTTTGTGTGATGAAGTTAGAGACCAAGTCTTATGAGGAGCGGCTGAGAGAACTGGGGTTGTTTAGTCTGGAGAAAAGGAGGCTGAGGGGAGACCTTATCGCTCTGTACAACTGCCTGAAAGGAGGTTGTAGTGAGGTGGGTGCTGGTCTCTTCTATCAGGTAACTAGTGATAGGACAAGAGGAAATGGCCTCAAGTTGTGGCAGGGGAGGTTTAGATTGGATATTAGAAAAAAATTCTTTACTGAAAGGGTTGTCAGGTGTTGGAACAGGCTGCCCAGGGAAGTGGTTGAGTCACCATCCCTGGAGGTGTTCAAAAACTGTGTAGACGTGGCACCTCAGGACATGGTTTAGTGATGAACTTGGCAGTGCTAGGTTAATAGCTGGACTCAATGATCTTAAAGGTCTTTTCCAACCTAAATGATTCTATGATTCTATTCTGTAATTCTATGAAGCACTGAAGGAGTCTCTGAGGATGGGTGATGCAAATGACTGTTTCTAGCGTGGCAGGTTGTTTTCAGTCTTATAATCAAACTGGTGTTCTGCTGTAGAAATAAAATAGATATGGGGATAAGTTTATTCCCCCCCATTGGCATGGAGTGATTTGTCTTAGCAGCAGTCTTCTGTAAACAGTGTCAGAAGTGACTGATGTAAGCTGTCCTGAGTTTTATTACCCATGTTCATACAGTTTTATTACCATGTTTATTACCCACCAATGCAGTACCAGGACACAGTTAACATCATTCAGGCAGTAGACACACAGTGCCATCAAAAGAGGGAGAAAAGGGCAAACCAAGAGCCTGTGACACAGAGTTAAGAGCTCTGAGACAAGTACCTTCTGTAAGTAGAGGGCTTTAATGAAGTGCTTCACTATTTTACAATTTTTCTAGCAGTAACTGGGGTTGATTCAGATTGACAGGATGCCCTTGTGCTCTCTGCTTTCAGGAGGACTCAAGTGCAGATGCCATTGTGCCGTAAAGGTGGCTTTTAAGGTTGCCAAAGTATCCCAAAGGCTTGGAATTTTAGGGGATTTGTAGACATTCTGTAGTAGTTGTTATTCTATTTAGTAGTTAATACAGAGTGCAAAAAACCTCTGGAATATTGTGGTTGCTGCAATCTCCTGTTCCAGGCTGAGTAGCTGTTTATCTTGCCTCTGAAACACTGTGATACTTTTCAGTGCTGTCTAGCTACTGCACTGTAGTCTGTCGTTAAGTGTTAAAAAAAAGTGTAAAAAAAAAATAAAAAAAATTCCATGTCCATAATACATTAAAGTATGCAAGAAAAAACATCTACTCTGGATACCAGAAAAAATAGGTATGCACTAACTTTGCTTTGTGCATGTTTTTAGAGGCCAAACTACAGACTGAATATTACATTACTTTCTCTGTAAATATAAAATGCTAAAATACTGTGACCTGCAGTATAATACCGCATGCTATAAATCACTATGCTTATATGCTTCCAGGCTGACAGTTAAGTGTCTAAGCTTTTACAATGTCTAAATTCTCACTAATGCTAACAGTGGTCATCTAGAGCTATGTTGACTGGGAAAAGAAAAGAAAAAGAAATTTAAAAATGCTTTGGCTTTTGTGGTCCTGAGCCTTCATAATTGCAATTTCACTCTTAACATAACACATATTGAAGCTAAGAATATTGAAGCTAAGAGCACTACTGAAACCACTTGAACAGTACTATAGCACATGAAATGAAATATCTTACCTATTTATTAGTAGAGGTAGGCTTCTGCAGTTATTATACATCTGTATATGCACACACTTTTTTAAACTGCCTGAATTGGTCAGGCAGTTGGACTAGATGATTGTTGTAGGTCACTTCCAACTGAACTAAAAATTGCCCTAAAAGAACCAAACAACCAAACAAAAAAACCAAACCACCACAAAAAACTAGTTGCCCCTAATCTGAAGACCTGAACACTATGTGTCTCCTAGTCCTGTGTCCCTGAGTAAGGACATGATTCCACCAAAGCCTCCTTTTTGGCTGGATGAAACTGTTCAGCAAGTATACTCTTCTATTTCTCTCCACATAAAAGATTCTTTCTTTTCTCTCAAAGGATACATCATGATGGGATGAATTCTTCATTTATACCTAATCTCCATACCAGGATTTTTCATGTATCTCTCATTCTCCCAAATGTACCATTTACAACCATTATACAGAGTGTGGTATTGCTCTAATGAGATCAATTAAGAATTACATATACTGTGAGCATTCTAACTGGAAGTGGAACACATCTACCCCTTCTATTTAAGGCAAATAGGTCCATGTGTACTTCTAGGGCAATTCTCCTGGCCTGATAAATGGATTTTCTTTAGCAGGATGTCAGCCAATGGCTAATATCATGGAGACAATACTCACAGGGTCAAAAGCCCAGACTGTCTTTTGAGTTTCAGGTATGAAGGCTACTTCATATACTGAAACTGCTCACAAGCCATTGGTTTGATTCTACTTATTTACTTTATATGTTATACATAACATAAATAATATGTTGGTTTGGCAGGTGCAGAGTAAGAAAAAATGAATTCAATGTTTACAACGATGAGAAAGTTACTGAAGGTGCCAACTGCACCAGGAAAATAAGTCACTCAGACCAGAAGTGAAATAAATATTGTAGGTAAGGAGCACAGATAATTCTTATATTTGGGAAATGGACAAACTAGGCTGTTCACATGACTACTTGATAATGATTTTATATCTTTTGAGGACTTTATTGTCCATAACAGCTTTTCAGTTCAGTCCCTCTACTAGATATTGCAAGTAGTGACAGCTCTGCTAATAGCAGGATCATTTGTATTCTCATAAATTCAAATCAGGCAAAGTCACCTGACTAAAGTTAAAAACTTGAAGAGATTTAAGACTGTTCAAACCCTTCAGGTGGTGTTTTGGGTTTGTGTGGCACGGTTTTGGTGGTGGGGGATGGGCGGCAGGGGTGGCTCCTCTGAGAAACTGCTAGAAGCTTCCCCGGCTCCAAGTCAGACCTGCCTCTGGCCAAGGCCAACCCCATCAGTGATGGTGGTAGCGCTTCTGGGAGAACAGATTTAAGGGGAACCTGCAGTGGAGAGGGGAGTGGGATGTGAGAGAAACCCCTCTGCAGACAACCAAGGTCAATGAAGGAGAGGAGGACGAGCGGGGGAGGAGGGGATGCCCCTGCAGCCCGTGGTGGGACGTCAGGCTGTCCCCCCCCAGACCATGAAGCAGAGTGGGGGAGCAGATGCCCACCTGCAGCCTGGGGAGGACCCCACGCTGGAGCAGGGGGATGCCCCCAAAGATGGCCGTGACTCTGTGGGAAAGCCCGCGCTGGAGCAGTCTGTGCCTGAAGGACTGCAGCCCACGGGAAGGACCCACACCAGAGAAGTTCGTGAAGAACTGCAGCCTGTGGGAAGGACCCATGCTGGAAAAGTTTGTGAAGGACTGTCTCCCGTGGGAGGGACCCCACAGTGGAGCAGAGGAAAAGTGAGGAGTCCTCCCCCTGAGAAGGAAGGAGCGGCAGAGACAACGTGTGATGAACCAACCCCAACCCCCATTCACCGTCCCCTTGCGCTGCTGAGGGTGAGGACATAGGAAAAATCGGGAGTGGAGTTGAGCTGGGAAGGGGGAAAGGTGTTTTAAAATTTGGTTTTACTTCTTATTATCCTGTTTTGATTTTAGTGATAGTAAATGAAATTGATTTTGGTTTTTCCCCAAGTTGAGCCTGTCTTTTGCCCATGACCATAATTGGTGAGTGATCCCTCCCTGTCCTTGTCTCGACCCACAAGCTTTTCTTTATATTTACTCCTCCTCATCCCACAGGGGCCAGGGCAGGGGGTGGGGGGGAGAGTGAGCGAGTGGCTTCATGGCACTTTGTTACTGGCTGGGCTTAAAGCACGACACGTGGTCCAGGGAGTGCTCCTGTGTTACCCCTTCTTTCAATAAGCAGAGGTAACAAGGGAGAGTGGTAACAGGTACATTGCTTTGTGGCAAAACAATGCATTTTAAGTAAGTGCTAAATAAAAACAATGCAAAACCCACAGTGAAATGCAGATTGGTTCCTGCCAGTCCTAACAGACATAGAGAGATATAAATAAAGAGAAAGTGAATATAAATAAGGAAACTGCATAAAAGAGGTTTTGTTATGGGGCCTTACCAAATCAGTCAAGGGGGGGATATGCAAGTTCTTTGAGCTTTTTGTAGGCATGGCTATTCTATAATTCATACTGCCTAATAAGCATGGAAATATTTGTGTGAATGTGAATCGTCCTTCACTTTTAATGAGAGAATTTTAAAAGATGTCCATCTAAGGAGCCTCTGGTGCTTAACAGTTCAGTTAAACAATTTCTCCACAAAATAATTTTAATAAAATGCTCCATAAACTAGAGACAACAATAAACTGGGTCTTCTACAATAACTGCAAACCATTAATGCCTAGAGAGTTCATGGGTGAGAAGCTGCTGTGCACTAGAAAACCAGTTCAGACTCCTTGCACTGTGTAGACACATGATGGAGTTGCACAGACAGCATATTAATGAAGACCATTTTATCCCCTATTTTTCAATGACTCCTCCTCTATGCAAGCTTTGGAGGGATGACTAACTGAACTATCCACCTCTTGAAGTCTGTTCAACAGATATTGTAATTGTGTACAGTGTGACATAGTACCTGCAACTACATCTCATAACAGAACATGAATGGATTTCTATGTGTGTGTAGATAAATGTAGGAAGAAATAGCCTTAATCTAATGCAAGTAAAAACTCCAATACTAATAATGATACTTATTATCATCTTCATTTACACAGCAATATTCATCTATGATGAATAAAGGTGTAAAGATCTAAGATGTAAAGCACTTGATAGTGCTTTACATAGATGGATAATCATTTTCTATTCCTAAATTCAAGGCTTTTCACTCTTCTCTTTGGCCAGCTTTGACCAACTGGAGAGCTTCTTTGGAGTGGTAGACACTTCTGCTGGAATTTCTACTGAAGAACTTACTTATCTGAAAAATCAAGAGCAAGAGGTACCTAACTGGAAGGTTTTTTTCATACAGTTCCCTGAAATTTTTGCCTGTGTGAAGACAGTAGGACTTTCCACAGAATGAATGTGGTGAAATAGCTAATCTAATTATATAATCAGTCTATTTCACCAAGGAAGCTTATTGAAGCAGAGACTAACTACTGGCACAAGCTTACTGTGTGTCCTATGTGGTCTTAATGGCTCCATTCAAGCATCAGAGGTTTTGGAACGTGATTTTATGGTACGGGAAATTATGAAGATGCTTCAGTTCAAACTGACTTGTCCCATCAAAGTTGGTCCAGATGGCAAAAATACTACTTGGCTTTGTTTGAGGTAGTCTTGGGGAGCAAACAAAACCTGATGCTTAGTTTGTGCTGGCTTACTGCTTAGTTCCATTTCCAGATGAGGACGAGCAGGTCTTGCAGGCAGCTTCAGTGTTGGACTTATCAGGGCTTTCTGGCTGAACTCCATGCTGGTGTAGTCACTCAAGAGTGGTATTGTAATGGAAATGATTCCTTCTTCTTCACTTGTAACTCCTTCTTCAGGGATTTCTTCATGCCTTAGGCTCATGTCTATGTTATTGCTAGGTTCTTCTGACTGGCAAGCATCACACTTGCTGTCTTCTCCACCATTTGCAAAGAGATCTGTCTTCAAAGGAGCCTTTGACTCATGCTCTATGACATAAAGGCTGGTGGTATCATTGTCTGACAGGGCCTGAAGCAGTGACCTCGAAATGGGTTTCCAATTAGTCTGCAAGATAAAACAAGGAGAAAGAATAATTTTAGCATCATACTTTTGCAAAGTGCAATTGGCATTTTACTGAAATAAATAACAAAAAAATAAAGGTAGGAGTCAGGCAGCCTGGTCCTGCCTATAAAATATGCTAACCAGTCTATTTTATCTCATCTTCATTGGTTTTAGAAACATGAATGAAAATATTTATTTCCCTAATTCAGAGGGCCATCTTCTCCTCTCCCACAGTATTTAAGCAAAGTTTTTCTTGCTTTTATGTTTGAATGGGACAAAACATAGTGGTGCTAAAATGTAGGCTTCACTATGTGCTATTCTGAGACCCACAGCTTTCAAAAAGTTTAACAAATGTGTTATTATAAAAAGGCAGCAGCTTGAATTGAATAGCAGCCAAACAAGTTTTAGCTATCAGCTGCTGCAAGCCGTTTCTTATTCAACTTAATGCCATGTTGTGATCTAAGTATACCTTGGGTTACAAGTTTTTGCAAATTCTGGATGATTAAATGGAGAACAGTTTGTAACTTCAAGCATCCTTCTATTCCACTTAAATTCTTCTGCTGGATTTGCCCACTTTTACCAATATTTTAAATTATGGCCAGGTTGGTATGTTCTCTGGTATAACTATTAGCTTTTTTTTTTTTCCTTTTTTCCCCTCTCCTCAGTTGCTCTAAATTTGTTTAAACTGTTATGGTTCTTCTGCAAGAAATAAGTAAGTGTATATTGTTTTTTCTTTCTTCTTACAATTTGTGTTCTGACTTGGAAATGAGTATGCTATTCTTCAAAATCTCAGCAACCTTGCATAAAATACCTCTAGTTTTCTCTTATAATGGAATGAGTAGATGCCTCTTCATGGTCAGCTTTTGCCTTCTTTTGAATAAAGATCTCTGTGATATGTACCTCCATTATCATATTTATTATGAACAGCAGCCTGACCAAATCTACACCTACCAAATCTAAAATAAGCTCTATATGAACTTCTGTCTGAAAGAGGCACTAATAGGTGAAGAAGCATCATCATCTTTGAAGAATCTTGTCTAAACGTGAAGAACAAGACACTGATGGTATGGTTGGCTGGTCATGTTATTCTCCATAGTTCATTTTTGTGGCCTCTGTGTGCTGACTGAATTGAGAGTGTCTCCAGTTCCTCCTGCTGCTTTGCACCATGGGATGTATCATTGCCTTAGGTTGTAATAAAGAATGCTCTGTCTGGATTTAAAGTACAAATTCTTGGGCCACCTATCTAGACTATATGTGTGTTTCTGTCAAGAGCTGCTACATCACTCAGCTAACCTAATGGGGTTCAGTCTTGAAACCTACAAATAGAATAAATATATGGAATATAGTAAGATTTACTCCTTGCCTCCGTTTTACAGTGCTCATTTGGGGAATACCTTTCTCCACATTTCATGAACTGTTCATAATATCAGATTACTTCTAGGCAATATATCTGGTAACTGCTTTAGTGTACTGTCTGTTCACATAGAGGTTTTTCCGCCTTCCCCAAAACCTTTATCTGACATCTGTTATTTCCATTTCTGCCATGTTATCAACATTACAGGTTTTGTCTACCAGGCTTGGCTAATACAGGCTTCATTTCCTTTTATAGTTGCTTTGCCCCTGCAGAAACAGTTAAATGCCATTTTAAACAGTTATATTTTGCTTTTGAAGTATTTACGTCAAAGTGGCACTCTAGTTCATAGAACCTACTTGTCCTTTCTATAACATGCAGCCTCAATGTATTTCACTTGCGCTTCTTCACAATGCAAATTATTCTTTGAACTTATTGGGTTATTTTGGCTGGTAGTTCTCACTCCTTTCTTGCTGAACTCCTATCCTGCAGTTCAACTCTACCTAAGCTTATTATTACATTGAAACAGCTTCAGGTCTTGTGTTTTCTTTAAGGCAGAAATTCCCCAAATGCTGAATATACTAGATTCCTTTTTTGCCTTTAAGAAGTCTTACTTCAAACAAGTATTGAATCTGCAGATGTCCCACTTTCTAAATGCATGGTGGAGAAGAAGCAAGAGGATTAGGTGGAGTTATTTTTACTGAAGTGGTCAGTGAGGGACATCTGAATCCCAGCACTGACAACTGGAAGTTGCCTGGTGGTAGTAAGCACATCAATTTCTTTAACTGAACAAAACACAAGTTGGCTTGAGAAACTAGGTCTATGAGTAACAAATCAAGTTCAGGTCTGCCAGAAAAATCAAAGTGATTTAAAAAAGAAAGCAGTACAAGTTCCTGCTCCAAAACCGCGATGGCTGGCAGTCTGAAACTTGGGAGATAAACTGAGGTGTCCTAGAGGAAGTACTTTTGGTATCAGGTGTCAGCAAAACTGCAGCAGAATCTTGTTTAAAAGCAGGGAGGTAAGGGGACAAAGATGCAAATAAGTCCACTAATAGGCAAAAGTGAATAACATGGTCCCCAGCAGCCTCCTTCTAACACCTGATTTCCAGGTGCTTCTTCAGCCCTGAAATTCAGGTATCCTTACCAAAGCATATGGGAAAGCCGTGGGCAAGATTTGAACATGCTGCTGAACCTTGGTGCCTGTTGACTAGTGGGTACTCCTCAGTCAGTACCAGCTGACCAGCCAGAGCCCCTGGATTGCTCTGGAGGTGGGTAGAGACTGAGGGGTGAGGAGCGGATTCCAGAAAACACCATATACAAGGCCTCCATCATGAGACTTCTGTGGAGTTAGGCCATGATGCGTTACTTTGTATTTTGAGTAACTTGTACTTAATAATCAGTTCCAGTTGGTGAAAACTGACTTGATATAAAAACTTAATTTCTCTCTTCAGACTCCATCTACCCCAATTCAACTTTGCTTTGTTCTTTCAACAACCATGCCTTTAAATACATTCAATAATATTCTCAGAAAAGTCTGAGAATCTTTATTAAATTAAAAAGTGTATATAGCCTCTGCCTAAACAACAACCCTTCCCCATCTTACATTTCTAATATTACCCTAGCTTCCCAGCTGTTGATACTACACATTTACTAGGGTGAAGTGTGAAAAGACTAATAACTAGCATTACTGATTCCTACTGATCAGTAGGAAAGATCTCCCTTGTCTATTTTTTCACACCATCAGAAGAGTACTTGCCATATCTTGGAGTGCACTGCTGTTTCTTGGACTTGGTACACTGGGCCAGCATGATATTTTCAGCCTGTAAAGAAATATTCTAAATTTATTGTCAGGTTAAATGACTGACATTTCCTATGCATTTAAATTAACTACCATTTAACACAACATTTTCTTGGTATTTTCATGACGATCAAAACAAGACATTCTACAATGACTATGAAGCATAATGCCAATTAAAAACTGAAGACCAAGCTTGGTAGTCTACACTGAAATGCTGAGTTAGAGACAATTAGCATCTTTGTTTAAGGACAAAGGAGCTGTGACAGGAGCTGGTAACGTTGTCTCTTCCTCTATGTTTAATCATTGTATACTCCTAATTCACTACCATTTCCACAAACCCTCCATCTTCCTTGAGGACTCTTGGACACATAAGAGAAAGTCTGTTTTAGTAAGTATTTGCTCCTGGGCTTTTATCTAGAAGTTTACTTTCCCTCAAAGAAAAAGCTATTGCTGTTTTTAGCTTCTGTGCAATGACACCAGTGGCCCGGAAGAGGTGCTCCCTGGGACCCACAGACCAGAACAGAGGGTACAACACAGCTCCTGCTCTTTCCCAATTGTTTTGAGTTTGGTTCTCTCTGGGAGCTATTATATACAGTACCTCACTGTTTCACCTGACATGAACCTGAACACACCTTTGCTAAAAACTCACACCAGCTGTTTCTGCTGTAGTGGAAGGGGTTTGTAATGTAAAGCTGAGTTTGCTAATTGAGCTGTTCAAATGGGTTTCAGCTGGCTAGTAAGCAGATCAATTTCTTTAACTGAACAAAACAGACCACAGGTCCACAGACCTCTCCTCAGAGCCCTTTTTTTCAAGCTTCTTCCTCATACCCAGGGGCTCAGAAACAACAAAACAGGCAACAAGCCGCTATGCTCTCCAGTCTCTCTGGGCCACCACCACCATGGGCACCACCTCAGCCATTGTCCTCCCCGGCCCTTCCTGAGAAGGTGGGCTGTAATGGTGGCTTGCCTATCACTCCCGCCACCCTGGGATGCTGGTGCTAGCCCCAGGCTGGCAGGGGCCAGCTGTGATTTCTCTGTGGAGGGGCAGTAGTGGGGTGGGATGGAAATTTCAAACGGAGTTTCTGCTGAGCTGACTGATCCTACTGGCATCAGTCACCCCTGACTGCTCATCACTGGCTCCTGGGGGACCAGACAGAGACTGTCTCTTGGCATTTTGGAACTGATCACCTCCCTATCAGCAGCTGCTCTCAGAGCACCCGCTGGTGCGCTCTGGGCAATGACTTACCTCCATCATAGGAAAAAACCTCAACAAAGCTGTGAGAGACTGTGGGAGGTTATGTAGCCCATTACTCTGCCTTAGTGTTGGTTTCTGTGTTGTCTGGTTTTCAAATTAAATCGAGACTTCATTAGGTGGAAGGTACTTTGCCTCTGTTTAGGCTGTGGTTTGAGGTGAAGCCTGGGGCTGTAGAGTTATTGGGTCTCCTTGCTGCTCCTATGAAGACAGGTGTTTGGCTGGCTGGGGAGTCCTTTTTTACAAATGACACGGGCAATTGAGATGAGGGGATCCTTGGGAACCTTCATCTCTGTTCCAGATGTTCAGTACTACTACATATTTAATGGCTGTTTTGTAGTGCTACACTGGGCTTCTGTGTGCTGGTTTTTTAGTTCTCAGAAAATTATTTCCTAATGGGCCCAGGCAATGAAGTATGATCTTATGTTTAAGACAATGAAGTTTGCTCTAGGTCAAAACTTCTGTGTAGGTCTCAGAAGTTCTTATCAAAAAGGCTGGATCAGATAAAGAACAACTTAACGTAAAATCTGAAAAGTAAAATGCACAGAAGACAATGTGGACTGTGGTCTGTTTCCCAATGGCAAGGGCAGGAGGTTAGCCTGATGCATAAGCTAAAGACAACTATGTCATGCTGTACGGCTTTCAAGTCATGGGTTGTATGGTCTGTTCTGTTCTTTAGCAGCTGTGCTTTCAGCTTCTGAGGCTGGTGCTTTGAAAAAAGGAGAAAAAGGGAGGGTAGTGTTCTAGGATATTATAATAGTAATATGAATGGTTGTATGCAACTAGGTTTATCAGAAAATGAATATTAGACCTCATTAATATGCAAGCCATTTTTCTTTTAGTGGTAGTGTATGCCCCTAATGTTGTACCTCAGATTAATTTGAGGTGGGTGTGCTTTACTACTGCAGAGAACAACTTCTCCTAAAATAACAGGACCTCATCCATATCTTACAGGCAACCTTGTTATTCTCTCTTCTTCCTACTCATCCATTCATTACTCCTTCTCATTATATGCTTATGTGCATAATTTATACAGTTAACATCCAAATGTCCTTGCAGGAATCTGCTTTGATGGCAACATCAATTTGTGTATGCTGCTAGAATTTATTTTTGTATTTCAGTAGAAGAGACATGATTATCAGTTGGGAATGAAAGAGCAAAATAATCAAATGCATGCTTTTTCTGTATATATAACCTATTTTCTACTGTAAGAAATGGTCCTTGCCCTCTTCAAGGGTGTTTGACACAGGAGGTAGTCAGATAACTGTATCAAAAGCAAAATATTATAGATTCTTGAGAAACTACTTTAATCAGTTTGTAGTGGTTTGTAATTGCTCTCACTGTGTAAATGAGTGGGGTGGCTTTTGTGTTGTGTGCTTTTTGAGTTGCGTTGCTTTTAATGCCAAAAAAGGCCCAGTGTTATGAATCTCAGGGTTAAACAAAACGGAAGTGCTGCTAACAGTTTCAGCCAGTATTACCTTCTTACCTTTTAAGCACCAGAGAACAAGTGAGAGGTGCAAAAACCAGAATGAACATCATGCTGAAGCAAAGGCCAGTCACAAGACCTTCAAATTCTCCTTTATCTGATGGGAAACAGAGAGACTGAATCAGACTTATGGTATCAAGTATAGAAAGGCTATATTGTCTCTGCAAGTGAAACATTTCAAACAGAAGTCAAGTCAAAATTTACACATGTTCTGGGATTCCTGTAAGTGAAATCTAGTAAAAACAAGACCTGGGATTTCTGGGGGGTTCTGAGGCTTTCCGGTTTGTATTTTTAAGATATCTAGATATACGTGCTGAATTCTTAAATCCACCACCCAAAGATGAACACTTTATAACCAAAGAAGTATTCCTACTCCCCATGCTATTACATGAGCTCTAGCTTGTTTAAGGGATCAGGACCCTGATGCAGGTCTGACTTCATAAGAAACCATTTGAGTGAAAGTGGCTTCTAAACTGTTTCGGGTTTTACTAGTAGGGTTTAGTTTTCTTCTGTGAGATCCCACCTGGTCCTGAAAACAATAATATGGTTTGTGTATTTGGTAGGTGCCATGCTTCACCTGTTACGAACATTAGGGCAATTTTATCTGCAGTCAGCCATTTGTCAACTCTTGCTGCGAATCTACATTAACACCTGCTTGAGATACTTACCACCACTGCCACCGCCACCACCCACCACTGCCGCAGCCACCCTCCCAACCCCCTGAAGGAGATAGAGTACTTGAAAGGTTAACGAAGGTTGATAAAGTGCTCAGGCAGTGGGAGCAGTGCTGCTAACACAGGAACCAAAGCAGTCTGTGATGTGAAGAGTGGGTCGGGGTTGAGGTGTTCTTTAAAGACAGCTAAATCAAAAGTTTCAAAATAGCGCCAGGAAAGTGTGGTCAGTACATGATTGTGTTGCTGATACTGACAAACCATATTTGCAAAAAGGCTTGCTTTTTCTTTTCCTACCCACCTGCCAATAAAAAAATTATTTTTTTAAAAAACAGACAGCTACTTGATTTTGCTTAAAAGGGTATTTGAAAACCTGCAAATTGCTTTGCTGCTGAAAAAGGCTTTTATGAGAAAGAAACCTGAGGTACTTCTAGTGGATTAAGTAACCTGTGAAATGCTGCAGAGGGGAGAAATAGTAAATGTAATGTTTAAATTCAGTGTAATTACTTGATTTTTTAAAATGTTGCATTAAATTAACTGTGCATTTTTGTTATTTTCCTGAAAAATTCAATCCTATCCAACAATTTCAAGGAAGATTTTAAATTTCTTTCCTTTTTCTCTCTGTTTCATGCTTTTGACTATTCAGTTGTTTGTGTTTATAACTCCTTCACTTAATACAAAAAAGCTGTAGTGGGGAGAAGCCTTTTGCATACTTCTGTCTCTCAATTTCACAGGTTACTTTTCCTGTGGCTGACACTATCTTAGCCTGTTCTTTTTTTATTTAGAAAGCTTCAATTGAGTGAAGCTGTGGACAAACCAAAAAAGGGTCTACTGCGGTGTTAGATTTAGTTTAACTGATAAGGTGTTAAAAATGGTTGAGAGACCATGTTTAGCCAACCCTATATGATTACAATATATGAGACTTTATAAATGTAACTGTATTGACCTTCTTAGCCTATCCAGGCACCTTTGAAAAAACCAAGCTTTTACCAGTGAACTCTAGGACCTGTTACATAAAATCTACTTAAACTATTAGAAAACAAAAGATACTTTGATTAGCTGTCACCCACAATAGGAGCAACTGAAAGAGACTTTTTTTTTTTTTCAGTTAATAGCTCAGGGCTCCAACTGGAAACCAGTTTTACATGATTGCTCAGGATTTTGCCAAGAGCAAAGACTACTGAACTTAACTAGACACAGGCAGAATATTTAAACTGCTGAAATCTATGATAGGACTCAGCAACAAATAAATATATGGGCATGTAGCTAACATAAGAAGGTCAGAAAATGTTTCAGAGATGAGGAGCCCTAGCTAAGTCTTCCCTGCATGTTAGGTAATGAAATACAGGCAGAGCTGTTCTATGATGCATAGTTTACCTCTAACAAAGGAACAATTTTGTGTTTGCTATCAGTAAGTAAGGACTGAATAATAAATCTTGTGCACGAACACTTTGTTACTCCTTGAAAAGCAGGAAAGGATAGAGAATAATACCGTATGTAGTGCAAGGATTGATGCTGGGTAACACAGATGCATAGAGCTTCCACAGTACCGTATTTTGGAGTGCTGAAAGGCTGTGAAAGAGTTGGAGGTCCTTCACCAGCTTTAGTGAATCCTAAAATCTGTACACGGTATATGGTTTTTTCCTTCAGTCCAGTAAGATGGTAACTTGTGGTAGAAGAATTGAGAGTAACAGCTGAAATGCAAGAGGGTTTGGGGAAGGAGACGATTAGACAAACTCTGATGGCTGAGTCTGTATCAGTGCAGCTGGCTGGGGAAAAGGCAAAATTTCTGGCCCTAATCCACACCTGGAGGAAGCCACACCGTGCAGATGTTCTCTGGGTGGGCACAAGATTTCTCCAAAATACTTATGTACATTTTAAATCCAGAGTTAAAAAGCATGAGATTTTGACACACCAAGGATGTTTCAGTGCTGAGTGCAGAAGGCTATGTATACTGCATGACAGGAAAATACACCTAACACGCTGAACAGTGATTTTCATGCTGGCTGTAACAGCTGACATAAGGACTAGACCGTGTCACATGCTTTACCCTCACTACAGTAGTCAGTAGTTATTCACCTCGATTAATACCAGTGCTATTACTCATCGCCCAGTACAGAAAAAGGGCCATGCATTCTGCTTCGCCTACTTTCAGCTCAACCTTTCTTTTCAGATGGTGCAGTAACTTTGCCCCTGGCCAGAATAATGCAACCAATGATGCTGTAGTATGCCTTTAACGGGGCAGAAATTACTTTTCAAGTTTGCCACTGAGAATTTAAGATCTTCATAGAAGTGGAAATGGTGCTGTAGCCTATAGGCTTCCTTTCCCCAGATTCTCCAATAAAATTATTCTTCCTGCCTGGAAAACATGGCAATTGGGTGTCGTGTCACGATTGCACTGACTGATTAGGGCAGAGGGGGAAAAAAAAAAAATCAAGACCAGTCCTGGATACTCCCCTTCTGTGTCCTCTTGTGCTGATAGGTATTTGGGGTGGAATAGAGCCCCCCGAAGATGGTGCCAAACTTCCTGCTAATGCTGTGTACTTGAAGCTTTTGGTACTTTTTATGGTTCTGTAAAGGCATAGGCCAACATGAACTATAGAACCCTTGCTATTCTCCTTTGTCAGGTCTTAGGTACTATTTGTCTTCCATAACATGTCTTTAATTTTATTTGAAAGTCAGTGTGTGCACAGTTAATTTATTAATATATATGGCAAGAAGAATTTCCACTGCAGACCAAAAGAAAAATGTTTATCAAAAGAAGTATGGGGATTTTTTTTGAAAACTGAAGTGTTTTGGGCTCACAACTTCATTTATTTCACTGTGTAGAGGGTTCCTCCTTTGTAGTTAAACACAAAAGCTATCAATTTAAGAAAATTTTTCTAAAAATGAAATTAATAATAGTGTCTTTGAAAACAGGTAAGAAATACAAACTGTATTCCCTGCTAATTGAGTTCAAAAAAGAAATATATAATTTCTTAAGTCCTACAGAAAGGCTCAGAGTCAAGCTTGGCAGAGTTGCAATGAAATATAAAAGTATTATGACTGAAATCTTAATAAGCCAGAAATACTGAAAGCGTATATCTTCCTTTCAGTATTACTAGAGAATTCTGCAGTAATCTTAGAACTGTAAGTTCTAAGGAAATATTTTCTTATCAATATTTAATTTGACATGATACCTGGGAAATTCTAGGTATTCATAGGACCATCTAAAGCATTAAAACTCTAACCAGGACCCAACGTTTGAGAGTGCTCAGTTCTCACAGAAATCTAAGTAACTCTGTAGTGTGCTGCAACAGCACTTAATGGTCTGTGTGAAGCCTTTCTGTTGTGGCTCTAAGCTGCTGCTTTGTTCTGAGCAACAGTGACTTACCCAGAGACTTCTTCCTCGATGAATCTGTGTAGCTGATTCTGTATCCCTGGAGAATGCCCAAACAGTCTTTGGCAGCTATTTTGGTCCACTTCACAAGTGCCGAATGCTTTGTGATATTGAGAATTGTCACATTAGCGGGACCTGTCCTAGGAACTTAAAAATGAGATAGTACTTCAAGTTCTGCATCAATACTTATGCAACAGACATACAAGACTGAAACCTAGCTGCTTCCTAGAGAGCTCATTGCCTGATTATAAATGTCATAAATATAACATAAAGGATGGAAGAGAAAGGAGAAATCCCATAGCGTAAAAAACCCTCATCTTAAGCAATACCAAAGTAGGTAGAAATTGTGACTGTTTCATTACAAACACTTTTACTCCAATAGTCACAGCTGTACTCATTGCAACTGGCAATATAAGACACTACTGAATTGGGATTAGAAAGATTGGGATTTAGAAAGACTTTGGCCACAGTTAAATTTGAGCTACACAGAGTAGTAACTCTGAGACCCTCTTTTTGTTATTTTGGTAGTGTCACATATAATAACAATATTTCTGTGGACTTGTCAGTAAGGAACAACATTCAGGTCATTTACTGCCAGTGTGTAACTGCTAGGACCGAAGGCAATGCTAACGGGAGAATGCTGTTAAGTCACCTTCAAAAGAAACTGTATAGGATTCCTTTTATTGCTGCAGATAGGAAACAAGAAGAAATATAAGGCATGAGGTTATATAAAGGGGAGGAATACCTCCTTCAACTGAGTAAAAGCGGGTCACTCCAAAAGTCTTCTCATGTCTTGTGAAACTTCCACACTGACACACATCAGATGCATGTACCACTATTTTGTACGACTTATATGGCTGAAAATTGTCTGGAAAACAAATAAAGGTACATCAGGGTTTACTGAAAAGTTATAAATTATAAAAAAGGGGAGGAGAGAAAACATTATAGCTTTTCTATATAGTTTTTACTTTCTGAAATTCAAAGCATAGTGTAAGTTTACAGTGCTTTACACTGAGTACAAAATATGTGCATCCTTCTTCATTGTCTCTAGATGCTTAATACAAATTATTTCGAAAGCAGAACAAGACATAACATGGGTTTGCTTTTAAAAGATGCCAGATCTGCTTATAGTTTCCCTCTGGAAGGCTTGAGCTGCTGAAGGAGAAGTAGGGAACTGAAATGGCTGTAGGTGTTCCTTAGTCAAGGACAGGTATTTCCCCCTTGGCTAGCATATTTAAAAACTAGCAAAACAACTAGATGTAAAGTGGCAGTGCAGATGCTGCAGAAGGACCGAGGAAAAAAGTGCATTCATTTACAGAACTCTGAAGCTAAATGTTCTCTACTGTACAGAAAAGCCACTCCTGAACGGCCTTTGCACGAGTTACCTTTATGAATTTAATCAAGATTTTTGATGACTGTCCTGTAAAGTGATCCCTGGCTGCAGCTCATCATGCCTAGCTTGGTAAGAATAATACTAGAGTTGAGAACTTAGGCTTTGACAAGGACAGCCATTGGGATAAAAAAAAAAAAATCTAAGGGAGACTGTAACAGAGCAGTTTGTATTTAAAGTTAAGTTTACCTAGGGACAAGGGTCAGTACAAGCCAGTAGTGTATAGGTCTGCCTGGAATGTGGGCAAGGAGAGACATCAGACTGGCAACAGCAGCTTAGCTGCATTTCTTGCCCAGCTGTGACCAGAAGAATCCTACCAAACACTCTGCTTTTTATCTGCCTTGGTGTTGCTAACAATTAGATGACGTCTCAGTGCTGGACAAAGATAAGAGTTGCACTTATCTGGATCTTCAGTTTGCTCTTAGAAACAGGATGAAAATCCTACCCTCCCCAATCAAAGATAACCAATAAATGAAATGGTGCCGACATAATTAGATGCAGTGGTTGCTCTTACCTAGCATGAAATTTCCAGTAGTCGTAGTTATTATTTTCATGCGCATATCATCTTTACCAGTGCCCCAGTCAACCACAAAACATTTTGGATTGTACTCTGGAGTCCAGGTGACAACTGCATTAGTTCCCTGGTGTCTAACATGGATTTGGCCAGGCAAGTCTGTGAACAAATATACCATTAGAGATCAATATACAGGAAAGCAGTTTTCTCCTCTCTTGCTTGTTTTCTCTCTTTTGCTCTTTTTCAAAGATGATTCATTAAATAGTTATCATTGCAGGTGACCAGTATATAGGAAGGTTTACACTAGTAAGTCAGTAAAGGAAACTTAGCATCTACTACTTTGCAATGATCTCTGGGAGCTTCAGTGTTAATTGCTGTTCATGACCTTTAATTTCCCACAATCAGAAAAGGGGAAATGGCTGTCCCAAGCCTCTGGAAGAGGAAGCCTGATGTCGCTAAATAACCTCCTGTGAGCTGCTATTAACTGCTATACCTAGAGCAACTGTGAGATGGTGCTTACCTGGGGAATGAGGAGAAGGGGCTAATTATGGATTATAGCTATATATTTTCATATTTCATATACTTTGCATTTTCTGCAAGGATCTTAAACATTTTGACATTTTTAAAGACAGATTATCAAACTAGGAAACACCTTCTGACTGCAACTAAGGGGGGAGAAGAACAACCTGTCATTTTGGGCTAAGAAGTGGGTCTTGTGGCAGACAGACAAAATTCTCCATGTCATTTCCTGTCTGAAAACCAATCTAATAAAGTCAAATTAAAGAAAATGGCTGTACTAGCTGAGGAAAAGTTGTGCATGCTGAGAAGGAATTTATCTTAGCAACACACTTAACACAAGTGTCTTCCCAGTAATTCATTATAGATACAGAGAACCTGCACAGAAGCACAACCAAATCTGAAACAGGAGTCTGGAGAAAGCCATGAAGAACAAGCTGAGAAGTTAAGTAAACAAGTAGCTGTCAGTTAAAAGATGACTTGAGGTGGTAGTATATATTTCATCAGAAGAGAGCTAAAGCAGTCAAATGTAAAGGCAAAACCAAACTGTTAAGCCTTTGCAAGGCAAAGGAGAACCGAATGAGGGGAGTGTGTTAGAAAATCCTGGAAAACAAATTAGTTGCAGCTGTCTGGAGATCAACAAGGGTACTTGCACACTTTTTACTTATGCATGCTATAGCTTAATTAAAAAAAAAAAATCATAATTTGCCAATATTGCAATAACTATACCTTAAGATTATAACAAATGAAACTAGCTTATATTGTAAGAAAACCATTGTTAAATAGGTTTATTGTTTAAATGAAAAAAATGTGTATTTAGGCATCAAAAAAGCTTTCATCTTCATTGGAATATGACATGTGCATCCTACCTATTCCTCCTCCCATGTGTCAGTAGGGGTAACACTGAAACAAAGGACAGTAGCAGGTCTCTTAATAGTTACTTAGCTCAAAAGCCTTAGATTTGCACATAATTCTGTGAACTGTGTTTAAACTGCTGGCATCTACTTATCTTTGAGTACACTCCATAAGCGCTTTTGATAGGTAGATCTAGCACATAGTTATTTCTCTAGCTTGACAAAACAAGAAGTGCTCGGTGGAATATTAAATTGATTATTCTGTTAGTTAACTTCTATCAAAATTGTTTCTTAAGAAACAATACTGTCTCTCACTATGCAAAAATATCAGCCTAATAAATATTCAAGAGAAAGCTTAACGCTATCCCAAACTGTCAAAAGATAGCCTAGAGATTGCTCATAAAACTTCTCCACCACTCTAACGAATGAATGATAAGGTAAGTACCTGTTGCAGAGGAGTCTGGGACAATGTAGGTGGCTTGTGGAGATTCTCCTGCTTTGTTATAGGCAGAAATATTAACTCTATAGTAAGCCATGGAGAGGTTTAGAAGAACTTTTCTGTCCTTTAGAAAGATGCGATTTGGTGAATCCCTGCAACTGTTAGGTATTCTTTCCACATTAACATAATATCCAAGGATGTTCTCACTTTGTGTTACCTAGTAAGAGGAAAAAGATTATTATTCTATAAATGTTATTACACCCTGTGCAGAAAATCAAGAGGAATTAAATTGTATAAACAAAATGTCACCTTTAATGATGGGGATAAAATCACACTGTTTTAATTAGGTTATTAGGAATCAATGAAGCAAAACATTTCCTTAAAATTAAGAGCATGCTTAAATTGAGAGGATTTAAGCACAGGATTAAGTGTTTTGCTTAATTGAGATCTTAGTTATGTGTATCCAATTAGTAATAACAGCAGTGAAGCAGCTGTAACATTCTCTACATTTCACTGGAACATATCCCTCATAATTAGGAACTTGAAAGTTAATGAGAAGTGTTTAATTGCAATTTATGCCTCTGGGAATCTTCATCTACTAGGCTCTGTTAGGCATCTGGTCTCTCTGAGGATAAATGCTAGTAATTATACTACAACTTTGGAACATGTTGTATATCCATTGATACAAATTTTCAGGTGGTGATGGTTCACTTGTTATTTTACTGTACTAATCTTCATGAGAGATTAAAAAATGGCTGCACAGCAATGGAAATTACTGCAATCTAGATAGAAGCTGAACTCCATACACGAAGGCCTGTGAATTCTGCAAGGATTACTTCTGATGTCAAGCCTGTCTGTTATTTCTTGGCACAAAATTAATAGTGTAAAGATACCACAAAGCTGGGAGATTGGGTTATTTTCATGAAATAATTGGATACTCTCAGCATAACATAGACAGGATGACCTTCAGTAATTCAAAAGGCAGAGACACATGTGTTGAGAGGAATTTCTGGTAAAGCTGGAAGCTCTTAAGATGGAAATGCGTTTTTCCCAGGATAGGGAGGGAAGATTTAGTACTATTATTTGAAGCTCTGGTAAAGGTGCTGGGGGAATAGCGTTGTGGCTCTTTCACCAGGCTTTGAAACTGGAAAAGGCTTCTGTGTAGGAGAAATAATTGCTAGGATATGTGAAATATGAGGTCTATTGCACAAGAAGAAACTTGTAGAATTTAGCTTTCTTAGCCTAGCAAAATGAGACTGGAAAAGGCTAGCACTGCTCTATCTTGTGCAGTCCTGCAGGAGATCCTGTGTTATTTACAGCCATGAGAGTGATACATGCTGCCTGGTTGGGTGTTTAGAGCTGAAGCCAGCTATCTTGTGCCTGTTGATGTGAACCGTGTACAGGTTACTCACTGAACATTAGCAAAAGCAGAGGAGCTACGTCTAGCCTCTAACACCTTTAAGCTTTTTTACTTTGTTTCAGATTGGCTTAAACAAGTATGGCAGCAGAGCCAAAGATTTTTTTTTCTTCTCTACATTTAACAAGTTAATCGTTGAGTGCAGTCCTTCCCTCTGCCCCTTCAATGTTTGTTGAAGCCACCTGAACTTGAACCTTATTTCATACAATAAACTAGTGTGTTATCCTGAGTGAAGGTCCTAGCCCTGATACTATATTCAATATTACTTTTTTTTAACTAAAGCATTTAGATAGAGAATAATTTCTTCTCTTAGCTTAACATTTAAATTGGCATGCATGGTCTATTGCTTTATCACAAAATGAATCATTTACTGTGCAGCTTTGCCTACTTCTCAGGAGATAAGGGAAAAGGGGGATCTCCCATCCTTATCAGGAGATGAGATGTCCGTTTCCTCTGCTGTCTTTTCTTTCCCTTAACAAAAATGCATGGGGTAACTACAAAACTTTCCACATCTTCTGATATTTCAAAAGCCTGCAAGTCTCCGTTCTTTCTGCCAGAGATGTCCCCTATGGCAAACTTCTTCGAGTTTGTAGATGTTCCTTCTCTCAGAATCCATATAGAATTAATTAGTTTCCACGCAAACACCTCTAGTAACACCTTGCTCACTGAAATTGCCTGTGGGGCCCTCAACTACACATTCAAGACTGTCAGTTGTCCATTTCATACCAAAAGAACTTCAGCTGGTAAAATTGACTGATCTGCTACAGTTGGTCAGCTGATAATGACTCCTGCTGCAGAAGAGGGGATGCCTCTGACATGTAGGTTTGAACTTTAAACATCATTATGGGAAGCATGCAGCTAGATGCTGTTCTTCTAAGCCAGAAGCTCTTTTTTCTGTCCTGATTATAATGCCTTTGCATTTCTGAATTAGTAAATCAGTAGATTTACCAAGCTTTTTAAAAGGTTTTGGTGTCTTAAGAATATGAATGCTCCTTAGGAACACATGCAACACAATGTGTGTCACTTGTATGTGCTAAAGACTTGTGAGGACCCTTCAGGAAAAGCTTAATTCTAAGAGACAAACTTGAGGCACACCAAATTTTAGTGCAAGCCATAAAGAATCTTTATTCTAGTCAATGATTTTGAGCCCAGAGATTGCTGTTTTAGTTTTTCCTTGCTAGTTTCTAGCACCCAAAATACCACCATAGAAATGCAGTGAATCCTGAAACAAGGGTACAATATACAATGCCTTTTGCTTATACAGTGCATTCTCAATACAATGAGAAAGTCTATTTTTTCCTATAGAGTAATAAATTAATAGCACAGACATAACAGAAGGTACTCAGACTCAAAGTGAACATTACCTCCCACTTCAGCAGAACGCTTCTTCTGCCTGGAGAGATTTCTGTAGTTGCATTATATGATATTCTTGGCATGTTCGTGAGTTCTGGTAAACATGGAAAAAGATGGAGACATGCCATCATCTGAATCAGTTTGATCTTTGTATTTTCACCAGTATCTGACAATGCTATTTCATATGATACAAAATTTGAAAATGCTTTTACATTCATGCTTATTCCCAATAAGACAAAACTATATTTCACTTACTGTGAGGGACCAAAATCTCTTTACTCCAAATGCAAACACAGTGGAGACCATCCTTGGCTATGCATCTGAGCTGAATAATGTATGAAGACATAGCATTTAAATTTGAAACGGTGACATTGACAGCACTGCTTTCTACAGGCACCTAAAAACAAATTATGTTTAATTTATGTGGCAGCAATAAAACATAATCTTATATTAACTGTTTTCTCAGCCAAGGACCAGTCTTCTGACTGCAGCTGAAAGTAGGGGTTTCCTATCATAAAAGAGGAATTACTACACATTTTAGTCAATGTCTTTTCATTCTTCCAAGGCAATACTTTCTCTTTCATGAACTTGTTCCACTCAGTCAGGACATGTAAGCAACAATTTAGGTCTAAATATTGCTTTTAAAATCAATTAGGCATATAGCAATCATGAAATCATAGTTTTTGATTCTTGGAGAAGTAAGGACAGGGGTCAGCAGAACTGCTACCTTGGAATTCCAAAGGGCAGACTGTGGTCTGTTTAGGAGACTGGTCAACAGAGTCCCTTGGGACATAGTCCTGAAGGGCAAAGGAGTCCAGGTATGCTGGATGTTCTTCAAGAAGGAAATCCTAAAGGTGTAGGAGCAGGCCATCCCCATGTGCTGAAAGATGAGCCAGTGGGGAAGAAGACCAGCCTGGCTGAACAGGGAGCTTTGGCTGGAACTCAGGGAAAATAAAAAAAAGAGAGTTCATGACCTTTGGAAGAAGGAGCAGGCAACTCAGGAGGACTACAAGGACGTTGTGAGGTTATGCAGGGAGAAAATTAGAAGGGCCAAAGCCCAACTAGAACTTAATCTGGCTACTGCCGTAAAAGACAATAAAGACCATTTCTATAAATACATTAGCAACAAAAGGAGGGCTAAGGAGAATCTCCATCCTTTAATGCATGTGGGGGGAAACATAGTGACAAAGGATGAGGAAAAGGCTGAGGTACTTAATGCCTTCTTTGCTCAGACTTTAATAGTAAGACCAGTTGTCCTCCAGCCCCCTGAGCTGGAAAACAGGGATGGGGAGCAGAATGAAGCTCCCATAATCCAAGGGGAAATGGTTAGTGACCTGCTACACCACTTAGACACAAGTCTATGGGGCCGGGTGAGATCCACCCAAGGGTACTGGGGGAGCTGGTGGAAGTGCTCACCAAGCTGCTTTTGATCATTCACCACCACTCCTGGCTAACTGGGGAAGTCCCAGTTGACTGGAGGTTAGCAAACGACACCCATCTACAAGAAGGAGCTACAGGCCTGTCAGTCTGACCTTAGTGCTGGGGAAGGTTATGGAGCAGATCACCTTGAGTGCCATCACACAGCACGTACAGGACGACCAGGCGATCAGGCCCAGTCAGCACGGGTTTATGAAAGGCAGCTCCTGCTTGACTAACCCGATGTCCTCCTATGACAAGGTAACCCGCTCAGTGGATGAGGGAAAGGCTGTGGATGTTGTCTACCTGGATTTTAGTAAAGCCTTTAACACCATTTCCCACAGTATTCTCCTGGAGAAACTGGCTGCTTACGGCTTGGAAGTGTGCACTCTTTGCTGGGTGAAAAACTGGCTGGATGGCCAGGTCCCAAGAGTTTTTGTGAATGGCAGCTGGTCACACGTGGTGTTCCCCAAGGCTCAGTATTAGGGCCAGTTCTGTTTAATACCATTATAAGTGATCTGGACAAGGGGATTGAGTGCACCCTCAATAAGTTTGCAGATGACACCAAGTTGGGTGGGAGTGTTGATCTGCTTGATGGCAGGAATGCTCTACAGAGGGATCTGGACAGGCTGGACCTATGGGCCAAAGCCAACTGTATGACATTCAACAAGGCCAAGTGCCAGGTCCTGCACTCAGGTCACAACAATGCAACCCCATGCAATGCACCTGGCTCACAACTCCATGCAAAGCTACAGGCTTGGGGAAGAGTGGCTGGAAAGCTGCCTGGTGGAAAAGGACCTGGGGGTGCTGGTCAACAGCCGGCTGAATATGAGCCAGCAGTGTGCCCAGGTGGCCAAGAAGGCCAACGGCATCCTGGCCTCTATCAGAAATGGTGTGGCCAGCAGGAGCAGGGAGGTGGTTGTTCCCCTGTACTGGGCACTGGTGAGGTCGCACCTCGAGTACTGGGTTCAGTTTTGGGCCCCTCACTACAGGAAAGACACTGAGGTGCTGGAGTGCCTCCAAAGAAAGGCAATGAAACTGTTGGGTCTAGAGAACAAGTCCTGTGAGGAGTGGCTGAGGAAACTGGGGTTGTTTAGTCTGGAGAAAAGGAGGCTGAGGGGAGACCTTATCGCTCTCTACAACTGCCTGAAAGGAGGTTGTAGTGAGGTGGGTGTTGGTCTCTTCTCCCAAGTAACAAGTGATAGGACAAGAGGAAATGGCCTCAAGTTGTGCCAGGGGAGGTTTAGATTGGATATTAGAAAAACTTTCTTCACCAAAAAGGTTGTCAAACACTGGAACAGGCTGCCAGGGAAGTGGTTGAGACACCATCCCTGGAGGTCTTCAAAAGACATGTAGATATGGGCTTAGGGACATGGTTTAGTGGTAGACTTGGCAGTGCTAGCTTTACAGTTGGACTTGATGATCTTAAAGGTCTTTTCCAGCCTAGCTTATTCTATGATTATATATACTGAAAAATAATCACGTACTTAACCCTGATCCTTGCTGGCATTCTGAAGAACAAGATGTCAAGATCAAATTAAATATTTTAAAAAAATAAGATCCCTTTATTCTCAAATGTTACAGTATGTCTAAATAGACCCATGTGACTGATGTGGTAAGGAGCGTGGCTGGACTGAACTTGTGGCTGCCTATGCCTTAACACCACAGAAGTAATGTGCATCTGCAGCTGATGATGGCACTGGAGCTCCAGTGACTATACAGGGAATGGAGATTTTCTTGAAATAAAGACACCACCTGTGTCTAAGGAAATCCCTGAGCTGAAAACTGTAGGACAAAATATGATAGAAAACTGTTGCTATGTGCTCGAACTATTTTACACTCTTCTCCAGGTGTCCATTGGTGGACGCGACTGGAGCACAGTACCCTGCATTAAACAGACCTTTTGTCTGATCAGTTTCAGGTGTTACAATGTGTTTGGCAGAAGTGCTATTGCAGATTGAAATATTTGTTTTAGTTTTAGCATGTCTGCCATGAAGTTTTTTCTTAATTACATATATTTCCTAAAAAAACCCCAACCAAAAGCCAAATCAAAACCAACAAATCCCCACCCAAATCCCCCACTATTAGGTCAGCAGCTCTTCTTTTTTGTTTTCTGCAGTGCTTTATTTTTTTATTAAAGTTAACTAATTAACTTCGGATACTTTTGCTAATAAAACTAACTTGGTCACAAAAAACCCCTACACACACAGTATTACAGAGAGACTCCAAATCTCCTACTGAAGAAGAGGGAAGTGAAATGGATTTAAGATCCAAGTGTTAAATTACATTACATGTACATTAATCCTACTCTTGATAAACACTATTTCTCAGCCAGCTTTATATATCCTCTGTTCTTGTATGCCCACACTCATCCTTTCCCTCCAGTCCCATCTGTAAATGCAGCCTACATTCATGTGATAATGAAGAGTTTACAGCCTAAGTTCACAGGATCAGCTGGGACATGGGAGATAATGAATATTCATGAGCTGTAGTCTCTCAGTACTTGGTCATTCTCATCACACAGTGTGGCTGTCTCTACCAGTCCTTCACATTACTAACTTGAATCTCCTATCTCCCCTGTCTCCAGAACCTGTAGGACATGCATTTTTATTGCTCTTAACTCTCTGTTCTTCCACATGCTGCATACCAGACTGTCTGCGGATGGTTATCTACCTATTGCACTACTGGGTGGAGTATGCTTGGGTATTTGGCTGTCCTAGAATGGTCTACGACTTGCATGTCAATGAACAAGGGGACCCTTCCAGGACTTGCATGTTCTTTGTACTGAGATGAAACCTTTCTTACACAGGCTTCTCATAGTACTTCTGAAGTGGCTGTGGCTAAACAAAGTGGCACCCAGCTATGAGAGAAATGGAAAAAATAACATAAGTCTTCTGATATAAAGGGAAGAACACGGGAGATTCTGGTGGCACAAAAGAAGCGAAGAGACTCCTAGGAGAGCAGAAAAGCCCAAGAAGTGGGAACAGTTGCTTTTTAGACAGTTTTCTTCTTGGGGTTCTGTTCTACCTGATAAACACATATTCTTCATTCAACTACAGATGACAGAGCTTGAAAAACAGACAATTTCAGGGACTCAGTGATACAAATCATGCATATGTGCATGCCTGCTGGTGAAGCCTTTGCATGATATGCTGGATGGTAAGGGGCAGGACAAACAGCCATTGCTGCTGCATGCAGATCTTATTGAAATTATGACTGGTTTTCCACCTTTTTCTTAGTCCCTTTAGTTTTAGGTATTGCCCTCTTGCTGCACCATATTCTCACTGTTGCATGTCCTAAAATGGATCTGGAACTGATCTTGTATCACAGAAGAATTATTTCCCTTCTTGTCAAAGAAGGAAATCTGGAAAACTGATGCAAAACAGAAGTGTGTAAGGTACGAATTATTACCTTAAAAATCACAGCAACCTGATCTCTAGTCATTTTGAAAATTTAATGATACCAGCAAAAAGAGTGATATTGCCCATCACTTAAAATGTAATCAGGATTTGAGTTTGTACAACATTTCTGATCTCCTCTGCAGCTTTTGCATCGCTGATAGCTGTAGTGTCTCATTGACATGTTAATGAACCAGCTGACATTCCCTTCTGTCTTTTTCTGTGTAAAACTATTAATCTTTCTTTCCCAAAGAGCTTAGGATCTGTTAGACAAAACTAAGAAACCTTTGTAAGATTTGCCTACAAATTGTCTGCATGGCTGTGCCTCCTTGCTATCCATGTTGTGTGTCCTTTTCAGTTGCATCCTATTGATGTCCTACCTTGCGTGCCATGCACTGCTGAGCTGTTAGTAAGGTACCTCATGTTCTCAAGTGATTGTCATCTGGAAGTACTTACCAGTGTCCACCAAGTGGATTCTGTGAGTGCCTCTCTGTATCTCAGCTCATATGGTGTAGGAGTTGCAGGCAAGTCCCACTTTACTATCAATTGGTTTGTGATCTGATGAGCATTTATGTTAGATGGCATCAAGCACTTCCCTAAAATGGGTAACACGCAGCTGTTATAAATGCAAGTGAAGCTGGAAAGCTTTGGTAATTATGTCTGTCAGGTGTGATTTATAAAAAATAAAACACTTGGCACAGAATACTGAACACTGAAAGACTGTAAAAAGACTGGAAATAAATAATTACAAAATCTTTATAGTATCAACAAAATCGGGTTGTTCCTCTTGCCTTTCTTTTGTGAATGCTTCTACTGATTTCAAGAAGACCCTTTTTCTAAGCAGGTGCTATTCTGAGTGAGTCTGAAAGGCAAAATCAAAATGTTAAGAGTACCTATAACTGTGAATTGTATAGAAAATTTCCAGAACGTCTTCCAATTTCAGCAACCATGTTTAGCTATATAATTGTAAGTGCAAATACGTTTTTGCCTTTCCCTCCAATAAACACAAGGTGGCCAACAGCCCCCAGAGGAGGTCATAGTGATAATTTGGGTCATACTGGTAGTGCCCCCAGGAGTGAGAAGCACCGTTTTTTCTTGGACCATGATTACTCTAAGGCGAAGTTTTGGGAAACTCTTAAAGTTATCTCAGTGATTAGATATGGTAGGGAATCTTTGAATAAACCTCTAAAGAACATAGTTAATATGATTTCTTTTTTCATGTCTCCCCTGCAGCACTGCGCAACAGATAGGTGGCTTTTGAAAAGAGTTGAACTTTGAAAAGGTTTCTCAAAATGCTCATGCTCTATAACAAGGATTCCTTAAGTGCATGGTACTGAGTCAACCTGCTCTTTGTAAACCAATAAAGAGGTACAGAAAACCATCAAAGAGAGCACAGGAAGCTGGTTAAATACTGTACACAAATGTCACTGTATCTTCTTCTGGATATGACTATTTTATAGTCTAGCAAATGATTTAAAGTAAACCCCTTCTCCCTTAAAAGCTGATAGACTTCTACAATTGACTTCAGTAAAGATTACATCCAAGGAAGCTGAACTGCAGCTTAGATCTCTGAATCAGTGAAAGTAACAAGTATATATTGGGAGTTAGAATTTTGGAAATAAAACTTTAAGAAAATGCTACCACTGCTTCAGCTGGGCACTGTAATAACACAACTCGTGAAGATGCTGTACCTGCTTTGCTCGGTGTAACGGAGATGTTCTTTCCTTTCACACAGCTCTCATAGGCGTAATTCACTGCTATCCAAATAGATGCAGATCGCTTCATGTAGAGATGCTTTCGTTCTATTGTGATGGAAGATGATGATGTGTTTCGTTTAAAAAGTTTGGGTATTCTGTCCCTTTGGAGAAAAGTAAGCAGAATGAAAAACAACCATTTTATTGGATTATAGTTACTCTTTCCTCCCCCTACCCCAGAAAGCATCATTACAGCAACTGGTAGTTTTCCAGGCACCTACATACAAAACTGAGCATAGAATCATAGAATCGTTTAGGTTGGAAAAGACCTTTAAGATCATCAAATCCAATTGTCAATGCAACACCACCATGCCCACTAAACCATATCCTGAAGTGCATCGTCCATGCATTTTTTTAATACCTCTAGGGATGGTGACTCCACCACTTCCCTGGGCAGCCTGTTCCAATGCCTGACAACCCCTTCAGTAAAGAAATTTTTCCTAATATCCAATCTAAACCTCCCCTGGCACAACTTGAGGCCATTTCCTCTCGTCCTATCAATAGTTGCTTGATAGAAGAGACCAGTACTCACTTCACTACAACCCCCTTTCAGGCAGTTGTAGAGAGCGATAAGGTCTCCCCTCAGCCTCCTTTTCTCCAGACTAAACAGCCCCAGTTCCCTCAGCCGCTCCTCATAAGACTTGTGCTCCAGCCCCCTCACCAACTTGGTTGCTCTTCTCTGGACACGCTCCAGCACCTCAGTGTCTCTCCTGTAGTGAGGGGCCCAAAACTGAACACAGGACTCGAGGTGCGGCCTCACCAGTGTCGAGTACAGGGGAATCTTGAAGGTGAGGCCTGAGCAGCTTGAAACAGCAAGTGTAATTCTAGTATTCGAGCAAATTTAAACATGCAAATCCTTGTTGCATGGTGGAGAACTGTTAAATTCTCTAAACTTGTAAGGCACAGCATCATACAAGACAAAATCTGCATGGTCTTCTTTTGTACTTACAGTGGGATATAAGAAGTATTTAGAAGGTATAAAATTAGGTTAGAAATTACTTCATAAAGTCTACTTTATGCCATATGAGCACCTAAATTCCTTTTGAACTGCAAAATTTCCAAGTTACCAGAATCTAAATTACCACAAAGGTATGAAAAACCTCTTACAGGTTATATGCCTGTCTTCTGACTTTTGTTCCTGCAAAGCATCAGAGTTTTACAGACATGTTTAAATACCACCTCAGTCCTCAGCCCTGTAGATTTCTGGTATACCTAATGCACATGGCATAGAAGGTCCAAGAAGTTTAAGGCCTTACATAGGAGGCTGTTCCTGTTCTGCCTAGGTTTTTTTCCCCATCTGTCTTTCATTTACTCTCTGCCACACACATGACAGTTTTTTTTCAAGGTTAGAACTGTGCCAGTTCAATGTTTTTAAAGAAATGGGCAGGCATACTAATCGCCTACCTACATATTTCAATTATTAAATGTGCTGATCATGATACAATATTTAATAACTGAACAAAACCACTTGAAGGTTCCCCTGTCTTCTGCTTCAGACTAGTTGTGACTCAGCCATTAATATTTCAAAGCATGATTTCAAATGCTGGGTTGGAATTTCTCTGTGGGAGTGTTTTTCTTCAATCCTTTTCTTCCTGACAACTAAATCATAAGGAACAAGGATAAGGAAAATTTCAATGTCAAACTGATGTTACTTACAGAAAGGGGTGATGTCCTTTTCTAGACAAGCAAAAAGCCCTTTCAAATGTTTTTTGTTTTTCTTTTAACCCAATAAAAAAAAGAACAAAGGAAGTTTTTCTTTAAGACCACTGGGTTGAAGCCTAGGAGACTGAAGTTCAAGTCCTGGCTCTGTCTTGGGAAAATCAACATCTCTGTGAGGCAATTGCCTCCCTCTTCCCCACCCACCTCCTCTTTCACTCTTTCTTCTGCCTTCTCTGTTCATAACATCAACCCTGCAGCCTAGGAACAGCACAGTATGATTTTGGCTGAGGACTCTAAGAGCAACTAGCAACAGCTGATAGCATCTCTACAGAAGCAGAGCCATTTCACTGGAGCTTCTCCCCTTCCAAGAAATTAGGGCTTCCAGAAGACCCACAAGGTGACAGAACAAATGCAGTGGGGTTTGGTGCTTATTCCAAGTCGGCACCTGCTGATACCTCCAGTGGGAAAATACTGAAGGTGATGGGGGGAGTAACCTCAGCCCTGAGGTGGTTGCTTTGCTCCTCCACAATGTGCAGATCACCCTGGGGAATTTCCCAATGTACTGACATTTCCTTAGCTTTAGAGATGCTCCTAACCACAGCTCTTTTTTAAAGCAGAGTGGTGGGTTATGCGGCAAAATAATCAGCAATGACTATCAGAATTTGCCAACAGCATACAGTGTTGTACCCTGTGGACCACATGATATGGTCTCATGGCAAAGATCATGTCTTCTGATCTCACTTCTCTCTTTCTAAACATACCTGTAACCTCATGGGAGATCCCAAATATGTAAATATAAAATGAGGAAAATACATTTTGTAATGCAGGTACTGAGACATATATCTGCTTAATTTATTTTTTTTGTTTTTTAACAAACCAATGGGCAGATGTTGATTTAATCTGCCTATCTACACTTTACCCGGCTTCTTTGTTTTAGCTTTCTCAAAAAAGGCACAACTGAAGATACCCATATTTTAAGGTAATCAGTTTAAGATTAGCCCTAAAAGTTCATTCCGTCTATTAAACCAATACTTAATGTCCTGGTTTCAGCTGGGATAGAGTTAATTGTCTTCCCAGTAGCTGGTATAGTGCTATGTTTTTGAGTTCGGTATGAGAAGAATGTTGGTAAAGCTGATGTTTTTAGTTGTTGCTAAGTATGTTTAGATGAAGTCAAGGATTCTTCAGCTTCTCATGCCCAGCCAGCGAGAAAGCTGGAGGGGCACAAGAAGTTGGCACAGGACACAGCCAGGGCACCTGACCCAAACTGGCCAACGGGGTATTCCATACCATGGGACATCATGTCTAGTGTATGAACTGGGGGGAGCAGGGGTAGGGGGACTAACTGGGCATCGGTCAGCAGGTGGTGAGCAATTGCATTGTGCATCACTTGGATATTCCAATCCTTTTATTATTACTATTGTCATTTTATTAGTGTTATCATTATTAGTTTCTTCTTTTCTGTTCTATTAAACTGTTCTTATCTCAACCCACAAGTTTTACTTTTTTTTCCTGATTCCCTCCTCCATCCCACCGGGTTGGGGGGAAGTGAGTGAGCGGCTGCCTGATGCTTAGTTGCTGGCTGGGGTTAATTGCAAGAAAATACTTAAAAATCTATTTTTCTTATGTGCCACATCTGATATCTCCTTGGACACATGGTATAAAATAATGTATAATAAAAACCAGCTTACTGTCTGTTTGTTGTTTTTTTGTTTTTTGTTTTTACTTTGAATGCATTAGTGTTAAATATTCAATGCAAGTCAATAGATGCAAATAAAAGTAATTGATTAAGGTGATCTTTGACAATAGTGTTTCAAACAGTGGGTTGGAGGCATGGTAAGATTTACAATGACTCTTTGTATTGAGTTTGCATGGCAAGGTTTTGATAGCAGGGGGGTTACAGGGTGGCTTCTGTGAGAAGCTGCTAGAAGCTTCCCCCATGTCCTACAGAGCCAATGCCAGCTGGCTCCAAATCAGACCTGCCGCTGGCCAAGGCCGAGCCCATCAGTGATGGTGGTAGTGCCTCTGGGACAACAGATTTAAGAAGGAAAACCTCCAGCGGAGAGGGGAGTGGGATGTGAGAGAACCCCTCTGCAGACAACCAAGGTCAATGAAGAAGGAGGGAAGGAGGAGTGGGGGAGGAGGGGATGTCCCTGCAGCCCGTGGTGAGACGTCAGGCTGTCCCCCCCAGCCCATGGAGGGGAGCGGGGGAGCAGATGCCCACCTGCAGCCCGGGGAGGACCCCATGACAGAGCAGGGGGATGCCCCTGAAGATGGCCGTGACTCCATGGGAAAGCCCGCGCTGGAGCAGTCTGTGACTGAAGATCAGCCCACGGGAAGGACCCATGCCAGAGAAGTTCGTGAAGAACTGCAGCCTGTGGGAAGGACCCATGCTGGAAAAGTTCAAGAAGGACTGTCTCCTGTGGGAGGAACCCCACAGTGGAGCAGGGAAAGAGTGAGGAGTCCTCCCCCTGAGGAGGAAGGAGTGGCAGAAATGTGTGATGTACTGACCGCAACCCCCATTCCCTATCCCCCTGTGCCACTGTGGGGGAGGAGGTAGAGAAAATCAGGAGTAAAGTTAAGACCAGGAAGAACGGAGGGGTGGTGAGAAGGTGTGGTTAAGATTTTTTTAAGTTTTGTTTCTCATTATCTTACTTTGATTTGATTGGTAATAAATTAAACTAATTTTTTCCCTAAGTCGAGTCTGGTTTACACTTGATAGTAACTACTGAGCAATCTCCTGGCCCTTATCTCAAGCCAGGAGCCTTTCGTTATTATTTTCTCTCTCCTGCCCAGCCAAGGAGGGGAGTGATAGAGCAACTTTGGTGGGCACCTGTGATGAAATACATAGTAAAACTCTGGCAGGTAGGAATCATGCCAAACAGCAATGACAGCTTTTCATTTTCTGAAATTACTTTTAGACTTACCATTTTAAGAATACGGTATAATTAACCATATTTGGAGCACTGGGTACTGGCAGCCAGGTACAGGTTAGATCCTCATTTAATTCTTTGTAGCATACTAATTCATTGTCCCAATCTGCAAGATGAAAACATGTGTACTGGAAAAGACCCATCACAGGCAACTGTTTACCATTAACAAGTGTGAGGTGACTATGAGAAGCAAAACCAAATACAAAACAGGCTATACCCTTTTGTGCAACAAAATAAGAGCTAGCTATGTGAGTCCTTACACCACGTTTACTCTCAAAGCAAGTAATTCACTAACGTTTCGAACAAGGAACAGAGACATTTAGAAAGATGAAACCTTATCAGTCCTAATGTTTCCAGGCAAAACCTAGTCTCCCTACATTAAGGTAGGAAAGGATAATTCTTCCTGTGTTTTATGATGCCATTACCAGCTGTTATGTACCCAACAACATAGTGGCAAAATGCTTGCTATGGTTTTACCTACAGCTTTGGTATCGTTACACTTTTGAACCGTGTTTCTCTCCTATAATAGTGATATCTTGCTTGCTGCTTGCCTCTGCACTTATTTAAAGTTTAATTCCCCCCCCCCCCCCCCCAATTCTGAATGAAATATCTTTTATACTTCTGGAAATGCTGCTGCAGTCTTCGACACAAAAATTGCAGAAACAAACTGCATATATTCAAGGAAGCATTACTAGCTTTTGGCCTTCTGCTTTGAGGAAAGCTATTGTAAGGTAATCTCCTTAAACCAGATCACAAAATCACTGTGAACCTCTGCCCTAAGAGACCTTAGATTTTTATCTCCCAGCTCTGCTCTGGTTTCACACCATTCCCATCTGACAGACAGTGCCTGTCTTGCCACTGTGTTTCTGGTAGCCCTCAATTGTTTGCTGAAATCTGTACAAAGCATTGGCTTCTAGTGGGTTGCTCTGGATCTGAGGAGCAAGCCCCTTCCCTGGGGGAGTCGCTGTGACTTGGGAACCCTGGAGAACCAGAAGCACCTGACTTGCATAGGAGGGAGGCACTGTTCATGCGCAGGATTATAAACCAGAGTTGGCAACAGCTCTGCCTAGAGCAGCTTATCAACTGTTAAACACAAATTTATAGACATCTTTGAAAGTATAGGCCAGAACTGACTACATGCACCTTTGTGAAACATCTTAGAAATGAACGCCATGCAATTAAGTTGGGGAAAAAAAGGAGAGAGGGATTGTATTTTAGTAACACCAAGGGCCAATGTGATGTTTCCATAATTTCCAACTGGAAAAGAATTACTGCAGATTTCCTTGCAAAGCATTACACACTGCAGTATAGGGCTAATTATCAACAGTGGAACCAATTGACTAGACTCAGAATTACTCCCAAACCATTAGTCATCTCTATCTGGAGTTCAGAATAATGCACTATTGCTGGAGAAAAACAATATGCCGCTTATATTACCAGCTTCATAAAGATCACATTATAAAGTAGAAGGAACGTAAGTTTATGTACAAAATGACTCGTGCTTAATTTTTGGAAAGAAAAATATGGGTTTTTTTTGCAACCGAACACATACATTTTTCAGCCGGAGGGAAATTAAACACTGATGATATTCTTAAAATAATTAATTTTTAGCCTTTAGTGGTTAAGCTTATTTCAGTATTTCAAAAATCTCTTATCAGAAATGGTAGTGATAAAATATGACTGTTCTCCTTTTGCTTTGTGTCTTGCTGCCTGAACTATTAGTTCAGAAGAATCAGCCATGATGTCTCAAAGTACCACCCACACTTTTAAGAAAAGACTCAGAATATTTTTTTTCCCTCTTCAGAAATGTAGATAAGGTTCCTGACAGGTACAGGATGCTTAAGGTGATAAAAATGATTTTTTCCTGGTGAGTAGAGTCAGGTATTCTTTATATTTATTAGGATTAACGAGTTGCCAGTAGGGCTATCAATCTTGAATAAGAAATGTTTTGCTATTTGGTAAGTAAATATGTGTATCTCTGGAGTTGGTGTTACAGTATGGTTATGGTACCTCGTAACTTAAGTTATGAGATAAAAGATCAGTCCTCATCTTTTCCTCATTCAGAGCCATTTCTTCCTACATTATGGAATATCCTCAGTATTCTTTTCATCATTCGGATGGCAGCTGTATATTTAAGTTAAAAGTTGATTTGGACCAAAAAGTCTGTCAGATAAGAATAGCTCAGACTTTAATACCCTCACCCTATGACACTTCCTCTCCCCTACTAAAAGAAATTTGCTTTTCTAATAAAGTTATGCTGCATCAGTTTAGGTGTGTGCAGCTTCCTTTCAGGAAGGTGGAAATCAGGTCTTCCTTGTTTCTATAGCAACGTGAATAATTATTGAATTCTTTGCTTTCCTAGTCTGACCACCAAACCAAATCTTGGCCACCTCACCCATGGACACGGTGCTCTAACAATTGGAGAAAGAAGCAATTGCTCTCACATTCTTCTCCTCTTTTACTCTGAATTAAGCCTTTCATTTACTTGGTGTTTCTTTTTTATTATTTTTTGTTTTAAAAAATACCTGAAAACAAAACTTTTTTGGAACTGCTGTAAAACTTCATGTCAATATGTTTGTAACATACTGCTCCTGAAACTATGTGAAATAACAACAGTTCTGGAGAGACTGATGAGAAGGAAACGTTTTACTCTTTTACTAAATTTCTACTAACTTCTTCCCCACATAATTTCTATTGAGGTCCAAGTGGTGACCACGGCATTGCAGACCTGTCTCTGCATATAGAAGATCAGGGTGTTGTATTGTTCCTCATGCTCTCAATTTTACAAAAAACCTCTGGCTTTCTCTGTGAGATGATGGTGTTAGAACAAAGAAAAAAGTAGATTTTACATGTGGAAATAGCATATTAGCTCAACTAACACCCCAATGCACCACCCTGCTGCCAATATATCGAAGTTCTATGTTGCTTTCTCCAGATGAACACAACGGATGTTACACACTTTTTTTTTTTTTTTTTTGCTTGTCCTATTTGTGGGTATTAGTGTCCCCATGCACATTCAATTTTAACCTAGTGCTTTTTTGTTTTACTGTACTGCTTCCCCTTAAAGAACATGTGTATTATTAGTTCTTCCCAGCCCTAGAATAGTACTAGTCCTGCACCATGACTGGGCTCCAAGAGCAGTGCAAAGAAAAACACATATTTTTTTTTCTCTGTTCTAAAGACATCACAACCCAATTTCTCCTTGGGGGAAGGAAAAGAACCAAAACCAGCTTACTTTTTTCACTCTAGAACGTTTTGTTTTTCTTCTTGTGCACCTGGTGTTGTTCTCAGTAACGCTTCAGTAGAATTAAGTCTGGCTGGCTACAGGCAAGGACTAGAACATTATCTGTGGCTAATTTCAGAAAAATATAGTCCTCCTGATGATGTCTTAGCCAGTGCCAGCATGTACTCGAAAACCTGTCTTCTCTGCTGTGGCTCTCAGCAAGGAGGACACTCCTGCCGACAACAGATTCAGCATTCAGTACATCAGATGACGGCCAGCTGCCGCGTAATAACCTCTGCTGAAACGCGTTGGTCTGGTCCTTTTTGCATTAACCGTAATCTCCCAGTTAAATGTAAAGCACAAGTAACTGCCACACGTAAGCATTGCGGACTCTGTTGCCTTTCGAAATCGCGGCAATTTGTCCAGAGACCGCACACCAGAGGGGGTTTATTCCCGGCTTGTTGACTACCTACCTCTGCGCAGCCGTAAACGCTCTTACCGCCACAGGGACACACCTGCCTGCGCTGCCTCGGGCGGGTTTTCCCTTCAGAAAACCGCAGACGTTTCTTTTGAGATAAAACCTCTCCTTGCGCGGCCCCGGCCCCTCGCAGGCGGCGCGGGGACCTCCCGCCGGCCCCGGGGGAAGGGCGCGGGGAGCGGGGAGCGGGAAGCGGGGAGCGGGGCGGCGGCAGCCCGCGGCGGGGCGGCGCTCGGCGGCCGCCAGGCGGCGCCTGCGCTCCGGCCGGGGCCGGGGCCGGGGCCGGGGCCGGGGCCGGGGCCGGGGCCGGGGCCGGGGCCGGGGCCGGGGCCGGGGCCGGGGCCGGGGCCGGGGCCGGGGCCGGGGCCGGGGCCGGGGCCGGGGCCGGGGCCGCTTCAGCGACCTTGAGAGGGAGGGGCCGGGCCGCGCGGCGCGGCGGCTGTTCCCGCCGGCTGTCGGGTGTTCCTTCAGCGGCGACGTCGGCCTTTGCCATCGAGTCGGTCGTACGTGAGAAGTATTTACCCACCTGGGAGCTGCTGGCAAAACGGAAAATCCCCGTTTATGCGGTTGCAGGAATCTGGGGAACGAAAAGGAATCGTTTAACAAGACGGCTGTAAAAAAGAAAGGGAGGTGGGGTGGGGAGGTTACTGCCTGCTGTTTCTCCCACCCGCAGAACTTAATTCAGTCATGGATTTGGTCATATGGCCTCGCCTTTGAGTAATGTGATGAATTTTTGCTATTTATGAGCAGTAGCAAGTTATGCAGCAAATGAAAACTCACCCGTTGCAAATAAAAAGATAGCTGCGAGCAGAGAGTTCTTCATCTTCTCTGTAAAGAAGCATAATGATTACCATCAACAGTACACTGTCTTCAGTCTTTTTTTTCACACTTCCTCTTCAAACTTCCTATTCATTCCACTACCTATGCTGTTACTGGCTGAACACAAGTAATAGGTTTATTAATGGCAACGTGATGGGACACTTGAGCTCTTTACTTAAGAAATCCTGACAACCCTTCTGAAAAACAGAAACTTTCCCCCTTGGTGTTTGCAAGAAGTCACTGTGAGATTCTTAACAGTGTCTGAGACATCAGCAGTGCAAACCGAATTGAGCTTATATAGGTACTTCAAACTCCTTTGAAAGTCCTGCCCTAAATGTCAATGTGAATTAGACATACTGATATCAGTAAAAAGTAAGTCAAGGTGTTTGGCTTACTCTAATAAAAATGCTTGGATAGTATAGAAATAATAGCAGCAGAAGACCCTGCCCCTGACTTCCCTTATTCAAAGTGATTTCACCACTGCAAAGATGCTGTATCTACGTTGTTGGTACCAACGCTGGGAGCCCTAATGGAGTAAAAAATCACCATAGCTGTAAATCAGGTGTGACTGTAAAATCCACATCCATTAGTTCTGGCAGAGAACATTTAAAATAACTCTGGGCACAGAAGCCGTCAGAACTACAATAGCCATTGCTACTAAAGCAGTAAAGGGAAATTTTCAGAAAATTTCAGTACTGTGGGAAATCTCCTTTCTGGGCTTAGACAGCTACAATCAGAGCTACAATCAGATTCAGACCTACCTGGTGATAGGCAAATTATTAACTTATTTTGGCAACCATGGTATATTTCAGGTTGAGTATTGAATAGCAAAAAAAAAAAAATCTGTTTAATATGAATCACTTTCTTAAAGAGAGACAGTTACGGGCAGTAGGAGTGGGTGACTAATGCACCAACTGTATCTTATCAGATTTTCTGAAGGGCACAGTCATGAAATGCAAGTGAACAAGGAATTCTACTGAGTGTTACAAGGGGGTTCCTAGTAATGAAATTGTTCAGGCTTGGGAGTAAGCTCCAAAATGCTGAAGGGTGGTGGATACTCTGTGTGCGTGCAGGTCCAAAACCCCTCTTGTCTGAGTGACCCAAAAATCAACCTTGACAATGCTTCCCACAAAGAATAGCCAAGAGGATATTGTTAATTTATAGGCGGTAAGGAAAAACTGACAAAGAGAAAATGCAAGTCATATGTGACAGAGATTTTAACAGTGGGGAGTTGAAGAGTTAGAGACTCAGTAGCATAGAAATCAAGAGATGGAGAAAACTATATGAACTATATGTATCCATTTGACGTGGTCAGGATAATCACATTTAAAATATTCTACCCCAAATGGAAACGGTGTAGATAACTCAATGCAAGAGCGGGAAACTGGATTCAGTGTGCACAGCATTAGGGAAGAGCATACTGTAGAGAAATAAACCCAATAAGGCAAGTCCCTATTATCTTTGCTGGAGCTCTAGGTCTCAGTACGAATGTTACTGTCATTTGAAGCAAAAAGTCAATTGTAACAAGTACAGAAAATACATTGCCAATCAAAATAGCAGAGGAGATAGAATCTCGAAAACTGGAATTTGTCATAGTAGTAAGAACCCATTTTTAATATACTTCAGCTATCAAGTTGCCATAGTAACATTTTAATGTATAACAAAAACTGAATTATTATTTTTGAGGTAAGTTTTGCATAGAACCACTTTTTCAAATGTTTTATATTTCAGCTGTTTCACTGCTATGGACTTGTATCAGAATTGTAAATGCCTTAGGTTTTTCTGTTATTCAGATGAGGATAAATTATGCTATCTTGTATGCTCAAAAGTGCAGAATGACTGGAGGATACCACCAACTTTGCTTCATTTGTGACCTAAATAGTTTCTCAGACCTAAGTTTATGCACTATTATAGATGTGGTTTTCTCTGAATGCTTTTCCTTGTCACTTGCTTGTTTAAGTTCTGCGGTGAAAGACACAGCAGGCTCTTGGTCTCCCCAGAATGCAATCCTGAAATAAATGAACTCTTCTATGTAGACTGGATTACATCATGTAAATTAATAGAAAACCCACAGCATCCTCCTCTGTTCCCTGCCCCAACTTCATCTGTTAACTGTTACTTCAAAGGAAAAATAATCTCTGAAGGCAGGCAGGCACAGCGAGGAACATGCTGCCAGCCCCCTGGTCCTGCTCCTGCTCCTTACCTGTGGAGCTCCACCTCTTGTAGCCTTGCACATCACCGGAGGACTGGTCGGACCGTGAGCTTGTGAGTACTTTTTTTTGCAGGTGACCCTCGTGACCATGAATGGTAATGAAACTGAAAAGCTCTGAAATCTTGCTTGCTCAGAGTCCCAAATATGTCCCAAGACAGTTTGGGTTACGTGGGACCAGCAGCCTTGTTAAAGCGCGCTCAGAACCCGGTGGGCAGCTGACGCAGAATGTAGACTGCAGAGATAAGGCATCAGGAAAGGAATATTGCATTTCCATTTGAAGTCTTACCTTGTCTGAAGTGCAAATAGTTGAGGTCTTCATTTTCTCTGGTTCAATCTGTGTGTATTTTTGCTAGCTTGCTGTTTGTCTGGTGGAAAGTTCAGTGCCAGTTGACTACAGTTGATCTGTTTCAGGCATGTTGTAACAAATTCAGCATTGTAGCAAATTCACATTCAATTTTGGCCTATTAATAGTACATGCTGAATTCCTCAATTTTTCCTCTATGGATCTAAAGTAGAGCCGCACTATTTTTCACAAGTTATTTCTCATAATTACGCTTCTGATAAGCAGACCTCCAGGTCTGTAAAAGATCTGGCAGATTCTCAGAGAGTGATTTTTTTGCCAGAAAAATACATGGGTATCTGAATTCAAAGAGCAATTCTCATATTGTCTTGGCGGGGGGGGGGAGATAAAAAAATCCCACTCAGCCCTCAGCCACACTCCCTGGAGGAAATATGCTGTGATGGGGAGAATCTCCACCACACGCTCTTTCACCCTTTCTGAGTTGAAGTTACATCGTGAAGCAGCTTATCATTCAAACAGTTCTATGCTATCTTAATGAAAATCACAATCTTCACCCTAACACATTGGCTGCACAGAGACCATAAAAAAGTTTATGTAAGAGACTTGCCCTGGAGGTTTAAAAAAATCCAGGTACAGATGAAAGATAAAAGTCACTGAATAAACTAGACAGCCAGTGCAGAATGCAGAAGAACCAGAGATTTATGTGTTTGTGTGAAGACAGTTCTGAAAAAAAAATGGAGGAAACTAAATTGATTTCCTTAAGACCAAGCGTGGACTAAATTCTACTTATACTAGAGTAGATCTGACAGTGATGTAATGCTAGATCTCCCTAAGTGTGGCTGCAGAGTTTTGCCTAGTGTGTTAGCTAGAATATTTATAAGAGTTGAAGCAGTATGATTAGATGAGACAGGAAACTTCTCTTTAGTGCAGAATGACAGTTAGTGCTACAGGCTTGTTTGTGGGATGATGGGAAGAAATTCTCCCTGGGGTAGCTCAGACCAGTGGTTTGAAAACAGAGTTCAACAGACACATGTTGGCTGATCTGTGTGCAGAACCAGTATTAAGTATTGTGATTTGAATTGGAAACAAGATCTTTACCTCTGCTAGATCACCTTTGAGCACATCTTACTTATCAGTTATACTAAGTTGTAGTCTCTGACTGCTCTGAAAATATAATGTAAGAGTCTGCTTAGATTTGTGTTCATTATGTCTTCCTGTGCAGCCAAGAGAAGAATCAAGGATCATCTGTAACTTTCTTCATCACATTTAAGACTTTATTAAAGGGAACATAGTGCTTTTAATACACAAGCAGATGAGGAAGAAAATAAGCCTTCTTCCTTGCCACCCTGTTTGGCTTACCCAGTGGGCCTGCATCTGCTGCAGGGAGTTATTTTGGGATATGTGATGTGGAAACAAAGAGAATTTGACAAAAGCTTGTGTATGTTCTCCCCATACGCACTTGTGGGAGTAAGCTTTACCTTTTTGAAGTCTACAGGAAAGGTTGGCTTTTTTATTTGCCTTTTTAATGCCTGCTTTTTTTCCCCTGAGGCAAGTGGGAGGAGACAGAAATATCTGAGTCACCTTTTTTTTTTTCCTCTGTTTTTTCTTCCTGGGATTGCTCCTCGACAAAGAAATGCTTTCTAGTGAAACACAACTATTGTCAAAAGCATGTTTGGAGAAAGCCCAAGAAAGGAGTATGAAGAAGCTTACTTAGTACAAGGCAGAAGGTGAACTTTTTTAACATATTGTTCTGTGTTCACAGTATATTATCCTGCCCTTTCCACTTCAGTAACAGTGAAAGTGTTTGTGCTGTTACTGTAACTCTTTCAGAGTCAGCTTTTCTCTATGGTAATTTTTCTCTCAGAATTTGATCCAGCATTACTGGGCTGCAAAGTCATTACCTTTTCTTAAATTGAATCTTTTCAAGCGTCTTTCCTGTCTTGGAACAAAGTGATTTAAAAATAGTTATTAGGATTAACTGAGTCACCAGGGTTTGTATACATGCTAACTTGTGGCTTTATTACTCTTGGCCATTTTCTTTTTCTTCCCCAATTATTATCCAATAGATAACCTGGGGAATTTTTTTTTTTTTGAGTGATCATTTAATTAGCTTTATCAAAAGTTACTTTGGTTATCTTAAAATAATTCACAGATAGCTCTTTGCCATTCCTGTGTAGAACAGAAAGCCAGGGAGGGGCTAGGTTTGCTAAACTGGAGTAACAGTGTCATGATTTTCATTATCCCCTGTATCTTCCAGAGCTCAGTGATCAGAATGATTGCTCAGAAGGTGGGATCAGTTAAACTTACTTTGACTGCATGAGGGCTTTGCACGAGGGACTAACCACTGTGCTTTAAGACATCTTGACATGGTCTGTTTTGAATCTCCCCTTCAAGATTATTCTGCTTTATATCAATAATAATTCACAAAAATCCCTTGAGCAAAGATTAGTGTCTAGTGAGTCACATCCCGTTTAAGCATTTTAACTGTCAAACTAGAGTATCACATTACAGGAAGAGTGACCAAAGAGTGCCCCTACCGAAAATACCTAGCTCTCATAGTAGTTAGGGTATTCTTCTGGCAGCTGAGAAATCCAGATTTCTTGTATGCCTGGATAAGAAGAATACAGATCTTAACCAAAAATTTTTTGCAACTTTTGTTTTTGATTTGACTGCCAATAGATTACTCGCATATCCCTAATTACGGTCCTTTTGGAGAAAAAGCCTGTCTGTGCATAAACTCTGTGAACCTTCAGATTTCTTGGCTGTTTTATAACACAGTATGAATGTTCACAGTCACTCTTAGCCTCCAACTTAGGTTTGCTGCTAGGAATACAGAAGTACCAGGGGTATTGTGGCTGCCTCCTGTTTCTGCCATGCTATCAAGGGTAACAACTTCTCACAGTTTCTATTGTGAACTGAACTAGTTCCATCTTAAGAGTTGTGCATTTTTTTATCCTCATCCCTCTTACTGGAGGCTGTTCCTGAATTTAGCAATCCCTGGTGAGACTTCCTTCTAGCGTCCAGCTTTATATTAATTCCTGGCTGGATTATATTTCTAAGTTTTTGTGCCTACTTTAAATATATTATTGCATCTCCCATACTGATTATCAGCCTGTGTTTTGCTAGGTTTAAACAAGTAATTCTTTTTTAGTCTATTATTACATGAAAAATATTCCATTTTCCCAGTTACCTCATTAGTCTTTCTCTGTGCAGTCTGATTCTCTGAGATTTTGCTGCTAATGAAATAATAGTACCGAAGAAAAACACTTGCTTAGACTGTTGCTGCTGTTGCCTGTATTTTATCTCCCTTTGGCTAGGGGTGCTGTCAGGGTGAAGTCTCTTCCTGCTGACCACGAAGCGTCATGCTTTCATTTCTGAGTTGGCGAAGTGTGGTTCAGCGGTCAGCCAAGGTGTGTGACAGCCTGGGTCCAAACTGGCCGTTGTTTTTTTTATTTTTAAAATTTTATGACATACCATCACAAAGAGGCTGATTTCGATACTGTAGAGTGGAATGGCACCAAGAGGTCATAATTTGGGCTTGTCTGCAGGTGTGTGGCAAGGACCTGGGGAGGAGAGAGGGCTTGCATGGGCACAGGGCATTTTGCAGTGTGAACATCCTCCACTTGCAAGCCTAGAGCATGGAGTAGCACACTGCCTCTGTGGTGCAGTTGCAGAATGAACTCTAACAAAATGGTGCAGGCATGGCCCTGCTGTTTAACCCATGTATATAAAATGCATTGTGATTAAAAAGATAAGAAACATAATGATAAAAATCTTAAGGGATATCTTTGTTAAAAAAGAAACATTTCAAGCAAAACTACCAATGATTCCTTATGATATATAGTAATGCCAAACTGCCCTCTGCAGATTTCCCTCTCCTATTTTGAAGAATGCAAAACATACTTAGCTCTCTCCAGTTAAAAAAGTTTACTTTAAAAATTTACATAGGGTTTTCTTCTGTTTTCTGAGGCAAACCCCATGAATTTAGATCTGTCAAATGGTGGTGGGTTTACTTAATGAATTCTCAGCAAGAACCTTAAAGCAATGTGATAGCAGACCTGAGGTGAACATGGCTGAATCAGACAGTGAAAGTCTGCATAATTACCATGATTGCAAGCTCCTTTTTTCATGAAGGGAGGGGAAAGCCATGGAGGGATCATGACAGGAAAATAGGAATCATATTAAGAGTCAAATGACATGCCAAAGAGTAAAGCTGAACTGAAGAGGGTATAAGCAACCCTGAAATTGGGGAAGTTTGGATCTAATCTTTGTGGCTTTTTCTCATTTACATAACGAATTGACATCAATGGTTTAATGCTCAGTTTCCTCTTCAGGCACTGGTTCTTGGCAACAAAACAGTATCTGGTCAATATGCAGACTCCAGCACTCAGCTGATGAGGATATGAGGAATATCTGAAGGATAGGCCTTCCAGGTTACAAAAGGGATTGCTGCAAGATGAAGTGGAACTGCCCTCAAGAGAAAATGCTTAATTGCAGTTTGCAACTCCCAGACCTGGACTATTTGGCAAAGTAAGAGCTAGAGCGAGCAATGAGCTAGACTGCCTGTGGGCCTCTTACTTCATCTTTCCATTCTTTGTGAATGCTTGGAGGTAGAGAGATGTAAAACATGAAGTCTAAGCACACAGAAAAGAGATATATTTTCCCTGTAAAACAATGGAAGTATTAAAGGATCCAATTCTCTGTGGTGTATGTCTGTATACACAGGCAAAGCAAGCGCTGCCACTCTGGGATAATACACTTCGCAGTGGTTCAAGGCAAGGGACAATCATACTCAACATATATTAGTTTGAGAGGTTTGCTTTGTCAGTGTGGTTATAAGAGGATGTGAATGTAATCTGATATCTCAGTATACCACCGTGTTTTTCAGAAAAGCAGGGCCTGGACGAACAGGGGAGTGTGCCTGACAACTGGGAAATGCAGCCGCTGACCATCAGTTAGCGTCGGGGTATATAAACAGCCTTGTGGTGTCCTGCCCCACCTAACACAGGAGCTTACACTGCTGTGGGAAGGAGACACATTGACTCTGAATGGTGGAAAGCTAGAGATAGTTTATGAAAGCTACCTTGTTTTGCTTCTAAAAGAGAGAAGCTGTGGCCTGGCTTGTTTGACCCAACTTGCTGTGAGCATCACTCCAGTAGTATAAGAAGGTGGAGAACTAATTCCATGTTTAGCCATAAATTCAGCTTTCTTGAAGTGAAACAAAGTGAAAAGCTCTCTCTTACAGGAAGGAACAACACTGCAGCAAACAGAACAGTCTTTATTTCATTTATCCCTTCTGCTTCAGGCTCTTTAATGAAGGAAGGGAGCTTCTGAGTCACCAGTTCCAGTCCTGTTGAAGCCATTTGCAGTCAGTCTGTTTGTAAATTAGTCAGGCTCCAACTTAAAATTGGTTGTTTCTGATTCCCATTACTCTGTGTGGAAAGCTGTTCCAGAACCGTGCATCTCTGAGAGCTATTTGGGAGAAAGCATCTGAATGTCTATTTTGGTTTCCCTTTTGGAATAGTTTGGAGGCAGAATTACAAAGGAATACTAAAAAACACTTTTTGTTCTTCCTTTCTAGTATTCATTAGGGGGGAATACAATCTTGCAAGACACTGCTATGTTTAATCCCTTGTCTTTGGAGTCATTGTGGCAATGGCCCTCTAGTTCCATGTTTAGTGGCAGCTCGGAGGTTAACAATATTCTCTCCAAACACAACAGACTCTCTGTATGGCAAAAAGAACTTGAAGCATCCTTTGACACAATCATTGCATTGCACAGCTCAATAAAGAAGGTCTGGATTTTCTTAATTTTATTATAATACATTACGAGTGGCATCAGAAATACATAGCACAAAAGGCATTCACAATTAATGTAACTTTTACTAGGTGTACTGGTCTTTAATGATATCTCTTTGTTAGTAAGCATAGATAGGAAGTGAAATGCAAAATCTAACTTAAGTCCAATAGTTCATACCAACTCTTGCTGGCTCTCTGTTCACTGTTTTCCTCAGTCCCTCCCAATATGCGGTTATCAAAGTACCTAGAATTTTCCACTGACTGGGAAATCATTAGCATTAAAACTAAACATGATTCAAGCAATGCCCATGGTCCTATGCAAGCCACAGTGAATGGGATGGAGTATTGCCAGCTGGGTCTAAAAAGCCATGCTCCAAGCACTACGCCTGGGCTAGTGGTGGAATTGGGGTGTTGCTGACAGGCCAAAGCCCTTCTGCAGTGATCCCTCCTTGGGTGAAAAGTAGAAGATCTTGTCCATGTATCTTCCTCTTCACTGATTTTTTTCCATACAAAACCTGGCTATGAGTTTTGTGAAGACTGCCTCATGGTGACACAAATCCAGTAATGCCTTTTTTCTTAACTGAGTTTCTGAATCATGAAAAGTAAGAAAAAAATAACACACACATCACAGATCTGAAACTTTGATAAGTTTCTGAGTAGTGTTGTGTAGGCTTTGTACATCTTTGTACATCAAGTTCTCACTCATCGTACTGGATAAGGTTAGCACAAGAAAAGCAGTTAATAGAGGGAAAATCCAAAAAAAAGGTCACATTTCTTTACATTACTTTCTTACAACTTATTTAAAGGAGAGGGTTTTTCATTAAAAGTAATTTAAAAAGTGAAAATTATAGTGCAGGCCAGAAGCAATTAATGTGCATCCTGTAGTAGTTAATCTTCTCACCTCAAGGAAGTTTATCTTCAGAGATCAAAAGACAAAAGTCAGACTCAGAAATACATTCTCTCATGTCACCTTCCATGCTTTAAAGAGCAAAACTTAAATTTGAAGGAGATTCTGATGCTTGTCTTGAAATATTTCTTCAGGGGCTTTAGGAAGTTTGATGGAGTCAGCATTGTCATTGTGAAAGTAGAGGTACAGGGTGCAAGAGTTGAAATTCACTGTAGCTTCAAATATGCAAATCATACCAAGGAAGTGTTCCTATTTATTATTAACCTGTGACAAAAGGGCAAAAGCTACTGGGCCATTTCTAAGTTACTGACAAACTCCAGAAATTTGTTGTTTGAGAATGCCTTTTCAGAGAGTACTGCACAAAGTAGTTGTGTGATTTCAACCGCTGCTGGTAAATAAAGACACTTGATTCCCATTGCATATAACAGGCCGTAACTCACAGCAGCAGCTATAGGAACCAGCAGTGTTTTGAATTGTCAAGTTACAATTTAAACACCTTGTTCTTATCTGAAGTTGTTTTTTCTGCCAGTCGTGTGTGCTTAACCCTTTTGTCCACATAATGCTGTCGAACTCGACAGACTGTGTAGGTTGAAGAGCTGCTTGACAGTAGTTCTTTTTTTAATGGGAAAAATTACATTAAGCTTCTCCTTCTATAATGTCTACTAGAAAATAATTTATTGAAATAGAATAAAATAAATGCCTAGACTTTTCTAACACATACTTCCTTAAATAAAAACATACTTGCTTTTTAAGTAGAGATGAATGGGAAATTATTTATATTCACAGAAATGTTCCCCCATTTTATAATAACCAGTACAAAAGAAAGAGCGTTTGAAAATTCTTACGAAAAACTTAAAATGAAAAAATGCTCCAGCCCAGAGGAACTTTATAGTCCTGGCAATTTGAAAAGCGACAGCCAAGAGCTTGAGACAAGTGTGGTTTGGAGTAAAGAGCAAGTCGCACAGAGCCCAGCAGAGTGCCCCCCTCCTCAGCTTTCAGACACTTTTGGGTTCTGTGCTCCTGTCTTCCTTCACTCCCTTCTAAGTAACATTAGGCAAAGCTGGTGTAGTTCCACAAAATGTACTTATGTGTTAACATTTTTCACAGAAAAAGTGCTGTCAAATATTCCTCACCCATTTCTGTACCTAAATCTACTCGTGGTTTATATTGTATAAAAATAACATAATAATTTACATAATTGAATCACTCGTAAAGGCTATTATGACTGAATTTCCCAGACACATAGATATTGAATTGTTGTAACAGCGAGAAGATAAAACCTCTACAAAGATTAGTAAAGCTATCAAACCTGAGCTGGAGTTCTGCAGCTAACCAAATTTTTTCAATTTGGCCACAACAAATATGAAATTATGCTGACATTTTCAATTCTGGCTTCCTGACCCCAGGCACCCAGTCCTTAGGTAGACAGCTACACAGTCACAGCCTTGAATGACTTGTTGCTTCAGAAAATCAGTCCTACAGTTGTCAGATTTAGGACTTCATGACACTGCAGAAGCCTAAGCTTGAAAATGTAGACTCTGCTACCAAAGCCTGCAAGAATTCATCCTGTGTAGGACTTTTTAGATATTTCACACTCAAAAGCAGGTGCTTTTGATGCTGATGAACTTTGAATGGCCCCCTCCACCCATGCTGCCCAGCTCATGGAGCTGCTGGAGGGTGAGGGCATGGCCAAGATGAGGCAAACCCTACAAGCCTCCTCTGCCAAGCTGCTGGACAAGGCCTATGGCTGCTTCTTCCTGCACACTTTTTTGGCAGCCTGTGGTGTGTGTCAGGGTGAGGAACCAGCCAGGGTTCCTCACCTTGAGGGTGCTGAGCCACAGGCCTTTTGCCTGGCCAGGCTAGGGGTGTCCTGCATCCCACCCAGCTCCCCACACTTCAGTGAGGGTCTTGCATTTTGTGTTTATTACCTCACAGTGACTCCTGCTGGTAAGGGACCTTCATTTAGGCAGGGAAGATGCATTGTTAGCGTGAATTAAACATTAACTGGATGCCAGAAACAGGACATTATGTGTGGCAAGGATCATAGAAAAGGCCAGTGCAAGTGAAAAGTACCAGAAGAGTATTAAAAAAATTTCTTAGAACCACCACAACCCCATAAAGCAGCCTGCTGCATATTCCTAAAGACATGAAATGATTGACCGCAGTTTTACATCTAAAGTCTGGCACCACTTGGGTCCCAGACAAACCCTCAGAGGAATGCTCTGCACTTCTCTGCACAGTGATTTCTGAGGATGCTGAAGTCCTCTCCCAGACGTGTGTGTGGGGGTTGATCTGTGGGCGGAACAACCATTTTTCTCCCATTCTTATATTTTATGAAACTGTTATTTCACTTCTAAAGTGTGTAGTTCTCACTGGCAGTCCTTGTGGACTATGTCAGCTTCTTGTTGGATTCAGAAAGAGGAAGGAAGGTAGGGATGAAATCTGCCACAGGGCATTCAGAGGAGCCATTCCTTCAACATTTTATAGTGGATAGGCTTTTCCTACTCAAGAAAATACCACTAGGTGTCACTAAATGCCAGGGATTACCAGTACTGGTCTCGCAGGACGTACATGAAAGCGGTGCCGGTGCGTATTTCATAGATGCACTTGGTTTATAACTATGGCTTTTTGCAATGACCAAAGTGTGAGGTCATTTTAGCTTTTAGCAAGATCTGCATTTGTTTTGGGAAATACCTCTGGCTCCCAAGTAGCATGCATAAAGACTCAGCTTTCTAATTTAACAGATATAGCTTATTTTATGTACAACATGGGTGAAATATTCTTGGTCTGTAGAAGCTGTTATATTATACATGTTTGCATTTGAGAGGAGCTACTTTGGTCTCAGGGTTAAAATAATGGTGGCATTTCACACGTGGTTTTCCTGCTGTGTGTTCAGTGAGGTTGCACTCAGTGGAACTCTAATCATCTCATGTAGACAAAGTAAAAGCTGCCCCAACTGTACGTGCTTTTAGAATATTTTTTGTATATGCACATTCAGACCATATACAAATGTTAGAACTGATGCCGCAATGTAGCTTCAACCTCAGCTTTTTCCAACCCTCCTTTAATTTGTAGAGCAAGCACCATGAGGAACATTTTTTTTCTAAGTATGGTTTCTGTCTCAGACTGAGTCGTCTTTTCCTTTGGGGGTGTGGGAGGGCACAGAGAGGAAGAAGGTTTTGAGTACAGTGGCTGAGCTGATTTTGAGAGCTGGATCAGAGGTCTTCCAGCAACCTCTTAATGCAAACTCTTTTCTTCCCTGCCCTAGTGTCTGGTCTTTCTTCAGAAAGGATGGATGAAGAGTCAGGACGTAATAAGGCATGCCCAGAGAGCAGGACTAAGGGTTGTTCTGCACCACAGCACAGATACAGCTGCAGAGTATGTAGCTGCCTCTGCCAATAGCATCTGCAAAATGTCTCAAGTGACAGGGGTCTGTGCTGGAGCTACTGATGCTGGGGTCTGACCCATGGCCCCAGGTGTAGGTCTGTAAGATACAGCATCCTTAAACTGGCAGTGCTGAAGACCTCCTGGGAAAACCCCTGAAGGTATTTGTATTTCATCGGTCAAAAATTTGGCACCAAAGGTAGGATGGAAGTATAGGCTGGAGAAGGAAATAACAAAGTGAATAGTGAATAACCATTCCTTCTACTGAAGGAAAAGAAGCTCTGCAGAATAAAAAGTAGCATTTGTGCCTACTGGTAATGACTGCTTCATAATGCATGCAAGGAAACTGCGCTGAGACTACTTGTTCAAGTTTTATTCTTTGTCACATGATAGGAATATTCTCTGAATTTTCCTTTGCCAAATGTACACTTCTTTTAATAATTCTTTCAATATATAGATTCAGTTCAACCTCTCCTCCTCTGAGGAAAAAAATACCCCCTCTAGCACCCCAGATTTTATAATTACAATTTTCACTGACAGGGAATAATAAGAATAAGCCTCCTATTGCTATGATCATTTAGCTTGCCTGTACTTCTCTTCCCCACTCATACAAACTGTTGCTAATTTTGATCTTCGATGTAGTCTTCTCATGCACAAAGCAGTAAAATTCTCTCTGGCACAGTTTTTTCCACATAGAAAATTAAGATGATCTTTTCTTATGTACCTCATGAGAATGTTCTAAGGTTTAATACATGCGTGTTTTCAGAACATATTGAAGATGAAAAGCAATACATGATAAACATTACTTTATACTACTTTGATCATAAAAGGCATGTTAGTGCTTTTCCTCATCTCTCAAATAAGTATAAATGCTGTCCTTTCCTAGACATCCATCAAAAATATATCTATAAAACAGGAAGAAAAATAATTATAAGATAAAGATAAAGAATTATAAATAAACAAATACAGAAGTAATTTATTTTAAGATGACAATTGGAATCTCTCACTTGGTTCTTTTGATCTCCTTGAGGCTCATTAAATTGTGGATGGCAGACCCTGCTTCCATATTTGAGAAAGAAGCTAGAGTGCTGCTTAAGCGCAAGCAAAAGTTTCAAAGGTAATGAGGCTTGGGACCTATGGACCAGAAAGTATAGGTTGATTTGCATGCATTTTCCACCTCCCCTGCTGCTTATTTGCATTGTTCTTCATTTTCCAGCTAGCTCAGAAATCCTCAGCTGATTTGTTAATATTTGCACAGTGCCCATAAGCATTACCAAAACTCTCCAGGTAGGCAGAGAGGAAAAGCACTGCCCCACTGAGCTTCCAATCAAATGACTTGAGTTTTGACACTCTCACTTTCATCTGCTACCTATCCTGGAGGAGCATCAAGGATTTTCCATAGCAACTGTGAATGATAAATTCACAAAAATTGGTTCTAAACTGAAAACCTATAATTGAAAGGAAGGGATGAAAAACCATTTCCTTGGGTTCCACCTGTAAGGGATATGGGCATCCTCTATTTTTCTGTATACACCCTGTTTTATTTTTCTTTCTTTTGGTTTTGTTGTTGTGGCTGTTTTCCCTTTATATTCCTTTTTTGGTTAGGATTGAGGTACGCTGCAAAACAAAGATCTGTGTAAGGAGTGACGTGGAACTGTCTTAGCAGAACTGCTAAGTGCTTTGGCTCCTGATTGACTGCCTTTGCCCAGCTAGTGTCTCATGGTGTGCTAGGTAGCTCTGCAGGCCGGTACTGCATATAAGCACAGAGCGAAGTGAGACCCCCTGCACGTGGAATGGACTCCCATGGCAGGGAAGGCTTGCAAACTTGAGCCCTGTATATGGACATGTAGTAGTGTCCTAATGACCTACAAAAATAACTCAAGTGCAGCATCATGAAAGGGCAAGAAAAGTTTCAAACACCAATGTAAGGTAAAATAGTTAAGCAAATTCTAAACCCATAAACAGTCTATCGTGCAACCAAGTTTGTAACTGAACTGCTCTGTAATAGGTTCTTCCTTTTGTTCTGATGCCTAACAGTTCTCCTTTTTCATGCCACCTGACTTATACAAGGATAGCCCAGAATAGTATGCTGAGGTGTCATAAATGAGTGTTTATAAAGTACTCAAAAGATGAAAAGAGCTACAGAAGCATGCCTGTACATCTACTGATTGCTACTGCATGTCCGTGATGTCTTCAAGCACAGAGCGTGAGAACTGGCTACTGCAGTGAGCATACGTGCCTGTGTTAGCCTGCTCCGTCGTGCGGCGTCTGGATGGCTGGCTGCTCCCAGGTACATGGCAAGAGCCTATGCATACTGCAAGCTCAAATGAGTTCTCACCACGCTGCTTTGTTACTTTGGCATAGCAAAGATATCAAGAAATGTGGCAATGGAGATAAATTTAGTGCTTGTTTTTATTGTGAGTAACCTTTCACGTGCTGTTGAAAATCTCTGAAGGAGTTTTAAAGGCAGAGGGACTTACAGCAAGAGAGAAAAGGGTGAAGAGAGCTGTTGACCCCTACCTGGCAATGCTAGTATGGAAGCTTTCTGTGTAAACTGCATCATCTCTTTGTATATAAGCCCCTGCTGAAACTAAATCCTAACTGGGACAAAAGCACAGCACAAGGAAGCTGATACTGCTTAAATATGCGCTAGATTACTTTCTTCCTCTTTCTTGTATGGTTTAAGGCATGAAGAGCAAGCATATCATGTTCCCAGTATGCAGCACTTTTATAATGCAAACAAAATTTCCTTAAAACCTACAAAGGAGCTCCTGAGCATATGTTGTTATCAACTGAGTTTTTGACAATAGACAAGAATAAGATAGAAAATACACTTTTGAGTAGCACTCCTATAGGTTCATTGAAGATTGATTGTGAAACCACAGTACCTCTTATTAAGCCAAATCACAAAGAAACCATGAAACAGCTATGAAACATATAATCAGCTGTTAAAATAGAAAAAGTAAATCATGCTTGGAGAAGAACATTTTGCACTATAAAGGCACAAACCAGCAGCTACAAATAGGGAAGCAAAAAGGCATTCTCTTCTGGTTCTAAACAATACTCGTACACAGGGGCCTGAGATCTGAAAAGATTTACAGCTTCCCTTTCTATGTCAAAACTACTATGTTTTGACACAAAGTACAGATTAAAAATAGGATGTAGATAATGGCTGGAAGCGTTTAACAGTGAGGTGTTTTGACCGCTTCCCAACCTCCTTGACAGTCGCTGTTGCTAGAGAGGAGCACGTCGTTTGCTGAATGACATTGAGGGATGTCAGCTGGTTTTGTCTTCAGCGTTAGCCCCCTCAGTGATGAACCAGGGTAATCAGAAGCCTGTTTGAACAGAGGAGAAGAAGAATATCAAAAGGCAGATTGGAACTGGTGTTCAAATGAATAGTGTGAAATCTCAAAGTGAGATTACCAAGGTAATGATAACACAGTCATCTCAAAAAGGAGGCTGTTATTTTAAGGAATGGAATTTCACCAAAAAAGAGAAAAGAGAATAAAGAGATCAGAACCACTGAAACTGTGGCTGTCAGATGAAAGGTAAATCTTTAATATGAAACACTTCTTTACCTACTGTCATGACATTGGCAAATATGTTTATATTACAGATTTTTATCTTTATCCAAACCATAATATGCTAAAATAAACAGAATCACAATTTTGTGTTTTCTGCAGAATCTGAGATAAAGACACCAAAGGGAATTTTTTTGATTAATAATGTTACTTAACAATAATTTTATATTTATCCTTTCAGAATAAAAACTACAAGGAACATGTATAGTAACTAAGCAAGATGGTGGATTTACCATCTTCATTATTTAGTTATAAAAAGGTTTGAGTATTTATTTGTATTTATTTTTAATAAGATGCTATCTATTCTTCTGTGGTTTGCAATGAAGGCTACGTGGCTCTGGAGGGAGAGTGAGAGAACAAACACAGGAGGCATTATTGCCTAATACAACGTGTCTGAGGCTTCTTGGACTCGGTGAAGGTGACCAGAAGATAAGGACTTGTATGGAACTAACATGTATGGAACTAATCCTTTGCCAGAATGTTGGTAATATGCTGTTTTACAGTCAAATGTGATAAGCCAAAAAGATTGCTATCTTTTGTATAGGTCTTTGTCATTTCACCTTTCTTGCATACAATTTAAGCATGCTTTTAGTTGTCTTCAATATTATTTTTTTTCTTGATGGATGATTGTGCTGGTTTTGGCTGAGATAATAGAGTTAATTTTCTTCATAGTAGCTGGTATGGGGCTGTGTTTTGGATTTCTGCTGAAGACAGTGTTGATAATGCTGACATGTTTCAGTTACGGCTGAGCAGTGCTTACCCAGAGTCCAGGCCTTTCCTGCTTCTCACACCATCCCACTAGCGAGGAGGCTGGGGGGGCAGAAGAAGTTAGGAGGGGACACAGCCGGGACAGCTGACCCAAACTGGCCAAAGGGGTATTCCATACCATATGACATCATGTTCAGCATATAAAGCTGGGAGAAGAAGGAAGGAGGGGACATTGGGAGTGATGGCATTCGTCTTCCCAAGTAACCGTTATGTGTGATGGAGCCCTGCTTTCCTGGAGATGGCTGAACACCTGCCTGCCGATGGAAAGTAGCAAATGAATTCCATATTTTGCCTTGCTTGCGCATGCAGTTTTTGCTTTACCTATTAAATTCTTTATCTCAGCCCACAAGTTTTTCTCATTTTTACCGTTCTGATTCTCTCCCCCATCCCACTGTGAGGGAGGTGAGTGAGTGGCTGCGTGGTGCTTAGTTGCCAGCTGGGTCTAAACGACGACAATGATTAACTTTAAAAATAGCTTTGTCCATCAATTATAGTTTCTGGTGGAAAATTGGAGGCTACTTTTGAATATTCAGTGGTGAGTGAACTGCAATTAATTCCTGAAATTCTGGGGGAGAGCTGGGCGTTGGCTATACCTGCCAGTAGGCACAGTCACATACCTGCTGCATGGGAATATGTGTATGTAGTGTTAGTTTTTTGTTTTTTGTAAAAGAAAATGCTGACTCTTGTAATATCTTGCAGGGCTGTGCCAGTCCATGGACCACAGCTTGAATAGTATTGTCTTAGAGATTGCCAGGGGTCAGAAGAGTGGGATATTGAAAAAAGAATTTTTTTATTTGTTTGTTTGTTTGTCTTACAAGATGCATATGTCTGTTAAGTGGCATTCAATAAAGGTTTTTATGCATTGAGGTAAAATCAGCCCCAGAAAGAGCTAGTGCTGAATTGCAGTCAGGCTGTGGACTTTATTTCAGAAGGAATGCCCCTGCTCTCTCCATCACTCCCTGCCTCTCTCTGGTTGAACAGACCAGCCTGTGCACTCGCTCCTGCTTTCGGAGCCAGACACAGCGTCATGTTTTGCCAAACCCAGACAAACATAGTTTTCCAACAGGATTCTTTGTTTTTCTAAGCATCACTTGGTTGTCAGTGGTCTTTCTCCAATGGGAAAACTCACCCTTTTTTTGTGTTCTGACCAGTTTCTTTTGCTGAAAGAAAAGAAAGACCAACATTTTTGCTCCTTTTGAAGTTGCCCTCAGAGCAAAATGCCACCTCCTGCTTCATGAACAGAACATCTGACAAGCTTCCCCCATTGATGTTAGTACAGAAAGCACACCCCAGTGACCAGACGAGCTGTCTCAGACTGACACATGTTTCTGCTTCTGCCTGCGATTTATTCTCTGTTTATCCAGAGGGATATTCCGTATCAGCTTCAATGCCTTTTATGGCTCACACAGTACCTTCCCACTTTGCAACAAAGAATTCTCTGCTGTAGCGCTCTATTCCTGGCAGGTGACACATCTTCCCAAAGAACCTGACCCATTGGACTGCTGTATGCCTGAACTGTGCAAATTCCAAGGCCAGATAAGATATGGGTAAGATCCTAATTTATTCTAAAAAAGGAAATTCGTGTGTGTCCCTGCTGCAAGTCCCTCTGCCTCTTTGTACCTCAAATGTTGTCCTCTTTCCTCTGCATACATCTTACCCACATCCTACCTTCCTGAATAACACAGCATATTGCAAACAAAACACAGGACTGGCAGAGTGATTTCTGTGCAGCAGTGAAAGAGCTGAACGTCTGCCCTTGCATTGCTCTGCAAGAAGGAAACATTTTCTATGGAAATCCCCCAGCCCTCATAGACTATCTTGTGTTGCATTTGGTAGATGAGAAAGAGGTAATAGACATATAACTGTAAAGAAAGGTAAATGAAAGGACACTAGTTACAAAACCATAATGATTTCACTATTTTAATTGCAAACAACTTGATGAGATGCTGACAGAATTCAGGAATCGGTTCTTCATGATGTTTGACAGCAGACTCTGTTGAAAAGCAGCTAACTGCATGGGAATGTGTATGTTTTGGCCTTTTTTCTAACCAAAGCGTGCAGCTGTGCATCCTCTGACCTGCTGCAGGAGGGTAGCGGTTCACAGGCCATGGACTGGGCAGCACAGAGAGTGACACAGCTCAGAGTGATGCAATCTTGAGAAAGTGCTAAGTCTATGTGCATTTCTGCGCTCAACGACTCTTTCATCCATACAAACAGATGGAATATTTTGAAGTTGTAGCCATAATGTCTCTGTTTTCATTGTCTTGTTGCTGCCTGTGGATTATTGCTGTGGATGTGACTAGGGTCTTTTGTATCTTTGCATATTTGCATGCCAGCAAGCACTTGGACCTTAGCAAGTACAGATGGAAAGAAGGTGTTGCAAACAAGTAAAGGAACCTTCACGTATTACTGCTATTGACAGTTTTGTTCAATGTAAAAAGTTATTGTGCAAAATCCTCATTCTGAAAAACACTTTCAAGGAAGTACCCTGACACAATGATTTGAATGGATCAGCTCTGCTTGCTCCTGCAAGCTGATCCAGCTGACACAAGCAAATGGACTGAAAACCCAACTTTGTAATGCAGCCAGGATATTGACAATTGCTTGAATAAAACAAGGGAGATTCTGCAATCATTAGACTTTCAGAAAGATGCAGCTAATTTGCATCACAGTTACTGAATATTAGTCTTGCCTTCCTCATGTAGTATTAAATCAACAGCTTGCTCAGAAATAATAGCTGAGACAGGGAATGAGTAAGTCCCTTGTGTGCATCCAGTGCTGGTTACCTAAGTGATGCTTAGGCTAATGCATTTCTCACGGTACAGAACATTTTGCCTTCTTTTGCAGAATACAAACAAGTATCTTCACCTTAATCCTTTGGGGTCATAATTTTTTTTTGCCTAACTTTCAACCAGTCAGAGACGTAAGGTTAATAGTCAGATCTGTTAATTTGAATCAGATTAATCAGGTGAATAACTTGCTGTCTAACTGCTCTATATTCTGTAAACACCATGATTATTTTTTGTAGTGCAGACAGATCTGGAGGGTCACTTTGGCCTATGTAACTTCAGCTGTAACTTTGACAAAACTTGCAGTGCCATCTAAATAAATAAACAAATAGTATTAGACCTCTCTGGCTGCATTTGTTTCTGAAAACCCCCATGTCTTTGCAAAACACCACTATATGATAGATTATCCCGATAAACTGCTATACCTGCTCTGGAAATTTTAAAATATATCTTTGATCTGCTGTGGCTGATCCATGTACCTTTCACAGGGTACTCAGCAACAGAGCAAAGCAATTTGTAATAAGGAACCACTGCAGAGACACATATTAGAAAAACATCATAAAGCATGTAACAGGCAGGCTTCAGTCACTAATTCCTAATTGCTATCTGGGGAAAAAAAAAAAAAAATTCTGAAGTTGCAGTAAAACTGCAGTTTAACATACGAATTTTAATTAAATAAGTTGCATGAGCAAATGAGTGCACCAGAAATGCTGATGATTTTAAATCCTTCTTCTCACTGCCTTTATTAGGAAGTGTGAGTGCTGAAACACACTGCACTTGCCATCCTTGAAAAGATTTAGCCCTGCTGAGCCACCCTTCCAGGGAGACACAGTCCTGTAGCTCTCATCTCATGGCAATTCCTCACCAGTGAGATTTCCTCAGGTAAACAAGTGTCACAGCTAGGCTTGCTGTCATTGCTGTGCCATACTCTGTCTTTGGAGCTTTCACATTGGTAACGGCTCTGAGCCACATTCTGTGGACTTGGTGTGATCAGAAATGGGAGGGCCTGCTACAGCTCAGGAGTCACGTAAGCATGTGCTTGGGTCCTTCTGAAGTCAGTAGAGTCTCAATACACATTAAAGTGCTTTGCAGAAGAGGTATGGAATTAATTCTGCACTTAAAGTTCATTACTGAATTATCAGAAGGATCCTCTGTAAGAAGACTATTTATTAAGTGGAGGCTGAGGTAGCCTTGACAGCAAAACTTGCATAGGATGATTCTGCTAATGATCCACATGGCACCAAAGCTGAGATCCATGCAACAACAGCTCAGTTTATTTTGGTACCTGAAGCAGCTGCCCTCACACCTTTGACTGCAGAGAAACAGATTCATAACCATAGAATAATAGATTCATAGGATGGTTTGGGTTGGAAGACACCTTTAAAGGTCATCTAGTCCAACCCCCCCTGTAGTCATCAGGGACATCTTCAACGAGATCAGGTTGCTCAGTTCCCTGTCCAGCCTGACCTTGAATGTTTCCAGGGACAGGGCATCTACCTCCTCTCTGGTCAACCTGTTCCAGTGTTTCACCACCCTCATCACAAAAATTTCCCAAGTAACAGGTATACAACCTTGGTAGTCACAGTCCAAGCTCTCCATGCTGTCTAGTAGTGTATTACAGGTCTGTTCTGGAGTACCATTTTAGATAGGAAAGCCCTTTGCCTAGTCCTAGGATAAGACACTGTCCTCAGAGTTTTTTCTTATCTAAACATAAGGATAGTGTTTTGTTCAGAACACCTGGCTGGTATTTCTGTTGTACAGGGAACCTAACTCATAAATTGACATTCCTTTTGCCCCATCCAACCTGCCCTTGGATGTTTCCAGCGATGGGGCATCTACCACCTCCCTGAGCAATCTGTTCCAGTGTTTCACTATCCTCGTCATAAAAAATTTCTTCCTTATGTTTAGTCTGAATCTACCCTCTTTTAGTTTAAAACCATTACCCCTTGTCCTATCACAACAGGCCCTGCTAAAAAGTTTGTCCCTATCCTTCTTATAAGCCCCCTTTAAGTATTCAAAGGCTGCAGTAAGGTATCCCCAGAGCCTTCTCCAGGCTGAACAACCCCAACTCTCTCAGCCTTTCCTCACAGGAGAGGTGTTCCAGCCCTCTGAACATTTTTGTGGCCCTCCTCTGGACCCACTCCAACAGGTCCATGTCTTTCCTGTACTGAGGACCCCAGAGTTGGATGCAGTACTGCAGGTGGGGTCTCACCAGAGCAGAGTGGAGGGGCAGAATCATCTCCCTTGACCTGCTGGCCACGCTTCTTTTGATGCAGCCCAGGATACAGTTGGCTTTCTGGGCCGTAAGCGCACATTGCCGGGTCACATCCAGCTTTTCGTCCACCAGTACCTCTAAGTCCTTCTCAGCAGGGCTGCTCTCAATCTCTTAATCCCTGAGCCTGTATAGACGTCAGGGGTTACCCCGATCCAGCTGCAGGACCTCGCACTTGTCCTTGTTGAACCTCCTGAGGTTCACATCAGCCCACTTCTCAAGCTTGTCCAGGTCCCTCTGGATGGCATCCCATCCCTCGGGCATGTCAACTGCACCACTCAGCTTGGTGTCATCCGCAAACTTGCTGAGGGTGCACTCAATCTCACTATGTCATTGATGAAAATATTAAACAGTACTGGTCCCAAGACCAATAACAAGACAGGGAATCTCTGTCTTGGTAAATACAACTGTATTGAATAATTCCTGGCTACTCATACTAAATGGATCTTGAAGATTCTTCCAGTGGCATGTCCCCTAGCTTACATCTCAAAAGATAAAAATGTCAGTGGAGTCGTAATATTTACTCTATGTAACCAGGCTAATATCTACCCTTCTGGAGAAGGCAGAGAGGTCACTGCATGAGCATCTTCCAATGTAATGGTATCCAGTTTGATCTCATCACAAGGGATTCTAGGTGAGCAAGATTACAGGAAACCCATGCTTTAGCACTGCTGTTAATTTAGTGATGCTCAAAAATGCCCCAAGCCTGCCTGTTCATTGCCTTTCTTCAACTTTCAAACAATGATTATTTTGTTTAGCAAATTCTCAAGTGTAAGTAGTATTTGTCTTATCTCTAATTTATGTGCACATGACATAATCCCTTTTTCTTTCTTTCCCTTGAATGGATTTCCCTAACTGATCCTGTGGAGCAGAGATTACTCCATAGTAGACCTCCTTCTCCACCATTGTCATGAATAAATTGAAGGGAATGACTAGGATACTCTGCTGATTAACAATGAAGGAAAGGAATTTTATTGGCAAATCTAATTTTGAAAGCCATGTCTTCTAAGACCAGAATATTCAACAGGATAGATTTTTACATAAATAATGTGTTGAATTCATTATATATATTCTTTCAGAGAGCCATCAGGGATTTCCCACTTAGAATCACAATGCAAGTTATAAGATATTGAGAGCTGCACTATGCTAGCATTTCTGTTTGGAAGATCCTATTTTCCAGGGCCCTGCAGTGTGAGCTGGTGCAGATTCTATATGTATTATTATGTATTAGTCTTTAGCTGCAAAAATAAAACCTTGTGTTCCAACACTTATCCTGGATCTTGTAATGTTAGTTTATTCTGAAAATGGGTTGAAGCAGGAAATCACATACCAAGGAAATAGAATAGCTTGTATATGACTCACAATGTAGAAAAAAATACCCCATTGTAACAAGCAGGAGTACCTATATTTTCAAGGATAGGTTTTGTAAAAAGATAGTTTTGATTTGGTTGCTTTTAACAAAGGAATCCACATGCCTCTCTTAGATCTGTTTAAAAAACAGCCTTTCATTGCAGATGTTATTGCTGTGCACATGTGTGAATCAACATCCCCTTGTTTTCACTGTGATCTTCACTTTTCACAAAGATGATGATAAGGCAGTGACTGCTTTGGTTCTTAATTGCTACTTCCACAACGCCCCCGATGGTAGGGTCTAGGTCTTGACTTGGGCTCCTCTGGTCTTCTGCCCCACTAGTAATTTCCAACATGAAACTGAAGCAGCAGTTGTGGGAGCTTTGTAGGTCTGTGTTGCTTATTCAAACCCACCAACTGCAGTTTTACATTTCCTTTCCAAGCAGTGGAGTTCTGTGTTCTTGCTGAGGCTCACTACAGCTGTGTTTTCTGTGACAAGGATAACAAGACACTTGCAATAGCATTCTCCATGTGTGATACACACAAACTCTCTTTAAAAGAGATTGCTCACCTGACAATTGGCTATCTGAACCTCTTCTGCAAAAAGAAGAATATCCAAGAGCTCCAGACTTACTGTTCAATAGCAAGTTTTCTGTCTGAATCCATGTACAGGGTAAATAACTGCATAAAGTGCTCCTGAACTGTGTGGGTTTGTGCATCAGAACTTCTGGAATAGTGTTTTGTGCAGAGCAGTGTTCAAGTATCCAAATCCTCATGATCCCAGGAGCATGGAATATACCTGCCCCCCCCCCCCCAAAAAAAAAAAAAAACCAAACCAAAACCAAATGATGGCTAAGTAATGTGAACTATCTCTAGGGTAGAAGAAGAAGAGACATTATCTCCAGGTAAAAATAGCTCTTTCATTTGTGAATAGTGCCATGTTGCTAAACCTTTTGCTTCAGGCTGTATAGTATAGTCTCACAATTATTTTTTTACCTCAGTGATTTGCCAGCACGCTGCACCCATATGTGGTCAGTTGCGCAGTGTGTTCAAGCGACCCTTAAGGCTTTTCAAGGTAATGACCTGCTTTGCATTAAAGAAAGATGAAATTATAGTCTTGAGAGCATTAGGGAAAGACCGTCAGATGGAGAGGAAACTGCAGCACAGAGGCAAGAGGTGAACAAAGGATTTTAAGCATATGCGTAACTGGGGCAGCAAGAACTGCTAATGCTGACACAAGTTGTCTGGGGAGGACTTAGTATGTCTTCTACTAAATCTGTCTTCTGTGGCATTAATATCATGGATGGTCTGCAACAAGAGCTGGAGGTGACCAAGAGATTACAGGATTGATAAGTGACTGTGTGGCAAATATATTTTATTGTATTCAATGTATAAAATACTGTGACAGCCTTGAAAATATTGCAATCCCCAGAGGGTCCATGTAATCTGGAAATACAGGATATGGTAGGACTGTAATCTCAGAAAAGCCCTTAGGAAGAGCTAAGTACCCTGCTAGCCACAGCTGCATTTTGCAACTCAACCCAGAGAAGCACACAGAGGGAAGAAGCTGATTTTCAGAAAGCAAGGGAAGAAGAAGAGTGAGCTTTCACAGCCACATTTGGTCAAGAGCTTCATATTGCTATGGCATAGGGCCATGGACAGAGGAACAAGTTGCTGCATACACATTTTAGCATTGAATGTGATGAAAAGTCTTTGGAACTGCGTTTTCCACAGAGCTAGAAACAATCTGGGGGCTGATTCTGTCAAGTGCTAGGACAAGGGGGAATTCTTATTAAACTGGTGCTCTGTTGACAAGTGCTGAGCAGTGCAGAACCAGCTCATGAATTTTGGAACCCCTATTTTGTCACAATAAGGTAAAATTTGATGCTTAATAATATTGTATAGTATTCTATAGTCTTCAGCGGAGGCATGGACATGCATGAAATTGCACAACTGTTTGGGGGAACTATAATTGTGATCTGTTTGTAATCTAGGAAGACAGAGATGTAGAATTTAACTGCTACATATCCACATGTTACAAGACCAGGCCAGTTGCATACAGCTGATGCAAGGTGTGTAATTGCATCTGTGACTGTATTACAGCACAGATATACCCAAGACAGCTTTAAATTAATGAGCTTGGAAGTGCTAGCAGTATAGCTAATCATCCAAGTACTTCTCTGATCTCATAGGTGGATTTTATATCCTTTGCTGAGCTCTCTGCCACAAGAACCTGAATGATCTGCTATAAAACTGATTGAGATATGACTACACTATGTGGTAGTTACTGTGGTGCAGCCTTGTTTGAAACGTCACTGCTTAGAGAAGCTTTTTAAACTGATGCACCTGAGAAATTGTTCCTCCTCTCAGGCTGTGTTTGCACAGTGAAGAAGCATCAATTCATTTGTCTGGTCTAAGAGCAACACTTCAGCTATCTTGAACTGATGTGTACTTTATATCATTTTGTTATGTCAGTTTATGGTTGTCGTGGTTTAATCCCAGCCAGCAACTAAGCACCACGCAGCCACTCACTCACTCCCCCCCCCACCCAGTGGGATGGGGGAGAAAATCGGGAAAAGAAGTAAAACTCGTGGGTTGAGATAAGAACAGTTTAATAGAAAAGAAAAGAAGCAGCTAATAATGATAATGATAACACTAATAAAATGACAACAGTAGTAATAAAAGGATTGGAATGTACAAATGATGTGCAGGGCAATTGCTCACCACCCACAGACCAACACCCAGTTAGTCCCTGAGCGGCGATTCCCCACCCTCCCTTCCCAGTTCCTATACTAGATGTGACATCCCATGGTATGGAATACCCCGTTGGCCAGTTTGGGTCAGGTGCCCTGGCTGTGTCCTGTGCCAACTTCTTGTGCCCCTCCAGCTTTCTCGCTGGCTGGGCTTGAGAAGCTGAAAAATCCCTGACTTTAGTCTAAACACTACTGAGCAACAACTGAAAACATCAGTGTTATCAACATTCTTCACATACTGAACTCAAAACATAGCACTGTACCAGCTACTAGGAAGACAGTTAACTCTATCCCAGCTGAAACCAGGACAATGGTTAATAATGACATTTATATATCTTTGCCCTTGTTTGAAAGAACTACTCAGCAGTCCAACCACATATCCCAGCACACAGCCAGCAGGGACTGGCAGGACAGGGTATGTTCACAGGAATGTGCTAACAAGCAAGGGCAGCCAAGCTGTGGGAAGACAGAAGCAATTTTTCTAAAACTCTTCACGGAGCTGCAGTGATGGTCACTGATACGAGAGCTCCCCTCCTCTAGCTGCAGCCACTACCTGGAAACACGCAGCACCCAGGAGCAGTCAGGTAATACTCAACAGTTTCTGGCTGAGAGATCAGCTCCTGGGGTTATTCTGCTGTTAAAGGTGTGTTGCATCACCCCGTATTTCCTTTTCACCTTTCATGGATGCCATTCCCTGCTCTGTTTTAAGCCTACTCTTCCCCTTGAGTGACCCCTAGCACATGTGCCCTGTAGCAAGGGCTGTATATTTGAAGCTGAAATTGCATTTTCTTTTTAGTGTGGGGTGATCAGTAATTTTGGAGGAGTCTAATGTGCTTGTGTTTTACACAACCTTGTTATACAACTCAGTGATTAGATCCAGACTGGACTAGGGTTAGATATAGCAACTGCTGTCAAGGCAACGGAGTTAAGACTATGAAACACTAAAGATAGATGAGACTGTGATCAGAGTCTGTTTTAAAAGTCAGGATATTAAAAAATGCCATTACAAAATGAAGTTTAGTACAGAGAATGAGACATGGTGGGAATAAATCCGATCTGGAGTGCTTGGAAGTATTTCGGAGGAAGGAGCAAGAATCTGGAGCAATACTGAGTGGCAAAGTGAACAGCACAGAGTAGCTTCTGGTTGTTGGAAGCTGCTTCAGATACCCAACAACACGGTCAAATGCCAGCTGGGTTCACAGCTGGCAAAGCCTTGGCTCCCCCACCTTGATCAGATGAGGAAACAGCTGTTCCTGCAGGCTGGCTGGCCGCAGGGGCCCCTGCCTATGCGCTGCCTGAGAGTGCGGAGGAGGCGAGGGCGGTACCTGTACACCTGGACTGGTGGCAAGTGGCCACCGAGCTGCAGAAGTCACCTGTTCAAAAAGGCAGGGGGTGAACCAGGGAGAGACGCAGTGCTACCTTTCAGGGTCTTCCCAAGTGGCATAGGAAGAGAAGGAGATAGCAGCCACAGTGGCAGTCCTGAATACATTGCTTTGCTAGAATTAAAAGCCTCTTTTTGCTCCAATTTCTTTCATATAATACTTATAAATCAGCATAAAGAGAGCTGCAAAATTAGTAGCACTCTGTAGCAATTGTTACAGAGGTGAGTACACAATCGTGCCTTAAAAGAGCCGTGATTTCTGACACGTCTCCGTAGCCTGATTTGAGCCACTTATTTCTTGAAATCTCAACTTTAGGGAAGGTTGAGTGCACTCTCAATGTTATAAGTTAGGGTATCTTTTCTATCAGTCTTTTTTTTAAAGCTTTCTGTACCTAAAGGCAAAATGCACAATGTGTGTCTCTGTGTAGAGGTATAAAGATCTGATTGTATTTTATTTTTTAACCTGTCTGGTGCCAGCATTTTGTAGTTGTATGGAGCCTGCTGAAGCGAGAAAGGACAGCAAGCTGAGAGTAACCCAGGAAGGAGCTGGTTGACAAAAGCAGGCAGTGCCCATGGAATATCACACTACAGAGAAATTCAGTGAAGAAATTCCTAAACCAGCTGTGTTGTGTGAAGGGAGGCCAGTGATACTCAGGCAGAGAGAAAATCTTAGCTCTGTCATACTTAGATTAGGACAACCCAGCCCATGCCTGCCTTCCTTCCCTCCTTATTTTGTAATAAGATGTGTTACACTGTTCTCCACAGCAGACCTGGTGTGACCATTTTCATAGGGTTTTAGAGCAGCACCCAGATCTCCGGGGTGTAAATGTGTTCGTTCTTCCAATGACTCCCCTTCTGGTGAAACCCCATGAAACGTCTGAAGTGAGAAATTGAGTTCCTGGGGGAAAAGGGTTGAGTGTGATATATTTTCCCATGTCTCTTCTCCTACCAACTCTGATTATGAAGTATGAAACAAAGGCCAAATCCTCTGTCAGGGAATATGAGGACCCAAAATGGTCATTACTGAAAGGGACACTTCTGGCTGCCCACCATGATTAGACGGATGAGATCCAGTCAGGATAACTTCACAACCAAGAGTCAATCCAATTAAAACCAACCTGAATGTGGACAAAGAACACATTTCAAGTAAATTAACTGCTACTGTAGCCTGCTACCGTCCCATGCAGACTGGCTTTGGTGATCTCAGTGGCCCTGGCTAGCAAACAGAAGTAGAAATATCATTCTGCGCCTTAAAAGTGTCTTTTTAAAAACATTGGTCCTAAGTGTTCTGTCACAACATTCCTGTGTTGTTTTTCCCAAACAGTGATTCTCTGGACCCACATCCAGTGGGGGTCTTTTGGATATTTATTTCTAAGTATGGAAGCTGTTGAGTAATCTTTCCAAGTTGTTGTATCAGCTGATCTCCAGATACCGCACAGGTTAGAATGCCACCATAGGTATGTCCTAGACCCACAATTTGCCTCAGATAATCTAGTTCCATTTAATATGGCTGCTTTGATTCCCGCATCCCCTGCACTAAAATGAAGCATCTCTCCAGCCCTGACATAGGATGTAATATTTTCATTTGGATGAAAATATGCCCACAAAATGCTAGCTAGAGGGAGGCTCTAACTCACAGAGGTTTAAATGAAGAAATACCCTGTAAGGTGCCATGCTGCCTTTTTCCTTCAGTTCATGAGGTCTCTGCTCTCATTGATTTCAGGAAAAGCAAGGAAACTACACTGTGTATAAGAACATTGATTGGTCTGTTTTTTTTTTTTAATCTTATGTTTAAGAGCTGCTGACATGTGCAAAAACATTTTATTAGGTGTGATTAGGAAGTAAATTGTCCCTGCCCTCCAGCATGGTCCAGCAATTACCTCCAATAGCAAAAACTGTAAGTTAATCACAGTATTTGCAAACTCAATCTCATTGTTCACATGCTGAATCTTTTCCAGTAGAGTGTTATCCATTGAAATTGAGAGTTTACAGAACGTTCATCTGAGGCAGACGTTTCTTACTGGTAAGAATACTCTGATTATTATTTTCTAATTAAATTAGGCTTTTTAAAAAAGTTAACCATGACATTTTAATAGCTTCAGCTCATATTGATATTCTGAGGACACACTTCAGCTCAGCCACTTGTGACTGAAAAGGATGTTTTTCCAATTAAGAAATCTCTTTTTAAAGGCTTCTCCTAAATGACATCTACTTTACAGAGGTATGTGGACTAGAATATAATTTGTTTCCCTGGCTGCACAATCTCATAGTTCAGCAGGTAACCCTTTATTACAAAATTTTAACCTTAATGCCACAACAAGTTTACAGTGTCCAACACACAAAAATAAAGGATTTAAAAAATTGTTATTAAGAGTTAGTTGTAGTCAATCCATGTAAATTTCTTTTTAATGCATCAGGGAAAATACTAAAGAAATCCATGGAACATTTATAGACATACTAGATTCACTAAGCAGTGTATCTGATACCTCAAAATATTCCATACAGTAAGTGCAGTGCTGATGGATTACAGTTTTCTTTCATTCTGTCTTTACTCTACAAATTGTATACGGGGACCTCTGCATAGATTTGGACTTCATTTTGTTAGGTATCACCCAGACAAAAGAAAAAAGACAGGAACTATCCCAGGTGGTGTCAAAACTATGTATGAATACAGCCAGATGAGGGGGTAAAAAGGAAGTAATGAAACATTATTAGTCAGATTGATAGCCAGCAATATCAACACAAAAAAATGCCAAATAATTCTTTCATTCTTTGAAAGTTTTCCAGTGAGTTTGAAGAAGGAATCTGAATGGCAATGATTTGATACTTCTGCAAATGTGTCCAGTGAACATAAGTACAAGGAACATAAAAAAAGAAGGAAGAAAACATTTAAAGACTGGGAGGACAATGTGGGCCATTTGGTGATGGGAGTTAACTCCTCAACACAGAATGGTAATAGGGTTGTGATTATCCATGAGGGACATTGAAGATGAGGACAAATAGTTTATCTTTGTTGAAATAGAGAAAAAGTAATGGAGAAATGCAGAACAAGGAGTGATGTTAACAAGTATCAGACCAAAAATAAAAAGATCTTGTGCCTGTATTTCATTCTTCACTTGGTAATTGGTGGCAAATATCAGGCCAAAATTAAACTGAATAATATTGATTCCAAACAAATTTTGAAAGGGAAAGAAGCATTTTGCACTGAATGTTTCTGTCTGAAGCTGTTTTATTAGTTCAATTTTGTAATACATCTTGAAGATAGTTGCCATTCCTGAAAGTTGGTGGGATGAACCCCATGACTGGAGTGCAGCCATCGATGGCTACAGGCTGTTCAGAAGGGACAGGTGAGGAAGAAGGGGTGGAGATGTTGCCCTCTACATCAAGAAAGGGAAAGAGTGTTGTCCTGATTTTTGCTGAGGTAGAGTTAATTTTCTTCCTAGCATCTGCTATAATGTTGTGTTTCAGATTTAGTATGAGAAGAATGTTGATAACACTGATGTTTTCAGTTGTTGCTAAGTAGTGTTTATACTAAGTCAAGGATTCCTCAGCTTCTCATGCCCAGCCAGCAAGAAGGCTGCAGGGGCACAAGCAGTTGGGAGGGGACACAGCCAGGGCAGCTGACCCAAAGTGGCCAACAGGGTATTCCATACCATGTGATATAGTGTCCAGTCAATCGGGCTGGCCTGCCCAGTCAACACTTTTATGTGTGTACTGTACTAAACAGGTGGCTTTTGCTAAATGTGTGTCTCCAGTATATAAAGCGGGGGGAGTTGGCCAGGAGGGGCGGTTCACTGCTCAGGGACTGGCTGAGTGTCAGACAGTGGGTGGTGAGCAATTGCATTGTGTGTCACTTGTCCTTCTTGGATTATATTTCACTCTCTTGTTATCTTCCTTTTCACTACAATTATTATTATTATAACATATATTTTTTTAATGTCAATTATTAAACTGTTCTTATCTCAACCGATGACTTTTACTTGTTTTTGATTCTCCTTTCCATCCCACTAGGGAGGGGGAGGAGGAGTGAGTGAGCAGCTGCGTGGTGCTTAGTTGCTGGCTGGGGTTAAACCACAAGTGTGAAGAGCTGTCTCTGAAGGATATCCACGAGCAGGTTCAAAGCTTATGGGTAAGAATTAGACACCAAGGCAACAAAGAGAACCTTGTGATTGGTGTCTAGTACAGGCCACCTGACTGACGAAGCCTTCTTACTCCAGCTACAGGAGGCATCATGCTTGCAGGCTCTTGTCCTCCTGGGGGACTTCAACCACCCCAACATCTGCTGGAGAAGTAGCATGGCTAGCTGTAGCAATCCAGGAGGCTCCTGGAATGCATTGAAGATAACTTTTTAAAGCAGGTAAAAACCAGCCTTACCAGAGGGGATGTGATACTGGACCTGATGATCACCAACACAAGTGAGCTGATTGGTGACATCAAGACTGGAGGCAGCCTGAGCTGCAGTGATCATGCACTAATCATGTGGAGTTTGCAGTCCTGAGGGATACGGGTCAGGTGAAGAGTAAAGTCAAGACCCTGAATTTTAGAAAAGCAAAATTCCAGCTGTTCAAGGAGTTAGTCAATAGGACCCCCTGGGAAACTGACCTCAGGGACAAGGGAGCAGAAAAGAGCTGGCACATCTTTACAGACACTTGCCATAGAGTGTGATAGCTCTTGATCCCCAGGTGTAAGAAATCAGGAAAGAGAGGCAAGAGACTGGCATGGATGACTTGAGACCTGCTGGTCAAACTAAAGGGCAAGAAGGAAATGCACAGGCAGTGGAAGCAGGGACAGGTGTCCTGGGAAGAGTATAAGGTTGCTGACTGGTTATGTAGGGATGAGGTCAGGAAGGCCAAGGCACATCTGGAGCTGAACTTGGCAAGGAACGCAAAGAATAGTAAGAATGGCTTCTACAGGTACATCAGCCAGAAAAGGAAGGTCAAAGAAAGTGTACCCCCCAATGAGCAAGACTGGCAAACTAGTAACAACAGAAGAGGAGAAGGCTGAGGTACTCAACAACTTTTTTGCCTCAGCCTTCACTGACAAGCTCTCCTCCCACACCTCTTGAGTGGATGGACTGCAAGACAGGGACTGGGGGAGCAAAGTCCCTCCCACTGTCAGAAAAGATCAGGTTTGTGACCACCTGAGGAACCTGCGCATGCATAAGTCTATGGGACCTGATGAGATGCATTCCAGACACCTGAGGGAATTGGCTGATGTAGTTACCAAGCCACTCTCCATGACACTTGAAAAGTCATGGCAGTCAGATGAAGTCCCCAGAGACTGGAAAAAGGCAAACATTGCACCCATTTTTAAAAAGGGTAGAAAGGAGGTCCCTGGGAACTACCAACCTGTCAGTCTCACCTCTGTGCCTGGAAAGATCATGGAACAGATCCTCCTAAAAGCCATGCTAAAGCAGATGGAGGACCGGGGGGTGATTCGAGGCAGGCAGCATGGCTTCACCAAGGACAAGTCCTGCCTGACCAACCTAGTAGCATTATATGATGGAGTGACTACATTAGTGGACAATGGAAGAGCTATATATGTCATCTACCTGCACTTCTGTAACGCCTTTGTCATGGTCCCCCACAACATCGTTCTTTATAAATTAGAGAGAGATGGATTTGATGGATGGACTGCTAAGAGGATGAGGAATTGGTTGGATGGTTGCATCCAGAGAGCGGTGGTCAACAGTTCAATACCGAGATGGAGATCGGTGATGAGTGGTGTCCCTCGGGTCCATATTGGGACCAGTACTGTTTAATATTTTCATCAATGACATAGTGAGATTGAGTGCACCCTCAGCAAGTTTGCGGATGACACCAAGCTGAGTGGTGCAGTTGACATGCCCGAGGGATGGGATGCCATCCAGAGGGACCTGGACAAGCTTGAGAAGTGGGCTGATGTGAACCTCAGGAGGTTCAACAAGGACAAGTGTGAGGTCCTGCACCTGGATCAGGGTAACCCCTGACGTCTATACAGGCTCAGGGATTAAGAGATTGAGAGCAGCCCTGCCGAGAAGGACTTAGGGATACTGGTGGATGAAAAGCTGGATGTGACCCGGCAACGTGCGCTCACGGCCCAGAAAGCCAACTGTATCCTGGGCTGCATCAAAAGAAGCGTGGCCAGCAGGTCAAGGGAGATGATTCTGCCCCTCCACTCTGCTCTGGTGAGACCCCACCTGCAGTACTGCATCCAACTCTGGGGTCCTCAGTACAGGAAAGACATGGACCTGTTGGAACGAGTCCAGAGGAGGGCCACAAAAATGTTCAGAGGGCTGGAACACCTCTCCTGTGAGGAAAGGCTGAGAGAGTTGGGGTTGTTCAGCCTGGAGAAGGCTCTGGGGATACCTTACTGCAGCCTTTGAATACTTAAAGGGGGCTTATAAGAAGGATAGGGACAAACTTTTTAGCAGGGCCTGTTGTGATAGGACAAGGGGTAATGGTTTTAAACTAAAAGAGGGTAGATTCAGACTAAACATGAGGAAGAAATTTTTTATGACGAGGATAGTGAAACACTGGAACAGATTGCTCAGGGAGGTGGTAGATGCCCCATCGCTGGAAACATCCAAGTGCAGGTTGGATGGGGCAAAAGGAATGTCAATTTATGAGTTAGGTTCCCTGTACAACAGAAATACCAGCCAGGTGTTCTGAACAAAACACTATCCTTATGTTTAGATAAGAAAAAACTCTGAGGACAGTGTCTTATCCTAGGACTAGGCAAAGGGCTTTCCTATCTAAAATGGTACTCCAGAACAGACCTGTAATACACTACTAGACAGCATGGAGAGCTTGGACTGTGACTACCAAGGTTGTATACCTGTTACTTGGGAAATTTTCATGAACTCTGCCTTTGGTAGGAAAAGAGAAATCATTCTAATCACTTACATTAAGTACACTAACATAACTATAAACCACAATATAACTTTTAAGAACCATTTGTTCCTTTAATCAAGCTTAAGGAGAATGGATATTGTATTTACACAAGTTTGCCTTATGTTTTAAATGATTTTAACTAAAAAATTGTTCCATATTGAAATATTCTATGACACTACTCTACTTTGGAAGGAAAAGTTTTGAGAGACATTAACTAGTATCAGGAACAACAGCTTGAGAATTTTATTTCATTATATCTCTGTGTGATTTGGTTTTGTACAACTACTCAAACTGTGTTTCAGTAGAAATAGAAGAGGAAGGAGGAACTTTTTGACAGGACAAAGGAGAAAGAAATGCTGTCCGAAAGTCTCTGTTAATCTAAAGAGCATAAAATTGTAAGAATCATGAGATACTTGTTAGCTGACTTTGGAATCAGCAGTGCCTGGAGCTGATTATTTCTGTCTCTGTCAGAAGGTCTAGCTGTAGTGAACTGAATTACTGTAGATGGTTTCAAGGGATAAGGAAAGATAAATGAGCCAAACAAAAAAGGCCTGCAGAAAATTAAATGAAAACACATACTATGTGTTCTAATACAAGATCACTGCTAAAACTGACTGAAAGGAAATAATAAATTCACTAGAACAAACACAGGGGCACTAAATGTTACTGCATCCAAATAACATTTACATAATTTTATTCTATAGAATAAGAAGAGGTGGTGGCACCATACATACAAACTATGTTCCTGTTTCAACTTTGAAAGGTATTTAATCTTTTGTTCTGCTAATCAGACAAGATTTAAGCAATTGCACATCGTACTGCAAAGATAGTCATGCAATGATCTCTGAATTATGTAGTAGTTTATTACTTTTTGTAATAAAGGATGCTGATTCACTTTCCTAGTTTGTGCTAACTAACAGAAAAATCTGATTATATATTCCTGTAAAGGATGGAAGTAGTTTTGTTGAAAATACTGGCAATAAATGGCAGAAATTGCAAATCCAAGGCAATACATGCATGGAAATAATACCAGGAATAAAAGACCCACAAGCTCAAAAAAACCCCTGTTAGAATGGTAAAGAACACATGAGCCAGAGCATGTAAAACATTATCTGACCATCAGGTATAAAATCCATATAAAAGAGTTGTAGGTCAAAATATTTAATGTAACTAAGCCTTCTGCAACGTGGTGGTGTGAGATGAACGCTGAGAAGAGAGCTTGGTGACACCCTGGTCTCTGAATTTAAAGTAATGGTCTTTATTTTCAGATGTGACAGACACATAATCTTTTGGAGCTCACTATTTAGTCTAGCAGGCAGTTAGGCACCCCAAACTTTATAATGTACTCCTTAACTTGCTTACAAATGGGTCAGCTTTTATTGGCAATAAAAACATATATAAACATATTTATGAACTTTGCACTCTTCTTACTCAGTCCTCCTGCATTCAGTGTACCCCGCTGACTGAAGGGACAAGGGAGGATTTCACAGGTAGCAACAAAGTGATAGGAATAATCCACGGAGCTGACCCCCTTCCCCTCTCCCAGCTGGCTAATGCCCAGCAGTCTGCACTGTACAAAGGATGCAGAGCAAAGACATTTTAAACTTACATGAGATAGGAGGGATGAATAAATGTAATGAATAAACGTATCTCCTTTCTCATCATTTAAAGTAATCTGTAACAAAGAGATCTGTTGCCCCAGGAATGCTTTTTTTTTCCTGTCTCCTATTTCATTGACTTAAAGCAGCAAGAAATGTGGGGATCCATTCCAGGACTTTGGACAAGATGACCCCCAGATGTCCTCTCCAACCCTAGCTGTTCTGGGAGCCTGCGACTTTCTCTAGGAGGGAGGAACTGCAGCTCTGTGTTACAGTCCCAGGCAGAGGGATAGAAAAAAGAGAAAATGGCATGAGTGTGTATCATGTCTGGTGTGCCAACTCTGATTCACCACAGGTGCTGGTGATATAGAAGTGTCCCAGACCTGGGAGCTGTATAGCACTCATCTTCACCTACTCTACCTCTCTTGCCAGCTGGCTATAGCTGAACGAGATTGAGGAGGAAGCAGTTAATCTCATGTAGTAAATACATCATGAGAAATACATCCAGTGTTAAGAAAAGATTTTGGAATTTGGGAGATGTGGGTGAAGGGAAGGAAAAGACAAATACAGAGAACAGGTAAACTATTTTTCCCTCAGTTTCTGCACCTACAAGAGTCCCATTTAAGTTTCTTTCAAAAACTGTGTCTTTGCACTGTGGTGATTTAAAAGGCAAAATGGGCATTTTTTTTTTCTTCTTATGCTAAACTAAGGAAAAGTAAAATTAATTTTCCAAATCTGCCACAGGTATCCTATGTCTTCTACCAGGCATAAAGTGGTCTCCTGCATTCAACGCTTTAACATACCACTCTTTTTCTGTGAGTAATTGAGTGAAGGAGTGATTAGAATCTCTTGGTGAAGTTGTGATGATGATAAATGATGATCACTAATTATGATGGGCCTTTCCATGAACAGATCTATTAATGCTAATATGACTTCCCTCTATTTCCAGCAAAGGAAATCCATCTCCTTCTATCAAAAAGTCATCAGCTAATTTCCTATATCAGGAGCCTAACAAGAGCCTCCTGTTCCTCCCTTAGTGTATGTATGAGGGAGTTATTCTGACCCTTTACATTGCTCAGTTGATTACCTGGAAAATGAAAGAAGGGGATAGGGTCCTAAATGTCTAATTAGCTTATCCTCCTCAGCAATTTTGAACAGTCTATTTGCAGCACATTTAGCTTATAGCAGCTGTTGTTCAAGGATGTTTATCTGAATGTGTCAAGCAAGTCTATACATCATTCACTTGTTTTGTGAGGTGGTTTTTCTTGTAAGTATTAGCAGGATCTTTCAGCATTTGCACAATTCCCATTGTGGTGTTGAGGGTTACGGAAATCTTTCAGATAAAGACTTTTTTTTGTGTAGGCTGTTTCTCCTGTCATGAAAATAACGCTTTTTCTCAAACGACTGTTTAGACAGAAGTAGATGAAGTAGCTGGAGGTGTTGGGAACAGCTGTAAGTTTGCTATTTGGAAATAAAGTTGTCTGTTCCTTTTCTCCAAATAAACAGCTACTAAACCCACAAACACCTAAATACAATAGACACCTTTCAATGAGTTAAATTCCATCTGAGATCACATTTCTCTAAATTTAGGAATCATATCAGTTGAAGAAAAATGATTGGGGATTTGATTTTTTTGAAAAGCTGAGCATTTCCAGGTCCAGAAGGAGAAGGAATGGGATTCAGCAACACTGAGGTTGCCTGTAGCACTGAGCAGTTATGTTAACCAGCGTCCGACAGCCTAAAAAGCTGGCATTTCTCTGCCGAGTGACTCCCTGATTCTCCATTGCTCTGATGGGGAGTGGGGAAGGCACCATGAGCAGGTCTTGTTCCAGTTCCTGCTTTCTGTCAGGTCTGGTGGCAGACTGGATCTGTAGCTTGCTGTTGCAGTCAGAATCAGATTAAATTTTAATCCATCAGTGCAGGAGCGCTTCCACAAACCACAGGCTCTCTGTGCTCCTGGCAGGGAGCTGGGTTCTCTCCCAGCCCTGGTGGAACTGGTGACTCCAGAGACGGTTACGTCTGGCATCTTTGGTAACCTCTGCAGCCAGCAGACAACCCCAGCCCTTTTTGTGGTGTGTGGCAAACGTCCTTAAGTTTTCTTACTCTGTTAGAGGTTTAGGTCCCTGCTGTGTCTGAATTGCTGCACCTTCCCCACTAGAGAAGGCCGTTTGCAAAGGGGCTTCGAAGGCAGCTGGTGCATATCTGAAGGGAAACGGCAGGTGAGCTCCTTGCACCCCCCTTCCTGGTGGACTTTACTGGTATGAGAAGTGAGTGTCAGTGGCTGGGCATGCTTGGGGTTGTGAGGGAGGCTCAGTGAGGGAGCTGAACAAAACACTGAGACACTGGCCTCGGGATTTTCTTCAAAGGCAGTATGGACATAGCCTGTCTTCCTGGAGACTTGTATTGAATTCTTAAGGACAAATATCCTCAAAGTCCATTTGATTGTTTGTTGCTGTTTTAAAGTGTTGCAGAAAAGTATGTGTCTTAACCCTACAATTTAGCAAGGTCATAAAAGTGTCATAATCTCAGGGGATCTCCAAAAATGAAAGAAATGAGAGCATGCTTATTAGGTTTGCTAATGACACTAATCTGCAAGGGACTGTGAGTATGTTGGAGGACAGGATTAGAATATAAAGTGATCTTGACAATTTGAAGGTATGGTCTGAAATAAATAGGATGCTATTTACTGGGCATACATACAAGGAACTGCGTTTAGGCAGGAATAATCAGCCACACAAATAAAAGATGGGAACTATTTAAGTAGCAGATCCTTATTAGTAGTTTTTATGGCTCACAAACTAAGTGCAAGTCAATAACATTGTGTCCTGCCTTTCCCCCTCTGCCAAACAAACCCAAGAACAGATATCCTGCAGCTAATAATGTAAACTTCAGCCTGTGGGGTTGTGCAAAGTTATACTCCATTTTTCCTTGGGACCAGCAACGCCTCAGCTGGACTACTGTATCCCACTGGAGTATTGCCTCAGTCCAATAAAATGTTTGAAGTGGGGATACAGAGGGTTCAGAAGGATTAAAATGTTGGATGGTCTAGAAAATTTTACTTAAGAGGAAAGAGGTTAAATTAATTGGTTTTAGTCTTCACATATGTCAAAAGTTGCTATGTGGATTGCCTGAAAATGATTTGTGACAAGTAATTAAGAAAAGCAAGCTGTGGTGTGTGGTTTCATTTGACTAGATACTGCACCTGCAATCGGAAATGTCTAAAGGTATTTTTGCAAGGAAAATGTTTAAACCCACCCAATTACAGACTGGAAGCTGTTTGTAATCGTTTGGAGCAAGCTGCCTGGGAATGATGTGCAGTGTCTATCTGGGGACATCTTTAAGGGCAGGTTAGATGAACATCTGCCAGGAATGATACAGACACAGATGTAGCTGATCTTTTTTCAGGTAGAGGGGTGATTTTGATGGTTTCCTGAGGTGTCTACCAGCCCCAGCATGAGCCATGCCTTTGGGAGATGAAGGCAGGAAAAGAATTCAGATAGCAAAGAGCAATTGAGCTGCTGGTTCTTGACGTTCCTGCAGAATACATTGCTTTTGGAGGGATTTCTTTACCACTTTTCTTACACAGTTCTTTCTGTATCTTCCCTCTTTCCATAAGTCTGTTTTTTCCTGCCCTTTTTATCATTTCCACCTATGCCTTCTTTCTTCCCTTCTTCTGTCCTCCCTCAATACAGAGGAGCAAATGAGGTTGTCCCTCAGATAAGAATAAATTCAAAATGATGACTTCACTGCTGCTTTAGCAGGTATTGTATTGACCCTCACCTTGACCCTTCTGTAACTACTGGCTCTTCAGGGATGCTTCACTGTGCTGCTCAGTGTGTTCTCATCTCAGTGTTTGAGGAGATATGCAAATACTTCGGCTGTACAGGCAAATCAATCGGAGATTGATCGTAGATAAACCATTTTGACCTGACGTAGAATTTATCTGAATATTCAATTACAAAACACTGTCACTGTTAATAAAGCCCTACATACAGAGCAGGAAGACACATGCTGCAGAACAACAGTGTGCAGCTGCACACATGCAGTTCTTTTTGCCAGAGACTGAATTTTGCACAGAAAATGTCAGAGTTGAGTTGCACACAGGATTGGAGTGCAGGCAACAGCAGATCCCCATTAGACAAGTTCAGTGATTAGCACCTGGTGCAGAATCATGGCATTTCTTCAAAAAAGACACCTTCCCCTACACTGTCACACAAACAGAAGGCACATCATTTAGCTAGGCCAGGGATCTTGAGTCAATTTGGAGCTGTAGCACTTAATTGGTGTACAGCCTTGGGCAAATTGCTTCTTCACTTTGACCTTTCTAAACTTCTGTTTCTCTTATTTATGCTGCAAATGCTTTGATTTTGACAAAGCCCCATGTTACATGCTTACACTGCATCTATTGCAATAGAATCTCATCAGTGTCAGCCCTGCTACAGATAGCTTTTATTGTACTGATGGGAAGAGAATTTGAGGTTTGATACCTTTTGCCAGCTCACTAATTATGGGGAAAAATGCCATGTTTCAAAGGCAATAAATGTTTGCACAGAACATTTCTCATTGAACAGTTCTCTAGTTGCTATTTTGGTCTCATATTTAGGACCCAGAAATTTTATTGAGCTCACTGAAAGACCAAATAATTCTTTTAGGGATATAACTGATATATAGATTAAAAATATGTGCTTAGTATTATTTATATAAGTATTTTTTTCAAAGAAAAATCCCATTTGACACAACCTTAATTATGATGATTCAAATCTCTGGTTTTGTTAGCAATACTACTGCAAGCTCTATTAGCAGAAAATGCCACCTACAGCACTGGGGATTGTAGCCAGAAACAATATACTCCATCTTCATTTTATCCTTCAGCACTGAGTCCTTTTTAAATTATTCAGCTGTGCAAACTGTAGGCAAGAAAAGCAAAATCAACACCCGCCCTCTTGAGAAATAAACCCCAAACCCTCTAGGAAGGGATATAGCTGACATTTACCCAGATGGTGCATGGTAGGTCAAGATATTTCTTTTATTTATCTGCTTATGAAAAAACAGAGCAAGGGGATTCCAGTGGGGAAGGTTCACTTAATACACAAAAATAATTTTAATGGACATTAATTTATACTAAAGTGTGTAATTTAAGTACATAAAAACATGTAGGTGCCCTAAATGCATCCTCCCTTGAATATGAAGAATAGATAGAAAAAATTCCACAGCAGCAGCCATGGTAGACAAACAGAAGTGGGATGCATTATTTAAACATACTAGTTGTGAGTATGAGTTGTACTGAGCTAATTAGATTTCAGTGTTGAGAAATACTTTGGAGGTCTCTTTCATAAACTTCCCAGTCCGCTAATTATGGTGAAGGAAATAAAAAGTCGATTAATTGCAGATTAGTCTAAAAATTAGTGTAAATTTATTTTAATATTAATCTAAAAATTGCAGATTAATTTAAGACTCTGCAGACAATGAGGAAAACCTGTACTTGAATGCCTGGTGAACCTAGCTGGTCATTCACAGCACTCTTCCCTCCAACATGCAATTTTCCTCTGAATAGCTGTCTAGGACAGATGTTAACTGAGGATGAATAAAAGAGTTTTTGACTGTGCTAACATGCAGGAATATCTTTCCAGTACAACCATGCTTGGAGTTCAGCCCCAGGTCTTTTTATGTAGTGTCCTTTGTTGCTGGCATAGATATCAACATGTTTATACTGCTTTAATGACGTGTCTAGCAGGCTTTGATCTGCTGTCTTTCTTATGGCCTCTCAATAGGTAGAGTGGAAGTGTGGCTTGGAAACAGTCTGAAAAAAATCAATGCAAAAATAAACCAAAATTGTGGGAGGAGAGGAGTTATACAAATACTCAGCAAGCTGCCAAGAGCTTCTTGTGTGCATACTTAAGGCATAAGGATATGTGTACATTCATGTGTCTTCTCTGCACTTGGCTTTTAAGTTTTTTGCCAAGAAGAACATCTTTTTTCTGGTGAAGTGCGATTTGCAGGTGTTTGCTGAAATGAACCCTGGTAGTGACCTACATAGTAAAGAGCTCTTTTCACTGATAGCTGACTCAGGTTATCATCAGCACTGTGTCTCAACTGATGCATAGCCTTTGATGAAGATAGAGCAGTCTAGTCTGCAATGTTATTAGTGCTGCTGGTAACATAGATGATAATGCTACACCTCTTGACATTTACAAGTGAAACAAAGTATTATGTCCTTCATTTATGACTGCGAGGACAATGAGACTTAAAATAGGATATGGAACAGAGCCAAAAATGGTTTAGATGTTAGTGCAGAGGAATTAGAATTGCTCCTGTACAGAAAGCTGCAAAATGCATAAATGTTGATCCACCTTGGCTTAAAACTGCAACTAATAGACCTATTTACACAGGTGTCTAGAGATTCTTGCTGTGGTTAGTAAACAAGTGCTTAAAGCTTTGGGATGTGGGAAAGCTATACGCATACAAGTATACTGACCCAGACTTCAGACCTTTAAAGTAATAGACTGATATTATGACAAAAGTCCTTGCAAACAGACCTAGAAAACTAAAGAGCTGCTTGTATTCATGAGGTTGTTAAGAGATGGGGAAATGGTGATAAAATGAAATCACATAGGCTATTTCTACTTTGTGATAGGATAAGTTTTGGACTTTTGTCTCCTGCCTTTAGATATCCACAATGAAGACACTGACTTCTGGTGGGCGACCTATTTCTGTTTATAGAAAAGACAGAGAAATAGGGGGTTTAAGTCTTGATTCGTCTCACCTATCTCGGATGCCTACTTTAGGACTAGATGAACCATGCCCTAGCAATGCCTGTGGGGTGAGATGAATTGCAGTCTCAATGTTCTGTCCCAATCCTCCAAGGATGCAATTTTGTAAAAATGTAAGAAGCCACATGCTTGTGACATTGGCTTTGAGGGATGGAACAGCTAGCTTCAAGAGACATAATGTATGGATTCAAAAAAAAAAAAAAAGGAAAAAAACCTGAGGCAAGCAAAGATATCTGCCACACACTAAATCCACAAAAACTCTCATCTGAGTCCTTTGGGCTGAATGGTCAATAGTTGGCTTTGAGTTCCTGAGCTGTTTGGTTTTGTTTCTGAAAGTAATTTGTGTTGGGCTTTGCTTTAATTCCTGATGTCTATTCCTGTCCCATTTCCAGCTGAACTCAAAGTTTAGCAAGCTGAGTGTCTCAGATGATGAAAGTTGATTGCCAAAGTTTCAGGAATGGTCAGTTTTGATGTCTCTGTTCTTGGTTTGGAGCATTGTCAATGGGACTTTCAGAGAACAATGGCCTTTGCCCTGGCCCCGCATCAGCTCTTGTCACGCAAACTGGTTGGGCATTGATATGATCGAACTTTTCTGACAGATTTTAAGAAATTAAGAGAAATCTTAAATTTGCATGTCTCAGTACAGGTAGGAGCACAAGTCTGATGATAATACAAAATGAATGCTTGCATGGAGCACGTTGTCTTGAAGGCAGCTGCTGAATGACAGTGTTCACAAAAGCATAAACACAAGAATGCAATACGTAACCAAACATAGATCAGCAGGAGGATATGCATTTTCTCAAATTTGCTGAAGTATTGTAATTGCTGCCAATTACATCCTGACTAATCCCAGTCTGCACCTCATATAACTGATGGAGCTGTGACAAGTTGTTTGGTATGAATAATTGTTTACTAGAGAATATGTCAGACAGCTCAATTAATTTTTTGTTTTACCTCATTTTGAGCCTCCTTCAAAACTTGAAGCTGGTGTCTGGAAACACTGCAGTCCCTGCCATCTGTTTTAACTGGGCAAAAATTCAGATTTTTCTATATTTTTAAAGTAATTTTGATAAATCTGTTGCAAATCTGTTACACTATGAAATTTTATCTATTAAAACCATATGTTGCCTCTCTAGCAGATCTTCTGCTCCTGCATTTATCCTGCTCATCGTCTTGGGACGACATTATAATTCTTTCAATCTTCTGGAATTTCCTAGGTAGCTCAGGATTTAATAAGTGTTAAGATAAGTGAGCCAGAGAGTTCCTCAAATGGTGCTTTTAGGAATTAGATGCAAGTTTTCCCTGCCTGTTCATTTAAAAATTATTAAATGCAGTAGCTGTTTAATGTCCTTTGTCAAGAATAGCCTAGAAAGTGCTTCATCATGCAAGAATCATCCTTCCATGATCTCTCTTCATTTCAAATACAGCATGGAAATGTTTCATAAAGACTTCTACTTCTGCACTATTGTGAATAAATCTACCATCTCTGTTGAGCAACGAGCCTATAGCATTGTTAGAATTTCACTTGTTCAAAATAGACTTCAAAGACAATTTTTTATTGGACTCAGTCCTGCCATCCACAGAGTCTTCAGTCATCTTTAGCTTCCCTTATCAGTTTTTTACAGATTCAGTGCTTCAGATTCCCAAGACACTGTGCAGTCTAGAGAAAATAAAAACAAATTGTGAGGATAGGCAACTTGTCTGTGGGAAGAGAATCACAATTTGGGAATCACAACTCATTGCAAGGATTTCACCCAGTTAGGCTTTGTATTTTGTCTTGCACCAATCACATCTGATATTTTCAGTAAGCTATTAGATGAATTTCCTTCAGTGACAGGAAAAGAGTCTTTGTAGACCAAGGGCATGCACACATAGTGCACCTTGATTTTAGAAAGGTTTTTGGCATTCTCCAATGACAATGTTATAGCCTAGCTAAAGAAACATCGTGGCTTGTGTGAATCTAGATCCAGAACTGGTTTGAAAACAATACTGAAAGAGTATTTGTCAATGGGTCACTGTCAAAATAGAAGGATTCACAGAGCAGCATCCATTTCTAATCCATATGCTCTTCAATGGTTTCATTAGTAACTGGGATGATGGAATACAGAGTATGGTTATTAAATTTGCAGATGGAGCCAAGCCACGGATGAATATACTGAGAACGGTATAACAATTTAAAGTGATCTTGACAAATTGGAGATTTGATCTGAAAATAATCAGATACTCTTCAATGAGAATACATCCATTAGCCAGGAGTTGTCTGTTTTGTAGACAGGATGGATAAAAGTAATTTAAAGAGCAGTTCTGAAGGAAAGGACGTAGGGGTTAAAGCTGGCCATACAGTGGACTAGCTCAACATGATTCAACAATGTCATATTGATGAAAAAAACCCCAGAGCTCTTTGGGATCAAATGGAATTTATAACCCTAAGTGCAGCCTGCAAGACATGAAGGAATTTTTCCTATTGATTCAGCATTTAAAGGCTTCACTCAGAGCAATTTTCCAATTATATGTGGACCAGTTGAAGAGATTTCAGTAGAGAAAAATGAGAATGTTCGGGAATCTAAAAATGTGACCTATGAAAAATGATTGAACAAATTGGGTTATTTAACCTGGAAAGGAGAGGACTGCGGGAACAAAACAATCTTCAAATACATTAAAGGGGGTTGCAAAGAGAAGGAATAATCCATTCTTCATGTTCTATGCCTAGAAATAATGGGTATAAACTGCAGCTTAATTGGTAGGAGAGTGAAGCACTGGAACAAATTGCCTAGAGAATTGGTGGCATCTCCATCTTTTAAAGTCCTTAAGAACAAACTAGTGAAATACCTGTCAGAAATGACACTGGTATAATTGTTCTTGCTAGAGCAAAGCAATAATAAACTTAATGACATCTTGAGGTTCCCTCCAGTCCTGTGCCTCCAGAGAGTTATTGGATATAAAATACATCTTGATGGAGGGTTGTAAAAAATTCTACAGTTCTGATTTCAGTAATGGAAGTAACCAAAGACACAAGAACCAGAAAATCAAGCCTACTAACTCTAAATGTGAAAGGTGCATTTACACTAAACTTCCTGGTCCTGATTCTTAAATGTTGATTAACCTTTATGGATTGTAGTTTATCCATTCATAATATGAAATATAAAGCGTGGAGGTAGTACTTAACACCATAACAAAACTCCAGCTGTAAAATTACCAAGTCTCACACACCTGTCATTTGTTGCAAAATACTTAAATATAGCGTCTGGCCATAATATTTTAACAGATTTCTAAATAATCCACAAAAAATATTGTGAATTTTCTTAATTTAAGCAAAATTGAAGAGTACACTTTACGTGATTTAGTGATTACAGAGTATTTTTCCCCCAAGAATAACATGCAGTGAAAAAACCCCTAATCCTTCAATATGTTTTATCAACTTGGCCCAAAGAGGATCCTGTTTTGCATAAACAATTGAAGCAGTAAAAATAAAAAGCAAGGGCTTGACTATGAGGGAACAACCATGGAATTCAGCAGTTTTCTTAAGTAAAATGATGCTAGAGTTTGAAGCATTCAGTATCTTGTGCTTTAGTGTTTACAAGAATAAATGGAAATAAAACAGAAAACAATTTGTAAGTAAGTGGTATAGAAGGTTGTGAAAGAAGTGTGTTCCATACTTGGGCAGTCATGAGATAAAAAAGTCAATCAATCTGACTGGGTGAGGAATAGCTAATTCAAAGTGAGCAGAAGCACAAGGACAGGTTTCATTAAAATCAAGGTAGTGGAGCAGAGAAACAGGGCCTGATGGAATGGATACAGAGCAGGGTGGACCACAATGGGCTTGTGTTTTCTGATAAGGAGAAATGACAGTTTTCTTAGCTAAAACCAAGGTACTCTGAAGGAACAGAAACATTTTCATTCAGGAAAAAAACCCCCAACAAACAAACAAAAAAAATGCCCTTCTAAATTTAAAGCATCTGCAGATCATAATCTCCAAGAAACATTAGGATTCAGCAGCAGAAATATGGTTACTTTTTAGTGATAAGTTATAAGATTTGGAATTTGTATTTTCCACCTGGAAAAAAAAATACTCTTTTTCCTGTTTATGGAGACTAAAGAAATGTTTATGTTATAGAGGCTTAGATTATCAAGCTAGAATGGAACAATCTGTGGTTATTTAGCTTGAGGTCTACAGCACAGGCTGTATGACTAATTAACCAAATTCTTGTCTAACTACAGTGCCTCTCCCACAAAAACATTGAAGCTTTAATTGAAAGTTGTCTGATAGGTCATATCACAACACAATCTTTGCAATTATTCCTTAATTAATAATTCCTATTTAAAACAATAATAACATTTTATTACTAGTTTGAACTGCCTCACTTCAGCTTCCAGCTATCTGATCTTGTGATATATTTGTCTGATGGACTGACAAGGTCTCTATTACCCTATTGCTGTAGTGCATGTGAGTACTTACACAGTACAATCAAGTTGCCTGTGACCCTTTTCTGTGTCTAGTTAAAATGGATTGACACATAACTAATCTATCAAAATAGGCCAAGCTTTTCAATATTTAATGCTTCTTATTGGCTCTTGGAACTCTCACTCAATTATTGGTACCCAAACCATATTTCTCTAGATATTGCACACCTATGTTCTTTGGGCTTAGATGTATGATTACTTGCTTCCCAGGAAGAGCAGGAATAAGTCTCTATTACTGTACTGTGAGCAAAAGCTCAATGAATTGGTGAATGCCACCAGAAGATTTTTCTTCTTATACAGATCACTTGTAAAATGTGAAAATGCAGTTCCTTACATTGCTAACTCTTGAATCAACTCACAGATGTAGATGGAAATGCTGGAGCCATGTTTTGTGGTGTAAGGTACTGCAAAGTATGTACCATCACAGTCCGAGAAATTGAATGTTTGAGTATTCAGTGAGTATTCAGCAGATACTGTGGAAATGCCCTTAGCTTCAGCCATGCTAAGGCTAGAGCAAATTCAAGTATTCATTTGCGAAATCCCTGACAGATGATTCAGTTACAGGTATCAGAAATAGGACAGCCATACAATCTCTGCTTATTCTAAGGCCAAATTGTTCTCTCCTACTTTGTGTCTGGCAAACAGTGTGTCCTGACCACATGAGAAGGGACTCTCATTTTGTACACTCCCAACATCAACAGGATAAGGAAACTAAAACTATAAAGAAACTATACACAATCAGCCTTGGTTTGAATAACCGATCATTTCACATCCTAATTGATTGGCCAGGCACTGATGTCTTCCCAGCATGACCTTAGTGTGACCAATTAATGATTGCCCCCAAATAAATCACTGCTTAAGCGCTTTCGATCTGAGTAGACTTGTATTCCAGTCCTGCGTAAAGCCTTTTCAGTCGCTGAATCTATAGGACTTAGAAAACCTGTCTTCTGTCGGTCACACCTCACATAACAGTATGAATGCATATGGCTCAATACTAGCTCTTGTTTGCAACCCCAAAATGATAGCAAGTAATCACACTGGAGTGCTAACGGGCACAGAGGAGATCAATCATCACTTGGACACTGTGTGACTTTACATTTAGCTTTATTAAATACACTGTCTGTGCCTAGCTTCCAGGCATTAAAATTACATGGGGTTAAGGACCTGTTCTCTTACTTGGCCTTCCATCAGTCTTTGTGACCATTGGAAGTATTATCTGTAATGACTTTGGTTTTTTCCAAGTCATTGATTAAAAAATGTGACCTGTCCTAGGGCCATAGGTTCCCTGGGAAACTACATTAGTAATTTGTCTACTCGGTGATGGTTCCCCAGCTGCATGCTGAGAGATAGCCGAAAGCTCCACACCTATCGATGAGTATGGTCAGGACCTGGACATGGGTATGGACAGCCCAGCCCAAATGTTGTAACCTTGCTAAGGTTAAACTGTTCTTATAGTCTTCTGAGGCCAATGGGCTTTGAAAGTAATGTGCCCTAATGAGTCTGAACTTCTGGGGAACTGCTGCCCAGTCAACAGTCCCCCCTGCTAATAATTTACAAGGCAACAACAATACTTCAGCTACAGATATTGACACACTGCCATGTCAGTCCTTTGGTGCCTCACCAGCCATCATGATTTACTTGTGATTGATGAAGCATTGAAAGAAGAAGCTAGAGCACTACTGTCAAAAGGTCGCTGAATTTGATTAATTTCAGCATAGAACGTGTTTATTTTCCTGTGTGATAGCAATGAAAAAAGGTGAAGTCAAAGCCTACAACAATATTTGTTCTGATTGAAAATCCCCTGAGGTATTTTTGAACCCCAGGGTAAATACTTGTGAAAACGGTGGGAAAATGAAATGTATCTCCATGGTTTTCAACAGAGCTACAGGAAAGGAAGATGAAATGTGACATGTTGGGACTGATCCTGGAAAAGGTGAAAATTAAGTAAGGTGAATAACATGATTCATCTGAGGAAGATAGTAGATGATGTGAAAAGACTACTCCTGTTAATCAAATTAAATATTTTTAGGACCAAGCATTTGATGTGTGCATAAGTGCAAAAGCTTATGCTTTTGTTTGGTTTTGTTAGATTTCATATTAAGTGATTTTGATCTATTACACAAAAGTTTGCATTTTTAGATGGTAGATTTCAGTAAAAAATAACCTAAATATTCCAACTGTCCTTTGAAGCTGAAGACATGTTGACATTTTAGAGCTATCAGACTGCTATTTATGTGTCCAACCATGTATTTAGGTATCTTCTCTGGCAGCAAAGCTTAAAAAAGGCTTCAGACCTCGTTTTGGGTGACCAGATTAAATGGCGGATGGCACCAAATGATTTTTTTTAATGGAAAGAATGGAGGATCAAGAAAGACCTTTCCTGTGTTTATTCAGTTATTTACACACAGACATGTACATGACATAACCTCAGCAATACTGCAGCTGGAGTTACTTGACTAAGGATGGTGGTAAAAAGGCACAAGCCAGCTTTATAAACCCTTTCAAGCTCCCCACTCATGGGATTTTAAACACAAGCAACTAACATGTTGTCATTTAGAATCTGAAAGGATACTATGGTATAGATTATTTATTTAACCTGCATTATTTTGGGTTGTGCAAGCTATTCCTGTGTTCTATATATTTACATTACAAATTTGTTAAGAGATTGTTATTGGTGTTGACAACTCATATTCAAAAAATAGAAAAGCCAGAATTAAGATTGCTAGTGGGGAACACGGTGTGTGATTGGATAATTAAAGACTACATATGCCTTAGGAGACAAAATAATTTTGAACAAACAGTTGTAATTATGGAATTGCCTTAGTTTTCTGCTAAATAACTTCTGTGTTAAACCATATTTGCTTGGTTTTTAGTAGTTTTGTCAACAGTTCCTGAAAATGTACCATTCTGTCTTGAGGATGATTGACTGGGCCTAAAATGCCTATTTTAGTGTAAATGTGCTGTGCAGAACATGTAATTTAGTTCATATATATGACAGATACATCAGGTGCCTTTTGAAATCATGATGAAAAGATCTAATAAAAAATACCTTTATCAGTCAGATTCAGTTTTTGAATAAAGTTTGTCAGATTTTACTGAAACCTGTAGCAGAGAATTAAGAAAAGCATACCTTATTGCCTGTTGCAAGCTTACTGTCCCTCTCAGCTCATTCAAACTGTGCTCTATACTTCTGTCTTTAAACTTAGCTGTTGCCCCAACCATGGCTTCATTTAATTTTTTGGCAAGAGTGGTGGAGTTTTCTGAAACAAAGTACTTACTTGTTAGTAGTCACACTTCATCCACTAAAGGTATAATTCTGTTCTCTTCCCACAATATTTTAGAAATTATCTTTGCTTTCCATGTGCAATAACACTAAGTTACAGTTAAGTGCTCAGTTCTCATCACCAGATACTGGTTATATACTTTGAGTTTATGGTACTGATAGTGGTTGTTATTTGCTCTGTTTAAAGTAGCTCAAGTAAAACTGTATTGCATGAAAGGATTAATTCCCACCCTGCTCCATAGTAACATAAGCTTGGGGAGAGGAAAGGAGAAAAAGTTTTCAAAGAAGGAAGTGTGAAGTCTTAAAAATATGTTTCTAGACATCCTGAAATTTGATTTCTCTAGATATATCTTACAAAAATATTGAAAAGAGTACTACAGTCCTTTTATCTGTCACATTAGGCATAGCACTTTTGATTTATGGTGCTTAGGGATTTATTTGATTTTTAATGTTGCATTTATCCAAACCAGTGAACTCCAGATGGGTTTTAGTACACTCAATTTACATCTGCACACTTTAATTCCCATCCTGGTAATTAGCCATGGATAGTCAGGTCTAAGGTACTTAAATTGTTCTGAGTGCTACTCTATTCTAAATGTCTATGCATGTTCAAGTGTTTTATTAGTCAGTATCAAGGAAAACAGCACCAAACTTTGGCCCTAACTTGAGCAAAAACATACTGTTTGTGGTATTTGAAGCACCAAGTCATAGAATGATGGTTTCTGTACAAATATAATCAGTGTCCCACTGAGTGTGCAGTCCAAAAAGATAGAATAAGAAGAGCTGTAAGGATACAGAATGGTAGGATGGATTATTAGGGTCTTTTTTTGAGTGGGAGAATTAGTTATATTCTCAGAGGAGAGTACAAAAAAAGGAGTAAGATGAGTCTGGGGACAGAAGGGAATGAAGGGAAAGGGTTTGTTGGCAAACACTATGAAGGCTGAAATGGGGAGGGTGTTCCATCACTATTTGATGCAAACAACCCATCAGAAAAAAAACTTGGTGAAATTTATCACCAGAGAGAGTTAACTGAGTTTTTGCAAGAGTCTGTAAGTATGAAATTGAATCAGAAACTTAACCAAACTGAGTTCCTAAGGAAAAAAAGAGCTAATCTGCAAAATGAGCAGAGCAAACTTTCAGCCAAATTTCCTGTTTGAATGGAAACCTCTGAATAGGCCAGAACTTGGTCTACAATGAGATTATACGAGTTTATGTGTTGGTGCACAAGTAGAGATACTTCAGTACCTTGCAGATGTATATGTGCATATGTCACATCAGTTTAAAAGAGTGGTTTGTATCAGTAGCTCCTCCTGCAGACAAGAAAATTTTCCACTTGTGTATTCACTTTCAATTCAATTAAGCTAAAATAGTGTTTGTTCAGTTAGGTGACTTTTATAATCAATTTTGGTTGCAGGTCAGCCTATATTTCAGTCCCATCTTTTGCAGGGATCATAGCAAATCTACAGGCTCAATGAGAGGCTGCTTTTGCATTTTTGTTGCTCCTAAAATGCGATCACTGATACTTGGATTGGTTCTTCCAAATTTTTATTGATTAGGAACGTTACACAGTTGGAAGAATAAATTAAACTTATAACTAGAGCTCTCCTATAACCTCCTGAAAATGACAACTTTTATTTATCTGAAAAAAGAATGCTGAAATTGTCTTATAATAGATATTATGCAGAGACAGAAACATCTGGCTTCTAATGAAGTAACAAAAATTTGTCAGCATATGGTGCTGATTCATGTTCATGCCTCTGTAATTTTACTTGATTAAAATTACAGAGAATCGTATTAATCAACCTGCCCTTTCTGCAATCAATTATACCTGGGTAGAGTGTATGTAAAATGCTATTATTCAGATTTGACAATGTTTTATCCCCATTTTGCTACTGTTTAAAAAATTACACAAAGTACTGGACTATGTTAGGTCCCTGTGTGTTTAGGAGAAGAGGTCTCAGAGGGTCATTTCAGGGCAACCAACACTACCACGAAAAGGAAGCTTTTGTGCCTTCTCTGGTCTCTCCAGGCAGAAATAATATTTACACATCTTCATGCCAGTGTATTTTTTGGAGAAGTAGCAGATGTACATCCATATTCTATCTCCATCCACTACAAAATGATAAATATATTTTAGATTCAGAAAGGGGAAGCATGTACCTTCAACATGGTTTTTATTAAAAATTTAAAGATGGCACTGAAGGAGTTGCTGGGTGAAAAAGCGTAGTGCATGTCTCCTGTGTAAGCTATGTTGCAACTGCATCCAAATACCGCACAGCCTGCTTTTCAGCCGGCTCGTCCCTAGGAAATGGATGGGGCTTGTGGGGAAGAGGGGAAAGCAGTTTCTTTGAAGTGAGATGCTTTATTTTGGGTATATACTTAGCATAACCCTTTAAGTTGCTTGTGATGATCTGGGGTGTAGGGCAGCACTGGCAGAGTGCCAGAGACTGCTGGGCTATGCTGCATCTGCATAACGAGCACCCCAAGCTTTCATTAATGTTACAAAGAACAGTGGATATGAAGCTGCTGTACAGGGTCTGTCAGAGCTGGTACATGCCTTGGGGGAAGCAATGTGCAAAACAAACTTTGTATAAGGGTGTCACATTTGGGGTAAATCTTTCCAAGTTCTTCAAATGCACTATGAAAAGTGCATGTATTTATGGCATTAGCTACTTCAGTGCTAGAGCCTTCCTGTGTCAGAGGGAAGGGAGTGCAAAGAAGAGGTCAGGGTCTCCCCGTATGGGGGATTTTTTATATAAGCTTTTATGTCTGTGTAGGATTTTTGAAATAGAGGACACTAGGTATGGCTTTAGAGAAATGCTTGGCTGCAGGAGAATTGAAAAGCCTCCAAACTGGTCATTCAACAGCACAAAAATCTTTCTTTCCTAAAAGTGTGGATGCACAGATTTGCAAATATTGAGCAAACAACATAAAATGAGGAACTGTAGTACTTTGAATAAATGACTAGGGAGGTGTATACCAAAGGCTTTTGCCCTTGGTCCAGGACAAAAAAGTGCACAGTTGCTGTTTGCATCGGTCTTGCTCTTGGTGGCTCAATGGAAATTTGGGGTTTTGAATGGCACCAGCCTGTGTTTGCACATGAAGCATCAAAGGTCTCCATAACCCGCTGGATCTGCTGCTGTGCAGGGAGGAGCTGTGGCTGGCTGCTCTTGTGTGTGTCCCACAGCTCTCAACATAGGGAGTCTCTCTAGTCTCTCTAGACTCAAGGGATCCAATGTTTGAGGCAGATCAGACCTCTGAGGAATGCAATAGTGAGGAAAGAGAGTCTAAGTTTAAGAGAATATATTTTTACATAATAACATTTGTCTGTTTTTTCCATTTGCTACCCCTGAGCACTCATGTCATCCCCAGGCCACAGGAAGGCTGAGCTCTGCCATAGCCTTCTCTTTGGGCCTCTGACTTCATTTCTGTACTGCCTGCTTTCAGTCTCAGGCTGGTCATGTTTATACTGTATTTTGGCAGGAGCACAGTGAAGCTGGTAAGTTATGCCATCTGCCTCTGCGCCCCTCTATACCAAGCACTTGTTGGAAATACATCTATTCCAGGTCATTATGCATCACTCACAACCTATGACTTTCCAGGATGAGATATTAATAGAAAAGGCTTGCCTTTCTTAAGTCAATTAGCATGCAGCACCCTGAAATTCCTGCACAACTGTGTTGCTTCCTTCTTGCTGCTGGTGAGACACAGGAGCAGAGTGTGTGCAGACCCAAGAAAACAGGTTTAGATCTTCCTGTGCAAACTGTACCACGTTGGGTACCCTGGAGGATGGAGGGCCAAGTGGTTCTCCTGTCCCCCCATTCAACCCTTGACACCAAAATTGCTGCTGAGGTGGTGGGACTCCAAACATACAGCATATTACATATATCATGATGGTTATATTTGACTGTGGTCACAGTCATGTTCCTTCTGTCTTTCAGTGATTTTCAGGACTGGAGAAAAGAGATCAGCACCTCCTCATGTGACTTCACCATCCTCAGCATCTGGAGCAATCAGCAGTGGGTTGTCCTGCAAAGGTGAGTCTTGCCACTCTGGAAGGTCAGGGGAAACCTCAGATCCCAGGATTTTCAGTCTCCATGTCACAGTTCCACAGCAGGGACCAGGAAGCTCAGCGGTATGAAGCTGGGGAGACTTAGGTCAGGAATGAGATGTCATTCCTGTAGGCATGAGAACACCTGTGGTCAAGTGTAGCTACTTTAAGTGACACTGACAATGTGACTTAACCAATACAATCCATCACAGTGCCAGAGACCCCTTAATCTTCCTTGGGAATACAGTCTGATGCACTGACGCCTGTATTATTTTGTCTGGACTGCTGTCGTATGGGTTTGCAAACACAGTTGCAAAAGAAAAACGTTTACAGATAGGTATAGATAAGATTTAATGACAAGATTTTTCCTAGCTGCACCAGTGACTTAGTTTAGGAAACTGTCAGCTTATTCCCCAGCTGTTAGGGCTGACCTCTCCTAAATCAGATTCAGTGTACATGTCTCCTCTGTCCCTTTGTTAGCAGTGGCTCCCTTTAGGGCTGTTCAAGTTTGCCTGTTCTCTCTCATCTCTCCTTGTTAAAACTTCCTTCCTGTTCTTACTTGGATTTATATGTCTCTGGCCTAAATCTCCTTTCTTTCCCCACTTTTCAGAGCTGGATTTAAAAAGTGCAAGTGTCTGTAAGCAGCTTTGATTTCTCTCTTCCCTTCCTTACAATTCTCTCTAACTTCTTTCTGTGTCCGCTTCCACTTCCATGCATTTTTTGGTTAATACTTCTCTTGTATTTTTCATGTTTTATAACAGTAAAATAGGACAAAACACTGAGGTACGTAGAATTCATTGGCCTCAGCTATTCTGAACTATGATCTTTGTTTACAGACTAAAGAATCTCTATTACCTATACAAATATGTGGGCTCTGTCGTGGTTTAACCCCAGCCAGCAACTAAGCCCCACACAGCCACTCGCTCAATCTTCCTCAGTGGGATGGGGAAGAGAATCAGAAGGGTAAAAGTGAGAAAACTCATGAGCTCAGATAAAGACAGTTTAACACGTATAGCAAAAGCCACGCACGCGCAAGCAAAGCAAACCAAGGAATTCATTCACCACTTCCCATGGGCAGGCAGGTGTTCAGCCATCTCCAGGAAAGGAGGACTCCATCACATGTAATGGTTACTTGGGAAGACAAATGCCATCACTCCCAATGTCCCCTACTTTCTTTTTCTTCTGCCAGCTTTATATGCTGAGCCTGATGTCATATGGTATGGATTATCCCTTTGGTCAGTGGGGGTCAGCTGTTCCGGCTGTGTCCGCTCCCAACTTCTTGTGCCCCCCCCAGCCTCCTCGCTGGTGGGGTGAGAAGCAGAAAAAGCTTCAGCTCTGTGTAAGCACTGCTCAGCAGTAACTAAAACCTCCCTGTGTTGTCAACAACGTTTCCAGCACAAATCCAAAATATAGCCCCATAGCAGCTACTATGAAGAAAATTAAGTCTATCCCAGCCAAAACTAGCACAGGCTTAAAAGTGCTTTTTCCAGGTCCCTATTCCCTCTATCGCATTCTCCCAGTGCTAGGGAACTGGGTGGCACAAGCGCTTACCACCTTCTTTTTTTCCCTCACTGAGGAACAGCAGCTTTCCTGCTGGTCCTTGGTCATGGATCTCGCAGCAACAGTGAGGAGCTGTGGTATTGCACTGCAAACGTGTGAAATATAGGGCTGCCTGGGAGACAATAATGCTTTAAAATCCTGTTGTGCTTCTCCTTCTCAATTTGCAAGAAGTTGTGAAGTTTGCTGTGTGGATGAGTAAAAACTGTAGATTCCTATCAGAGGGTATAGGCAGTGTATAATTTTGAATAAGTAAGAGTCATATCTGTGTTGAGAGTACCCTCTATGTTCAGTGATATAGCTGGAGCTGAGGGCCTTATATATTCCTTTCCTTCCTTGCTGAGCGCCAGGGGCATCCTCAGTGCTCTCTGCAACACAGAAGTTACAACCCTTGTCACAAGGTGTTATTATTTAAAACCAGGTGCGCAACAGCACTGAGTAAATCGGCTCTGCCTTTACCTAAAAAGTCTCTTGCTATGAGAATTGATCGGTTTTCTCAGGCAGTGGTGGGTTTCCAACTACTGTCAAAGCTAGCAGTGCCCCCTGAGGGCTGGTAAGGTTTTCTGAGTACCGAGTTTTTTTGCTTGGAATAGCTGGTCCTGTAGTATATACATCCAGACTTCCCTCTGGCTATTTAAGGAGGAGATCAATAGTTGTAAAAATGCCTCAGCTTTTTTACTTCAAAATATACTTTTTAAAAACTTACCATTGGCTGGACTTTATGTCCTTGCTCCTGGGTACTTGCACTTCAATATTTATTTTATCCTTGCTTTGGAACAAAATAAGTACTACCAGTTCACATTGACAGAAAAACAGAACAAAAACTCAAACAAAAGAAACCCTATTTATTTTGCTTTTTGATAAGTTGATGGTCAAGTTCCTAAGCATCAGACCACCTGATATCACTATGAGCACTGAAATGAATGCCTGCCATTTGAACACAGAGGTAATGTGCTCTCCTTAATAATATCCAGTTACTGGAACCTCACAATATTGCCTATCAAAGCTCTCACAATGCAAAAAGAAAAGCAGAATATATTCTTAGTTATGAGTTAGGTAAACTAAAATAAAATCAATTTCAGTGCTTTAATGTATATAATTCATTTTCCTCTAAAGGCTTATCAAATGGCATTTACCCTGAATAAGTCTAGTAAGGCCTAGTGCTCGTCTGTGACATACTCTAGTAACTGAATTGCAGTAGGTGCTTGAGATCCTATTTTCAAGAGAAAAATGGCCTGACTGAAAGGATAATTACTATGCTAAATATTACTTCTCTTCTTGCTTTCTGCAAACAAAGCTGGGTAGCAAAGTGATTGGTGTATAAAATGTGTCTGCATATGAGAAGACAGAACTGAAGCATTGGTGATAGGTAAGCTTCATGTTCAGTATGTAGTGTGAAAAGACATTAAAATACTGCAAAACGAAATGCTCAGCTAAGATGCTGTCTTCCACTTTATGAAGAGCCATAGTACATTAGTCAGCTTTGCAGGGAATTACAAATGTGATTTAAAAGTTACGCTTCATCAGTACATAATAAGGTTTAAAAGTCAAAATAGAACTTTTTTCTCCTTCCCATTTTACTATGAACTCCCTACATTGGCAGTTTTCCTTCCCCAAAATTTCCAGTTGGCCTTTAAGATTAAACAATCTCCAACCTTTATATGTGGGCTAGGAGGAATCTGCTCTGAGGAGTTTAAAGGATTTCCAGCATTGTTATTGCTTTGTTATGGATCAGCTGAGATGGATGAAAACTATGTTGGAATTACATGTGAAGGTCCATTAAGGCTCAGCCTGAAGAGCAGTCAGTGATCACTGGTAAGTCAGGCATACACAGATGTGGATGGCTGGTTCATCTGCCCAGGCTCATCAAGCCTCACAATGACTGCAGATAGTTAGCAGGTTGTAGTAGGATATTTGGAGCACCTGTCGTAGCACAGGAGAAAGTGTATTCAATTGAACTGCCTGGGTGTGACATACAGCTAAGGTGGGCATCACTGCCAGATCAGGATCTCTGTCCTCAGAAAACAGAACAGGTCTGATCCCTGTAAATGGCGTTAACTTCAAGATTCTCCATAGTCATACAGGCATTCAGCAATCAAGCCTGATATGACACGTATTTTATTTATTGGAGCAATACATTAACATTTTTATCATTTATTGAAGCTCATTTGTAACTAAGCAAGTCTGCATAATAAAAACCTCCTGCAATATGTTGTTAACATGCAAAAACAAGCCTTTCAATATGTTATAGGTAACCTTTACCTACAGTGCTTTGTGCTGTTGAAAGAAACAGCTGGAACATGGATTAAATCATGCCAAAAAATGACCCACACATCTTGCAATTATTCACGAAGCATTTATGATACTGGAGAGAAAATGGTCACTGAATACTAGAGGTCTAGTTTTGCGTAAGTCTGTCCCACCAGCAGAAAGAGACTGTATGGATGCTCAGATTTTTCATGCTTACCTGTAACTTTCATGCCTTTATCTCTGCCACACTGCTTTAAATACTGCTGACCAGATTCTGGCTGCTTATGCTCAATAATGAGACAAGAGTGCAGGGGACGGTTGGATTCCTGATGCTTGTATTGTCCCGAAACACTTCCAAGCAGCAAGCATTTAGGTAAGAAGTAGAGGAGTCACATTTTAGCCTATTGATTCCAGGGTCAAAAGAGCCTTCTGCTGGTCTTTCTTCTGCCATGCTTCCAGTCCCTGCTACCAGGGAAGTGCTTTTTTGCATACTTTCTCCAGAGAGATGCAGTATAAGAACTACCCCTTCATGCAGCTGACCAGTAATCTGATTTCCATAGTTTTGTTGGGGTTGATGACTACGGATCTCTGGGAGTTGTTAAACAAAAAAATTTGGGTTACATTTACAAAAAAAAAAAAAAATCTACAAAACTTGCAACTCACTTGAGTTTGATAAGCAGCAATGACTCTACTCTGCCTTAAAGTGCTGCAGAATAAGTCATTTGTCTTTGATGGTACAGTTTCTGAGATGCTTCCTTCCTTCTTTGCCTAATGTTTCATTTGAGCAACATGCTTAATCAATGTTTGCTGATGTTTATGGTCTAATGCATACTGACAGCAGGTGCAGAAAAAGTAAATCCCCATCTGCATAAAAATCTTGCTGAAATTCAGAAGCATGCTGTTTCACTGTAATTTTCGTAGACAGGTGATTTTTCATGGTACCTCCAGAAGGTTCCTCCCAACTCCCTGCTGTTACCTCTGTTTTCCTACCTGCTGCTATCACAAGTTATGGCTTTGTTTGTAGCCTTACATGAGGTGCCTTTTTTAAGTATATCTATTTGTTTTGTTTGATGGACTCTCGTTTGGATTCAGTTCAGGTATGTGCTTTGGTTCCATGGTTTGCATCATGACTTTGAACGTTCTGGTAGACAAGTGGCTTCCTTTGAAATGCTCTTGCTGTTCACTGGGACAAGGGGATGTTATGGCTAAGGCTTTAAAGCAGGGGTGGAGATCCTGCATCCTGGGGACCAGACCTTCTGACTGTTTCATCTGGTTTCTGGCAAGATATGGGGAATGGTGGTAGCTTTTGGGGAGAACTCTTTTTATTTTTTTTCAGTGCTATTGTGTAGCAGTATATTAATGAGATATGGTTAGGCAAACTTCTCTATGCTACAAGAGCTTTTGTTCTAAAACTTGGATCAGTGGTTTGAAGATTAGGGACAAGCAAAAATTACAACAACTTGTTTCTAAAAATGGGGAAGTCTATGTAGTTGCTTATTTTACTGGGTTTTAAGGGTCAGCATTACTCTCCTGTCCCTTTTAATGTACCCTCAGGAGGTGGGATGGCTTCCTTGCTTTGCTTTGCCTTGCTCTTTGTCTGAGGAAACAGAAAATTACATGTTTTGTGTGAACTAATTTATGGTCACAAACTGCTTGAATATGTCTTAATCTTCCTCCTAAATTATTTTGAATAATTTGTGTTAGTGTTCTTAGATGTCAATGAAGATCTGAGCCACATTATACAAGTACATAATCTTCCCTCAAAATATTTAATGTAAAGGGAAAAGAAAAAGGAAAATAAAAGGCACAGTTTTATCCACTGTGAGGAAGCACTACTGGAATCAGGAAAAGAGAACTTGATTCCTAGCCAGGTACAAGACACTGGACCATGTTATCACCTAATAGTCTATTTCTTACAATTAAATAATCTGATACGCCTCAAGAAGGACCAGAAAAAGCAAAATATAAGGAGATATTAAAAAATGGCTTAACAGGAAAGCTAATAGGGTCATACTTGTAGATTTAGTAAACAAAGTAATGTGATATTGCACCAGATGAGTTATAGGGGAAAACATCTGCATAGAACAGGAAAGCTCCAAATTCCATGTTAAAAAAAACCAACCAAACAAACAAAATATACCCCACAAAACATTGGCACATTTCAAACTGAATAGAATATGAAAAAGAACAATTACTGGTTAGGGGATTTTTTTTGTTTGTTTGGCTGAAGGGCTGGGGTTTTTTTAATAATATAAATGTATAATTCCATATACAGTTTTGAAAATCTTGAGCTATTTTATCTGATTTTCAGGTAAAAAAGCTAGGAAAAATTAGATAAATTGAGCTACTGGTTCAAAGACATAAAATTAAAATCAGAAAATAATTAAACCAAGCCACGTGAGAATAATCTCAAAGCAAGCTGAAGCTAAGCGAATAGTAACTCAGGCTCAGCTGTGCCTATACAACAAAGGCAAATGCAATACAGCGGGGAAAAGCTGTGGGAAGAAATGCATTAGAACATTATCCATTACAGTTTGCCAGAGAAAAATGAGACCCTGTGCTGCTAGGTTTCTCAGAAAAGCTTTTGGGTGAAAATCAGCAACTAGCAAAAGCAAATGCCTTGCTATCATTACTCTGTAACTGTTTCAAAGACATTGGTAACTAGAAGACGTCCTCAAGAAATGTAGGATTGAATGCCAGTTTAACTGAGGCTTCCCGTGTAAATTAACAGTCTTTGTCAGGACTCCAGTTAAAGAAAAGAAATGGAAAGGTTATATTGCTAACCAAGCTGGAGAGAAGACATTGAATAGCAGGAATTCTTTAAATGTCAAAAAAGTTGTCTCAGACCACGCATAATATACTGGATGGTGATACATGGAAATTAAAGGAAATGTGAATATGGATTGTTTCCAGTCCTTCTGCACAAGCAGCCAGAAAATTGTCCCACTTAGCAAGAAAACAGAGGGCTGCAGATGGTGAAGACAACCGCTAAGCTGGTCAAAATTAAAATTAGATGTATCTAAAAAGTAAATACTACTAAAGATATTAGGAGAAACAGATTGACAGGACAAACCTACTGTCAATAATTGATCAGTCTGTTGATTGTACCTCAAAATGTGGAGGACTTTCTGACAGCGAAATAAACAAGACTACTTGTTACACTACAGACAGCTTTTGTAGTCTTAGCCAGGGAGCTGGAAGCCAGAATTTGTCTCAAAGACTACTAGTCTGAGAGTTCTACACAAGGTTTCATTTTTCTCATTTAACTTGCAAGGGAATGAAGTAATTTTTTAATGATGAAAATTTATTCTATTCTAAACATCAGGGTTATAAAATCTGACTAGTTATATGACACAGGTCAGAATTTCCTGACTCCAGTTGCCACTATTAAGGTACTTGTATGCATAAAACTCTGAAAAAAAAAAAAAAAAAAAATTAGAAATCGGAGGCATTCAGTATAGCTCCCTCCTTCAGTTTGTTTTTAATACAAGTAAATTTTAAGGGAAACAGTCTTGCACAACTGAAAACATTATCTACATCTGTTATATCTAAATGTCTAGCCTAAATATTTCATAAGTGGCATTTCTTTCAACATACCCTATTATTACCATTGTTAGTTTCTCCTTTTATCTTTACTGTCAATATTGTTGATGTTAAAAGTTTTCTGGGTCCCATTCTCATTACTCTACAATCATTAAATATTATGCTTCTGACATAATGGACTTTTCCACAGCAATCAACTGTGATGTCATAAAGCAAAAATGTTATGATTTTGAATGAAGTATAAATGATAGGAAAATGGAAATTCAGGTTCCCTAAATAACATAAGCTAAGAAGAATATTTAAAACATTTATTTATTTTTTTAGCTGTGATATTTTTGTTTTCCTAAGTAATTTCCATTAAATTAAATGCCAGTACTGGTGGCACATTATTCACACAGCCATTTTGGGAAAAAAGTGGCACAGCAGTGGGGAGCAAATATAAGGAAGAATTTCTCTTAAGCTGTTTGTAACTAAAAGCACAAAATGTGCCAGTACAGATGAAGAGCTGCTATTTTGTTCTTTGAGTCTTATCAAGCAAGAAGTCTGATGGAGTTACTGCTTTTGCTAGAAGACACCCACTGAAATTCTCAAAAGACCTGGCTTCAATACAGCGGTGTGTAAGAAACTCAATTTAGTGCAACTCTTGTAAGCTACAAGTTTTGAGATTTCATGCTTGCAAAGGCATCCATCTGAATGTGAACTGAAAAAGGGTGCCTTTCTCTGTTCAAAATATGACTTAATTTTAATAAGAAAAGAGGCTAACAGAAAATGGGCTTGTTGAGTTGATTTAAGAACATTTCCTTTTATTGTCAGTCAGTATTGATCTTTTACTCTAGCTATAAACTCTGCGTGTCTTGCATTTTATTTGTCTTACACATCTGCTCAGTTGACCTTTTGGCACCACCTATTAAAGGTGCTGAAATCTTATTCTGATGTGGTTTCTGAAGCTGGGTTAAAACCGGTTGGGTAGTTTAGCAGAATCAACATGGGTTACACTAAAGTCAATGGTCCTGAATGTTTGCTGATAGCCTGATACTTCTGCAATTGTTCCTTCCTGTCTTCATTTCCTGATGAATCAGCAGCTGAAGTAATTTGAATGCACACAGTAAACAGTTTAGTAAAAATAAAATAGAATACATATTATTTAATTATTATAAATTATTACAAATCAGGCCTCTGTCTGTCATATAGCTGTACATGTCACATTCTGTCACCTTCCCAGGAAACATTGTCAGAGTGAATTAACAGGATATGGTTAATTTTGCTGCTTGCATTTAATTGCTTCCTAGAATAAGCAATCAAAATGAGGAGTTGGAACCAACTTTACAAAGCTGCTGCTTCATTAGTGGGTACCACTGGTTTGTTTGTGTGCATGAAGCAGTGAGGAGGAAGGAGGGAGTAGAGCCAGTTGTGCATTTGGGAATTCATCCTTTTGATATTCTGAGTCTGATACTAAAAATGCCAGAAGCTGAGAAGTGGTAGGAAGTAGAACTTTTCAGGAGGAACTGCATCTGACTTTGGCCATTTCTTTTTGACCCCCAGATATTTCTAACATGTATCTCTAGTTACCACTGCTCTGTAACTGGTAACTTACTCAAGGCTTGTTTAGGGGTTCCTCACCTGTGTAGAGATAATGACTGCATTTGGTCCAACCTGTTTGAGTTGTATATATTATGTTTGTACATGAAAGACGTGCATGACTTATTCTGGTTGTGGCATATAAATTCAGTTCACCTTATACCTGAAATTTAAGTGTAAATAATTTAATAAAACCCTGCCTACAGCAGGATCTTGCTGAAAAGTAGGTGCTGCTTGTGACCTGAATAAGGCAACCAACACACATTTTCTTCCTCTTGGCTACAAACCTCATAACTGAACATATAATATGCTTAGGTTTCCTCAGTCCAGAAAAACCCAGAATTTCCTAGCTCAAGATTCTGGCATCAATTCTTTCCTAGTCCACGGTTATTTAACTGTTACCAGAAAACTACTGATATCAGATAACAGTGATCTATTATCAATTATACATAATGTGGGAGTATCCACAGGTCATCTTATCCCTTTTGTGTTAAACATGATATACAAACATAGCATATCAACTGCATTTTAAATGCAAGGCTGAGGCTTTACATAAATCTAATCTCATTCTGTTTCTATAGGGCTGTAAATACTGTTGAGGTGACTTTAAGAGAAGGCCATGGAGAAAATTTAAACCCTGACTATCCCTTAGCATGCACCAGAGCAGTAATGGACTTGCAAGTGTCGTCAAGGATCCCACCTGCCCTTGCCCACATGGCTCCCGAACTTTCCTGCCGTAACAGTAGACTGGATTTGTTGATGGCCTGATCTCAAGTGCCTTTATAGTGTATGGATGCTGGTAGCTAAGCCAGGGGCACCTTACAGCAGCAATAGGTGCATGTGTGTGTGCATGTATACATGTATAGAGCCAAGCGGGCAAGGTGCCAGATTTTAGCCTGTTTCTTCGTCAAGATACTGTATAAATATAACATGATCTCGTGAGCTTTCAGTCCAACCTTTTGATGAGAGACATCAGACAGACCAGGCAGGCGGTGCCGAGATGATTTCTGAGTGTGCAAGAGGGGGGCACGTGTTCTTTTTTTGGTATATTGAAAATATGACAGAGATGGATTTTAATGTCTGTGTTAGACAAAATGGTGATCTCAGTTTAGTTCCTTGTGGCCAAAGCTATCAGTCAGAACCAGCACTTTTGTTTGTAATTCCAGAAGTGACATGGACACCTAAAAGGAAATGACACTTTGGGGATTAGAGTTAAATAAGATTCATTCATCAGCCTGCACTTATGCTGTATGTCCTGTGGATAGTGGTTATGTACTTTTTTGGATAGAGTCAATCTAATGCAGTTGGCAAATATTAATTCAGTGTTTGAACAATGTTGTCAAAGAATAAGGATCGCATATTTACCCTGGGCTAGTGCCAAAGATGTCGAAATTTCAAAGGTAGATGTTACAGTGCCCTGCACCTTTGTCTTACTAAACCCTCTGCTATACCACACTAGTTTAAAAAGGAGAGGATGAAAAGCTACTGGCCAGTCTGGTGGTGAAAGATAAATACACAGCTGAAATACTGTACACTGAAGTGCAATCTGTGTTACACCAATTGCACTAATATGTGCTTTGCTGATCTAGATGTGTTGCTTTCTCATACAATGCCTAGTAAAGTAAGGCACTTCCCTTAAACACCTCCTAGGTGCAAAGGAAATTCAGTAAAGGTAGCCACCCAGTAACTAGCTGACAACCAGGCATGTTTCCACCCTGTCTCTTCTCCAGATGTTGAGGTAGTAAGCAGGAAACTGTTAACCATTTGAGATCTACACCCCAAAGCCACCCTCAAGAAGGGGCCAGAGAAGTAGGGCTCACTTTCCTCTTTCTAACCTGTTTTTTCTGGAAGTATATCTGTTTCTGTCTCTCCGGAGAAGCCTTTTCTCCTGAAAGTCTGCCTCTATAAGATAAAGCTAATGTCTAGGGCAATTTCCATGGAAGGATGAAATTTGTATGCTCACTGTTGATCGGTGTCTAAATTATGCCTAAAGAAAGTTTAAAGCAAAATGGCCACTGGAGTGGCCAAAAGCTGCGTCTTCCTCATCTCAGTAGGGTGGTCTAAATACCTGGCTGTGGAGCTCGGCTGCTTCTTTCTCTTCCTGACTCTCGTTGTGCGTCTTGAACTTCTTGTTGCTTAACAGCACAGCTTCAGCCATGGAGGTGAGTGAGGTGTGCCCACTGGCAGCAAGCAGAAGGAGATATTGTCGGGACACATACATTTTTCTCCTATCTGATTGAGGTGGTAATCTTGCTTTCTTGATTCCTGGATGAATGCTTTAGACTTCCAGCTGTTTTATCAAAGAATCACGGGAGAGGAGGAGTACTGCTGCTGCCTTTGGAAAGAAAGCTGCAATAGCCGTATTCTATGGGAGCCTGAGCCTACCTGCTCATTAAATAAGCTGAGAAAACATCTACCAAAATCAGCTCTCCAGGAGACATAAGCTAGTTTTTAAATTCCAGTCAAGTTCATTTGAGAGAGGTGGAGGAACCAGGACTTGTGTAGAAACACTACCTCCAAAAGCAAGATGCTTTGTTCACCTCAGCTCTTTACCCACTGCCCTACTCAGCTTGGCGCCAAGCCCCTATTCTGTAACACATGCTTAAAACTTGCTGTGCAAAAGCTGCTTGACACTTACTCAAGCAGCAAATTCATAAAAACCTGCAATTCATTGTCAATAGTTGCTGCGTGCCACTTTGTCTTGCAGAAAACTAAGATTGTTCTTGCATGCTATGGGATACGGATAATTTGTAAGCTTGAACTGTAGCTACTACCTGCTGCAGGTATAATTCAGCCTGCCCTGTATAAAGCAAGAAAGTTGAATAATTATTGATCACACTTTATTTAAGAATTCAAATAGGCAATGTAGGAACTATATATCACAGTGTTTCATTTCTACTAAAAACTGTATACTGAACCAGCATTTCTAGGGCTGTGTGATTCAATAGGCAAACCTAAGTGCATATTTCAAGACAAACACCATCTCAATCCTTCTGGTACAACTTCTGATTATAGAATTATACACGTATTATAGATGTGCATCTGGTGGGTGATACTTAATTTTCCACAGTGGAGATGTTATTTTGCCTAGCTGGGCTTTGACTTCAGAAGAAATGAAGCACTGCATGGAGAGGTAATGCACGTGGAAAAGACAGGGCCACCTACATCTCTCCATCTCAGGCAGTTAGACTAGGAAAGTGCTTACGCACCTCTGCAGCTCTACATAGAATCACATGGAGTAGAATTCAGCACTTTTTAGTGATGGCATTGAATCAGCTTGCTCCAGTTATGCTTTGGTCTAAGTGCCAGATCATGAAAGAAGCCAAAAAGTTTCATGTTTGTCATGGCTGTTTGGAGTTAACTACAATTAGTTATGCCCCAAAAGTCAGTAAGTATTCTAGTGATTGTGGTTTCTGGAAAATGGTTTCTGTAAATTCTTTGCATTCTTCTTTTTGAAGAGATTGAATAACTTAGAATTTTTACTGTTGTTTCGTATTTTTGACAGTTTAAACACTCTTTATGGAAGAAGAGTTTACTTCCCTGCAGTAGGTACAGCAAATACCATGTTTCTGCTGAGCCTGCTGTGAATCGAATTGAACTCTGTGCACTACATAGTCTGAACTAGTAACCTTCACTGCTTAATCTTTATACGTTCCTTTAATTCTTTCTGGCACAGAGGTTATGAAAATGCAGGACTACAAGTATTTTGCTCCTTTGCATGATGACAAATGTAAACACCTAGTACAGGCCGTAAACAAAACGGATGGATATTAATCTTCTGTCTAGAGAAGCATGTGGGTTTATTGTAACAAATTTTGAAATACATTGTGGAAAAGAGCCACTCTGCCCTCTTTCAGTTATCATGCTTTCTCACTAGCACTGTCAAAACACACAAATTACTTATTACAGCTAAAAATTACTTTCATAAATATAAAGTGAGCTAGAAGTACATGCACACTACAATGACCTGATCTAATAGCTCAAAACTTTTTAATATTTCACTTGTCTCAGCTCTTGTCTGCCTTTTAAGCTTCTGGTAGCTGTATTGCATTGTACAGGATGCCACATCATAGTTCAATAAGAGCACCATTTATGCCAGTAAAGCTGGTGAAATGAATTACAGTAAGAGAAATAAATTTTAAAAAGCCATGAAACTATGTTAAAATATCTACTTTTTTTCAGCTTGAAACAAAGGATTTCAGCCAAGGGTTTATCTGGAAAGCAGCCTACTCCTCTGTCTTTCTACACAGTCTCTTTTAAGCACAGCACTTATTTCTAAATGGTTTAAAACCCAAGTAGCAGAAAAAGCCCTCAGATTCTTCCTGCAGACCCAGATGTAAAGATAAAAAAATAAAATCTTACCACTGTACTAAGCACTGGGTTGGCCAGAAAGCCTCTCTCTTAGCAAATCAGTCATGTTCATACATCAGAAAAATCTGCAAAGTCGAAGTGTTTGTCAAAACATTTTTATTGGTTACATCTGCTCATGTTGAAGAAAAATAACATAAAATTCTATAAACATCAGTAGAAAAAGGGTCCATTTCTAAAATAACAGCATTGAGCAGAATGTCTGATTTGTGTTTGGATGTAAATAAGTTTGACTCAGAAGCCCTTGCCTGGAAAACTGTTATTACTGAAAGAAAGACAATAGAAACTGGCAAGATCTGGGTGATAATTCTGGGTTTCTATGGATGCAACTGTAGGACATACTTGGAAGAGATACACAATTTAGTGCTGTATGTTTCTCAAAATATGAATGACAACTTGCTGAAAGTAGTAAAATTTTATTTTTTTCTTCTTCTGTGCTTGCTACATGCAAAGAAGAGGAAAGGTGCTGCCACTGGTTAGAAATACTGGTTTGCAAAGATATGGTTTTGGATCTGCATGCCCTAGAGAAATTCTACTTGTTAAAAAACCAAACATTGCTGAAAAAAAGGTAAACTTCTTTCTCTGGATTCACTGTTGTTCATTTTAGCTAGGTTGGATGTGCAACTGCTTTTCACTTGAGGAGGAGTTTGCCATAAATACCAAGTGGCAAGGTTCCTATGGTAAGATTGCACTTTAAAACTGAGATGTTGCTATGCAATTTTCTGTATGAAATAACAACTGTGAGCCTTCACTCTTTGTTTTCTCTTAGTCATTAGTAGTGTTAAAGTTAGTAGTGTTAAAAATACCGCTTTGATACCACTGCAACTCCCAGTCTCTACTGAGGGTTGCTTGGAGGGTTAGGCTGTGATTTAAAGTGTTATGTACTGCCTATTACCACTTGATCTGCCTCTAGGGTGCCTTGAGGTTGTGATGTGATAGCAGGAATCACTTGTGTTCTTGCAAGGCATCCTGCTGAAATAAGAAGCTAAATGGCTTAAGCTTGATTCTGTGATGTTTGGCTTTTATACCTCGGTTTTGGTTCTCAGCCCTTCCATGACACTAGCAAACACAGGTATCAAGATATCTCGTTTTTCTTTTCCAGGACAAACCTAAAGTTAACTCTGTGGCTCACTATAATTTTGCCTGAGTTTGATTAACCACAACGAATGGTAGATTAAAAATAGATATTGCCAGGAAGTAAATGCCTTGACACCTACTTGAACAGATAGAAAAAAGTTGATACTTGAGACACCTGAGTCTTTGAAAGTAAGAGGGCTCATAGCCATGTTGCTTCCCAATGGGCTACAGATAGTCTAGATGGAGTGGTGACCTGGTGGCCAGAAAAAAAGAACAACAAGAAGAAAATTGTCAATATATGTGGGAACTTCAGAAGATTCTTCTTATTTCCCTTTTTCTTTTCCCCTTCTTCCTTATTCTGTCTCTTCCTTTTCTTGACTCCTGTGCTATATCCACAGTTACTCTCTTGGTACAAATGCAAAACTGGATGATTTCTAAGCATAATGTATTGAAATTCCTTATACGAATACATATGTGTATTTAACATTTCTGACACCCATTTGACTTCCTACCACAGAAACAATGCCAAAATAGACTCTCTTAAACATGAGTAAGGCAGATTATGAGAGATCCAGTCTGAAATGTGGCCTGGCTACAGGCAATCTATCTATACAAATTTGTACCAAAGTGGCCTGACGAGATCTAGCTTCCACAGATACAACATAGCACTTAACCTCCAAGTCTCTTTCCAGTTCATGAGGAGAGGCACATCTAATCCTTGAACTCTTTTTCTAGGATATCAGAAATGACTGGCTTTCTCACTCCCTGCTTTACAACACTGAGATGTGCACAGAACCCAGCAAGAAATAAAGAGAAAGTTTGCAAGCTTTATGCAGGTTTATGACATATATGCATACATTAATGCCATTGTACATATTATATGCAACATACTTACAATTCTAGTTTTTATGTTTTTCTCAAAGAACTTAATATTGCATGAATGCTGAACTGTCCGCTCTTTTCAGTGACCACGCTAGCATCTCTTCTATCTGTCTAACATATTGCATGGAAATAGAGCCTGTACCCATGGCAGTCCTTAGGTGTAATTGTGATATTAAGGCTACTGTGGGAGCTGATAGCAGTTCCCAGGTCCAGGTATGTGCCCTGGCTCTGTCCCAGCTGTATGTTTGGGTGAGATCACTGTGTACACCCTTGTTTCTTCACGCCCCAGAAACCTGTCATGGTTTCTGCTGGAAGGAATCCTGAGCACTTGGTCCTAAAAGAAGCTGGAGTGCAGTCATCCAAGTTCACAGACTGGATAGTTGGAGAACTGAGACCCTGAACCTAACACTCAGCTCAGATGTAGCTATTTAGAAATGCAGAGAATGAACCCTGTTCTTCTCCGAGGCCCTTGAGACCTGACAGCCAGCCAAAGAAAGGCGTGCTTGTTTCCAGATGGTTGACTGCCTTCCAGTCCTCTCCTGGACTCAGGTGCTTTAACCTTTCATTTTTAATTTTGTTTCTTTTTTAAAAACCCCTTAGTCAACTTAGGTTCTGTGGCAGAGTAAGCCATAATTTGTTCAAGATTTGTGTTTTCAAGTCATACTAGTTATTAATGTGATACAGCATTGCATACTTAAAAATTACTGGTCTAATATACAAAGTTTTCAGTATTCAGAACTGAATATTGTCCCAAAATATATGTTAATATTTAAATGTACATATTCTCCATAAAACATGAAGAAAGACAAACTTTAACTTTTCTCTTTAACTTACAAGCTTAGCGCACATTCAGATCTCTTGGTCATATTTACGGGTTTTAAATATCACACTGGCTTATTTACATAGCCAAAATAGTTTGGCAAATCAAAATGAAAAAATTATGTCAAGTGAGACAAATGGTAATTAGGTATATTTTAGCATATTTACCCAACTACAGATCCAAATACATACCGTGACTCTTAAAAGAACTTTTGTCACCTGAAAAATTATTGTTCCACTAGTTAGCAATTATTTTGTATATAAAAACACTGATTATGTATTGAGTGTTTTGGTTTGGTTTGGTTTTGGTTTTGTTTTTTTTTTTTTACAGACATGCATAAGTATTTCCATGAACTTTCAGTAGTTTATGTTACTATAAACGGCAATGTCTGTCACAGCAGGCATACCTATGTATGTATCTCACTTCCTCACGCTTGCACGGAGACTTGTCACAGGGGACGGAGGTGCAGTATCACAGCTGGCCAGCCCGAGTTCCTGCCGGTATCTTCCCACAGTACCAGCCTCCCACAAGCAGTCAGTGAAGGGCAGACACTCTCCACTTCTACCAACCCTCTGGTGCCCAACAAACTTTCTGATGTCAGTTTTCTAAATGTTAGAAAAGCTAAAGGATTACTTTACTCTACTTGTCTTACTTTAAATTTGAATTAATTTAATGAATTATGCTTTAGTTATACAACACTATAGCATGTTTGCATTAACTGTGCTACATAAAATATAATGGTGGGTTAATAGCAGGATAATTTCCCTATGGAAAATAATTATGGCTTTGACCCTCCTGGAGCCAGAATAAAATGCTGCAGGGATAAGAGAACTTATTATTGTTAACTCCCTAAATCCTACCATAACAGCTGAACCGAAAAATAGCTTATGGGCTTTGAGTAAATTTTTCATTCAAGAAATTATCATGACACAGAGTTGAGAGATATGTACATATTATCCTTTCCAAGACTTCTTTAGCTTTTATGTCATTGACAATATTTTTTTTTTTTTTTGACTGGATCAAGCATTTAATCTTTTGATTTGTCTGGAATCTCATTTTAGAAGTCATTACTAAATCCATCAGGACCTAAAGCTGTGTTAGAGTGATTTAATATCCCTATAAATTTCCCCTATATTTGCCAGCAGTTCTAATTATCACATTAAATGCACTGCAATGACAGAAAAAATGTAGCACATCAAACTGATTATAAATGGTTTTGAAAAGTTAAAAACATTCTTTTTGAAAGAAGAAAGTGTGGCTGTTGAAAGAGCTTTTTAAACTGCTATTTAAGAAGTCATCGAACCCTTTTTTGCTCAATTGTTCATTGCATTATTGGAAATAATTGCTTATTTTCATTTTAAAGGGATGGTTAAGACATCATCTTAGTATCTCATGAGTTTACTTCAGAATTTTTTGTGCTGTATACCTACAACATTAAAAGGACTTTAAAATCACTAAATAAGCCAACTAATTTTTAATAGGTCAGAATCAAGGTTTCCTGGGTAATTGTACAAAATCAGATGCATTATTATAGTATTAAAAAACAGACATGTGTTATAGCGTACATGTCAAGTGCTTGTTGAGGGAGTATCTTTTTCATATTTCTTTATATTCCCTTGCCTCATGGGTGACCTCAGGCCTGACATACCTTATAAACCCCAGCCCTTATGATGAACATAGAATTATTAATTTTGCCTGGTGTTTTCTGTGACACTGATTGCTGCAATACAGGAGTGTTTTGTAAATGAATTATTTTCTTATTGCAACAGTTCTGTGAGTGAAATAGATTTTATCTTTATTCAGGATGAACAGGAGTTTCAACTACTAGAGACACACTGATTGGGTGAGATTGGGTGAAGATGCAACAGGCCAATTTTTCAAAGTAAGTGCTCCATAAAGCCTACTTAAAAATTTCCAGTGGATTTTTCCAATTCAATTTCTTTTTAACAGTTTTGATTGAAATGAAACTTTGTCTTTGAGAAAGAAATAAAAAAGAAAAAGAAAGAATATCTTACTTTTCTCCAGGATATTCTGATTCAATTTCTAATTTTGCAATTATTTTGTTTCCAGGTATCTTTATAAAGTTGTATTTGAATGGTTTTGAAATACCTTCATGTAGTAAAGCATAGTAATAAAGCAAAGTATAGATTTTTGTTGTTTAAGTAACACAAAGCGGTACAGGAACAGAAAGAAAAATGTATTTGTATTTTAATAGCTGCACGGGAATTTCTGTCCTTTTCCCCTAGTACGACTGCCACTGTTGCCCGGCCCTAAGAGTTTCGACGAGCCCCTCAATGCCTGCCTGCCTTCTCTCCAGTGTGCTGTTTCGTTGCCCCCTTACCACTCAGGACACACTTTCCAGCTTCTGTCGCAACTCGGAGAAGAGGCACCTGCACGGTTGTCTCATCCCACACCTCAGCCCGGTTAATTCCCAGATTACCGTCTCATGGTGCATTGAATTGGGCTGAGTCTTTTTGAAAAGGCTGGATGTTGAACACATCCTTAAAGATCACCGTACAGCATATGCACAGTGACAGAGGCAAGCTAAGGTTACCAGGGAAAGCTCAACTCAGATATATCCTAAATTCGGGGTGCCACGCTGCTGTCGCCCACAGGTTGCGTTACGGAAAACCAACCCAGCCGGCCCACCCCAAGCCCCCGCTTTCTCCCTTCTCCATCTCCACCTCCATGGCTTCTTGTAGAGCTAGCGTGCCGGTCGCCGCGCTCCACAATGCCGTCTTTGCTGACTTGAATTCGTACGGTTACTAAAACCAGCAGGGTGCGGGGTGCGGGTGGTGGGGGGCTGGCGGCGGGCGGCTGTGGGGCTGGCCCCTGTGAGGAGGACAGGCTGGGGTTGCCCTGTGCCGGACACAGCCGGTTCCAAGCGGCTTCACAACGGACACACGGCCAGACGCTGCTGACCACATCGGCCACGCTGCTGTGCCTCTAGGAGAAGGTACGTAAGAAAGGGCAGAAACACCTTACGGGCAGACGGGGAGGGAAGAAAGGGAGTGAGAAACAGCAGAGGGGACACTGAGGTCAGAGGAGGAGGAAAGGTGTTTTAACATCTACTTCTTTCCTCTCTTTTTGTTTCCCAGTTCCCGAATCAGTAATTAACTATTTATGTTAATTGGCAATAAATTCAGTCAAATTACCCAAAGTCAGGTCTCTTTTGCCCACGACAGCAACTGGCAAGCGACCTTGCTGCCTGCACCTCGACCCATGAGCTTTCTCGCTCTGGTTCTTGCTGCTCTCACCCCTGTCCCGCCGTGGGGAGGGGGTGGCTGCCAGCCGGGGCCAACCCACCACAGGCACCAGCCTGTTTGTTACCTCTCACGCGAATGAACCACCAGCATGGAACAAATGCACTCCTTACGCAAAGGATTCGCTACAGCTGTTCGGTCTCAACCCAGTTGTAAGGTTTCACCCCAGCTGTTTGACAAGAAGCATGAACAGAGGTTGTGAGACTTTGGGATCGCCCGCAGGTGCCAGTGCAGGTTATGCCCAAGGGGGTCTCGACTCTCTTGTCCCTGTCTCCTATGGTCTGTAGCATTTTTTGGCCCCGTTCTTTTTCTTCTTCCCTGAGATCCTGCTCTTCCTTCTTTCCAACAGTTTCGGCACATATTCATTGCACCTGCCGTGCTTCCACATGCTTGCTCTGACCCACCTTCTGCTCTTCTCCTTCCTGTCTCTGGTGCCTAATCCCCATTCTTCCTGTGCTCCTGATCGTTTCACTTCCCTCCATTCTGGATCTTCATGCCTTTTGCTACATGGATTTAGTAGGAAAGCTATGAAAGCACAGGGAAGACAACCCACAACAATTTTCAGCATTTTGAAAAGTGGTGTCATGAAAAGCCCCTTTCAGGCTTTATGACTCTCTCTTATAAATGGGTGAATATCAGGCTCATTTCAGACAAAATACACTGTTATACACTAGGATGTTTCTACTGGTCCTATACAAACTAAGATAGGTCCATCATCAAATTAGGCTAGATTCTCATAAGGATGGTAAAATCACAACCCTGACAGCAAGGTGATCCTCCCACCAAATTTTGGTTCTGGTTCTAAAACATAAAAGCACAGGACCTTTGTTTTGAATAGCTGTGAGAATTTTATAGTGATTAGACAGTGTATTTCCTCTAATGTATTCTTGGAAATGGCTGAATAGTTTTGGTTGAAAATTCCACAAATGGAAAAAAAAAAAAAAGATAAAATAAAATGGCCACATCAATAATGTCATGGTTTAACCCCAGCCAGCAACTAAGCACCACGCAGCCGCTCACTCACTCCCCCCCACCCAGTGGGATGGGGGAGAAAATCGGGAAAAGAAGTAAAACTCGTGGGTTGAGATAAGAATGGTTTAATAGAACAGAAAAGAAGAAACTAATGATGATGATAACACGAATAAAATGACAAGAGTAGTAATAAAAGGATTGGAATGTACAAATGATGTGCAGGGCAATTGCTCACCACCCGCCGATCGACACCCAGCCAGTCCCCGAGCGGCGATTCCCTGCCCCCCCTTCCCAGTTCCTATACTAGATGTGACATCCCATGGTATGGAATACCCCGTTGGCCAGTTTGGGTCAGGTGCCCTGGCTGTGTCCTGTGCCAACTTCTTGTGCCCCTCCAGCTTTCTCGCTGGCTGGGCATGAGAAGCTGAAAAACCCTTGACTTTAGTCTAAACACTACTTAGCAACAGCTGAAAACATCAGTGTTATCAACATTCTTCGCATACTGAACTCAAAACACAGCACTGTACCAGCTACTAGGAAGACAGTTAACTCTATCCCAGCTGAAACTAGCACAAATAACAACAGAGAAAACGTGGTTGATCACAACCTCAACTAAATTCTCATCATAGAAAACTTCATCTTGAATGAGCGCAATCTTGCATAATTATAAGCAGCCCAAGACAGACTCTTGTGATACTGAAAGCGTTGCACGACACCACTACCACATTTCAGTCTGGTATGAAAAGTGGATCATTCTTTCAATACATGTCCCTAATTTTGATACACTTCTTAAATTGTTTGTGTTGGCAAAGCTTCGGCTGGGACAGTGATTCATACAGGCAGTTTTTCTATTACTGTGTATGATTATATTTTTCAATCTGAATATTTTTACCGTATCTCTGAGGTCTAGGAAACACTGCATCCCCTATCATACTCATTAGTTACAACAGAGAAAAGCTATCACTGGAGAAGCATAATCTCTCTATGCTTAATAAATTAAGACAAGTTTGCTTAAGCATTTCAAGTTTATTACATTGTTGCCATAAACAGGCTAGAAAGATGAAATGTCACATATGCAAAGATAATTTGGAGCACAAACCCCAATATTTAGAGAGAGTTGCTTGGGAGAGAGAGAATAATTTATTGAGAAGGCGCAAATTTGCTCTGTGCTGTGGATATCAAAACTGCTGAATTATTAAATCAACTGTAGAAAATTGCATTTATACAGAAAACTTTTGCATTACTTCAAAATACTTTATTATTATCAAAACATGTTATTATTATCATCATCATCATCATTTTGAAGCTCTTACTAGTTTTTGCCTGGGAGAAAAACTTGTTTCCTTAATACATTTGACATTTTGGGTGGGTTTCCAGAATCTAGAATGATCTCCTTGGCTAGGAAGCCATCTGGCACTTGCCCTTAGTCTTTTCCACAACTCATATTGGCCAGCTGAGCAACAATGTCTATTATTTTCACAGCTAGCTGCCTCAGATTAACTCCCTACATAAAATTAACCTGATTTCAGATTTGTAAGCGGTCTTTAAGGATCCTTTGTACATGTTTAAGAATCTGACTTCAGGCATTTACTTTTTTAAGTGTTGACCACTATTTCCAATCTGGAACATAAAAATGAAACGTTTGAATTTTAAACATGCAATGTTTGGATAAGTTGAGGGTTTCCTACATCCATATTAAGTGGAGTTTTTCCTTTAAACTGGCAGTTATTGGTATAAATAGCACCGAAATTTTGGCAGTATGTAAATCTAAGAATATGGATTTGTCAACTTCAGCTCCCAAAACACTACTGTAAAATACTTATTTTTAGACCTAACTGTCCTAGTATGAAATTGCCCATCAGACAAATACAACATAGAATAAAAGTTGAAAATTTTATGCTTTAGGTAATATTTTCAGCGAAGTATACCAATGGTCACAGAATAGTACTATTGATGTAATTAGTCTATCAGGCCACAGATGAAACAAAGACCAAATTTTGATGTAGAATCCACTGAATTTGTACTTACCCCTTATATCATGCCATGCATAAAGCCTGGGCAAAGATATCTAAGATCTGGAGGCCAAGCATCCCTCTTGACAGGAACAAGCTTCCAGTGGAGATAAAGTAAACGGAGAATTCAGTCACCTTTAAGAAACCTTCTCTCACATAAGTGCTTGTGTCATAGAAAGGATGATGGTTACAACAATGAATTTCCTCCCTATTCAGTCTCCACCTGCAAATAAAGAAGTCAGTTTTGATTTATGGTAGGACACAAATATAGTCAATGAAAAATGAGAACAATAGAATAAAGAAAACTAAGTCCTTAAGTCATATGATTTTACTTCGAAAATGGGAAGTAGGCCACAAAAGATGTCATTTTTACTTTACACATAAGGTATATACACTCAAAATTGAATGCATCTCCTTAAGTATGTAACGTCTTCCTAGCTTTAGAGTCATGACATTTTGAATTTGGGAGACTACCCTACTTACTAATGGGAGAGAGAGCAGAACAGAGTGAAACTCAGAATATTAATCCTACTTACATGTACAACAGAGACTTAGCTTTTACTCTTTATGTGAGCAAGAATGTCTGCACAAACAAAACTACAGCGTGTACATACTGTGGCACCATTTTAGGGCTCCCACACAATAGTTGATTTCTCAGAGAAAATCACAGCTTTTCCTCAAACACTGTTCCTGCTCTATTTAGGAACTGTGAGGCCCGGGATAAGGGCAGGCAGAGCTTACAGAAACCTCGTGGGCTGCCTCAAACCTGTTTCTGCCTCAGTTGTTGCCATGGTGCTTTGTAGAGTTTGACAATTCAGGGTAATCGCTGGATTTCATATTCGCTTCCCATTTTCATGTTGTTTTTCAAAGAGGCTCTGGCTAACATTTGCTGGGGAGGATTTCTCTCCACAAACTTTGCAGCCCATACTAACACTGTCAACTAGGGCCTTAACATTTAAGGAAAGGATGCTGCGTAGACAACTGAGGGCATCTAAGCTTGTCGAGGTAAGTCCACTGCCCCATGGAGCCTGGAAAATCCAGCATCTGTCAGGGTGCAGGTGTAAATTAGGTTTACTTTCTCTCTGTTGAGCTGAAGGTTAAAACATGGTTTGGGAATGCTAAAAATAGTGACCAGAATACACCACAGGATGCAGCCACGCAGGTCTAGATTATATTTGGCGGTCCATAGCTGACCATGCCTCTCAGCTAGACCATGAGGCTGGCTACATAACCACAGTGCGGGAAGGGTCTCAGAGCTCCTCTCATCTCCCCACTCTATCTGCAGCCGGAGCTTTGGTTATCTCCAATTTCCATCTTGAGTCTGGACCATGTCTTCCTCATGAACTGTAAGAGTCCATGACTGGGCACTGGGATACTGCATCGTAAAATGAAAAGTTATCATCTCCTTCTTCTCCTGTTACAGCACTGTGAAGGAACAGTGATAACCTTTGTTAAAATGTGTTGTGAGAAGCAACAGTTTCTCTGCAATTAATGAGAGTCGTAACACTGACTTAGAATTTTTTATAAAAAACAGACCTCATAAAGCAGAATGTGCGTTCGGGACCAGAGCTCTCGGAACGAGTAACCTTCCTATTGTATGCCAGTTGGTAAGAGGCCTGTGCCAAGCTCACACTGCTCTTCCCCGCTGCCAGCACATCACTGTATGTCCCTGATGCACAGATGTTGTGAAGGTGAGGGAGAATTTGTGGGAGGCTCCTTGCTCAAGGGTTATGCATCAAGAAACCTAGCACCTCTGTCAGCAAAAACTGCACCATGTGCTGGCAGTACACTTCCGTGTCTGAAGCCAAATTAAGACGGCATCACTTCTACTTGTCCCTGCCAGCACACAGCCTCACAACCTTCCTGAATCTGCCTGAAACTGAGGGCAGAGGTTCCTGATGTTTAGTACAATCCCACAGCAATGCCTCGAGGGAGACCTGAAAAGGGGATCAGTGGGTTATGCTTCCGCCTCTTCCTGTACAACACAGATGCTCTGTGACATACAAAGGCCTGAAGAGTCTTGGGCAGAATTCTTGGTTTTTACCCTGAAGATATCAGAAATGTAAATGTCAGAGTGTAAACATTTAGCAGAGGTTTCCTCTAAGTGTGATCTTCCGCAGGTCTCCCGACAGTGATTCATGAAGTGTTCATGCAGCTCCTCAAGTGCCAGTAATCAGGAAAAGTGTCTTTAGCAATTACGCTGTTTCGTCCTGATCACATCATCTCTACCTGACAGGATGGTGGCACTGCTTGGACTTGATAAAAGCACCTGCAGCAGGTGGAGGCCTACATTAGCTGTTTTTCCTCCCCTGGCAGAGACACCTTACAACTGGTAACATATTCAATTAATAGATCACACGTTATAGTTTTCTCAGGTTTATTACATGTTCCACTGACTTGAATGGGATATTTCTGTTCATGCATACACCTAGTGTTGCTAGGATTTATAATGTAATATGACCAGCATGTTAATGCCTTCTGAGATGATCTGAAACTAATCAGCATGTTCAAATGCCCTTGCTTTATGCTCTGCAAATGCTATGGAAAGTAAATCGTGCTTCACATTCATTGTAAAAAAATGCTCTTTAATGGTGAGAGAGAGAGACTCAGAATTCATTCTCTTGGGAAGGAATGAAGTGGGTTCTGCTTACCCTGAAGTAGGAAATTCATCCTATCCTAAGGTCTAAGGACACCCTCAGAGATAAGAAGAAAGGACCTCTAAACCATCCTGTATGTTCGGTGGTGCCTGCCCCTGCCGAGAGGTGAGAGTTGACACTATCCATTTTTCTACCCACTTCCAACCTACCACTGCAGTTGGCATTAGTGGGCATTCCTGCCTCTCACACCAATGGGTTGCACCCCACCAAATAAAAGCTTTTGAACTCCTGATCTTGGATATTGCTTGAGAGCAAGTATGTAGAGATAAAGCACATCAGGTAAAAATTTAAGGTGGTCTTCATAGCACTGTAAGATGTATTTTCAATAAATCCAGATTCCCAAGAAAAGAACTCTGATTCCAGAATTTACTGCTAGGGCTGGGAGGAGAAGCACGCCAAAGTACACGTTCATGTTTGCCCGTTCTCTGCTAGTACTTCAGGTAGACAGCTTTTTTTCCCAGAGGTAAGCCAGAAATATGTGTGAATGAACCACCTCTTACAGAAAGGAGTGTGCTAATGAAACATTTATACACCACCAGTGCAAAAGTCTGGAATTAAAAATTGAAAGGCCTATTCATATTACAATTTGCATTCAGGATTGGCACTAATTGGCAATGCTGTTGGCAGTCTCAACAGGGAGGGCAAGAACTGAGTAAGCATGGAGACCTATTCATCCAAAGAAGTGGTTCTTCCAGGTCAGGCTTAATGAACATTTACTATGTAGAAAGGGAAGCAGAGCGCTGTTGCTGCCGGTAGTGTAACTGTATTATTTGGAGAGCCTTGCTTTTTCCAGGTCTGTCAGTCTTGTCTAGGGATTTCTCAGGTGCTAACCCCACTCTATCAGTGTGTTTTGAAAACTGCTTCTTGCAGATGTGGACTTTTGCCTAAATATGCAGAATCAAAGGGGAAGAATATTCAAAGCAGTATGAAACAGAATTTGATGGAACACTGCCTAATTTGAAAAGGCAATAATTTGAAGACAACTAATGTCATAAACCTGATGCAATAGCTACTACAAAACTCGACTTTTTGCATTTGATCCATTAAAGCTATAGCATGGGACAGATGTTTGCCCTGCTAAAGCCATTGTTCCACCTCTTTTAATTTTGTCTTGAGTTGCGTAGTCTTTCCCTCTGACTTTTCTCTGTTTTATTCAATGCACTGCTGCAATGTTCACTTTCTTTGCCTGTCATTTTTACCATATATCTGCTCCTTTGATTCCTTGCTATCATTTCTTGGTAAAGACCCTGATCTTTATCTTCAAGGCCAATTACAAAACCAATCATTACCTTCTTACAAGTCTTTTCATGCTGTCTCATGTATAGCTATGATTTACTGGCCATTTTTCTACACCACTTCATGCTTCTTTGCAGTGTTTCCCGTGTGCCAAACTTGTCAATAAATCTGTTAGCCAGTCATTCTTCTAGTCCTTCAAGACGCAGAGTGTAAGCATTTCCCAAGCATTAACAAGCAGGTATGTAACCAGGGAATTTTGAGATGCGTTTTCTTTCTTTTCTTGTATTTTGTTTTCAGTTAGCTGACATTAAAGCACTGAGTAGTGCACATAGTGAAGAGCTGTAACAAACCATAGGACTATTTTCCTTAATTATAAATTATGCAAAGATTGTGTTTTACTTTCTATTTGTGCAGTGCTGAACACAACTTGTGGAGAGGAAGTATGATCCTACTGGAAGGAAAGGGAGGAAAGGGCCGTTTCCTTGCCTGAGGTGTGGAGGCTGGAGAGGGAAAGAAGAGCAGTGGGGTAGGAGTAGCCTGCTGTGGCTGTGCTGCGCAGAGTGGGTGACTGCTGTGTGTACTTGGGGAGGACAGAAAGGGAAAGCTGAGCAGATCAGGGGATGGCTGCTTGTAAACGTACAGGTGGAAAAAAAGCATGTGAATGGGTGAATGTTCCCAAAGCTGAGCCTGGCTCCTGCTGTAGCAGAGATTGGACCACTCTGAGCTACACAATTCTCTCCCTACTCTCCACCAAATGAATCCCAATGCCTGACAGGAGGTGCTCAAAGCTTATTAAATATGGACATCTTCTTAAAAAATGTTTTCAAAATGAGCTTCTCAAGTCATGCCAGATATTCAGTGTTTTGCCACAAAGTACATCACTGGTGAGGTGCAAGCAATAGCCATTTTCCCAGGATGGAAAATAATGTAAACTTCTATCTTTGCTGCTTTTAGCTTCAGCTCCTTTTTAGCAAGTATAGGCAGCATAGCACTCCTCTTCTGTTTGTGTAAGATAATGTTAGCAGAGCACGTGATCTGGCATAGTCTATAGGGCAAAGCAGAACAATACTGTCACTTGTCTTCTGTAACTCTGGGGTGATATATTAAATCTTGAGTGCCTTCTCAGATTTCAATTTATGGCATAAATTAGAGTAGTTTAGAGACTATTCTAATATGCGCCTTGCTGCCCCCAGATTACAGGGGCTGTTCTGGCAGCTGATAATAAGTGAAGTGTAGGAGCACTTTGGCTAAGCTCTATTTTCTCTGGTCTCATCTCAGGCAGTAAGAGAAAGAAAAGGAAGTGACAAAGATCTGCAGTGTTGCTTTTCACCACCTGGCAATTTTCTTACACAATGCGAATTCCCAGGTAGGAAATTAAGCCAGTTTTTCTGCTATGAGAATGACACTAAACTAGAGGCAGAATCTGGCTGGAGGATGTTTGGCTTTAAGATCCATGGACTCAGGAATTACGAGTAAACCCAGGTTTTGGAGATACAAGAGCTTGTCTGCAGAGCCTGGAGTACTGAGGAGGAACTCTTTTCTCTGATTAGTTAAAATTATTATAGTTAGCTTTGGGGTAGTATTATGTGTATAATTCATTTAGCCAAAATTAGTTTTTGTGTTTCTGCATATACCTCAAGTTTCCTTATCACTAAATGTTGTTATAGGCAAATTTCTGGGTCAAATTCTGTCCCTAGTGACTATTATAATCCTCTTCCCCAATAAATTAACTTCTAGCTGTTTTAAGGGCCTGATCTAAGTACTGACAAGAAACCACGAAGAACTATCAATCAGCATTGTTACAACTTAATATCCAGCTTTAATAGCTCGTTCAAAGCAGAGAAGGACTGCGCTTTGGAGAATGTTATGTAGTTATTTTTACTTCCACTGCTAATCTGAAAATCCATACAGTCATTGTAACATTAAAAAAATAATAATTTTTTTTCCATTTACCATCTGGGAATACTGGATAAAATGGTCAAATTACAAATCTGAAAAATGGGAGACTTGCATTCTGGTTCCTACTTTCATTATCTACATACTGTGTTAATTAGAGCACATAAATAACTGGTCTGTGCTCACATTTCTTTTTCTATGAAATGGAGATGATATCTACTCTGTAGTGATACTGTGGGACTTTATTCATTACCAAAGCGCTTAATCTGTTTTGATTCCACAATTGGATTAGCCCAGGGGACCCTGGGCTGTACAGTCACAAGCAAATAAGGCTCTGTTGTATACAGTTACGTATTTATATATAATACCAGGACATTAGATTAGGACCTATGTTATCATTACTGACACCTCAGGACAAGAAAAAAAAATTCAAGAGAATACTTTAAAAGAATATTTTAAAAATTGACAGGGCAACTAGGTTTAAAAGCCATTTAGGTCCTTAAAGATGAAGGAGTTGTCTAGGAGGATTTGCAAAAGCTTTCGGGTGCCTAACTCCTGTGATCTGCTTCGGCTGCAACGCCTCTGAAAGCCTGGCCACAAATCCCAGTGTCAGTGCCCGTTTCAAAGTCGAACACCCGAAGGGACTCGGTTTGCTGCAAGATCATAACCAGGCGTCCGTAGCCTTTCGCACTCGACACGAAGCTGGCACAGCCGCTGCGATGAACTGCCGATAGCTCCTTTTTGAAGGAAGAGGGGCGTAGAAAACCCTATTGTCATGCGAAACCCCTGCCCCTACTTAACCGCCGGCATCGCCCCGCCGCGGAGCGCAGCCGGGCGCGCCGTGCCGCTGCCCCCGCCCCCGCCGCGCCGCACCTTGCCCGCCGCCCGCCGCGCCGACCCCGGCCGCCCGCGGCCTCTGGCAGACGCCGCTGCCCTCTCCGCGCCGCGGGCTGCCGCCGGCCGCCTCCCTCGACCGGGGCAGGCGGCGGGACCGGGCTGCCGGGGACAGGGACCGGCAGCCCCGGGGCGTCGCGGCTTCTCCCCTGCCTCCGCTCGCGACGAGGGGCAGCCTGAGGCGTCCCCCGTCCCTCGCACCCTCCCCTCGCCCGCAGGCGGACCCAGCCCGCTGCGGCCCGCGCCGCCCTCACACCGCTCCGCCACCGGAGCCGCCGGGTCCCCGCGGCGGCAGCCCCCTCCCCTCCCCTTCCCGCCCCGGTACCTGCCGCCCTCCCTCGGCGCGCGGCGCCGGGCCCGCCCCCCTCCCCGCGCCATTGGCTCCGCCCGGCCCGGCCCGGCCCCGCCCCGCCCCGCCCGCAGGCACCACCCGCCGCCCGGGAGCGCGGTAGCCGGCCGGGCCCGGGGATCGCCGCCGCCGCCACGCTGCGCTCTGTGGGGCGGGGGGGGAGCGGCCGCGGGGCTACCGGCGGCGGGGCATGCGGGCGGCGCGGCTCTGAGCCCCCGGCCATGGCTGAGAAAGTTTCGGCGTCCCCGGAGCGGCCGCGGGGCGCCGGCCACGTCGGCTCCTCTTGCTCCGGCTCCTCCTCCGGCTCGGAAACTCTCTCCGAGGAGGGGGAGCCTGGCGGCGGCGGGCTGGCGGCGGCCCCCGGCGGCGCGGCGGCGGCGGCGGCGGGGCGGCGGCGGCGGCCGGGCGAGGAGCGGGCGAGCCCCGGCGGGCGGGCGGAGGACGACGCCTCGCTGGAGGAGCGGGATGAGGAGGTGCGCGGGGCCGGGGCGGCGGCGCTTGCTTCTCCCGCCCGGAGGCGCGGGGGCCGAGCCGGGAGCCCCCGCCCGGGGCGGGAGGCGGAGGTGCGCCCCGCGGCGCGGAGCGGCTTCGTGCCCGCCGGGGTGCAGCCCCTCGCGTCACCTCGCCTGGTCACCCCGGGGCGTTCTTGTTCCTGCTGCCCCGGCTCTCGCCCCTTCTGGCCGGTACTGAGGGTTTTTGTACGGAGGGGGTGTTTTTTTGTTTCGGGAAGCCTTGTTTTTTGTAGCGTGTCACCTTTGGGTAGCGTTGTTCTAAAGCAAACTCTTCAACGTCAGACGGAAGTGATGGGCAAGCCCCTAAAGTACACTAATCCTCTTGGGAGAGCTAACGAGAGGCTGTGGATTATGGAGGAGCTCTGTGGGTGATACATCTGTAGCGTGATACGCGGATATGCATGCTGTTCCCTCCCCTCCAGATCTGTCTGCAATACCTTCTAACGGCACTCTTAAAAACAAAACCCCCACTATGTTAGAGCAAAGTGAGCCTTTTGTGTCTGAGACCGATCCCCCCCCCCCCGCCCCGTTCCCCCTTGTTGCATGGTTCGTACTCCTTAAAGGTGTTTCTTGCCGTGACCCCCAAACCAAGCACATTCTTGTGTCTGGCTGCTGCTTTACTTCGGCTCGGCACATAATATTCTGTATGTCTTAGTTGAGCGGCTGACTTGCCTTTTGTTGTGGTCAGCTTTTATATTTGCTCTTAGGTGGTGGTTCTTTATTCTGCGCCTTTATGCGGCTGGATATGCAAAGGTTTTTTTTTTGAAGACCCTGGCACTTTTAAAGGAATATCTGTGAAGCGCTGGCTGAAGTTATTTGCAACTAGTTAAGCTGTGGTTGCCAGGAATGTTTGTCTCCACAGTAATGGCTGTTTATATAGCTCCTGTTTTCCCCTTCATTCCCTGGTGCCTCCTCTGTTGAATTGATAGAACTGTAGGACAGCATGGTGAATTGGATCTAAATATAACTTTCTCTATCCTCCCCCTTTTTTTTTTCTTTGAATACTCAACCTTGGACCACTTTCCTGGTCTGTTTCGACTCCATGACCCCACAAAGGGTGGAATGTATTTACAGCAAAGTGCATTTATGATAGTAGTAGAATGAATGTGGATATATCCACATAATTTATTTTTTTTAATAGAGATGTGAACTTGCTTTATTCACTGAACTGAGTAGGAGGTCTGTAGCTGCTGTTAGCATGGTGCTCACTGGTAGGTAATTAATATATCCTGCTTCTTGGCAGGTCTTGTATGTGTGGTCTGGGGGCTGTGCTTAGCACAGCTAGGTGGTGTCTAGTTGGTTTGGTGCTCGGTTGGTAAGCCTGCAAAATACTGTGTAGAAATACACAAAGGGTGTCTGTTCAGTTAGCTGAAATCACAGCTATTGGCAGACCAGTTAATTTCTGGTTAAGGCTATTTCTGTGTGTGCTTTGGAGATGAATTGCAGGCACTTTTTGAGTTGAAAGTACAGGGAAGGTAAGCCCAAAAGAAGTCAACATTGCATTCATTGGACTTTGGAAATTCTACATGGGCAATCTGATGCCTCACCTGCAGTTGGTAATGCTAGAGGCATAAACTCATTTTAATGCAGTGGGAAAGATTGCTTAGAATATGTAGCCTTCTTCCCTCCCATTTATTCCTCCCTGCTAGATTCCTTTGGTCTCTGAAACCAATCTTTTTTGTGTGTTTTGTGCTTTGGTTTTGCCCATCCTTCCATTTTCTTGTAGTTAGTGCTTGCAGCTGAATTCCTGCCTGCCTGCAGAGCCACCTGACAAATCCACCTGTATAATCATAATCTTTTTGTGCAAGGACACCACAATGCATTAGAGTGCAGACATAAATGAATGCATGTTAATTTAAAACTGAGAGCGCATCTATGTTACTTGCACACTGAAACCTTCAAGGGTAGTGGAGAAAGGGAAGACTAAGGTCTGAGATGAACGTACAGATGATTTCAGGCTTTCTTTACTTGCTACCTGCCAAAAGTGTAACATTGAGAGAAGTGCTTGAAGATACTGTTTTCACATTGACATCCCATCTAATTACTGTCAAATAATGAAAATTTTGATATTCTCTGCAGTGTTCTGTTTCTGAGCTCTTTTGGTTTTAGAGATCCCCAGTGCTTGATCCTGCTCTTCCAGGTTTCATTTCTCCTCTTGCCCTGTCCTTGTTTCTCTTGCCAACATAGCAGAATTGAATCTGTTGTCATGGCTGTTCCGTATCCTCTAGACAGCAGTGAAACAGATTGTCCTGATACCTCTCTTGCTGCTACTTTAGTTCTCAGTAAATTCTTCAAAGCCATGACATAAAACATATTTTCAAACTAAATCTATGAATGGGTAATTATAAAACATGCATATTTTCCCATATGTGTTACTACTTTATGTGGTAGTCCAGTAGAACTATTTATTCTCCTGTGACATTGTATATGACATACTTGACAACTCTGATCTTGTCTCCTCCTGGACCTCTTCTTTAGATGAAACAACAGCAGTGGCTTTAATCAATCCTATAAGGCTTTCCCTTATAGACTGCATTTCTGGACATATGATCATTCTCATTGCTGTCTTGTGACCAGCTGGAAAGAGTCCACATCTGTCTTGAAGCATGACATCAAAAACCAGGATGCCATACTCAAATTTAGGCCTTGCCAGAGCTGACTAGAACAGAAGGATTATTTCAGAGGTCTCTTGAGTGGTGTTACTGTTTACATAGCCCAGGCTGCTCTTTTATGGTTTGTGGTCCATTACGAGTTTTATGTCTTTTTCTGAGAACGATGTGAACATTTCTATTCTATCAAAAAGAGTAGAACTGAAAACTTGATAACTCATCTTCAGAGTATCACATCTGAAAGAGTTAATTTCTGGAGGTGAATGGGGAAGGGACTGTCAAAGGGACTGTCACCCCCCAATAAGCAAAGAAAAGCAGTCTCTCATTTCATGTAAACAAGAACAAATGATAGTTTACATGATTAGGGCCATCAGTTACTGAAGTGTTTTTGACATCTTACTCTGAGATCTTAGACACATGAGAGTTAAACATGGCTTCAACTTCACGTGGGAAGTACTTTGCTTTGGAACATCAGTGCGTTGTAGCGCTGTGGATAGTAAACACCTGAAATTCAAATGAATTGGAGCAGATTATTTGCCTATGCTCTTGTGAGGTGAGTGGCTGGCTGCTGACAGAAGCAGGCAGGATGGGATTGCATGGTGAAGGGCACTCGAGGCAAACACTGCATAGAGGACAGTTCATTTTCCTGACATGGCATCGTTGTTTATTTTTCTAAGGATTAGTCTGTATTCTCTTTACAAGTCTTCTTCTTGGAAAGAGTGTTTTCCAGACTGTAAAGGGAGGAGTCAAGGCTGGGCAACAGCATGTTTTCTGTTGTCATCTGGCTGCTTCTACATTGTGGGTAGTCAATACCAGACCAGGATTATGGGGAAAGGGATAAATGCAAAAACCCCCCAGGATCTTCTCATTTTCCTTTCTGTTGTGTTTCTGTCTTCTCTACTGTAGTCTTCCTTTTGGCAAAAAAAGTGACTGTGAACAGGAAACATGTTTTACGAGGTTTATTGAGGCAAATGGTGCCAAATGTCATTGGCTGCATTAGTCTCTCCCATTCAAAACGTTTTGTAGTCTTTCAGTCCAGCATGGGATATGCTTTTTTGATGGTGGCTTCCAAATCTTAGTGTTTTTTGGTGAGAGCTCACTTGGGTTAATCTTGTTTCTTAAGAAGAGGATGAAGGCAAGCTATGGATTCTTTAACTACAACAGTAATCCCAAGGATCTGAAGGTTAAATTGTGTGTCTTAGAGTTGTCTCTCTCTTCCACCTCTGTCAGCTGACCTACTGAAAGAGCTTATCTTTGTACAAACTTTGTCACAGTAACTGGGAATACTCATTGCTTACCAGAGCAGAGCAGCAAATCAACATGAGTAGTCTTTCAGAGAGAATACTGCTTTGCGATACAGCACAACTGTCTTGGTTTCGAATGGATCCAAAAGCTTCTGAACCTGCCAGTTCCGAATTACCGTAGTGAGTCCTCTTCATTATTTTAGATGTTTTACCCCCCCCCCCGCCCCCAAATAAAACCACCCACAAAAAAAAGGGGAAGATATGGTATTTTTTTCTCATAATTTCAGTTCTTGCTCTGTAAATTAAGTGTTTGGCACTGAAGTGGCTATCAGAGTTGATACTGTGCTGAAAGGATGATGAACAGCATGAAAAGACAGTATTTCTCATGAAAAATGTCCACTGACCTTTGAAGCTGATTATTGTACATTTTCTCCTAATCTCTAGTTGATGTATATGCTGTATTAAAAAAGATACTTCACTGTACGGAGTGAGAAGTGCAAAAGCTTTTTCTGTTGCTGCTAACTCCTCCTGAATCTGCCTTCTTGCTGTTCGTGTTGCAATCTGTTGTGGCTTCAGGAGGACTGTATGGTGAGAATTAATTACTGGGAAGCTACGATTCTGTCATGAAAGTACTCATAGCAAGGTGAAGAGGGTGATAAAGAAAGTATTGCTCTAAAAGCTGCTCTTCCACACATTTGTCCTTAAGCATATGTCCACTAGAGAGCTACCGTATCTCCAGCGTTACAGATTGTCAGCCAGATCTTCACCCCAACAAAACTGTAGTGTAACTTGGGGGAGGGGTGGAAATCAAAATGCTTTGGGATAAAGTAAGCAAAGAGTGTGTGAACTGATGGCAGTGTTAGTTCTGTCGAAGTGTCACTATGACCTAATTAGTAGTGTTTTTGTTACCTTTCTCTTTCCCCTCCTGCTTGTCCTGCTGAAGTACTAACTGTGGGACATGCTTAGACCATGTGGGAGATAGCACAGATTTTTCTTTTAATTGTTTCAGACTTTTTTGTCTCTGACAGTGATGAATCATTCCCTGTTGTAGTACACCCTGAATGTTACAGCTACCTAAAGATGAATTGCCTAATTGCTAGAGTGTGATCCTTAGACTGTCCTAAGGAATAGTAATGCAGTCATAAAATGTATACTTCTCAGGATTAAAATGATTGCAGTGGGATTAAATAAACACTCATCTAGCCTAGAGCAGCCACAAAACTGTTCTTGTGTCACATGAGCCAGAGAAACAGTATTGCCTTTACTTTTTAGGTATGTTTGTGATAAATTACCTATAAATTTAAATACTTTACCCTTTAAGTGTGTAGGGCTGTCTCAACAGTCATGTAAAACACTTTCTTGATTTGCTTTTAGTATGAAAAAATGTATGTTTGTCTCCTACTTTAAACTTCCTGTGTGCAGGATAGGCCTTTAAGGTGCATGCTTGATATGCACGCTTATTATCTCAGAAATAAACTGGGACAAGGAGACACACGTGGTTGAGGGCTTTATCTAATACAGCTGTGTGCTGTTGCTTGAGGTTTTAGATTATCTGTACAATAGTAATGTTTGCAGCTCTCTGGAGCTTCTTTTCAAGATGTTTGGTGGGTATAAATAAGCCTGTAAGTAGAGCATCTCCCTTCTCACTTGGAGTAAGCGAAAGCTGAAGAAGCAGGTTCGTACACTGAGTTGCATATCTGTTTTCATGTCCCAAAACTATTTAGCTACTTAAAGTCCTCCTGGAAGGAGGTGGGTGAGGACCTCATAATTAATCTTAAAACCAATATTTGAATGCATTTGCAAAAATGTTTGAGTGGGCCTTTTGCACCCTTTAAATTTTAATCTTCAGGATCCCTTAGTATCTGTGTGTTCAACTGTGTAATCAAATGTAGAGAAACATCTTTTCTGAAAAGCTGCAGCTCTGTAGAAGGATGATGGCCTAAGTCCAGCATAGTCTGCTGCCTTTGACAGCATTTTGGCTAGATGTAAGCTGCTTTGAACTGAATGTCAGTAAACATAACAATGTGGTGCTACTCCAGTACTATGAGGAAGCTCCATATGATGGGGCTGCTCTGCTAGCAGTAACAGCTTATGTAAAGTTGAGTTTACACAAAGGGATAAAAGAGTCTTAAGTCTCGAGGCATAAAATACGAGCACTGTCAAGTGCAGTGCAAGTGAGAAGGTCCTCGAGCTATCAAGCTGAGCAGCCAGACAGCCTGTTACTGCAATAATCCATGTAATGGGGTAACTTTCCTCTTGGTTTTGTTGCATATTATGCACTCTTTCCCCCTACCCCCAAAGCACAACTGTGATCTCAGACTGCCATGTTGAAGCATTAATACATATCAATTACTTGGTTTCTGATCTTGCTATTTGGGTTACCTGGAGCTGGCAAACATTAACCAGTAATGCCCTTCTGTACAAAGCATGAGAAGAAAATACTTGCCCTTATTTTAGAGGCAAAAACCTAAAATGCAGAATTTGGGGACTTATGAAAAAGGGGTGTGTTGAATGTCAGAAGATTGAGGTGAACAAAGTCTTTGAAGTTTTCTGTTAAAGCTTCCTTAGGCAGAATTGCTCTGACACCAGGCTGAAGGCTTTCTCACATGCCCAATACGGTGAAGCAGATGCCTGTTACTGAGAACTTCAATGAGGCAGGTTCTGCCTGTTCTGCTGCTGGGTTGGGAAATGACCTGTTCAGGCTCTGACTCCAAGAGAAATTCCAGTCTTTTTAACAGCTTGACAAGTGAAAGAGAAAAGGATGAAGAACAAATATTTTTGGTTTTTTTTGTTTTGTCTCTTTTTGTTTGTTTGTTTTGTACGGTACCAAGCACAGTGGCATTTTAGCTTATTTTGGGAGCTTCTCAGTGTTAACGGTATCACAAACAGTACTGTCCATGCTATTGCTAAGCACCTTTAAAAACAGCGGTGTGGGCTTCAAATACGTTGTAGTCCCACCCCCCAAATTTTTATCACTTGTTGATTCAGCCTTCAGATTTGTGTTTTTTCAGCTCTTCTCTTGCAGCTGTGGAGTTTAAAATTCTTTTTGAAACATGGTTTTAATAGTTGCGTGGTATTGAGTTTTAATATATATGACTGATGAGAGACTTGTGCTTAAAATCATGAAATGCTGGTAGCCCTTTGTGCAATGATAGAGGGGAAAGGAAAAAAGGTGCAGCTACTTGTATTGGCTTTGTGTGGCAAGGTTTTGGTGGGGGGCGGGGGGGAGGGTTGCAGGGGAGGCTTCTGTGAGAAGCTGCTGGAAGCTTCCCCTGTGTCCGACAGAACCAATACCAGCCGGCTCGAAGACGGACCCACTGCTGGCCAAGGCCGAGCCCATCAGCGATAGTGGTAGCGCCTCTGTGATAATGTATTTAAGAAGGGAAAAAAAAGTTGCTGGACAAACAGAAATGGCAGCTGGAGAGAGGAGTGAGAATATGTGAGAGACAACCCTGTAGACGCCCAGGTCAGTGAAGAAGGAAGGGGAGGAGATGCTCCAGGTGCCGGAGCAGAGATTCCCCTGCAGCCCGTAGGGAAGACCACGGTGAGGCAGGCTGTCCCCCTGCAGCCCAGGGAGGTCCACGGTGGAGCAGATCTCCACCTGCAGCCCGTGGAAGACCCCACGCCGGAGCAGGTGGTTTCTGGAAGGAGGCTGTGACCCCATGGGAAGCACACACTGGAGCAGACTCCTGGCAGGACCTGTGGCCCCATGGAGAGAGGAGCCCACGCTGGAGCAGGTTTTCTGGCAGGACTTGTGACCCTGCAGGGGACCCACACTGGAGCAGTCTGTGCCTGAAGGACTGCAGGCCATGGAAGGGACCCACGCTGGAGCAGTTTGTGAAGGACTGCAGCCTGTGGGAAGGACCCATGTTGGAGAAGTTCATGGAGGACTGTCTCCCATGGGAAGGACCCCACGCTGGAGCAGGGGAAGAGTGTGATGAGCCTTCCCCCTGAGGAGGATGAAGCAGCAGAAATAACGTGTGATGAAATGACCGTAAACCCCATTCCCCTGTGCCACTGGCAGGGGTAGGTAGAGAATCCAGGAGTGAAGTTGTGCCCGGCAAGAAGGGAGGGGTGGAGGGGTTCTGAGATTTGGTTTTATTTCTCATTACCCTACTCTGGTTGATTTGTAATAAATTGAGTTAATTTTCCCCGAGCTGAGTCTGTTTTGCCCGTGACGGTAATTGGTGAGTGATCTCTCCTGTCCTTATCTCGACCCACAAGTTCTTTGTTATATTTTCTCTCCCCTGTCCAGCTGAGGAGCGGGAGTGATAGAACGGCTTTGGTGGGCACTTGGCGTCCAGCCAGGGTCAACCCACCAAGCTACTTGAGGACAAGCTCCCTGAAAAGGTGAAAAATGTGGGGGAGTGCTGGCAAACAAACTCCGCTTTGAAATCAAGTCAGGAACCTGTCTTAGCTTTTGGGTTTACTGAGCCACGTAAAGTTTTACTTATCCTTTCCTAGCTGAAAGGGATGCTCTCATCAGACTTCCCAGCTGAAAGACTGTCCTGCTCTAGCTAGGGAACAGTGGGATGAATACTTTCCCCTCCTTTACAAATGTAACTAAGTCGATGAATTTGTGCTGTTCAGAGATGAGTTACAAGTATGTCAAGGGTTAAAGCTCAAGTGTTCTGCTGTATAAATAGCCTGGTAGCCCTTGCCACAGGTTTCTTTACTGAGTGCCTCTACATTTCAAGTGGGAACCAGGGATGAATGCAATACTTTTTTCTTTCTTAATTGATATCACCTACAGTCTTGAACTAGAAAAAGAGAAATTTTGTTTTTGCTTTTCTGATCAAACCACTCTGGAAGTGACTTCCAAGAGAAGCAAAAAAGGAAAGAAGCCATATGCAAGCTACAAAAACCTCTTCCTAAATTATGTGTGGATGAAAATAACTGATTATAGGATGGCAACCTGTGTAGCCAAGAAAAATTAATTCCCTGTTGCCTGGCAGAGAAACTTGTGTATTAGACACGTTTTGCAGTGTCTTGTTGTAACAACTATGTATATCTCAGTTTATCCTTTTTGGTTTTTTTATTTAATTTTAATTCCTAGAGAGTAGTGCTTATATACAGAGTGACAAAATTCCTTTGTGAGGCCATGCTGCCGTGCTAGTAGGACTATATAGTTAATTGCACCTGGACTATTAATGATCCCATTCTCTTCCTGAGGAAGAGAGCTGTGCGTGAATGAAGCAGATGAACTACTGCACTAAAATGCTAATTTGATTTTCATTGTTACCTCAGGAAACTTTTACTAGAATGTAATAATGCTGTAGCTATGGCTCAGTGGATGCTTTCATTGTAAAGCTGTTATTCAGACCATATAACAAAAATGTCTCAGATGTCTTTCATGCTGTGTTTCAGGTTTTGTGCATAGTACATGACAGGGAAGGGCATGGCAAATTGTGCCTGATATATTTTGTTCTGAGCTAGCTATCAGAATAGATGGTTTACAAAATGTCACAGGGAAATCCTTCAGCTCAGCTGGGTCTTTATAGTTTTGATAAGTAGATGGGCTAATGTAAACTTTCTGGCTGTGTTTTAACCTGTTATCAGTGGTTCCTTCCCCTTCCTGTTTGTTCAAATACTGGTGATGTTAACACATTACACTACTGGAGGATATGTTCCAAAGCTAAGTCCATTGATTTCGTTGGTGCAGCTCCACAGCAGAGTACTGCATATTGGGTTGGCTGTACATACTTTCAGAAAATGTGGGTCTACATTACAGACTGATTAGCTGAAACAGCAAGGTGGTAAACTTGGGCATATCACTTACTGGTCATTGCAGAGTGGTGACAGTCATTGACTTTCTTGAGTTTCATTGAGTTCTTGAGTTTGCTGAACCACAGACAGTGTATTGAAATTATAGTGTGGGCTCAGGGTTGCACTGAATTCTGCTGAGAGACCGTATATATGTTGACACTGAGTATGCGTTAAGGTAGTTGCATGGCATCTGGTCTTCTCAGAAAGAAGACTTAAAGAATATTAATAGTGGTTTACAGTGCTATCACTCTATGCTATTATCTTCCCTCCTGGCACCTGTTTTTGTGGTCTCCCCTGGTTTGCTTCTATCCAAACTCAGCATGCTTAGTTTTAAATTCTCATCAGAGGTAATAACTAGTGGCTGAAACTTTAAGGGTTACTTACATTCAGACAGCAGTGGTCCTACAGTTAAAGTAGGAGAGTTACAGGTAGGCTAAGGGTGTGAAAGGAGGAGGAGGAGAGAGGTTCAGTTAAGGTATGATGAGGTGTACTAGGGGAAAATCTTCTGAACATAGTGTTCAATAACCTTTATGCTTCTAAGTATGTTACTCTTTGCATTGTGTTAACAGGGCCATTAGCCACAAAATGAAGGAAGAAGTATGTTAAAAATGCATAAAAACTTAAAAGCCACACCATCAGGCACTTTAGGTGTAAGCTTGTTTGCGAGTGAGGAAAAGAAGTACATCTGAACTTTGGTATGTTGGTAATGACTCAAACAGCTGAGAGGCGCAAGCCCTGCTGTTACAGCCCTGCGTTACCTCACCTGCATGCTACCCAAGAGAGCAGCTATGCCAGGAACTGTGGCATTGTACCTTGTGCGCAACAGAGGAATAGCCTTACAGCTATATCTGCCCTGGTGACTTACAAGCAGGTAGAGACACGTTTTATAGCTGTAGGAGCTAAAGCACTTTCATTCCAGGTCTGCTTTCCCAAAATGACACTCATAAGTAGTGTTTTTTGGCATGGTAATTAAATTAAGAAGAAAGTAAATTGCAGAAACTGCAGATGACAAATGTAGATACATTAAGTCATAGATCTGTCACTGGAAAACAAAGAATTGGAATTAGCAAACTAAACATCTCTGAGGACTTGGGCTCTAATCCAGGAGAAGTTGGGAACATTTTTCAAAGTAAGTGTGTGCCAGTGTCTCGCCTGTAGCTAGTTGCAGTTACTGAAATTTTGCATGCTTTTTAAATTTCTTTAAAACAAACAAAACCCCCTGCTATTTTTATGAACAAATTACTTTAATGCTAGTGATCTACCTGTAGTTACATTAATACCTTTCATTTAATTCTTTCCATTTGGAAGCTTTAATAGATTGTGTTGCAGGAAAGTTATTTTGACACTAAAACTTCTTGTGTGCAGCTTCTGGAAAAAGGGTCCTATACTTCTGTGATGAGCCTGATATGAAGAAAGAATTTTCACAGAAATCTTGTTCCTACAAAATGAACGAGGCAGCAGAAAGAGCCTTGCCTGCATAAGCAGGTAGCATAATGCAAGGGGAATGGATTTGCGGGATGAAATGGCTGGTGTTGAGGACAGTGTTTTGGGGGAACTGACTTCAGACCAGCTCTAGTCCGATCCCAAGGGGCGGTGACCTGGTATACTACCAATTGTACAGGAGCTGAGTATGCTTCAGGGCTTGTCAGAAGGGCAGTAGGAGCCTTGCTGGCTTGGACACTGATGGTGTTGCCCCACGATCAGCCCAGTTTAGCCACCTGAAGTTCTTGGTTGGTGCCTGGTCAGGTTTTTCTAGCATGTGTTGAGCTTCATGCAGCTGTTGATTCATGAACTGTTTTTTCTGGATAAGCTTAAGCTGAGTGTGTCTGCAAGAGCTGCAGTTGCAGCTTTGGTTATACTGTAAACATAAAATCATTTCAGTTAAAATTTCTGGCTGGGTGTGGTGTTTTCATTAGTCATTAATCCCTCTGTCCTCATTGATTATTGTTGAGTTAATCTGCAGTACTCATGAGAGAATTAACAGGTGGTTGGTGTGTTAATCCTTTCTGTTTAGATTTGAGTTTGGTAATCCACCTCCTAGATGTCTTGCCTGTCTAAGGCTGTGATTTCTGTCTGCCTTAATTTTTTTTGAATAGGAACTTTCTTCCTACATGCAGTTACTTCTTGGCAGCTTCTTCCTTATGTCTAGGTATAGTTGCTTATAAACAGATTTGCTGGTCTCCTAGGAGACAAAGCAATACCATTGCGCATGATTTTAATCCTTAAAGATGTCATACGTACATAAATAAACACGGAAAAAATACATAGTCTTCCCTATACTTTAGGAGGTGTGGACAAGTAGAATGGCTTGGCCTGTTTTTGTCTCTGATGGTACTGCTAACAGATGCCTCCTGCAGTTTGATACTGATAACTGTGCAATGTCTGTACTTGTTCAGGTAGCATCCAAATAAAGCCAGTTAAGCTGCTTAAATAAACCTATGGGAAGAAGATATTCCCATGACAATAGATACTTGTTTAAATTTAAAACTACCTCCCAAGGTTTAAGGACTCCACTGAAACCATGCAGTTTTAGTGCATGTGTGTAGGACATATTTGGTCTTCAGCGGGTTAATGATACTTATGTACCAGAAACCTTCAGCAAAAGCTTCTTGAATTTGTTTTTGATATTACAGAGCGTGTATTGACAGAAGTTGTATGTAAAAATGTATAGCTGTGTTCATTTCCCTTTTAATGTTAGGACAGTTATGACTCTTCTCTTCCTGCAAGATTTTTATAAGCATAAACAAACACATTTTTAAAAGATCCAAATAATATAAGTAAAAGTGTGGGGGAGTTAACTTTGAAGGCTTTTCCCTACAGACACAGCACTTAAAATAATTCTGGTGACTGCATTTGCAGGTGATGTGGTAGAAGGCCTTCTGAAGTCTCTGAGAGGTGTCCAATATATTGCCAATCACTTCAGCGAGCTTCCTGGGTGTTTGGAGTTGTAGCACAGCACTGCACCACTGATCACTAAAGGACCTGGAGAGCTTTTATAATCAGACTTTATCAAAACTATCATTGTCTGTTTTACTATATTGTACTCATCATGCATTGCTCGAGTATTCTTACGCAGTGACAATTATCCTTTAAGTGTTTTTGTATGGATGTGCAGACGTGAAATGTAAGCCTATGTAAAATGTCATGAGGCAAACCCAGTGTTGGACGTAGATAGCACAGCTGAGTCAAGCCTTTGTTACTTGGCTCTTCGTTACACATAGATGTAACACTGGTGTTTTTGAAGCTTCACTGAATTTGGCTGAAGTTGTCAAAAGAAATCAAGTTCTGTTTTTTCTCTCCCCTGCCTTGCACCATGAGTGACTGAAGGGTGGCTTTGCAGAGTCTGGTTTTGATGGCTACAGGCCCAGTTTGCTTAGAGCATCTATAAACAAAAATCTGTCTCACCTTGCAAAATGGTGCCTGTCTGCCTTCGTTGGCTCTCTAAAGCTGGAATCCAGATTTGGGGCTCATGAACACCTGTGTAAATCCATCGTATTTGATGCGGTTTCATAAGTGCATCTTTTCTCAGCAAAGTCATTCTCAGCCATCCTTTTTTTTCCCTTCAGCAAGTACGGTTGTACTGGCTGTGGGTGGCCAGGTGCTGGCAGCGGTGGGCTGCAGGGCTGTTCTTTGTGAGGAAAGGCCAGGGTGCCCTGTGCCAGATGCAGCTGGCTCCAGTGGACCCACTGCAGGGCACAGCTGAGCCCCTCAGCCAAGACAGTGGCACCTTGGGGAAAGTGTATTTAAGAAAGGGCAAAATGCTGGATGCCAGTGAGGAATGTAGAGGAGAAAATGTGTGAGAAACAGCCTTGTGAACAGCAAGGTGGGAGAAGGCGGAGGCAGAGATTGTGCTCCAGGCACTGGAGCAGAGATTCCCCTGGGGGAGATCACAGTGGAACAGGTATCTACCCTGCAGCCCGGGGAGGACCCTGTGCTGGAGCAGGTGGGTATTTGCTGAAGGAAGCTGAAGTCCATGGAGAGCCCTTGCTGGAGCAGGTTTATTCTGAAGGACCGCAGCATGTGGAGGGGACCCATGCTGGTGCAGTGTGTGAAGGACAGTGCTCTGTGGGAAGAACCTGCACTGGAGCAGGGGAAAAGTGTGAGGAGGAAGGAGTGGCAGAGAGGAGCTGTTATAGCCTGGCTCCAACCTCCACTCCCCATCCCCTTGTGCTGCTCACGGGGAAAGAGGTAGGGGAGTTGAGAATGAAGGAGTGAAGTTGAGCTTGGGAAGAGGGAAGGGGTGGTTTTAATTAGTCTTTGTTTCTCACTAGCCAACTCTATTTTAATTGGCAGTAAATTAAATTAGTTTTCCCCAAGTTGAGCCTGTTTTGCCAGTGATGGTAATTGGTGAGGGATCTCCCTATCTTTAACTTGAGCCACAAGCTTTTCAATCTTATTTTCTCCCACATCCTGTTGAAAAGGGGGAGCGAGAGAGCGGCTGGGCAGGTGGCCGGCAGGTCGCCAAGGCCACCACAGTCCTTTGTGTATACAATGATTTTCAAAAACTTTCTAAAAGGAAAGTGTCTGAAAAATAGTTGTTACGTGTGTTTAGGTAGAGTAGCTCTGTGCAATTGTAGCTGACGCAGGCTGGAACTGGGAATTCTGCTCGGTTTGCAAGTAAAATTTTTTTTTTTCTTTCCTGAATGCAGCTCTATAAGCTCATGCTGGGTTTACAGTTAAGTGCATTTAACACTTCAAACATCATGTCTGGTAACTGATGCTGGGCTCTTGGCTTCTCAGCTATAGCCTTACTTTTTCTCTAAATGTACCTGGTGGTCTTGCCACATAACAATGCCTAGGGATTAATTTAAACTTGTAGTAATAGCTGCATCCGTTATGAACAGTGAGGTTGAAATGAGGTGTAGTGTTTTCTGCAGAGCTGTTGGAAGTGGCTGTTGATGTTGCTTTCCAGATGAACCCAGCTCTTCCATTGGAATAGGGAGTGGGTCTGTATTTGCAATAGGTATGCAATGATATCGCTGCTGCTTTGGGGAAAAGCTGTACATAATTTCTTTATGCAACAGTATTTTTAGAAGATCACTGAAGTTATGCATAAAATGTTTTTCTAGCTCTTTTCCTCCTGAAGTCCCTGAATGTATATAGGGAGGTGGGTGGTGCTACTGCTGAGGTCTGTAGAGCTGAACATAAGTGAGTTCAGGTATGGAGCTTTAACAGCTATCCCTGTAGCACTACAGGGTATGTATATCTGTCAGTTGTCATCTATAAGAAGAAAAATCTGTCATTTGAAAACTGTTAAGTGTAAACAGTAACACTGATACTGATTTCATAATACAAAGAGTTACGTTTGAACTGTGTGTGTCTCCAAAGCGCGTTTACTCTGTGGAAAGGTAAGACTGTTTTATCCTGTCCCTAAATAAAATCAAATAAGTCTATGGATAAGTGTGGTGGGTTGACCCTGGCTGGATGCCAGGTGCCCACCAAAGCCGTTCTATCACTTCCCCTCCTCAACTGGACAGGGGAGGGAGAATATAACAAAAGGCTCCTAGGTTGAGATAAGGACAGGAGAGATCACTCACCAATTACTGTCATGGGCAAAACAGACTCAACTTGGGGAAAATTAACTCAATTTATTACCAATCAAAGAAGAGTAGGGTAATGACAAATCAAATCTTAAAAACACTTTCACCCCACTCCTCCCTCCTTCCCAGCTCAACTCCACTCCTGATTTTCTCTACCTCCTCCCCACCAGCAGCACAGGGGAATGGGGAATGGGGGTTGGGGTCAGTTCATCACACCTTGTCTCTACTGCTCCTTCCTCCTCAAGGGGAGGACTCCTCACTCTGCCCCTGCTCCAGCGTGGGGTCCCTCCCATGGGAGACAGTCCTGCATTAACTTCTCCAACATGGGTCCTTCCCACAGGCTGCAGTTCTTCATGAACTTCTCCAGCGTGGATCCTTTGCATGGGCTGCAGTCCTTCAGTCACAGACTGCTCCAGCGCAGGCTTTCCCATGGAGTCACGGCCATCGTCAGGGTCATCCACCTGCTCCGTTGTGGGGTCCTCCCCGGGCTGCAGGTGGGCATCTGCTCCCCCGCTCCCCTCCATGGGCTGGGGGGGGACAGCCTGACGTCTCACCACAGGCTGCAGGGGCATCCCCTCCTCCGGCACACCTCCTTCCCCCCCTTCTTCACTGACCTTGCTGTCTGCAGAGGGGTTTCTGTCACATGTTCTCACTCCTCTCTCCAGCTGCAGTTTCTGTTCCACAGCAACTATTTTCCCTTCTTAAATACGTTATTACAGAGGTGTGTCACAGATCTGACATGATCTACTGTCCCAGTTACTACTGCAGCCTCACTGCTGCCTGTTTGCTTATCTAGGTAGAGGTGTAAATTCTTTTTCTACTATGAGGGAACAAGATTAGGTTAGTAAATGGAGTTAGCTGAGAAGTCTTTAAAAATCAAATCAATATTTATAGTGCACCCTTTTATTTCAACAAATATTTTTGTAAAAATATGTGGAATTTTTCAAAGGTGGATGTTATAAATAAGTATCTTAACAGTAGGAGTATATGGCTGGGGAATGTAACATTAATGAAAACCTTTTAACTTTTTTTTTTAACAGTATTTTTAGCTTTATGGAGAAAGATTGCCAAGAAAAAGCCTTTAATAAATTAGAAGTTGAGGATTTGTTCTGATGCTGGATTCACTGGTCTTCTAATTGCAAAGGTTTTAAAACCTTTTGGTCATCTTAAATCAGTCAGTCTCTTTAATGAATAGCTGTGTGAGTTTAGGATTTGAGTTGCATGGAGGCTGGAATCATGCTGTTGTTTTATGTAAAAGATTGAAAATTCCGGGACTAATTGGATTAAGGTATTTCCCCCACCCCCCCCACCCCAACAGGTGCACTCTCAGGAAAAGCACAAGAAACCCATCTCTTTTTCCGGTGTTCTGTTGATTATAAAATGGTCTGCCTGCACAAGGGCGGGGGCAGGTTTGAAAGAATATTACACTGGTAAGCTAAGAGATCTGCAATGTGGGACTGGTATTGAGGTTATCTGTGGTGGTGTGCAGCATGCTGGCTTGAGGTTGTCTAGTTTGATGATTTGATTCCATGTTCATGTGGCATGATGAATATATGCAGCCATGCACCTGGAGTTGTGATTTGCTGCCTTCATTTTGTTACTCTGTGTGTGACTGGCTTCAGCCTCGAGTGCTTATTAGCATAGCTGATTTATCAGCTGTGTTATGGCCCTGATATAGGTTTAAGACTGTACAGAATTGGTTTTGTAGAGATGGCTTTTCTTCTCCCTTGTATTTTTAGTTTATTTTCCCTGAACTAGTTGTTGCTACTTTCCTTTTATGGGTGGTGGCTCTTGCCTTAGTTCAGCCACCAATGCATGTTGCTTTAGAAGAATTGTGTAAGGTCTTTTCTAAGCAATAATATTCTTGTAATGAGGTTTCTATTCCAGAGGTGTGTGTTCAGCTGGCTGTTAAAGTTGGATATCTTTGTTTAAAAGATACTGTACAGGTGAAGTGGTTTTGCAAGTAAATTAAGAGGTAGCCTGACTACTTAAAAATAGAGAGGAAAAAGAATAGTTGTCTTATTTGCATTGGCCTAATTTAATGATTTCCATGGAACACTGCTACTTTACCTGCAATGTCACTAGTGAGTTCTTACATATATACCCGTAAAGTAGATCTTTGAGCAGAAGAAATGCTGGAGCTAGCAGACATTTTGCTTTCAAACTGTTTAAAGCTGTGTGTCTGTGTGGGTGTAGCAGTGACTTTTAACAAAGCATGGGAGTTTGAAAAGGGTTGTGGGTTTTGCTTTTTTGGGGGGGAGTTTGGTGGGTTTTTTTATTAATTTTTGGAGCTGTCTTGTGCACTGCATAATTACTTTCCAGGATGTGGATCAGCATAACACCTCTATATTAGTAATTTCATTTGCTTAAGAGTTGCCATGTATACAAGTCTTTTCATAGTGGCATTACACTTCTAGGGAGACCTTTTTGTTTTGGGTTTGTGTGGCAGGGTTTTGGGAGGGGGCTGCAGGGATGGCTGTTGTGAGAAGCTACTGGAAGCTTCCCTGGCTCCAAGTTGGACCCACCTCTGGCCAAGGTCAACCCAAACATATTTAAGAAGGGGAAATCTGCAGCAGAGGAGGGGAGTGGGATGTGAGAGAAACCCCTCTGCAGACAGCAAGGTCAGTGAGGAAGGAGGGGAGGAGGAGCGGGGGAGGAGGGGATGCCCCTGCAGCCCGTGGTGAGACGTCAGGCTGTCCCCCCCCAGCCCATGGAGGGGAGCGGGGGAGCAGGTGCCCACCTGCAGCCCGGGGAGGACCCCACGCCAGAGCAGGGGGATGCCCCCCAAGATGGCCGTGACTCTGTGGGAAAGCCCGCGCTGGAGCAGTCTATGACTGAAGGACTGCAGCCCACGCAAAGGACCCACGCTGGAGCAGTTCATGAAGAACTGCAGCCTGTGGGAAGGACCCGCGCTGGAGAAGTTAATGGAGGACTGTCTCCCATGGGAGGGAGCCCATGCTGGAGCAGGGTGTGTTGGCTTTGTGTGGCAAGGTTTTGGTAGCGGGGGGGAGGGGGGTTACAGGGGTGGCTTCTGTAAGAAGCTGCTGGAAGCTTCCCCTGTGTTCGAGAGAGCCCGTACCAGCCGGCTCCAAGATGGACCCGCTGCCGGCCAATAGTGGTAATGCCTCTGTGATAATGTTTTTAAGAAAGGAAAAAAAAAGTTGGGACAGACAGAAACGGCAGCCAGCGAGAGGAGCGAGAACATGTAAGACAAACAAGCCTGCGGGCACCAAGGTCAGTGAAGAAGGAGGGGGAGGAGATGCTCCAGGCGCCAGAGCAGAAATTCCCCTGCATCCTGTGGTGAAGACCACGGTGAGGCAGGCTGTCCCCCTGCAGTCCATGGAGGTCCATGGTGGAGCAGATCTCCACCTGCAGCCCGTGGAGGACCCAGTGCCGGAGCAGGTGGTTTCCGGAAGGAGGCTGTGACCCAGAGGGAAGCCCACGCTGGAGCAGACTTCTGGCAGGACCTGTGGACCCATGGAGAGAGGAGCCCACGCTGGAGCAGGTTTTCTGGCAGGACTTGTGACTCCATGGGGGACCCACGCTGGAGCAGTGTGCTCCTGAAGGACTGCAGGCCATGGAAAGGACCCACGCTGGAGCAGTTTGTGAAGGACTGCAGCCTGTGGGAAGGACCCATGTTGGAGAAGTTTGTGGAGGACTGTCTCCCATGGGAAGGACCCCACGCTGGAGCAGGGGAAGAGTGTGATGAGTCCTCCCCCTGAGGAGGATGAAGCGGCAGAAAATAACATGTGATGAACTGATCATAAAACCCATTCCCCGTCCCCCTGTGCCGCTGGGGGGATAGGCAGAGAATCCGGGAGTGAAGTTGTTCCCAGGAAGAAGGGAGGGGTGGAGGGAAGGTGTTCTGAGATTTGGTTTTATTTCTCATTACTCTCCTCTGGTTGATTTGTAATAAATTGAGTTGATTTTCCCCAAGCTGAGTCTGTTTTGCCCATGATGGTAATTGGTGAATGATCCCTCCTGTCCTTATCTTGACCCACAAGTTCTTTGTTATATTTTCTCTCCCCTGTCCAGCTAAGGAGGGGGAGTGATACAATGGCTTTGGTGGGCACTTGGCATCCAGCCAGGGTCAACCCACCACACAGGGGCAGAGTAAGGAGTCCTTCCCCTGAGGAGGAAGGAGCGGCAGAGACAATGTGTGATGAACTGACCCCAACCCCCATTCCCCGTCCCCCTGCGCTGCTGGTGGGGAGGAGGTAGAAAAAATCAGGAGTGGAGTTGAGCTGGGAAGGAGGGAGGAGTGGGGTGAAAGTGTTTTTGAGATTTGGTTTTACTTCCCATTATCATTTTTTATTTTTGATTGGTAGTAAATTAAATTGATTTTTTTTTTCCCAAGTTGTGTCTGCTTTTTTGCCCATGACCATAAGTGGTGAGTCATCCCTCCCTGTCCTTGTCTCGACCCATGAGTGTTTCTTTATATTTTCTCCTCTCCATCCCATCCCACCTGGGGGGAGGAGTGAGTGAGCGGCTTCCTGGTGCTTTGTTACCAGCTGAGCTTAAACCATAATGCTTTTTCATTCTCTAGTCTCATGGTCTGGATCAAAACATGTTCTCCTTTCTCCCTAGCAGTGGTTATGTGGTGTGTAGACCCATGAAGGAATGCATTAATTATCTATTCACTGTGCTACAAGAGGATGATGGATTTTGAATGCAAGTCAGTCAAGTTTTAGTACTTGGTAACAATATAGATATTGAGATCTATGCTGCTGGTTTTTTTGCTCTGACAAGTTATGCTTTCATTGAAAATAGGGCATAGGAGAGCATGGGAAACTAACAATAAAAATTTGCTGACAGCTGGTAACTATTTTTCTTCAGTTAATGTAGTTCAGGTAAGCTCCTGAGGAAGGGTCAGTTGATACTAATGTCTAAATGCAACATCTAAGTTTTTTAGCATACCAGATGGAGTAACCATCTTGTTACTGTAAGGACATACTGTTCTTGAGAGTAAGAATAACGTGGTAAAAAGTGTGTGCACTAAAAGTCCACTGCATGAATGGGATTATGCTGACCCCAGATAGTGACTCTGGGCTGCTCCTGCAAGAATGTACTGAAGCAACCTTTTGTACTGCTGAGTACCAGTACTCTGGTACTGCTGCTATATTGGGTTTGTTTCTTGAAGATTATTTACTATTGTCACTGTTTTTTGTCTGCAAGAGTTAAAAAGGGAAGAGGGAAAAATCTGTCCGTTTTATGTGACCTAACTGCAGGAATTCCCAGAATTCTCTTGCAAGGATTGTTGGTTGGACATCTGTGCAGTGCCCTCAAGACTGTCACAAGAAAGGGAAAGTAGTTTGATGCACAATTTCATCTGTTCAAGCTGTTTCTAGCTGAGGAGACACTTTGTTTTTTTGAGACATTGGGCATCTGTCAAGCCAAGAGTGGAGTTGAAGATTTTTCCAGGAGCTTCTCTTTTGCATTGTGAAGAGAATACCTCTAAAAGAAGCGGTGGGGGGTGTGTGGGGGGAAGGCAGCTTACAAAATTTCTGAGTTCTCAGCTTGATTACCTTGCCAAATTTAGTTGCACCATTTGAGAAGGAATATTGATGCCCACTGACTTTGAGCTTTTGCTTTTCTTCCTTCTATGTCTGTTCTCTGCCTGCCAAAATACATTAATTGTTCTCTTTTCTAGTTGTCTTTGTTCAGTATCCTTATATTTAGACTCACCCAGTATGTATGTCACCTGAGGTTTGGGATGGTGGTACTTGTCTCCTTATATGCACACTGAAAGGTAGTGTATGGCTGTGTATGAAATGAATGTCTCAGCATCACTATATATCTAACAAATGGTAAGTGTGCAAACTTCACAGTGGGACCAACCTGCTATTTGTGCAAACTGCTGCCATCTGTTCTACACCTAGTGCTAACATCTTTTCATAAAGCACTTAGTGATACACCTAAGCAGATGGAACAGATTCGTATGCGTTCATAAGCATGGCTGGCTAATGGAACAGTGATATTCTTGGAATAAAACTCTAATCTGTCTGTTTCTGGTGAAATGTGCAAAGTTGTCTCTTGCCTCACCACAGATGAGAATTCTTAAAATGAATTAAAGTTTGAAGTTAAAAAGCCTTGTGACAGGTTCCTACCCCATCATCACCTAAGACAGAACTGAGCCAAATTGCAGTGTTGTGGATTTGTCTCAATAATCAGGCCACTTCATCTGAGATGTCGTGGTTCAGATTGTCTACCCTTTGGTGAATTACTGATTGACAAGAAAATTGAAGATAGCACTGTTTCCAGGGTGGACAGGATAGCTAGATTCAGAAAAGTGAAAGAAAAAGGAATTTCTTTAATGTCTTCTATCTTTACAACAAACCTGTTGTGAGTGCTGCTTAGAAATTAAAGTTTAGGTTTTGGAGGGCTTATGAATGCATGTGAAAATCCTGGAGCTTGGAAAGATGATTAATCTCTGCCTAGCATCCCACTCTCTCATTTTAAGATTTTGCAAAATCTTAAATCTTTGTGTATCCTAGTAGACAGAACCACTGTAGTGGAGCCTCTCCTGTGTAGGGGAAGTTGAACTATGGACAGCGTGTCGTTAGTGTACCCCCTGACAGTAATGGTGATGGCCCAGCATGTCCAGGCTGTGACCAGTAATTATAGACGTGATAAAGTCTCTGCTGTGTATTCCATTTCCCTTCATGTGTGTGTTGGACGGGTGTGTGAGAGACTTGCAGGAGCCCAGGCCTTCTTCCCACTGACTTCCAGGAAAGCCTTCCAAATGGAAGGCAGAATATATATTGTGTGTAGCCCCCTACTGATGTTGCTCATCGCAGGCTGCTGCAGATACAGGTGTAGATTTCTGTTCACCTTTCAGGCTTCTAGCTGATTAGCGGTGCCATGATCAGAAACTTCATTCAGACTTGGTAACATCTAAGTTGAGATGCAGGGATTTCAAGTCTGGATGGGAGCATCTTGACTGCATGCTTTAGATCAGGTACAGACAGATTATGCAAGTACAGGCGTTAGGTTGGTCCTGCATCAGTGAAGGAGAAACTGATTTTTAAATGCTGGAAGGGCTTTAAACTGGAAGACTGGAAACATCTATAGACATGGCTGCTGAAAAGACTCAATCCCATGTGGCCCTATGAAGCAATTTATGCTGACAAGATTTTAAAACTGCAATTACTTTCCTTTTATACTGGGGGGGAGGACAGTCAAGAAAGCATAGGTAGAATCCAATAATCTGGATTTTTCTAGACAAATGTTAGCAAAATAACATTGTTAGTATTTGTCTAGCTTAATTGGAATGCCATAGGAAATTGTATGGTTTACTATTCGTAGTTTTTTGTGTCTGTTTTGATACAGTACATTAGATTCCTATTAAATGTTCTAAGCCATTGTACTTGTTGTCATATTGCATCTGCCTATGAGGAATTTGTTTGATCATTAAGTCATTGGTGGGGGGAAGATACAGCTCTGCACGCTTTTTTTTTTGGAAGTAAATAATTCTGAAGCTGAAGTGTTTCAAGGTATGCTGCTAGTGGCAGGCTTCTCAAACATAGCAGTGACAGCATTAAAATATTCTTCTTTTAAAGCTCTAAGAGCAGGCATCAGCAAGACTTCAGTCTTACACCTTTAATTATCTGTTTAAACCTTGAGTTTCCACAAATGCAAGAAACTCAGCATTTTTTGGCTTTTTTTCCCCTTGTAGTGTTATGCTGTTGCATATTATATTGCTATAAAGTTAAAACTTGCTGAAAAGGTTGCCAGATACTTCACCTGAGGATAAGTTGCATGGAAGAGAAGATAAGTATTTTTGATTAAGTTTTGGGCACTGAGTAATTGTTTGGTCCAGAGTCTACAATATATGTGGAATAATCCTGCAGGCAGTGTAACTACATGGAAGTTAACTGGATTGCCTGCATGATGGATTACACTATATGAACAAATGCAGGAGGCCTGGGAGTTTGTGTTAACAGCAAGTATTTAAACTATATTTTTAAGATGTGCAAATTTTGAGCTGCAACACTTGAAAATTGGCTTCTCTTGATCTGTCAAGTTGAAGTTCATGCTTTGTTGGTCTCTCTGCAGCAGCACGTGACATCAGAAATGTCATGACCAGTTTGTTAACACATTTATCTTCTTCAGTTAGAAAAAAAACATGGGTAATTCTAGTGGTGCAGCCACACAAACATCTCCCCTTCTTGATGATTAATGTCAAAAGGTAAATCGGTTATCCTGTTTCTCTTTGCATTGTATATGAACTCTTAATGATTTGTTAGCTATTATAGTGTTAGAATTAATGATTAAATGTGTTGCACACCTGCCTGATATTTGATGTTAGGAAACGCTTGGTGTATGTTTTATATAAAACAAAGCCAAATCCACAAATAGAAAGCTGTGTGTATTCAAAGTTAGATTAGGAGACTGTTTCCCTGGCATTGAAGTAGCATGTGGATATATGTTGTGACTTTTTTCTTCTTTTGATAATGATTTGTTACTCATTTTATGTATTTATCATTCTAATGATGGGAGGCTTAAGAGGGGAGAGAAGACAGAAAAACAACACTACTATTAAGAAAGAAACTCAAGACTTCAGTATGGTAAGGCTGATTATCCAGGAACAAGCAGAAGAAACGTCGAAACACCCAAATTTTTGTAAAGAAATGCAGCTTAGTAGTCTTAGTGACCTCTAATTTCTTTTCTTTAACCTGCACTATTCCACAGACATCTCCATGCTTCACTGGCGTGGTTACTGCTCCAAAGCAGTTAAATATTATGTGCCTCTTTCTGTAACCTGTTTATGAATGTATTGAAAGGTTAGCCATTTAACTTTTACGCAAGCTCTAGCTCTACCTTAACAAGCATAGAGCTGTTTTAAGTTGAGACATTCTAATAGCCTAATAAATTAGTAAAAATATTATATAGTAGAAGACTCTCGCTTTTTAATCTATCAGTAGTTAGGAACAGGAAACTTATTTAAAATTACATCCTCTTGACCACTATGTAGGAGAAAATATGATCACAACACAGAAATAGAGGAAATTACTGTGAATGCTTATATTATGCTGCAAGGCAACACTAGATCAGAAGCCTTACAGAAGGAGATCAAGCGTAACATGCCTAGGTAATATATAACATAGCTTTTCACTTATAGAATTGTATGTTATAAATAAGGTAAAGATGAATGCTAGTTAAATAATTTACATGGAACCCTTTTTGTGGGCCATGTAAGAGTTTGGTTTCTGGGTTAGTTCTTCCAATTTTTGAGTATCATGTGTAAAAAGATAGTAGCAGAAAGTAAAATTTTTACTGAATGTTTTAACCTGCACTTTCTTTGCCGCTGATGTGACAGTGTAAATGGAAAATAAGCTCTCTCAGACCTCTCTGCTTTAAATGTATGTAGTCCAACTTGATTTGATCCTCCCCCTCCCCCCAAGTGAATTTGTAACAGCAGATGTTTAGCCTGGGTCTTCATAATTGAGATGTATTGTCCCACATGCTTTGTGAGTTGTTATTCTAGTAAAAATCTATTGGCACTTGATTACAACTCTAATGAAAGTCTGTCAGATAGCCTGTTTTACTTCAGCTTTTTAAAAAACTTGAGTTCTCACATCATGAAATACTTCAGTATAAATTACTATTTTTGCTGTAACTTTTACAGGGCTTGCAGTCTCATCTGTATTGAATTCTGCATTTATGACACTGCTTTTTGGAATGGTGTACCAATGCTGGTTTTTAGATACTTTTAAGATATTCCATTAACACACTTGCCTGAATTGTTAAAGTAATTAGGAGTATCTGAATCTGTTAGCGTAATACTCATGTGGTTCACACTGCTGCTTACATCAATTATAATTTGCTGTATGTGTTCCATCCAGACTGTCTCAAGTGTATTTAACACCTGAAGCTGTTTCTTTAGTGTGTATCTTAATCCTGAACTTAATTTTGTTCTGTAGCTGTCCTCAGATTGGCCTGTGCTTGGTGATCCAGGCTGCCATGACACTGCACTCTTAGTGCTTCAGGTGCTTGTTACTGACAGTGTGTAAAAATCAATCTCTTCCTCCCTTGTTTTCAGTAAGGAGGTGGGAAGAGGTGAGTGAGACTTGTGGAGCTGTTAGGTGTTTCCAGTTTTCATCTGCTTGGTTGGTCTTAGGATTACACTGGTTGAATGGAATGTTCCTCTTCTTATGGAAAGATGTTGCTCTTGGAGGCAAGCCTGGTGCTTATTAGTGCGTTTAATTTCTTGCCATAATGCTAAACCATAAATGACTTTATTAATGACTTTATGAATGTGTCTTCCTATCTGTATGTATCTTTGTCCAAATGAATGCATGCATACTAGTATAAAAAAATGGTATGGTGTTTTACATTTTTTTTTCTAACATGTTGTAGTCCTTTTTAAAAGATAGTACTTTAAGTACTTTCTGTCTTGGTAACGAACACTGAAATAGTATTTATATGCATTAGATAAACTTCATATGCCACTGTCTACTTTAAGTCACTTCATGTTGTGTACAGAATCACAGATCAGAAAAAAGCTATTCCTGTGCCTGAGGACAGCAGCCACATTTTGGGGAGAATAATTACTGCAGTGACAGGTCAGATGCAGAAATTAAGCTGCTGTGTTGTGCTAAGGAGGTGTAGTTACTGCACACTTATTACTTAAGTGGAAGGTTGGCCTTGTGCCTTTTGAGATGAAAGTAAGTGATCCCTCTGTTTCTTTAATGATCTCTAGTAGTAATAAAGAACTCACTGCTCAAACCGGGAAACAGCAGAAGATATGCAGTATAACGCCTGCTCGTTGAATTGTCGTAATGCTGGACCTCTGTTTAGATCAATAGTCTTGCTGTCTCACATCCAAAAAATCCAAACGTATAGTCATTTTGATTAATGAAAGAATAAACCTACAAAAAGACTCATTTTTATGGCAGGGATAATCAGAGAGAATCACCTGACATTTTAATCTCTATTGCCTCCAGGACATTTGACGGTGTGGTCATGTAATTAAAGATGTCTTAAATAGAAAATTTAAACACACACAAAAAAGGTCACCCAACCTTGGAAACATTGACATATGAAGTTTTTGGTTGGCTGACTTTGCTAGAAGATGCCGTCTGTAAGGAACACATACTGTGAGCTTGTGGAGTTTCAGTTAGGAAGTTTAGTACTGAATCTTGAACATCCTTAATGAAAGGAATGCTGTGGTAATTGCTTACTGAATTGGAGTTGACCAAATGAAAAAGGAATGATGCTAACTCCTAGCTATTATTTTGTGTAGGCCTTGTTGCACTGTTCTGTTCTGGAGTCTTTTCCCAAACTGATCTTCTGTTGAGAAATGAAGTTGAGATGTTTGCAGCAGCAGACTCTTAGTAATACTGTTAATGAGTATTTCTTTCTGATTCAGGAGAGAATTCCTTCTTCCAAAAAGCATCCGATACGCCTCTGTCCATGCAGTAGCCAAGCGCTGGGGTTGTGTGTGGTAGGGTTGTGACAGGTCTGGTTCTGCATTGCTTTGCTTTGCTTGATTCAGACAGGAAACTGGAATCCTGGGTGTTCTGCTTGGTCCATGGGGCCACTTCCCTATGCTGGGACAAGGGACTGTAACTGTTTGTGTGTGATTGTAGCTGCTGTGTGTGCAGCATCCAGTCGAGCGTTCACTAAGCTGGACAGAGAGGGACTTCACATAATCTGGTATTCTGAAGCGTTTTGTGCAAGCCTTGAAGGCCTTTAAATACGAAGTTCAATCTTAGTAGTTTTTAACACGTGAACTATCAACTTAAATTAATCAGTGACTGGAAGTTTGTTGAAAAGATTGGACAGCCTGGCAGGGCTGAGGTTGTAGTTTCTGAGATGAGTTTCTCTGCCACTTGAAGGGGACGAATGAGTCTTTGATCAAGCTGCGAGAAATGCCACAAGGGCATATTCTGATTTCTGAAGGCCAAAGAAATCCTCCTTCCAAAGAGCCAATATAATTTGTGGCTGTGAGGGTGTAGTGTCAAGTCAGAGCACAGGCAGTGTGGTCATTGCAGCAGAACTGAATGCTCTAAATCCCCGCTTTGTAATGCTGCTGCTATGGCTTCATCATGCTATTTCCAGGTAGTAAACATTCAGAAGCTGTACCCCCAAATCTGCAGTGACTCAGAGCTGAGGTTTACAGAACTAGTAGGTCTGTAGTTCACCTCTGGCAATATATGTGCTTGGATTAATATTAATTTTTAAAAATTTTGTATGTGTATGAGAAGCATACCCCACACCCCTGCTCTGCTTTTGGCACATGGCTTAGGAATGCTTCTGCTACTCTTTTTTTCCATGTTGGAATATGGTTGCTCGGTACTAAGTAATAGGTTTTGCTCAAAAGGTTTCATCTATACAATCTGCTAATGTGTTGTTTTGCAGGTAATCTTTATTTTATTAAAAAAACCTTCAACCCTGAGTAATATTCATAAGTATATTCCTTCTAGCAAGCTGAATTCATCTGTGAATGTCTCATACCTTTTGCACAACTGAATTGTACATGCAGCTTAAAAGCTTATATATAAAAATTAACAAGTGGAGTTGTTTCACTGTGGGGTAATTATTTTTTCTGATAATTATTACAGTGCAGGGCTAAAGATATTATCATGGTGATGGTTTAATCATGTACTGCAGCTCTTACCTAGGCATCTGTAATTTCTAGTAACACTGGAAATACTGGGTAACTCGGGAAAGGCCAAAGAAACTTCTGGTTTTAAACTCTTTCTTTAAAAAGCTGAATGAAATGTAGGATCTTGTTGATGTAAACTTAAAAAAAATATAATCTTTTCCTAGCTAGGTGAACTTTCAGGCATCTTTAGTTCTCTCTTATATAATTCAATTCAGTTATCTTCCTTTTTAATCAAATGTTCTGCTTTCAGGCTAAGGGGATGAGATCAAGGGATTGTACCAGAATAGAACTGTAATCTAGTGATAAAACCTTGTCGGCTTTGTGAATGAAACTGAACTTCTGGGCTCACTTCATACTGTACCTGATTTCTTGTCTCTAACTCTTAATAATTTAGATGAAGGCATTCATGGGTAGAACAAGTTGTTTAATATAACTCTTGAAAGAAAATAATCTTTCTTACTTAATTCTAAGAACGAAGCTAAGGCTCTGGAGGGCAGTAATTGGCAGTTATTGTTACTGCGATCATGAGGTTTCTGGTGCTGTCACTTCCTTGGTTTAGACAAATTAAAACTGTGTCAGGAAACCAAGCATTCATTTCAGTTGTGTCTGTCTCTTCCTTCTGTGAAAAATCCATGTAGAAACAAGTCTGATGGAGCAGTCAGAAAATTGGACATCCATTTGGTCATCTACCCATTGCTGCAGACGTGTATAAGCAGTCTCCAATTAGCTTCCCTTGCCCATCATTAAGATTGGAGCAGGCTAAATTTTGTGAAATAGCTGTTCAAATTTTTAACAAATTAGATTGTATACAAAATCTAAATCTTAACTGTAGAGACGATGTATATGAAGTTTCTCAAGGAAGCAGTAAAAGTTGCCTTAGTAAACTTTATGCTGGTATTCAAAGCATTTCCAGGGCAGTTGATGTCTCATCTATAGGACCTAATTAAAAACCCCAAACCTACTATGATTTGGTGTTACTCTTCTCTTCACCACAGTGTGCTGAAGAGGCTGCCTTTGTAAAATAAGTATTACTTTCAGTTCGTTCTTGCTAGGCAGTGTTTGCCTAGTGCATGGGAGATGGGGAATGGGAGAAAGAACAAATACTTTGCTGCAATGTGATGCTCTCCCATTTGCTTAAGTTGGAGTAAGGCCAGAGAGTGATTTGCATTATCAGTGCAAATTATTTTCTAGCATTAAAGAGAAAATAGGCCCTGAAAATGGTTTTTCCTTTTTAAATGAATTCTGTCTTACTGCTAATGAAGTGAAAAACATTTTGATTCCATCTCTTGGACAGAGTTGTTAAAAGAAGGCATGAAGAATTAAGTTTGTAGTAAATTCTTTTAATCTATTTATTGCTTAATGATTCTTTAAGCAGATACTTATGATTAAGTGTTTCTTTGGAACTGGAGAAAGTCCTGCTTTGATTCTTAAGTTTTTAATGTAGATTTTATTGAAGCTGTCATTCAGATTAGCTCTTGGAAGCTCAACTACACCTAGAAATTCTGGTCAAATTGTTTTGCTGTCTTTATCTGTAGTGATAAAATGGTGGTTGCTATAGCAATAAAGATAATTTCTTAATACTGTGAATGTGTAGAAAGGCAAGCAGTGAAGCCTGATGTGTGTCCTGTGACACTGAAAGGAGAGGCTGTTTTGTGGTGAATGGAGTTAAATCCAGTTGGTGGCAGGTCACAAGTGGTGTTCCCCAGGGCTCAGTATTGGGGCCAGTTCTGTTAATATCTTTATCAGTGATCTAGATGAGGGGATTGAGTGCACCCTCAGCAAGTTTGCTGACATCACCAGGTTGGGAGGGAGGGTTGATCTGCTCAAGGGTAGGAAGGTTCTACAAAGAGATCTGGACAGGCTGGATTGATGGGGCTGAGGCCAACTGTACGAGGTTCAACAAGGCCGAGTGCCGGGTCCTGCACTTGGGTCACAACAACCCCGTGCAGCGCTACAGGCTTGGGGAGGAGTGGCTGGAAAGCTGCCCAGCAGAAAAGGACCTGGGGGTGCTGGTTGACAGCCGGCTGAATGTGAGCCAGCAGTGTGCCCAGGTGGCCAAGAAGGCCAACGGCATCCTGGCCTGTATCAGAAATAGTGTGGCCAGCAGGAGGAGGGAGGTGAGTGTTCCCCTGTATTGGGCACTGGTGAGGCCGCACCTCGAGTCCTGTGTTCAGTTTTGGGCCCCTCACTACAGGAAAGACACTGAGGTGCTGAAGCTTGTCCAGAGAAGGGCAACCGAGTTGGTGAGGGGGCTGGAGCACAAGTCTTATGAGGGGCGACTGAGGGAACTGGGGTTGTTTAGCCTGGAGAAAAGGAGGCTGAGGGGAGACCTTATTGCTCCCTACAACTGCCTGAAAGGAGGTTGTAGCGGGATGGATGTTGGTCTCTTCTGTCAAGTAACTAGTGATAGGACGAGAGGAGATGGCCTCAAGTTGCACCAGGGGAGGTTTAGATTGGATATTGGGAAAAATTTCTTTACTGAGAGGTTTGTCAGACGTTGGAACAGGCTGCCCAGGGAAGTGGTGGAGTCACCATCCCTGGAGGTGTTGAAAAAGCACGTACACAAGGCACTTCAGGACAGGTTTAGTGGGCATGGTGGTGTTGGGTTGATGGTTGGACTCGATGATCTTGAAGGTCTTTTCCAACCTAAATGATTCTATGATTCTGTGAATGCCACCAGTGGAAGTACGTATGACTGCAAAATACCCCATGCTTTTTTGTGGACGTCTAGATAAGAAAAGGCCATGTTTTCATGAGATACAGCTATATGAAGGAACCATGAAATTGTTACTGCTTGCTAGGAGTTAGGCCTGGGCTGACCCTGTTAGCTTTGGTGCCTATAGCTTCAGGGAGGTAAAACCTCAATACACCGGCTTAAGTTTGACTTAAATTTTAATATAGGACCTGAAAATGTTGGAGGTACTTTGACCTTATCTTCCCAGCAACATTGTCTCTTGCTATTTTAGTTTGTGTGTTTGGAAGGTGTACGGAGTTGAAGAGGAGCAGCACACGTCCAGTGTTAAATTCGGAAATGGAAAGTGTTTCTATAGGATGATTTCTGTTAGTGGGTAATTTGTAAGGTGAAGCAGTTTTGTATGGAGCTTTTAATGCTTTTCGGGACTTCTATGAATTTGAGTTATTCTGTGTTAAATACTTCCATCTTTATTTTATTTTTAAATAGCAGTCTGCAATAGCAGTCTTGTTTTCGGTTAATGTGGGGTGTTAGTTCTTAGGAGTTATGTACTCTTTCAGTTTTGTCTGATGATCCAGTGCAATGTTGGTTACAGAATTGCATGTTAACTTCAGGTATTATTTGGTTACTGATTGTGTAGCATTTGAGTTGTTGCTATGATTTTCATCAGGTATAGCAGATACAAGATTTGACATGTTTTGCTGTTCAGACAAATAAAACCGAGGGGTTTGTCTGCTCTTTTGGAAGGAGTATTAGTAAACTAGTTAACATCAGTCTCCTGTGTATTTAGATAACTTATGGTGTATGAAGACTTGTCTGTACCCTCTCCTCTTACCATTTTTCTAATGTGAAAGAACTCAAGAGTCAAGCAAGGATTATCTATTGAATAGTTGGATTCATCATGTAAAAAACAGGGAGAAGCTAAATGTACTCATTTGTGAAACATCTTAGAGGGGAGCACAAACACAGGAGTGGAGTGATTTGGGGAGCTGCTTACGTGTGACTGTGTGACTTAAGACCCCTGTCTGATGGGGGGAGTCTGATTTAACTGCATGATCTGCTTTGAATGGGGTCTCACCTGTCACCTGCCTTTCTTTTTAGTCTTGAGATGAAATTCTGCGTCTGTGGGGCACGGAGCTAGTACTCACAGGTCATTAAACTTCACACATGCACAAAAGGAAGTGGCCTGCCTGTGTGCAACTCCTGATGTGAAGGTGAGCAGCCTCGCAGGTGTTTCTTGGGATGCTGCTCTTGAGTGGTGAGTGAAGAAGATGATGGTGAGGAAGGGAGGGGGCCTTTTACTGTGTTGCTAGGTGGGGAAGCGAAGAGACCAAAGCTGAAAAGTGAAAACATTGAACTTGTACTCTAATAGAAAAGAGAGAGGGAAGATGAGAGAGGCTGTAAGGCTCTCAAAGTCTAAATAATTAAGAAAACTTTAGTACTGAGAGGGTGAAGCAGAAGCATGCAAATAGCGATATTTCTATATATTCCCTTTGCTGTCTAAACTGGAGAAAGGTGAGAACTTGCAAAACAATTTTAAACGTATGCTTCAGTGCCTGTTTAGTTGCGGTAGATGGTAAACGAGGTTGCTTCCTCCTTCAAATTGCAAATATACCAACCCAGTAGCCTAGTACATACTCCATGTGATATTGTGCCATACTGATTTGTTATACATTTGGTTTAGTTACTGCAAGAATTTCATAAAGTTTGGAAATCCTTTACAAAAAGCTTGATGATAGGACTTCATCTTGTGTAATTAAGACACTGCTATATGCAGTGGGCATATTTTAATGTTGAGAGCTGTTGAAGTGATGCAGTAAAAAAGTAATTTATTTTTTTCTTTCCCTGATCACCACTCTCTTCTCTTAGGCTACTTTTATGTAACAGAGCAATTTTGGAATATCTGCCTTTAGTCTGAACATGTTCAGGTGTCTTTAAGCAACTTGCATCCTATGGGCTCCTACAGCTGATTAATTTCTTTTTTTACAGCCTCTTATTCCAGATCTGGCCATAGGTTTTTTTCTTCAGTGATTGACTGAATAGATTTCTAAAACCATCATGTTTTCATATAGCTAGCAAAGAATTAGCCCAAGTTATAACTTCCTATTGAATCAAGCAAGACTATTTCTGTGACGCTTAGCTGGGCATAATAGGTGGTCACATACCAAAATACTGTTCAGTGCATACTGAGCAGCAGTTAAATGTAACCTTTTGAATTTTCAGCAGAGCTAAGTAACTTACAAGAAGTTCATGGGGTATATAATGCAGGATACAGAATTTTTGTAGGAAGATAAAATTATGGGATGATTATTGTGGAAGGCACAAAGCTTGTTAAATTACTGGAACTGAAAAAAACCATGCAGTGTCTATTTAGAGTTTTCTCCATGTATCGCTCAAGAGTTACAAAATTAAGACAAAAGGTACTTGAATGACCAATGTGTAATCCATAAAGAATGACAGAGTTTCAGGAAAACATCTGGTTGTAATTTTGTAAAACAGTGATTCATACTAGAAAATGATACACTGATTCATATGTGTAGATGTAATTTTTTGGCTTTAAAATATATTTATGTACATACTCTAAAGGATGGTTATGAGGTTTTCTGGAGTTTTGCAGTTAAAGTGAAAACTGCAAAGACCCCTTTAGAAATAGTATCCTACATGAGCATTGTAAAGAGCAAAAATTGTAACTCCCATGCCTTCTAAATCTGGGTGGAAATTAGTCTGCGTAGATTCCATTCTCAGTAAAATATTAGTGCTGTTTATGGCTGAATACAGCATCACTTCAAAAGCTTAGATACAGGAGTTTCATGAATTTAACCTCAAAAGACATCCTTTTTTCCTGTTCCACAGAACTCCAGAAATCACACTGTGGATTGCTGAATGGAAAAAGTGGGAGCAGTCTCCTGTGGAGTGGCCATGCCTTCATTGTATTTCCCTTCTCTTCCAAATTCAAAACTGTCCAGCAGAGTGGCTTTTTACCATCAAGCATGTGACCTCTGTCTCTCCTTGATTGTAATCCAAAGATAACTGAGATTTTTCTCCTGCGCAGGAAGGTGATCTAGTCTGAAAGTCAAGTGATGCTTCTCTAATTGAATTGCCAAAGTTCAGTTCAAAGCAGATGCAGTTTTAGAGTGTGGCCCTCTTCCTGAGGGCACTGCACTGACTCTGTCCTGTCCCTTCCCTCCCCTCCCACGTTAACATGCTTTTGTGTTCTCCTGTGTCTGCACTGAAGACCCATAACAGGGATTATAGTGGACAGTGAAACCTGTCATCTTTTAGAGGGCAGGTAAACTGAGAACAGGCTTGTGGGTAAAATCCTTGAGGTCCTGTGCTTGTGGGGATATACATTCAGATGGTTGTTTTAATTATATGATGGTGATGAAATGATTCTCATTTTTTATAAATAACATGGGAAAGGGATTTTTTTTTTCTGGCCAGCAAGTGTCAAATGGGTGTCTTGCATGCAACTTTTTGAGAAAAGTTCATTACTTTCTGAACTGCATTATTTATTTAAAAACTTCCAATTTAATTAGGAGATGGGGCAGTAACAGAAACCCCTATGTCCAGGACACAACTTGCGGGCCCTTTCGGGAAATCAGCAATACCTTCTCCAGGGCTGACCTGTAGGCATAATGTAGGCACATTATTTTATCTGTAGTTACTCTTCCTGTGTGACAGCTGAGGCCATCTCCTGAGGACTACAGTATAGGATCCTTGACTTTTATTTGCACAGCTATGTTTGGCTGACAGTTGAAAGTACTGCTCTGTGGATTCACTGGAGAATTACACGCACACTTTGTCTCAGTGCTTCTGCCCCTGAGTGCACTAGTGCACATGTGTAGCTGTGTCCTAACAGAGGCAAAAGTAGTTTGGGCAATCTTCGTAAGACTTAGTGCACAAGACTGTATTGCAGTTATTTTATTGCTATTTTAGTACTGCAAGCAAGCTTGCTGTTTCCCTTAATGGGAGACAGATGTTTTACTTGACAAATCTGTACAAAATTTTTATAAAGTTTGTTTTGGCAAATTTTTTGGTATAGTTGCCGATTAAAGCATGAGAAAGTGATACCACCTGGCCTGCTATGTAACTACAGGGCTTTCTTGAATGGTTTTCCTTTTGAGTAACAGCATATCTTTTTTGAAAAGCAAGGATTTACTTTTTCCAATTCGGTTATGTGAAGAAATAAAGTTCTGAAAGCTGGTGCTGGATCGGTGCAAGGAAAAAAAAATTAATCTTAAATAGATCAGTAAATGCAGGCTGACAATTTCTAGAAGATAAATCTCATCAAAATAGTGGAGGAATCAGATTTTGGGTTCTTAATCAAGTGAATTTCTGTGTTTCTTCATTGACTAAAATGTGCTCTTCTAGCACAACTTCCCTATGTCAGTGCTGTCTGGTGGGACATCAGTAACTGCTGTGGTCCTGCAAATTGTGTCTGAGCTGAACTAAAAAAATAATCAGAAAAGATTTATCTAAGTATTAAAAATTTCCTGTTGCTTTAAGTAGAAGATGAACGTTTCTCAGAGGAAGTAGGAGAGGAAGAGGAATCTCCTCACAGGATACTTGCTTCTCAAGATAGGAAGTCAATTTACAGTCTTGAACTTAAGACATTCCAACATTTTATCTAATTAAAAATGTTTTCACTTGATATGCAGGAAGGGTGTGCTTCCCTTTCTCCTAATCAGGAGAAGTCTTTTTATGAAATAGATGGGAGTATGGAGGATAATTTCTTCTGAGCCTGGGGTAGGTGTTAGTCAAGCATGATTTCATGCCATGCCTTCTGCCCAGACACTGTCTGGTTGCTTCTGCCACTCTGCAGCAGATGTTTGCTGGGACTGCTGGCAGCTGCTTTGGCTGCCTCTGGTGCCCGGCTGGATTGGCCCTGTGTTTGGCTTACTCTGTGGTGGGCAACTCTCTTAGCATGGCATGTTCATAATGCTCCAGCTTAACATGACGACTCCCAAGTCTCTCTGGGAAACCGGGTTGTTTTTCTGCATTAGCTGCTTTAACCGTGTCTTCCTCTATAGAGCAATCCCTGCCTGCTTTGCCTCTGCTACTAGTCTTTTTACTACAGTTTTCCTGTATTTTTTTTTTTATGAGTACATAGGAAAAGGCATCTCGTGCTCACATTGTCATCTAGTACCAAATGGCATACCTTCTTCTGTGGTGTGGTATGCAGGCTTAACCAAGTGAATTGCCGAGGAACCGTAGTGGCCACAGCAGGTACCGGCAGTGCTGCTGCTCAGGAAGGTGGATTGAAGCTCAGAGGATGTGTGTCTGGTGAGGAGATGAACACTAAGTTAATGCATATGCCTGGGTCTCAGGCTTTCTCACCTGAAGTTTTGAATGTGCATTTCTTTGCCTGGGGAACTCCTTTTTTCCAAAGAGTAGGACAAATTCACACCTTTCTGGCAATTGCAGAGAATTCTGAGTGTTGGGGGTTAGGATATTGTTGGACCTATGGAGCTGTCCTTTTGCCACTAACATGCTTTTTTGCATGTTCTTCATGGACTTGGGTGATCTCAGCTGAGGTGATCCTCACCCAGCAGAGCTGAGATGCCAGCTCCTCATATCCAGTGGACTTTAGTTTAAAAAATAGAAGTAAAAAAAATTATATGGTACCAGATATACCTTGGTCATTTGGCATTTTAGAGCTCTGCTCTGCAAAGGAGGCTGATGTATTTCTGAAACAAAGGCTGGCAGCTGCCAAAGTAGGATGTCTTTTCATCAATATTTTCAGGTAAATTACGAGTGGTGTAAGACTTGGAATAAAATAAAAGCTTGTAGTGCTGACTGCAGTTAACGTGATTGTGCTGGTAAGTGGGGTAATAACCTTGTTTAAACACAGGAAAGCTGAAAGAAGTGTAGGCATCTTAAGAACATAACATGCAAAAATGTAGGAAAATAGTTGTCACTTGCTGTTCAAGGATGTGCTTATGCAGATATACTGCATGCTTTGTACTTTTGGTGTTAAGTGGTTGTGTTCATTGCTGTGTGGCTTCTTGGAGCATCTCCGACTGGTTCTTGTCTGTCTACTGGATTAATGGGGAAGCACTTCTTGGCTGCACAGTTACAAACATGAGCAGAGGTACCTTTAAAAAGTTCTTGCTTACTCTTCAGCTTCTTTAGAAATCACAGTACAAATTCTTGTGCCTGTAGCTCTTCTAAAAATCTTTTAACATTTCAGAGAAGGCAAGTCCCATAATACTGTCATCCTCAAGCTGATTTCTGTAGGCTCCTTAGAGGAAACCTTCCAGCAGAACTTCAGGTAGATGGTAATAAAAAAAGCAGCACAGGGGCAGAATTCTACAGAGTGTCTTGAGAAACATGAGTTTATCTTCGAGCTACATTGGAAGCCTTTTTGCTTTTTACATCCTGTTCTCAGGGATTGCTAGTTAATAATTCACATGTACTGCAGTTACCAATTAAAGAAAAAATGAATTTGAAACAGCAGTAGGTTCAATTAAATATATTTGGGAATCAGTTATTTCTTCTATTTCTCAGGAAGGGAGTTTAATTATTTAAAAAGTCCTTTCTTTATACATTTTTCTTTTACATGAGCAAAAAGTACCGATGGCTAATTACCATTCATGAGGAATTAAACATTTTCAGCCTTTAAAACTTGGCACTTAAAACCAGAAAAAAACCCAAGCCAATTCAAGATGAAATAAATATTGTTTAGTTGGTTTGAGTGTATGCATGAAGCTGATGACAATCCTTACAAAAACACAGTCGTTGTCAGAGATCAAATCCTTAGCTTGAATGTGTGGTGTAGAACAGCATATTAGATTGTGTGTAAAGCAAAATGAAGTAATTAGATATGAATGGAGAGAGTTGGAATTCTTGCTCAATCACAAAGAATGGAGAGTGAATCTGTGACTTCTAGAGTGCCTTGATTTCCAACCCGCGTCCATCCCCCAGCAAGCACTTCTTACCGCTTACACACAAAGTATGCATGAAGATGAGAAGGTCCTTCATTACATGGTACACATATTACTGGAGTGCATTGGGTTTACTTTTTTCTACTGATTGTTTTCCATAATTGGCTGCATTAGTATGCCATATTAGTCATGTTATGGCTATTTGCCACAGACTATAGAAAAAAAGATACTTGTTTCTAAATGGAAACTTGCAGAATTTCCTGTTTTGTTGAGAAGATACATGTCATTAACATACATTGCTGTTTCTGATAGGCTTCTCATAAGGCAACTGTTTCTTTTTCCAGAAAAGCTATACTAAGCAGGGAGTGAACAGTATTAAAAACATTATATCTGTTTGCTTTTAAAAGGAAATGAGCTTCTTGCCTATGGTAATATAATACAACAAAACCACAAAGTTGGCTGTGTTAAACCAGCACAAGGAGAGATCTAAGTTAAACTATATTGATTCTTAGTGGGCTATAACAAGGTTTGAGATGATTATTGTTAGCTTTTTCATCTTAAGTCTGGCTTTCCTACTAATAGGGACGTTTTACTTCTCCTTTCATGAAAACAGCTTGATGCCAGCATTGTTACAGGGTACCTGCCGTAGTAAGAGTGATACTCTCTAGTGTTGCTGGTTATACAACAGCACAGAGAGTATAGCTGTTCAACCATAGAATTCTACTCATTAGTAATGGTTTTCTTTATATTTTAAATAATCTTTGATGCTTCCAATTGAATGTTTGTTAATTGATTGAATAGGCTGGTGCAAGTAGCTTGATGACTTGAATAAATCGATCTGGCATGTGCCCCTTTGCTGTGGTTGAACTATTCTTGTCTGCACTTAGCCTTTTGAATGCCAATACTATATATATACAGCTATCTAAATGTGCCATTGAGTTTCAGCTGGACTGTAAGTAGCCGCCTTCTCCTGCTCCCTTCCTCTGAGCTTATGGATGGTGTTAGTTTGACTCAAGGTGGATTTGCATTCTTGAGCAAATAGTTCTGGAAAAGTCCCCCAGGGCAAGTTGAGAGATTTGCTCTCAATATAGCTTTTCTGGACCCAGAGTTTATGGACACTATAGTTTCATAAAATCTAACTGGAGAATACTTCCTTTTTTTTTTTGGTTATTAGTGTCTTGATTAATTTGCTAGGGCTTTCTTTTTTTTTTTTTTTTTTTAGTAAAATTTTAGAAATATGTTGCTCCTAATCCTCCTGGTAAAAAATAGGAATTTCAGGAGATTGAGAAAATTCACATATGTAATTTTGAATATTTGAATTTTGCTGTATTGATGGAAAGGAATACCAAATAAATTACTAAAGTAATACTTACACTTACATTGCTGAACAATTTTTTTCATTAAAAAAAAAAAGAAATTGGCCTTCTGTGTTACAGCGTTGATGGGGAAGTTGCAAGAAGGATCAGGATATAACATCAGATTCTGGTAAAACTTTGCCCTGAAATACTGGCAGACGATTTATGCTTGAAATCAGTTTGACTTTCCAAATATTATGAGAGGGCAAATTCATTTTTGACGTTGTGATACCTGCATTTCCATGCACCTTCCCATGTAATTCAGTTGTTTTGGTATGTGAAGGTAAATTAGTTTGGTTTTTTTTTTTAAAGCAAGACTTACACTTTCTCAGGTCATTGCAGGAAGTATGAATTTCCCTGGAATACTGCCTGCATCAAGTGTTTAAGGGTAACTCCAAGTGTGAAAACAAATTTGTAGCCATTTTCCCTGAAAATGAGCTAAATGTCATTCCTGTCTGAACACACTTAAAGGCAATCTTCTTTACGTAAGACTCTTAGAGTACTCTGTTGAAAAGTGTTTCTTCAGCCCAGCTACCTAATGAATCACCTCTGTGTGCTAGATCAAGAGTGAAGTCAATAGTTTCATCCTGATGTTCTTTCCATCCTTTGGACAACTGCAAAATGATAGTTATATGTTCATACCCTATGGTAGCTGTCAAATTGTGTGCTTGACTAAAAGCAAATATCAGGTGAATCACATAGTGTTGATTTGAGATCTCTCAACATAACTTTGTTCTGATTTTGGCACAGTTTGTTAACAAGTTAGAGAAGAGAAACTGCTCTTTTAATGTGTCTGGAGCTCAAGAGACTTAGGAAGCTGCATCTGATAAGCTTGCATCATTCATGTGACATTTTAGTAGTAAATTCAAGAAAGAGTGTAGATTCTGCTACCCAGAGATGCAGACAAGCTAGTTGTATTGTCTGTTATGTTAATAAAGTTATCTGTACGTTTTATAGTGCGCACAAACTGAACTTCCAGTTGTTGAAATTTAAGATGGATTTTTTTTTTAACATTATACATTCTGAGTCTATTAAGGAACAAACTCACCTATAAAAGCACAACTGGCTTCGGATTATTTTTGTTACAGTAGGTATTTTCTCTCTTGGCTGCAAACAAGTCATGCTTTCTCCATGTGTTAGGCCTCGCTTTCCATCTTAGGTAATGTTGGTGACTAATATTGTAGTTTTTCTGAAGAAAGTAGTTATATGTTTTCAAATAACTCAAATTAGCTGTCATTAAACACTATTGCTAATGGTTGTCTTTATGGAAAACTTCTAAATATTGCACGGAAGGAGAAAAATGAAAATATTGAACATGATCTTTGTACCAGGTTTACTTAATTTTTAGTGCACTAGTGAGTAAAAGGGGGTTTGCAAAGTCTTTTGCAAGGCCTAATGATTCAATGTGGGGACACTGGTGACTTAAAAAATGTATTTTTCTTATCACTTACCTTCTGCATCTCAGAGATTTCCTAAGGGTATGCAGTGGATCACTAGCTAGCATCAAAAAGTAACATTCCTGATTAGCCTGAAGCAGCTTGTTTACAAGTAGTTGATGTTTGAGTAAAGAGTATTTAACCAAAGAGTTTAAAAAGCCTTTAGTTGGAAGGTCTTGGTAGCTTTTAATGCTTTCTTTGATCAAACTAGGGAGTTTTTTCCTACTGACATGCTGACCTTAGCTTTGTGTGTTTCTTTATTCCTCCTCTTGCCCCTGTGCCCCCTTAAAAAAAAAAATAAAAAAAAAAAAAAAGAAAAGAAAAGCTGAGGCTATTGCAGGTACCACTTGGCTGACAGGAGCCTGCCATGAGAGGTAAGTAACTTAAGATGTTACCATAGCTGTTTTAAAAGCCAGCTTGGTAAGAAGTTAATCAGTTATGAAGCAGTTATGAAGAAGGTGTGCTTTCAGTTTCTGACATGAGGCAAATGTTGACATATTTAGCGGTTATTTCAGGTTTGTCATAAATGTGTATTTAGAACTACTTCAAGTTCTAAAACTATCACCATAAAACAGCAATGGGGGAGCCTGCCTGGGAAGGTGCTTCTCCATGGTGTCTTCTCTGAGCTAAGCTTCAAAACAAAGTGTTCATTATGCTGCGGATTTCTGGTCATCTGCAAACTTTCCAGAATTTATCTGAACTGAGCCCAAGTCTCTGTCCTGAGCCTTTTTTCCCTAGGAAGCAAGGTCTGTGATGGCTCCAGAGAGCCCTGGGAAGGTGGGCAATGGTTGGGGAGCAGTTCCCCCACCAAGCATGAGGTTTAACTTGGGATGTGTTGCATTGCACACTGGAGAAATTGCTCTTGGGGAAATGGTTCACAGCAGCTTCAAAAATTTCTCTGCTTGAGGGGCCATTTACATGCACAGTTGCTGTGCAGGCTGGAAGACGGGACAGGCAGTTTTAGCTGGGAGTCAGTCTTGAGTGGAGTCTTTGAGACCTGCCTTTGCTGAGCAATGGTTAAGTGATGGTGGAGATTGTGGGAGCAGGAGGCAGGGCTGGATGACCTGAGAGGTACCTTCCAGCCTGGTGTATTATTTTTTTTTTGTCATTTTCTATTTTCCTGCTGCTCCCACTGCTCTGCTGTCTTCATGCCACATAGGCCACGCTGCCTTCATGTTTCCTTGACACAGGCAGGAAATACAAGTTTTCTTATGAGTAATAGGAAGAGGGCAGAACCAGGGCAAAGAAATAATCCATGCAGAAAGTTTTTGGTCATCCCCCACCTCCCTTTCCGCTTCTAAAGGTGGGACAGGAAAAGATGATATTTTCTACTATAGACTTCATAAAAATTAAAGTAGGACAGTCCTCTCAGTAGACAAGAACACCTGGTATCCCAACCTGTAATACCCGATCATTCAGAAAATGGAAATAAATTCCTTTTAAGTAATACAGCTATAATGAATTATATTACTATGAATATTAGTGTGCAACCATGAAACAGTTCATTTTGAAGGCTAACAGTAAATGTTATTCATTTGAAACTGTGGGAAGAAAATGGACTTTGTCCAAAAGGTATTTATAACTGTGGTATGTACAGACTTTAGAAAACTGAAACATTCTAAGTATACGTAAGGAAGACCTAATTACATTCTTTGTGGCTGCCACTTAAAAAGTTGGATGTAATTGCAGTCCTGTTTGTTAGTTAATGATGTAGGTGTTTGAAAATCAACTAACAGTTTGTATAAATTATTAAAACATAGGAAAAGCAGTGCACTTTGTGCAAAACTGGATGTGCCCATGGGCATGTAAGGTATGCTCTGCCACTCCTGGGTCTGAGTGAGTGCACCTAGGCTTGTTGTATATTGGGACTTGTCTGTAAAGCAGGGTTTTGTGTCTAGGATTAAACTATGCAAACTTAATTAACACAACTCATTGTGGTATCTGCTTTAGCACCACCTGTGTGTTTTTACTTAGACTGGCTCTCCTGCTGCTTGGTACACATTCAGCTGGATTCCCTGTGCTGCCTCTAGGAGAGGTACCACCAAGATGAATATTCCTGCTTTTACTGAAGGGCAGGGTCTCTGACTCCTTCCCAATTTGCTGCTCAGCTCTTCAGCCCTGTCTGCAGAAAGCGTAGTAATAGTTTAAAATGAGCTTTCTTCTCCCACAAGATTGTCTTAAAGCTATTTCCTTAGTAGCATTTATAATCTCTGTTTTTTCTCATAGATGCTAGAAAAGACAGACTATACTGCTGCTCTGTACAGCTGCTCCCTGGGGAATGAGAGGGGATGGGGAGATGCATGGGGTTTTTTTTGTCACTTTTTAAAGTAACTGTCTGCTGTGTAAACAATGTTTCTTGTCATCCCTTCCTGTTGCATTATGTGGCTTCTGACTTGTGACCCTGTGCTGGGAAAAAGTCTGTTGTGACTGGGGGTTGTCATGTGCCTTGTCAGTAGCATCTTTGGGAAGTGGGAGGGCTGCTGTGACTGCATGTCCAACCTGGACATGTGTGCATTCCTGTACTGGCTTGGAGGCCCTCGCCTTGTTGCTGGAGTGCAAAGCCCTGGAACAATGTATGGAGATCCTTTGTACAGGGATCCTGTGGTCTCCTTCCCTCTTTTCTTTCCTTGGTCAATGAGTGATCAAGACGATTGATAGCTGACAAATGGCTTCTAATGCAGTTCTTTTCAGTAGCGTAAAGTAGAAAAGTACCTTCTGTCATTTGCTGCTCCTGGTGTCCCTTTTGGCTTTGACTGTTTTTCTGGGAATTTCAGGATTTGCCAGGGTTCAGTCACTGCTCCTGTGCAGTTTGATACCTCACCAGTTAAGCCCTACATTGGCCCAGATTTTGGCTGTCTTTTGATCAAGAAAGTTCCTTCTGCCATGAGCCGGTGCTTTGGTTTCAAGCTGCCCCTGTGTGAGTCAACAGGGTTTGTCTCTGGAAAGTTGCTTTAGTACTTCATGTCCTTGTTACTTCTTCGGAGGCTCTGTTACTCAGATCCAACTTCTTCATGGAGAACACTGATTTTATGAGCAGTAAGCTTTTATCTGGGGAAAGGAAGGGATATATTTATTTTGAGTAACAAAGAAGTGACCAGTTTATAAGAAAACAGTGAAGTCTGTTCCTTTCCTTAGCATGTGTGTGAGTGTCCAGATGATAAAATGGAAATCTCAGATCATATTTGGTAAACTTGTGTGTGGATTGATTATCTGGGCAGAAATAGAAATTGAGTATAAATAGGCAAAGACAACTTTATAATAATTTGTCGGTTGTTGTGGAGCTGTTTCTTGGTAGTTGTTCTTAGACGTTTCATTGTGGAGTTGCTTCTTGGTAGATGTTCTTGGAGGTTTCATATTCCTCTAGTTAACCATAGTGTCACCGGTCCTGTCAGTGTTGTTATTGCAGTTTTACCTTTCAGTGTATGAATTGTTTTCATAAGCAAATCTGAAAAGAGCATTACTATGGTATTTGTGGTTTTTTCCTTTCCATGGTTACCAATTCAAGCACATCTGTTCCATTGCTGTTCCCCCCCCCCCCGCCCCGCTCCGTTTATGCACACAAGACAGTTTGACACCAGAACTACAGGACTACTTGCTTATTTTAAAAACAACATGGCAAGTCATTTTTAATTCTTCTCTTATTCTTCTGATTGCCAAGATTTTCCCCCAAAAAAGGAAAAATAAACAATAACTTCCTGTACAGACTTTTGGTCGTCCAGTGAAGTTTTTGTATTTCTCTTCTTAGAGAAACCTTTTTAGCCAGAGTATATTTGTTAATTTTCAATCTCTAGCTTTCTCTGCCTCTTGCCTTCTAGATACTATGATCAAATCTTAAGTAGAAGTAATAAATCATACATAGATTGCCCCAAAAGCAGTAAACAAAAAAAAAAGGCAGCTTTGTAAGGTCCCCCTCCCTATTTTGGCTCAGAGTCACAGTTTAAATCTTTCAAAATAAATATTCAGAAATTCAGTTTACATTATATAAATTTATATTTCCTATTCAGGAAACTGAGTTCACAGCATATTATCTGCAAAGTAGTAGATCTAATTCCAAGTTAACTGTTTAAAAAAAGCTACACATATGTTAGCTTTAGGCACTTCCACTGTATTTATGCTTAGTTGTCATTTTAAGGACATTAAAGAATGCCAGTATCAAGAGCCACCAATTTTATTCATAATAAACAGTTTAGTCTTCCTTTTCTGTCATCATTAGCTAGTCTTAATTTGTTTGAGAATGGCCAAAGTGGTCCTCATTAATTTGGTCAGTGCTCAGGGTCATGCTTGTCAGCTGAATAAACATGCAAAGGAAAATACATTTTATCTCCTAGTGGCTTTTCTTGGAGTTTGAGGGGGGATGCTGGACTACTCATTCCAGAGCAAAATAGGTCATCTCTCTTGAAGTATCCTTTTCTTTTCCACAACTCAGATATTGCTAACAAATCACATACCTGAAAATTGAATTAAGTGCTGGATTTCTTATTAGTTGTGCAACAAGCTTAAGTCTGCAAAAAATAAAATAAGCTCTACCTTCTGAATTTGTCTTGTAATCGGGTACCACTGTTCCGGATAATGAAAAGTTAAAATACTTCAAAGTGGTAAATTCCTGTGGCTTTTTAAATCTGATCTCACTTGCAGAAGTAAGTAAACCAAGAGATCAAAGAGAACTGTTGTACATTGATCTTTCTTTCTGAGGCTCTGCTTTTATAAATCCATAATGTTATGGAATGGCAAATGCAAAGCAAAATGTATCCCCTAGATGCACATTAGTTTCAATTGTGCTAGTAACAGCAATTCGAAACCTGCTCTCTCTCTGTGATTCATTGTCTTATGTGATCTGCAAAGGTGTGATTTTTTTTTTTCTAATTTTCTTTTCTTCCTCTTAACCCATACTTGCTCAATATGTGTAGATACATATTTGAGATGTATACATATATAATTGAAAGCTTCCCTCTGCCCCCGACTCCTTGTTGACAGAAGAATTAAAAAAAAAAAAAAATTTAAAGGAAAAATGTCAAAGAAGTGAAATCTGAACCTTCATATTTTGGTATGCTGGATGAATGTCTCCTTTTACCCAGGATACATATATGAAGGAGTAAGGAATGGGTGATAACTGTAACTGGATTAATCTGCAAGTGTGGCCATGTTTTCAAATAATGAATAATTTCACTGTTTCCATGATTAAAACTCAGTAATAGTAAAGTAATGTAAAGTAAAGATGTGCTAAAGGTGCTTGAACCTCAAGAACAAATCTGGGTCATTTTTAGGGAGGCTTATGATGTAAACTTATTTTACTTAAGTGTATATGCAAATTAGCTGCTTCCAGGGGCTGTGTTGCTTCTTCGACTTTGATTTGGAACAAGTAAATATTGATTAAAGTAGAAGAAAAATGTTTTATGAAACTTCTGTGCTTCATATAATTCTGCTTTATGCTGTACATCAACAAGGTAGTACTGATTCTTTTTGAAGACTTTTTTTAATAATTTCTGAGCTAATCTTCCATCTTTCAGTGTAAGACTGCAGAGTGTAATTGCTTGAGCAAAAGGTTGTCTTCATAGTTCTGGTAGTGACATGGGATGTTTTGTTTGCTTGAGGCTCCAATGTCAACTGGATTTTGAGCTTAAGATTATATATTTGCAAGTGTTTAGATCTGTACCAGAATCCTTTCACCTTGGGCATTTCAAGTTTTGTGCATTAGCTCTTAAACCTTTGAAGGACTAAACTTCAATTTTGAATGATGGTCAAAGAATGCCAGCTCTTTGCAGCATGAAAGGAGGGGGGTTTTGAAGGATGGAAGAAAATTCTGTGTGTGCAGGTTACAGTCTGATCTTTTTTCACTTTTCACTCTTTTTGTCTGAAGTATTCCAGCCTCTTTTCTTGTAGGGAACATTTTGGGGTTTTTTTCCCCTCTTTGATGCTCTGTACCTGTGCAGGTGCTTGCCATGCCCAGTGTGGCTACACATATCAGTCCATGGTCTGTTAACACAGAAGCCTACAGAAGTAGGAGTCGTCATTATAAATCATAAACCCCCTTTGTAACCCTAGCAATGCTATCTAACCCAGTAACTCTTGTCAGGCACTTCCAGTGGACCTCTTGTCCAAGAATGCTGGGATAAGGTCCTGGCATACGACTCCTAGGTATTTGTGTGTCTAATTTTTTGACCAAATCAGACTGAAGCCAAAGGGGAAAGTGCAGGAAGAACTTTCCCTATTCTGCCAGTGAAGGTCCTAATAATAAATGGGTAGTGGTGTTTTGAGATACTAGTGCTTTAATGGCCTATTCTGAGAGCAGTCTCTCGGCACTGTGTTAAATCATCTGCAGAATGGACTTTTAAAGACAAATTTTGGGAGCTCTTTGTCATCTGCACAATGTGGGCTTTCCTCTTAATGATTTTTGAGCAGGTGTTGATAAAAGCAGGTGAGTTTCTGATTCACCTGGAAAGCAAACAACCTAGGCCTGACTCATGAAAGAGGTTGCAGTTGTTAGCAAAAGAGAGAGCTTGCAGCTTCTCTGCTTCACCTTTTAAACAAGCCGCTACTAAAGTTAGGATAGGAATTATTAGGAAATTCATTTTTGGTAATGCAAAAGAGAGTGCTGTAGAAACCTTCTACCGAAAGTTTGACTCTGATGCATAAATCTAGTGCTTCAGGACTGTATACCAGTGATGGAATAATTGCAAGGAGAAGTTGGGTCTTAATATATACTGAAATATGTAGGGATTTTTGAATATGTAGGGATAAACCGTTGGCACTACTTAAGCTTGTATGATAGTGGAACTAATACAGGGTCATGTTACTGGACAAGCACAGTTGGATCAGTATAATTTTTCTTGACTGTAATGTGAAGTTGTAAAAACTCCTGAAGTGTACCATACTTTTTGGTTTGTGGTGCGCTTAATGGTAAAGCTTGGTCTGTTTAGAAAGTTGTACTTTTTGTGCCTGACGGCAAATCTAAAATTGCTAGTTGAGCTACTTCTTAATAAATGAAGCCCTGAATGTTGTGGTTTTGGAACTGATGTGAACCTAGGAGGGAGACTGAGCCCCGAATATGCTGTCTAAATGCCAGGATGTCTTCAGATAATGTGGAAGGGAAGAGTGCAGTGGTTCCTCTTCCCTAGAAAAACTTCAGAGGAACCCTCATGAAAGTGTGTTGTGCTTGGAAGGCACGAGAAAAACACATGTAAGAATAAAGTTTAAGAAACAATTATTTCTCCCAGCACCTTGTGAACTTTCCCCTGAGGTTTCTTTTGAGTTGGATTTAGGACTTTGGCATTGAAAGGAAGAAGTGAATACCTTCAAGGTATGGGAAAAGGACCTTTGCTGAATTTTAAAGATCTTCTTTTCATGTTCCCAAGGCTACCAAAACTCCCTCATTTCTTTTGATAATATCCTTAAGTATTACCTTTCTCTTATTGTGATCTCTGGCTTTCCCTGACACAGTCTTCTGAAGAGTCTTGGTGAGATCTCTGATCCTGAGGTAGGACCTGACAGCAACACAGGTGTCCCCCTTCTGTTTGCACCACATGCCTTTTCTCTGGGAGGGATGCGGGCAGGTCCTGCAAAGATCTGGTGGAGCAGACTCTAAGGTAGTCCAGAGCCTGGGGTTGTGAATGTGCCTCTTTTGATCTGGATTTTTGACAGGCAACTTAACAGTGTAGATTTCTTGTGTAGTTAAACGTTGGCTTGAAATGAGAGGAGGAAGTGAGTGAATAGGTTGAGCATTTTATCCTTTTTTTCTTTCACTCCTTCAAATCTTTACATCTTGGGGCACGCAGCTTCCAGTCAGTGTACTCTCTGGGCTTGGTTTTCCTGCTCTGCTCCCAGAGAATTAGAAGGGAGGGAGGGGTCTGCCTTTCTCCAATAACCTCAGTTGTGACAGGCTCTTAAGTGACTTGGTGAACACGTACAGGCTGAGCAACTAGTAAGATGTCACTTGTGTCCAATCTGCCATTTTTCATGACTCTTCTGTCTTGTCTGCAGAAGCTGGAATGCTTTCCTTCTCTGGAGTCAGATGGCTTTCCAAGACAGATGCGACTAGAATAGCATGCTGCTGTTTGAGCAGTTCTCTTTTAGATTAATCAGGCAGAGGATAACTGTCAACTGAGACAGTCTCAGGACCCTCAAGCTCATGATTCAGCAAAGGTTATGGTGCTGAGTTTAATGCGGACACTCTGATGATCAGGCACTTTGAGATTTTCTGTCAACATTCATCTCAACAGATGATTTTTTTCTGACTGGACCGCGTGCTGACTTAAGGGACTGTTCTCTCAGTAGTGATGCTAACTCCACTTACTGCTGTTGTGAAGACACACGTCCGTCTGCTGGCTGGCAGGGACTGCACCCTCACTGTGGTTCATGTCAGACATCTCAGGGTATCTTTCAGCAGTCTGTTCCTGAATATTTCTAGAACTTTAACTAAATGAGCAGAATGGAAAAGAAATCTGAGATCAGATTTCTATCTTGTGCTTCATTATAAAAATAAGTGGCTTACAGACTGTGCATCAGGAGCTGCATGCCCTGAGGTCATTGTTCCGGAGATAAAACACCTGACAGTGCCAGTAGTCTTATGAGAGCAGTAAATAGAAGCATATCTGCAATACAAACTAGAGAATAGCGAAGACTGAAATGTGAAAGTGTAAAAAAAAAAAAAAAAAAAAAAAAATAGACACTGAGGTTTGCATTGCTTCATTCCTGGTTCTTCTTTGCCTAACACTGGCCTCAAGCTGCTTCCTTTCTTGTACTTAGGCCACTTCCAGTAAATTAATTTAATTTCTGTAGTCACAAAAAATAGCATCCTCCATGGAAGCACAGCAGGCACTTGTGAAGACATGTGCCAGAGAGCTTGGATGCAATGGAGGATCCTGACAGAAACTCAGCTGCCTGAAAAGGGGGTAAATGGGCTCAAGTCAAGCAGTCTGGTAGGGAGGGAATTGCCTTTTCCCTCCCCTCAGTGCTTCCTCCCTGCTTCCTCCAACACCTGTGCAGTTTCTCCCCTCCCTGCCATTTTGGGGAAGGTTATGAGTATGGGAACTCTGAACCAGGAACCTGAGCTAAGGTGTTAGGAACTTCTAAAGGTTACTATTTTTATGAAATGCTGTTGCAGAGAAAATAATTGTGTTAGTTTTGGCTTGCTGTTGGGTCAGAATTTCTGACAGTGCTGTATTTCTTAATGAGGCTATAATGTGTGTTTGCAACTACAGCATGGTAGTAGCCTGGAAGAGATTTATTTCTTTCACATTCTTCAGCAGTCACTCCTGGAGAGCCCGTTGTTTCATGTTACTCTTGCGTGAACTCCAGGTATGCCAGCAATGTGAGACGTGAAGCTGTAGGAAAGGCAGTTTAATTGACAGCCTTTGTATGGGGCGTGAACAAATGTGCGATGCTCTGGGTCTTGCTGCACGCATACAGTTCTACACCTTTGTACCTACAAAAATAGATGCAGCAGTAGTATTACTGGTGAGAGGAGGGCTTTGGGAGTCTAGGCTGTTTGCCTAAACATAAAGGACAATTTAGTGTGGTTACATTTCTTATTAAATAGATAATGCTAATTGTGCTAGTTCCTGTATAGTTTTGTAAAATGAGAGCATGCATGCCAACTGTATTTCCTTTGTTGGAAAACCTTGCCAAGGTTGGTCATTTTATTGTCTTTGGACAGTGAAGTGTGTACTTGTTAATAGGAAAGAATTCTGGATCCTGTATTCCCTGGATGGGCAGGAGCTCTAAGCACTGTGGAAGTGGTAGTCCTACAGAGTAGATCCGTACCTGAAATCTGGATTCCTTGGTTTGTGGGAGAGTTGGGCTTTATAAAAGGGCCCTCAAAATGTTTGGGATTGGCTTCTTCCTGGGGAGGTATGTGCTGCAGAAATGTTCCCTGGAGTTACTCCCAGCTGAGTAACTTTGGTAGGGTATGCTGCTGGTCGATTAGATGCTAGGAGTCTCAGAAAAAACATATTAAAGCTAAACTCTGCCAAGTCTTTATTCTCTTGAAATTACATACTTAAACATTATTATTATTTTTTTAACATACAAAATCTGGTCTTTCTTTCCCAAATGGGTCTTATCTTGGAAACCACTAACTAGTGTGTGTAAGTGAGGAAACATTCAAGTCTTAACCAAAGGAAGCTTAGTGAATACTGAAGTACAAGTAATTGTGGGGTAGCTTTGAGATTCAGAGTTGTTTGCTGTCCTGTCCTTATGCTACTTACTGAGGCTAACTGTTATCAAGCATTTTCTGAAGCTGCTATGCAAATAAAGACAACGTCACTAAGAAACCAATTTGTGTATCCCAATTGCTCTGCTTTTCCTTAACAACTTTTGCTATATCTTTATTCTAAACTCCAAGAGGTGAGTGCAGCCCTCTTAGTGAAAGAAACAAGTCTGAAGAATCTTTATAGCTACTGATCCTCTCAGTGTATTGGAGGAGAAGACCCTGTTGGCCATTTTCACTCTTTTGGAAGTTTACTGGTAAAACATACAGGACTGCTGGGGTCCTTCTGGGAAAGTATGCCTTTGAACATAGAGTGTTGAAGGAAAAACCTTTAGAAGTGTGTCCTCCTGTTTGTGTTTTTTTTTTTGTTTGTTTTGTTTTTGTTTTTGTTTTTTTAACAAATAGTGCTCCAATAGCCAAATGATGAAACTAGAACTTGAATTTCCCCATTCCTAGCCTTGCCTCTCTTACTTTGTTCTAAGATGAAACAAGTTTAAATACTCTCTGAAGTTTAAATACTCTACTGAAGAGTAGGTTTATGGAGGGATACACTGACTTCAATGCTGCAGAGATTTTTTGGGGGTTAAACCTGGGCTTTGGCTTAAAATGATTCAATGTTGTTCTTTTTGTGAAATAGTTTTATTGAATAACTTTTCCATTCAGTATTAAAAATGTCCAGTTAATAGAGCAGTTGAACATCAATAAAAACTAGGTTAACTCCCACAGTGGTATGTAGTCACACAAGTCATAAATTTCAAAGCTTTTAGCACTGCGTGTTTTTCCTTGTGGACTCTCGTTAGTATGGCTTAGCAAGATTGTTTTATTTGCAATTTAGGCTGTGGTTTCCTGGATTACAGTCTGCTATCTATCAGAATAAAAGAAATCAACTAAAATGAAGTGAAATTTTACCGTAGGTAATACAGATATATTCAAACAAGATGCTATTTGTATATATGAATGAAACTAATGAAGTGTCCCTGTTTTCATGTTAGATACTAACAAACTGCTTCTGCCTATACTTGAGAGAGCCTGAAAAATGAGATTGTGTGAGTTAAAGAAGTTGTCTTCAGCCTTCCTTCGTATGTGTGACATACGGTTGATGCCAGCATGTCAACTGTTTGAATGGAAAAGTCTTGGTTTCCAGACAACTTTGACTTATACTTCTCATCCCTTACTCTGGTCTTGAGTACTTTTGAATAAAATGTCCATTTTCAAATCTGTGCTGTTTTGTCTTTTAGAGATTTCTATAAACTGACAAATTTCTAAACCATAGAAATGGCAGTATCTTTGCCTCCTAATAGCTATAGTTTGTTTTCAGCTTTTGAAGTGGTAAAAATACTTCTGTATTTTGAAGCTACCAGTGTGGAATTGCTCTAGTCCATAATCTCTGCCTGTAAGTGGACACAGGTCAAAGGACTATGTGTGATTTCAAATTTTCAACATTGACTTAGACAACTTTTGTTTTATGAAAGATGCAGGGTCCCATTATTTTGAATAAGAGGACATAACCCTGAGAATACAGGATGTGGTATGTTGCTCACTTGAAGTGAGGGCACAGTGCTGGTTTACAAGTTGATTAAAAGGTATGCAGTCCATGCTGCCTTATAGACATGAGGAATCCTAGTAGACCCTGATAACAGAGGTGTGATTATGGTGGTTGTCCTGCTTTTGATAGCCCTCCCGTTTCACTAGTGGAAAGTGGAAAAAAGTCAAAATAACTCTTAACATGTTGTGAAAACATCATGGGTAGAATTGTACTTAGTTTTTTATTAAATCAGGTTACTTTAGCAAAATATTATTAGAAAACCCTTCTAATTCAAAGGTTACTGCCATGTTGCAGACATTGTAGTGCTTCTGTGCTAAGTTCTACACTCTAGCCGTTTTAATGAAACTGTCATTAAATTGCTTATACTCAAGAGATTCATGGTGATATCAAAGTAATCAACTGCTACAACTTAGTATACGACTAATCCTTGTAATTTAGAGAGTTCTAAGTCATACTGAACTTTTAAGAAAGTGTGTGTAAATCTCTGAGTGAAATGATCTATAAATAAAACTCTAAAAGCCATACAGCTAAATCTTCTTTTGCTGTTAATTTTAGGTTTTCTGTATGAGGATGAAGAAACCAAAGCAACTCTAAATTGTAAAGACAAACTCAGTCATTGTTTTGATTTGGATGCTTTTTACATGCCTGTCTGTTTTGTGCTCTTCCACATATACGTACTGATGTCTGTTCTTTCAGATATAATGTGATACATTCTGCTATCATTTCCCTGCCTAATGGGACTTAATGTAGGATTATTTTTTTTAATCTAAGTAGGGATCTTTTCTTCTCCCACCCATCAGTGTAATTGTATTAAATAGCTACCTGTTTAATTGGAAAAGCCTGGATAAAAAGACCAGGATGAGCGAGGATAAGTCCACTTAATAAGCGTAGGTTTTACAATGAGGGTATTTAGAATGTATGGGCAGTTACTTGCTTAGATTACACAAAGAATTAAATAGAGGGGTGGAGTATTTAAAATCATCCCTAGTCACCTTTCTGGTTACATTCTCACATGGTCTTTGTGGTTTTTCTTAATTGTAATACTTCTTGAAGTCTTCAGGCTAAAAAAAAAAAAAAAGTCTTCCTTAAGCCAGACAGTGTTGATAAACACTTCTGGTAGTGATAGACCTAGGTAAATTGTCTGAGACTGACAAATGGCAGCTGACAGAAGATGTGAAATGCAGTAGAGGCACTTAAAATTACAAACATGGTTCTTGATTGTTGTCCTTAACTACAAATCTCTGCCAAATGCAAATTGGGTTGTGCTCTCCCCTTCCCCAGATACGCCCACCCTTCTGATATTTTTTTTCTAATTGTGTTGGTGAGACTAAAGGAGAAGCCTCTTAATCTCTGAATTCTGTGTTAGACGTCTAGGGTAAAACTATAAAGCTATCAAATGCCTTATTCTAGTTCACTTTCAAAACAGTTCAGGAAAAGGGTTTTTCATGGCAGCTATTGTTCAATAACTGCGCATGGTATCTTTCTCAGCACTGAACGGGAAGAAAGAGATCAAAAAGCCCTTGTCTGCAAGGTCTCTTGTGGCGAGGCTGCATTATTTAAAAACTTAGGAGCGTGTTAAAGGCAAACTCGGGGAAAACCTGCATTTGCTGGAACTGTATATGCTGCTTGTTAAGGTTAATTAAAAAATACGAGAAGATACACCTACTGGTAATTATTACGAATTTGTGCTCAAGTACACACATGCACATCACTGGTACATTGATTAAGTGAAGTGTTTCTTTTCTACATCAGACTGTAAATTAACAATGCAATCCCTTCACATAAATAATCTTGCTTTCATCTCACATTGATTTATGGATCAACTTCAGCTCCATTACAGGCTGAGAACCTTTTATACCAAGCTCATTTCATCATGAGTTTCTCTCTTTTGTTTTGTACCTGCCTTGCATACATGTGTTGTGATTCCCTTTGGTATGTTACTCCTAATGAAAGTGATGCTGGATTTGAAGCTTTATATGGTGAAATGGATTATTTAATGTTTTAATGGTCTAAATAATGAATAATAAATCCAGAATATTTTTTTTTCTTATTGTGTGTAAAGGTTATGTCTCCCATTCTTAAAACTGAAGTACTTGTGAATTGCTGTCACTGGAATGCATGGTTACAGTTAACAGTGCTTGGTAGTCCTTATTAGAAAGCTGCATTACAAATGTGTTTTCCATTAGTCAGAGGAATAAGTTAATGACTAGGAATTCTGTAAGTGGCTGAGTAGGTCCCTCAAATGCTGCATGATGGTCAAGATGCTCTCACTGTGCTTGGAGTGGCGATTGTTCAGAGTGGCTTGTTACGGGGAGCTGGTCAGTGGAATGAGGAATGTTTCACCTTGCATTTTTATTTTTAATTTCGCTATAACTGAGGGAGAAGTGAGACCTAATTGAGCATGGATGGAGCAGATAGACTTGAATAAACAATTAGTTTTCTGAGGCCTCCAATGTGATAGAATAAATGAAGCCTTTATAGGCCGTCTAGGAGCTCATTGGTGAATGTGAATGGAAATAGATTTTTATAAAGAACGAAACTGCTTTCACTTCATTAGTATTCATGGTATAACAAAAATAACCCCCTCTTTCCAGAGATATACATTCTCCTCTGAATTATTTTTTTTTCACGAGACGAATGATGATGGTGTCAACAGCTGATGAAGATGAATAGGTCTCTTTCTTATGATATCAATTTTTTTTTTTTGCAATTGAAAGTGACTTTGAAGGTTAGTTTTATTGAATTTTCATCCTCCTAGTTAAAGAGCCAGGAAAAATCTTTCTTAAAAACCTGTGTTTGAGCAGCAGCATTGGAAATGTTTGAAGTAAGGTGTGCATGTGGATGCCTGCATATTCACAGAGTGTAAATATATATTTCCGTGCATTTGTCATGGATTTCTTGTGCTGTAAAAAACATCATTAAAATAATTAAGGGTGAAAATTCTGCCTGTGGTGTCTAGAAATATCAAAGTTCTTTTCTGTTTTGCTGTGTAGCTAATTTCTCCTTTCATTGAGAAATTAAAGAAATACTCAGTGTGGCTAGTTTGATCTTTTTCTCTACACCAGAACATAGTGTATAGCATTGCTAATGCTACTAATAGCTCTGCATATGGTAGTAAGAAAATTAATATAGCCATAGAATATTAAAGAACAAAAATCTTCCAAAAGAGAGGCTTTATGCAAGGGAAAGTGAGAAAATACTACTTTGGGTCATGTAATTTTTTTTTTTAGTAATGCATGATATTGATAACTTTCATTTAAACTTGTTGATATTTGGTTCCTAATGTTTCAGTTGAAAACTTGGTTGTCTTTGTTCTTTTCCACTTCTTAGGAGTAGGTAAATCAGGGAAACCAAAACAAGCCCCCTGAAGTGTGTGCTTTGTGTTAGGAAGATGTGATTTTTGCAGTGTACTCTGCCATGCCCTGTGAAGTCATGTCTGCATGGGGACACAGCAGAGGTCAGCCACCACTGCTTCTCAGCATCCATGGACCTGCTGGAAGTCCAAAGAGCAGGACTGCTGAAGTGCTTGTGCCAATGCCTACGCCTTAAACCTGCAGCGTCTTGTCATTCCTGAAATGTTGTTGTGTGTATGGGTGTATCTCCTTCTTTAATGCTGCAAGCATGCAGGTTTCCAGTTGTTGTCCCTTTGCCCCAGCAAAGATGGTTTTCCAGACCCTGGCAGCTGCCCACCAGGGTTGGGATTTGGGTTGTGCCCCTGGTTTCCTCCCTAACTGAAGCCGGGGTGTTTGAGCAGCTTTCTGCCGGCTTTTTCTTGCTGCCTCCTGGCTACTTACTGATTCTTTTGCAGCATGCAGATGTGGCAGTAGTCACTGACAGCAAATTTCAACACACCGAAACATTTTTTCCTGCTAAGATGGCCAGCAGGACAGGGACAGGAAGGGAGTATCCTTCCGGCTGCATAGTGGTGGCACGCACTGCTGCACATCTGGGCAGCAAAGGGTAGGTTTTCTTTTTTTTATCTTCTTTTTTCAGATCCCTTTTAAAATTCTGGAAGTGAAGGTGAAATGTGAGCATGCTTCCTGATGCTTAGGCAGTGCTCAGGAGTTGTACCCCTACAGAAAGGGGAATTTTTTCTCGATCGTATACTTAGAACAGAGCTGAATGTGTTGGACACACCCCTCAAACCCTACTCTCTGTTTTTGTGGGTTTTTTTGGATTAAATTGTCAAACAACTTTCTTACAGAACCTGCTATGTTGAGTCTAATCCCTCTGTGTCCTTCCTAGTAGGCTGACCTGTTGAGCTGCTGCAGCTTCATACTGGCTAGCAGCCTGTGTGCGATGCTTTGACTTCTCTTGCTTTTCAAGAGTGTTGGCAGTTTTCCTTAGATTGGAAATGAAGTGATGATTTTATTATTTTTTTTTTTCAGAAGCAAAGGCCTTTGTACATCATGTGCGTTCCTGAGAACATACCTGTATGACTGTCAGACTAAAAAGAAAGTCTTGACGCTAGCAGCAAGTGCCCTATGTGATCCCCTTTAACCATGAGTTGAACTGTATTTATATATATTTATTTAGAACTATGTTCTGATTTTTGGCTTTTGTTGTAGTGCCGTATAAGAGATGTACAGAACCTGCTATTTGTTAATAGTTTTTTTAATGTTCATTAAAGCCGGGTGAGTAAATCCAAGGAGACTTAGGGCAGGCTGAGTAGTTGGTAGCAGTGCTCCCTAGAAGGGGAGCAGTTTGTCCGTCCATCTCTGTGTACAGAGCTGGCACGCAGGAGTCTTTCAAGAACTGAAGGACTTGATCATACTGTAATAAAACTGTTCCATCTTAACCAGGGTAGAGTAATAATTGGCTCAGACAGCAGTGTGTATGCGTATTTATAGGCCACTTCTTGGCCTTGTACAATACTGTGAAAGCCAGGCTTCATCTTCTGTGCAATCATGTGTAAATGTGTTTGTGAAAAAGCGTTGGATGCAAGTTTTTTTTTTTTTTTAAACATAGCTATAGCTGATTCTTCGTATTCCTCTGAGTTGTATTTATTTTTTTTACTTTCAATTTGGCTAGAGGTCAGATTTGTTTTCAAGAAAAATGCAGCTGTTTTAAGACAAATTTGCATTTCTAGAATGGATGTGAAGTGGGTGGCAAAATAATGTGGATATATCTCCATTGATCCTTAGCAGAATTCTTAAAATATTCCTGTACTACCTAGGCTATGATAGGTAGGAACATGCTACAGAAAAGCATCATGAACTTTGTTCATGGATTCGGTTTATTTATACAACATCATATATTCAGCATAATACACTAGACAATTTTGAACAGTGACTTGAGTTTAAAGCATTGTGTTTGTATGTATATGTAGGATGTAAAATCAATAATGTGATGTCCTCCCAATTTGTCGAGGATGGTATCTTCCCTAGCATTCCCCCTCTCTTAAGCCCTTTTATATTTTCTAATTTTTAGGTGGAGCTTGAGTGACTCTAGTCATACATACCTTTATTATGATTGGTGTAAAATCTCCTTGCTTTTCTTTTAAAGGTATATGCTAGAGAAAATTTAGAGTGCATGCTCAGTTGAGGGGTGGTCACACCTTGGAGGCAGGTAGCTTTTGGGATGGAGGTGTGTTTTGGTATTATAATGGGATTATCATGAGCAAAGTTCACCCAGAGAACATGATTTAGCATGTCACTACTCCAGAACTGGGCACTTACGGTATATATCAGAAGTAAGACAATAGTGTTGACTGAACACCATTGTTTCACCTCCTTGCTTCAGTGCATTTAATGCAGGGACCTTCCATTCTTGTTCCAGTAGTTCAAGTTCCCCATCCCTGCAGTGATCACAGAGCCTGGCTGTGGTGCTTCCACTCTGCTCCACCCTCTGTGTTGTTTCTCTTAGAGTCAGCATACCAAGCTCCCCTGGTGTTGCTAACATATAAGGTTGCAGGTTATGTTGCTTAGGGAATTGTTATGGAACAGATTCCTTACATATCCACTGCATTCCACCCTGGAGGTTCACCTTCCCTTAAGGTGGGGGGGACGTAGCAATAAGTCACCTCCAGCAATCCTTCCACAGTGCCAGAGGAGGGGATGCCCCTGCAGCCCACGGTAGGCTGTCCACCCCCAGCCCATGGAGGTGAGCAGGGGAGCAGATGCCCACCTGCAGCCTGTGGAGAACCCCATGCCAGAGCGGGTGGATGCCCCTGAAGATGACCATGGCTCCGTGGGAAAGCCTGTGCTGGAGCAGTCTGTGCCTGAAGGACTGCAGCCCATAGAAAGGACCCACACTGGAGCAGTTCGTGGAGAACTGCAGCCTGTGGGAAGGACTCATATTGGAGAAGTTCGTGGAGAACTGTCTCCTGTGGGAGAGACCCCACAGTGGAGCAGGGGCAGAGTGAGGAGTCCTCCCCCTGAGGAGGAAGGAGCAGCAGAGACAATGTGTGACGAACTGACCCGAACCCCCATTCCCCATCCCCCTGTGCTGCTGGTGGGGAGAAGGTAGAGAAAATCAGGAGTGGAGTTAAGCCTGGGAAGGAGGGAGGGCTGAGGGGAAGGTGTTTTAAGATTTGGTTTTACTTCCCATTATCTTTTTTTTTATTTGAGTGGTAGTAAATTAAATTGGTTCTGTTTTTTCCCCAAGTTGAATCTGTTTTTTGCTCATGACTGAACGTGGTGAGTGATCCCTTCCTGTCCTTGTCTCGACCCATGAGCTTTTCTTCATGTTTTCTCCTCCTCATCTTAGTGGGGGGGAGGAGTAAGCGAGTGGCTTTGTGGTGCTTTGTTGCTGGCTGGACTTAAGCCATGACAGAAGGGATGCTAGTTTTTTGAGAAGTATTTCCTTTTATCTATGTGCAGAATTAGGTTATTTGTGATTCTCTGTTCTGCAAAGCAGAGGCTGCTCTAAGAGCTGTGAATATTCAGAATAATTGCACAGTTCTGTAAACCCTACTCAAAACTGAGGTGGGTTGATATTGCTTGTGGGCAAAGGGAATGTAGAAGATTCCAGCCATCAGCTGATTTAATTGGAACTGCTAATGATCTCATTCAGCTATTGGGTTTGATGCAGGTTAGTGGAGACTCCTGTGTACCCCCAGATTGCACCCCCACGCAGGATCCTTCAAAAGCGGATGTTGTTGTGACCAAAAGCGGTGGAGCTGCTCCTCACAGATGTGAGTTACTGCAGGATATCTGCTGGAAATTTTTTTTCACCTTTGCTTGTGATGGTACTGCAAGACAGACCTCTTGGGCATCTACACTACCCCATTGCAGTGTCTCCTCTTCAAGTCTAATTTGGTTCTGAATTCTTGTCAAGCATCTGGAGTAATTAAAGTGCACTGTGCTCTTAATTGGCTAAAATGTCTTTTTTATCAAATTCTTAGATGCCTTTTGGCTTTTGGAAGATACAGTCCTATCCATTAATAAGATCATATTCAGTGTTGCTCTCTGTGTCAGTGCAGCTAATCAAAACTCATGTATCTGTGCCAAATTTAATTGGACTTAGGGAGAATATTTAAGTGATAAGATCATACTTCTCCCACATATCCAGCTGAAGTAAGTTCGTATAGTTGGCCTCAAAAAAAGTGCTTTTCTGGGCTATTATGTTTCAGTATCTGTGCTTAAAACGCTTGCAAAGAAGCCAGATAGAGAGGCAGTGTGCTGAGAGAAACCCAGTGTAAATAATGGGAAGAAACAGGTTGATCTATGTTCCTAGCAGTCTGCTTTGCTACAAAGGGTCAATCACTGTTGAACTAGTGGTGGGTCTTAACTGGCCTCAGAAACATGCTTGCTTCTGGCATGGCTTATATCTGGAGATGCAGCAGATGGGAGGGGTGTGTTAGGTTTGTGAAGCCATGCTCCACTTAAGCATTTAGCTCTATAAAGATGAGAGTTTTTATGGAACAACTGAATATCTTTTTACCACTGGGTGGACTCCTATACTTTTGTCTGCATGGGACTGGAACATGATGCTTTCCATTCTTGCTTCTTTAAACATCTGGATAGGTATGATGTGATTTGGCATATTTGATGACAACATACTTAGTAGTAGAATTTTATTTTGGGACTCGTGGTTGATAATGAAAAAAACTAAGCATTAAAAATAGGCTAGATATTTTCTGCTTTCAGTGCACTATATGTGAGAGTTTTCAGGCAATACATCTCTCTTGGATTGGTGCCTGACTGGGGGAGGCTTAAAATGGGTGACAGCACACAGCCATTTTATGGAAACTTTAAGATTTAATGTGCATATATGACATGACCTGAGGTAGAGTGGAGTTGTGCAGCATTCAAGAGGAATAAATTAAAATGCTTAATAGAATATCTTTGTTCATATTTTTAAGACTAAATACTTGACCTGTATTTCCCAGTTTCTGTGAAAAATAGGAATATTGCCTATGGATTGATTAGGGGAGGTTGGGGGTGAAGTATTTGGGACAATAAAACCATACTGGATGTTTCAAGAAAAGGTGGAGCTGAGCAGATGAGTTCAGTTCTCATTTCAATTTAATTTTTATTGGGGGAAAAAACCCACCCCATGTTGCAACAAATCTCAACAGCTCAGAATAGCTTATTTTCCTTATCCTAATGTTATCAGTGTGATTGTGTTATCTTAGCTTCATTCACCTTCTTGTACCACAGATTTCCTCTCCTGAAATCCATTATTTTTTCTGGCTGCTTCACATCTCATTATGTACTCAGCTCAAATTGTACTTCTAAACACTGATGCTAGGTCTTATTTTGAACCAGTTGTCATGTCCTTAATTTTCATAAGGACATGTGGGCTGACATACTTGATGTGACTACTTGATGATAAAATTATCAAGCAGAGAATTCATTCTATCTGTAGAATAAATACATGATGGTAGACAGCTGGATCTAATGCTCCTGGTTTTTTTTAAAACATGAAGATAATCCTTTCTGAGTAGGTGAGCTGTTAAAAGTCCATGGCTAGTACAGTGTGAGAATAATTTTATTTAGAGGAATGTAGCTGATTCTATTCACACAGAAAATGAATAGCTTCAAAATATGGAAAAAAAAATTATTTGAGGACAAATTGATTCAGTCCTGATTCCCTGGAGGAAATTCCTGTATAACTGGAGGAGACTGTCACTCAAATTCCATCCATGTTTTCTATAGGATGTTTAAATCTACATGTAGAAGTCTATGGTAAGGATATTTTGATGATTCTATTCTATGCAATTTTTAAGCCATTCTCCTCTAATGATACTGTCTGTTCCTTTTTGTAAGGTTCACGGGAGGGAGGGGGTGTAAATAGGGTTTTGTGAAAGGTGTTATCTAAATTTTACAGTGCTTCTGTAGAAATTCATCATACCTACCACATGAAACAGGCAGATTTTTTATGGAATGTATGAAAAAATGGATTGAAAGAAATTAATTTTGTACAGCAGAACGTTCTGCATAGCTTGGAGTTTGCCATGTGTTTTCTGTCTTTCAAAGCGCCTTTGTCAGAAAGGAATTATTCAGTATTTAATGTTGGGGGAGGGAGAGTTTTTACATAAGTTAACTATCCATGCTTTGTGAATATTAACAGCAGAGACTGGTGGCGAGATATGTGCTGATTAAAAATCCCTCTCTAAGCAACCTGTGTGCACTCAATGGCTGACTTAACTCCCTTTGTACTGTAGATACAGGACAGTCAAACTTGTTTACATATACTTTATCTTAGCTGTTATGGGTCTTTTTGAAGTAGTGACTTTCTGAAGTAACTTCAAATTCTTTTATTCCCCTGCCCTGCAATTCCACAGACAAGTGGAAAAGCTGCCCACCATTATCCCATTGCTCCCTAAGTCACTAACATTTCTTTAAAAAGAGTGTGGAGAGAAGTGTATGCTTGTAGCCTGAGTGCAGTAATAAGACAGTGGGCAGAGCATGTGATAGCCAAAACCTCAAAGTATAACATGAATGTCTGTCTGTTGAGAACTGCCTGCAGGGATACAGCTATTGTATTTCTTGCAACTTGCTGTCAAGCAAGTTTCACTGAAAAAAAAATAAAAATGCAGCCAACCAAACCCTGGTTCTCCTGTTGTGCTTGTGTACCATACAACGTTGACACATGTCCATATAGCTAGTAAGCATGAAGTAAATACCAATAGAGTGATGATTGTGGCTGGGCAAAACTATTTGATGTGCTGAGTAGAAGCAGCTTGAAAAAAATTGTTCAAAGTATTTCTGGTAGAATTTCAACAGCCCTCATTCCTCAATGTATTTGCTTTGATGTTGTCTTGCGGAGAGCAATGTCCAATCTGTAACTGATAAGACACACAGCCTGAACTTCCGTAGTGTTCAGGTTCCCAGGAGGTCTTTCAGGCAAGTATTTACAAGTTTGGATAGGTCTTGCTATTATTTATTTAAGCTTGTCACAGTCTTCTTGCTGAACAATTATAGTGTCATTTTGGCTGAATTAACCACTTTGTGATTTGAATATGTGCCATGTTATACCTCTTCAGAATCAGCTGTGTGTTCCAAGGAAGCAGGACCTGATAAAATGTTCTATTGGTTTCACTTACTTGGACTTGAATGCTCTGCCTGGCAGGAGAGAAGGCTGTTTTGTAGAGGACAGAAAGCCTCTTCATCTGCTTCTTGTAGTAAGGTCTGAACGGGAGCTAGAAAGCCTCTCTGAGTTGAATCACTTCATGTAGCACAAGAAGTTATTCAGGGGGAGCTTGCAAGCTTGGCTACTTTCTGCAGTCTATTTCTCTCATATTTCCCCAGCATCCAGAGTTGTTATGTCAATGCTCTTAAAGGGTATGTCCTTGTTTATTCTTCTCGGTCTACTACAACAGCAGTTACAATATACAGACTCCTTTCAAATACACACTGTATGTTCTGTAGATCTTATTTTGCCCTTTAGAAGCAAAAGCAAGCCTTTGGATAGCTTCGAGAGATGCTTTGTTGATATATGTGTAATTGTTTCCATAAAGCAGGAGTTGGCCATCAATATGAAAGTGTTACATCTTTTATTTCCATTTTGTTTCTTTGTAGTGCTAGACCGTATGTCTTTTGGTATAGTTGCTTCAGGTGATGAGGCACTATTCCACTGTAGATCCAGCTGAAAACCAGCTGACAGATCTGTGTAAATGTTGTCTACTATATTAAATTTGACTGTTGTGTATTAAAAAGAACTTCTGCTCCCAAGAAACACTTGGTGAAACCTAATATTGCTGTGATATTTTGGACCTTAATTTGTCATATGCAAGAATGCTTATTTTTGTTATGGCCGTGTAATAGAATCACGTTCTCCTTCAACAGAATCTGAATTTCACCCTGTTGTGCTTAAAAATGGAAAACTTCAGAAACTGCGTTTCATTCCTGTGTTTCTCATGTCAGAGGATTGCATATGCACTTTCAAATTGAGGACATCATGTTGAAAAGTGTTGGTGGGAAGGATGTCTCCCCTCTTTCCCCTCCCTTTTTTTCTTCCCCAGTCCTGTTCCCAGGAACCTCAACATGTAGGATCATGGGCATAGCCAGTTCATGTGGGGTTAAAATTACTTCTCCTGGCTGGTAGCTTCTGTCCCAGTGGCTAAGACGAAGTCCCTGGCTGTGCAGGGTCTCCTGCATTTCTGTGCAAGTCCTTGAAGAAGTTTCTATTGTTGAGAACTTGCGTGCCCAAAGTTGGTGCTGGGATTGTATCAAACAGAAATTTTAGTTGTGGTAGTCACTTAGCAGCAAGGAGGTACCTTTGCAAGAGAATGCTGGCAGGGCATTGCTGTTAAAATGATGAGCTAATGGGGGTTGATATTTAAACTGTCTTAGATTTCAAACATTATACTTTTCTGAAGCTGCCAGTTTGGACAGTGGAAAAGCATCTTAAATATGAATTGAGGACCTGGATTATACTGTGCTGCTCTGTACTATAGCCCCATCTTAAAGTTTCTTCTGAAACCCTGAAAATGTGGAAAAGGAGCACAGCTTAATTGGACATAATGACTGTTGTAATTAGGCTGCTTGTTGTGGAATGCACAAGTCTGTTCACTGTGGGAGTGAGTGAGCCATGAAGGTTGTATACCTGCTTATAAGGGGAAAATGTGGTAGGGTGGAAGATGCTAATTCTGTTGGGTAGTCTTAAGTGCTAATGTGCATTTGCTGATGATTTTTTTTTTCTTTTTTTTCTTTTTGCTGTTTATAAAGTTTTGATGAACCTCATGCCAGGAAAAAGATTTAAAATGTGGTTGATTGCTTTGAGATGTGAACCTGTTTTAAGAAAGTGCATGAATTTTTGCCAATAACTCACCTAAAGCCTTGATCTGATCATGCTGTTGTTAGATGCTTGGAGGCATTCAGAGTGCGGCATTGAGCAATGGTTGCTGTCCATCAGTCAGTGAGCAGTCAGAGTATTTGCTTATAGACTTAAGTGAAAGAGTCTCAAAATAATGTTCTTAGAAGCCAGCTGTTGTCAGTCATTACCTTTTTAAGTTATTTTTAAATTCACCTTGTGAGGTATCTTAGCACTTGGAAATAAAAATATGTGACACACCTGTGTTTGTGAAAGATAAATGGTAACAGTGGTCAATTAAATATTCTTTGTGACCCCAAAACCTCCTAATTTAGGAAATTGCTGAAGGCATGGGCTCTGAGTTCATCAGTTACTTCAGTCTGTCATGAACATAAATGAGTGTTAATATGTTGAAGAAGCAGATTCAGAAACCACTGTGTTTCTTGATGAACTGTATGTCTGTAAACACTTCCAATAAGCTGCAGATTTGATTAAAAACCCCAAAACCCAAACCACTAACTAACCTGAAATACTAAATACAAAAGAAACTCTAAATGTGGGATTCAGAATGCTTTGTGGGACATACAGTGCTTTGTGGGACATACAGTACTTCGCTGTGGGACTAACTGTAAGCAAAAATGGGCTTCACTGTGCATCTTCATCAGTGACTATGGTGACCTTGACTCCTTCCTTTCAGTGGAAGGAGAGGATGAAGCAGTCAGGTATGCAGGTGATATGTAGATTATTGGCTGATAAGTCTCAGTACATGAACTGTAAAAATCTGAAAGACTTTGTGCTTGGCTTCCTTAAAATTCTGGTAAGAATCAGGGTTTAAATGTTATAGAAAAACATTTGAGTGGTTTGCAAAATAGTGACACCATGTGACTGCACCAGGAAGGATGGTGTAAAGGGGAAGGATGCTTGTAAAACTCTTTCTACTTTGCTTACTCGCATCCGTGCTCTTTCTTCCTTTGCCTGTATTTGCTTACTTGCTTTTTGTTTTGTTTTAATTTAATCAACTACTGAGACATTAAATGCATCGTCAAAACCAGAGGGCTAAAATGTTGAGTAGGAATGATAAAAGGAATAGAATTTGAAGAATGGGGCTCTGCATTTACACTTATTTCAAAGTCAGTGTAAATGAACGCCTGTTTTATAAACAGGATAATTTAATTATTTTTTTTTCTTCCCACTGGTCTGTCCGTGTTTCCATACACTGCGCAGTGGATTGCATTTTGATAGTACAGTGCCATCTAGTGACTGCTCACATGGAGCTGGGGAGAAATTGCCAAGGAAAATTGGTGGCAAGAGCAGATCTCATTGGTTGCAAGGTCAGATGGTTCACAACTGCAAAAAGGCTGCTTTATGGAAGGTCGAGTAAGCTGAAGTCAGATCCCTTGTACCTTGAGATGGGACCACTGCAAAAATTGCTCCTTGTGTGAGAGTGTGGTTGGAGGTGGTGTGAGCTATATAAAAGGAGGATGGCTTTCTTACACAGCCAGCCACAAAGCTGGCACTTGAAAAATTTTCAGTTTCAGTTCGCAATTTAATTACCTTCACATCTTTGTAAACACTTTTATTTTTCCCAAATGCTGTCATAATATTTAGGTAAAAGTAACTTAGATATTTTTCAGTGAAATTAAGCATTTAAACAGTATATTTACATATTTTTTTTTTCTCTGTTTCTTTGCAGCTTGATCACATATTGTCCCCCCCACCTATGCCTTTTCGAAAATCCAGCAGTCCTGAAGTCTCTTCTGGCCCTGGAAAGTCTTCTAAATTTAAGAGGCAGCTGAGTGAAGATGGGAGACAGCTCAGAAGAGGAAGCCTTGGAGGAGCTCTGACTGGTGAGTTTGGGGTGCATGTAACATCACCTGGAGGTTTAGCAGCTGTGGAGCTCATAGCACCTTGAGCCCTGGTGTTTGCCTTGTGACTGAACTCTTTGGGGGAGGTGTGAGCTCCACCTGGAGTTTCCATAAGGTCTCTTCCACAGGGGTTCCCTGGTTGTCAGTGGGGTGAGCTCATGTTTGAGGCTCTGCCCCCATGGGGTGCTGATAAATTGCCAAGCACAGCCTGAAAATGACCCATTTCTTGAAATCTTCAGGTATGTGTCATTTATCTTGCTGACTTAGTTTGGTGCTTTAAGGGTTGAGATGTGCTAACATGCATTCATCTGTGGGATCACATACATCTTGTTTCCCCAAGGAGCTAAAGTGCACAGATGGTCCCTTTAGACTTGATTTCATTAAAGAAAAAGCAATATGGCCTCATTTATCTGGTGGAGTCTTTGCAGGGGAGGAGGGCCGTTACCAGCTAGCTGCTGGCTGTGGACCGCAGCTTCTTAGTGGAGCCGTGCAGAGGTCGCAGGATGCTTGAGAAGGGCTCGAGTCCTCCCTGCCGTGATAGTGTCTGTGGAAGATGTCAGATGCTGAAATTGTGATTGTATTCTGGGAGCTGTATGACTGCAGTGCTCAATGAAGAGCAGTTGTTTGAGTGTGGAGTAAAATCAATATGAAAGCATTGGAACAGGTTAACTGGCACTTTGTGTATTTCAAGAAGGGAATTTTTAAATTCACTAGAATTTGGCAATTAAATATATTCCTGAAGTTCACAATTTCTAACAGTTTGAAGAATTTCTTATGAGGAACAGGATATCGAGTACTTGGTGAGGGGGACAATAGATTTCAGTGAATTTAGTGGAAGGGATAAATTTGAGACTCAATATCTTGGTTTATCTGTTCAAGTGATGTTGATTGATATCAAAATCAAGTATTTGCTTTTCTCACTTCCTTCCCACCCCTTTAGCTGTCCTTATGCTGGAAGAAGCCCCAAGAAGCTATTGCAATACTTCTTTTTGTAATCAGTAGCTCAGAATCACCTGCAACACTTCTAATGAGTGACAAATAATTTTTTTTTTTTACCTGAGTAACTTAAAAAATTAAACTGTCTCATACTTTATGTGAAGGAAGGATAGATACTGCTACAGGAACTTCTTGTGTTATATCAGCACATAATCGTTGCTGTGATTTTTAGTGTCACTAGGGTAAGATGTGCTGTTTCCCTTGCAACTTCTTTTTTATGAAGAGTTGTATTATGAGGATATCAGAAACAATGTGAGAGTATTTGTCATCTGTATGGGCTTTCATGAAAGATAAGTACTTACAGCAGTCTGAAGTGTCAATTTTGCTAACCATACCGGTGAACTATCTGGCTTCTCTGGAATGTTACTACTATAAAAACTTGAAGTGTTAGACCAAACTAGTGTTTTACTGAAACTAAAAACTGCCAGCACACTACTTATTATTTCAGCAGGACTTGGTGTGGGTTTTTAATTTTGTTTTTGTTTAACTTTCAGGTAGGGTGGTGGCCTTTAAAAACTGAACTTTCCCGTATATGCCCTCCAGATAAAGAGGGAGAAAGCAGCTTAATCAAAAACAAATGAAACAAATGTGCTCTGCTGCTATAGTCTCTGGTCTTTATCTCTATTCTTGAATTATTGCTTGAGGTCTTTCTAAAGGGAAGTTGATATGCTTTTTGTCTGCTTGCAATGTGTTGTGCAGGGCTTCATGTCAGGATTTGGGAATATAGTGTGCAACGATGTTAAACTGCTTTATTACTAATGCACTTTAAATGAACCTGAATACCCTAAGGCTTTGGTATCTTAAAATAGTTTAAATATCTTAAGAGCTTTCATGATACTGATTAAATTAATCAAAGTCATTCTGATGACAGAAGGTTCTTAATATTCTTTTGGGATTTTTTTTTATATTGATTTTAAAGAAACCACTGCAGATAGACAACTATTTTCTAGAATTATTTAAAATGCTCAGTAATCTGAACTTATTAATTTCAGTGTTACCTTGGGCTTGTATTTACCTACCTTTTTTTACATACTTAAGGTTTTTGGTTTTTTTGTTTGTTTGTTTTTGTTTGTTTTTTTATGTTTCTTTAATGCTTATCATTGGCTCAGTGTTCTGGCTTGAAACTACAAGAATCACAATATCACTTAAAAAAATAAAAAAAAGGCAGGGGGAATGAGAAGGCCTTCCATTAAAATGAGTGAGCTGACATGTCCTTAGTTTGGGTTTACATCTATGCTCACACATCCCCTCCCTAATTTCTATTTGAGTCTTAATGTTTCTGCAAAGATACTCATGGTCCATAAGGGGGAAAAAATATTTGGAGACCTGTCATTTGGAAAAGTACTTGATTTTTAATATCACTTTACACTGATTACTGTCTTCTTTTATTCTTACTTTTGTGGCTTTTGATACTTTTTAACTTAAGTGCTAGTTTAACAGTGGGTATCAGTCCATTGTAAAATAGTTCAGAAAAGTATTTTTAAAATTGTTTAAGGTACAGTCTCTACCTCTGTTGTTCAAAAATGTTACCTTTAACTCCTAGAAATACATTAAGTGGGAGTAAGTAAAGCAAGAGAGAAGACTCCTAGCTTATGAATTTGCAGAGTATTCCTATGCTGATGCTTGTTGCTCACTCTAAATGTTAGAAAATAAGTGAATTGTGCTTTGTGTGTTACTTTGATTTTCCCTTTGGTGTTAAAAACACAGTATCATTGAGCCATAGAGCATAAGTAGTATTAACAATAAAAACAAAAATAAAAATTTAATTTGTTTATATAAAACAGGATAGTTCAAATCCTGCAAGGCTGAATACTAATAGAGGTAAAGAGATAGGGTTTTTATCTCTGGGAATAGATCGCAAATAAATTAGTTTATTGGGCTTTACAAGAGGGAATAATGTTATGCATGACATACGAGAAGAAATAAAATCTATATTGTTGCAATATATTGAATGAGACTTATAAAACCTGAAGGATTACAGTTACTGAGAACCTACTACTCTAAATTGGCTGGAGTGAATTACAAAACTCTTTATATAGGAATGTGAGAAAAATTGAGAATGATGTACAGAGTCTTTCCAGTGGGAAATCAACACAAGGGAGAGGAGGCTTGGAAACTTGGAGAGGTGGGGTAGACACTGAACTTACATTCTACACAGCTTCAGGGAAACTGGAACTCAGATTTATTTATTTTTTTTTCCTTGAATTGCCCAGTTTTAAGCAACCTGGCAACCACACGTTTTCAGTGACAAGCAAAGAATGCTCTTCAGAGTTGGAGAAAATTAAATCAGTGTTTTTGAGAATAAACCTACTATGGCTTCCTGTTGAAAATTCCTAGGGAACCACTGATAGTAAATAAAATTTGGCCAAGAAAAGAAATGAATACTGCTTCCTGGAGACACCATGCTATTATATTTTTGGAAAAGTCACTTCAGTCTAATTGTTGCGACAGTATTGCTTTCCTTAATCCTCATCCCCAAGGAGGGAGAGGAGGAAGACTTCTGGAGAAAGTGAGACTGAATTTGAAATGAAAAGACTGTATTGGATGTGACCTTCTATTAGTGTAGCAGATCTACTTTAATAATTCTTGGTGTGAAGTGCTAGCAGTACTGCTTAATAGAAAGAAAGGATGAAAAATAATATTTTGTAATGAGGGTTGCTAAACATAAGCATTCGTGAGAGAAAACAACTTCAGAGTAAAAGTATTTGGAAGTAATTTATGACCAGTTCCTCTTTTAACTTAAAATGTGCTTCCAAAGGATTATAAAGTTTTGGGTAGCAAAAACACTTATAAAATAATCAGTATTTGCCTTTCTCCTCTTCTGCTGCTTCTGCATCATAACCCCTCTCCTGCTCCATCTTCCCCCTTTCCTGCATGCACACAGTCCGGTAACAGCACTTGCAACATCCTTTACCTGGGAAGTAAGCTGGAGCTTTAAAAGTTCTGCTTGTGCCACAGGTGGTATAAAACCACAATCCTTGCGCAGTTTGGTCAACTGCGGAATAAGCCCTGTCACAAAGCTGAGCTGTAGCTACTCGTTTAATAGCCCTAGGTCAAACACAGAGGGGAAAAAGATCATTGTTGTAGAAGGGTGCTGGTGCCCTCGGCGTGCAGGGATGTTGGAGGAGCACTGGACAGTCTGAGAGCAAAGCATGATCAGGTGAGGTCAGCTCTGTTCTTGGGACAATAGACTTCTGTGCGTACACCTGTATTTAAATGCCTCTCGCCCTAGCCTTACATTCCCTTCTTAAGGATTCCTAACTGTGCACAGACTGGGCCTTTAAACAGGAGAAAAGATGTTTAATTAAAAAGCTGCTTTTCTGTGGTGGCTGGTTTTCTTCATCTCCACAAACTTCAGAGGGCTGACTACAGTCAGAGGGTTTTTGGCTTAAATTGTCTACAGATTTTAGTTTTCTGTGTTCAGAGATGCTTAAATAGAATTCATGGCAGAAAGTAATATGAAAGGCTGAGAAATTAAATGAGCTTTTACTATGGAGGGGGTTAACCTAGCAAATCACTTGGACAAGCAAACTGAATTGGCCTTGCTTTCACGTCCCATTGCTGCTCTTCCATTTGCACCGTGATGTGCGGTATAGCTCTGTTGGGTCTCCTCAGCTGCTCTGGTGCAGCATTTGGAGATTGCTATCTCCCTTTCTACTTCTGAAAGGTGTAAGAGCATATTGCTGGGAAGAGTTTGTATTTTGCAAAGTGCTGCGGCTAGCTTGTTTGTCTCTACTGTACTGATAAGCTCCACAGCTAGATATAAAGAAAAAAACCCACTCTTTGTTACCTATAGTTTGAAGTTCTTATCTTGCCTCCTGTTATCTCATCAATAACTGCCTGGAAACAGACTTCCTGCTGGGCTAATTGTCTCTAATTGTGGTAGGGCTGTTATCTTGCTAACCTTAAATTGATTTTATACAAATATTGGTGACATGACACCTACAGATTTAATTTTATAGAATCTTTAATCCAAAGATCCTAAAGCACTTCACATTAATGAAATTACCTCATGATCTAGTAAAGAGTTAAAAACTGAGAAGTCTTGGGATGTATATATTTTTTCTTCTCTAATATTCCTGCTTTGATCAGCTTTCCACCTCTGAGTTGATCAGTCATCCAGATATGCTTAGCAATTATTGCTATTCCCATGTAACTAATCTGTGGTTGATTTGAAATGAATTTGGAGATTCTCAGGCTGGTTTTTGCATCAGAGATTCATCACTCTACTAACACTAATTAGCAGAAAGATCAACAGCTTTATGGGCCATGAAGAACAAGCTGTTCTCTTATCCATGGGTTGGCATGTGCTGGCAGGACTTGGAAGGGGAGGTTTTCCCTGTTCATGCAGGGGAGCAGTTGGCAGTGGTAGAAATCCAGAGTTTTCACAAACATGCTGTAGAATTTTTTTCCATTAATATTGTTGAAAATGCAGATTAGCTCATTAGGCCTTACAGTGTCAAATACTTGATAAAACTTGATGGATGGGGAAAGTTGGGCATAAAATCATGTGACTTGTACCTAGAAACCTCTTTGGAAATGGTATCTTCTCATTCTGTACAAATGCTTATCATAACTATGATGCAATTATTTTAGTGGCAACATTTTTAAAAGCTAATTTTTATTAATGATGGCCGATTGGTGTAGATATTTCCCTATTTCCTCTGTGCAATATCAGTATTGTTTACTGCCTACAAGTTACGGGACTAATTCATTATGCGTGCGCCACTCCATAAAAAGCCCTGTGACTTCATAGCTGTCTCTGGGGATACAGTTTGGTGGGGTCTGTTGGCCTGTCTCCAGCTCTGGAAGCTGGGGATGTGGGGGAAGAATGGCTACCAGTGCTGAAGCTCTATCAGATGTGCCATTTTGTAGGAAATTTTACTTTCTACATTTTCCTCCCCTTGCATATCGGAGCAGAAGTGTGTTTCAGAATTGCTTTCATCTCTGTGATGCATGACAGGACTGGATGTACTCAGAAAGTCTTTTCAGCCGCAGCGGCCTGAGGGCTCTCCTGGACAGCAGCAGAGGAGGGTCGCAGCCCAGCACTGGTGCTAAAACCACTTGGTTCCTGGGTACAAAAGGTGGGAAGGTTCAACTGCCAGGTGTGCTGATGACAGGCACGTGCTTCATTCAGTAGCGCTGCCTGCTCAGAGGATGTCCAGGAGTCTTATCACTGCCTTACTCAAAGGATTCCTTAAAGCACCGTACCATGTGTTAAATTTCTTCTAGAATTAGTAGAAAGAGATAGAAGCAAGCTATTCTATACTTACGACCTGAGAAAATGTTTTTTTAAAACATGCAGTATAAAGCTGTCTCCTACAGACAAAGTAAATATATTCTGCTATGAAATATGCATTTTTAAATGGTTCTTGGTGCACTGGTGGTTGAGATGACATTGGGTTATATTTGTCATTGTCAGTTACCTTCATTATTTGAAGCTTCAATCAACCTGCGTAGTTGAGTTGATTTTTACTTCCCTGTGCGCCTAGCAAGATAATTTCCATATACTTTGACATGTCTGGAGTCTGCATCATGTAATAGTCTGAGATGAGAACAGAAGATACTGTATTCCTGTCTCATTATTTTGCCTTTAACTCCTCGATTGCTGCTTAATCATGCTTGTATCATCAGAACATGAGAAGCTGATTGTTGTTGAGATCAAAGCAAACTGTAGCAGTAGAGAGCCTAATTAGCAGGTGCATTTGCAAGTTGCCTGTTTTGAAGGGTGGAGAAGTAGAGTTTAACCCTCCTTGGGATGCTTGTAAAAGCAGCTTGAAAGTTGCTAAGAGTCATTTGTCATAGTGGAAAAATAAAATGCGGAGGAAAGGAATATTCATATTACTTTTCTGAAGTTTGAGTTGTAGCTCCTTAAGAAATACCTCAAGAGCTGTTGAATTAGTTGGCTTAAGTATGCTTAGCAGTGCAACTGTAGAAGCAAACATGAAAGAACTTGCCTGGACTTGGTTAAATGCTTGGGTTTAGCTAGCTGATAACGTACATCTGAGCTCTGTGAGGCTGTAGTCCTATTGTTGCTAGTACTTGAGCTCGTTAGTGCAAAACTGTCTCTGCAGTGTATTTATAAATAAATAATAATTGCACATCAAGACTGCATTGTCTGTACTCCTAGAGGCTTAAGTCTTCCTTCTTCACCCATGGACTCTCTCGAGTGGATGTTGTGAAGCCAATGGTCTGACCATGTGTGGAGGCAAATTGTACCTGGTTGCTCCAAGATGGATACTTTAACTTAAGTTGAATGTACAGCTTGAGAAATGTTTTAGATGAGGGAAAAGCACTTTCTATGCTTAATCCTTACAGTGAAGGTTGAAGGCTTGAATGGAAAAGTTTATAGGTATTTTCCAGTTAAAATAGGGGCAGGCTTTTCTATTAGGAAACTTCACGTTTTGAAAAAATGACTGTAAGTATATAGTTACAAGTAATTTCTTTAATTATGTGGCTTAGCAATGTACATGTGAAACAAAAATAGGGGTCATAGTAGAGACTGTAGAGAAAGTAGCATGTTGATACATCATGCTTGTCATTTGTAATACAGTCACTGGGCATTTTCTTCATAGTGCAATGCAAAACGTTTGTTTTGTATCTTATCATCATTTCTATGAAGTAGGTAGCAAAAAACCAAATGTTGACATGGTAGAGAGTTGGGAGCCAAGAATATAGGCAGCCAGGCTGAAGGAGCTGTTCACATGGTGGTTGAACTGAGCAACGGTGAATTTTCTCAAGTTCTTAAAATTAGAGCATGTGTATTCTAGGTACAACTTGCTTGCAAGTCTGCCGGTATTTAAAGTTGCAGATAAGAGCTATCTCTGAGCTCTTGGTGTGCAGGATTCTTATTTTAGCAAAATTGACTGTATATCAGAAGGAGCAACAACTGTCTCATCATCGCTGAGATGTAGTCCAATTTTAGTGTGCTTTTGGTAGCATCATGCATTCAGCCTGAACCTAAAATTCCTGTTTTTTCTCCTACTATCAGATTTTCAGAACTGGACCTTCAAATTTTTCTAGAACAGGTGTAAACTGGAAAAAAGGGTGAAAGGGAAGCAGGAATATCTGTGTATTAGGGTTGTGTTGTAGAACGGACCGGCAGTCTGTAAGTTTTGGAGCTACATGTTAGAAGTATGGGAAAAAGGCTCTATTTGTTAGTAAGATAAAGAAAAGGAAGCAGCAGAATGTGCCCATCTCTTAGCTCACTGATAAGATATCTCTAACTAATTATTTTGAGTTGTATTTCAGTAGAATTTGGAGGTGGGGAAGTAGAGTTGTAAATGATAATTTCAGGCTGTAGGGTTTTTTTATCATATAGATATCAGTGTCACTGGTTGGCTAACACTGCTATTGCGGTAGACATTTTTGGTATGGAAGACTTACAAAACAAAACCAAACCCCCAAACCCGAACAAACCCCAAACCAAAAAAGTCCATCCAAACAAAATCCCAAACCCAAACACTGCCCTCACCCCCAAATCTAAATAAAACTAGAGAGATTTGTTGGTGATCCCAAATGCCTTTCAAATGTTTTGTTGCTGTCACAGCACTTCAGTAACAGATTGCAAATCATCAAAATAGAAATGTAAATTCAGTGAGTATCTGTTAGCAGAGGAACTTTGAGTAATTTCCAGATGAGCAAAATTCTGTATTGTCTTTTAAGTGTCTTTCAATGACAGAAATTTGTTCAAAGCATGGAAATTATATTTCTTTCTGGGAGGAAAGGTAACTGTATGTGACAACTTATTCTTGGTAATAATGGACTTATAAACAGTCTTGATTCTGAATCCCTTTGTAGTTAATGGAGGCTTGATTTTTATTTTTTTTAATATATATTTTGGACACAGATCTAAACCTGCATCCTACTACTTTCTGGTCCAAAACTGGATGTGTCATTTTCCTTTCATAATGATGAAATTTTAAGATGGATCTATTGCTTTTTTTTAAGATCATAATCTCACCCCAAAATTTTGCCTTTGTTGGGCCGCATTTTTCGTGCATGACCAGATACCACTTTTTCATTTAATTTTAGAAAGTGAAACCAAGATAGAGCATTTTAAGGAGATTTTGTAGTGCATCAAAAAGTGAAAAATCTATAATGAGTGTATAAGGGTTTCTTACAAGGGCTTCTGGTACAGTAACAGAAGAAATTATAGTTGAGTTGGTTGTAATTGTAAGCTTGACTGAATAATGTTATGTTTAGTGGACAGATTGGTTGAAAGAAAAATTTCATCTCTTGCATCAGACTGGGATATTGGCATTGTCTATTAACTTCAACCACATGCAGCTGAGTAATATGCAAAATGTGCTAATTTTCTTAAATTGTGGGCAATAAGTGAGACATGAATAAAATAGTAACTCTTTTTTGCCTGCTGGTAGTCATTTGAAATTTGGGTAAAGTTTGTCAATGCAGCTACAGTAAAATAAGGCAAAATATTGAAAAGTTTCCTAATGATGGCTTTAAATCCATCCACTATTCTACTTTCCAATTACTGCTAATGGGAATTATAGGCTTTAATTCCCCCCTACACTGATACGAGAATAGACGCTAAAATTTACAGTGTCCACATGATTTACTACAGCTGGGCTGTCTGCAACAGTTAAATTTGAAGCAATAAAGCAGAGTGCCCTAACCTGATGGGAAAATACTAATGTGGGAGGCTGTTAGCCTTTCACCTGGCAGGTTTCTGAAGCTGTAGTGAGGCTTCACATATCTGTGGGATTGAAAGTGATGGTATGTTGCCTCCAGCTTTGGTTTCCACTTCCCACTGCTCCCACTGCTCAGGCCGTTTGTGCGTGGCCCTAGCTGCTCTGTGATGTGCTGGGGCTGCCACTGCTGCTGGGGAGCCGAAGTTGGCAGGGAGGTGGCTTCAGTCTTTCCTCCATTTGCAGAGAGACCTGTCAATGAACTGTTCTGTCTGTTTTTTGGGAGAAAAGCATAAGGAGTAGGAAGAGAGAGAAGTACCCAACTGTGTTTTCTTTCAGTGCTTTTCTATGACCCAGAGCGATCTGCAGTAGGGTGCAGTTTTGTCTGCCACCATGGCTTGTTCCTGTTCCCCTAAGGTAGCTCACACTCATAAGGCTCCCCAAAGAGAGGTGTGGAGTGAGCAACCCACTTGAAACTGTGCTTGGTGAATCTGTCTTGACCACAGAAGTCAGTTCTTGAGATAAGATATTTTTTTCCTTCAAAGTAGTAAGGGACAAGAATCTACCTTTCTGAGTTGTTTTTTAAATAATCTGCACTTCTGTCATAAATATGTATAATTGACTTATCAAAACAATTAAGTGAAATAAGTATTTCTTGGCCCTTGCCTTAAAGATGTCAGGATGGCAAGAGGCTATTTTGAAGGCTGCTATTTCACAGGAGCTAAGATGAACACATTGATGTTTCAGTTCAGTCTGTAGTACACTGTAATCATATGCACAACTGCCACTTTGGACTAATTGTGTCCATAGCAAAGTACATACCTGTCTTCCATTTACAGTTGTGTAATGGAGAACTGCTTTTAATATTTTCATTTAAAAATATCTCCATCAAAAACTTTCAAGATGCTTCCTCTGTTTTAGCTTTACATTTTGACTAATTGCAAAACAGACTTTACAAGCAGTGCAATCTACACTGTCCTAAGTACTTTTGTAAAGGCAGAAACTTACTTGGATGCCAAAAGGTTTCCTCTATCATATGCAGTTGTTAAAACGTGAGATTGCTGAAGATTTGAGACAAGTAATTTCTAAATTATAACTGAAAATGAAAGATTTATAGACACCATATTTGACCTCACTTTGTAATTCTCAGCCATGCCATTGGGATATGGATTTGAGAGGGAGAAAGGAAGAAGAGCAATGCTTTAGCAGTAGGAAAGATTTTTCTAACTGGAATAAAGCAAAGTCCACATTCTGTGACTGATCTTTGAGGAAGTGTATGTGTTTTTTTAGTCTCTTGTGGCCTTACACAGTAAGGCACACAAGTATGCACACACAGGATGCAATAGAAGTAAGAAGTAACAAAGATTCTGTTTGGACTTTCTACAAATACCCATTATAAAGGAAGCTAGAGATATGAGAGGCAAGTTCAAAGGGAAAATGACACTGAACTCCTGATGTCCAGCAACGATTATGTAATGCCATTAAACAATGCTAAGTTATTACCATTATGTAATCAACTTAAGTCAACTTTAATTGAAATGTGTTTTAAAAAATGTGCTGGACTAACGAGGATTGCATTCAGATGAGGGAAGAGGTGCCATTGGTTACAAACAGTGTGGTGACTTTAGGCTGTCTTCATGGTTTCAGGCACAGGAGGGGTAGCAGAGATGCCAGCAAAGCCTCCGCAGAAGGCAATGGGAGGAAGTCAAAGGCCATCTTGGGACTGAATGGGACAGCTGTAGGGGACCTATATCAGTAGATGACTCATCTCTATCATCAGAACACCACCAAAATGTCCAATTAAGATGGAAGGGATGAGGTGGAGTTGAGGTGAAGTCTTCCTCTCTGTCCCCAACAAGTCAGTTCACTCAAAAAGGAAAGTAGCTGCTTGGAGCATTAAACTTGAAGACAGAAATGAATGCAGTGTGAAAATCAATAATGCATTTCAGCTCAAGTTTTATGTGTAATGCTGCTATTTAAATATCTTAACAGCGAGGGAAAGTGTGGATATGTGTAAATTCAAAGGGTTTTTAAAGAAAATGTAAAAGGGGAAAATGCATACAATTATTAATGAAACTGTAGCAGGAAGAAATGTAGTACTACTATAGTGGCAAGAAAAAGGAGGAGAGGGTAGTCTGAGGGGATTATTGAATTATTTTTTTAAATGGAGGAATCCAGAGAGAGTTGCTGACTTAACTCATTGTGGGCAGGGACTGTTCTGTTGTGTGGTGGTTTAACACAGTGGCACCCTAATGCCTCAAAGAACGTGGAATGAGTTTTGGAAGAAATTTTTTTCTATAAGAAATGTTGATGTTCCATTTGCTTTTGGAAATGTAAAAGCCTCATTGCATTCCTGTAAAGTATGTCCAACTTTTCTTGTTTTAATAAGCATAGTATTGAAAGTACAGTTGTTATTTTCTGGATATTTTGTTGCAGTTGGCATTCTTGTTGGTAACTACTAATCTCCTGGTAGTATCTCTCTGTATAAAGGTTAGTGCTATTCACAGACGACATTCTCTGTTACCATCTTTTTGCATAAGCCATGGCTATTTTTGCTTCTATAGAAAGCATATTTATTATATGCCATTTCTTTGTTTACAAGCATATATGGATGTGTTATGAAAAGAAGAACCAGAATTCTAGGCAGTCTGCTGTGCTTTGCCATGTTTACAGTATGTTGTAAAATCTGTGGTGCCCTCAAGTCTCCTGTTTGGGTTAAGGATGGGAGGAGAGATCATTCCAGCCATCACACATGCTCATGATTTCACTGGCAATTATGATAGTGTCAAATGCCTAATTAGCTGCTCCACAGGCCCTCCAATGTTATTTTAAATATTTCTAGAGGTTAATCATGCAAGAGAAATAATGGAGTATTAAGTGAATTCTTACAGTGCAGACACTGGCCCTGATGCTGAGTTAATCTACTCTGCTTTCTTGTCAGTCAGGCAAAATCTTACAGTTGAAGGAAGGGCTTAGTACAAGATTTTGTTGTCATAAAGAGTAGGATTGCCTCTCCTCTAGCCTCTGTACCAAAATATCATAGACTTTCTTTCAGATGTTTGAGCAAGATAAAAACAGTAAAATACAGATGCCTGTAATAGACAAAGAAAAAAGGTAGCTATTAGAGATGTTCTGTGTTAGCATAGCCCTGCACATGGTAAGGTACAGAGTGCTCTACTCTGCTGCGTCACTGACATGAATAGGAGTCACAGTATTAGCTGTCCATGTTTTTGGGTCTGGCTCCCATCTGAAACAAAAAGTAAGCATAAGCATTAATAATAGCACTTATTTCTCATATGCCTTTCTCCTGCTAGACTTCATTGACTTGTTATTTAAACGTTTTTGGCTTGGGATTCAAACCTAAACAAAACTAGACTAATTTGTGGACAAAATACAAATGATTGCTTTCCATTTTTTTTCTTGGGAAGCTCAGTGGAATTCATCTGAAATGAAAATTTGTGCAGTCTGGGAAAGGCCTAGTGTCTGACAATGGATTTTGAGACTAGTTTCAAACCCCTACTAGGAAGTGCATTGGTTAACCAGAGTGTGATGCTCTTCCCCAGTTTTAGAAACAAGCTTTATTAAAACAGATCTATTTCTTGCTTGCATTCTTCTTTGCTCTGAAGATCAGAGGAAAGCTATTGCTTTCCAAGTATTGATTCCTATGATGATAAAATGCATTAGGAGTATGCTACAGTGATCAAGTTGCAAGTTGTTTAATGTAATTTTCCTGATGGCTTCTAGAGTAGGTTAATACAGAGTTTCTAAGGGGGATTTGTGTAATGTATGCCTACTTAACAAAATAGGTGTTGCCAAAGCATTTTACTGGTGTTACATCAGTGATATGATGTCTTGTTTGGAGCTGTCTTGACTTGGCTGGAATTTTAGGAGCCTTCTTGCAGAGTTTCATTACAGTGTTTGTAGTCTGCATTCTAGCCTGGAGACATGTTTCTAGTCGGGGGAACCAGCACTAGGAAATGCCTGGTTTCACCCTAAGAACCTCATCTTTCCATTGACTATCAGGAGCTGAGTCAAAAAGAAAGTAAAGAAAATGCTTAGACCTCTTTTGATGTGGAAAGCATTAAAGAAATAGAACATACCTGTTTAAATGCAAGGTATGTATAACTTAGTTTTTTCCACTCACTTTTTAATTATCTTTTTCCTACCTAGATGAGAAGGAATTAACCTTTTGAGGTGATAGATAAAAGTTGTAACTGACTGCATATGTCACTGGTATATTCCAGGATTGACATCAATGGAATATCAAAGGTGTGGACGTTGCAATCAATGCCTTGAGCTTTTTATGGCATCCTTTCTGTTGAGGGTGGTGAAAGCCTATGTAAAAAGGTAACCAGAATTTGATAGAAACAGGCAGGGAGAGCAGATGGGAAATTAATTCAGTTTTTCCAGTTCTGGAAAATTGTTATCCTGGATAATTGGGCAAGAATCCACAGCTTTGTTGTACATTTTTCTTCTAGTCTCAGGCAAGCTGTTAGCAAATTGGGTGAAAAATGTCTATGGGTTCTGCTTTACCAGTGTAACAAAGAACAATAGCACATTTTGAAGACTAATTGGGAAGCATTAAAAAGACTATCCTGTGCTGCTGCTTGGGAGCTTTCTAGCTCCAAAGACAGTTTCCAGAGACCTCAGCAACTGTCTGTGGATCTGCTGTTAAAAATAAGGTTATGAAACTGGGGCCTTTGATTTTCTGGCAAACCTGTGCCCACCTACCAGGGTGCAAATCCTGTGTCAGTGGTCATGTACATACCCACTCCATAGTTCTCTGAGGTGACGAGATTAATGAGGTGGGGATTAGTAATTTCAGGAAACAAATGTTTAGGACGTGAGGTTTGGAAGATGCTTTTTACTTGAGCTGCTCAATGAAAATCTTGCATTGTGTTTTTGAACCTAGATTTGATTTTAAAAAACAACTTTTGAATTGTGGCTTTGCATCAGCTTATTGGTCTTCTAAGAAAAGTCAGTTGTTTTATTAGTGTGATTGTCTCACTTTTGCATGGTTTTCAGAGATAACTAAGAACTTAAGGTGGATGTATGTGCTAAGACCAGTATATAGCCTCTTGTCCTGTTTCTTGACAGTGGCTAAAAGTAAGCAAAAAGGAACAGTATCATTACATGCTTGTCCTCTTACTATAATTCCCTGAGTATTCTCCCTGCTGCTGGTTTGCCACTCAGGGTCTTCCTGAGCCAGCGATGCTTTCTGCCTAATTAGTACCTGTGGGGAGACCAAGTGTCAGTGCTTTGATTGGGGGTCTGACCTTCGTTTGCACTGGGCCAGAGCTTGCCTGGCCACAGCAAAATGACACTGCTGGGCGGTGAGCAGAGCAACCACCAAGGAGGGGTATATCAACTGCTCCGTGAGAGCCTGATGTGAGCACTCCTGAGGAATGGCTGGCCTGCGCCCCAGTGATCTCCTCTTACTTGTGATGCTGGGTACGAATACTTTCTTGGAGATTGAGTGATACCTATTAGATAGATTATAAGGAATTTTGGAACAGAAGCAGAATAGTCTCCACTCGCAGGGTGGTGTAATTTTTATCCACATAGTAAGTGCCTTATACCAATAAATCTCACTTTGTACCTCGGAACCTTATTCCTTCAAGGTGTAGATAGCAGCGTATTTTTATTTTTATTTTTATTTTTTGCTAGCCTTCAGAATTTAGATTTCTTTGGTTTAGACCCACCATTCTGGATGTTTGCATCTGTCGTTGCATTAATTGTGTTTCTAGGTAGGAAAAAGGTACAGTTGTGACAACATGGCAAAAATGAATTTGCCTAAGAGAAGTGTAGCTTGTGGAATGGTGACGTGAAGGGCTAGCAAGTGAATAGCAGGAATTCTGTTCTGATGGAATCCCCTCTGGTCAGGCCTATAGTAAAGAATCAAATGTTTTAGAATGGTAAGAGTGTTATCTTATAGTAAACTCTGTCCATTGCATTGCCTCATCTGCAACATCTAATATCTTACTGCACTTTTTCTTAACTTGACAGGCAAGTATCTGCTTCCCAGTGCAACTGGACAGCAGCTATGGCAACCTGCAGAAACCTCTAATCTTGTTCGCATGCGCTACCAAGCACTTGGGCAGTCAGCACCTTCACTTACTGCTAGTTTGGTGAGTAATTTTTTTCAAAGCTAGGAGCGTACAGAAAAAATCTATTGCAACTCTATATCTGTTGGTGGGGGGATGGGGATCAAACTATTTCCACATCAACCTTTCATCATTAGGCTGCATTTTTAAAGCACCTAATGCATTCATTCCTTCATACAACTTTACTTAATATGTTGAGTGCAGCTGAATAATGTTTATGGTAGCAGTAACTCTGAATTGGGCTACTGGATTTTGCATAAACTCTGAGCTGAATGTTGCATTAATATAGCTGTTTGCATTTAAATGGTTTCTTTCCCCCCACCCAAAAAAAAACCCCAAACCAAAAGGCATGCTTTTTAAGACAGCAATAGAAAGTTACTGTCCTTTCTTGTGAGCATTCTTTTTTGTTAGTGTCTTTGTTTCCACTTTCTACAGGACTCTGTCCTTGGGAGAACATGGGTGTATGAAGCATGAGCTTAAGTCTTTTGGATAAAGTGATAAGGAAAGAGAAAGGGGAAGAGATGCCTCATACACTTGAGCTTTCAGCTTTTTGTTTTCAAGCATCCATTATGCTGCTTTGTGCTTCTGTATATTAAGATCTTAAGAAGTGTTGAAATTTAATGCAGGACCCCACATACCAGCCTATACTTTTCTTCAAAGAATTACTTTAATGAATATATTTCATGTTGTATAAAAAAGCAGAAAAGCTTTATTAATGTTTCCCCCTTCCCCTTCTGCCTTCTGGCTGGTTATTAAAACTTTGCTGATCCATGTCTACTTTCTAGGGGAAACTTGCTTTTGTTTTTACACAATGTTCAGGTTAAAGGAGGCTATGATCAGACAATGCTGAACAGATAACACCATGCCAGTTTTTCATGTTGTATTGGTATGTAGATGGCTGGCTTCTCCATGAATCTATCTGAAATAGTATTTCACTTCAAGTGCAAAATTCTGTACTTAAAAATGTAATCGTTATTTCTGCTTAGTGGTGGTGTTAATTGTTTGTGGCTCTTTGGGGCAGATGTGGTTTATTGGACTCTACACTTACTACAAACACTTGATTCTTTTGGTAGTTCTGTGCTTTGAGCCCTAATGTTTTCCAGGGAACTAAGTATCAACCTGTGTAATTTTATTTTCTAGTTTGTTAGGAGAAACATAGCTTACTGTGAGGGAAGTATTTGGATAATGTATAGTTGAGATTTAAAGGAAAGTAGACGTGATTTAAATTGATTTCTGACCACTCATCAAAACTGTATATTTTTTTCCTTCTTTTCTGTAATGGGGGCTTAAAAATGCATTTATTCTAATTATCTAAATTAACTAAATTTAAAAAGTACTGTGTTGCTATTCGATTCTCTGTTTCTGTTTGCACAAGTATTAAGTGTCATGCTACTAGCAACATTATGCTTTGGTTTTGGTGTAATGCTTAAACTATAGGAAGAGGAAGATTCAGGAGCATTTTGACAAAAAGCATTTTAAATGGTCATAAAACAATATGCTAATGAAAAATTCAGTGAGCCATGCTTCCTTAAGGGCCTTTCACTCATCACTTGTCGAGTTTCATGGCATATTTGTCTGCCACAGACTTCTTCCTTCCTGTCTCTCCACATCTTTTATCTGTGCCTGACTGCAGCTTCTTTCATGCTGGTGCAAAAGCAGGCGAGAGCCTTCTACGCAGGTCAGAGCAGATTGTGCTTGGGGTGGAGATGCAGGTGCCTCAGAATTATATATTTCTTAGCTGGAACTGCTGATCAGACTTGCCTCCTAAGGAGGTGAATGTTACATTGTCACATAGGCAGAGCTCTTCTCAAGCCTCCTTTTGATAATACTTTGCTGTTAGACTTCTGAAAGACTCTGGGCTTTGCTTAATAGGAGCTGTATGTTAGGGGTCACTCCCCATCCTCCCCCTTTTTTTGGTCTTGGTTCTGTGCTTTGACAGAGTTGAGTTTGGGAGGCCTATTGTTATCTTGTAGTAATGGGAGCTTTTAACTATATCTAGGAAAGAGTTTGATCTTATGTAGAAGAGATTGTATAAAGAATTTCCATATAGCTGTTGACGGTCTGAGTTGAAGTGATTTTAAATGTAATGTCTCACTCATCTGGAAAATTATTAGTCCACTATGAGTTCCTCTACTAGGACTGATCATTCTCGCTGGGTTGATACCCAGCTGATGTGGACCTGACTGTGATCATTGATTACGTGCCAGTATAGACAAGAATGACAAGTGAACAGCTCAAAGATACATACTAGTGTTTAGTGGAATTGCAAATGGGGTATGAAAGACTTACTTTTCCCTTTTTCTGTCAATAATTTGTAAAAACTTCCGTAGATTACTTACTGTGTCACAGATGTAAATTCTTTCTGTGGAAAATTATAGAGTGAGTTATGGAATATTGATTAAAAATGGGCTGCAGGTGTTGCTTTAGATTGAGTTCAATAGCTATGCATGATTCACTCCTGTAATATAGAGAGTTGGACTATAAATTAAAAATAGAGTTTCTGTATAGAACCATTTAAGTAGGTAAAAATGTGTATGAGGAAGGCTGATTTCAGGTGAAGGGGCAGCGTATTGGATTTGTTGGGGGCTTTTGATTCAGAGGTAGCTAAGTGATAGTCTTGTTACTTTTCTACTTCTGACAGGAGCACGTTGAGCTGTCCAGAACAGACAGATTCTGTGGTGGTCACACAGACAATGGGAGTCTGGAGAGTATTAATGTGGACTTAGAAACATTAAGAATATAATACAGAATGTCTTCAACACTAAATAGAAAGGTGAAGCTGAGGTGTGGAGCAGTTCTGCTTTAGGATTTTCTTGAAGGTCATGTGTTGGTCTGGTCAGTCTCTTCCTCTGCATCGTCAGTGGAGAGCAATACATGCTCCTGGAAGACAATTTGGAGTGTGCGTCTCAGTGCTGATTTTTGCAGAAGTGTAGGGAAACTGCAGTAGAGCTAGCTTATTGGACTCTCCTTGCTCTATAGGCTGACAGTCATCTTGCCTGATGTCAGGCATTTATTTCAGGGTAGTATGAATCAGCCACTGAAAGTGCTTCTTTTCTGCTGAAGTGATTTGGCAGTTAACTTGGAGTTGCTGCCTCATTCAGCATCCAAAGCTTGGGAGTAATTCTCTTATTCTCTCCTAGCCCCGCTGCCACTCCACAAGTGTTTACAAATACCATTACTAGTTACTGTTTTGTCTTGTCCATTTGTATTACTGCTAGTAGAATTTTTGGAAAATAGTTCAAAATAAACTGAAATAAAGCCATTTTTGTTAGTATTTCATTGTTATAAGCTGATGTGCTTAAAATTATGATAATGAGTCTGAAAATGTCTGAGCAATTACTTACTATTTATTGGCAGAAAGATACTTTGTCTCTCAGTGGCATGGATTGAATGAGGTTCCTGATTTTAACTTTTTCTGGATAGCTGCTTAGATAAAAACAGTAGAAACTTGAACATAAGGTGCCTTTATGATACATGATGGTAAATGTGTAGATGAAAGAAATTTGTCCAAATTAATTGGCTAAAACTTATGTAGATTTGCTTTTTCTTCACCACGGATTAATACCAAACTCCTGTTCTGTTTTTTTGTTTGTGATTTTTAATAAAAAAGTAATCTCCTACTTTAAGGAGCATGAAGTCTTTCATTTTGTTTATCTGTTTTATATAATTTAAAGAAACACAGCAAAGACTTCTCACAGTCCAGAGACCTTTTTAAGACTGCATATTTCATGACTACTGAATGGTAACTTGCTCTTTGAAATACCCCCATAATAAAAATACACTGTAAACAAGATCCTCAAATGAAACATGTACGTTGTAATACACTTGGCTTTTAAATTCAGTCAAGACTGATTGTGTAACTTCAGTTTTATGGCAAGTACCGAGCATAGGTTGGCTGTTCCTTTCTGTTGTGGAAGATTGGACACTGATGGTATGAAGTAAAGCAAACTCTGAAAGACATGTTGTTTCTTCTTGGAAACTTGTAAGATGTCAGTGAAATGACTAAATTTTTACTTGGCTTAATAATGGAACATCTTTGACTACTACTGAATAGTATCTAGTAATGTATCAAAACTGGAAAAAGGGTAAAACTGGCCTTTATGAATGGCTTGTACCCTTCCTAGTAAGCAGCGAAGGCATGTTTTGTCTAGGTATGACATAGAAGCATTTGCTACTTTTTAGCATACTCTTCAACTCTTTAGTTTTTTCAAGATTTATCTCTTGATTCCCCCCCAACTTTCTTCTCCTCACCAACTGCCAAAATATTGTTGCCTTCCTCAAAACAATGGAAGATTGAATTTGTAAGCATCTGTACTTTGATATGCTTGCGTTTTATTGCCACTTTATCAGTGTTAATTTGTAAGAATGGTCTTATGGAAGCTGGAGGGTGGTAATTATATAAAGTGCTGTTTTATAAGATGGATTGCTGAAAGGAAACAAAATAAGAAATGTTCAGTGTCTAGGAAAAGCAGTTTTACTTCAGAAAGGGCTTTGCCTCCTCCTTTCTTTTAAATAGTATAATATTGAAAATGAGTAAGTGTGTCTTTGTTAAATATGCCATTAACTTCAGCTAAATTGACATAATGTTGACAGTTATTATGAGAACTGTTTCAAAACTAATTATGCTAATTAGAATGTAACTACTAGTAATTGCATGTATTCAAACAGCACACCAACACCCTTTGTGTGTTTTATTCCCCAGATGCAAGACAGCCATTTGTTGCCTGAGAAGCTACAAAATTATAGCTTAGATAATAAATGATTGCAAACAAATAAAACACATTCTTTAGAAACACTAATTGGTTAGATAAGTGAATGACAGTATCAATTGTTCTTGGGCAAACAACATAATTTAAAAAAAGGCCTTTATTTAAATGTTTTATTTTAGAATTATAGGGATTTTTTCAAATCATTAATTGCCTGTATTCAGTTTTATCTAATGAGTATCAGGCATAGCTGAATTTATTTTTCAATAAACTTACTAGAGAGCAAGAGTCTGAAACTTGGGTTGCTTTACATTTTAGCTCTTTCTGTCCAGGAATTTAGGTCTTCGATGCCTAAGTTTGTTGGCTGTGTCCATGAGCAGCTGTTTAATAATCTGTAAATTAATGAGCATGTACAAGGATGGCACTTGTGAGAAACACAAAGAAGATACAATAGAAATTGCCTAAATACCTAATCTTGGGCCTGTCTCTCAAATCTCCCCCAAATAGTTAGCTACATTTCAGAAATACTGAGTCTGAACTGAGGAGATTATTTGAATGCTAAGCCATTGTAAAAATTTGAATGCCACGTTCTTGTTTGATTTAAAATCAGTTCAATATCCAAGACTAATAGCTGAGAATCTTTTTAAAATGTAAAGTATTTGTTCCTATGAAATGCTACAGTTGCCAAGTAATGGTAGCAGGTTTTCCATGCTTTGATTGCTTCTAGCTTTTAAGACTAGAGAGTTGTTCTCCCTTATGTATTTTATTTCAGTAACTCCTTATCCATGAATATGTATTTGCATTCACATTTCTTTGTCTGTATTTGCCTTCTAACAAATTCTTAATTGCAGTTTTAATTAAGTAGTTAGTTCTAATTTAGTAGTAGAGGGAGGGAAATGAACATCCATCTTCATAAGCACTCTTTTATACTTGTACACAGCAAAAGGCTGGAGTAGACCCGGTCTAGAGCCATGAAACTGTTACATTTTCTGACAAACTGATGCAAGACGTTGATGACTGACTGCTCTGTTTCACAATATAGATATATCTCTATTTGTCTATATCATTGTTTTTAAAATAGTCACTGCACATTTGGATTGAAGACACATTTGTAGATTCAATTGCTTGACAGAGTTCCAGATGTTTGACTCCTTTCCTAAATTGTCTGATTAAAATTAATGGTTTTATTAATTTTGATGCTTTTTCTTGCTCATTCTGGGTGGACGAAATACGGAAGTGGAGATGGCCAGGGTTAACTCTTCTCCCATAGAGAGCTTTCGATTTCTCGGAATTGAGAACACATCTCATGCTGCAGAGTATCATTAGTTAAAGAATAATCAGAAAAGTAGGTAAAAAAATAATCTCTCATAGAAGACTGACTTAGGTTAAAAAGTCTTGCAAGCTTATCCAACTTATCTTCCAAACACACCCACTTTGTGGTGAAGTAGGTCTCCTCGCATCAGCTTCAGTTAGCTTCTAGCTGACAAGATGTGTTTGAGCATATTCTGGAACTGAAAGATGTTACTCTAAGTACTTTGCACAGTTTGTTAGAACTGAACGTAGGTATAATCCTCTTCTGTATCCTATTAATGGTACAAAACCAGTAGAGATCAAATGTGTGTAGGAGCTAGCAACACATCCCTATTTTGCACATCAACACCATGCTCCTATTTTCCAGGCATCCCATATAATGATCTTCCTCCCTCATGAGACACTTTCCCCAAACAGAGGAGAGGCTTACTAGGACCGGTTTCTACTTCTAGATAATGAAGAAGCTAGGGCTGTTAAAATTACCTTACTTAGCCTGTGCTGTCAGCTGAGCATGCCTTATTCTTTTAGGTTTTAATTTGGTCTGCAGAACCTGCACAGTTGAGATCAATAAGCTAGGTTAAATGTAGTGCTTCATCCCTAGAACTGAAGTTTCTGATGGTATGTTAGTGACTGAATAAGGGCTTATTCTGCTTGTCTGCTGTGATATTTGAGTTCTCTGTGTGTGTGTGGTGGTAGTGATGGTTATCTTGAAATGTCATCTAGAATTATGTTGCCAATATTCCTTAAAAAGCAAAAAGTGGAAAAAGTGGAAAGTGTTACAAAAGTGAGACCATGAACTTTCATGTTCCTAAAATTACCCACATGAGAAACAAGGGAGTAATGGTGGTTTGGCAATGAACTATACAACCAGAAGAAATTGTTGTGTAATCATTTATAGTGTTTAAAGTTTAGATGCCTTTCTGGGAATACAACCTTTCTCAGCTTGTTGTTGGACTTTGCTTAGAGGATAACTGAATAAAATGTTATAATCTGTGATTAACAAGGGATAAGACTCAGGAATATAGATGGGCTTTTCTGGCCTTAGATCAAAAGCTTCTGCAATCCCTTAAAGGATTTATAGGGGTGGAAATGGGAGGGGGATAAAGAGGGTGAAAAGGACATGGAGAGCAAGAAGTGAAGAGACTGGAAAAATGTCTGGCACAGGGAGGGATTTAGGAAAATTTAGCTATAATGCTGGCTCCTGGACCCCATCACAAAAAGCAGGAGAAAACTGACTACTGTGATTTCATTGTCTAGTCAGTTAACGTGTTAATTCAAACACTGATTCATCTGTAGTTTTTAACATTTAATGAGAAAATATTTAATAAGAAGTTGCAAGGAAGTTCTCCTTTGCTTGAGGAGTGTGTGTTGATGTACAAATCTGCTGCTGATGGTCTGATTTCTACTCTTGGAAGTCTATGATAAAATTTTAAACTAATGTCACTCAGCTCTGACTTTAAAATAGATGAGATAAAATAGCCATGGGGGAATATCATTATAAGTGTAGGAAAATCGTTGTCTACACTTCTTCTGTCTACATTCACTATCTGAAGGCGTAGTAAGACGTGTTGATAACCTCAAAGTGAGTGCTCCCTGTGTTGCCTAGGTGGGTAGCAGTATGTTAGAGTGTCACTTGGAGTTCTTACGGGGCAGTTACAACCTCTCTGACTGTTCTTAGCAGTCTTAGGAATTTGGTACCTATGCATAATTAGGTTGATTAATTAAAAAAAAAAAATGCTGTAGAGGATAAGATCCTGCTCCACTGATCTGAATTTTAATAGTGAAACTATATATTGTCAAGAAACTTAATCTTGAGCATTGTAGAAGTATTCTTCCTGATGCAGCTTAAGAGTAATTATCACTGTAGAAAACTTGATTTCTGCTGTGGCAGTTTTAATCAACAGAAATGCAAATACTGAAACTCTTTGAACTTCCTAGTGAAGTATGGCCTAAAATAGTGGACTTTGCTTGGAAGCTGATGAAGTATATTCCTTTCTGCTCAGTTTTTCGCTGTGGGGCAGTATACTTATATTAAGAGATAACTAGATAGGGAACAATTTAAAATGGATGAAGTAACATTTTTGTTTTCCTCTCTGTATGTCAACATGTTCTCATGCCCGTGGTACTTGCAAAGTGATTGTAATGTAGCAGAGGATGAAAGCAGACAGTGTGGGAACAATAACACTCATCCCTCAAGCTGAAGTACTCCCATGGTTTTGATGATGGCTATAACTCTCAAAATAAAGAAACTCAAACTGAGTTGAATGACACGGCTGACTTAGAGGCACTGGAGTGGGGAGGGGAAATGTAGTTTATCCAGATCCCTCTGGTGGGAATGGGAATTTCTCCTCTTTGATTTTTCTTAGCTCCAAACAAGCAAAAGTGTATAGCAGGGATTTTTCTGCAGGCATTTTTCAATTTGAGAACATACTGCAGAGCCTATTTTGTGTTGGATGATGCACTGCTACCTCTAATCTCTTATGTTTCTAGGTTTAAAAGCAGATGCAGTATTACTGACTTAAAACTTTAAGTGGGTTGACTGCCACAGTTTAGCCTTGGAACTTGCTGCTGGGTATTGGTACCTCTGGGTTTTAGTCAGACTTTTCTGTACATTCATGTGGAACCAGATGCCTTGTTGTAAATTGTGCTTGTGTCCTGTGAAAGCAGGTGGGAATGTGGACTTTGATATTTTTAACCTTACATTACCTGTTAATATTCCTGCAAGCCCTCCCTTGGGCTGAGGTAACAGCTATTTAACTTGTTCTGACTTCACTGGTGAGATGCAGTCATCATGTTCGTTCCATTCTTCTGTACACTGTCACAGTGGACTGATGATTTTTAGCAACTCTGTTTTAATCTCAGTAAAGCTAGAAAACGTTCTACTTGCTTTTTACTTTTATCACCCTATTGTGGAGCAGATGTCTATATCAAGTTCCATCATACTTTTAGTAAAGCAATAGTACAGTAAGATCATTGCATCTATTAAGAATTGTCTTTGATCATGTAGAGATTAAGAAACCTAGATAAGTGCCCAAGTTGACCTACTGTCAGTTGAGTAAAAGATGCAATAATCAGCAGGAGATTGGTTAACTGCTACTCTCTCATGAACACATTTAACCTCTTGATCATTGCTGAGTATCTGCAATTACGTGGTGCAGTGGAAGATACTCAGTATGTGGTCAGTTAAATCCAGAAATGATGATTGACTTTGTAACGCACGGAATAACTTGATAGTAATATACACTTGGCTGATCACGGATTTCTAATTCTCTGTGTTAGGTTATCTATTCAAAAAAGGATGAAAGTTGGTAGTAAGAAACAAAATTGAATTATGACATTGTCTGCTGTAAACAAGGGAGAAAAGAGAGTGAGCTCAAATTAACTAAGAAAACTAACCTACAACTAAAGTGGAGTTGGATCTTAGTGTAGTTCATTGATTTTGTGGCCAGTAAAAGCATATCCTGACCAAACTTCCCTAGCATGATGCTCCTTTTCCAGAAATCTCTAACTGTGAATCAATGTTTCTTGGTATGCTTGTTATACATGCTGGTCTTACCAACCATGGGACAACTTAAAACTAGTGATCAGTAGGAGAGCATTCCCTTTTATTCCAAACTTCTGTAGTTTGGTTTGTAATGGATCTTAGGTCCATGGAGAGTCAAGACTTCAGCAAAGTGAACTACCTTCTGAATTAATTTGAATGGTGAAACACTTTACTGCTCTCTAAAGAGGGTGCTCTTGTGAAGAAAAATAACCATATAGTGGGAAGTGTTGAATCTTATACTGGAAGGAACAGCCAAAACACATTAAGAAGAATTATACATCTTTAACGGAACTTACATTAATGTTATCTCATTAAGAAAATACTGCAAATGTTGAGATTAAATGCTTCTAAAAAGGAAAGTGGGGCATCAAAATAAAGGAGACTAGGTGTATCATTGTTCAGAGTGATTTAAAAACAATAATTTGAATCCTTCCAGAATTTAGTAGTTGTGGTTGGAATACAGCTTGCCTATTACTGTTTTCACATAAGAACCAAACTTCTAAGTATCTAGGAGGGATTATTCAGAATGTAATTGTTATTGTTTTACCATGAGAATTTTTTAAGAATTTGCTTCCTTTTCCATATACAGAATCTAAAATACTCTGTTGAGCTGATTGTTAGAAAATGCCTCAACTCAGAGGATTTTATTTATTTGTTCTCTGAAAACAAATGTGGAACTGCAAACTTTCAGATTTAAAATGGCATAACTCCTGTATGTTTGTTGTTTGGCATTCCGTGGGGAAATACTGAGACAAGTAGTTCATCAGCTTTTTCAAAAAGGAAGGACATTTTGGTATGTATGTAATTTCTCAGTTCTTGTTGAAAAGAGGTCCATGAGAGAAACAGACTGTACTTATGATGTGCCTGTGCTTTCAGAAATAAATTTGTTTTATGCTACTGTATAATTATGGAAAACTTGGAAAATCAGAGGGCTTGCTGTCTTGGTTGGATTCGTGATTTATCTATGCTTTTTGCTGCAGTAAGAAACACAGTATTTGATGCAAAAGGCCAAAATCACTGAAGTTGAAATGTCTGTTGTAACCAATGTGCTTGTATATGTTCTGTCATTGAAAGGGAGGTTGTTTACTAATTGAAAAATTATTTGAAAAAACCCCAAATTTCCTTCCGCAACGATTTTTTTTGTTTGTTTGTTTCTGGTATTTTCATGACTGATTTATTACCTTTCTAAGCCCTCTGAATGGCTAAACCAGAAATGGGTTGGTGCAAGTAGGATTTTGTCCGGCAGGTGGCATGAAAACCCAGTGTGTACCTACGCTGTGCCTGGAATGTGCATCCTTTTCTCATGGCTACTCTTACTTGAGTAATTGAGACTGTTGGCAAGGTATATGTGCTTTAGTATGAAAAAGCAGTTTATTTTTGAGAACCTTAAGATATAATCAGAAACCCAATAGTATTTTCTTGGTTTTTTTTTTTTTCAAGAAACAGCCATAGTCAACTGTACTTTTTTGTGTAAGAAATTGTTTCACGCCTACACTGACCTGTGGCTTGCCACTTTTGTAGATGTATCAACTCTAGAAGAAGAGAATTAGAGTTTTTCTAAGGAATCTTGAACTTCTCCCTGCTCATGATATGTATTCTTAGTAATATACAGTGGCTCAGAAGAATAGTAAAATCTCTCTTAACACATTGCTGAACCTAGAAGCTGGAGTGCTCTCCTGGATACACAGCAGACCAGCCTGGCTCATCTGAACATGTTTTTTGTGTAGTGTGGTGAAGGGGAATACAAATTGAATAGCACTCTTATCAATCCATGCAGTGTATATTGCCTGAAAGTCTTTACTTGTGAAATATAAAAGATGTGTAAGAGGAGCAATGTGTTTTGCTCTGTGTGCAGAGGTAGGATTGTAATACCGAAGGGGGCATATAGGAAAATACTGCTAAGAGCTCACATTTTTGTTGTCAGGCCAGCAATGCCTTCTCAGTGCTGTAGCTGGGGACTTGTAGGAAGCAATGCCTTGAAAACATTTGGCTGGTGAAACATGCCTGTTTTCTTTTCCTGAGGGGTACTGGTTATCATGTTGAATCCTGAAAAGGAGCTGTTAGTTTCACATGGAGCATTTATTCCATACTTTTCCTAAGCCCTTGAAAGGGACATTAGCCAAATGTAGACAGGGGCAGAAATGGCTATGTAGATGAAATACTGTGAAATACTTTTACAGTTTAAATATTTAAAATGTGTATTGTTTACAGTGTACAAAATTGTATATGAATTATTATGCCTTAGTAGTAGTTAATGACAATGTTACGGATGTTACCTGCTTCTGTTAAATGAATTAGTTTCTCAGAATTGCAATGTATGTTAATAATTATTAATGAATTGTCTTTATTGTTCTCATAATTTTAAACAAGGCACCTTTAGCTCCTAACACTCTAAAATGGGAGAATTGCTTTCCCTGTTCCCTGAAGTAATGTGCAAGTTCATATGATACCACAGCATAGCTTCTATGGGTAAATAAGATCTTGGAAAATAAATCAGGAAAAGCCAGTGGTGGATTCTCATTATCCCGTTCAGATAGTTTGTGATAAAGCTGGCCTGTATTTCCTCACTGACTGAATACCTTAAATATGCTTTCCCGTTAATATTGAAACGAATGAGCCTTCCTGTGGTTGTACAAGAGAAAATTCTTGCTGTATATATTGTAGAGCTACAGTTGTGTCCACTACAGTTGTCCCTTATCTCAGTCACAGTGTAAGTGTGGGTCTGTTGGTTTTGGCTGCTAATTTTGATGAAACATCTCTGTTCCAATGCTGTAGCCGATTTCAGTGACACTTCACACAGCAGCAGAGCTTTCAGAACTTGAAGGAACAAGAGGCAGATGGATAGTGTGTTTCCATAGCCTTTTTTCCTCAGAAAACATTAAAAGCATTGCATTAAAGAAAACTCTTGGGGAATGGAACCGTAGGTAGTAATAACTATAAGTTTTTGATTTATGTAAGATGGCTAGGTGTTGATCTGTATAAAATTCTTTAAATATTATCTTCGTTTTGATTCATTTCCACAGTGATTTTTCAAACTGATGTATGAAATATGTGCACATCTTCCAGCTCCCAATATCATACATGGCTTTGGTTTTCATGCTTCTGTAACTTCTCTTGATGATGATCTGGTTTCTGTTATGATTTCTAATGAAATCCCTTTGTCCTACAGCATTGCAGAGTGACAGTATGGAAGGTTTTGTGTGGATATATATGTACAGGAGGGTTGAAAAGGTTTGGGTGATATAGTTGTTTTTACAGAATTTGTGGGGGTTTTTTTTGTGTGTGCATGTGGAATAGACAAAAATGTATTCTGTCTGTGTAGGGTGTTTGAAATTCAGTGTAAAACATTGTGGGTAAATTCTTTAGGAACTGAAACTATTTTCAGAATACTACAGAACAGAAATGTGATCTTTGTGTTACAATTTCTTACTTGTCTGCAGAGTATGATTACGTTGGTGTGGCACGTAAAGGTGGCTCAATTTCTCTTATGACCATTCAGGAAGATAACCTTGGGCTCCTTTGTGGAATTGTAATGTCACCTTCCCTTTACAGTTTATGCTCTAATCTATCCTTAGAAGTAACTTCAAAAGGCTTCAATATACAGTTTTTGTGTTTGAAAACTTTGAGACCCATGGTGTGTCTTGAGAAGAAATAATCAAAGTGGGATCCACCTCTGGGAGATGGTGAAAGATGTTGCCAGAATTTGATGCACATTTCATTCATAGTGGATAGGAAGCTATACTGCCACAGGCTCTGAAAGGCTTTAGAGAGTTGGCTCTGAATTATCATTCCTAGAACACCTGATATTATTCTGGGTTTGCAAGTCGCCGTGGTTGCATGGATGAAATAAATCTTCTTTGTGATCAAGAACATACATGTGACAAAGTTTTTTGTTTGAGATGAGCTTTCTGTTTGTCTGTGTGTTTTCTGTTTGGTTTTAAACCTGGTGTTTGCCTTTAGATTGCAAGGAGAGACACTATTTCCTTGGATGGTGAGCAGGTTATAATGGATACTACTGAATGTGTTTCTTGGAGCTGCAATCTACTACTTGCAGCACCAAATACCCCTGTAGAATAAAAATGTGCAGTGAGGAGGATGAACTATTGGGCCACTGAAGCTTGGATTGGAAATCTCTGCTACTTTTATCTGAGCCTTTGCATTTGTGGTGAGACAGGAACACTGTACTTTGAATGGTCCATCATTGCTATGCATTGTATAAACTGTGTTAAGAATCTGCTAGGATGTTTGTGCTTCAATCTGAGATCAGATTAAAACTCTTAAGACGACAAGCTCATTGAACTTGAAGGCTCTAGGTAGATTTGAACTTGATGCAGCCTTGGGATTTTAGTTTTAAAATAAAAAGCTTTTTTGCCATATGCCAGCATGGTTCACACTCTGATGTTTCAGTTTTCCTTTTGTTAAATTCTGTAACTAGCCTTGTGCAGTTCTGCTTTGCAACTTTTTTAACATGCTCGTATTTTGCCTGATCAGGTTAAGCTTCTTGCACTAAGAAACTTGAAAACAGGAGGTATGGAAATGAGTGCAAAGTAAATGTTAGAGAAGCATTTATGAGTTAAAAAAATCATCTTGTTTAAGCTTTTTCATTCTAGAATCCAAAGCTGTCTTAAAAGGTATGAAAGCTTTGAAATTTGAAACAATGATAAGCTAGGACTGTGCAGTGTTGCTGCGAGAAACAGTAGTTTGTTACATAAACTGCAACTGAGCCTTCTAGGACAGTAACCCTTAACACCCACTAAGGCAGCTTAGCTGGTAGCTGCTGTTTGGCAAAAGTACACCAACAAAAAAGTATGTGTTGACAATTGTTTGGCTGTTTTGGTGGTGTAGTAAGATAGTTGCTGCTGGGAGTCGGTGGGATACTAGTTAAAAGGAATATAAATTTCTTTACTCTGACTTGGTCTCCCGTTTAATGCTGTCATTGTTTTGGTTTTTTTTCGGGGGAGGGGGGTGGGGTGGGTGTGTATGTGAGGGTGAAGGGAGAACGGTATTCTTCTCCCACCTTTCTTCAGTGCTGAATTTCAGTAATAACTTTTCTAAAAGCTATCTCCTCTATCTTCTTTTTCCATTAGTTGTGTATTAGCCTTATCCAGCATCATGTGTTGCCACAGTTCTGCTGGCAGGAGACCTATAGAAATTGGAAGCTGATTCTTAAAGTTTGAACTTGAATGATTAGAATGATAAAATAGTAATTGTGGATTGAGTCACGGTGATGTGAAGACAACAATATATGGAAAAGACGTGGATGAAGATCTTTAACTCAGCTACGGAGGTTAGGTCTGGTTTGATGCATGAATTTTAGGGTGTGTTTGTGCTGCATGCACACTCGTGGTTGGCAAGGTAACTTGCACTGCTTCTGTTTGACATTTTCACATATGCAAAAGCGGTGTTTGCATGAGTTTGTTTCAAAACCATTTTAACTACAACATTGAACAGGGCACACTCTGGTATGCTCTAATTGTTTCTCTCTTCTCTAATGTGCTTAGAGAAAGGCTGCATAGGAATTAGTGTTAAACACTTCCATATTTTCCATTCCTGTACCTGTAAAACCAGGTATCTGTAGTTATAGTGTGTCAACTTACCCAGACTTCTGAAACTATGGCACTTTTAAAATATTTTAATTTTTCTACTAACAGTCACTTTTGAATAGCTTATCAGTAGACAAAAATACAATGAAGAGCTCCCTTTTTACCAGGTCTCGAGAAAACCAGTTCCTCTTCTTTTGGATTGCAAGTTAACAGAATGTGAGGCAATTAGTGCATTGCTTGTTCTGTAAGCATTAGATTTTTCACACTTGGGAAGAAAAAAATTATTTTAAGAACTCGGTGATGGTGATTTGATGCTGTAGAGTATTTAAGGTATAGGAAATAGCCCTGACAGAGATAGATTTAGAGGGCAGAGTACAAGTGAGTTGTTCCATGGTGCATAATAAATCTGCTTTGTCATATGCTGCCACCATGTGTAGTATGAAAGTGGCAGCCACACATGGGAGATATACGTATACATAAAATTAAATTAAATCTGCATTGTAAAACTGTAGTTATATATTCATATATATTTTCATATGCTCAGGTTTTATCTTTTAATTGGGTGATTTCAGTAATCAGTAATTTCTAACTTCTTTTAGTTCTGTCAGTCAATATTCTTTTCTAAGTGAAGCGATACAAGCAATGCAAAAAAAACCCAGTTGAATGAGGAAATAAACTTTCTAAATTTGTGTAATTGTCCTGAAAACTATCTGCTACCATGTTTCTTTTCAGCTTTAAATAAACATGTACTTAGGGGTATGTATCTAAATCTGGAACATCCTCCACATTTAATCAGGTCAAATGCTGCATTTATAGGGGAGAAGTATTTTGGAAAACGTTGAGGTTATTTATCATCTTTCTTAAAATAATTTTGCGTTCCCTGACGGGGAAAAAAAAATGAAGTTTCCTTCTTCATGTTCTGTATACATGTGCTATTTTGTGGTGTGTGTACAACCGAAGTGTGCCTTTCTGCTACAAGTGATGTCAAGGTATCTGTGAAACAGTTTGCTGTATTTCATATGTATATAAGGGTAGTATTGTTGAAGTGTGCCAAAGAGCATGTTTATACTTCATGATTTTCCTTTCTTTCCTACCTTTTTTCAATACCAAGATCTTGCCTGCCATGATTTTGATAGTTAATATTACTGAAATAATAAGCTGAGAAGTCATGAAAACCTCCAGACAAAAATAGCAGGCTTTATGCTATTTTAAACACATAGATGCACATTTGGTGATACCTAGAAAGATTCATAGATTGGGAGAAGATTCAATTGATGCTTGCCTCATTAGTTGCAAACCTCTGCCTTTCAGTACCTTCTGATATGCCTTTACAAATTGCAGCATAAGCTTAGGAAAATGCCACTATTAGGATTGGCAGCGAATACACTTTTCATTGAAGGGTAGTTCTGTACTTCTCTACTTGGGATTAATCTCATCTTCCACTGGAAGGCAGTCTTCTCTTTGTTTCATTCTCCTGCCTTCCAGTATTATTTAGGTAGCTGTGCCAATGATCTTTAGCTTCTTGCGAAGCAAAGTAATACTTGTACGCAGTTTGTCTGTAGTTGGAAAGTTTCTTCATGCAGGTGACATCTTTGCTTAGCCTGCTTGTAATTCTTTACGTAAACTGTCCATGTACACAACTGTAACTTCTGTGATACTTGAGGTGGTTTGTTAGGTTGCGGACCTTTTGCATCTGTGCCTGTTGGTGATATATTACTTGGTGGTATGACTTCTTTTTGCTGTTGTTGTTCAAGTAATGAATTCATAGAATTTTTCATGTCTCGGACCTCTCAGCTAGATGGGATAGAACACTTTTAATTCATACATCTATGCTAGTTGGATATGCTAGAATGACTGTTGGAACAAAACCAACTATACCTCAGTATTGTTTCAAAGGAACTGATAAATTGTGTGTTGGGAGGTTTTGTATTTCAGTGATTAAAATAAAACTTGTGTAAATATTTATTTAGATTAGGTATATAAATGTAAACAGCCTTGCAGCTGAAACCTGTGGTGTGTCATGAGAGACAAAATGGTAAGGTTTTGCCTCTCACCCTTGGTATTTGACAATCTTTGGCTATTGCCTCAAATTCATTTTTGCTCTCCTCGCTGGAGGCATAACAGCAGCATTTAAATTGCGATTCATTTACCTGTTTCTTCCTTGGAAACAGAGAAATATAGAAAAGGTAGGATGCGAGGGCACGTAGCTGTGACTGAGTGGCAGAAAGTTTTGAAGTGTTAACAAAGAAGAAAGAAAAGATGACATTTTGAAATGGAAATGGGAAAAGAGGAGTTTGGGAGGAACCCAAAGGAGATAACTGTATATATATCCTTCATGTAACTCCATTTTCCCTTTGTTTCACAGAGGTGAGGGATCTAGTCACTTTTGAGTTTGATTCTGTAAAGTGAAAAAATTTTCCCCCAGGTTCAGCTTGTCCCCACAACAAGCATGCTGTTTGAAGAGACGTTATACTTCAAAAATAAATTAATTCAGAAGAATTGAGTAGCCTTTGTAACAGAGGAGGTCAGACTTGACAGTCACAATGCTCCCTTATGGCCTATGAATCTATAAATCTATCAGTGTGTTTCATTTTTCTTGTCTCCCTCCTGTGGAACTGGACTTTTGGTCAGTGCAAGCTTCTTATTTCTTTCTGAACTGAAATACAGCTCTGATCCTGAAACTGAAATTGGTAATGGCTAGGTTTAAGCCATTGACCTGATGCTATGGATGCATTTGAAGCTGGAGACTTGGAGAGACAAGGAAGGGGAAACTTGTCCAGTTAATGTTGCTGGGTAACACTGATAAAAATTGACTGTTTTTTAAAATAATATAGTTGGAGGTCTCAGAGAAATGTAGCTTAGCGAAAGTGCTGAAATTTCCTTTTACTGTAAAAAGTGTAAACCAATAATGTTAATGCACTTCAGTCATATGGAGAATAGTGGTGCGGGGAGCGGGGGGGGAGGGAGGGCAAGTACAGCAGCCTCTTCTTCCTCTTTTTTTCAGATAAGCTGTTACTGCTCAGTGTTATCCTTTCAGTAATCCTTCATTTTTTGTTCTAAATGCTTTTGCCCCTAGCAGGTTTTACTACTACGGAATGTACATGGACCACTTCTCAAAATGATGCAATCTGACAGGAAATCAATTTTTTTTTTTTATACTAGATTTGAGGGTGTGATTGTCATAATCCTCATCTTAGACTGTTAATGGGTGAATAGCTAATAGTGTGATGACAACTATGGGAAGGGAAAAAAAAAATCAATAGTTTGTTTAACCAGCAGCTTAGCTGATAAGAAAAGTCCAATACCTTTTTCCTGCTTCCCATCTGTGCTTCCCGATGTAACCTTTTCAGATCCAGCACCTAGCTTTTGACGGAGGGGAGTTTTCCTTGCTTCAGTCAGGTCAGCCGAGCTGCGGCGAGGCGCCTGGGCGACGTGGCCGAGGTGGCAGCCTGACCTGCTGGCTGCGGTTCTCTGCCCCCCCGAGGCAGCCTGTCCTCTCTTTCTCCGCGGGGTCAGAGGGCAAGTCCCGTTAGGGGTCACTTCTCCCTGTTACCGTATGTTACTGCAGTCGCCTTTTGGAAGTAAAGGAAAACTTGCTGTTCGTCTCTTGCCTGCCTCGAATGGAACGAAGATGAGGCGGAGCGAGGTAAACAAGCTGAAACAGACCCTGAACTTACTTACACGTGACGGGACTGCTCTTTTCTGACTGCGTCTCCCGAAGCCGCGGGTTCACGCTCCACCTCCTGACCGCCTTTAAGCGGTTTTTCCCGCGGCGTGTTTCGATCCGGTGCGAGCAGCGCCGTGAGCGACACCGGCCCGCGACGCGATGCTCCGGGGCGGGCTGGCGGCCCGGCGGCGCCGGTGAGCGGGCCGGGCCCGGCGGCGGGGGCGGCGCGCTCCGTCCCTTTCCCCTCAGGGACGGGGCCGCACCTGGCTGCGGCGCGGGGGGGGCCGGCGGACCCGCCCCGACCGAGGCGAGGCGGGGCTGGGGCACCTCGGCCTCACGTGGCGCGCGGTGCCGGGCCAGGGCGGGGGGGCGGCGCCGCGGCGGACCCGGCCGGTGCCCTCGTGCCCCGCTCCGCCTCCGCTCCCCACCGGCTCGGGCCCCCTGCGCGCGCGCGCGCGGCTACCCCGCCGGCGCGCGCCGAAGTTGCCGGGGTGCACAACTCGCGCGGTCACGTGCCCCGGCGGCGCCAATCGGCGCAGCCGTGATGTCAGCGTTCAGCAGCTGCGGGGATGCGGAGCGGCGCGCGGGGTCCGGGCAGTCCGGCATGGCCAGGCGCCGCAGCGGCGTGAGGGCGGCGGAGCGGCGCCATGGACGAGCCGGGCATCCTGCGGAGACGCGGTCTGCAGGTAGGGGCGGGCGGGCGGTGCCGGCGGGGGGCGGCCCCCGCCTCCCCTCAGTTTCGAAGTTGCCCTCACCTGCCGCGAGGCGTGCCGGCGGGCCCGGCGGCGGGGGGGGACGACACGGGACGGGACGGGACGACACGGGCACACCTGTGGGCGGCAGGGGCGCGGCGCGGCGTCGTCCGGGCTTCGGAACGGCGCGACCGTTGGCCCCAACGGGCAGGCGGCCGCTGAGGAGTTCTGCGCGGCGCCGGGCGCTTCCCGGCGAGCTGGCGAGGCAGGAGCGGCGGTGGTGGCGCGGGCGTGTGCTCCCCGTTAGCAGTGCTCTGAGGATCGGGAATAGACGGCCATTACCGGGGGGAGAAAGTTTCGCCCGCTTACGGCTTTCTGGGCGTTTGCGGCACACTTTGTACGGCGGCGAGGCGGGAGCGTTGCCGTTTTCAGTCAGCTTTTGGCTGACTTTTCCGCTGGCGTTCGTAAACTCAAGAAAATGACGTATCCCAAATGGAGTGTGGGCTATGGCAAAATGTTGGTACCGTATGTTGTTTGAACTCAAGACTCGAGCTGCGTAGTCTTCTTGGATAACGTATTAAACGCTCGAATAACTTTCTTTTTTTGGCGGAAAGGGTATTAATAAAGAGCGTGTGATAAAAATCGAGCATAGGGTGTAGTTACTTTTCCACAATTTCACCAAAATGGAGCACCACCTCAAACTACATCATTCAGGCCCATTGTTTAGAAAGCCCCTTTGCTCAAGTCGCCCTCAGCGATGAATGTACTTCCTTTCTTTTGTTTTCCTTTACATCCGCAATGTTTCAATGGGAGGAGGGTGAAGAGGAAAGCCTCCTTATATTTGGGATCGTTATTCTTAAGTAATGTAAAACTGCTTATAGTGTTTAAAATGCACTGAACTTGCACAGTTGTGAACTTTTCAGAAAGATGCCTTTTCTGATCAGTGCTCTCAACTTGGTGCTGATCAGGTGTGACTGTTTCTATTAGACGGATGAAAATAAGCAGGATCTGTAGTTGGGCTTGTTACGTAGCATAGAGAGGTCCTAAAAACTCTCTGGGGCCTCTTAGTCTTTTAAGAATCCGTTAGCTTTTCTTTAACTTTTTGTGTGATAGCATTTGCCTGTAGAAAGTGAGTAACTTTTATAAGCAAATTCTGAGACTTTACCTAGTCCTTAAATCCTAAATCTTTTCTATTAATTGATTGTAAAGTGGGAAAAAGAATCTCTGCTGCAGCTTGGGGCTGCTGATGACAGCTTTTAAAGGAGAGGATTTAAAAGTTTTGAGAGGTAGATCTTCACAGTGAAACCGGATTTCCTCCTGCTAAACCTGCTGTAATCCACTGAGTAGTGTAAACCGGATTTCTGCCTTTCAACAAGAATTGAACAGCAGTCTGTTCTGATTAAGGGATAGCACAAACCTTAAGGGATAGCACAAACCTTAATGGGAAAGCCTATTGTTGAGTTCTGCAGATGTTATTTTTGAGGGGTTTTTGTTTGTTTGTTTTATGTTCTGTAACTTTAACAAAGTGATTTTGAATGAATACCAAGCTTATTTCACAGAATACTTGCTTGCTCCTGCATATGCTTACATGGTCACTTGAGAGTATTAGAAGCTATGTAGTGAATAATCCCAGTACCAGAAAGACCAATTTACACTTGCAGTGCAAGCAGTAATAAATTGTTTTTAAAGAGGTGTACCTCATGGCTGTCATTAGAATCTGGTCCTAGCGTAGAGAAGAGTAGCCAATGGTCAAAGTTGTTCAAGTTGACATGCTGTTGTCTAGAGAAAGATGGAGGCGGAGAAATCCTATTTACACTCAAGTTGTATTCATTAGATGCTTAACTGAATCTATCTTCATATTGTCCTCTCGCTCCCCTTACGTTCTTCTATTGCTCTGTTTTTATCTTCATCTGTTGTCTGTGCAACTAGCCTAGAGGCTAGTATGATGAATTTGTGAGCTGGAAGGCAGATGATATGGCATGTGACAAGGAGTGTAGCCCCTATTTAATTCTTGTTAGTAAATACTGATTAGGTGAAGTCTCTAAGTTGTCTGCTTGGCTGACATTTGCTTTTTATAGTACATCCCTAAGTAATGAGTTGGTTATTTTACAGTAGTAGTATATGTTCTTACCATTAAAAAAAAACCTAAATAATTCTCCTGCCATTATGTTGTGCTGTGGGAGCAATCCATATATCTTTTGTCCCCTCTTCTGTTTCATATGTAATTGATACTTTCCTTTAAAGTCTATTGAGAATATTATGAAAGGGATTTAAAAAAAAGAAAAAGGAAAGATTCTGGGTTAAGACTGTCCTGAAATACCTGTGATCTTTAATGAAAGGTCAGCTAATTTTACTTCATATGACTGTCAGCTCTTCTGGTTAGAGGTAGAAATGATAGAAGCAGGTAAATCTGCTTCAAAGCTGTGTGCCTTCTTAGGTGACGGTGCATTTAAATTAAACCAGTCATATAAAAAGAAACAGCGCATGCTTAAATTAAAAGCCAAATTGGTGCAAGTGCTGGGTTTTTTTTTTTTTGTGTTTGTACACAATTTGCTTCAAAGCTTGACTTACAGGGGACACAAACCATTTCCTTTTAGACGGGAACCTGATGTATTTGTGTTTAATACCATGCACCATCATGCTGTGTTTAAAAAAGGCCAGGAAGCAGCTTGAACTGAATATCAAAATATAAGCCTTAAGTAAATATGTAGACTTGGATAAATCTTGTTTTGGGTTGATATGTGGAAGGTTTTTCTAGTCCTCGGGCTTCTAAGAGAGAAACCGAGCCTTTAATTTGTTGCATCCTGAATACATACACATATTTCATCTTACTACTACCTCGTCCTTTACGTCCAGTTGCTTATATTGATTGTATTCATAGAAGAATAAAATCTTCGGAATCTGTAGTATGTGCTCCTTTTCATTGAGCAGATTCTGAAGCTTTAATTACAAAGAACACTTCTTATTTGTAAGAAACATCAGGAGAAAATTGACCATTTCTTTCAACTTCTAAAAATGCCAAGTATAACTCAGTGTTGATTGAAATGGGTATCTACTTGAGAATAAGTTAAAAAAAAAATGAAAACAGCTAACTACTTGCATGTTCTTCACCACAGTTGCATTCTGCTGACAGCCTATGTTTCATCTTTCTTCCATGAATTTGTCTAGGAGGTGTTCATCTGAGCAGTGTGTTTTATACTGCCTTAAACCTTAAAGACTCCAAACCCATGTAAAGGTGGATATAGGTAACACGTATTTCCTTCAATCTGTAAGATTGATACGGGAATGTGGGAGAAATCTTACTGCCAGATGCAGCCAGCTTCAGTCATGCTTTCAGAACTGATGAAGCTTTCTCTTTGTCGAACAGATGCTTTGGGCCTTCCCTTTTCCTTTCGGTAATTTCAGTTCTGCCTCGAAGTAGCTTGTAAGCACTGTCTTGTAAATCTTGGGGTAATTACATGAGCTTCCTTGATTGGACTTACAGAGGAATTGACCAATGGCAGAGAAATCAGCTATATGTGAAACCTCCCAAATGTCAAAGAAAACGCTGTGTTTATTTTCTTGTCTCTAGGTATATTTTTTTGTAAATGCTGGAAAATTTTCATGGGGATCTAAGGCTTCTTTAAATTTGGAATGCCTGCATTGCATTAAGTTTGCTGAGATATGATTATAGCCAACATGGAAAATTCCAAGTGAAAATCTTCTAATACTGTACTTCAGGCATTGATTTGAGGGGATGTGAGGTAAAAAGAATTTAATTGCAAAATTTTGACTTATTGCTGTAGAAATAGAACCAGGCAGTGTAAATGAAAATGTGGTGTAAATGGAGTGTTGTGATTTTGGCGGAAGTGAGGAGTCAGTTTATACTGATTCTAGATATTTCTAGAAAAGGTGGTAAGGGGCAGCATAGTCATTACGTAGCCTTGACTACTCCTTTCCTCCACCTCCAGTACAGGAAAATTGTTGGCTTTTGTAGGCAAACATTTTGAAATCTGGTTACATAAAGTGTCCAAACCTTTGCAAAAAGTAAAACCTTACAGATTTTTCCAGGTCCTTGCTTATTAGCTCACCTAAAAATGCGTTCTGAGAAATCGGACAGAAAGGAAATAGTTTCAGAGGAAAAGTGACCTTATTTATGGCTCCTAAACAGGTGCCATTTCTCTGGAGTAGGAGGCTTCATGAAAATAATTCTTTCTGAAATACTGAAAATTGATGTGTGAAGTAGGAGTGTCAGCTGGGAAGCCACACTCTATAGGAAAGGAAAGGAAATAGGGAGGCTGTAACTGTGTCTTCTGTGGATGCAGTTCATGCTTGGGAATGTGTTCTTGGGGTGGTCTGCTGAGGAAAAAATGATGATAAAAGCTGGAGAATATTAATTAGACTTGGCCTCTGTTGCAAACTGAAGAGAAAGGGTGGAAAAGTTGGTCTTACAGATGAAGTTCTTGAAAGGTTCTTAATTTTCCCTGACTTGAATGCTGTGTACAACAGTGTTCTCCCTCCCACTAGGCAAGAGGGACCTGATCCGTTTTCTCTGCTGGTGTTTCTGTACTGGTTGCAATAGATTTCCAGTATGGAGTTCAACTTCATAGTTGCGTAGCTGTGAATCAGGTCTGAGATGTGTCTCTGCCTCTTGGTGAGTGTGTGGAAGAAAAAGGCTGTAGAGGGCGTGGAACCAGAGAAGGATTAATAGAAAAATCTCTACAGTTTGCAGTTTCCAGTAGATTCAGATTAATCAGCTGAGATGAAGATGGGATATATTGTCGTCTTCTGGTGTTGTGTGGGAATAGCTGTGTGACTGCATGCTCCATTCATCCCTCTGCTTAGTAGTTGCGCCCAGTCCTGTCTGATAAATTATTTCTTCAGGGGCTCTACCTGCAAAGTAATGCTCAGAACTACTTAGATTGTGACACTTGCTCTTTCATTTTATGAGGTGTTTGCATGAGCAGCATACATAGATGTAAAATATAAAAAAAACCCCCCAATTTTGTATGTTCTTGATAAATTATTAATTTTTTTCCTGATAGAGCTATCTCTATTTTTAAGTCATTCTAGACACTATGATAGGAGACAGGGCATTTTAAATCTATTTTTGTTGTAGGGGGAGGGATGTGCAGGTTAGAATAGATGTTTTCTTTGCTTAAATGGTGGTAGGCAGCGAAAGCTGCCTTTATAAAGCAAAGGACCAGCCTTCTGAGAGAAGGGAGAGACACAGATGTGAAGAACACTTTTCCTCTCCTCATTAGCTGTCACTTCTGCAAGCCTAACAGAGTGTACAATCTCTTGATCAGTTAATTCACCTCTATTTTCCAGGCATTCATGCATTGTTACATGTTTGTCAGGTCCTCTAAAAGGCTTTGTGTCAGACATATTTTGTTATTATTAGAGCTGTGAAAGCTTTTTCTGAAAGGGTTAACCTTTTCTTCTGTCTTTGCTTTTGGTGTTGTGGTCACTTTATTTCAGAGTCTAAAATCAAAATGAAGGAAAAAAAAAAAAGGCTCCTGCTGCATTTGGAGCTAAAATATTTGGCTTGGGGCCAAACTTGGTGTCTGTAGCCCATATTGCAGTTCTTACTAATGCCTTCTGATAATTGCAGTAACATTTCTTGATAATGTCTACAATTTGTCACAAAGCTGACTGACTCTTTTGTGTTAGGTTTGGAAGGCAAAGCATAAACTTAATGTTCCTTATGTCAAATCCTTGGTGAGCTCAGTGGTGGAATCCATAATAATTTGAACTGAGCTTGGTTGTGTTCTAAGAGTCATAAAGAAAACCAGCTTTGGAGTCCTCTGTGCACTCGCTAGCTCCTGTTTCTGAGTCACTTGGCTTATCCCCAAAATCTGCTTGAGGTGTTTTTTTTGGGGTGGGAGTTTTTTTGCCTGCTTAGTTAGTAATAGTTGGAATAATAGCTGCATGAAGGAGCTCATGTTTCTCATTGAAACAGGTTTGTTGTTTTTTTTTTGTTTTGTTTTGTTTCCCCCTCCCCGCCTCAGTTCCATGTGTAGTTCTTGGTTTGACAATGGTTTTATTAGCATTGGTTTTTACTCACTTTGTCACAACTAATGAAACTAGTAGTTTTCCGTGTTTCTGCAATTTTTCAGAAGATGCTTCATTCAAATTTGATGCAGTTTTGACTGTGATGCTGCTTCATGTGTCACGTTTAGCATGGTGATTTGATATTTGTTTTCACCTGCTGATACAGTACATTTGCTTTAAAAGTCTTAAGTCTTCCATTTCTTAATTTAGGGGTTTTATCAAAATTGCCCACAGACTTTGAGATGCTATTAATTCCTTTTCCTATTAGAGTAAATCAATAAACTTTTCTGTTTATAGCAGTGCCAGTTATCCATCTGAGCATTAAAATTACATAAAAATCCATAAATGATTGTTACGACCAAAAAGGAAAACACTCAAACCTGCAATTTCATAATTTTTTAAAATTTTGTCTTCTTGGCTTTAGTTTTTCCCCTTTACATGTAGCACTAACTTCTGTGACCCTAACTCTGTTCTCTATAGGATCCTTGCTTCATCTGATGTAAATCAGAACAACATTGTTTCCTGTCAGCCACTCATGTCCTCTGTAATCTTACTCAATTACTTGTTCTCACTTTCTACTGTTGTGTTCCTCTTGGATTCCCCCTGCCTCTTCATTCAAGTTCCCCTTGATTTTAGTTCTCAAGTTTAGCACTCCACAGTGACATGCAGCAACTGGGATTAGTGATAGAAAGGATAATTGCACTCAGTGTCTGTGCCCTTGAGAGAAAGCAGGGTCTTCAGAGACTTTAGATGCTAAACTCCAAGTTTCTACAGAGCACGTTATGTTTGGAGTACTTTGTCCTTTTTGAAATTCCTTACTTTTGTGTATATAGTTAGCTTAGTTTCATAGGGGTAGACATCTGGGTATTTTCCCCAGCTGAGACGCTGTGTCAAAGCAAGGGAACAACTGCATTGAAAAATATTCTGAGAAGGGATTTTTTTAAGCTTTACTGTCAGAAATAAGAGATCTAATTTAGCAGCACTATAGCAAAAATGTCATTCTTGTGTAGGTGCTGTAAAAGACAAAAATTCAGGTGATCAAATTTCAAGGAAATGTATAAGTTATCAAAACCACAATCTTAAAGAAACTAAGAACTGGCCCTTAGTTAAAATATGGGGCTTGTGGCATTACTGGTAACTAGTGGTTCCTGTTATTAAACAATGTATGTTTTCCTGAATTTCATTTTCAGCTGTCTGGAATGTGGTAGTTTTTTAGAATACCTAGCTTGTACAATGCACTGAAGTGCATTAATATGTTGTGTGGAGATAAATGTCATGTCACAATTCTTCTGGTAGTATTTTAGTCCTAGAAAGCTAGAACTTCAAGTGTGCATATGTTTTTGCATATGCTTTGTGTATTTGAATATTCTTAGTGTTCTCTACAGATAAATGATGCTGTACGGAATACAGAAACATATCTGAAGATGCTTTTCATATAATGCAGATTCCTCTCCTGTCCCACAATGTAACTTTTTCTTCCTATGTGAAAAGCAAGGGAAGCATGCTAAAAAGTGTATAAAATGTGTGCTTACATTAACTTCTGTTTTGAGTTCTTTTGATGTGTTAAGTTTTTAAATGTATTTTATCTCTTTGCTTTAAATTATGCCAGAAGAAGGAGGATACCATTTCAGTTGCTCTAAAAAAACTTGTACACAAGTTCTGCAGGTACATTAGGGAATTTAGTAGTCAGAATTTGTGTGCAGAAGAGCCTGAAAATAATCCCTATCCTCTTACGTTTTCTGAATACAACACTCATGGGTACAGCTGGAAAATTTAGGTTATGAGTGAAAAATTGATTTTAGGACTCCAGTACCCCTTATGAACGCGGTTTCCTTGTTTTAAATTACCTCAAAATTTTCAAGATTTTAGTAAATGTAGAAAGTGCAAGAAAGAAGGAGTAATAGAAATGAAAAATTAGGAAGAGCAAATGTTTATGACTAGGGCAAAAGCTATATTTTATGGTACTCCGATTCTTTATTAGTTCATTTGCTGTTTCCTTTTTAGGTTCCTCAAGACACAGTACTGTGTTTGTGTTTAAACATAAAACATTATTGTTGTTTATTTGGTGTAAGCAGAGCAGTGATCAAGTATGTTGTTTTCATAGACTGTATCTGTGACTTTTTGACAATGATAAATAACAGATTTTAACATTCAAGCATGAAGCTGAATAGTATTTTCTTGTTTTGTCACTTTTGCCCTGAATATTTGCTCTTGTCTGTGAGCTACAGTTCAAGATTGTTCTTAGGTCAAGGTAGCCAAAAATCTACAATTTTCTTGGGTTGGTTGGCAACAGAGGAGATCTAATGTATAGCATATAATGTTTACCACTAGGTAGTGGGTCTTACTGTGTTTTTGTGCTTTGCTTTGCAGCAGTGATAAGAAATTTTAACTCTCACAAAGCTACTTGTATGAGATGGCTGCACAGTTGTGTTTCTCCCTGATCTTCTGAAGATAGCAGTCTCTACCTTAGTTCGAGAACTGTGCCTGCTAAACTCGTGTAACATCTTGATTGAATGTTAACTTAGTTCAATTTCATTTCTCAAATAGCACTTCGTTGGCTTTCCTGTCTATTCTCTTAGGACCCTGCATAGATCTTAATCTTTCAGCATAGATTTCTTTCAGGAGTCTTTGGATTTTGGTTTATGTTGCTTGCTATTTGCTCTGCAAACTGTAAACTTTGGTTTTCTGCTGTTTGTCTTTTGGCTTTCTTACATTCTGTTTAAGCTCACAGCAAAGCCGTATTCTTTTCTGATTGAGATGGCAGCTGAGGACTTGCTTATTTTTGACCATCTGTGACAAAATTTGTGGAAGAATTGATCATGATGTCTCATTTCATAAGGTGTTTTGTGGTTTTAAAATAGAATTATGACAAAACAACCAGTGCATTTTCTTTTCTCCCCTTCAGTTCCCATGTATTTATTTGTTTGTGTTCAGGACTGATTTTTTTTTTAATCGTTTCTGTAGCACCTTATGCCCTTTGCTTTGTTTGAACAGTAAGAATGGAATATTCCAGTTAGTTTTTTAGCACTGCTGCAAAGCATAGTAGTGTATGCTTTTTGGTTGCCTGTTTCACTCTAAAGACACCTTAAATTATTTCAATATAATTTCTTTCTGATACGGAGTCTATCTAACAAATCAATACTAAGCTCTTCTGATGCTGATCCCAGTAAATCTGGTTAGGTGTATAGGTATGTGAAGTGTGTGTTCATGTCTTCAGGCTCTAAGGAGATGCAGGGAGACGGTTCGGGCACTTACAAATGGACGTGTTTCCACAAAGGAGCTATTCTAGAAAAAAGATCATATTTAAAGCACCTATTTTTTTATGTGTTTTCTCTCTAGCATCACTAAGGAAACGTAGTAATCAATGAGAATCCTGTAGGATACCAATTCTTGTCTTTTTCTCCTTCAGAATGGCCCAATGTTCTTTGTTCAAATACTGTAATGATTGTCTGTGTTCAACAAGATGCAGTTAGGGAGAAGAGAGCAGTGCCATAACTAGCAGTGCTAGTGGGAGAGTACCCAGCACGCTAATGTGTTATATTGCCAAGCAATTTGGGCAAACCTGTTACACATTTTTGTTACATAAAATTTAACATCTATGGCTGTGCTGCAAGAATGGGGTACAGAAAGTTACCTTAGATGAATTTTTCTTTTGCCAGTAGTTTTTGTTGCTGGACAGAGCAGTGGGTGCAAGATGCGGTCCTGGCCTTTGATTTCTGTTCTCTTTGGGAGATAGCTTTCAAGTGTTTGTTTTCTTACTGTTTAAAATTGAAGCTACACATGTAAGTTGTTTTTTATTGATTTGATTTCTGGCCTTGGCTATGAGGATTGCCACATGTACCATAATGCAACATTCTTTGTCAAATAATTGACAACACATTACGTTTTTCTTTTTTTAAAAATTCTATAACTAAATAGAAATCTTTCTTTCTTATTATGCTTTGGCTGTGCTGTGAGATAGTTCTCTAACAGAAAGAGCTTTCCTGATCAGCCTGTAAAGCTTGGCACAGACCTAGTTAAGTATTACATTGCAGATCTAAATTTAAGGCAGTGGGGATCAGCAAGAAATGAACATCTTAATAGTTAAAAAAACCCCAAACCAATCAACCCCTCCCCCCCAATAAATCTGAAAACATTTTACACTTGCTTGAATCTAAAGCTGAGAGGGAAGAACTGTGTGTAAAAATTTGTAACTTAGTCCTTCCCCCACACTTGGCACAGTGAATTGCCTGCTGTCTGAAGATCTTGGTCTGTTTTACAAAAATAAGTGATTTGAATTCAGAGTACTCTGAAGTCATGGACACTACACCTCTCATGCCAGTGCAAGACTTGCATATATTTTTGTTGTATACCATATTGTCAGAAAGGTAAGTTCCAAGCTTCTGAACCTCTGCTAAAGTTGTCTGGCTCTGCCTAAATTAATCCTCTTAGTTTTGTCATCAAACTGTTGCATTCTTGCATGTCACCTTGAGTAATTTGATTTTTCCACACTGTATGTTTTTCAGTATCGTTTCATGTAAGCAGAGTATGTTTTGCTGTCTAGTTTTGTGAAATTTTAGGGGGGAACAGAATGCATGCAATCTCCTCCCTCCCTGCACATCCTAGCTACCTCTTTCTACCTATGTAGAATCAAATTGTTTTAATGCCGTAAATTAAGCTTTGTGGGAAGAAGACTCCCACTGCCTGTAACGACAATATTTCTTTTCTCTTTTTTCGTAATAGTAAGAAGCCGAATAACCAATCTGCAGCTGTAACACTGAAAACTTGAAACTAATTTACCTTTTTGAGTCACCCTAGATCTTTCTGTTTTCTTCCTTCCCAGTGTCTTGTTATCATTGAAACAGGGATAGCATTACCTTATCTCTTTGGTAGGTTGAGGCACAGAGAAATTCATTTGTTCAAGACTGCAAGGCTGCTGGTGACCTTGCATTTCCTAGTTGTCTCTTGTTACCATGAACTCATAACCTTAGAACAGGCCATATTGTTTCATATCAGCTATAACATAATACAGAGATGTATTTATATTCTAATATACTCCAAGAAGTTATGGTGCTAAGTAAGAAATGACTGTAATACCTGGACAGACCTTATGTAATCACGAGTTGTTTTTATCAAACATCTATTTGATAGAGATGGTCTTGGTAGTGTTGAGAGATCTGTTCAACAGGTAACCAATGCCAGGAAGCTGTATATATGAAGGAATGTTATTGCTGATCTAGTATGCTGAATTGTGTCATATAATTAATGAAATCATAACTGGATAATATGGTGAATTAATGTTGCAATGATACTATTGAAATGTTTAGTAATGTGGAATGACTGGTGTGATGGGTTGACCCTGGCTGGATGCCAAGTGCCCACCAAAGCCGTTCTATCACTCCCCCTCCTCAGCTGGACAGGGGAGAGAAAATATAACAAAGAGGTTGTGGGTCGAGATAAGGACAGGAGAGATCACTCACCAATTACTGTCACGGGCAAAACAGACTCAGCTTGGGGAAAATTAACTCAATTTATTACAAATCAACCAGAGTAGGGTAATGAGAAATAAACCCAAATCTCAGAACACTTTCCCTCCACCCCTCCCTTCTTCCTGGGCACAACTTCACTCCTGGATTCTCTACCAACGCCCCCCCTGCCAGCAGCACAGGGGGACGGGGAGTGGGGTTTACTATCATTTCATCACACATTATTTTCTGCCGCTTCATCCTCCTCAGGGGGAGGACTCATCACGCTTTTCCCCTGCTCCAGCATGGGGTCCCACCCACGGGAGACAGTCCTCCACGAACTTCTCCAACGTGGGTCCTTCCCACGGGCTGCAGTTCTTCATGAACTGCTCCAGGATGGGTCCCTTCCACGGTGTGCAGTCCTTCAGGAGCACACTGCTCCAGTGTGGGGTTCCCACGGGGTCACAGCCTCCCTCAGGCACCCACCTGCTCTGGCGTGGGGTCCTACCCGGGCTGCAGGTGGAGATCTGCTCCACCACGGACCTCCGTGGGCTGCAGGGGGACAGCCTGCCTCACCATGGTCTTCCCCATGGGCTGCAGGGGAATCTCTGCTCTGGCGCCTGGAGCATCTCCTCCCCCTCCTTCTTCACTGACCTTGGTGCCCGCAGGCTTGTTTGTCTTACATGTTCTCGCTCCTCTCGCTGGCTGCCGTTTCTGTCTGTCCCAACTTTTTTTTTCCTTTCTTAAAAACATTATCACAGAGGCATTACCACTATTGGCCGGCAGCGGGTCCATCTTGGAGCCGGCTGGTACGGGCTCTCTCGAACACAGGGGAAGCTTCCAGCAGCTTCTTACAGAAGCCACCCCTGTAACCCCCCCTCTCTCCCCCCCCCGCTACCAAAACCTTGCCACACAAAGCCAATACAACTGGGTTCTGTATCTATCCCACAACATTTATTGCTTCCTTTGCTACATACTAAAACTATCTGAAGTTGAATGGTGTCTTTTCATTATGGTGTCTTAGCCCCTGGGAGGCAATAGGGAGAAGAATCAGACCAAACATCACATTCTAAAACAAAATTTTTATTTCTAGATTTCTTATTTCATTTGTCCCTTTGTTGTATTTTCTTTGTACTCTCACAGCTGTGTTTATGCAACTCTCCTAAAAAGACGAATAATGGCAGTGGAAATTTAACTTTGTGAAGGACTTTTTCTTTTGACTTTTTATTACATTGGAATAAAGGAGAAAAGTTTATGAATCTTTGGAGCATTTAAAAATATGCATTGTTGTGGTTTGATATTTCTTTCTTCCTTTTTCTATTTCGTCTCACTAAAGCTTTATCTTTTAAATATTATTTGTGTGTTAGCACAGTCCTGTGTTTCACTTAGAAAATGTTTAATGGCATTCTTCATGGTTTTTTGGAACTGTTTAAAGATAAAATTCTGGTAAAATTGACTAATTTCACAACCCATTTTTATTTTGCTAGACTGACATATTCTATCAGCACGCTGTTTCAAAATGTTTCTGACCAGTTATTTTAGCATGAATAACGAAGAACAACAAATCTTTTATCAGAGAGGGAAAAGGGGGAAAGTCTTTGTATTCACTAGTTTTTCCAAGATAATAAGACTGACATTGTCATACAATATCAAAGGGAAAGGCTTTCCCTTGAACTTGATTTTTTTTTTTTTTTTTAAGGAAAATTTGGGTGTTTCTATGTCACTTCAAAGTGCCAAGCTGAACTTTCTTTGTGAAATGCTGTTACGATTCCATGTCCGTCTTTATGAAGAAATCAAAGTATGTTCCCTTTACAGGAACACTGTAGCCACCTAGAGTATCAGCGTGGGTATGAGCTGTGTTGTCATCGTTTTGAAGCTGGATATGAGACCTCTGGGACTAAACCCAGAAGTGCAGGTTCTAAGGCACTGATTTGGAAGCTGTAGTCGACAGTGAGCTGGGAGTCCTGTGCCTTGGGCCTGAGGGGTGGCCTGTCAGATGTGCTCTTCAGTGACATGATTGCATTGGTTGAAGGTCACTGACCTCAACTGGGGCTTGCCTGCCTTTCTCAGCTGGTGTGCCTTCCCTAGGTGGTTTCTCTGACCTTGTACACATGTCCCACCCCGTTCACCAGCTAACAGTTAGCTTACAGTTTTGGTATGTGCTTCAGGATGAAATACAGCTTCACTTTTAGCTGCAATAGCTCTGCAATCTGAATAGAAACAAAATATCATGAATAGCTCTCAGATTTTCAGTCTAATAAACTATATCAGAGAAGTAACAGTGCAGCTTTTAAGAGGTGCTTTGGAATAAGTGGTAGAGGTTGTAAATGGTGGCTTCTGTAATTTTTAAGTTTAGATATTCGTACTTGATTTCTTACGTTTACATTTGTGCACACAGTAAAGCTTTCCAGAGTTTAATATTCTACCTGTTACTGACAAAAGAAATTGAAGTTGCAGTGTACTGGAGATGGATTTTTCCAATTTACTGCTTTCCAAGTTTACAACCTTTGTTAATACCCTTTTAGGTAGAACTTGTTGAAGCATTCTGTTGTGTAAATTGGGGAAAAATGGAAATGTATTTAAAGATACAAACTTTTAAAAACTTTTAAAATTTCAGTTTTATAATTACACGTTTGATTACAAATGCTGTATATCTGATATAAAAATAGGACAGCTTTACTACTCTGTAGTGTTCAGTGGTACATTTCAGCATGATTTTTCTTAAACTGGAAAGATATTTTACTTCATTAAACTCATGTAAAGCTTCATTAAGCTCTGATATTAGCCACAGCCTTAGATCCATTTGTAAATACAGTGAAATTCTGAGATACTCAGTAATCAGCTGCTCATCTTGCAACTGATCTACTTGCTCTCCTCACAGAAGGTGATTTAATAAGTAACACTTCACTTGGTTGTCTTGTGTTATTACCATTGGGTGTGAATAATGCCTTCTGTATATCATGAAGCATATAGAACCATTTAAGTTGGAAAAGAGCCTTAAGAGCATTGAGTCCAGCTCTAAACCTAGCACTGCCAAGTCCACTGCTAAACCATGTCCCTAAGCACTACATCTGCACATCTTCTTAATACCTCCAGAGATGCTGATTCAAACACTTTCCCGGGCAGCCTGTTCCAGTGCTTGACAACCCTTTCAGTAAAGAAATTTTTGCCAACATCCAATTTAAACCTCCCTTGGCACAACTTGAGACCATTTCCTCTTGTCCTATCACTTGTTACTTGGGAGAGGAGACCAACACCTGCTTCTTTACAACCTCATTTCAGATAGCTGTAGAGAGTGATAAGGTCTCCCCTCAGCTTCCTTTTCTCCAGGCTAAACAACGGCATTTCCCTCAGCTGCTCTTCCTAAGACTTGTTCTCTAGACCCTTCACCAGCTTTGTTGTTCTTCTTTGGAGGCACTCCAGCACCTCAGTGTCTTTCTTGTAGTGAGGGGCCCAAAACTGAACACAGTACTCGAGATGCGGCCTCACCAGTGCCCAGTACAGGGGGACAATCGCTTCCTTGCTCCTGCTGGCCACGCTATTTCTGATATAAGCCAGGATGCTGTTGGCCTTCTTGGCTACCTGGGTACACCACTGGCTCACCCCCAGGTCCTTTTCCACCAGGCAGCTTTCCAGCCACTCTTCCCCAAGCCTGTAGCTTTGCATGGAGTTGTGAGCCAGGTGCATTGCATGGGGTTGCATTGTTGTGACCTGAGTGCAGGACCTGGCACTTGGCCTTGTTGAATGTCATACAGTTGGCTTTGGCCCATAGGTCCAGCCTGTCCAGATCCCTCTGTAGAGCATTCCTGCCATCAAGCAGATCAACACTCCCACCCAACTTGGTGTCATCTGCAAACTTATTGAGGGTGCACTCAATCCCCTTGTCCAGATCCCTTATAATGGTATTAAACAGAACTGGCCCTAATACTGAGCCTTGGGGAACACCACGTGTGACCAGCTGCCATTCACAAAAACTCTTGGGACCTGGCCATCCAGCTAGTTTTTCACCCAGCAAAGAGTGCACACTTCCAAGCCGTAAGCAGCCAGTTTCTCCAGGAGAATGCTGTGGGAAATGGTGTTAAAGGCTTTACTAAAATCCAGGTAGACAACATCCACAGCCTTTCCCTCATCCACTGAGCGGGTTACCTTGTCATAGGAGGACATCGGGTTAGTCAAGCAGGAGCTGCCTTTCATAAACCCATGCTGACTGGGCCTGATCGCCTGGTCGTCCTGTACGTGCTGTGTGATGGCACTCAAGGTGATCTGCTCCATAACCTTCCCCAGCACTAAGGTCAGACTGACAGGCCTGTAGTTTCCTGAATCCTCCTTCCAGCCCTTTTTGTAAATATTACGACTGCTACTAGGAAGTAAGTAAATATACTGATGAAGAGCTTTGTTTCCACTCTGAAGGGTACATGTGTGTGTCATGGTTTAAGCCCAGCTGACAGAAAAGCACCACAAAACTGCTCTCTCACTCCTCCCATCAGCAGTGGGATGAGGAGGAAAGAAGAGCTCATGGGTTGAGACAAGGACAGGGAGGGATCACTCACTGATTATGATCATGGGCAAAAACCAGACTCAACTTGGGGAAAATCAATTTAATTTGCTACCAATCAAATCAAAACAAGGATAATGGGGAGTAAACCCAAATCTTAAAACACCTTCCACCCACCCCTCCCTCTGTCCTGACTCAAGTCCACTCCTGATTTTCTCCACCTTGTCCTCCTCCTTCTTCACTGACCTCGCCATCTGCAGAGGTGTTCCTCTCGCATCCCACTCCCCTCTCTGCTGCAGGTTTCCCCTCTTAAATACGTTATCCCAGAGGCACTACCACTGTTGCTGATGGGCTCAGCCTTTGCCAGAGGCAGGTCTGACTTGGAGCCGGGGAAGCTTCTAGCAGCTTCTCACAGGAGCCACCCCTCCAGCACTTCCCCTGCTACCAAAACCTCACCACACAACCCCAAACTTTTAGAACTGTGGGTCGTGGAGAGGGACAGTGAAAGGACTGAGGATCAAACTTCCAGAATAAAACACATTTTTCACATTTCTTTGCCTTACTGTCCAATTCAGTAGGATTATAAAGCTTTTTAGGTCTTTATATATTTATTTTTTTTGTGCATGTATATAAAAACAAAAATGCTAAGTCACATTGATCTCATCTGGTCATTATTGTCAACAGAGCCAGCAATTCTACTTTGGTATCAGGAAGAAAAAAGGTGATCTACTGTAGCTTCTGTTTCCTAATCTCCTTTTACTTATTTATTAGATGTGCCTCTAACACGCTTAGATTACAGAGGGAAGGGACTTAATTCTTGACCTGTGCTTTGAAATTAAGACTTCAGGTGCAATTGTACAGCACTGTGTTATGCTATCTTATACTGGCTGCAGCATAGCACTGTGGCATCTCACTGACTCTATGACATTGCCCTCTGAGCACAGTTGGTTAGGTAATTGAGTGGAACAACTGCAGCTAGCGTAAGACACTATAGAGCAGGAGGTAGACTGCAGTGTGTAAGAATGTTCAAGATGGAGTCTTAACCATGACTGAAGCCTTTGACCATGAGCTTTGTTGCAGCTTTTGCTAGATGAAAATGCCAGGATGCTCAGGCTGGAGTGTAGAGCACTAAAGGATGTGGCAGGGACTTAAATTTTGGGTGCAGATAGATCTTGAGGAGATAGCACAGGGCTAGTCTTGCTTAAAGATCATGGTTTGAGGATATGTGAGGAGGTTTTGTTCAGTATGACACTTAATAACAAAACATTGAAATAGACCTGCCGGCATTTAGCATTTGTCCAGCTTGATGTGGATGGAGATGTTGCTGTGATTTTTTTTTTCTTCAATGCTGAATACTCACAAAGCTGTCAGGGGCCAGCTGTGGTGTTTGGTGAATTCATCTCTGTATGGAATCACTGCCACTGTTGCTTCTGATCTTGGTCTGGCAGCTAATAAAAATGGAGAGAAAAAAAGAGAGGACAGTGGCTGCTTCAATCTAAAGGTAGAAATCTCTTCAGATAAGAGTGCATGCTTGTGTCCCTTGATATTCTCACTAGCTTTTCTATAGATATAGCTGTTTTCACGACAACAACTATGCTGTTAATGGTAACTGCTATTGTATGGAAACTGCTTTTGGTATCAATATTAAAGCCTGTACGTCATTGAATTAGCTACCAGCCTATGCAACCAAAACCATGCTTCCTCCTCGCACCTGCTTTCAGGCTTCTGTGCCTTCAGAAATAAACTATGTAACGTGCTCAATACCTGATGCCCCTTATTTCTGTTGTTTTTTTGTTTTTTATTTCTGTTTTTTTTTTCTTGAGAGATGTCTGTTTTCCCCAAGGTTGTTTCTTGGACTGCTCACTTGTTAAATGAAATAAGTCTCTGTCTCTTTCTGCTTCCTGGCCAGTTTTCTGCATGCCATGTACCTAAAATACCTTGCCTTAGATGAGAATAATTTAGGATCTTTTGTTTATGTCCTTCAGCTCTCCTTGTTGATGTGAATCATGTTGGCCTTTGCAAGGAGCTAGTTTTCTGACTATCGTTTTATTTTGTTAGCTGACAATTGCAACTGACCTATTCCTCTGGAAAGGACATTCACCCTGCAAGGGTGTCATGGATCCACTGCAGTGCTTTGCTGGTAATAACTGCAGTTTCTCTGAATGCATACCCTTTCCAGTGTGTAGGTCTTTTTTTCCTTTTCTTTTCTTTTTTGCTTTTTAAATGAAAAATAGTTCTGGCTCTGAGACACTGACCCTGATCCTAGCCTTTTCTTTTTCTGTGGTTTGTCTGCCCTTGTTAGACAATCCTTTCTGGAGCAGTACATACAGCTGATGTTTGCAGAAGGTTTTTTTTTTTATCAGCTGGAATGCAATACGAAGGGGCATAAGGTTATGATGTAATGAAAAACCTGTATACATACAGTCTAGTGTCTCTGCTTACTTCAAATGCTCTATATTGAATTCTTCTGTAGTGAAAGAATGGGCTTCTCTTTACTCTCATCTTTATTCTTACCTCTAATTCCAGTTAGGTTTTTTGCATGCAGTGTCCCAGCAGCTTTTGTTAATCTCTTGCTGATCTCAGTTGCACCTTCAAGGTAGCTCTCTTCATATGTTAACATTTCCCAATGATGAACTTTCATCCCTACTTGACTTTGCCTACTAGGCTTTGCTGGCAGTTCCACCATAAAGAGCTTTAGCAGCAGAGTGGCATATAGAGTCTCCAGTCCAGCTGTTCTCTTCAGTGATCCATTTCACATCAGCACAGCTCTGAGTTCATCAGAAAGGCTGACATCACACTGGCTATGACCCTCCTGCTCCCACAGCAGCTGTGTTTAACCTGGATAATTTCAGTGTTGGGGTTTACAGAATAGAACCACACACAATTGTACAGGTATGGTAGAGGGAGTAGTGAACTCTGGCTTCAGGGCAGCAATGAGCTGGTGGTAGAGCTGAGGAGGGAGGAGCTCCTGAATCTGGTTACTGCTGAAGTCTTCATGGTGGGAAGCCATGGCATGACTTGCATCCAGACGTGTTCCTTGTCCAAGCGAGGAGGTGAAGCCTCTGGTACCAAGTGACTAGCAGCACAAAAGTGAGTGGAATGTATTTATGATTAAAAATATAACTGAAATGTCCTTTGTTTTTCGTACAGGGGATAATGAATCTGGTAGCTGTCTTGAGTTCTACTGCCTGTTAGTATCAAAACTGCTATGGATTTTCTGTAATCCAGCAGTGTATCATGTATCTGCTGATGTTAACCCTGCCAAAAGGCAGTATTGCATCGCCTACCCATCTGATTATTTTGTGCTAATAAAATGAACTGTTAATACATTCTGATTCAGAGTCTTGTACTGGTGTACCAACACGGCCAGTGTCATTGGAGGCACAGCCCACATAAGTATTTTAATAGTCTGAAGACTTTTTACTTTGTCGTAGGACTAATCACATCAATTTAGGTATACTTTTATGCTTCTGAAATGGTATCTGTGCTGTATTGGGATTTTTCCAGGTGTAACCTGTGTTTATCACAGTTCTTAACTGCTCCTGAAATACATTCTGAAGGGAAGACAGGAAGGAAAAAAAAATTGCCAATAACAGAGAAGAATTCAAGTTTCTCAGTTTGGTACAGGATCTCATGTTACGTGGGTTAATAACTTTAGAAGGAGAGAAGGCAGGGCCTCTGAAGATCAGCACTTTTGCTAGCTAATGTCAAGATTAAGTTGACCCTACCATTGGTTCCAAGCTGTGATAGAAAGGAGACCCTTTTCAAGCATCCATTTTTTAACTATATTAAAGTTTATGTTAAATGATAATGGGAAGGGCATTGAGAGATTTAAAAAGAAATTACTAAAGGTTTCAAGAGTATCTCCCAAAAGGAGAAGTGGTAAGGTTGCCTAACTGTAGTACTTACTGCTCATTTTAGTCAGTTACACCAGTAATTTAATAGAGTGTTATCAAAAGACATTACCATCAGCAGAAAAGCCTTCTGCAGCTGTAACCAAATGTTTTATGCAAGTTGTCATAGTTTAAGCTCAGCTGGTAACAAAGCACCACGAAGCCACACTTTTGCTCCTCCCATCAGCAGTGGGATGAGGAGGAAAGAAAAGCTCATGGGTCAAGACAAGGACAGGGAGGGATCACTAACCAGTTATAATCACGGGCAAAAGACAGGCTCAACTTGGGGAAAAAACAGAACCAATTTAATTTACTATCAATCAAATCAAAACAAGGATACTGAGAAGTAAAACCAAACCTTAGAATACCTTCCCCTGCCCCTCCCTCCTTACCAGTTCAACACCACTCCCGATTTGCTCTACCTTCTCCCCTCCATCGGTACAGGGGAACATGGGGGTTGTGGTCAGTTCACACCTTGTCTCTGCTGCTCCTTCCTCCTCAGGGGGAGGACTCCTCACTTTTCCCCTGCTCCAGCGTGGGGTCCCTTCCACAGAAGACAGTTCTCCATGTACTTCTCTAGCGTGGGTCATTACCACAGGCTGCAGTTCTTCACAAACTGCTCCAGCGTGGGTCCTTTGCATGGTCTGCAGTCCTTCAGTCACAGACTGCTCCAGCGCAGACTTTCCCACAGAGTCACGGCCATCTTGGGGGGCATCCCCCTGCTCTGGTGTGGGGTCCTCCCCAGGTGCAGGTGGGCATCTGCTCCCCTGCTCCCCTCCATGGGCTGGGGGGGGGACGACAGCCTGCCGTCTTGCCATGGGCTGCAGGGGCATCCCCTCCTCCCCCGCTTCTCCTCCCCTCCTTCCTCACTGACCTCGCTGTCTGCAGAGGGGTTTCTCTCACATCCCACTCCCCTCCTCTGCTGCAGGTTTCCTTTCTTAAATCTGTTATTCCAGAGGTGCCACCGCCATTGCTGATGGCCAGAGGCAGGTCTGACTTGGATCCAGGGAAGCTTCTAGCAGCTTCTCACAGGAGCCACCCCTCTAGTCCCTCCCCCACTACCAAAAAACCCCACCACACAAACCCAAAACACAGTGTTAGATAACTACTTTTTCTGTAATGCTGATTCTATTAATTAAGGTTAGTTTGCACTACTCCTCCTATCTTTGATTTGGTGGATATGATGTAATCTTCCCAAGGTGGCTATAATCTCTGATGATTTCCACAAGATCTTTTTGAGTTACAGAGCTGGCCCTGCATGGTGTCTTGCTGAGAGTGGAAGCCTTTTTGTTAAGGAGGGGTAAAAATGAAGTTTTGAAAAGCAGAGTCTTAAGATGTTGAGAAATATTTGCCAACTTGAGTAGAATTGTATTTTCAGTTAAAGAACCCTGTGGATATCTTTTCAGAAATACAAGCAAGTCTATCTTGCATTTGTAAAATATTCTGACTTTTTTTGGAGAAGACTCCCAGAAGGAATTGTGTGCTGGTTCTGAAAGTGAGAAAGAAAGGGAAACAGTCTCATGAATTTTCATCCTCTGCCTCCTGTGATTTGGAGTAGGCTTTTGACCCATACCTTCTCCCCATCAGATGCATATCTGAAATAGCTGACTATAGAGTTCATACTCGGTACAGTAGTGAGGGGCTGTAGAAATTGGAAACTTTGTGGAGACACTGAGACAGAGTAAAGTATCTTGGAGAATAAACTAAATGACAGGTCTTCTGTCTGCTGGATATTCAGGAGGTAGAGGATTTTGAACCAGTATCTTTGATATCCTGGAAAAATCTTTGACTGTTGTGCTGTGTGGGATACGGACAGCATTGGCTAAGTATCTTTTGTCTTCTTTTCTTCCTGATTTCAATAACAGTGCTCATGTTCCATATTAATTAAAACTTTGCTTTCCTCTGTACATACTTAAAAAGTGGTGAGGAGAGCACAAAGCCAAAAAAAGAAACTCTTCAGGTTAATTCAAGTTCTTTGACCAGAAACAGTACTGTATTTTAAAACTAGCTTAAAAAAAATGCAGTTACAGGCAAACCCAAGATTTACTTCAGTTTTGGCTGGTTGGCACAATTATTCAGACAGCTTAGTGTTTTGGGACTTCTTCCTGCACTACCTTGTTTTTGTGTGTGTGTATGTTAGTAGAAAATGCTCTCACTGAATTTTAACAGAAGCAATGGTGTGGAGAAGTGTTACTGTTATCAGGTTATCACCTGTTAATGTATAAATAGTTCTTTAGATTTTATGGTACTGATGGAAGGATTGAAGGGGTTCTTTTTGGTGTATTTTGGTTTTTGCTCTGACATATTTTAATTTTAGTTATTATGTGTGTTCTCCCTTCCTCCCAAGACTTAAACAATCTGCCTAAACCATCCTTGTTTCCTGTCTTAATAGTACTTCTGTAACGTTTGTGAAGTTAATGAGCATGTTAATTCTTGTGGTTCCCCTGCAGTTTCTAGAAATGATGGAGTAGATGCTTAATCTTCAGTCCTGTTTGTGACAAATTATCTCCTGAAAATTCAGATGCCGTATTTGGTAGAATTCATACAGAAAATTAACTTAGAAGTTTTCTTAATTTTGAAAGCAAACAGAACAAGTGCTATTGTTTTGGGTGGTTAAAACATTGCAAGGCTGTTTAATTTGAACGTATGTATTTAGGCTGTCAAGAAGTAGGGATAAGTTGAATCAGTTTCTAGAAAAGCTGTTCACCCTAGTAGGTAAATTCAGAATTTTTCTTAGATGTGTTAGAGTAGCATCTCTTCAGTATTGCTTTATGCTGTCTGAAGAGTATCAATAAGATTTCAGTGAAGGGGAAAATGTGAATGTGAAAGAGAAACAAAACTTCTCCAATAATGTGCTCTGCTGAAAGCCTGAGAGGCAGGAAGACCAGCTAAAGAAATAGAAATCTGTAGTATTCTTTCCTTTCATTGTAGGAAAAGGAGATACAAATACTAAGTTTTTGCTTTGTAAAATTTCAGATTATACCGTATGGTTATTCATTATATTATTATATGTTTTTGCTTAAACTTTGTATTTGTTTCTAGTTTCAATTTTCTTTATTTTGTACTCAAGCAGTTTGGGTATGTGGAAGTAATTTTTTTTTTTTTCTTGAAAGGTGAGCAGCTCCATCCATGTAGGAGAAGGTTAGGGGCAGTCTGGTCCCAGTTCTACAGGTTGCTTGGTACTGATTTTAATCAATGAGCGGGAACCACAAGAAATAGCAAGAATAGACAACCAAGTGGTATACTGTTTGAAGCCTAGGAGGCAGTTCTCCCTTTGCAGCTCCAGCAAATGAAGGTAGTTTTAAGACTGGCTGCAGTGAGGTATTATCCTAAATTATTTTGCACATGTGATGAAGACTATTATGCTTCTATTTTTTCAATTGAATGCTCTTTCAAATTTCTCTTTCTAAAGAAAATGCTTATGTTTTACATGTGTGAGGCTGCTATTTCTCAAGTTTTCTCAGGAAAACTTGTATTTGTCTCTGCTAGGTAAAAATCTCTTAAAACATAAGGTGGTTGGTTGATAGACTGTTGAAGCTCTGGATGGAGAATGTGAAAGTAAAAAGTTGTATTTTATTAGAGGAGATGCTGGTCTTTGGGTTAGTGTGAATCCACCTGGGTGGGATGGCTAGTGGGTTGGGTTCTCTTGTATGTAACTTCTTAAATTGGTACAGAAAATGTAAGATAATGTATATACTTGGGAAGAGTGAAGTGAATGGGTTTTTAACTTTAACGTGTATCTAGAAATGAAGTAGGCATGTGTACATGTGTGTATGTATGTGTGTTTATTGTAGGCAGTGTCATTAAATGCATATTAATAATACATACACAAAAGCATCATGGGGCTGCTTCTAGCAAAAGCTTCATTTTTGTGATATTTGTACAGTGGTATTATTGAAATTGATTTAATAAAGCTTTTACAAAGTTAGTGAAAATACAGTTCAGTTAAATACTCTCCCTCTCCCTTCTCCAACATCCTCCATTCCATCCCCTCCACAATCCATTTCCCTCCTTTTCTCTGTTCTTCCTCTCCTTTCGCCATTCACTGTCAGGAAGGGACGCCTCAGAAGAGTCATTTCAGCTCGGCACGCAACCGTCAGAGACTAGTGGAACCAACAGCTACAAAAGTGAGTGCCTTTATTGAAGGACCATTTTTAAAATGGAATGTTGTGTCAGCAGAGTATTTGTTACTAAAGAGAAGCTCTTCTCTGTGCTTGGTGGGAGATACAGTTACTTTTACTCATCTGCAAGTGGTAGAATCACTCTGTCTTTAAAGGTGAACTTCAGCACTGGAGAGATTCATATTCAAGTGCAGCTGTTGTACTTCCTTTAAAAAGTTGGGGTGAGATTTTTTTTTTATCTGCAAAGTGAAATAGAAACTGTATGAAGTGTTCTACTTTGGTTTTGTAACTGCGTGATGTCTGTTTTCTTAAATGTGTGCAATTCATTTGTCTCATTCTTAAAAGGCTTTCACAATAAAAAATTTGGCAGGGGTATGGAAAATAATCAAATAGTCTATTATCAAGCTGTGATACGAAGTTTCAGAGTTAAAAAAAAAAGACGACTTTGGCGTCAAAAGATGATATTAGCAGATAGTAATAGCAGTACTGGTTAGTTCTTAAGATTGTTCCACCTTATTAGAGATATGTTTTTTGTTAACAGTACACAAAAAAGTTTGAGGTATTCAGTGAGCATGGTGTTATTATGGAAATTTTATTCTCTAGGCTAATAAAATGCACATAATGCATATTTTAGAGCATCAGTAACTGTTCAACTGTATCTGGTTTTTGCTACTTTTTGTAAGAGTCCAGCAAAAATGAAACTGTGTATCCATTACTACCACCTCCCAGAAATCTCATTCTCCACTTTCCTTTAGATTTAGATACTTGCAGAATTGATCACAATATTTAGATACAGCCTTTGATACAGGTTGAAGTAGATCAATGGTAGTAGTCCTGATCTTGAAAGAAAAGCCCTGGTCTTATGAAAGAAAAAAAAAGTGGACACATGTTGTCTTGTCTTGCATTCTAAATTATGACTCCAGTCATGGTTGTCAGACTGATTCTTTCTGTTGCTAAATGTGTTGACCAATTAAGTATTAGTTGCGTTGACTTTTACTGGTGCCAGCTTGTATTGTTTACTCCTTTTAGCCTGTAACAGCACTGTTGATATTAAACTATCCTTTTGGGCGTCTGGGGAAGGGCATTTGAGGAAGAGCCGAGACCAATTGTATGAGGTTCAACAAGGCCGAGTGCCAGGTCCTGCACTTGGGTCACAACAACCCCATGCAGTGCTACAGACTTGGGGAAGAGTGGCTGGAAAGCTGCCTGGCGGAAAAGGACCTGGGGGTGTTGGTTGACAGCCGGCTGAGTATGAGCCAGTGGTGTACCCGGGTGGCCAAGAAGGCCAATGGTATCCTGGCTTATATCAGAAATAGTGTGGCCAGCAGGAGCAGGGAGGTGATCGTCCCCCTGTACTGGGCAATGGTGAGGCTGCACCTTGAGTACTGTGTTCTGGGTCCCTCACTACAGGAAAGATGTTGAGGTGTTGGAGCGTGTCCAAAGAAGAACAACAAAGCTGGTGAAGAGTCTACAGCACAAGTCCTATGAGGAGCAGCTGAGGGAACTGGGGTTGTTTAGCCTGGAGAAAAAGAGGCCGAGGGGCCTTATCACTCCCTACAACTATCTGAAAGCAGGTTGTAGTGAGGTGGGTGCTGGTCTCTTCTATCAAGTAATTAGTGATAAGACAAGAGGAGATGGCCTCAAGTTGTGGCAGGGGAGGTTTAGATTGGATATTAGGAAAAAATTCTTTACTGAAAGGGTTGTCAGCCATTGGAACAGACTGCCTAGGGAAGTCGTGTCACCATCCTTGGAGGTATTCAAAAAACACGTAGACAAGGCACTTCAGGACATGGTTTAGTGGGCATGATTGATGGTTGGACTTGATGATCTTAAACGTTTTTTCCAACCTAAATGATTCTATGATTCTATGATTTTGGGGGTTACAGATGCAAAAGTGATTGAAGTATATATTAAAAAAAAAAAAAAAGAATTAGTTAAGTAAGAGCAGAAATTAATGTTAAGTGAGTCTGTACTGTTTCTTAAGGAGCCCATTCTCTTGAAGAGCCACTTTCTGTGTGTGTTAATGTTACGCTAGAATCACTCCAGGTAGTTACCTCAGTGTGGGAGGCCAAAGGAAAAATGGATACTGAAGTGCAATTCTGTGGACATAAGCTGTGCTAGCTTTTGCTCCCTCCTCTTATCTAGTTTTCCAGCATTTTTCCACCATACCCCAGTGCCCTATTGTACCCTTCATGCACCTTGTAAAAGGTAGGTGTGCTCTCAAAACCTCAATCTGGTAGCTGCAGAGCAACCTTCTCAGTATTTGCACTTCTGTTTTGTTTGGGACAGAAGGACCAGAAAGGGTCTTGCTTGATGTTTCCAGGACCCTTAGCCACTGCTCTTTAGTCAGTGTCTTTGCTGCTTGGCAGACATCCTGATGCACTGGGAGCAAGTCGGTTGGCAGCTCAGCGCTGCGGGATAACCAGCCCAGCATTTAGAGAGGGACTGTTATCACAGACCACATCATTCTTCATGTCTCCCCCTACAGCCGTTGTCAGCAGCTTCAGAATGACCATCTGCTTGGAAAAGACTCTTCAGCACACAGTAGAAACATAGCTCTGGTTGAGTGTTTTGTTTTGATTAAAGTGTGTCTGTAGGGAAGAGAAAGGAGGCAAGCAAGAAGCACTGCTTCATTGCTAATACGGTCTGACAGAAGAGAAAAACTGCAAGTTCATGTTTCCAGGGGCATGGACCAGCCTGCAGATCACCCACCTAATCCCTTTTCTCACTGTCCATGCAAGAGAATGGTGAAAATCTAGAACAGTAGTCTTCTGAGTCCTGTTCTTTGAGAACCTTTCGCTAAGTGGGTAGTATTTCCACACGGCAATGCAATAAAACTAATTCTGACAGGCACCTGCATCCATCTGTGCTGACAGCCCTTCCCTTCCTCATGTCTGGTACACACTTCTCAGTGAAGAATAGCTGCCATGCTTTATGTCCTAGATATATATGCCTTTTTTTTCGCCCACCACCCTTGCTATGTTCTTGGAATCAACTGCTACAGCTGAAACAACTACTTTCCTGGTCTGATGAAGTAACTTGAGGTAATAATTTCTGCATATTTCCCACTCCTTCCTATGTGCCTTTCCCTTCTTTTGTGCCTGGATCAAACTCAGGGGCTTGGCCTATGTGCTTTTGCCTCATACTTCTTTAGGTCTCAAGTCTGGGAAATCATGTTCACCCATGATCAGACCACAGTCAGAGTGACCCAGCTGATGGAAGGTAGGATCTGGAATAGGCCTTGGCAGCTCGGCAGCTGTCCTTCAGAAGGAAGTTTTGGAGTAGGGGTATTGGCTTGTAATTCTGAGACAAGGGGGGCATAGGTTGCTGCTTTGCATGAGACAGGCCCTGGGAGCAGACATGAGAGCAGCGAGAGGGCTGTGTTCAACATCTTTGCTCAGGACTTTTGGGGCTGTACTGTACTGCTATTCTGTGAACTGAGGCTACTCAAGAGAAGGGATGAAGACAAACCTGTCCTGCAGCAGGTGCTACAGCTAGTTGTGTGCTGGTGGGAGGAGTAGCCCAAGGTTACCTGAGCAGATCTGGCTGGGGAGAAGTGTGGCACACAGCATTGTGTAATAAGCAAGGGTGATACACTATGTTCTTCAGAGCCTCATCTATGTTCCAAGGGCATGCTTCAGGCTGTGTGAGATTCTCAGTATTTGCCATTCAGATCACTGTAAAAGCAGAGTAGGGAAGTGCTCTTAGCACAGAGCCTCTGAGAGACAAACTCTGTCTTTCCCTTGTACTCCTGCTTGCACTTCATGAACTACAGTTTTCTGGCAGACTCACCTGCAGACTGCTGCAAGTCAGTAGGAGTATCACCCTTCTTCCTTCCTGTTGTGTGGCATTAGGGACCCTTACCAGTAGTTGCTGTGGCAACCTGACCAGCACTCTGCTTGAAGGAATCCATTTGCAATGTGGCTGATGAAGAAAGCCCACAGCTTTCTCTTACAAAGTTGTGCATCCAGCTGGAAAACTTGGGCTCCGGTCATCTCAAAAGGCAACAGCAGTGCAGCCTGTTTCCAAGCCCTACCAAAGAATTAGCCTGCATACTCCATGTACCTCCACAGACACACCTGCTGCACTGCCCTCTTGGCAGCCCCCTCCAACACTCGGGCTTGCAGGGCATTGATCATCCATTCTTGGGGACCAGGGAAGCTGTCCTGATCAAGACTAGGAGGACAGGGGTGAGAGTCAGCTGTGCAGGTAATTCCAGAGTAGGAAGCTGTAGAAAGGCAACAGGACTGGCAAAGCTTCTCCAGCACCTTCTTCTGTCACACTCCTTGGTCTGAATTTATTGCCTCAGGAAGAGCAGCCAGTTGCTCCTCGAGGTGGGGGTAGGTGCACAGAAGCCACCAGTCTCATGGTCTTATTGCCATCCTAACGCAGGAGCTACTTTGCCTGCTGCTTTTAGACAGAAGATGGTAAATTGTCATCAACAAAGCTGACATGCCTTACTTAAAGCTCGTTGATTCAGCTCTTTCTAGTTTAAAAAAACACAACAAAACAAAAAAAGCCAAACAAAAAAAAAAACCAAACCAAACAAGCTTGTTACTTTGAAATGGTATGTTGTCTCTTGGCTCTATAAAGACTGGTGGGATCTCTTTTACTGCTTTTGCCTTCCTGTGCAGCAGCTGTTTGCCCAGGTGGCAGGATGTTATGGAAGCCCAGGCTACACAGCTTGCAGACTGTTGCCTTTATCAGGGACACTGTTTGGGGGTGGGGGAAGACCATCAAAGACCAGTAAAGGAATACTGGTTTTGTGCTTAGCAAAGCATCTTGGTGGACTTGTAGGAGTGTTTCATTCTGCATGTCTGGTCCCTAGGTTTCCTGCGTCTGACTCCTCAACTCATGGATATGGGAGAACAACTGGTTTTGGGAGACCTGGAAGCAAGGCAGTGCATCTCATGAAAGCAGCAGCAGTGATTCAGAGGACACTGGGGTACAATTTGCCCAGAAGATCCTCCACCTATGGTCAGCTGACAATAGGTGATTCACCTGCATCTTGGCATGCATTCTGCAGGTTGTCCTGGGCCCGGATGAAATGCATTTGTGGGTTAGTGATTTGGGTGACTTAAAGCAGTAAGGGACATGCTGTGTTGACTTCTGATGTGGAGGCTAATGTTTCCTGAGGGAAGAGGATCTTGGCCTGTCCTGGCAAAAGATTGTAGAGTTTTAAAGATACGCTACTGTGAACTTGGCCAACTATGAGCTTGTGTCCAACCTCGTGATTGGTTATCAATTTGATGCAAATCAAGGAGAGCTGCACTTCAAACAATGATGATGAGCCTCTTCTCTATAGATTTCTCTTTGGATCTCAATTTTAGGGCCTACAGCTAGTGATGGTTCTAGGTTCCTAGATTAGTCCCATCTGTGAAACCTCATATCTTCGGTCTTTTTCGGGTCAAGCTTGGAAGTGGTTGGGACTGATACCTGCATCTGAGAGAGGAAGTAATAAAAATGTTTTGAGAGAGAGAACTCTTGTTTTTTCCAGGTATTGGAAGAAATATTTCTTTAATCCATTCAGTACTGATTTGACTTGTGTCACGTTTTGGGCCTGGAAGTGACCATTTGACAGCAGAATGAGCAGCAACAGGCAGTGGCAGGAGTATTTAGTATGCTTAACTAAGTAGTGCTAAACAGCTGCTGAAAGACCTTTGGAAAGGACCTTTGAATAGGACCTTTATATATTTGTTGGTGTAATCACGGGGTGTGCAGAAAGTAGGTAAAATCAAAGAGCATAGCCAGTAGGTTGAGGGATGTGATTATTCCCCTCTAACTGACACTAAAGAGATGCATCTGAAATAACTACATCCATATTTGGCCCTCTGGTACAAGAAAGATGCTGGAGTTCATGATGTACAGGGGAGGGCTGAGGAGCTAGGTTTGTTCAGTGTTGCAAAGGCTGAGATGGGATTTAATGGCTGTCTTTCACTACCTAATAGATGGATACAGAGCGTCATTCACAGAGGTGCACTGCAAAAAGATGAGAGGAAACACTCACAGGTTGCCAGAAGGGAAAATCTGAATAGATGGAACAAATTTTTCTCAATGAAGGTGTTTAAGCGCTGGAACAAGTTATCCAGAGGGCTCCATCCTTGAAGGTACTTCAGACTTGACTGGCAAAGGCCTTGAGCAAACTGATCTCACTTTGAAGTTAGTCCTGCTTTGAATGGAGAGTTGGACCAGAGGTCCTTTGCAGCCTGTTATTCTGTGATCGAAGGATGTGGTGCTTGCTGCATGCTAGCCTCTTCCTGCTCTGTAGTGATACAAAGCTCTCAAGTGGCCTTTTCACTATAGCATCTTCTAGCTGATAAACAGTGTAGATGGTACAAAAGATGCTGAAACATTATAGATTCTAACTAGTCTGCTTCGAGCCAGAAAGCAGGGTTTGTTCTCAGACATACATAAAAACAGTATAGATGGAGTTGCTACATATCTTTTGCTGTATGTATTACATTATTTGGTGGTGCCTTGAAATAGAAACTTAATTTAAATGGTTGCTGGGTAATTTGTTTGCTAGAACTTTTTGTGGGTAACAAATACAAACACAGGTAGACAATGTTAAAGAAAGTGCTGCAGGAGTAATGAACTGAAGGGTGAAATAAAATACTCATTTATAAAGCTGGGAAAGGTAACAGTCAAATAAAAATCAATTTGATATGGGAGCATGGAGGTTGAGAAGGAGTTATAAGGGAAAGCATTCAGACTACTTTCAAACTCTTGTTGTATTTCAATACATAATAAGAATAAAGCTGTATTCCAGACAGATTGCCAGTATAAATAGGGAACACTAGCAGTTATAAAGATTACTTTGAATTTTGTTAGCTTGGAAAAAACACTTGATAGTAGAATGAATCAAATGAAAAATTCCAAGCTGTGTGTGAAGAGAGAGGACATTTCAGCAGAGATAGAGTTTGTTTGTTTTTAAGTCATTCTGGTGTCAGTACCTTATCAATTTGTTACACAGCATGGTAATCTTTCCTCAACTCATACTGAACAATTTCTGCAGCATCTGTAAAGAAAGATTTAAAAAAAACAGACTTTCTTGCTTAGGAAGTAATTTCTGGAGTTACAGTAGTCACTACTGTGCATGTTCTACTTTCTAAGCTGATAAAAATTTTCTAGAACTGTTTTCTTCTCTGCCTACCTCAGTGACTCATGACTTGTAAAGAAGTAGTTTGCTGTTGAGAACTGTGTCGGCACCTGCTAAACCTAGACTGAAGGTCTTAAGTAGGTGGGAAGCCTCAGTAAAAATAATTATTTACTTATGGCTATCAATAATAAATGGCTAGATGGATCAGATGCATTGTATATCTTTCTAGGCTACATCTTAAGTATGTTCTAAACCCACATGCATTCTTAGAACTTTACTGCTTGTTGCCATAAACTCAAATTGAAGAGTCTACTCCAAGAGTAGGATATTACTGTAATTTGTTTATCACAGGATCTGCTCATTTAAAAAAGAAATCATCCAGTAGGCAAGGGAGTGCAGAGAAAGAAGTACTATTCCCTAGCACTCCTCTCTGGCAACAGCTGATAGAAGTTTGATTTGATGGCCAATTGATTGCTAGAAAGTTATGTTTACCAAAGGTTAGAGAGTCTGGCAGACATATAAATAGAAGCAGAAGATCGTTTGCAGTCAGATATTACACATGGATCCTCTCTTTGGCAAGTTAAGGTTGTCTTCCTTATAAAATTAACCTCCTGAACAAGTCAGTCAGTAGTGTAATATTCATTGTACTAGATATAACCTACCCCAAACAAAAGAAAACCAAACCAAAAATAAATGCACAGTACTCAGTTTTCTCCTTACTAAAACTTCAGTTTTATAGAAGGTAATACCAAGTTATAATTAGATGTTTGCAGCTGTTACTTCAAATGTGTGGCCTCCATCTCAGTGATGCTTGCATGCCTTCCAATTGATTAAAAATAGAAATAGCTGTAGTAGAAATAATATTGGAAATTGTTTGGCTAGCATAAATGCTAGTATGTGTGTAAAAGAATATTACAGAAATGTAAAGTTAGTCTTAAGATATGGTTAAATTAGTGGACATACATCCTCATTTAGCTGTGGGACGTCTGCATAGTGTGGGCACAAAAAAAGTGGTGGAGTGGGACCAAACTGTGGGCTAGAATTTGAAATGTTTACAGGAACTGGGGCGGGGGGGGGGAACCAGTGTTGGGAGGTATTTCAACCATACTGAGATAACATTTGTGTCATCAGAAAGGGCTTTTTTTCCCCCGAGAACAATTTTATTCTGCATGTACTTATCTTCACTAATGAAATTACCACAGAAAATACACTGGTGCTTTCCTGTACTTGAGTATCTTGGTGACGTGACTGCAGGAAAGGTGAAAGCTGCTGGAATTAGCCTGCCAGATGACTCACATAAATCAGTATAGGAACTAGGAGGAATTTTTTATGCTATTCCCTATTGCAGACTCTGTTCAGAATTGGGTTGCCTCCTTCTGGCTTAAAAACAGCTAGAAAGTGTAGAGAAGAAACTATAGTTGGCTACTCTTTAACTTTTGTTTCATGGTGAATAGATGCATAACTGATGGTGTTTGTCCTAGTCCTTTTTTTATCTTTTTTTTTGTTTGTTTTTTCTTTGTGGGTCTTTGAGAATAGTCACACAAGAAATCTCTGTGCCTTTGGAAAGTTCTTCCCATTAATTAGTAGATATTTCATGACAGAAACTTGCAGACAAACATACTAGATAGAGTTATAAATTCAAGTAACCTTCACTTATCCTGTTAGACCTTATTAAGGCAGTATAAATAGGATTATCAGTCAAAGGTAAAAGGGAATTTAAAAAATGTAATGCTTGCACAAAGTTAATACAGTTGCTGATGTGATTTACTGTAGTTTGACTTGGAACAATCCATCTGCCATATTGGACAAGGAGCGGGATGAAATTGGCTATAAAATGGCAATAAACCAAAAGATTATCTGGGTCCTAATCTCAATTTACCTAGAATGTTAGTCGTCTAAACAAAAACTATAAAATATACCTGACTTTATTGCTAGCAGATACAGAGAGACCAAGTAATGGTATAAATTGTGAAAAGGATTTATCACTGTTACATTTTTGCTTTCTGTAGGTAGGTAAGAAGGATTGGCTGTCCACTGTGATTTTTAGCTGAAAACCTTGCCTAGACTGAAACAGTGAGTATTTCATGTCAAGAGTTCACAAATTCTTATACACAGTGGTCCAGCACTGGTCTAGTTAGTTTGCGTTGTTTTGTCACGGGTTTTTCCAGTGAAATTGTCAGGATTAAGAAGCTGGCGTTGTGCCTGAAGGTGGTCTTTGCTTCCTGCCTGCATCAGAGTTTTTAGGCCAGTGACTAATGCAGCAGATATCTGTTGTTGCACACATTTTGAGACTTTCATATGAAAATAAAAATAGCAGACTGCTAATGTTTGTGTTATGATCCCTTTCTGATAAAGAAAGGAGTACTTAAAAAAAAGCATTCTAATCCTGAAAGAAAAATCACCTTTTCCCTGTAGTGGAATCCCCAAGTGGATACTCAAAATTGAGATTGCAGCCAATTAGAGAACCTGGATAATGTCAGCAGGGAGAGCAGTGTAGTATCAATAAGGATCATGGGAATTTTGCCATATTGTCTTTGGAGAGGTTGAAATAAATTTTTCTTCCTTTGGTGTGTTGACTAGTAATTAAAGATTCATGCAACAACTGGTGGTGAGGGTGTCCTCTTGCCTACCATATAGGAAGCGGAGTAGCGACAGTAGCCTTTTGCAATTCAGCAGCAAGCATGACAAAGAAAGAGACAAGGTAGGAAACATGTTGAGAAGGCTGATGAAGAGCAATGTTTAGGTTTATAATAGCGACAAAGACAAAAGATCATGAGAATGTGGCTCCCTATGCTAGAATGGGCTCTCCTTTAGGAGTGGCAGATGCTAGGGTGGATCTTTGAAAATTTTCAGGGCATTTAAAGCCCTGTAGGAAATAATCGAATTTCAGCTTGTGAAAGAAACATGTGACTACAGTTTTGAAGTAAAAAAATAAAGTGTTCATTTTGACTAAGCTGTTTTCATAAATGGGGTTAATATTTACCTTGCTGATCTCTGAAGAGTCTTGATTTTTCCAGTGTGACCCTTGCCCTAGAACTGGAACCTTTCTTCCACATCAGTGGAGTATATTATCAGTAAGCTGAGAGGTCAGCTGAACCAATCAAATTTGAATTTATAAATACTGATTAAAATGTCGACATTAAGCAAAATCTCTAATTTTAAGGCCTTTAATTTCATAAGGGGCAGAAGATCTGCAATCATTAACAGAGCAAATATAAATTAGCCTTTTTCTGCAAAAGAGATATTTCTGTTGTCTGCTGAAAGCAAAAAGGTAGTGTTTTGCCACTGGTGTTACATGTGATTTTGTTTGGGGGGAAAAGTAAGTTATTTGCATCCTTTGATCCTTGCCTGCCTAAAATCTTTTCTTTACCCTTGTGTGTGAAGAGCAGCTGCAGAGCTGAGCTCTGTGAGTCCTAGAGTGGGCACTATGGGCACAAGAGTGCCTTGGCGAGACCCTTGTGACTCAATTCCTCAAGTTAACATGGCTTAGAACTTTGTTCCAGTGTACTTTTCCCTTTCAGCATACATAGTCTCTTCCATCTGATGATTGTGAATGTGTCAAGGTAGAGCAAGGCCTATGTTTTGCTAGTGGTAATCAGTCCTGGAAAAAAGAATAAATATATTTGAACTTTTTTTAGCCCCTTCTATCCTGTGCAAAAGGACTAACAAAAGCCGTTGCAATCAAAGCCTAAATGTAGGCAACTCTCCTTCTGCTGAAGGCAGGCTTAATCATTTTGTCTTCTAGTTACCGATTTCAACAAAGTTTAATAGCAGCTGCTGAACATACTTATTGTGTAATACAAAACATTGTATAATACAAAACATGGTCTGCAGCTGGGAAAAGGAAGGCAACTAGATTCCTGTGGCCGTAATGGTCTGCAGCAACTGTATTGTCAAGAAGTGCCAAAGCTGGCCGCTGTGTGCTGTGGTGTTCTTTTTTCTTTTGCTTTTTAATAGTAGGCAAAATCCTGTGTAGGTATGCCCCTATAAAAACCACTGCTTTCTGTTTGATGAAAGAACCTAGAGAATGAAACAGAACCTAGAGAAATCCTTGGCTTTAGCTGAAGTGGATTCAGGGTTTTCCAATTCTGGTAAGCTGTATTATTGTTTATATTTGTTCAGCTGAACAGTTGTACTGGCAGCTGGCATTTATGTCTTGTGTGATTTTTTTTTTTTCCTTCTCCTTTTATAGCACTCTTAAACTCTAAAGGTGGGAATATTCGTGTGAACTTGGTAGCTGGAATCTGTTTAGTGTTGGTGTTTGAAACACTTTGTGGTGCATGCATTTTCTCCACTAGTCATGTGGTGATGTGGTACTTTGCCAAGGGGTGAAATAGACTCTACAACAGCAAGTCAGAATGGAGCGTGGATTTTCTAACACTGTGTTAGATGAATGATTTTGTGTACTTTGAGGTGGAAAGTTCATTCAGAATGTTCACACTTTTTTGTTAAAGAAACATGGTTATTTATTGATTTTTAAAAAGTTGAGCTAAGAATGTAACATGGTAGGCAACAAAACCTAAAGTAGTATTTTTCTACTGTATTTTAATAGGAAGTATTTGAAAGAAGTAAAGATCAGACCAGTAGAAAATGAATACAAAGATTTACTGAGTTAATGTTGGCAGCAAATTGCTCTCTTTCAAAAGGGTTTGTGCTTCTCATTACAGGAGTTTTCACCTTTAATTATAGTAGCTACTTTCCAAATAAGCATTATTTTTGTAAGGAAGTAGAGTTGATGTGTTCTGCCATTGCTGCTTTTGGCTGAAAACTAGAGATATAGCAGAGATAATGTTATTAAGCATAGTCTGAATAATTCTTAACTGCATTACTCTTTCTTATTTGACCAGTAGGTTACTGATAGAGTATTTGGTGGTTTTTTTTTTGTTGGTTTGGTATGTCCCTAAAGCATCCAGTATTCATGGATTCAGGTGGTGTAGATTAGACATGCCAATAAGGACTTTTTTTTTTTTTAAATTGGCATTTCTCCTTCTCATTTTCTGTGTTGGTGGATTTTATTCCCATAAAGGGTATGTTTGTAGCACTTTTGATTATTTTGTTTCTTTTTTTTTTCCCCCTAGCCAAGTCAATTTGATTTTTTTTTTTGTCTTTCCAAAGTAAAAAACTTTCCAAGTAAAAAACTTCTTCCAGTGACTGACTCCTGTAGTATCCTCTCTTTTCAGAGAGTAGCTTTGATTACCAGGCATTAATTTAGAATTTTACTACTGTCTCTGAAGAAACCATTGTGGTATTTTGTCTACTTAAAAAACCAAAGCTACTTACAACCTATGCATTCTGGTGTAGGAATTGTTCTTTGATTTCTGTTAATTTATTTCAAAATTTAGTTGAGTGTCATTTGTATTGTATCTCTTAATGTAATTATTTCTGAGCAAGTTCTTTTGGTTGATGTTATTGCTGATCCCATAATTGGAAAGACTTCAGACTATAGTGTGGTTTGTAGGAAAATCCTTACTGTTAATGCATGGAATCACTGAAATATTTCACCTTCTTCCATAGAGATTGGTATTTTTTAATGCTAGAAGAGAGTTTTGTAGAAGAATACTAGGCGAAGTAAAACATACTTAACTGCTGTTTACTTAGTTGAGTCTAGTCTGTTATAAATCTTAATGTTGTATCTGGTTCATCTACAGGAAAATACAAATAGATTATTTAAATTGCTTCTGTATTGTACATGATAAAGCAATCAATTTCTTTTTATTGTATGTTTTTTATATGTAGCCTGTTAGGCATTCTTTTTGATCCAGTTAATTTGCATTTAAATTGATAATGCCTAGCTTTAAGTAGACACCTGGGTATTCCTTTTACATCACATTTCAGAGCCCATAGAGCTGACGGACAGATATGTTTCTACTTTGAAAGATACAGTCAGCACTGCCTGTAACAAAAGCAGGGAAGTTAACTGAGGAGATAAAAATGAATTGTATGGAACACAGAATATTGAATTAGACTAAATGTGACCTTTTCTGGTTGCATCTGAGCTTAAGTGCCTCTTTACTTTCACAGTATATCCCCTGTTAAAATCTGTGGTAGTTGTTGCCAATTTGTGACTTCAAGTTCATTATTTCCAACCTTTTTTTTAGTGTTTAGGGATGTGAGGATGGTAAGTTACCATGCAGAATAACATCTTTGTATGTTGAAATGGACAGTTAAAAATATTTAAAAGAAGCCTTGTGTTCTGTGCCAAGGAGTGTTCTGCAGGTGACGTGGGAGAACTGTGAATGGAGTGTTCCCTGAGTAGCAGTGACTACCTTCGAGACCTTGCCCATGCAGAAGTGGCAGTTTTTGTTCATGAAAATGCTTGTGAAGAGATGACCTTTGACCTAATTGATGAAGGTACCCACTAAGCAAAAACCCTGGTGAACTGGTGGCTGCGTCTGGATGACTAGAAAGAATATGAAAGCCTTCAGCTGAAAGGCAAAACATCAGACTTTACCATAAGGCATTAATAATGCCAAGCTCCTTGGCAGCCAGTGTGGAAAGACAGTGATCTTGACTGGGACATATGTTACCAGTGAAGAAGGTATCGGTACAGTTTTCCTGAGAAAAGTGAATATAGAATTGCATCTTGGACAAGCCAGTTCAGACTAGGATTGCTGAGAAAGAGGTGGTCCAAACACAAAGTCACTTGGGTCGTCTGGAAGGGAAAAAAATTTTATAGTTATAACTGATTTGTAAGAAATTGGATCCGAGTGAGAACACCTTGACTGACAAAGAAAGAGCTGAACACCTTTCTGCACCTTTTTGAAAATCGGTTAATCCTGCCTTAAACTGGAAATTTTAAAGTTGATAGCCACTCCTAAAATTCAACTCTAGTGTTAATAGAAAACCATTTCTGAGGCAGAGGCTTACTATTCTTGGAACCAGGAAATATTTTAAGTTGCAAGAACAAAGGACAGCTCTGACAGAGAAACAACATTACAGCAGGAGAGACATATTTGGTGTGAGACACTAACACTCAGCATTTGAGGTGATTGATCTGTCTCCACACTGAGCCCCTTGGTAATGTGTGCTGTGAATCTGAAGAACTGAATGTTGGCGAAGTTGGAAGCAATCAAATAAAAAGCATAACCTGCCACTGCCCCGCTTAGAAGGTGTTTAGAATGGATTGATACAATGGCTTGATACATTAATCTTATAAAGAGGTCAAGATTAGCTTGTAAAATCCTCTTGCACAGTGCAACCCCTTTCCCTGATAGATCAAAACAATCCTATACTATGTTACTTGTCCTGCTTTTTTTCCTTATTCCCACATCCAAATGCAAGATCTGCTGTCATCCCCCAGCTTTTCTTCAGCAAAAAACATAGTAATTACTTAAGAAGAAAATCATTCCAGTTCATCCTTCAAAGCAGTTATTCTTGCTGTCAGTGATTATAAGAAGGTGAATTCTGTGCTGATTTTTTTTTTCTTCCTACTGTTACTAATGCAGTGTTAATGTTGCAATGTTAACCTATTCTTAATGCAGTCTATTAGGATCTAACACACTTTACCAGAAAGCTCTCAGATCCTTACAGCCTATAATGGGTGAGTAGAGCAACGATGTAAAAAAGTCTCATTAATCTCAGACTGAAGACTTCCGCAGCTGAAGAAAGCATTGCTGAAATTTGTCTTGAAACAGTTCATTTTTTTAGGCTACTTCATGGACAACTGAAAACTGTGAAAGATAAGACTTTTTGAATATTTGAACATCACAATTTTTGTAGGAAGGTGAAGCAAATTTACTGCGGTTCTAAAATCAACCCATATTGGCAACATTAGATTCGTCTTTAGCAGCTTATGAATGTGTCAGCTTTTTATTGATTCTTTAAAATTGAACCCGGCAACAAGCAATAAGTTAATGGTATCTTTTCTTCCTCCTATATACGGGAGAAGATTCAATATTTTAAATTTTCTGTAATTTGCTGGTAACATTTACAAGAAATGAGATGAAGTTAGTGTTTTCTAAGTCACCTCTGTCGTTTAAACCTTTTTATATAGTTCTGTTATTTAAACCATGTTTCTAGTTAGTGGGGTGAAGACTTTGACCCAGAATAAAGTTCAGTGTGCTTTTTTCAGTCAGTGTGGTTTTTTTATGAGGCTGAATATCTGCACTCTGGTGCATTGACTGAAGTTTTCCATACTGTAGTGTCTTATAGATGTGTAGGACCAGAGGAAGAAGCATAATTACTGAAATAATAAAAAAGCATCTGTGCTTGTAAAACCATGTTATTTATAGCAAAATGCACAGAGTGTGGAGTTTGAACTGATTAGTGATAGCTGCAATTAAATTTAATACACATGGGTCTTAATGCAACATCACAGCAATTTGGCACAGCTTGCATAGATCTCTTAAACCTTAGGCAAGGTTTATTATGTCTTCAGACCATGGTTTTTGAGACACAAAGGGCTTCAAGGGCAGGAGTCTCTGGTCCATTAAGTGTTCTTTGAGCTATTGCAGTGGAATGAGACAGCCCTAAAACCAGCCCAACTCAAACTGGCCAGAGGAGGATTCCATGTAGGGCAAGGGCAAAGAGCGTAGTGTTGTCCTCTGGGGCAGAGCTGGTGCCTGAGAACCATGCAGAGTGGTAGTGAAGGCATCTTTTTCTCTTTTTAATACTCCAGGGGCTTGCCTGCTAAGTACGTGATCTGAAAGTCTTGACGCCATGAAGTTTTTACCTTCAGCAGTCCATATGTGTTGGATGCTGTGCAGCGGAACTAGGACAGCTGGTCTTTTGGGTCTGTTTTGTTGAGGCTTTCAGAAAGGACGCAGTGTAATAGCAGAAAACTCTGAAGTCATTACAGGTCATTTGCAATGTAACGGATCTGAGCTGGAGGGTTGCAAGTCTGAAGAGCTGAGTGATATTTGGTATGGTATCATTCAGTACTTCCCTACTTTCAGTGGCTGAGTAAAACAGCTGGGAGAAGCAGAGTAAAAATGGCATCTTTAGCTTTGGAATGGTACAGATGATTTTTAGGTACATAGGAGATAAACGATTTCTCTAAGCTATAGGCTAGCCCCATGTAGAGCTTGTTTACACTTTTCCCACCTGCTTTGTGTGGACCCAGCCGTGGAGCTCTGCTACTGTACTGTTGGAGTACATGGAGCTCTGTACTATTACAAAGCTAGCATAATGTTGGTGAGCCTTGTCTGCAGTAAGAAAGTCTGTATTGACATAGCTGATAATCTGATACTTTCTTTAGGCTGTGCAAAAATCTTTGGGGCAGGTGAGTCCTAAGTGACACTAAAAAATCATGTAGGAGTGTAAAAATTCTGCCTAATCCAAGACAGAAAAAAAAAGCTTCGATTTACTAAGTTTTGGTGGTTTTTTTTGTCTTGGAGATACTCAAGCTAGAGAAGCATGAGAGAAGTGACCTTGCATTTTAACATCAGTGCTGTGATATATAGGAAAAATAAGGATATAGATATTATCCAGAAAGGATATTTGTTTTATTTCATTGCTTGTTTTGTTTGTTTCTGTGTATACTGTTTTAAAATCAAGCCTTACAAAAGCTTTATTTGCAATGTTTTGTAAATCTTCCTCTATAAATTACACACCTGAGGTTTTGGTTCATTTTTTACTTTGTATGGGGAGGTCTTGGCAGTTCTTAACATACTTACCAGCAAGTTGTTACAGTGAATCATCTCTTATTCTGTAGTGAGTAGTGCTTCAGGATGGCATGCATGAGAATAGGCCAAGAGATTAATGTGACTTCAGGTGTCTACAGAATGCACTCTCTGTCATTTGCTGTGCTGTTATAATGATAAACTATAACCAAAATGCTCTGATTTAAAAAAAAAAAAATAAAAAAAAAAATTACCTGAATCATAAGAAAAAAATTTGAAGTACATGTTGCACCTCTGTTAAATGGGATGCAAAACCAAGTATGATTCTTGCTCATACATTTTGGCAGTTTTTCCACAGGCATTGTCTGCTACAGTTTGACAGTGCCTAGTATTACAAGTAAAGTTTTATGTTAGAAATAGAACACAATGGCATTGTAAATATTAAAGAAAAAAACATACAAAGGGAAGTACGTGGGTTCTAAATTGCAGTTACATTTTGTTCATGATGAATGTGACATTTTAAATTTAGGGGAATTACTCAGCTTCATAATGCAACATTGTATGCAGGTGTAACTTCTTTTGTATGTAAGCGCATGTTATGCTAAAAGGTGTTGTTTTAAATTGCAAATTCTGAACAGTTGCTGGAACTTCCTAGGAAGTGCCAGAATTTGTTACCAAGGCCCCTAATTCTGCTCTCCTATGCCTTTGCGTTATGATCTCTAATTACATTGTTTCACACTATTTTTTCCTGCCTCATTCAGTGAACAGGATGGGTGGTGCTCAGGAATGGAGCAGCTACTTGATATTTTAATCCTTATCATTGAGTTAGCAGCCTGGGCTTTATTTACTGCACACCATTTAAAAGTCTGTAAAGAATACGTAATTATTCATTCCCTTATGGGCTTTTCTAAAGTGCCTGGCTGAACTATTTTTATCCATTCAATTGTATTTTCATGTGCATTTTCTGGTCAATACCTGTAACTTTATGTGCTGTATGAAATAGACACATGTGCACACATACACAGCATACATATGTGTATATAAATATATTTTTACTTTTTAAACAGAATTTTGTCATTATGCCCTTTGATAACTACTAGAATGGAAACTGAGTGTCTGTTACATACTTTGAAACAGCCTTTCATGTGGACATTGAAAGTAAACATAAAATACTGCAACTGAGTGACTAAAGACATCCATCCACATAGCTTGAATCATTCTCATATGTAACCTTGTCTTTCGTGATGCTCTTCAACTTTGTGTGTATCTCTCTGTGTATTCTCCACGTCAGACAAGTTGTCCCTTTGTTTAAACACAGGTGGTATTCCCTGGTGGACATGACTGCAAAGAAGACTTAACTAATGTAGCATTCAGAATATAAGTTCATGTGAGAACTGGAAAAAAGTGAGGGTAGTTGAACACTGGAACAGATTGCCCAGAGAGGTTGTGGAGTCTCCATCTTCGCAGATGTTCAAAACCCAACTGGATGTGGTCTTAAGTAACCTGCTGTAATTGGTCCTGCTTTGAGCAGGTTGAACCAGAGGATCTCCAGAGGTCCCTTCCAGCCTTAGCTATTCTGTGATTTATACAATGCAAGATAATCTACTTGTACTTAGCATGTCTCTGTCACTGAGTCTTGCAAATTTTAATACTGTTAGCAATGCATCATAGCTCTGACTGTAAGGCTTTTCTAAAACATCCCTCTGTTGTTTGAAATATTTTAATATTGCTGCTACAAAAAGGCCTAGACTTTTCCCATTGCTAATGTTAATATTTCAAATAAGCATGGAAGGCAACAAGTAAAAAATGGTGCATGTAAAATCTGTATTATTTATTGTAGTCCAAATACCCCACTTCTATCTCCCTACTACTGGTTGGATGGGAGGATTACAGTACTTGTCTAAAAGGCCACTTCTGTTTAAAATGTTTTATTCCTAATATAGTGTAACTTTTTTCTGTTGCAGAAGGAGTTGAGCCTTCCAAGGAGAGGAAGTTTGTAAGTAGATGAAGTTTTTTCTATTGCGCTCACAGTATAGTATGTAGTTTTGACAGTTTTTGAGTAGCCTAGTGTTCTTTTCAGGGCAGTAAAAATGAAGGTTAGATGTGCCAGCTGACCTGCCTCAAAATACATATAAAGAAACTAAGATTGTAAATGAAAACCTATGGGTTGTGCAGTGACCTTTTTTATGCCTATCCCCCTCTTCTAGAGGAGCTATTATGAGGGATTTCTAAAGTAACAAGAGGTTCTTATATTGAAACTTTTGTTTTGTATTGAAGATTTCTCTTGTTAAAAATCAAGAAAGAAATTTGGTTTCTTCATGAATAATTGAAACTTGACATGAAAATAAAACTGTTTCCTTATGAAATTCTGTGATCAGACCTGTGGATGAAAAGGTAGGAACAAAGAGTAGGTGAGTTCAACTAAATTTATAGGGTTGTTAAGCTACTATTTTGATTAGTGGAAGTAAAGAATGTATATTCTTATATAAATTGTTACAGAGTTAGAGTAATACGAACTCAGATTATGTGTGATTTAGTTGTGCTTTGCTCAGATTTCTGTACCTTGGCTTTGTTTTCCTCATGGTTTGAGGTGTTTGGTTTTAAAGCTTGTATTTTTATTTGTATCTGTTTTGTTTCTTGTTCTTCATTAGTAATTTATTGAGAAAGTATTGGGATAAGAACATGGCAGAATATCTTAACAACAAACTCTGTTCAATTACTACTTTCTTTCAAAAAATACCTTAGGACTATAAGGCTATCACTGTACTTTGATAAGCTTGTGTTAGTGTGTCAACACATGAATAAAACCCTAAGCCCTTGCACAAAAGGCCAGATATTTGGGTTTATTTTTCCGTACTTGTTTTCAACTTGATAGTGCTGTGTATCTTTTGGTGATAGTAAGGTTAGGTGTGTGAATAACTGAAACTGTAATTGCAGGGAAAGTGCTGTTAAGTGCTCTGTTGTTCTGACTTATATGCATACCAGAAGTCTACATCGTAGGACATTTGCTGACTTGGAAAAGACTTTCTTGTTTCTTGTTCTGACACATGAAAAATCTTATACTAAATAGTGGGGAAACCAATTATTTAAGAAAAGTCAAGAAAATACAAAACTAATTTCACATCAAGTATTTGATTATTGCAATGATAGAGAGAAAAACAGTTAAAGGGAATTTATTTTTGATGCCTTCTTTTGGTGCCCTTGCTGCTTCATATTAACCTGAAACTGTTGTATGGGCAAAAGACTCCCTCTGTTGAAGTTAATGGCTAAACTCCTGTTGACTGCAGCCAGAGCAGTAAGTGGCTCTTGAGGCTCTTTCTTTGCCCATAGCCGTGACCTTGCTTATTCTTGCTATGAAGTTTGACATTGAAAGTAACTAGATATTTTTCTCCAAGTTTGAAAAATGGTTGCAAAGCAATCACCCCAATTGCATTCATATACATGTTTTTATAGCTGATCACCGAGATGTAAGTGCATATTCTGTAATGTTGCTAAGACTTTAATAAAGTATAGTAAAGGAATAGCCCCTTGTCAGCATAGTCATATCTAGTTATTAAAGTGCTTAGGATTCTGCAGATGGTATTTTAAAATATCTTTAATACTGTTATCTTAGGTAACAGGGCTCATAGTGGTGAGGTTAGCAAGGGCTGTAGCATCAGGGGTTGTGTGTGTGTGCCATGTTGGCTGCTCTGTTTGCAAGTCAAATGCATGTTGACATGAAGACTGAATTTCAAAATGTGAGACGTCCTATGTTTTTATTGCCATAAGCATCTAGAAGTCCTGAATGGCTTCAGGTAGGCATGCCACTTTGTCTTCTGGAGCTTCGGAGCCAATGGCATGCCAAAGACGCAGCTTTAAGCAGGCCAGGGAGAGCTGATTCAGGGGTGGTCAAGTAGAGCGGCTTGGAAAGCGAGGTTTGGGTTGATGAATGACTGATACTGATTCCTCTGCCCCACCCCCCTTCTTTGAAATGATCTCTTATTCTCTTATATGATATGATTAGAGGAAGAAAGGAAAGAGGGATGCATGAGGAAAGGTGTCTTGCTTATGGTTTGCCATGTGTATGTTTCAGAGGGCTAGTGTGCAAAATATTTAAGCTTTCTTTTATATCTGTTGCATTGGTTTTTATATCTGTTTTAGACAGGCTACCAGCTTGACCATACAGAGTTGTTTTCCGTATATATGCAGATAATTTTTAAATACTTCTTCTCTGACAATGGAAAGGAGGCTGCTGATTATGTCTCAATGGGATGGGATATGATATATATGATAGGGTCATATGGAAAGGTGGGTATTTGGCAGGAAGCATACTGAGTGTGCTTGTTTTAACAAGCTCTGGTCAGGTTTGTTGTTATCTCAACCCTTCATGCCCCACGTTGGGCGCCAAAAAGGACTGTCATGGTTTAACCTTAAACAAGAGCTGAACCACATTCAGGAGTATGCTAGTTCCTAGCAGTAGGGCTATCTACTCTAGATCATTTGAAAACAAGTGGTGTTTGACTGAATCAGAATACCAGCCTTTCCCTACCTATTCTGCTGAACCAATCAGAGCTCTTGGACTTGCCTAACTATGTGCTCAACTTGATGCCAGAAGCGGTACTTGTGTATCTTTTATTAAGTTGATCAGATATGCAGTGAAAGAGGGTGATGCTGACTTACTGCCAGCAAAACCATAAGCAGAGGAGTCTACCTGTGCAGTAGCTGTTATTCCAAGTTCATGAGCAGTGGCATCCATTCCAACACAGTGTGTTACCTGCCTCAAGTTGGCAACGCTTGTTTACTTGTTGAACCTCATCTGCCATTCGTCTACCAGGAGTACCCTCATTGTGCCATTGGGCATATACGTTCTTGCTGTATGTGGAGTTACTCCACCTAGTAGCTGACCTTTTGATCTAGCTCTGTGGCCATCAACCTAAACGCCCAACTGGCTTCCCGTGAAAAACATGCCCTCTGTTTTCACTGACGTATTTATGTTACCATTGCTCAGTCCAAATACAGAGACTTCTCTGGAAACCGGCAGCTTCCCTGCCTTTTGTTACACGAGGTTCAGCTGATGTAAGGGGCAAGTTAGTATGAAAATGTTTCTTGATTTTGAAATAGAAGACTAAAGATTAAGGCCATGGTGGTGGCAGAAATCAAGAAAGAATCTATAGGGGTTGGGAAAGGAGGCATGGGGAATGTTATGTGCTTTAGGGGGAATGGTGACAGGGGATTGAGGACATAAAGTGAAGGAAACTTGGAGAGGGAGAGGGCTTAACTTTTCCACTCTTCCCTACATGGTCTGTGGCTGTGGGGCCTCATTTTGGATCTCATGAAAGAAGTTGAGCTTTCTGTGGGCATCCTACAATTAAAGCCAATTCTGATTTTACATAGTTGTTATACAGCAACTCCTAAAGAATGGAGACAAAAAAATGTTAGAAGGTTGAAGTTAAGTTTAGCATAGTTGGCATAAACTGAGATAAGGGCTTCTGGTTGAGAAAGAAGTGAGCTTTTCCATCCTCAGAGCACCCCCTGGCTGTGCTGGCATAAGTGCTTGTGTGGACACAGTCAGAACTGATCCAGATTGCAGCTAGCTTCATGCAGGTTCTTCGGTGTGTCTGACTGTCCAGCTGCACAAATGCCTTGCTCGCAGCAGGGTCTGGTGGCATGAATGTCTTGGAGCTTTCTCTAGGGCAGTCTCCAGCAGCAAAACTGACTTTATGTAAACTTAACATGATTGTAAACCTGCATGGCTGTTACTATCCCACTTGCAACTCTATCGGAAAATAATATTGAAGTGTATTTCTGCACACTGCCACTACAGGCATGGATTATTTATATGTTGTTAAGATATTTTTATTGATTATTTTTACCCAAAACTTCCAAATATCAAGGGAGACATTGGTGCCTAATGTTAAGCCAGACCCAGAAATACAGATTTCATTTGATTAGTTAAGTGTTACTAATGTCTGTGTATGAAGCATGCAGATCCTCTGATGAACCAGAGAATGCCTGATAGCATCTAAAAATCCCTATCCTTTACACAGTCAGAGTGTATCTAGCTGGAGTAGGTAGCCAGAGAAGATCTCTCAGTGTATGTTGTGCGTTAACCAGGTAAGTTTCCACTGCTGAATTTTAGGCATCAATGTCCTTATCCTCTTTTGTTTCCTTCCCATACCCACAGAGTATAGCAAAATGAGAACTACAGAGAGACAGGGCATGAACTCAAAGGCTGTGGCACAAAAATTGCCCTCAGCTTTAAGTAGGTAAATTCTGGTTTAAAATCCCCTTCTTCTGAAAATGAATTAACAACAGGCTTCTGTGAGGTGGAAAGGAGCCTTCAGAAACAATAATACTGAAAAAGAAGTAAGCAGGTAGGTGGAGGAGGTTCCTCCTTTCTTTAGAGCTTCAGTGGGTAAAGCACCTGCCCTACAAGTAAAATACCTGACCTTTCCAGACTAAATCAGTTCTCTTTCCTTTTTCTTTTGTTTAATCTGTCAATTTGAGTTTAATGCAGAGCTAGATAACTTTTATGTATTCATTTTTGCTGCATCTGTCCTTCTCCTGACATTTCTGAAACTAATTTCAGTAATTATAAAATATGGACTCTAGTTCAGTAGCAGCAGTTATATAATCTACTTGCACCTGTGGAAATGTCAAAGATGGTCACTGAATTTTCATAAAATTCATTTATGCATTACAGTGAAGCAGCTGATATCCTTGGATAATAGCAACATAAGAGTGTGACCAGCCAAGAATTCGAGAGAAATAGTAGTTAAAACTACTGCTTGCTTAGGGGCTTAATTAAATAAGTTTCAAGACAGTTAATAACAGTTTTGTAAGAAGGTTTTTATCAATGACAAATATGGACTATCAGTTAACCTCAGGGAAAAAGCGGGAATGAGAAATGGAGTGGAATCGAATTATGAAATCGTGCCAGCCATACTTAAAAAAAAAAAAAGTAGGTGGACAAAACTGGAATCCGACAAGTTTCTGTATGCATGTATATATGTATGTTTACAGATAGATATATCTATAAAAAAAATTGTCTATGTATATAGGTGATCTGTGATAAGGAAGAGTGTTGAGATTGGATGCCAGAGCACCCAAAGGAAACCTCAAAAGTGAAATACATTGATTGTACAAGCCTAATTCTCTCCCAACAGCTACCTCTGACTTTTATCTCTCTAATTGCGTAGCCTTCTTTGTGGCTTGAAGGACACAACTGTCAAAGGCAGTCAAGGAAATTAATTTAGAGTGAATGAAGAATTGAAAAACAGCACAAACAAAAGCCTCCAAGCACACCAAAACATGTAAGAAAGATTGTTACTTCCTTTGTCTTACGTATATATGTTTCAGGACGTGTGTGCATGCTTACACATGCAGCTTTGCAGCTTTCTTCATTGAATGTATTTTTGCAGAAGTGCACTATTGTGCTGAAAGTGCTCATGTTGTGATACATCATTTGCAAAGCACAGAAATTCAAATTTGATTCATTATAGCTGAAGAAAGAAACTTCATTTAAGTTCTGGAAAATAATGATTAGTTTTGGAAAATGTTATCTAAACAAATTTAGACAGATGACTATAAAAAATACTAGATTTTGGAGAAATAAAATATTTTCCATGTTAATTATAAAAGCTATTAAAAATGCAGTCTTGAGGTACTCAAGTTACTGAAAATCTGTATTCCTAATTAAAATAAAAACTATTTCTCTGTTTATGCAAGTTTTAGAGCTTGTTTGGATTTTTTCTTTCTTTGAAAGTGCACAGCCTCTGCAATCTGGTGTTCACTGAGAGAAACTGAGTACCTTAAATTACAATAATGTGCAATATCCCATTAAAATTATTACAGGAGAAAAACTAATACTTATGAGAGAACTTTCTGCAGAACGCACATCAACAGTTACACCTAAATCTGAGCAATGAGTTCCTTACACTGTGAAACAGTGTTGAACTGGAAATTTGTATTGCTGTAGCTCTCTTCTGTATATACTTCGTTGCTACTGCTGTTTACATTTGTGTAGAGATGAAGTAAACAAGTTGACCTGAGGTGAGTGTTTTGATAAGTACCGTTGTTACACTGAAAATATAGAGATTTAGGTCAGTTTGTTCTTTAGAGTGTCTGCCTCTATAGCTGTGGCTCATGTATCTTCTGTTGGCAGGAATTTTTACTACAAATTAGTGTGTGCTGATAGAATACTCTGATGGCAGTTTAAGGAATTCAGTGTATCTGGACCAGGGGTGTGGGGCAAGGTTGCCCTCAGGAAAGTCCTTGTCGCATGTCTTTGTAGTGACTTCCACCTTTGGCAGGAAGTGGAGGGGGCAAAATAGGTAAGCAAGAAGACTTGTGGGCCAGGACTGGCAGGAGCTAGCCATTTTTGTATCCAGATTTGGATAGCTTGGGTGGTGCAGTCTGTACTGTTGGTACAGCTTTGCTTAGCTATGAATCTACCTATTCATAAAGTTGCACTTCCATTATGTATACATCAGATCCTTTCATTGCTCTTTGCCTGCATGTTAGAGCAATAGACTTAGTTTGCTGATGTAAATTATATCTAAAAAAGAGTAACTTTCTTCTGTTGGGTTAGTTGCATCCATGTTTAGGGTTTTTCAGGCATTGTAGCTAAAAAAAAAAAAAAGGCTTTTTTGGTGTCACAGTCAAGAATAACTATTCTGATATCACCAAGTAACACAGTACTGTTAAACTGTATGTCAAAGACAGAGGGCTTTTCTGGAAGGAGTGGAAGCTGTGGGTAAGGTTGAGAAGGTCTTACACTTTAGAGCCCTGAGAGTAGAACTGGCTAATTTTTTCTTACATTTAATTTTCATTTCCATTTTATGCACTCATTTTCTTCAGCTTCATCTGAGTTTAAAGTAAGTGGAAACTCCACTTCAGACTTTCAAATGATTGTGTCCAATATAATAATCTTAGACCTTTGCAATAAATAACAAAGCATTCATCGTGAAAAGAAAACTAGTCACTTTTTTGTTTTAAATTATTTGGGAGATTACCATTATCTTAAATTTGAAAAATGGAATAGATTAATTATTGTTGCCAGGTAATGAATCTCTCAGTTCCAATATGGGTGGATTGTGCTCAGATGGATACTCTCCATAGCCCATGTTTGATTCTTAAGATATGTATGCTTTAGTGTTGTTACTAGCACTATTTCTGTATGCGCTTCTGCATTAAGCAAGAACATGCTCATTTAGCTGGTTTTCTCCCTGGTGGCAGTGTACTATGGTCAGTATACTGTATGGTGCTCAATAAACATATTTCTGTCTGTCTGACAAACTAAGTAGATTCAAGTCCTTAACTTTCAGGGGTTTTCTACTGCTGTCATTGAGGGGATTTTTTTTCCTGCAAGTCTAGTTTTGTGATGTTTTGCTCTTGCTACGAGTAGATATAAAAATCTCTGTCTCCTTTTTACAGCTCTGTGTTACTGTTTCTATTGGCACCTTTTGTCACAGCAACACGCTGGGAAAACAATGTCTTCTAAGCACCCCTACGTTATTTTTCTTAGTGGTGGCTTCCTAAGTGCAGCAGACCCTCTTAAGTTTCTAGATGCCTAACATTGCATTTGTCATTAAAAAACATTTTTGTTTAAAAAAGCACAAATTACCAAGAGATCCAGGTCACTTTGTATGGGATAACCTTGTTGTCCTTGATATTTATCATTTCTTCAATGTTTCACCTTTGACCTTTCTGCAGTGGCTTTAAATCTCATTTCCTTATCTTTGATGAAAATGCTGAATAGCATCAAGCCAGATGATAAGATTTTACAAACTCATAACCCCCCCCCCCAAAAAAAAACCCAAAAAACACTTTGTACAAAGGAGATTACTCCACTGACAACTTTTTTTGAGATCTGTTAATGAACTCTAAATGTGCTTAATGCATACTTTATTGAGACAAACCACAAGAAGAATTTGCTGCAAATTCTGAACAAGGAATTCAAATACTTCACAAAGTCTATGTGTCTGGGCTGGTCACTTGTGTATGCCATGGGGGAAAAGGGCCATGAGCTGTTGGGTCCTTATCGCATCTCTTGGGTTCCTTGTGATTGACAATGAAAAGCTCATTTTTGGACATGTTTTTTGTGTACTTTAGGAGCCAACAGTTACCATAGCATGATCCTTCTCCTTCACAATCCTGCTTACTTCAGCCTCCATAAATTTTACACGTCTGCTGCCCAATTGTCTGTGTTTCCTTGTTTTAAAGTTGTGGTGAGCTAATGGGAAGGATAATGGCACGTGCAGTGTGCTGTGTAGCCTTGTTGCCATCTTCCTGCTTTCAGTGCAGGGTCTTCTGCAGACAAGTCCTTTGTGCTGTGGAGAGCACAGGCCTGATTTTGATGTTGACAACACATCCCTTGGTATTTTATGGATGTTAGTTGTGTCCGTGGCTATCAGAATAGGCCATTCTGTTTAATCTTGTTGCATTGTTTCTTTTGGTGCTTTCACATGCACATTTGCATCCCTGCTTCATTTGTGTAATAATATTAATATAATTACATATCTCTGCATGTTGTGTCTTGACTCATGTTTTACTGGTATATGTGTGGGTTTTACACAGTGACATCCTCTCTTTACGATTTATCACATCACGTGGTACTATCTTTTTAAATGTAATTCATCATGTCTCTCTTCAGTGAAAGATGTATACACTGCTTGAGGATATTTTAAAGCTTTGTGAAACCTTGTTACAGGTAAATTCATGCTCATCTGTTTGTGTGTGTGCATGCACACAGCCTTTATGTAAACATGCAAAAGTCAGATAGTGATGACTTTTTTGTGTATTTTAAAACTATTCTTTGTTACATTAATGGCACATATGTTCATCCAGCATTGTCCATTATATTCTTTAATCACCTAGATACATTTACAAGACCCAGAACTTCACAACATTTCTTGAAGTAATATGGCTACCTGGAAGATTGATGTCCAGAAAATGAGGTGTTCAGGTTTTAAAGCTCAATTGTGTAACGTGGTATTTATCTGTTGTTCTGTAAGTGCTGTGGTGTAAGTGTTTTGGGTTTGTGTGGTGGGGTTTTTTGGTAGCGGGGGAGGGGCTAGAGGGGTGGCTCCTGTGAGAAGCTGCTGGAAGCTTCCCTGGATCCAAGTTGGACCTGCCTCTGGCCGAGGCTGAGCCCATCAGCAATAGTGGCAGCGCCTCTGGGAGAACAGATTGAAGAAGAGGAAAACTGCAGCGGGGGACGAGAATGGAATGTGAGAGAAACCCCTCTCCAGACAGCCAGGTCAGTGAGAAAGGAGGGGAGGAGGAGCGGGGGAGGAGGGGATGCCCCTGCAGCCCGTGGTGAGACGTCAGGCTGTCCCCCCCCAGCCCATGGAGGGGAGCAGGGGTGCAGATGCCCACCTGCACCTCGGGAGGAGCCCACGATGGAGCAGGGATGCCCCCCAAGATGGCCGTGACTCTGTGGGAAAGCCCGCGCTGGAGCAGTCTATGACTGAAGGACTGCAGCCCACGCAAAGGACCCGCACTAGAGAAGTACATGGAGAACTGTCTTCTGTGGGAAGACCCCACGGTGGAGCAGGGGAAGAGTGAGGAGGCCTTCCCCTGAGGAGGAAGGAGCGGCAGAGACAAGGTGTGAAGAACTGACCACAACCCCCATTCCCTGTTCCCCTGCACCGCCAGGGGGAGGAGGTTGAGAAAATTGGGAGTGGAGCTGAGCCGGGAAGGAGGGGGAGGGGGGTAGGGAAGGTGTTTTAAGATTTGGTTTTACTTCTCATTATCCTTGTTTTGGATTTTGTTTTTTCCCCAAGTTGAGTGTCTTTTTTGCCAGTGACCATAAGTGGTGAGTGATCCCTCCCTGTCCTTGTCTTGACCCGTGAGCTTTTCTTTGTATTTTCTCCTCATCTCACTGGGGCCAGTGGCGGGGAGGAGTGATCAAGCAGCTTTGTGATGCTTTGTTACTGGCTGGGCTTAAACTATGACATTAAGTAATGTAAAGTAGCACCTGACCCATGCTTCACCAGGTATCACTCTTCTCCACAGTGCTCTGGGTATGCTATGCCCTGCTGGAGTTTTGTTTTGGCTACTTAGGCAAGGACAGGACAGGGTCAAGAATGAAAAATAATCTTAAGTAATTCTTTATCAAAACTGTGATCAGATTAAGCCTCAAGAAAAAAGCAAAATGAAATGAGCCTCTAGGGTCAAGTCATTTTCCTGTAGGAATGTTGCAGAATTCCAGGTTGGGGGAATCACATGATTCTTGGAGGAAGCAAAGAAAATCAAGTATCTGGGTGCCTTCGTGTTTTGCCTAAATTAAAAAATGTTTTTGCAGTAGAATATTTTATATGAAATGTTAAATATTTAAAGTATTAGTGTACCTGCAGTTAATTCTTTTATAGCACATGAGGTTCAACCTACATGTTAGAGGACCAGATCTCATGGCTAATGGATTGCTAGTGAGATGAAGGCAGGTGCTGAGGTGTTAAAATAATTGAATCTCTACAAAGAAGTAGCAGTAGAAAAGACCTCATCAGTTCGCTAGTAAAACTTGAATAGTGAACCTGACAAAATGAGGCAAAAAAGAGTAATGGGATGGAGGTCTGACAAACTGGCTAATCTAGTGTTCTTGCTCCTCCCATGTGACAGTCTGCTTCCCTGAGCAGCCTTTTCCACTTGTGCCCTTTTTCACTGAACTGCTCTGTTTCTCTTGGTTCTGTCCTTCTATCCTGCATTACCTCTTGAATTGGCAGTTTGTGGTGTTTGCAGTGTTTCTATGTGCATAGAAGCAGCAAAGCATATTGCGAGAGCAGAGGGAAAATGCTAGGGTAATTTAATAGTGAGCTGCTGAGGCAAGGGAGTAGTGATCTCTGAGCAGCAGATTGGGGTCTAGGGATAACTTAGTTTGCAAGCACAATAATTACATGATTAAATTCTGACTTTCGGTGAAAAATTTGGTAGATGCATATTGAATAACAAAAATATTTTGGAAGATACTTGCTATAAGTATTTTGAAATTAGCATTGGCTGTGTCCTCTCGTATGTTCTGTGAACAGAAGTTGCATTGTGAGTATGATTACTTGTCTTTGATATTAGTTCTAGTAACACTTTAAAATTGTATGATATAGACAAAAAGAACAAATGATGATATAACCAACTGTTTTATTCTGCTGCCTGAGAAAGTACTTACCTTGTGAGAAAACTGCGGAAGAACATCATGGTAATCACTGCTAGTCAGCTCAGTTTGAATTTCAAATAGTAAACATCAAAAATCTGACATACTGAAACAGCATGTTCATTGTTTGTTTTTTCCCAGTGGCATTAATTTTGGGAAGTCCAGTTTTCTTCAGTTAAGGAAAATTCGAAGTTTGTCAAAAAGAATTGTCACAAAGGAGTTGTAATGTCCTCATGAATTGCATGATCCAGGCTGCCCTATGCTGTATTGATGAATTGATTTTTTTTTTAGTACTGATGCTACAAAGATTTGAATAATCTCTTAATCTACAGAGAGAGCTTTCTGAGGCTGTGCAATTTCTAGCTTGCACACATTTAGCCTCTGTAGGATTGGGGTCATGGTGGGGCTCAGGGGAAATTATATGATTGTTTGATGAACCTGTGCTCTGCTTAAAGAATTCTAATGATAGATTCCCCCCCCCTTTATTTTTGGTGTATGTCGTGGTTTAAGCCCAGCCGGCAACAAAGCACCACAAGGCTGCTTGCTCACTTCTCCCTGGTGGTAGGATGAGGAGGAGAAAATATAAAGAAAAGCTCGTGGGTCAAGACAAGGACAGGGAGGGATCACTCACCACTTATGGTCACTGGCAAAAAAGACACTCAACTTGGGGAAAAAACAAAATCAATTTAATTTACTACCAATCAAATCAAAACAGGATAATGGGAAGTAAAACCAAATCTTAAAACACATTTCCCCCACCCCTCCCTCCTTCCTGGCTCAACTCCACTCCCGGTTCTCTCCACTTCCTCTCCCTGGCGGTGCAGGGGAACAGGGAGTGGGGGTTGTGGTCAGTTCGTCACACACACTCTCTGCCACTCCTTCCTCCTCAGGGGGAGGACTCCTCACTCTTCCCCTGCTCCAGCATCTACCTGCTCTGCCATGGGGTCCTCCATGGGCTGCAGGTGGATATCTGCTCCACCGTGGACCTCCGTGGGCTGCAGGGGGACAGCCTGCCTCACTGTGGTCTTCCCCACGGGCTGCAGGGGAATCTCTGCTCCGGCACCTGGAGCATCTCCTCCCCCTCCTTCTTCACTGACCTGGGGGTCTGCAGAGGGGTTCCTCTAACGTTCCAATCCCACTACTCACTGCCGGTTACCCTTCTCAAATCTGTTCTCCCAGAGGCGCTACCACTATCGCTGATGGGCTCAGCCTGGGCCAGAGGCAGGTCTGACTTGGAGCCGGGGAAGCTTCGAGCAGCTTCTCACAGGAGCCACCCCTGCAGACCCTCCCCCGCTACCAAAACCCCACCACACAAACTAAATACAGTAGAGATTAAAGGTGAGGTATTATCTACAAATGTATGTTTGATTTTATTTTAAGGAAAGAAGCACTTGGGTTTCTGCACGTTATATTTGTTCCTCTGGTAGCAATGATATCACCTGTTGTCCTGGTTTCAGCTGGGATAGAGTTAGCTGTCTTCCTAATAGCTGGTACAGTGCTATGTTTTGAGTTCAGTATGCAAAGAATGTTGATAACACTGATGTTTTCAGTTGTTGCTAAGTAGTGTTTAGACTAAAGTCAAGGATTTTTCAGCTTCTTATGCCCAGCCAACGAGAAAGCTGGAGGGACACAAGAAGTTGGCACAGGACACAGCCAGGGTACCTGACCCAAACTGACCAACGGTGTATTCCATACCATGGGACGTCCCATCTAGTATAGGAACTGGGAAGTGGGATCGGGGAATCGCCGTTTGGGGACTAGCTGGGTGTCGGTCGGCGGGTGGTGAGCAATTGCACTGCGCATCATTTGTACATTCCAATCCTTTTATTACTAGTCTTGTCATTTTATTAGTGTTATCATTATTAGTTTCTCCTTTTCTGTTCTATTAAACCATTCTTATCTCAACCCGCGAGTTTTACTTTTTTTTTCCCCGATTTTCTCCCCCATCCCACTGGGTGGGGGGGGGAGTGAATGAGCAGCTGCGTGGTGCTTAGTTGCTGGCTGGGGTTAAACCACGACACCTGTATTCTAAATATCTGCTCTCAGGTAAAAGAGACAGTTGCTGAACATCAGGGGTCTGCCTGCCTTGCATTTTCTGGCAGACATTCTGGCATTACCGATTTTCCCCTCGGAATTTTCAGTATTATTGCCATTCCATCACGTATAGAGTGACTTTCTAGAGATGTAAGGATCATGAAATCCCAATGAGCCACTTCTGTTTTATCTTAAAGGAGGAGGGAAGTCTTTTTCCCCCCTTCCTCTGTCCTGTGAAATGCAAATTTGAACATTTTTTATTGTTGTCAGTATTCTAAACCAGTACTGTTGCTTATCATAAAGGATATTCATGTATTTGTTACCTGCAATTTCTTTGTCATTCAGCTGGACTACCACAACGTTACATGCCTTGGCATAAAGCATTTGGGAAACTCCTGTTTATGCAGAATACTTCAGTATTTTCTGAGGAGCAAATGAAACATGCTGCCATGTGCTGGCTTCCCCCAGAACTCTAAGTCAAGATCTTCATCCTAGTTGCTCCATAGCTTGGGATAAAAATACTGGAAAGACCACCTGAAAAAGTAGCTGCATAGATACTTTCTAGTATTAGCCTCTTAGTTTGCAGTAGTGTACTACTACATTCTCTTATACTGTACTGTTCTGTTACATGCACCCTAGAGATTTATTTTGGATGAAGCCAAATTGGAAGATCCTCTGTGAGCTGTTAATCTGATTTACTCCTACCCCTTATGGGGGGGTAAGGGACTAAACAATGAGTGTGTACAGAGCACATCTGTACTGGGAAAATGCTCTTGGATCACTGAGTTCATGTAGTGTCCTCATGTGGTTCCTTTGCTATGTCAAGAGCTGGATGGTGTCTGTGCCTTCATACTGGCTGTCATCCATGACCCACAATCCTTGGCTCTCACCTTTCTCTTTCACTAAGCTGTGATATCCACTAGTCTTTTTTATGCCCAACCTCCCTTCTGTGTCAGTCGCCCCATGATGTGCCCCTTTCTGAACCTTTTAGCTCTTCATGATTGTCTCCCTTTCTTTCCCCTTTTGTTCTTACAACTATCCTTCCAGCAATCCTTTGTCCTCCTAAAAATGCCAGCCTGGGGCCCTGAAGAATGGTTAACCTGTGCCATGAGAAAGAAGAGTAAAAGCTAACTTCATTGTCAGTATCAGAAGGCTGCTGCTGGATGTGAGAGGGACTGGCAATCACATGAAGTTTCAGAAGATGAACGCTTCCTTCTGGAGGACTAGGGACAACAGCTGGATGTCAGAGGAGCAGCAAAGTAGGCATGTCCTCACTGGCAGAGATCTTGAACAAACTGGGAGATGCTAACGATCCTGACGCATCTTCCTGTGAAGGCTTTATGCTGTAGTCCTGGGCAACAACGTGTGAGACAGCTGCAGGAAGAGTTCGAGGAGGGGGAAGGCTGGTTTAATCTTGGGAAGGAATATGTGTCCATGGTCTCTAGACAGACTTCTAAGTTTTAAAGCAGCCAGAGTGCAGTGTGGCAGCAGGAGGCACCCTGTGCTGACTGTCAGGGCCTCCATTGTCCAAGGCTGGGAATGGTGTCTGCTCGGTAGTTAGGTGACACTGGCTGTTTCTTGTTTGTTAGTGCCTTGTGAACATACTGCATAATGTTTGTGGCCGTGGCCATTTTTGCCTCTACCACCATTTCTGTCTCTGCCTAAAACTTCTGGGCCTGGTTGACTTCCCTCCATCCTAGTATCTGCCTCCTGCTTCCAATGGGAGTTACGGGTCATGTTTAGCCTCTTATAAAGTTTTGTTGACTGAATGCAGTTCTTGGCACACTTCTGTATTGCTGGAGGTTTTCCAGCCATTTGTATTTTCAGCCTTTGCCTGAAGCGGAGCGCCTTCCTTACATGTGTGTTCTCTGGGACAGAGCAGTGGAGAGCTGGGGCAGGGATCCTGAGCCATGTTTAGGCTTGCAGGACTGGCTCTGTGCATGTAGTTTTCCTATGGGGATAGGCATGCCAAGAACCTGGTTGCCAAGTGCTTTTTTATGGGAGGATGGGTGATGGCTCCTGGGACTAAAATGAGGGGCAGGGACCATGAACAGTGCTTGGGGAGGGGTTGATGGCTCACTGTGAGACTGGAGGTTGCAGAAACTGAATAGTTTACTTCAGCCAGCAGCGTGAGCAGCAGGAAGGTGGGTGGCTTCTGTGGTGGGCTGAAAAGGAAAGGGGCGGATGGATGGCACCAGGACAGAGCTCTTCTTTTGCAGGTTTGAAGAAGGAAAATGCTGCTTAGGCAGGATACCTTTCTGTTTTGCAAGGGCTAAACATTAGCCAGTTCTGTCTCTTCAGTCTTTCACAAGTCTTTGCTCCCTGAGTCATGGCAGCAGCTAACCTGGCATTAGCATACTTCCCTGTGATCCATGTGTTGTTCTTCTCTGCCATCTCTGTCCTCTTGTCCTTTCTCCCAAATGTTGTAGTGTTTCCACTTCTCTGTCATGTTTTTCCCTAGCAAGCCAGTCAAGCTTAGACCTGTGAAGTTTACTAAGGTGTGTTGTGACAGCTCTCACAGGCCTGTGAAAAGGTCAGAAAGAGTACTGGGGATAAGTGGATCCATAATATTGCCATGCTTGCCTGAAAGGAATGGCAGATAACTGCCACAGGGAGAGTGAGTGGCAGTCTAAAAGGCTGACACAGGGTTTGGCAGTCTCTTACTTTATATTTATTGTGTGTTGGTTGCCATCGTGCAAAAGGCATTGTAATTGCATATAATCACATTTCCTCATATCCCAGTGGCTTCACTTACGAATGTTTCATGTCGTCATGCCCCTAGGCAGTGAAGGCAAGCATAACATTTAAGACAAACATGCTATCCCAGGTGTCCCTAACACGGGGCTGAGCATGCTGCTGGAAACAAACAAGTTCTTGCTTTCTAGCCTGAATAGAAAAGCTCTCCTGTGCCCTTGTAAAGGCTGTGCAGGGAACATAGATGTTGGGAATGCTTTTTTTCCCCTCTACTACATGGTACTATTTTGCAGTCTGGTGACTAGACGTGCATTCCACTTCAACACAGCACATGATGGAAATAGGATTAAACCAGGCACGTTCCACATCCATGGGTGTGTATGGCCTTGAGACCCATCCTTAACTATTCTGTGATTCTTCTTAGTATCATTGAGATGCTGCTGAAGATGAGTTTTTATAGATTGTTTTCATACTTTGTGGATGCTTCTCTCCTAGATTCTGCTAGGAGACACTTAAAATGTTTTCATTTACATTTAAAAATGTGGCTCTTTTTATGGTTGAAACGAGTCTGTCAGAAGTACCAAGAATACATCTACATATATCTAAATCCAGAAAGCTTTCAGATTACTGAAAATCTGAACTATGTTTTGGTTTGGTTTTTTTTAGCCAAGTTCTACCAACAAGCCATACCAGCAAATCTGTCAGGGTGGGGGGGAGGGAGGGGCATGAGGTAGGGATATTGTCACTTTTGAGAACCTTTTGCTGTATTGAATGTAGGATAGAAACACTAAGCAGGAAGTTACACTGGGCTGCAGGTGTAAGAAACCTGGATGACTGCTTTAGTAATTATTTTTCATTAGTGACCTAGATGGTAGAATAGATGGTATTTATTAAGTTTGCAGCAGAAACAAGCTGGGAAGAATGCAAGTATATTGAAGAACAGTATGGGGTTTCAAAATCATTCTGACAACCTGGCAAAAATATACCAAGTAAAATAGGACAAGCTTGAGAGTTCTTACTTCAGCAGGAAATACTCAGCTTTTCAGATGCAAGACGGACAGGCATCAGTTTGCAGAGGAGGATCTGAGAGGTATAATGGTTTCACAGTGTGATGCTTTTGCGGAGGGGAAAATGCGGGGAGAGGGTACACATGCTGGGAAGCTGACGTTTTGAGCTGCAAGGCATGCAGCATTATTCTACCCTACACAGAACTTGCAAGGCCTTATGCTGGAGTGCTGCATTTAGGTTTGACTGCTGTGTGTTGAGGTGGATCAGCTGGAGAACAAATAACAACTGTCAGCTGCTTTGAAAACTTGACATGATCTATGGAAAAATATTTACCAAGCTGGGGTTATTTACTCTAGAGAAGAGAAGGCTGAGGGGTGATCGTGAAAGTCTTCAAGTGTGTGCTGCCATGAGCACGAAATAAAAGTGTTTTCTATGTTACTGGGGTGTAAAGCAAGACATAATGTGTTTAAATTGTTACGGGGGATTCAGCTTAGACACTACTGAAAAATTTACTGTCTCTGAATACTGAAGCAGAGGAGTGGAGTACCTGGGAGTGTTGTGGAATCACTGTCAACTTTTAAGAACAGAGAAACAGCTGGCTGAAGTGATAGGGTAATATAAGTATAATGGACCTCTCTTGGGGAGGAAGAAGATGATCTCTTGACTTCCTTCTAGCTCTCTTTATAATGTACCATTACTTTCATGGGATTAATTGCCAAAACTTTCTGCTGAAACTTGATGCCGTATTTTAAGTATCTGCTTTCATGGAAGAAAATACTGTCTCATAACAGACAGTATTACTCATTTGTGCGTGTCTGTAATGACAGAATTCCCTGTGGAAATGTGTGTAGGGCTTTATGTAAGCATAAGACAAATTTAAGAAAGACAATGAACTTCAAACTTCTTGATTTTTTTTTGGTGAAAGACTGACTGCTCTATTTCTGCTACTCGTCTCTGTTCAGAGCGCTTGCCTGCCCCTGTTTGTCTAATGACTATCTAGAGAGGATCAGGAGGTGTATTTAAAAAAAAAAAAAATCAGGCATATATGTGGTAGCATTACAGAGCTGTTGGGGAGAAGCTTCTGCAGGCATATATGTATTTGTGTGCATGAAGGGGCCTTAATAAGGAATCAGTTATCAATCAATTGATCAGCCAAAACAGAGCTTAGTAACTCTCTAGGTACATATTAGTTGTTGATAGACAGGTGTAAGGTTTTAGAGAAGGGCTGCAGGCTAGATTATAGAATCATAAAATTATTTATTTGTGCTTTAACATTTTGAAGAAGATCCTCAGATACCATCATGATCTTACAAAATTATTCAGTAGAAGATTTTTTATGTTTTCAATGTATTTCTTTTGATGGAAAAATAAATACAGGAAAGTTAAACAGGGTCAATTAGCACTAAAATACAGCCTAAATAAGGACCAGATAAACAAATGTTCATCAAGAGCCTGGGTTTGGGTTGTCACCATGTAACAATGCTCTTGAATTTAAAAAACCAAACAACTGTTTAAACCCCACGTAATGCAGAACTCTCCAAGAAGTAGATCTATTTTTGCCTCTAGTTCTTTTAATGCTGTTCCTTTTGTATTGAAAGGCAGTGCAGATTGAGACTATTATTATTATTAAACCCTGATTTCTCAGGCTTTTTACAGTTTTGATACTAGCTTGATGTCTGTTGACAAGAGACTTTATTAGTTGAGCTATTTTTATTGCTTTCTAATTTCAGATTAGGATTTTTTTTTTTTATTCTTATAGTACGTGAAATATGCTAGGAGGTTCCCTAAATCTGAAATAGCTACTCTGGGATTTTTCCAGAAGAAAAGATTTTGACAAAAGGTGTGCCATTTTATTGGCTGAGCTTTCGATTTTGTATAAATCTTATTTTGGAGCTTTCACAGGCAGATGCAGAAATGATGCTACCTAATAAAGGGAGATGGGAGACTGTGGTGGAATATGAGGAAGGCTACCTAAATGCATTGCACCTCTTGCTGTTTTTTTGCTGTCATCTATAATAGCAACCCAAATGATATTTAGAAAAAAGAGTAAAGAGCTGCTCTCTTTCACTTTTCGGCCAGATACCTTCATTATTTTGATCTGTCTTCTGAGCTCTCAGTGTTGCAGGAACAGCCAGCATCAGTCCCACTTCAACTTAAAATCATCTGCTTCTGCATACAAGGAGGCTATTCTGGCTGCAGGGAACATTTCAGATCTGTTGAAACTCACTGCAGAGGAGTAGGAGTGAGTGAGGTTGTGGAGAGATTTTGCCAGATCTTGGCTGGTGCACATTATTCATTCCATTTGTCTGCAGTGTTTTAGGATCAGTGTTTTTAGTTAAGATGTTTAATGTGACAACCAGTTGCTGGGTTAACCTAGCAGAGGTCTACACAGCAGTTCTGTTATTTTTTAATGGATAATTAACATTGCTAATAAACATGTTCTTTTGATCTATTCCTTTGTTTAGTAATGTGAACAATACCATAGAGCTATCAGCAGAATATGCAACTCATTTAAAAAAAGTTACTAAAAATAAATTTGAATTTAATAGAGTGTTTTTGAAAACTATAATTTAAAAACAAATCCCTTGCAGAATAGTAAGGCTTACAGCTCTAAATAGGCTCTGGCAACGTCTTTTGGAAAACCACCTGGGCTTTTACCATGTACTCCACTGACACATTAATAAAATGCTACCGGTGTCAGATTTATGGCTATGCCTGTAAATGTCAATAGAGCCATGATGTTGAGACTTACAGAACTTAAGGCTGGAAGGGTTCATCTAGTATGTCTTTCTGTCATGGGCTACCAAACACTCATCCCCCTTCCCTGTGAGTTTATAGTGCTATGGGCTCACATATTGTTGTGGTTTAAGCCCAGCCAGCAACAAAGCACCACAAGGCCACTCGGTCGCTCCTCCCGGTGTCCCGTTCCCGCTCCCCCCCCCCCCGCCCCCGCCCCCGCCATGGATTGGGTAGGAGAAAATACAAATAAGTACTCCAGGGTAAAGACAAGGACAGGGAGGGATCACTCACCACTTATGGTCACTGGCAAAAAAGACACTTAATTTGGGGAAAAAACAAAATCAATTTAATTTACTACCAATCGAATCAAAACAGGATAATGAGAAGTAAAATCAAACCTTAGAACACCTTCCCCCACCCCTCCCTCCTTCCTGGCTCAACTCCACTCCCGGTTCTCTCCACCTCCTCCCCCTGGCGGTGCAGGGGAACAGGGAATGGGGGTTGTGGTCAGTTCATCACACCTTGTCTCTGCCGCTCCTTCCTCCTCAGGGGGAGGACTCCTCACTCTTCCCCTGCTCCAGCGTGGGCTCCCTCCCACAGAAGACAGTTCTCCATGTACTTCTCCAGTGCGGGTCCTTCCCACAGGCTGCAGTTCTTCACAAACTGCTCCAGCGTGGGTCCTTTGCATGGGCTGCAGTCCTTCAGTCACAGACTGCTCCAGCGCGGGCTTTCCCACAGAGTCACGGCCATCTTGGGGGGCACCCCACTGCTCCAGTGTGGGGTCCTCCCCGGGCTGCAGGTGGGCATCTGCTCCCCCGCTCCCCTCCATGGGCTGGGGGGGACAGCCTGACATCTCACCATGGGCTGCAGGGGCATCCCCTCCTTCCCTGCTCCTCCTACCCCTCCTTCCTCACTGACCTCGCTGTCTGCAGAGGGGTTTCTCTCACATCCCACTGCCCTCATCTGGTGCAGATTTCTCCTCTTAAATCTGTTCTCCCAGAGGTGCTACCACCATCACTGATGGGCTCAGCCTTGGTCAGAGGCAGGTCCAACTTGGAGCCATGGAAGCTTCTAGTAGCTTCTCACAGGAGCCACCCCTGCAGCTCCTCCCCCACTACCAAAGCGCTGCCACACAAACCCAAACCAGTGATGAATTAAACTTTTTACTTATCATGTCTATTGCAGGATTTGTGGTAATTTAATCTTTTGTGGTAATAATGCTGTGTTAAACTAATGGAATTGGTTTCATCAATGAAGTAGCACTCATGACACGTATTTTTAGGGATGATGCCAAAGATGAAGAAAACACTTAAATCACTACCTTTGAGACAGTGACCTTACTGTAGCCTTTGCAAGTATAATGAATGTTATTTATCCTAGGAATAAACTACAGTTACTTCAAGTGAATGAATGAGATGTATCTTTTGTGGTACGATGAGCCTCCTTTTTAACTTCTACTTGCTTTCTCAACTATATGTTTATGGAACAAAATCTAAGCAGTCCGAAATGAAGAGCAAACAATTGTTTTGATCAAACTGAAGTCAGCTTTCCCTTGCAAGGCTCTGTCTAATTAAATTGGATCTATATTTTGCCTCCAGATATGTGAAGCAGTCCCATTTATTCCCGCAAAAACTGTAAGGCTGTAACGGTAGGCAGAATTTGATCTTCTGCTATGTATTCATCTCTCTTTTTCAGTAAATCATGACTTTCCAAACTTCTGTCTGGATCAGGCAGAATGCATAGAAGAAGGATTTTCAAAGTCAAAGCTCAATCTCAGCTTAGAATAATTTACCATTAATGTGACATGAAGTGCTTGCATGAATTAGCTCAGGGAAGAGGTTGATTTTTCATGGTCTCAAAATAGCCCTTATATGCAGTTGCTTATGTTTAAGCTGTTGTGTCCAATTGCCAGTCCAACTCATTCTCCTTTAAGCAAGACAAGCTGGCTGTCTTGTCCTCCTGCATGTAAAATCTACCTACTGCCTAATTTTTATGTTTCACTCTAAAGCAGTCTGTAGCAACAGACTATTCTTTTACATGTTTCTCGTTGTTGCACTGCTTCAAGAACAGTGGAAGAAAACCCACCTTGATTGTGGACTTGTCTCTTCCATTCACCCCACTATTAAAATTAGCGTTATGGGAATAACACATAAAATTTGTATTGCACTTTCAAAGGAAGCATGCCTTCTCCTTCTGAGCTAATCCTTCTATTGGTTTGTGTATGGAAATAATTGTGGTACTGTCCTGATTCAGTGGAGCTGGCTGTCCTCCTAGGGGTTTTAAGCTGTCTCCTACTCTCTGTGCCTTCAGTGGAAATTTAACAGCTTTATACAACAAAAAGCAAGTACTTTGCTGTTACATATGTGTGCATATATGAACATAGATAACAGGACGAAGTACCTAACTAAACGCTAGTATGCACAAAGTTAAGCCCTTTGAACATTTTATAACATTTACATAAATGTGTTTGTGTGCAGTATGCACACAGTCACAGTTTACCTGTCAAAATTTTCTATCTCCATCAGAAACAGGACATTTCAGCGACTGAAGAAGTCTTATGTACAAAAGAGATTTTATCAGAGGAATTTTAAGTGAACAGAGCTTGGTTTGAGAGGTGCTGAGCAACGGGAATAGGGAGCTGCCTGTTCTTGGCAGCTAGGGGAGAGCCAGGGACCTGTGACTGTAGTCGTACCTCACACTCTGCTTCTCTGTTGTTAAATTTCTATTCCTAAATGGTTGTCTCCAAACTCAAATCATGAAAAAACCTGTAGGCATGGACAGCTTCACCTGATAGTTTCAGTGTTGGAGCTGTTTGACTATTAGTTGATTCTTGTACTGTTTTTTTTTCAAGTTCAAGAAAATCTTCAAAAAATTGATGTTTTGCCACATTCTGAGTAAAATTTGAAGAACATGTTTTGAAAGTGCCAATCAGAGTTGGGCATCTAGCTGATAGGTGTGGCCTTGCAAATCTGTGAATTCACCCATCACGATTTGTGATCTTGAATTTAACCCCTTAGATCTTGTCCTTTCTTTTTCTTTGGGAGGTAGGAGAATTTAGAAGTTCCTTAGAAGGATTACTTGCAGGATGCTTGGGGTAGTAATGCTTGCTGGGGCCTTAGCTTAGTAATCAGAATCCAGATGTCTGTTATGTTTTAGAAATTCAAATGCGTAGTTCTGTGTATGCTTCAGTTTTGTTTTCAATATCTTTAAATGAAGGCTCTAGGTAATACATCAGTTAAATTTAAAGTACTTCCCAATAGATACATGTAGGAGCAAGAAAAGAGATAATTTAATCATTATTTTCTACTGTGTGGTTGAAAGAGCAGTCTAGCTCACCAGATCCAGTTCAGCTGTTTCCATAACCAGGAGATTTCCCTATATCTCTGAAACTCATGACTCTGTACCTGTAAACTCACTAATTTCTTCCAAAAATGAGCAGCAGCTTCATTTGGTCCTGTGCTCTGACTAGTCTGTAGAAGTTGTCCATGCCTAGAGCAGGGCCAGAGCTCTGGCAAAATATAAAATCATGTGGTTGACATGTTGTGCAAGAGGTACAAATTAAGAATTACACAGGAAAACTATGCAGGTGAGATAAAATACTCTAGCTCTTAAATTACTAAAAATAAGTACTTGCACAGTGCCTTTGCTTTTCATGGTGTTTTATAGAGCATTAAAAAAAATGCTAGTCCTCATGGAACAATTCACAATTTTTATTTATTAAAAGGATAATCTCAGACTGAGAGAGAGTACATAAAAAAGGAATATAATTAAATGAAAACCAGCACCCTACGCAGTGGCACTGATCTAAAACTGTCTTTATAAACTGTTGTATACTGGTTTACTTTTAAGTGAAGTTGCCTTTAAACCTGAAATTTATAACTTTTCTGCAATTTCTAGGTCTGGCTCTCACCCTTAGTAAAAATTCTAGATAATTTCCCTTTAAAACTCAAGTTCAATCATGACAGAACAGATTGATAACTTTTCCTTTTGTATTAACCTCCGTGTTACAAGAATGTATTTGTTCTTAAATGCCTTGGCAATTAATTTTCCCTGTTAAAGGAGACAAGCCTGTTTTTCATTCAGCGATGTGCTGTTCTATTACTGCAGAAACTGCCTGTCTATTTACCAAGGAAAGGGATAATGTGACTTAAACAAGATGGCTAAATCCTATTCGGCAGGATCAGAGGGGGTGGTGAATGTTTGACATTTGCCAAGAGAAACTGTCTTAAGCATAGAGGCTTTTTTTGCACTGTGGGCTGGCGTAGTGAGGGGGACCTCTCTTTCCTCTGAGGTGCAACGTGTGCGTGCGTGTGTGTGTCGGCACGGCAGCTGGTGCTGCAGAATACCGGGGATGAATTACTTGACGTGCACAACTGAAGGTGCCGTTTGCTTCACAAAATCAGCGCGGCGTGCGTTGCCGCTAACCTGAGAGAGGCAACCGGCAGCTCTTCGTGACGGCTAGAGGTGGAAGGACCCAAACTTGCGGTCCTCCCCCCGCCCCCAAGAGATCGCTAGTCCATTCCTTTATAGTGGTTCATTTTGGCTCTCTGTCATCGCCAGAATGCTGCCAGTGAATGTGTGTCATGATTACAATAGAGTGTGGTAACACATAACAGCAATGAAAGCCCAGCGGGAAAGGCTACAAATTCCAGGGCTGACCTTGGAGTAAGTATTGTCTGTCTTTAATATTTTAATGGTTTCTGCATGATGCCGGCTTTCGTGCAACCAGGAGCTGTTTAACATGTTTGTGCTTGACAGTCTGGGAGCACTGCAGCTCCAGGTTGAAGGAACACGTTTTTTAAATGCATTGCAATTGGTTTCAGCAAATGTGCGAGCCCGGAGCTGGGATATTGCAGTACATTTGGAAAGAAAGCATTTCTGCATATTTAAAGTTACTGAATCTCAGTGCATGGAGCATCCTGTCAGCTTGTAGGGGGAAGAATCTGTCAGTAGGCCATGGTGTCTGTCTTTCTCTCCAGCTCTCTGTTATTGTTGTTTATCCCAGTGCTGCCTTTTAGAAAGGCCTCTATCTCTGCTGAATAATAGAGAGCACTGCAAGAGATTAAAGCATTAGAGAAATGCTGTTTCTGAAAATCCATCAGGAATGAGCTGTATTTTACATACGTAACTACACTAATGAACTGTATCGACATTCTGGAGGATTCCTGATAGTCTCTGCAGTAAGTATGTTTACCTAATTTAGCCGTATGTTTACTTGGTACTCGCTTGAAGCCGATTAACTCATTTGTGTGATGTCAGCTATTTAGAGAGTTACTACATGAAAATATGTAATTTTTATGTACAGTGATAGTAAGTGTAGTCTTTTATTCATAAATGCCAGCATATGTTTAACCAAGATTTGTTAGTCAAAGACAAATATTTATTTCTATACATACATACCTACAGTCTACGTTGACATGTCAGGCATGTATGTATGCATATTATAGTCACCATGAGAACTTGCTAATTTTATCTAGGTAAATAGATGTGGTTACGTCAGAGCCTTTAGTATTCCCTGGGACTTCCCCATTCTTGCAAGAGAAAAAATCCCTGAATGCTGCAGATGCCTGCGGTAAAGTTACTTAGCTATGAAAGGTATTATCTCTGACATCTGCCATGTTTTAAAGAGAGGGCTATAGGTAACTGTGCAGCATAGCAAATAATTTATTCTAATAATCACATGAAGGTGACAGAGCACTTTATTCCAAGGAACAAGTGTAGATGTTATATTGGGTTCCCCAGAACTACGTTTGTGAAATGTCAGAGAGAAATTCTGCATTTCAATCTGGCACCTTCTGCTGAGAGCAGTGTGTGTTAGCTGTGAGCAGACTAAGCTCTAGGTATTTTTCTGAAAAAAATAGCATTGCTAATTTCTCAGGAGTTTTGGAGGAGGAGTCTTATCAGGGACCTCATTAAAATGGTTTGCATGAATAATTGATAATTATACTCTTTTTGAGCTGTGGCAATTTAAATATTTTAAAATCAATCTTTAATGAATTATGTAATCATAGTATGAGAATAACATCACTAACTGCCAAGGACAAAAAATGATTCATGTTACTGTTTTTTCAACATATGTATGTGTTTTTGTAATATGAGGTAATCATTTACCGCTTCCTCCTTTTTCATGGTAACCTAACATAATTACACTTGTTTTGCCATATTTTGACAATATCTAATACTGATAAAATTAATAATTATATTTTAAATTCTGCATTGATCATAGTTTTTGCTAAAATGTTGTCTGGATTTATTTAATTTTTTCTTATATCAGACTTTCTTTTGCCATCACACTCACTACTTTCTAAACTTAATTTACTTGTAGAGAAAAGAGAGTATCATATTTTGGTTGCTGGCACTTAATGATTCCCATAGAGTCGTTCTCTCATGATTTGTCAGAGTGGAGTCAATGCAGACTTAAGTCATGTCTCCCAGATTCTTATTTTCAATCATCTGTAAAAGCACATATCTGTGGGGGGCAGAATCCAACTCATTCCTTTAAACAATTCTTTGCACACTGATTCTCATGAATTTTCCTTCAATAAAGTTTAAAAGTTGGGACTAGAATTACGTTGTCTCTCTGAGATATTAGTACAGTCTGTCTACTTTATATTCATTACTTGCAGAAAGCTCTTTCAAAGAATATTAAGGATCCAAAATGAAGCATTCCAAATTTAGTAAATGTAAGAATTGAGCCTGCCTGCCAGCCTTGTGCATATGCACTGTGACAATTTGTTTTAACAGGTTTTTGCATGTAATTTGTAGGTCTTAAAAAAGCAAAAATGAAAAGCCAAGTTCTATAGAAGAACTGGATTGACACTCCAGTGTCATCACTAGGTGGGAATTTATAGATCCATAGTAGAAGCACATCTGATATTGAATGCCCTGAGAGTCTGCTCCATGACTGAGACTGATGTGTTACAGTAATGAAAATGAGGAAGAATATGCATAACTACTAGCAGGTGTAGGACTTCCACCTGCTGTCTGTGTGCCATCCAGTAGAGGGAGGGAGATGTGCTTTGCCACCGGATGTCACTAGGATTTGTTCACAGGAAGGTGACTTAGGAATCTCATTCTGGGGTGTGAAGTTAGTATGTTCTTCCCATTCGGTGCCAGACCTGTGTTTTTGCTCTCCTTTTCACTACTCTGGCTTTAGTAGGTTCCTTGCCCCGAGTCGTTACTCCACAGCAGTCCCCATGCTCTCTCTGCCAAAGCCCCGTGCCTTTTGGCCAGCTGATGCCAGTTCTCCTTCTCCCTCCACCTGGATTCTCATTTGATCAGAGTCAGCTCCCCTCCCTGATTCTGATCTTGCTGGAAGTTAGTTGCTGTCTGTATCACCTGCCTTTGTCCCTACCCTTGCTGTGCACCCCCAGGAGCAGCAGTGTGAGCACTGATGGTGCAGCACAGGAGAGTTTTCCAGCCTATAGTCAGCAAGGGCCGCACAGACAAACAGAAGAGGGATGCACAAGCAAACAAATGGGGACAAACTGCCAGCTCTGCTGCAGCAGACCTGCAGCAGAGAATAAAAGACAGTGCAGCTAGAAGCACAAAAAACTTTTTACAAGCCTGTACTGATCATACACAAACAAAGACCTTTCTAGTGCATGTTGCAGCACGTCAGTGCAGCGCAACAGAGAGTGTCTCAGTGAAACAGCAGAAATCTGAGTCTGTTAATCCACACCTTTCTCCGCAGGCCTGCACAGGCTGACTGATGTGACCCTGGGTTCAGTTTAGCTGTTTTCAGAGTGATATATTGAGCCGTTGGCTCTTAATGGAGCTTACTAGCTGAGACATGCGGTTGTGCTAGCACAGCTAGTCTGCAACTGAAATCAGGCTAGCTCATATCTAGCTGCTGGGCTGTGTTGGCAGCATGCTCTTCTGTGCACCTAGTTCAGGGATTATGCAGGCACAGCCAGCAGCCAGAGGAAATCGCCCCAATGCAGTAGCCTTGTCAGATCATAACAGTAGGCCCACCCTTGACTCACTGTGCATGCCCCTGCCAAACTTTGTGTCATCTCCAAAGTATCTCAAGAAGGAAAGGTTGCAAGAATGTACAATGTCAAAAAAATGTCATCTCTAATCTGCTTTAGAAGCAGTAGTACTATTCCTGCTGAAATGTTCAGAAAAAACTGAATCAGATATCCACCTTGACAGGTTTTGATGGGAATGTTTTAAAATCTGGCCAAGTGTCATGCAATTGAAAACAAGGGTTTAGAGTTGGAACTAGCTGTGCTTAGCATATTGGCCATCTGCGTCTCCACTGGGGACAAGGACAGGAGTGCTAGTGTTGGCTGGCTGCAAGGGTCTGGTATGTGGCAGAACAAATCTTTATGAAGGTGATCTGGAAAAAGTTCCCTGTAAGCTTCTGCCTTTCCTCAGTCTGCACAGAAGGCAGAGCTGTGTGTTTTTTTGGACAGGTAGCTTCAGCTAATTGCAACAAGAGGCATGCTATTAAACATGTGTTAAATAAAAGCTTTCTTGCAAGTTTTATGGGGACAAGTGCATGCGAGTGCATGAGTATATTTTAAAAGAGAATCTGTGAAATCTGTCAGTGGCCTACTGTTCTATTGAGAGACCTTTTGAATGGAGATATACTTGAGGCAACTTCTTGAAGGCACCTTTGAAGCCCAATGCTCAAGTACATTTTTTTTTTGGATGAGTTGTTTATATCCGTATTTGATTACCTATGTAAAGGGCTTGATATTTGTGAGGGAACATTTTCTAGTGAAATCGGTGGAAAATGATGCTACCTAGCTAGGGCACTTTTAATTTTTAGTGTACAAATTTTAGGCTCTCAAATTGGAAACTTTTCTTACGAGTTTCTTATTGCTGATGAAAGCTCATAATCAATTTTAGTTTTCCTTTTGTTTTTAATAAATCTGATTTGCATATCAAAAACTTTAAAAAACCCTGAGACTTTTAAAAAGAAAAAAACATCCCAGTTACATATCCTGTTTCAGGCAGAATGCTTTGAAGTCTTAAACAAGTAACCATTTTTTTCCCCCTGTCTGTGGACTTTGTACACAAGTATTTTCCTGGAGGGAGTCTTAACATAGTCAAGTACATACACCAACACCAGATTTCATATTTGTTTTTATTTAAATCAGTTTCTTCTTAAGTCAAAAACTGTGTGGCTATTGTCAATCACTTCATTCAGGAGGATGGTAATGCTTTGGGTCTAACCAAAACTCCTTACGTAACTCCTACGCTAAAACATGCGACTCTTGCTAAACCTGCTGTTCACTGGAGATGACATTATTTTAACTTGCAGTCTCACCCCAAGGAGCCTGAGCCCAACCCCAACAAGCCCCTGCAGTCCATGCAGTCCTCTGTTCGCTTTTCATTTTTGGAGGTAAGCGAGTAAACTTCCATTGTTGCTATTTTCTTCTGCATCCGAAACCTGACAATCAAAACATATTGCAAAGGGAAATTTGAAGAAAATTAAATAAGTTTCTGCAATCCAAAATATGTGACCAGCTGTTGTTCTAAAGTTAAGCATTTTATGGAAAAAATATAGGGTAATCCCTATTTTGAGACCTAGTACAGAGATTCAAGATACTGATGCATAATTCTGTGTTGCTTTGACTGTTTGCTTAGGAATGTATCTGCTATTGAAATTTTATAGCTTGCTTCCTTTGATCATAATTCAAACTGTATTCTATTATGTCAGAAGTTTAAGGTGCGTTCAGAAATGAGGGTGATTCCTGAAATACATGGCTATTTTTTGCTTAGTTGAGAGGTAGTAGTATGCTTAGTGATGTCAGATACGAGGAGAGTTGAGTATCCAAGAGGCATATCCATTTAGAAGAACATAAAGTCCTGTGTAGTATAGTCCTGGTAGGACTGTTTCTTCTTCAGGACTGGAGAATTTTAAGCCTTACTTCTAATACAGTAATGTTTTAGATGCACATTAAGCAGCTACATATAACATCATTTCTTTCTTTCTTTCTTTCCTTCTTTCCTTCTTTCTTTCCTTCTTTCTTTCTTTCCTTCTTTCCTTCTTTCCTTCTTTCCTTCCTTCTTTCTTTCCTTCTTTCTTTCTTTCCTTCTTTCTTTCTTTCCTTCTTTCCTTCTTTCCTTCTTTCTTTCCTTCTTTCTTTCCTTCTTTCTTTCCTTCTTTCTTTCCTTCTTTCTTTCCTTCTTTCTTTCTTTCCTTCTTTCCTTCTTTCCTTCCTTCTTTCTTTCCTTCTTTCTTTCTTTCCTTCTTTCCTTCTTTCCTTCTTTCTTTCCTTCTTTCTTTCCTTCTTTCTTTCCTTCTTTCTTTCCTTCTTTCTTTCCTTCTTTCTTTCTTTCTCTTCCTTCTCCTACTCCCCAAATCATTATTTTGGCACTTGTCAGAAAGGTATTTTTATGAGATCAGAAAATAATTAATTGATTAAAAAGTACTCTGTAACACTTGCTATTATAGTAAAATTATCATAATAAACAATTGAAAGATGTTTCTGATACAGAAAGCATTTTTTGCCTTCTTTATTTTCTTTTTAATGCAGAAAATTAAATTGCAAGCCAGGGATCTCATAGGTGTGAGTTACTGAAGTTCTGCTCCATAGAGAAAGTAGTTTCTAAAATGAGATAATAAGGAGTTATAGATGCCTCATGGATTAGAAAAACCTTCTGATTTTTATCAAAGGTCTCACTTGATACTGTGAGGAGAAAGGACTCTTGGAGAACTACCACCTTGTTGAATGACATAATAAGGTGCATTTTGCCTGTTAGGTGCCATCTCTTGAATGTAGCATGGCAGAGGAGAGAACTGCTTGGATGCATTAACCTGCTTCAGCACACTTTAAAGTTAAAAATAAACTGATAATTAAGAGTCCTTATACAAGGCATCATGTGACACTGAAAAATGGAGCTATGTGTTTCTGAAGAAATACTGTAAATTTTTTGTATATACTGTTTTATTAGGGAAGAGATGGGATGAGAATCTCTCACTTGTGCATTTTTCAGTATGATTTAATTAAACATACATTTTTTCTCAGTGAAAACACTTTTGTGATGTTTGTTTAATGAATTATAGGCAAAATCAGTATATTCTGTGGAGTTTATCTTGTTGGTAGGTAATACTTGGTAAAAACTAGCATTTTCTAATTGGATCTTTATTTTATATAGCTAGAACAAATCACTTCCCTTTATGGGGAAGGAAGTGCTCCTTTTCAAAACGTCAATTTTGTGGAATCAGAAAGCTGTGTACAAAGTTTTTAATTTGCATAACCTGCTGAACCACATCTCCAGACACGTGGATGTCCTGCCATGCAAACTGTACTATGGAGACAGACCTCAGTGTTTTTATGGTCTTTGGAACCAGGACCCTCAAGGCTTTTGTTTTCTCTTGCTGGGTGGCAGAGGCTCCCAACAATGCTGAGTTTGAGCTTTCCATCCAATGTTGAAGGATGCTAGGAGAAGACTTTTCAGATGCTTTTTTAAGAAATGGAGTGGAAATTACTGATACTGCTTAATGTAAAGCCTCCTCCACAGATCTTGCTGAAAAATGTCATAATTCCTAGGGATTTTTCTTGCGTTGTTTTGTCCTGAAATGTATATAAAGCTGTGTGAGAATGGTTGATTTTTCCCTGGGATGGAAATATAAGAAGTTTGATTCATTCTGAATCTTTGTGCTGTATGTAGCTATAGCTGTGGAGGACTGCTGGTGTATTGAACAGCAAATGTTTTAGTTATTAGTTACTGTTCAAGCTTGACCTAGGTTAACAGGGAAGAACATATGTGTTGGTTTTTAGGGTGTATAAATAATTAGCATTTCCTGTTCTGTTAGCTCAGAGTACTCCTGTATGTGGGAGGAGAGGAATTACTTCAGTGCGACTACTTTGCTCATATTCAGAAATGTTAGCAGCATGGGAGCCTTACCAGAGTGAATGGATAGGATTTTCCTGTGGTATCATCTCTCTCTAACGTGCTGGCTCATCTCCCTCCTGGCCTTTGACTTGCACAGCTGCTCCTTGGGTGGTTGTTTTTGTTAAAGTTCTGCTTATTGGATTTGTCGCATACAGTACTAGTCTAAAGGGAGCCTTCTGCCAGCTAGATGATGAAGATCTTTTCAAAATAAACACTACCATCCGGTGATAGCAGTACCTGTGGTAGCAGAGCCTCCTGGTACAACGTGATGCTATCCATATTTTACTGATACTTCTCAGAGAGAATGAGAGATGGAGAGGTTTTTCAAATTTCAGGCAGCTGGCGCACACTTGTCATCAACTTTGTATCTGCTGTTTGGGTCACCTGAAAACTTTTGACTTCTGTGGGGGAAAAAAGTTTATTATACTATTTTAGTACTAATTAATATAAGCAACAGATTTGCAAGGAAAGAGGGAAAGTGAAGGTAAACGTAAATAGCTGAGCACAGCTACTGAGAGATTTAAGATACTCATGCTTCTAACATAATTTTAGAATGTGCTTTCCTTTGCTTTGGATGATTTGGTGTCCTTTATGATAGCAATGGGGAATGGAGTGGTGAAAGTATTGGAAGACTAGAAGGAAACACTAAGTGTGAGAAGTTGTAGGAGCTTCTAATAAAATGGATAAAGAAATAGAAATAGTAAATTAAAAAATGTAGAACAGCATGCATTTGAGTTTCATTAGTAGAGATGGTGATTGTCAACAGCAGAAATTTTTTGCTCAACGTTTTCCTTTACTGATGCCACTGATACCAGCCTGGGAAGAAAAATGTCTGTAAGACTCAGGGCACGTAATAATGACAGCAGTTTCTGCTGTTGCCTACATGAATGAGGGTCTCAGGGGAGAATTCACGTTTGCTGCCTTTGAGTACTCCAGCTATTCTTCATGACAAATATAGGACTTGTGCTGGCTGATGTTTTCTCTTTGCTTGGGTTGTGCCTGGTATCTTGGTTTAGTTTGTGATTCTTTCCTGCCTTTGGACATTTACAAATATATAAAGGAATTTAATGCTTGTAGGCAGGATCAGAAAAAAGTCCTTCATACAGAGAGCTAATTTGAACTTCTAATCATCCTCATTGTCAGGCAGAAGGTTTCAACTGATAAAGATCTTAGTTTCTCAGGAAAAAAGATTGTGGTGAAGTTTCTGAAAGCCTTGACTGCAGAGAGTGAGGATTGCATGAGTGTCAGGTGCTGTACAGACACAAGTGTTACAGACCGTCTCAGCCTTCTGAGGGTATTGAAAGGATTAGTTCTGAAGCCTCGAAAAAGAAAGTGGCAAGTAAAAGAGCCCAAGCTTGTACTTTTATTTTTTTTATGGTTTATTTTTTTTTTATAGGCAGTCCTATTTCTTCAGGAAAATCCAGTTCAGCTCACCATATCTAAAACTGTGAGTTGGCAGGAAGGTAAATGAGGATTGGGTAATGTAGTCTGTTCTCTTGGAAAGCTTGTGAGGGTGCCGTGTTAATCAGTTCATTTTACATGGAGTCATGTTGTCACCTGATTACATGTGTGTTACCAAAAGCAGCAATTAGAAGTGTAACTGGCATGGATTAAACTTCATCATATGGCACTGAATCGAAAGGAAAAAAAAAATATGTCAGTGTCACAGATAGCTTGGACCTCTTAGCCACTTGCTGGCATTCAGTATTAGGTTTTTATATCTGGAAATTGCCAAAAAGTGTTGACACTCACATTTTCATTAAATGTAACCTGAATATATAATATTCTAATTTGACTAATGATTACAAGCCCAAGGAAGAATTAATATCAGATTTGTTAAAAATTTTATAAAAATAAAAAAATATTTAATTTTACGTGAAACTATATTTAAGGTGTTTAAATTCATATGCGAAATTTTTGAATATAGAAATCAAAACCTAGTCGGTGTCCTCCTGTTCTTCCACTTTCTCTGCCTGCATCTATGTGTTTTTTTTCCCGTGACATTCCTATATCCCTGAATCAGCTAAAGACAGAAAGCTTAAAATAGCTACTTTCTAACAACTGTATTGGTCTGTTTCATGAAACCCTCAATGAAATGGATGGATCTTGTAGAAGAATGAGCAGGAAAGTTTCTAGTAATTTTTTATTGTTCTTGTTCTGAAAGTGAACATGTTTAAAGAGCTTTTAAATGTTTTCTAGCTTTGTATGATGCTGTGTATGCATGTGAGCATATGCACCCATGTGAAAAATGTAATGGACAGTGGGAATTTAGTTTGCTGTTTGGCTTTTACATTACAGAAGGTAATAGTATCAATTTTTTTACTTACCAGTATTCCTGTGTTTCAGTGGGGAGGAAAGCAGTGTGGTTAGTCTTCATTTGTTCTGCAGCATGGTGGGAGATAACTGAGCTGGGGCACTTGGGGGAGCTGTGGGGCTGGCGGGGGGCAGCTGGAGGGTGGCAGTTGCTTATGGTAAAACTGCCTCTGGGGACTCACACAGCCTAACTGATGATGGAAACCCGTATCAGTCCTGTCCTTGCGTCTGTCACCACGACCATGCTCTTGCCCTCTTCTGTGTTAGCTCTTGTGTTAGCGTGGCTGCACCCTGAGTTGAATCTCCACTGCAAGTGAGAACAGGCCTGTCTTAGGAGAGGAGTGGGGAGAGAGCAAGGGGCCAGTTTTCAGCGTTGTGGGAGGCAGTGGCAGCGTGTTCTTGGGCTGGCACTCCACCGACTTGAGGGTACCTCCTTTGACAGCACTGCACTGGAGCTCCAAAAGCTGCCCGCTCAGACCTGAGCAACAGCCAAGGTGACAGCTGTTGTACATACTGGTTAATGATTAAATCTGGTGTAAGCACATAGTCTAGATAGACCAGACAGTGAATACTGTAGAAAAGGTAGAGCAAAATTCTTACAGAAGAATTCTTACAGAAAGAAGAGTTAGCAATTAAATTTGGTCTTTTCTGGTCTCAGGGTAGTTTCTTTACTTCTGCGTAATCTACTGTAGAACTGCTACTTCATGGATTTGTAAGTTTTTATAAAAGACACAGGAAGAGTGTATGCCAGAGGATGCCTCCTTTCCCTGTGTCTCAGTGCCACAGCTGCCATACCCAATGATGCTCAAGCAAACATTATTCTTTAAAATTTATTCCCATCTTTGCTTTCTGAGGTCAGTACAAAGTATGTTGACCTTAAGGTTGTGCTGAAAGATGAAGTTGTTGATTTGTTACCCTGAAACAGGAAGGTTGTGAGAAGGGCTGATGTGGATGAGGTAAGGAATCACTTGGCTCCATTTCTTTCCCAAATTATTCACTTTTGTTTAAAATGAGAAAACATGCTGTTTCATCTCTCAGAATAATCTGATTAGCATTCATGAACATCTTCCATAAAGCACGAGTTCCTCAAGGTGAAATAAATTAATCTTTGGCTTTCTCCTCCAAAAGTAGTTTGTCTACTCCGAAGTTGTTGTTATGTCCTTGCTGTTCTATTAACTATTTCTGGGAACATTTATTTAACCACACAAAACACATTTTCCTCAGCTGTTTCCTGTAGTCTCCCATATTAAGACTTATGACAGGTCAAAGAGAGAGCAGTTCTTGTTGCAACTTAAGAAAATGGAAAATGAGAAACAACTTTGTTGCGTGTATAAATTTTTTGTGGTGTAGAACTGGGTTTTGAGGAGTGATAAAGTAAAAGCAGGTCTAATCTCTTGTGTACTGAAACATGTTATACCAACTTCAGCTTTTGAAATACTTTCAAAGCTTTTAAGTTTTCTGAGCCCTTTAGAGTCACAGCAGAGGAGAAGATACTGTTTCTATTTTTGCTTGTGAATTGTCAGTATTTTATTGAGCAACAGACAGTTACTTCTGTATAAGCCTGTTAGTATCTTAATGGGGTTGCACAGGTGTAAATGAGGGTCCAGCTGAGAAATGCAGGAGCTGCACATCTGTGATCTGTGAGCATGGGTCCCCTGGGGGATGTTTACTGTTGGTTTACCACCCAAGAGGGATATGGGGATGTGAATTTCTGATCCCATGTGGGGTTTTTGGGGCTGGCGCTAAAGAAAGTGCAATTTTACTTGCCGCACACTGATGCAGAATCAGAGACACTAAGCCTGTGTTGTTACAGTGATGTTTTGTACAGCTTCTGGACTAGAATAAGAGTAAAACTTAATTTGCTGATATCATAAAGATTCAGTTTTAAGTACATTTTTAAAAGCTCCTAGGTGAAAACTGGATTCTTGTATATGTCTTTGAAAAGGTTATGTGGAATAACACAATTTGATTTGTGGCTTGTGCTACTTGATGTTGTTCAGAAGAAAGATTTATTTATATATATTTTTAGATCAAGTAAAGCAAGAACAGCAGCCCCTTCTCTCTACAGTGTATTCCAACTTAGAGGGATAGATAACAGAATTTTAGAAAGCTTACCAGAAATATAGTTCTTTGGTGTAGTGCTGTGTTGTTTGTTTTTCCTTTATGTGTAAGGTGCATCTTAGGAAATCAAGGAAAGTTCTTGTGACAGTTATTTGCTGTGGTAGTCTGAAAGCTACTTTTTCATTTGTAGGAGAGAGCTCGTCTGAATCATTTAAAATGCAGATTTGTTGATCTCCTCTCCCTGAACTCTCATAAAAATCCTCCCAAAGCAGTTGTGTGCTAGTTCTATTAAATCTTTTGGCCTTTTGGGTTGTATTTTGTATGTATTGTTGAATGTTAAATTTTGAAGTTAGTGTGGTAGGCTTTCTAAGCATTTTGAGGACATAATATGAATTTGAGTTTGCAAATTACTGTAATTGTGGAGTGGTGCTGTAGCATGGGAACACTGGATCTGGAGACAGTGAAGAGTTTTCATTTTTAATTCAAAATATTATTTGAAAAGATATCTTTCTACTATCTTTAAAGGCTGCACAGCCATAGGAATGACCTGAATGGATTTTTCTTGAACTGCTTTACTACTTTCTAAAGCAGAGAATAAAAATCTTCTAGAAGTATTTTCCACTGAGATACAGCCTCATAATATTAATTTTTACCTTAATTTCATGTACTGCTCAGATTACTTATAGGTGATACCATAATAAAGAGCTTTTAATCACATTCCCTCTGTCTTGTTTGAAAGATGAAAGAGTGAAATGAAAGCAAGATGTGGAGAAAGGAGCGCTGTGGAAATTTTTTTTTTATGTTTTCAATTAAAAAAACCCAAACAATGAAAGTTTGTAATATTTGCAAAAAATATGCCATACCTAAATCAAAAATTGGAGGAAGGGAGGGAGGATGGCATGGAGCTCTGCTTGGGGCCACATAGTGACTAGGTGAGTTGAGTACTCCACACGTGGTGTTAAGAAATAACTCTAAGCCAAGGAGGTGGCTGAAATTTGAGTAACTGATCCACATTGTATATGTGAAAATACCTTTAGACAGGTCTTGAAATATACTTGAAAATGGACAGTCTGGTCTCTTCCTTTGCTGTCATACCACAGAATTTCACATACATGCAAATTACCTGCTAACAGCGATCATTAGTCACTGCAGTGAGCTTACCTGTTGACCTAGAGGCTTTGCTTATCAGACAGTGACATATCTATTAGTAACGACTGTAAATGTCCTGAGGCTCAGTTGTCTCAACCTTCATGTAAAATTCAGAGTTCTGTAGTATGGCCTCATAATTGGCTTCATCTGATTTAATAGGAAAGCATTTAAAACATCTTGAATTCAAGATCCATTTATTGTCCAAAGTGTGACTACTGTCAGCAGTCTGTTGCCAGTCGGTTCTTGCAGATATGGAGAGACTGCTAGGTTAGCCTTCCAGTTGTCCTTGACTTTTCTTTGAAAGTTTGGTCTGGTAGGGATGTCAGCGGCTCACTTCTTCCAGGAGAGGTATTTCCTGAGGTAATTCCACTCCTGTTATCCCAAATTAAGAAATTCTGAAGTCTTTGTGCAGCACAGTGACTGATTTCAGCTGGTCCTTGTATGAGTTGCCAAAGAAACAATCCTGTGGCTAAGTTCTTGGGTTGGAAATTCTCAACCTTGCTCCGTGCCAAGGCTGCAGCATTATGTTGCATCTGCATCATTTTATCGCACCTTGGTAAAAATAGATGCAGAACAGAAATTAGCACTGCACGCATCAGCCTTCCCTACGACACACAATTCAAGCAGAAGAAATGCTTTGAGACTCCCAGCACTTTAAATGAGGAATGCAGAAGAAGGAGGTGTGTGTCAGAAAGGTACTGCTGTCCCTGGAGTGGCCTTTTTTGAGGGCATCATTATTTCTGCTATACACAACATAACTTGTTTTCACTGCTATGCAGGCTGAATTGCTTTGCAATGAAATTCGGTGATCCCTTAGAGAAAGTATCTTGTTTTGGTATTAGCTTATTCTTGAGTTCTAAAAAAACCTTTAAAAATGAAAGTTTTGGAAACAAAGTGGTAGATAGGAATGAAGAAGCATGAGACCCAAGCCCCCTAAGTAGAAATCTTCTCAGTCCTTGTGTTTGTCAGCTATCTTGTTGCTCCTTTTGCTTGCTGCTAATGATTTCAGAAGAAAAGTGAACACGTAGGTTCCTAGAGGCAGTGCCTTGCAGATGTAGAAAACTGAAGAATGTCACCAAACTGCTATATTTGAGACTTAGCGGCACTTTTCCTGGTGCCAGTTTTGGCTAGTTTGTCATCTTCATCTATGAAATATGTTAGTGGTTAGAGCAGGGATGGCCAGTGCTCCTGATCAGAAGAGCCATTCAGCAAAATAGTCTCTTGGCTTTCAATAGGAGAGCGGTCTCCCTGCATGTTGCAGGGGAAGGACAGCTGGTGGCATGATTCAGGCACAAACTGATCAGCTCTCCCGGTGACTCCATCCTCTGGTATGAGATGAGATGCAACTGGCCTATTGTAAATGTGCAGCGTGGTCCCAGAGCCAAGGTAGTGAATGTAGTTCTGAACAGCTCTGAGGAAGTGACTCCGCCTACTGCTGGGACACCAGTTTTCTTAGGTGGTCTTGGAAGCTAGTCCTGGGCTAGAGCATGGTGCTGGGAAGCAGGAGGTGTTGAGGAACGTGATGTTGGAATGACACCAACTTGAGTGTGTCCTTGTCTCCATCTCCTGGTAACCCCACTTTCAAACCCTAGTGTGTTTGTCAATACGTGGTTGTCACAGATGAGTGATTTAGGATCCTTAGAGAATCTGTACAAGTGCAACTTAACAGAGTTTGATGGCAAGGTTCACTCTATTTCTTACTACATGGGAGAAACATACAAAGGAAAATCAAGTTAGAATTGATTTCGAATGATTTGCACAGAGATTGGAGATGCAAAAAGGTAAGAGACACTCCCACTGAGTCATGAGGTTCAGAGTGGACCCTCTTGCTTTCTAAACTCCTGATGGAGCTTAGGTATGTCTAGATCCAAACTTGGTTTCAGACCTGGTCAATGGTTTATATCTAAGAGATTAAAAAGAGTAAGGAAAACCTCTCTATGAGTCATGAGGTTCAGAAAGGAACTCCTTGCTTTCTAAACTCCTTCTCAGAGAGGAGTCTAGGTGCAGCTGGATCCAGACTTAGTCTCAGACTTGGTCAATGGTTCATGTCCAAAAGGTTGTATGTGCACAATCAGTCCTTTATATCACCTAGGATTTCAAAGTTTAGCATGCTATTAATCACTTACCGGTCTGTCCAGGTGTCCGGTGTTAGTTCGCTCTGAAGTTCAAGCCCTCGGTTTACTGAAACAGACTCTTGGGCATCAAGTCTTATAAAAATAAGTAACTTAATAGAGTGGTACAGCAGCAGGATCAGCTCCAGCTGGCTGCCTCTGGGGATGGACCAATGGAAGGAATGGGGGAAGGAGAAAGAGAGGAAGGAAGGAAGAACCCGAACAAAGAAATCCCTGGGCAATTATGCCCATACAGACTATTCGTCTGCCCCTCATGCATTCTTCACACTCTTTGCACGTCTTCCACATGCCCTTTGGTCCAGTAGTGTTTCTGGCCTGATGCCTTCTGACTCCTTACTGGATTCCTTCGCTGTCTCCAGACAGGCCGTCTGTTATCTTGTTGCAGGTTGTTGTAGGTGCTGTTGATGGTTGTAGACTTGAAGCCTCCTTACCTCCTGATTTACCCTGGCTGTGGAGGCCCGTTTCGACTAAGTAGTTACATGTTCAGTAAATCTAAGTGCAAGTTAACAGCTTGCAGCCTAAGGCTTCAGCAAATCTACTCATGCTAAGTAAGTAAAGCTAAACAAACAGTGTAGTAAATCACACAACATTATAAACCTAAGTGATTCATTCTATTTAAAACTTACTTATTTAAGCTAAATGACTAATATCTCTTAATATTGAGAGGCATCCCTGCTCAAGGGGAAAGTCGCCAGGCATGCAGTCCAGTTGCCGTCCAGGGAGAATTCAAATGGGGCTTATCCAACAATGGGTTGTGGTAAAAGATCTCATTGCTGGAGACTACCAACATGCAGCCATGCTGCCTAGCAGGGAGAGCTCAGAGAAGGCTCACTTAGGCTGTCATATTTATGAGATGAAGTGGCTGACTTGTAGTCAGATTGCATACAATGGGAGAGGTACGCATGAGACTCCTTGTACGCACAACTTTCACTGTGTCACTCTGCTCCTTTGTGGGTTTGCTAGAGGAGTTCTTGGCCTGGCTACAGCTCAGGCCCTTACCTCCTTTGGAGCCTGTACCAAACTGCTGCTGGTTTGGTTATGGGGGGTTTGAGTGCATCCGTCACAGTGGTAACCATTCCTTGTGCGTGCATGCCAATAGTGTCAGTATTCATGTGATACTGTGTTGTCTTGGGTGTATGTTGTGATGTCTGGCTTTGATGAGCAATAAGATCTTCTGAGCTCGTACTAGAGCAATCAGGGGCCCAAATCCACAGGGCACTCTGCAGCAGACTGTCTTTTAGCTTTACAGACTGTGGGAGGGAATGACCCAGGCCTGCAAAAAATTCTTTCATAGCAGGAAGAGAGCTGCTGTCTTAGTGCAAAAGCATGGCTTGTCCTCTCTTTATGCCAGGAGTGGTGGAGGCTGTTTTTTCTGCTCTTCAGCACCTGCAGGTAGGAGAGAACAGCAAGGCCCTCTTTGGGCTAGAAAAGAGGAGGTGGTTTGCAGTTGCTGGCTCGAGCAAAGTAACACTTCAGTAAAGCAAAGCCAATGGGAGTTCAGAGCTTCAGGGCTACCTAGCAAAAAGTTAGTGTGTTTTACAGCCAAAATGTGTACCTTGAAGGAGTTGAGAGGGGAATTGCTCCAAGAGGGATTCTTGGATGAGAGATGATATGATGCTGCTTGGTCAGGAAGGTGAATTTGTAATTTGATAGAGAGGTAAACAGTGACCAGAAAGGGGCCTAAAACTTTCATATAACAAGAAGACTGTAAAAGACATGTCTGTGAGACCCCAAAGTACAGCCACAACAGTCTGGAAGAAGTTCTTGTCATATTTTAGAAGTTGTAGTCTGATTGCTGTAGTTCTGTTGGCAAGTACACTGGAAAACATGCTGTTGAGTTTAGGAAGGTGGTTAATGCTCTGCGACCTCCCAGGCTGATAAAACCTGGAAGTGTCTCTAAAAACTGCTGTAGTACCTGAGAGGAGGGGATCATAAGAAGTGCTGGTGTAGATATGTATCAACTGAAGCCAGTCTCTTTCATTATGAGCAGCCTGGTGTGTTCCTCCTTCACCTCTGTACTTTGCCAGGAGAACATTTAGGCTCTCCACATGCTGTCTGCCACTGGACTGATGAAATCCTCTTCTTTTGTGTATATGTAGAAGTGTGCAAGCATGGGTGTTGAGGAACAGCAGGATAGAGAATAGGCTATACCTTACATGGGATATGTTGAGATAATCCTTTGCTAATAATAAGCATGGTTTCTTGTAAATTTTGCAGAATTGAAGTGTTGCATAAGTTTTGAAAGTACCAATCCCTCTTAAAAAAAAATTCAAAATACTGAGATGAATGAGTATACTGATTTGAGAGAAACAAACAGATAATTTTACACACATAGTTCAGGCTCAATAAAATTCATGGTAAACCATGTCCAGACATGACTGGAGATGGTCAAAGGAGAGGCTGATTTAATGATGAAGGGGTCTTGAGATTTTTTTAATTGATTTTATTTTTTATTTCTGGCATACGAAGAATGTATATTTGTAATGATAAAAGTTTTGAAGTCCCTTTTGTATCAGGATATTGATATTTTCATAAACTAACATCCTGTGTGGTTACATGAGTGGAACAATCAGGTTGGCTGATACCTGTGAAATTAGGACTCAGTGGTTTGAACTGCTACTTGAAAGCTGAGCAGTTAATTCCCTATTTTCACTATGACTGATAGAGTTTTCCAGGATGCTGGAGGTATAAACAGCTAGCATGGGTTGTGCTGATCCTGCATGCCTTGTTTTACATGGTTTTGATGGAGCATTGGGCCAGTTGAGGTGCTGATTTGTATGTATGGAAACAAAGTTTGTATGTTTCCGAACACTGAGGTGCACTCTTGGTCCTACAAAGCTAAAATGGAATCTGTCTGCCTGTCTTTGGGGGTGGAAGGTGGAAGTCTGTGACTTGTCACATCATCCTCCCTGATTGTTGTCATTCTCCCCACATGAGGGAGAGGTTTAAGACTGTTTCTTAACTCATCTGAGTCCTTCTTAACTTGTGTTTGTACCATCTTTGCCTGTAGGGAGGAGGGGATTGTAGAAATCATGCAGTACCTCTGAATCCGTAGAGTGGTCAGCTTCAATAAGATCTCCCTGCTATTGTCTACTCATTTTCTTTCCTCCTTTTTTAGTATCTGAGCATTTAATGCAAATGATTCTGGAATTATCTTCACTGCACTCCCAAGAAGTAGTGGGGCATTGTTATCTTTGCTTTACAGGTGGAGAACTGAAGTACAAACAGAGATTAAACGACTAGATAACACTAGGTCTTAGACCTTGAGGCGTCTTAGACCTTGAGGCATCTTAGCCATGAGATAATTTTTAGTATTTTGTCCTTCATTTTGAGGGTTTTCTCTCATGTTTTGACAAGCATAACTAACTAAAATAATCTTTACTACTTTTGTACTTCTAGATGCTTGCTTTCCATTTTGTTTCTGTAAAATTACCTTCTTTCTCTGTAGTTAGTTCTAGTGCTTCCCGTGATGCTCTGTTCAGCAACCGTATCATATGCATGTACAATTTGGATTATTCAGCTGCAGCACCATCTGAGGGAAAGGGTATTTAACTGTTCAGAAAACCCCATGGATGTAAAGAGTATGAGCTGAGTGTAATTAGGGTTATTCAGAAATTCAGATTTAAACTGTCAGGTGTGCGCTGAAACAGAACAACTATTATTTAGCCTTTTGAGTAGAAGAGCATTAAGGGTGTTGTGTAAAGAGATTTAAGGATGTTATCAACTTGCAGTGCTGTATGCTCAGCTCATTGTTTGAAATACCAGGGGTAATGTTAATGGGCAGTCCACATAATGTTCTTTTAAGCATAATGTTTCCCCTTTTAACTTCCTATGTCCCCGAGTTCCAATTTGCTGGCTTGCACTGCATGAGGTGCTCCATCTCACACTGTTCTGCTGACAACAGATCCATCACACAGATCAGCTGAAGCATGAAGCCAGATGAGTGCAGGGAAGAGCTCAGGAAATGCAACTACTTGGGTGTATATATACTGCAAAGCTCTGAATTCTTAGCACCTGACTTTTATTCACTGTGATTTAAATCAGGATTTGAAAATAAATTGTGTGTTCAAAATAGCTGAAATAAACACAGTACTTGCCAATGTTGGGGAGGAACATTTAATTTTCTTGCTCTGACAGAGACCTGCAATGGATCTGTAGCCATCAGTCTTGTGCTGAGTGGCTGATTAATTTAAGACATTCAGTGTGTAAGTATTACAGCTGATCAAGTTTTCTGTCTCACTGAAGACCGCATTTATACTGAATAACTGCTTTTAAATTCAGTATTACTGGAATCAATCTATTTAGACTTTGATTGACAGGCTTGAGTGCTTCACTGTGCTGATGTCCATTAAACCTCCCCCACCACCCCAAAAGGTGTCTTAAAAATGAGAAGTTACAACTCATGATGACAGCTTTCCCAAACCTATCAGGGTTGAATGCTATCAAACAGGATTGAGCTTGATTTCTTTCCCTAGTTCATTTGACTTTTGCATAGAGAATCCCTTAAGTCTGTTACGCTGTTTGGTGTCTATGGCAGTGGGGTGGCTGGGTGCAGCGCTGAACATGAGGAAATGGCTCTGTATAAGGAACAGTATTCCTCTCGTAGGAATATGTTGTTTGGGATTCTCCAAAACAGGATGCTGTGATGGCATGACAAAATGTTCTACTCAACTGTCCTTCCTTCTGAAGGTAGTGTGTTTTGAATTTCTCTTTTCCATATGCTAACAAGTTATTAAAACAAAACAAAACCATCCAAAACTGAAAAATGCTGAACAGTCTTTTTCACAGATGTATTTCAAACTCTATTTTAAACAAAAAGTTTCTCTAGTAAAAAGGTCTTAATATGAATATTTTAATCTTAAAAAGGTACAGAAAGATTATATGCTGTATGTAATGTTTATATGGTCTACCAGAATTATTTGTCTTTAAACTTTAAAGAACACAATTTTAAGTTTACAGTTAAAAAAACCCAAAAACTTCTATTTAAAAAAAAATTCTACAGTTGAATTAAGAATTAATCTCAAAAAATATGGCTTAGTTGACTGCAGCTATGATGCAGAATGTATAACAACAGCTAAGTACCTACTGTTCTAGAAGAATGATTTTATCCACATTTTCTTAAGAAATTTTTTAGGAATTTCACTTTGACCCTTAAAGATAATGCCATTTGCCATATAGGCTATGGCTGTTGATCTTAAAAGATGCATGGTAAAATATGGCTAGATGTGTGAGGTCAGGAGAAATTCTAAGTGTGTAGAGTGATCTGAGCCAGTGCAATGAAAGTCTCTGAAGCATATGATTGCTTCACATGAGTGCCCCAAACCATGGAAGAATTCATTATGGCTTTTTACATATCTGTTGGACAACACATCCGCCTTCACATTTGTACCAGTGCTACTGGAGCCACAAAAATGGTTAATTATTGATTTGAAAAAATGGTGTCATCCTCTTAGGATGCTGCGAAGTGCTGACAAAAAAGCACTGGAAAAACAAAGCAGGATAGGTTAATACTAAGCTATGTAATAAGTGGGTTTTTTCCCTTCTGGCATTTGTGATAATGAAGTCAGGGTCCAAGCACTACAGTATCAGGAAAATGATGACATTTTTATCAGATGCTTTCTGTATTCTCTCCCTTTCTGGACTTGCTTACCACATAAAGGACCACTTCTGAACTGTAGAAATGCTTTCTCTACTTGCCAAGATAAATGTAAATTCAGTGATAAAAATGGGAAATAACTCTTTTACACTTTCTCATTAGTCTGCCTGTTTGTTAAATTAGCTCAGAAGGAGAAGCTGATCTCTGGGACCAGAGCAAAAGTAGCATAGCTGTTAGCATGGTTGGCTCACTCCACTACAGATAGCAAAATGTCGGATTAAATATAGTGTTGCCTGATGCGAATTTTGATGCCTGATGCAGATGGCTACACAATATATTTAACTTCCAATTAATACTGTGTGTCTATTTAGAACCTTTCAGAAATGGGAAAAGATGCTGGGACCATTGCTTTTCCTAAATGTGTTTATATTAAATGAGCTATAATATAATAAACTAGACCAGTGGGAGGATTATTTGAATTTTGCATGTTGCTTCAGAACTGGTTAGAGCAATAGTGTTTAAACAGTTCTAAGTAAACTTAGAAATTTGGAAGATACACAGTGTACATCCACAAATTACTTCTGTGATTTCTTCGACTTACTTTTACACTGTAGCACAGTGAACATCGTGTGAAGTCAGTAGAGGGAGGTAATAAACATCAACATCAACCGCTAGAGGGAGCAAGATCTCAATTATTGTAATTAAGAGTAATCTAAAAAGCAATTATTAATCAGTACATTTTAAGGACTGAATAGAGCAATAAGATCTTCTATTTTGACTTCCTATATAAAACAGGCTGAAGAACCTTGTCTACTATTTTTTTTATCAATCCTCTTAACTCTTGTTTGAAGTGTGATTATTTTTTAGGTAGAAAGGCATGTAAGATTTACAGTGATGAGAAATCCACTGTGTTACAATGGGTAAGGTGAATTTAAAACTTTTTGCTTTTTCGTCTGACTCCTGCAGTTTGAACCCCTAACTCCACTACGAGTGAGGGAGGGATAGGATGGAGTTCACTATTCTTACAGCACATCTCCTCCCAGAAATCTCTTCCTGCTGGGGATACACATACTGAACAACCAAGGTACTCCTTTAGCCTTGGCTAAATGGAATAAATTAAACTTTTCAAGCTGCACACCATAGTTCAGCTTTCATTATAATTTGTTTTTTCTTGAGCTCCTCCTGACTTTTCTGTAACCTTTGGGAAATGCCACAACTAACTGTACTTCAGCCCCTCAATGCTCAGTTGTATCATTTCCTTACTCCCATGAGAGATTTTCCTGCTTGTAGATCTGAGGGATGTTTATTCTTTTAGCTATACCATCACATTAAGAGCTCCTATTTAGCTGTTTATCTATGACAGTACCTAAATCCTTTGCATTGTTCCTGCCTTCCAGAATCTTGCTGTATATTATGTCTGTGGGGTTTTTTTGTGCTTTGATATGACTTGATGTCTAGCAAGACTAGAATGCATATTGTTCAAACAAGGCTGCTTTATCCAACGATAAACTGTCATGTTCCTGTTGTTATTTACCTCTTCTGTGTTGTTTGCTAGAAAAGTTATAATTTTTTTCCAGATCACTGATAGCAGTATTGAATTGTATTAAACAAAGAACATAACTCTATATGATTGACTAGAAACATTTAATGTGCAGTTACTTTTTCAAATCTGTTAGTGAGTTTTAATGTTTCCTGTATCATTGTCGTGGTTTAACCCCAACCAGCAACTAAGCACCACGCAGCCGCTCACTCACTCCCCCCCCCATCCAGTGGGATGGGGGAGAAAATCAGGAAAAGAAGTAAAACTCCTGGGTTGAGATAAGAATGGTTTAATAGAACAGAAAAGAAGAAACTAATAATGATAATGATAACACTAATAAAATGACAACAGTAAGTAATAAAAGGATTGAAATGTACAAATGATGCACAGGGCAATTGCTCACCACCCGCCGACCGACACCCAGCCAGTCCCCGAGCCGCCAGATCACTGCCCCCCCCACTTCCCAGTTCCTAAACTAGATGGGACGTCACATGGTATGGAATACACTGTTGGCCAGTTTGGGTCAGGTGCCCTGGCTGGGCATGAGAAGCTGAAAAATCCCCGACCATAGTCTAAACACTACTGAGCAACAACTGAAAACATCAGTGTTATCAACATTCTTCACATACTGAACTCAAAACATAGCACTGTACCAGCTACTAGGAAGACAGTTAACTCCATCCCAGCTGAAACCAGGACAATCATGCATAAATTTTTGTATTGTGCTAGTTAAGTTATTAAAACATTGTGAGGACCTAGGTTGAATGTTTTACAAATGTCTCAGTGTATTGTCACCTGAGATGTTTATTGACCAGACTTGAAGTCTCATTTGAAACAAGATCTGTTTGGGCAGACTATTATATGTGTAAAACTGTTTTTAGTGACAGTAAGTACCATATCTGAATTCATTCCTGATGGCAGCTAGTATTGTGTTTGTCTTTTTAAAGGAGTGCTATGGCATGACAGCTTAGTTTCACTGTTCTAGAACTTCTGGATATTCCAAGACACTTTGAAAATAGCAATAATTTAATGAGCAGCTTAGCCAGTTCCTTTGTTACTCTTTGGGTAATAATGATCTGACTGAAAAGTCTCAACTAAACCAAAACAAACTCTCAACCCATCTGCAAACTCAGTTCTAATCTAATGTCCTTCCAAGATATTGATGGAATGAGAAGCATTTCTTTGTTGCTAAAAGCTGTGAGTACATAATATTCCTTTCCCACAAAAATAGAAAAGATGCATTAAGGCAATCTTATTTCTTTCATGGTTCACAAATTTACCCTCCTTATTCAGTATGAGGCCTATGCTATTAGGATTTTACTAGTCTTAGCATCTTTAAGGAACTATTTACTGTTGCTGGTGAACTGCATTCAGAGTACGTCTTGCTATAAAATTTGTAAGACTTGAGCAGTCTGTAATGCTTTAGGGCAATGACTCCAGAACATTTTCTTGTATGTTTTGAAAAAGTCCAATGCATATTAATGTAATTATCAGCATGAAGAAGGTAGGTTAGATAACTTTTGCATTGGAATACTGTGTGCCAAATATTGATTTATTATTGGTATTGTATTTTGGTTTTAAAGGTACACTGTTCAACTTCCGAAGTATTTCATGGTGGTACATAAAATCAGTAATCAATTTTATATAATTAAAATATTTCTGGGGAAAAATTTTTATTGCTGTTAATTAGTGGAAGTAAATTTTGACATATTGAAATCCTTTTTGCTTATGTATTTAATGAGACTCTTCTAAGGATGGCTTTTTTAAGTTTGCTTTTGGAATTGTAATTTTCTTCAAAGCAAGGGTAGATTAGTCACCTTTTCTGACTTGAGTGATGTTTTTATCTTCAAGTGAATGTAAAAGGGAAAGCTTAATGATTGTTATTACTTGTTTTGTTATCTTCTACCTTATGTAATGCTTTGTGATAAATAAAACTCATCATCTAAGTTACATAGTAAAGCATCTCCTAAGTGATGAAGTTGCCTGAGCTGCTTGTTATTTTGGGAGTGGCTGTATAGCTGAAAACTTAAGCAACAAATGCTGGTAAGAACATGTTCACAGGTTCTTAACTGTTGTATTTTATTTATTTATTTTTGACAGAATTCAGTGTTTTTAATTGGATACTGAGGGAGAGTTATTTACAGTGGCTGAACATATCAATAACATTTTGTTGCAAGGAATATATCTAATTGTAAAGTAGGTGTTTATCAGTATGCTGTAGATCTGTTCCTAATAATTGTGGGTTTACACAGTGTTTTGGAACACTATAATCTGCATTGTTCAATTTTTTTTGTCCAGTTTTATATGGCAGAGGTGAGTAAATTGCACTGCCTTACAAAGCAAGACAAAATATGGCTGTTGAGCCTGTGTGCTCAGAGGATAAGCAGCACTATCAGTATTGATAGTGAGAGAGGCTCCAATTTAAGGGATAGCTGCTGCCAAAGATGTGGTTCTTCTGCTCCTGCCGCTCTTCCTGACCATTCATTCCATTTGCTTCCCTTGTACCGGGTCTGGTCCTGGGCTGTCCCTCACTGAGCTGATTCACCTCACTAAATTGGGAGAGAAGGTGGACCCTTAGCAGCCTTGTAGTACCCGCTTAAATAGCTTGCAAAACCTCACTCTCTCTTGAGATGTTTGCTTTGAAATAATTTCTGTGATTGGAAAGTTACAGACATTTCTGTGGCATGGAAAGTTACAAACTGCAGGCACCATTTTGGAAGCTGTGTTGTTTATTGACAGGCACTACAAAGTCTTCACTATCATTTACATGTTGTGCTTTTAAGGATAAGCCCCATGTTTCCCTTTATGAAGCATATTAATTCCTATAAGGTTGCTGTGGGACTATGCTGGACTTCTCACAAGTCCTCCCTTCATTTCCATGCCTTTGTCAAAGTCTCTAATGCCTTAATATGCATTATGTCCACCAAGCACCTTGGAAAAATAATTACTCAAGTCTCCTTGCTTTTGAGCCCGTGTTAGAAACAGCCTGACTAGTTAGCAGGACTGCGTGTGCATCTAATTGTGCGCAGAAAGCAAAGGTGAAGCTGTGTTTGAATCCACAGGTCATGTAACTGGGGAGCTATTGCTTGTGAATAGTCTGTGCAGGGTCTAGAAATGGAATTGCAAGGGGTTTGGCCATGAGAAGCCACAGTTTGAAGTGAATGATGTTCAGTATTGAATGTAGAATGACATTCTGATGGCTTTATTATACCCTCTGTTGCTATATAAATGGACAGGTACTTTTTCCTAGCATTTCTTCACTACTTTCTGCTCTTGCAAAAATCCAACTTGTCAGATCGTGAAATGTATATTGCAGTAGCCAGGTCTGTGTAATGGCTTTTGGTATAATCATCTCTCTGGTTGTACATAGAAGGATTAAACTTCTTTTCTATTAGAATCTGTCTACTTGCAAGCAGCAATCATCTTTTTTCAGGTGGATCTTTGCCCACAGTCTTGTGGCAAAGCTAGCTACAGCTAGTCTTGTTTCATTTTTGAAAGTTTTTAGGATATGTTTCAGAATTGAAGGCTTCACATCACTGTTGATGAAGTGGTAGAGATTTTCACAAAGAAATCATGAGTTGAATTACATACAGCCTGGCCTTGCAGGAGAAAAGATTGCTAATTTTTGGCCTTGGTATGAAATGAGTTTTGACCTACACGTTCCATGATCACCCCACACGTGACACACTTGGCTGAGTTATGGAAACAGAACTGCTTTTTTTAATCAGAGAGGGAAGGTACTCCTTTAACTGCCTCTTGGGAAGGGTGAGGAGAAGGGAGAACTTGTAGGGCAATGGGGACACTGAAACTTTTCCTGCATTATAGGTGGAAGACTGTTGTTATTCTTTAGCCAGTGTTGTTCACAACATCAGATAGGTAAAATTCCTTGGTTTCATGATTATGTACAGTTCTTTCCCCAAACATGCCGATTTACAGGCAAAAACTTGTGTACATAGCAGAGAAGATGAGGTAGTGGAATACGTGGAGGAGGACATGTTTTTCAGTGCTTATGCAGAGATTTGGGAGTTTCCTTCTTAAGAAAGGAGGGTTGCCAGCTGTGCTTGCCTTCACATGAACCTTTAAAACTTCACACTCAGTATGGGCAAGTGTGCCTCAAAGCAAAAATAAATGGAGGAGAGGTTTTCTGTTACTGGCTGGAGTAGATGTGAATACTACTTCTGTGTTCTAGGGGAGGGGTATAGAAAAAGCAGCCCTGCAGGCTGGCTGGGAAGGGCTCTCCTGCTGAGCCCTTGTGAGGGGCACAGGCAGAGATTGGCCAGAGTACCAGCTTTTGCAGCCATTTCAGCCTTACTCTTACAAGAAAATCAGGCCTGAGATCTAGATGGACCTATTTTCCCTTCTTCTCAGATGGAACTGGTCTCTTCTAAAATAAATTGATTAATTAAAATTAATTAATTAAAATTAACACTTCTTTGGAGAAGTGCTAGATTATTGTGTTTGATCAGTGTTAATCTCACTTGTTTACAGTGGCCTGTCAGCAAACGGTGTCTGCTGGGCATTTGTACTAAGGCCTTTGGTGGTAACTGCTGTGTGAACACTGTATTAAATGCCTGTCTAAACCTGTTTCCTGAATAAGATAAAGTTTGTACCTGTGACTTGTAAAACTATCCCCCCCAAATGTTCCTGTGCACCCCACAAATAAATATGTTTTAGTTTGTTAGAGGACACTAGTGCCTTCTTTGCAAAGCGTAGTTCTGGAGGCTTTTCAAAGCGAGGGCTACCATTGCAATGCCAAGCTGGTATCCTGAGAGCTCTCTCATCCCAAGTGTCATGTGAGCCCTTCCAGCTCTGCTCTGCAGCATTCTGCACCACGAGTTTTCTTTTCTTTCACCCAAGCGATAGACTAGTCTGTATTTACATCAGGTTTTTCTTCGTTTCCCATGGTTTTCCTCCTCCTATTGCAGACAACCTAGAGTGATTTAACCACTGTGCTACATAATTTCTCTCAGAGAGTGCAGTGCTGCCAGCTATCACAGTAGTTAATGTTTTTCTAAGATACAGCTCCTTCAATGTTGAGATTAGACAGGACTCTTGCTTTCAGTAAAATAAGTAAACAGTCTCAGCACAAAACTTGCAGCATTCTTTCCATAACCGTAAATGTGACCAAGGCCCTTAAATGTGACCCTGAGAGAAACAAAAAGGCAAATGGAAGTTTTAGAATGTTAAAACAAACCTCGTAATTTTTTGAAGCCACAGTAACTGTTTTTCTCTATCTGACCACCACTGCTTCCAAGAACTGGAGTTTGGCATTACTGAATGACAATGCAGTATAGTAGTAATTTTAGAAACACTTTTATTTGTGTACTGCAGAGATGTGAGGAAAAATGCTAGTCTAGACAGAGCTGCAGAGGGAGAGAAGAGAGGGCTTGAGGGTGGTGCTGGAATTAGGAGTGAAAAGACTGAGGACAGCAGCCCGCTAAAGTGAGAAGTAAAGCGAAGGTGGGGTGATGGGGGGGAAGTCAAGAAAGCAAACCAGCTGAGCTGGGAGGCAGCTGGGGCAGGGCGAAGAGAGCAAGTTCAGAGGAGGAAGTGACTCAAAGAACCTGAGGGATTAGGTCACCGTTTTGAGTGGAAAAGGTACTCAAAGCCTTTCCGCACCCTTCTTTTGCCAGCCTGCGTTCCAAGGCAGCTTTCTCAAAAGAGGTAGCCGGTAATGACGGCAGGTGTCCCCGCTTGCTGCGGCCAGCTCCCGGGGTCTGGAGTGGCAGGGAGCCGATGTCAGAAAGAGTAATGAAGCGCCTGCACTGTCGGTTCTCCCGGGCTAGGCACGAAGTCGCAGTAGTGACATGTGTACGCTGCACCCTGAAACGGAACGTCCGGGGTCTTCGCTTGCCGGTTCCGGCAGCAGCAACGCGCGCCCGCTCGGCGTCGCGGGTGGGCTCCGCCGCGGGCCGTCTGGCAGCGGTCCGCGGGCCGTCTGGCAGCCGTCCGCTGCCCGCACCTTCCGCCTCTTGCACCTTTGTCTTTCTCCGTGCGAGGCGCTGCCCCGCGTTCGCCGCCGCTCAGAAGCGGGCCGGGCCGGGCCGAAGCGGGCCGGGCCGGGCCGGGCAGGCGGCGCTCGCACCTGGCGCCGCCGGTGGAGGGAGGCGGCAGCTGCCGGCCCGGCGGCGGCTCCCGCCTCGCGCACCGCCGGGTAGGCGGGAGGGGGAGGCCCGCCCGCTGCTCGGCCGGCCGCCGCCGGGGCGGGCAGGGAGCGGAGGAGAGGGAGGCTGCTGCGGCGGCGGGCCACCCCTGCGCGGGCGCGAATGGTCGCTGCCGGGGCGTGGGCGGGGCGGGGCGGGGCGGCGCCCCGGGGAGCAGCCGCACGGTAAAGTTGCAGCCGGTGCGAGTTGCTCTCGCTTTCTCTCTTGTTCCGGAGGCTGCCTGCCTCTCTCTCTCCTTCTGCCTTTCTCTCCCCCCGCTCCGCGGGTTGTCCGTCTCCCGAGAGCGGTCGGGGGCGCTGTCCTTTCCTCCTGCTTGTATTATGGCACTGAGTTGTTAGGAGTTGGAAGGCAGGGAAATGGATGCGTCGGACCCCAATTTTTGGATGCTTCTTTCGAACTTCACGCTGCCCTACCTGAGGAGCGGCGCCCGCCTCCGCCGGACGCAGAGGTAAGGCGGGTTGGGGGCTGGGGGGGGCGGCCAGGTGAGCGGTGGGGGCGGCAGTGAAAGCCCCTGGCAGGGCGTCGGGACTCCCGGCCTCCTGGCTTCTCCTGGTCTGAAACCGCGAGAGCTGCGAGACTCGCCTTGCGCGTCCCTTGGGGTTCTTCTAGTTTGATAGTTTTACAGACAAACGCCGCCTATTACTCTGCCTCCTTTTGTAAGACTTTTTTGTTTTCCCCTGGACTTCCCCCCCCCCCCCCCCCCTTTCGCTTTTAGTTTGCTTTCAAATATTTGACCTTTTATCCGGAGGAGATATACTTTATATGGACAACTCAGGATAGCCTACTTTGATCGGTGTTCTTAAAGAGACAGGTTTGTGTAACTAATTTTTTAGACAGGCTAGTTGACTTTTGTTAATACAGGAATGGAATTTTTGTAGCATTTTCGTTATTGTCAAAAGGGAAAAAAGGTTTGGACATAACAAATGTTAAGTAAAAGTTAAAGGGTTGTGCCATCAATGGACAGAACACTGATAAGCTTTGACATCTTGGTCATTTTTTTGTGCTGTGGTATCCCTTGCAGTTAAGCATATGGCTCTATCACAAGCAGTAGCAAAAGCTTATAGAAGTTTGTAACTTTGTTCACTAGTACTCCATATGCTGTTTTGAGACATACTGGTAGTGATGTTAAAATATGATATGCTTCTGTCTGTGAAACTGCCTTGAATATTAGCTTATGTATTCTCTTTGGAGAACATACATGAAATGTTTCTTCTGCTGGCTGAAAAGCTGTCATAAAGCAAGGAGCACAGAGGCTTAGTAGAGCTGGCCATTTCTAACGTAAGTATTTATGTACTGATATTTTTTCAAAAGGAAAACTGTCTGTCTGTTGAATAGCAGAAAGTTAAAGTAAGAAAATCAAGTGGCCTATTTCACATCAATGCAAAACTGTTCCTTCACTGTATATCTACCCTTTATATGCCTAACTGGGGGTAGCTGTAAGTGCGCAGTTGTAATTAATTATTATCCCTTTCTGGTAAGTAATTTTTTTTACTCTTACGTAGCATCAACTGAATGTCCAAATAGGCCTTACATATTTTTCTGCTGCTAATGTATCTGTATTTAAAGAGGGCAACATGAATATGCTGTGGCTTTTTCAAATCATCTTCACTTTTCTTACTCAAGTAGGTTTGCACCTGTATGATGACCTAAAAATACCTTTTATAAAGTGTATGGCTGCATGGCAGGTCAAGGAGAGAGACTTGGTAGACTTCACAAGAAGCATGAAACACATGTGTACCACTTGTTTGTTGCTTTTTTTTTTTAAATATTTGAATGCCTTCCTGCCTTTCAAACACATTTAATACTATACTGGGTTTGTTGAAATATTTGAATTTTTAAAGCAGCATTGAATACTGTCTTAGTATATCACATATATGGCGTATCAGTGAATAGTACATGCCATATACGTAGTTATGTTTTATGTATTATGGGGATACTTAATATTTAATGCCCTCTCTGTGGCAAAATCAGTATGGCACAGTGTTGTGAAACTAAAAAGCCAGCAGTGAAGTTTAAAGGCCGCTTACTCTTAATGGGCCCGGACACCCTCCTTTTTGAGGCTGCTTCTTTCATCTGGATGGAGGGCTCAGCATCTGCTGCTCTGCCATCTCCAGGGGAAGGCTGACCGGCCCACTTCTTCAGCTCCTTTCTTAAGGGTGGACCTGTCCCCTGCACCCTATGGTCTTAATGCATGTACTAATGTAAATGGGAGATCCCAGAGTGATAAAGTTGTCAGAAGAAATAAAAACAATATGGACAGTGCAGATTCTTCTGGCTCTGCTGCAGAAATGGCCTTGGGTTAATTAAGATAGCAGGTGGGTCCACATGTACTGAGCTGCATCTCATCTGGACTATCTTCACAGGCTCACAGTCAGCCATAGACCCAACTGTTACATGAAAAGACTAGAAGGATAGCTGCCTACTTGCCACAGAATGCCTTTCCTTTCTGAAAGAGTGCTGCTGGGTAGTGGTAGCTGCTCATGTTTTGTATAGCTTTCCAGGCATTTTAGAGGACCTGTGAGTAGGCTTGAAGGGTGTCTAGTTCCTGTGATCTGAATCTCCCGACTGTGCTTAAGTGAAAGTTTTTGGTCCACTGATTGAAGAGAGGTTTTTTTCTTAATATTAACACTGCCTATGAAACTGTTGTCCAGCTAATGACAAGCTTTGGTGCTTCATGAAAACTTTATGAGGGATGTTCATTGTTCTTTCTGGTTGTATCCACACTTGGCTTTGGGACTCCTTGCCAATGTGAGAGCATTAATTTTATGTTTTGATTGGGCATTTTTGCCTCTTGGGTATGTTCTTTTGCCTGTTCAATTACTTTTACCTATACTATCAGGATTCTTGTGGCCTGCTAGGCCCTATCCTTTCTATAAGCACTATCCTACTTTCTTGGCACTAGGGATAATGACAATTGTCTGCTAGTACTAAGAATTTTGTTTCTTTGTACAGATTTACTTGATGTAGGCATATATTTCTCTTTGCTGAGGTTCTGAGAAATAAAGGATGAAAAGACAGTCTATTCTCTGTTAGGTTGCAGCATTGAGCCTGGCAGCTAAGTTATAATATGGATATAAAACTTAGTTTATGGTCTTATTTGCTGACTGAAGTCTTTCATTAAGATTTTTTTATTTCTGTTTTCCAACAGTAGACTTAGCTGAATTTCAGTTGCAGCAGCTCTTTCTGGAAGTGGTACCTGAACAAGAAATATCCCAGCCTGACTTTCAAGTCATGGAGTAGGTTTTCAGGACTGGCGGGTAGAAAAATTCTCTTCAGTTATAAACTGGAGGCATTTGGTATTCAAATCGCTGAGCCTATAAATGACATAGATTACACCATTGTGGTTTTACAGAGAAGAAACATGTATACCACCAAGTGTTAACCTATTTTTCTATTGTTGTGGGTATGTGGACCCTTCACAGTACTAACTTCAGGTTCCTGCCTGAAATGGCATCATCTGGAGTAGACAACAAGGGGGGGAGGAGGAGAGGAGAGAGAGGGGGGAGAGGAGAGAGGGAGAGAAGGTGGGGAGGGGGAGAGGGAGTCTCTGTGTATGTGTATACATTCATTTATATAGATCAATGTGTAGATTTACATATGGGTAGCTGTGCACACACACACTTCTTTCATATGGAAAAATCAGTAAATACTTTTTGCTTCATTCTATGCTATGTATTTTGTTACCTCCTGCCACTTTCTCTCTTCTGTCTCTGATCTTCTCTGTGTCTTTTACAAAACTGACAAACCAGTGATTCATTTTTCTTGTGTGTGTGCTTTTCTCTTGCTTCTTTGTGGTAATTGCACTGAAACAATGTTATTACAATCATTCTTCCTTTGAGTCAGTGTTGTTTTTTTTCCAAAGGCATGGAATTATGAATGCTTGCCCAATTGCTTCTCAGCCGAAGTAGACTCCTGGATGATTTGTGTTGAAACTTCATGTTATTTGTGTACAGTCACTAAAGTGGTATGGAGACTTTCCTGATACAGGATTAAAATACTCGTCAATCATCAAGTAATAATTCATACATTCTAACAGTTCATAACCATTCCTGAAATGTTAAAAACAAAGGAAAATTATAACTTTTATTGGAAACTCAGAGAATAGAGTTGTCAAACTTTGGTGTAGTTTTATTAGTTTTGGGATAGCATGCTTCCTGGAAAATACTGAGCAGGCTTTTTGAACTTCTCTGAGTTGGTAGTTTCAGCAGTTGCAGTGATTTTAAAATTATGATGTAAACTCTTGCTGTTGGTTCTTGTATAGATCTTGGTTTTTTCCTTTATCAACATAGTATTATGTGTAAGTGTACTATAAGTGGATTGTTTTATTTAATAATAGGCATTAGAAGTGGTCCTGTTAGTGACATAAGAAAACCAAGCACACTTACTAACATAAAAGCAGCCACAGAAATGAAGTACAATTGTGTTGATGTCAGCTGATTCTGTCCATGCTCCAACTTGAGTTATTTTACTTTTGTTACATAGAAGTAAACATCAGTTAAAAGTTAGAAAAGGATTGCTTTTTGCTGTATTTGTTTTTTTAATGTATGTTTTGGAGCGTGGTGATTTGAAGAGCTTTACCTCTTCCTTACTTTCGACCCTCTTCATTTACCTTAATTCCTACATGCAAGAGAGAGGGGAGCTATTAACCCTGATAGGTGTTGAATAAGTTCAGAGAGGAGGTTGTTTTCCTACGACTGGGGGGAATAAGAAATACATCCATGCAGACTGTCTGTGCCATTGAATATGTTTTGTTAGAAGTTAATCTGTTAGACTAATGATGCCACTGCTTTCTGTGCTTCATAGTGAAGTGTTAATGTATCTTACCTTGGTAATTGTATTTCCTTTCATTCACTGTAAGGGCTGTGTGTTAGGGGGATAGTCTTACAGTCTCACTGTCAAACTGAGTATGTTGGTTTTATTCTGGTTGGTTTACTTGGCCAAACTTTTTGTTCAAGCAGTTAATGTATTTCAAGTTCTGCTTACAGTCTGAATGTTGGCAACGATCAGTTTTCTCCAATGAGCCACATTGTTTCTTAGCTTCAGCCAGACTGGTGAGGATTCATCTGGTGATATTCCTGGTTTTTTGCTTAGTTTTTATTCTGAAAAAATCCTATTTTGTTAGAATTAAGTCAAGATCTTTAGGATTTCACCAAAGATCTTACTGTAGAAAACTTAAGGAAATGGGAAACGAGCAAAATAAAAAAGAAGCTTAGTGCTTAGGAAAGTACTGGAACATGCTGAAAGAAGCTGTAATTGATTTTTTTTAATTATTTTTTTTTCTGTCATGGTTAATGTTTGCTGTTACATAGTAGGAGATAGTCTTTGTCTTTCTTACCCTGGGAATCAAAAGGACAGTGGTCTAGAAATCCCTTCATGAGCTCTGGTTGTTGGGACATATAACATGATATGAGCACATTACACACAGATTCAGTCCTTCCACTCCATTGAATTTGGCTTGTATTTGCTCCATTGATGTTCTAGAGAGCCATTACATTTCTTGCTGTATTAGAAGCTGACTGTTCCTTCTCAGATGTAATTTTTAAGGACACAGGAGCTCACTTATGCAGTGGTTCATAGTAGCCTCTTCTGATGCATCTTCTGTCAGAGCGCTTCAAACTTCTGGTAGCAGTAAGCTATGTACCTATTTGTGTGACTCCACATACTGATTGATGGGCTTGCCTCTGGTAGTTCCTTGTCAAAGCTGGAAATGGTGCTCAGGTACGTGGATTTCAGGGTAGGTTCCTCATGAATTCGTTACACATGTCAGTGTGCATGGCTTACAAAGTAGGAAATGTGAGTGGTAACAATTTGGTTAGAGACATGAAATCATTGAGTATTTTGAGCCACTGTGTTTAGCATATGAAGACACTGCTAACTGCTTTAGGTTGAACATTTTTGATGAAGCTTATTAAATGTGTCACTCTTAATTTAATAGTGGTGTAAAACTATTCAATGTTGCGTGCAGTTCTTCTGTGTATGTTGCCACATTATCTGTAGGCTGTAGACCTGGATCAGGATGTCAAGTTACTTGTCATTAGAAAAAGGTTTAGTAGGAGGTAAATTTGTTGGAAGGAACACTGTGATGGCACCAGGACAGATTCATATGTGCTGTACTGTATTTCCCAAGCTGAGGAAAACCAGAAAGTTCACTTATCTTTGATTCAGCCTTATTCAGCAGGTGTGTTGCATACAGTGATGGCTCCTGGATTTTCTCTTGGGAACCTTTCAGAGGATCTTTCCTCTGAACCTTTGCAAATTCATTAACTGCAGTAACATAAATTTTAAAACACCCCCCAAAATATGTAGTATTAATACATAAAATTGTATCTAGGCATAATATGCAAGCACCATATATTGAACTCTGATTCAATAGTGAACTCCCACTTTCATCTGATGTGGGGGTCTGCTGCGTAACACTGCATGGTTACTTGACTTAATTTTTTGTGTGACTTAAATGTACACTGGTAGAGACATTTAAGGAGATCACTCACACTTAATATACTTGCCATTTTTCTGTCCATTTCTGAGACCACATACTTCTCAGCTCTAACATTTCAGTCCTTTTTTGTTGTTGTAACAGTGCATATTCTACATACTATTGATATATATTAGTATTAGATCTACTTCAGTAGACTCTTCCACCTGAATAAAGCTGAGATTAAAAAAAAAACCACTTCCAGTGCAACCTTAAATGTTATGGTAGGTCAGTTCTGTCATTTTATTTAAAATGCTCAAGCCAAATTGAATAGTAGTGAACTAGAAAACTCCTTTTGGCATGGCTCCCATTAAATATAAACATATCTAAGAAGTCCTGTAAACCGGAACAATGCCCAGATTGATCTACCCAATAGAGAGACTTCAGAACCAGAGACTGCACACTGCTGGTATTCCTGCCACTGACAGATGAGTGCAAAAATATAGGAATCATGCCAGAATAAATATATCAGCTTTTTCACCTTTGTTTCAGTTAGGAATGGTCTTCCCTAAATAATTGTTTAGGAATAAGGAAAACTGTCATGCTCTATAGTTCTTGAAAGATTATAATTATTTAAGTAGAATCTGTTATTCTCATGAAATACTGGCATGTTCAGTTTGCCAATTAGAAAGTAAAAACTGCTGCAATTTCCTTATCCCACCCGTTCTTTTTTTCTGCATATGCAGTAATTATGTAGATGTTCTACCATGTAATAGCCTGGTTTTGATCTCTGTCCTTTGGCTTTAACCTAGGTTTAAAATCATACATTAAAGAAAAATTGTTAAAAGGTTACCCACTAGTGGATCTTTTTTTTTCCCCTTGTAAAAATGTTGATGTCAAATTAGGCACTGCTTACTGGTAGGAAAATGGCCATTTATATGTGATCAAAGTGTCTGTCTTTTCTAAATAGACTGGTTTAAAACACACTTATTAACATCCAGATAAATTACAGGGAAATCAAGGATACATATATTCAGTTAAAAAAAAAATAGTTTATGTAAGCATTTACATGTAAGCAACTTTAAAAATCTGTGTTAATTATGCGTAGGCTAAGGTAGTCCTGTGTAAAGTCAAGGGTGTTGATTATTGAAGAAATACCGTTCCTAATGCTGCTTAATTTGCTGAAACAAATAATAATGCAAAGTATTACATGTGGAAATAATTTAGTTTAGTAAAAATATATTTCTATAATAAGTGTATATACATTCAGTCCTGTTAGTGCTTGATTATAGTATTGTATTGCAGAGTTTAAAAAACATTATTTCTCTTAAGGCAATAAGGTGGTTGTAAAACAAGCTCTGTTCCTTTTGTGTGTGTCAATAAGGGAATACATCAGTATGAACATTTTTTATGTGTCTGACAAAACTCTTATTTTTTGTTTTCAGGGGACTTGCATGAATTTAAACTTAACCTGTTGCAAGGTTGGAGAAGAAATGTTATTGATATTGTTGTTTATTTTCATATGTATCAGTACATATATATACCCCTGTACAGACTGTAAATAAATGCACGCACATAAGGGTACATAGACATTTGTATACATAAATACTCAAGCAGTAGCTGTAAAATAATACTTATTGAGAAGCTGAATGAGATTGATACTATGAGGTCAGTTCAACTATTGGAAGCATTTATTTTTCTTGTGCTTTATTCAAAGGCACATCTAGGCATAAATAGGATAGACTTTTTCCATCTATGAGGGTATTTATGCTGTTTATAGTGTGCATTCAAACTACAGCTTTTGAAAATTCCCAAAGTGCAGCCACTACTAATCTTGTTTCTGGGAAATGTGGCTTGTCTTCCCAAATTTAACAAGATTCTCGGCTCTGCTCCGCCACTGGAAGAAGCTGGTTTATTTCTTTGAAATTTTTGAACTTGAATAATTCAAACTAGTATAGCAGTTAAATTGTGAAATACCATGATACCTATCTCTTTTTCACTTAAGAAAGAGAAGAAGGATTCACTTTATAGTAATCTCTTTTTTTTTTTTGAGGTAATTCTGTGAATATCAGTTTCGTCTGGAGCTCAACTTGAGAGGGCTAATAAATTAAAAGTTACTTTATTTGAATGCTGGTACTTGTTATCTGTGATTGTTTTAAGTAGCACTTAAGATGTTCATAACTGAAACAATAGTGGAGGACAGACTTTTGTTTTCCCCAGCTATTTTCCTGCAAGTACTTGTGAACACTGCATAGTCAGTCTTCCCTCTCTGGGCTGCTGGGGCCCCATCCTGTATGAGATTTGGCACAGGCTTCTGAATAGAATCCCACTTCTCACAAAAGATAGATGGGCACATGTGGAACAACTTGCAGTGTTTTCTCGACCCTTTGCTTTTCTTGATGCGTACCTGGGAGAGAGGAGTTTATATAATAGTTATTTGGTTTATTAAAGCTATTCATCAGAGATGGATTTCTGTAAGAAGCCTGTACTGTGTCTTTGAAATACATTTAAATGTGATGCTTTTATGCATCAGTTTTAAATCCTGAAGTTGTTACTGAGAGATGGATACAGTAGTTTGAACTAGCTGAGCTTCCTTTGATAAATCTGAGTATAATGAATCAGCTTCTAATTTAAATTCTTCTTATTCTTAAAATTTTCTTTGGGCAACTGGTATTTTCACTTCCTGGATGAGCTGCTGGAATTTTCTGGAAAGGTATTCCTACATAAAAATATACAGAAACCTCAAAAGTAGAAAACAAAGGAAAGGTAGTCCTAAGAATAGGATATTTTTTAAGTATGTACTTTAACACCGAAACCTCCCCTCCTTAAACCCAAACCTAACTCTAATGGAACATGAGAACTTGTTGGTGTGCCTGATGGATGCACAGAGGTCTCTGTAACTGGGAGGCGGGACTTTCTTCCAGCCAAGAGGTGGTGGTATTCTGGCTAAATGTCCCAGAGATGGCATTGCAGTGGCTGCAAAGAAGCATCTCTTGCGCTCTGGATAGCTAAACAAAAGTGAGGGAAGGTGACCCCAAAGGCAGTTCGGAGAGTGAGTGCAACATGAGAGATGAATATTTTGCAGGAGGGTTGTAGAAGATGTAATGCTATGATTCAATGAGAGGACATGAAACTGTAGAAAACAGAGCTTCCCCGGTTCTTCTCTTGATGGATTATTTGTAACAGATATGTGTCATTTAATTTAACGATATATAGCTTAATGTCAATGAGCCTAGCAATTTAGAGTTAAATTCTGCCTTCAGTTATAGATGTTTTCTGTCGATTAGTCAATGCTAGCTGAGAGAAGGCAAAAATCTTTATCAGAATTTTTAGTTGATAAATACATCTTTACAGATTTAACATAATTCAAACATAAACATAATAAGCCAATCCTTGATGAAACAGAAGTTAGATACTGAGGATAAGAATAAATCAGACTTACGTTTCTACCAACAAATGCCTTGGTGTTTACCAGAATTTGTTGTCAGGACAGTTTTCATAATTTAAATCAACACACAGATTTTTTTATTTCCCTTTTATGGAAACTGGAAGGAGGATGCTTGAACGTTAATCTGACTATGCTGTTCAGTTAGAAGACATAAGTAACTAATATCCTTTGTGATAATACTGTTACCCCTGTTGGAGTTAACTAATAAAAAGTAGATTGTGTACATTTGTTTTATGGATTTGCTTTTTCAGTGAGTCTAGGCCTGTCTAGCTTGTTCTTACACATGGGTATGTCAAGGGAATTTCCATAAGTGCTGTAATAGTAGAAGCAAAGGCAGTCAGACAAGTCCAATATGTTCTGTTCACCTTGTCTACAAACAACCCACGCAAAAGGATGATTATGTCAGTTCACTGTACCATCAAGTCTTACCAGAACATCTTCCTTTTGCTTCCCCCACATAATGGACAAAGAAAATATGTAACGCATTTTGTAAGTAAGCTTGTATTTTATTTTTTTTTTTCTTACCTGCGGCTTGGTGATTTGGCTTCTTCCCTGGCCCTTCTGCCATGTTTTGATGATTGAACTGTTGTGTTTGGAGGCATCTGCTCCCCATCTGTGACCTGTGATTAATGAGAGAACATTAGTTCTGTTGGGAAATACACTTCTATCTAGTTTTTTTCCTTCCTGCTTGATTGTGTCTCATGTGCTATTCTGTCTTGCCAAATATCAAAATATTATCATCTTTTGCAAGGCTTTGATTTCTGTTGGTGGAAAAAACCTCAAAACCAAAAGATGAAACTTCTTCCTGGTTTTTACCAAGTTTGAAAATTAAGTTTCTTCACACTTTTTCATATGTGTTTTCCTCAAATCTTAGAACAGCAAACTGCTCTTCCTCCCCCCTGTAAAGGAAATGTTTCAAAGGAAATACAAAACATACTAGAGTATATGAATATACTAGGTTATTTTATTAAACATGCAAATTGTTTGTGTAGGTCAGACCTAAGCATTCAGCATTATCTATAAATTAATACCTTTTAACCATCATGTGTTTCCTTCTGATTCATAAATTATAAGGCAAGAAGAAACCAGTAGGCTCATCTACTCTGACAGTCTACAGGAAACAAGGCACAGTGTAACAGTGTTAAGAGATTTAGTAATTTGGCCCTGGGAGGCAAGGTAACGTGTTTGTTTAATCATTGACAAGTTTTGTGAAAATCTGGAAGGTTTGCCACTGTTCTGGCCAGCTTTATTTTGATTCTTGTTTTTCCTTAAGGGAGCTGTGTTTTACCACTACTAATTCATTGCTGATGCTATTATCTCTCCCACAAACCTTGGTAATGGCCTTGGAGGTACTGGGCCAGTCTTTTTATAAACATAAAAATGTTCTATATGTTCTTCAGAACTATGACTGCCTAAATCCAGTCCAAGGATCAGCAGGTGGATATTAACAGAAGGAAAAAATCTGAAGAGAGGTCCTAAGGACTGTCTGCATTTTCTGCCTCAGTTGGTATGGAAAAATGAATTTTCCCTTCAGATCATACTGAGGGAACAATAATGTTGTGTTGTCTAAAAGCCACATGCCCCAGGAAGGTGGCCTATGGGCCAACAGCACAGTGTGGCTTCTGTCCGTGCTGGGAGCACTTGGCCCAGGTCCCTGTGGGAGTGTTGGGTGTGTGTAAGGAGGGGGAGGAGCTGTGTGCTGCTTTTCTCTCTTGGGTGGGCTAGACTGAAAAGATGGAAGTAGGTGGGAGCTGTATGAAGGAACACGTCCTGCTGAAGGTGCTGTTGGACGACTGTAGTGCAGTGAGAGGCAAAAGTGTCCCACTGGCCTTGTTCATGTAGGCTCTAAGAAATGATCCATAGAGCTGCTCCCAGGTTTCATCTTGTAGGTAGATAGTTGGATCATTCCAAAACACAGTACAGGAATGAAGTAAAGCACATGCACTATGGACAAGCAGAAGATCAGGGTCCAGGAGCTAGAAGAATATCGTATATGGCAGGAACACCCAGTGCGTGCTAGAAATCCAGCACCCTATTGAAATGAGATGTTGCTGAACATAGTTCTAGTACAGAGGTAGTTTATGCCTGTAGAATGTTAGACTATCTGCCAAGTTTTAGATTATTTGAAGTTACATTCTAAGCATTATTCTTTTTTTACACAAAGGTGTTGCTATTCTAATAAAAATACATGTATTAAACATGCATGTAACAGAAGATACAAAATTAGGATAGTCAGTGTAATTACCCTATTTTATAGAAAAGCACATATGAAAAAACATTTTTTAGTTATGGACGTTGCTAATGTAAGAGGAGGGATTAGCATTTGAGAACTTCATTACGCAGTGACCTCTTTGGAGGCACAGTAGTAATGGACATAATGGCACACAACCAAAAGCAAGGATGGAGTCACAGTTTTCATTCTAGTTTTCACACATGTTTACAGAAATTTCACCTGAGCAGTTTATGCTGACAAAAATAATTTGTTCTTCTTCTCTGCAAACTTGGTATTTTTACAAAACCACTTTTCTGATAGACACCAAGATTCTGTAAACATAACACTCATAAACCACAAGTGGATCACTTCACTTACCACTAGATGATAGCCATCCTGAGGGCTAAGGCAGCAAGTATCAACACAGCTTTTCAACATAAGAGAAGGCAAGTTAAGTATAGGACTTCCACTTCAAATACAGTAGAAGTCCAAGTAGTTAAAATACAATTCTTTATATTACAATTTGGAAGGAATGTGGTGCTTTATGTTCTTAGAATAAGAAGTGTGCAGTGTCAGATTTCTTGTTTTTAAGGCAATTTTTTTAATTGTCACTATTTTATGAGAACAACTCCAATTAATCTACTTACTTCTGCATTTATTAGGCAATGGATTCTTATAAGTCCTGTGAAAAGTGAGGGCTACTGTTGCCTTATAAAAATCTTACAGAACAAGGGAAACTGGTATGGAAGGTAAATTTGCTCCTGGCTTTGACTCGGCTACAACTATGAGGGGACTGAAGTAAATTTTGGACCTGTCTCACTTTTTTTTTTTTTTTGACTCCTGTGACAGTGGTGTTCGCAAAGCATAAGATATGTTCCAAACAAAAGGGAAAACTGCAAAAATGGCGGGTTTATCCTTTCTGCACATCACTTATTTGGACATACTTCTGCTGTGATGCAAATAGAAACCTTAAATTAGCTAATGGGCTAATGGGCCGGATGAGTAGTGAGGTGATTACTCTTCCTGATGGCCAAAAATTGTAGCACACCCTTTTCTGTCACCTCACTTCATCCACGCCCTATTCTAACCTGTCAGAGATGTTTGTCTCATCTACCTGTTATGCCTGGGCTTTTGGACTGTGTAAGCTCTTTCCAGCAGAGGCTGTCATTTGTTGTGTTGGTACGATGTCTAGAACAATGAGTCGTAGCACTGTTACATATATAAGGAGTAATAGTGCTTCTCATCACTGGGCTTTTTTGCATGTTGGACCAAGTGGTTTTGTTCTTGAGAGTAGAAAATCTGGGGTTTTCTCTTTTATGACAGATCTTCCATCAAAATAGTTTTTCTTTAGAAGTCTTGGAACAAAGCTGACCTACTCCAGTTTTCCAGAGTGTCTGCACACTGACTCCATTGCAGCCTAAAGGGGGAAGGCTGCAGTCCGAAATCATTGTTCAGTTTTGCACAACAACAAAAATCCAGTCATTACTTAGTTTTAGATAAAATCTAGAGTAAGAACATCTAAAATAAATTATCATTTATTCCAAAGACTTTTTCAACCCACAAGCACCATTGTAGTGGCATAGTTGGGTTTTTTGGCTGGGAGGAATACCACATGGCTGTAGGGACATACACAGAAGTACCTACAATTTTCTGTTTTCATATACCCTTCTAGAAGAAAAATCATATATAGAAAACAAAAGCTGCGGATTATTGTTTCACATACTTGCTGCAATTTAATATTGGAATAGAAAATATGCAACAGCATTAATGTACTTGGTGAGTTCAGTGGTTACCGAGATTTTCAAGCAAGTGTCTAATGTATAATGTATGATTAATTTCAGTTGATTTGATCTGTTTGAAGTAAGCTGGAAGGCACCTTACTGTAACACTCTAAGACAATAGTTTTGCTTAAGGCTTATTGGATTTTTTTTTCCTTCTGTTCTCCCAACACAGTGAATTTATAAAATGACAATATTGAACTATACTGAGTACTTTTTATATTGAAAATTTTGGTATGTATTTTGAGGGTATGATTTAGTTGCTTGGATGTGAAAATCTGACTTCTAATCTGTACTGTGGCCACACATCCCACCTGTTTGCCTCAACAAAATCAGTGAACTTCCATGCTTCTCTTTGAATACTTAGTGGTGATAACCTTCTGAAGAGGTTATCAGTATAATTTACCTACTTTTTATACATGGCCTGTGATTTAATAAGAATTTGATTTGTTGAAGTGGATAATTGTGTATTGCTAAATTTAGTCTCAGAACACCCTCATTGCACTTTATTGTAACAGACCTTTTTTTTGTTAGTTTGGGTAGTTTTCAGTAGCTTAATTCCATTGGAAGACATGTGGATTTTAAATTAAGGATTGGTAGAGAAAACCTTCAGGTAACCAGGATTTTGCTTAGCACAAATATGCTGTCAAAATGATTGAACTTTTTCTTAAATTAGCTTGTTGAGATCTTGAAGAGCAATCCAGGACTGAAGAAAACACATTCAGTTGATCTGGGTTTCCAAATGTTCGGTAGGTTTTTTTCACAAGTGCGTGCTTGACTACCTTTATGCTTACCAAAAGCAGTGATCTCTAACGATCTCACGTGGTTGGCAGCCCAGATTCATCTGCAAACCAGCACTGTGCCCTGCAGCACCATACTGGGGTGTGTGCTTCGCTCTGACTGAGATCATCATCATTTCCTGCAGCAGCTAGTTAGCCTAATGCCGCGTAGCCTGAGATGTGACAGAGTCACAGCACGAGGTGATATGGCTACAGGCATTTGGACTATTAAAGCTAGACTTGTAAAGGATATGACGTGTAGCTTTGTATCACATTGCAGCATGATTCCTGTCTCCACTACTGATGAATGACATGTTTCTACTTTTCTACAGTGATAGAGTGTGCTGGGAGACATTAGTGAATAGGAATACCAGAATTTGTCCTTTGGAGAGAGTGACTATGTTATCAGTTTTAAAGATATGGCTAATATAACATACTGAATAGTCACAATTTAAATGCAGAATATTATTTTCTGGAGTTATTACCATAACTTGTTTTTAGAGCTCTGAGTGGGTGGTGTGTCAGTGGCTATCTGCTGAGCTGTGATATCAAACCTATGAATATCAGTAATATAATGTTTGGTCCAGCTTCAGGCTTATGGAAACTCTTGGGAGTTTAGCAGATTTTTGCAAAATGATACTGTACCTCTCCTATGTTAAATAGGTGTGAAGCTGCTAGTCTTGTGTTTGAGTTTACTGAGGTTGGGGGTGGGGTAGGGCATTAAGAGAGCAAGGTATTCTATTTCTCTGAAGAATATGAAGAAATAAAGAATCTGTGTCAATCAGTAAACACAATCATGTAAAATCTAATGCAACGCTTTGGAAGGAAGAGACGATCAGATTATATTGCTATTTCACCAAATTGTGGGAGGAAATATGAGTTGTTGAATGCCAGTTTACCAATTAGATTCTTGAGAAGTTTTTTCTTGTTCACTTTTTAAAATGTAATTGTCATTACTTTCCTGTATCAGCTAAATTTATGCTAGTCACAATGAGGCAGGAGATTATACAACCCCATAAAAACAAGTCAGAGCTCCATAATCAGTTTAAGATAGGTTGAGAAAACAGTCACTTTTTAATTGGTCACACACCCATATGTCCATCAAACTAGTTGTCCAGCCCTTCTAAACTGTGTGCTACCATTACCTGCACAGACTTTCTTGAGGTTTTGAAAGACTGAAAAATAATCTTCATTTAATGTTTAGTTATGCATTTGTAGAAGGGGGATTATTAAAAAGCATGTGATTATGTTAACATTTATTTATGTGAATGCTTTATCATTTAATTTACATCTTCAAAGGTAAAATCTGTTTATATGGGTAGTGGTAATTTTTGCAGTTACTTTTTGAAGAAAGGATAATCCCAACAAATGTCTCTACTCTTTATATTCGAGACATTTGGGGAGTGGCTTTTGCTGACAATGTTTTGTCTTTCAGATGTAGGCCTACATTTGGCTTTCAAGCTGAACATAGTCTGTTTGAGGTCATTTGTAATGATTATTTGAAAAGCTGAGCTAGACCTTATGTTAATAGAAAGTCTAATGTTTGATTAAACCACTGAACCAAATTAGAGGTTTGAGGCCTCTATTTTGCAAAATCCAGGAAATGGAGGATTAATGTTCAAACTCTCAGCGTGTTCTTCCTTACTACTGAGAAGGTTAGAAGATGACAGAATGTTATGTGTTGTAGTTCCAATTGAACCTGTCTCCATTACATCAAACGGACAGTATGTGGAAGTTGTGCCAAAGCAAGTTTTCAGTGGAACAGACTAGTTCTGTGTTAAAACTACTGAATTCATCTTAAACTGTAGAGTCAGCTTTCATTTCTCTTCATCCACACTGCTTAAGATGACTGGTAATCTGCAAGACTGCTTTCTGTGGTGGAATCACTGGTGTGAATCTCAGAATAATAATGATGATAGTGTAACCTTGTGGCAGTACAGCTTACAGAAATGTGTGGACAGTCTTGGTTTTAGTTTGTCCACATGAGACTTAATTGCTAGCATAGTAGTATGTCTTAGAGAATTTGAGGAATGTAATGTGATGTGGTGGTACTTTAAGACATAGTTGAGGAAAGGGGGAAATTTGCTCATTATGGATCCCATTGTACTGTTTTAATGACAATTTGAGCATTTCTTAGGTCTAAATCCAATGAAAGTCATAGGTGCAAATTGTAATTCAGAACAGTTGGGATCTGTGGAAGCAAAAAATGTGAGAATTTTTGTAATTTTTCTTGTAAGTACATAAGCTCATGTCTGAGATAACAGCTTTTGTGTAATTAATCATTTATAAACAGCAAAGACTTACGTAAAATTGCTTTTTGTAGGAGAGTTCCAACTCTCCTCCTTGACAGCTTTGAAACAAATTCTCTTTCAAAATTACTTTTTCCATCATCATGTGTCTGCTGTTCTGGACGTTGCTGCTCTGAGGTGGAATTTTAACTGAAGTTAAAAAGCCAGATGGATCTGTTCTTGCAGGATTATGTCTTGAGATTTTTTTTTTAACAATATAATGCTAGAATTCTTGCAGGGTTTGATGTGTAAAGACGACAGACTGTACACTGAATTGTGCTGTTCAACTTTGTTATGTGTGTCCAACCCAGCGTTCCTTTTTATTTGGAATTCATTACTGCTGTGTAGATTTTAGCACTGTCTTTTCTAATGTGTTCATGGATAGAAGTTAGTTTTTGTCTGTTTTTAGATGTTTAGGGTTCATGTTAAATATCTCCTTTGCCAAAATACGGCTTGAAACATGAACTTCCAGGAAAATGGCCAAACAAACCCTAAAGAAAAAACCAAACCCAGCAACAACAAAACCCTGCCCTCAAACACTGAATATTTGGAGTTCTCGAGTCATTGTATGAATCCAGAAGCTAGAACTTCAAGAATAACTGCACGTACTACATCATACAGCTGTAACAGTTGACAACACACTCATTTTGGTTTCCTCTCCTTTAGTTTGCCTGCAATCCTGCTTGTATTAGAGTAGATATTGTTTAAACAGTTAAGTTTAATACAGATGTATGCCAGCCTGTGCTGCATAGTTTGACAGGCAGTATTTCCTGTAGCATCTCAGGTTGTTCTTGTTATTGCCAGCAGCACTGCTAGATCGGGCACCTAAAGCTATTGCTGCTGTTGGGTCAGGTAGGTTGTAGGCTTTCATAGCTGTGGACAGTAAGTTAACCCATTTGTCTAAAATTAAAATGTTAACTGTAATTATCACTGCTTGCTTTTTTGTCTCAATAGTGGATGTTGCTTTATTAGTTGTTTTATGTGATGCTTCATTCTTGACACACCAGGGTGAATTAAACAAATCTTCGTTGTGAAATTATTCCTCTTCACAGTATTAGCTCATAGCTATTTGCACACTATAAATCATATCCTTGCACTCATTTTCTTCCTTTTCTTCTTTCTTCTACACTGAGTCACTGGCATTTGCGTTCATGAATCCTCTGTGACCTACTTCTATTTGTGAACAATTAGTACATTACTTTGGTAGTAAAATACTCCTTTCCTGATATGGATAGGGCAAAGTATATGCAAAATTTGTTTTTATAAATTGCTTGTATACTCTGATGTGTTTAAGATGGAGTTAGTCTTTTCTCTATATTCTTGTGGGTTAGTGTATCATTGTATAGATTTAAGTCTTGTATAGAAAAGTATACTAGGGATAAAAGTCAATTTTAAATTGTCATTTTGCCTTGTTTCTGTGTTTTTGGATTTTCATGAGAAAATAGGGTGTTACTGGCTACTGAAGGGAATCAGGAGAGCTATAAATGAAAAATTAAGCTTACTTGGTCCTGAAAATTCCAAGTTTCTGTAAAACATTACTCACAGAAAGAAGTCTTAATAAAGACAAAGTATGGATGGATTTTGTGGACCAGATTAATTCCTGGAGGTAAATTTCGTTTCATTAGAGCTCTACTTGAAGACTTGTAGTGTTGAATGCCTACTGTTGTTTTTTGCTAGGAAAATGCTACTCATTTTCCAGTTTCACTCAGCAGATTTTCTTTAGATGTAACCATGTGGATAAATTTAAGGTCAGATTGTGTTATAGTTGTGCTGGGTCACCGGTTGTGGGAAAGAGCTTGAAGTATACCATTGCAGAGAAGAATTCCCCTCTTCCTGCATCATGTGTCATCTCTTCTCAGAGCCTGTATGAGAGACTGCAACCCTGTGCTATTGTGTTTTGATCTCCAGAAAACCTGTGTTAGATAGGCTTAAGAGATTTTAAAGTTATACAGTATTTCTGGTTGAGAGTTTTGGACACTTGGATCATTAAAGTGACATACAGCATGTCAGGGGGAAGGGAACATTTGGTGGCATAACATGAATGCTTTATCAGTACTTATATGGGACGGCCTAGATAATTTGTTTCTGACCTCACTGTTTGAGTAATCCAGTCACTTGAAATGTACACCACTGAAACTTTTTTTAATACTGCAGCATACTATTTTTAATAGTATAAATGCGCATGTATATGTAAGTGCCAGGTCTGTGGCAGCAAACTGAAACACATAAATCATTTGATCTTTCCTGGCTTCTGTGGTGCTTGATGATTAATCATCCCCCCCCACCCCCCACCCCCCCCCCAAAAAAAAAAAAAGAAAAAAAAAAGAGAATGAATGGATGTCAGAAGCCTTGTGTTGTCATCCCTGCTGATGACTCTGCCTGGATATGTTTGAATTGCTTCATGGGAGATTATTCAGACGTTCCCAATTACCTCACCATGACTTTGCAGCAAAGCGGGGTGATCTGCATGTATAATAGATTGCTTTCCTCAGTAGGTGTACTGGCATGTAGAGCTGAAGTTTGCTTCCAGACCTACACACTGGGTTTTAAACAGGGGTAATGGTTTGAGTTATAGCTAGTCAGTTAATTTTGCTGACATAGCTTTGTTAGTACACAATTACAGTTGAAGAAGAGAGTTTGTATTCTCATGGTTCATCTTTATTTCCATCTGGGAGAATCTGAAGCAGTAAAAGACTTCTACTCTACAATGTAACTACATCTGTAGAAGGGAGAATATGCATGTATAATTGTACCAGTATAGATGCACAGCTAACTCTTGAGTGTAGATACTGTATATCTAATAAAAAATTGTGGTGGCAAGAAGTGATTGATGTAGTTTCTGTAGTTTTGTAAATGGTATCAGCTATGTGCCAGCACAGATTTCTCTTTTTTTCTGTTAATTTTTTTGTGAAGCTTTGTTAAATAAAAAATAATAATCAACAGTTATGCCAGTTATGTAAGCTCAGTTTTCATCTGGAAAAAGGAAGACCAGACATACAGGTTTTTTTATATTGGTCATTTGTTGTTTTGCTATTAAAGGGATGTAGCTGTGTTTGGGAACTCCAAGGGGAAAAAAGAATCTGATTTGTTACAGCCCCATATGACTGATGGGGAATGCCACCTTGCTGGCTGCACGTATGTGTCCAGTGATGTCTTAATGTTGTGGTCATAGAGTGTTTGGTTGCTTACGTTTCAGCATGACTTTGCAGATGGCCAGTTCCTACTGAACAAACAGCCTCTTCATGAAAGCTGCCATAGCTGACATTAATTGACACCCTCTTCGGCAGGCTCAACAGACACCAACAGCTGAATGGGCATAATGAAAGGATTTCCTCCGTGTGCCCTCCCTTCAGCCCCCTCCCCCCAGGAAAATAATGCTTCTAGATGTTTAATTATGATTTAATTAAAAAACTTTTGGTCAGCTGACAGTGGAAGGGAAGGAGAATGTGGGTCTCAGTAAAGAGAAGGGGGTCTTTTGTTTGCAAACTAAATTTCTGGACTGCAGTCAATGTGTGCACATTCAAATGTGGGGCACTGATTGTGCTGCCAGAGGTCTTATGGGAACAGACGTAGTTTTCAGGTTGAATGCCTCGTGCTTAATTGTTCATATGCAGGCTCCTAACCAGTAAAGGGCATAGTTTTCAAACACCCATATTTTGTACTAAACAGTGATTTATTTTTTTAAGTGTTTTCTTCATTTCCTTAATTCCAGTGTATTAACTGCTTAAGCACTACTGACTACTTATGTCCAAGCAAAAGACAGTACAGAATACTAATTTCAAAATGTTTATTACTTGTATGAAAGGTGTGCTACTTTAGTTGTATAATATTGCCTCTTGCCTCTTTTAAAAGTTCAGAAATAAAAGGGAACAGGACCATTTCCCTGTTATTTGCATTAATTCCTTTAAAGAAAGGGTTAAAATTTATCTCATATTGCATAGTTTAAAATTAGGCACTTATTGCAAATTTTTGGCAACTCTTACATGTATATGAGGAAAGGAGAGAGAGAAACCACTGTAGTTAATGCCAAAGTGCTGCAGAAGGGATGAAGCTCATTTCCCTTGTGTGTCAAATGCTCAGTAGGCATCCGTGCTTCATCGTTGCAGTGCTTTGCAGTCTGTGGAAGTGTATCTTCACTTCTGGTTCTCAAGAGCTTAAATAATGGCAGGGCTCAGGACCTTCTACTCTTACTGGGAGAGTGTGTCTGCTGGAGACTTGACATCTTTGAGTTCTCCCCACCCCAGCTGCAACAAAAGGAATTCTGTTTTTGTTGCTGTTCCAGAAATCCCTTTCAGAAACTTTCTGCTGAATTATGTTGCTTAGGGTGGTTGCTATTGCAGCTATACTATTTCACCATCATTCCAGCTGTTTTTAAAGATCGGTGTGGTCCCAGCATTTGGGCAGGAGTACGTGGGAGGGGGAGGCTTGAAGATGCGCCTTCACTAGGAAGCACTCAGTGTCCCTGTTTCTGTTTCAAAACTGTGTGAAGCATTTGCTTCTGAAGTGGTGACAGGCCTTATGTATTTAGGTGGGATTAACAGTGATTTTGGTCAATACAGGTGAACCTGCTTATGCCTGTGCACGTGTAGGCTGTCATCTCTCTGATAACTATGTGTTTCTCTTGAAGATGTGAAGTTTATAGAAAAAGGAGTTTTGGTGCAAGAGACATAAAGGTTTGCTGGGTTGGTATTCATGAACCTTCTTATTCCACAAGAGATTTTTCAGGTGATGGAGGTTTCAGTCACAAAATAAACATTGATACAAAAAAGTGTCTTTTAGCTTTAGGATCCTGCCCAAGTAGGAATAAAAAATTCAGACTTTTGTTCCTGGTAGGTTTGGTCTGGAAATCTAGTTTTTCTTCAGTCAGGTGCATTGTTCTGGCATTGTCTTACCCATTCACCCCTTGAATCTTTGGTAGTATTTGCTAAAGATTTAAAGACAACACATTTCATCACCATGGGTTCCCTTACAGTTTTGAGAGATTGAGAGCTACCAAATTTAGCAAGGGAGGAAAGGGGCAGTCCAGTCTGGTCTCACTACTCTTTCGAGTAAAAATGAATTGTTAGTATTTAATTGCAGGAGAAAGGAGTCAGGTATAAATAGAAATTATTTTAGGGGTTAAACCAGAAGAGAACTATTGGGTTTGAAAGTGAAACCATGTAAAATCTCTCTACTTTAGGCAGCTCCCAATTTCCTACTCTTGAATTTTAGGATATGATTAATTTAGTTGTACTACTTCATGATTATTTTGGGGGAGGGTTAAGGAAAAAAAAAAAGCTCAAAACTCCTAAAAAATTATGAAATAATGCAGGGAAAAATATTTCTAGGAGCTTGTCTTTTAGTGGCCGTTCTCATGGGGAGAATCTTTGGACTGCAGAGCATAGAGTGTTTCATGTGATAAAGGGTACTGTGCAGACTTTTGTTTTAAGAACCCTCTGATTCTTTTTATGTGAAAGTAGCCTTGGCAACATAAATATTTTGATGAGTACAGACAAATTGAGGAGGTTGAAAGGAAGATGAAGCACAACTTCTGTAGCAAGAAGCAGAGCAGACTTAATTCTTTCCTTCCCCCAACTGGAAATGGAGTGGTTGTTTCTGAGGTGTCTCCTAGACATCTACTGAGGTACCAGGCAGACTTTAACCCTTTGAGACTATATCAAGTATTTATATCATGCACACTTTCGGCCAAGAGAAGCACTCCGTAAAGCTACTCTCTGTGCTATTTGGGGAATGCTTTCAATGTTATGAGGAGGTCTGTCTGGCTTATCATCATGGCCCACTAATTCCATGATATATGATGAGTTACAAACAGTGGTGCTCAGAGCTGTGGGTGTTGGGAACAGCCACCAGCAGGCAAGAAGCAAAGAAAGCTAAGAGGTCATAGGTCTAAGTGGAAAACAGAATGAGAAAGCTGGGGAGAAGGTAGACAGGATTTCACTGTGGTAGGTATCTGGATAAACAGGTCTTCCATCTCTAGTTTGGAGACACTCCCATGTTTTATCTTAATTTTGAACTGTGGTGCCCTCCGTTTCAACCAGAGTTACAGAAAGCTCAGGATATGTGCTTGGCTCCCTTGCAGTACTGAAATGGCCTGGTTAGTCCTCGAGTCTGGATGGATGTTGTTCAAAGGAAATATGGCTGGAACAGGACCTGTCTGTTTATTGGTTTTGTTCAGGTTTTTTTGAAGGGCTGGACTGGGTCAAAATTGCCAGTAGGTGGGCTGCTCTGTTCTGTGGAAGTGTGGAAAAGGCTCTTGCTCTATACCTTAACTTCATTTGGGGGTGGAAGGGTGAGGAGTATATTCCCCAGCTACCTCCTCGCCCGAGTCTGACTTCTTCGTGTTGTGAGCAGCAGCAGTCACGGGGCACCAGCCTAGCTCCCAAACTGGGGACAGAGCCAGAGGCAAGCACCGCCTGTGAGGGTGTCTATGCTACAGCCTGGCAGACAGGACTCCAGCCTGAGGTGGAGTGGAGGCTCTAGAGGGAGGAGCAGCAGAGAATTGTATCCAGCAGCCCCAACTCGCCTCTCTCTGCTCCCCACACTCCCCCAGTTTCTCCCAAGCTGTTAACAACGAGCAAGGGGGCAGAGCGAGAAACATCCTGCCCCCAGCCTGACCACCACAACATGGTAAGAAATGTCTGGCTGCATTGTCTTATCCCAAGGGATGCACCAAAAGTGTGTAGTCTCAAGTCAATCTGGAGTGATCTGGGTTAACGTGAAACTGCTGGGGGTGGCCAAGAGCACAGTGAGACCTGTGTTTTAAACCACCTGTCTGTGCTGCAGCCTTGATAGGCATGTGCTCCAGTAGATAGGGTATTTCCTGTCTAATGCAAACGGTTTCTGGAGGGTTATCTACTATCCAAGTCAAGGCACTACTTCATTTCATTAACATCTCCAAACTATTGATGCTTTGATGTTCACAGGTGTGATGTATGCAGATTTTTTTTTAAGGCAGCACTTGTTAAATATTATAAACCCATCACTGTGGTTCCTGATTATTACTGGTTTTTTTCCAGTGAGTGTTTCTGCCCTTTTTTTTTTTTTATCTCCTGAATTTTGTAGGATAAAGATAATCATACTAGTGATGATTTAGGCCAGCCCTGTGTGTGTTTTCCTCTACTTCTGGTACTAGCTTCCTATTTACCTTTCTATTTTGAAAGCGTAATACTGGTGCATCAAGGAATTTAGTTAAATATCTCAGTATTATAGCAAATGTGCTCTTCACCTCATAACGGTTTATGTCCCTTCCCAGAACACAAATAAGATTTAAAAAGAAATTCAAGAAGCAGTGGGATTTAAATGATCCCATTGGCGTGTTCTCAATAGGTTGTATGATATGAAGACGCAAAAGCTGCATTTTGTGGATAATGAAGCAGAATTGCGCAGTGGGCTGGTTTATGATCCTGTGCGTTCTTTTTGTCTGCTCTCTGCTGCCCGCCAGCTTTGTGTGCGTTACAGACTTTATCTTGTATGCAGCTATTTTGTGAATTTTATACAACTATGGAGTTAGTAGTTAGCTTAATAATCCTTTTTATGTTACATAATTAAATATTTATAACAAGTTAAAACTGAATTCATTTTTTTAGGAAGGAACAGCACAGATAGAAATACACCATTTTAGTTCTGCAGAAGAAATTCAGATATCTTGAAACTGCTGATTTTCTCCTGTGTGAGAAGAAGAAAAATGATGGATTAAAATTGCTTAGAGTAAAAGTGAGAGCAGTCACTGGAGTTAAATACACCGAACACATAGCTAACTAGCAAGTACAGTTGAGAAGGCGAAATGAAGGATCTGTTCATTTGTTTTGTAGTACGCTAGAGGGGTAGAGATTGAGAGGCCTTCTGCAGAATAAAGAAGTCTGTGACAGTCTTTCTTGGTCCGAACAGCACAGATTTAGCATATATTTTTGCATTTCTCTCATTTTTCTTGGCAGATATTTTTCCAATGATGCTGTCTTGCATGCATTTGAGCCCTTCAGGCAGTCCATGCAGAAGGTGATCATGCAACCGGTTGGCTGCATTTTATGTTTTATTTTCCCTGCAGATTTTCTTAGAAAAAAAGAAGGAAAAGACTGAGGTCTCTTTTTTTGTATGGTTGAGGAATGATGAAGTTCTGGTGGCCTGCTGGTAGCTGGTAGTAATGTTAGGGAAAAAGGAGTTTGACACAAATGCATGAGTATCTAGAGAGGACCCTTAGCTTACTGTCCATGCATACTTGGCCAGTAGCCAAACTGAAATGCTCACTGTAATGTTGGAAAGATTCAGGACAAACTCTGCCAAACTAGGGCTGCCAGCAGCTCTGTACTTCATCTTGGTGTGTCGTTTATTATGTTTTGACAGCACTCTCACTTCTTCAGACTAAAACTGGTCTCATTTAAGTTGACTAAACTTTAAATACAGAAGAGTAAAACCTGAACCCATACATTACAACAGTTAAGACTTAAGAGCTTTTATTTTCCCAGGCCATTAAAGACTGATATGGAATAATTCCTCAAGAGAGTGAATAAATAGAATGTTTGTCTGTATGTGTAACGTCTTAAATCTAGGATTATATACATATGTTTATAAAAAGACATATATACATTTTATACATGTAAATATGTATATGCTTATATACATATCTATATGCATGCAGCAAATTTGGAAAGTATATATGCAGACATACAGCCTAGTAAAAATATATCAGAAAATAATGCTAGGTGATACTAAATGGATATGAGTGTGGAACATTGAAAGCCATTAAAAGAACAAAAAGAAAATTCTGGGTGTTACTGATAGTTACTTGCATTCAGATGGTTTGCATATTTCTCTCAATGATTGTAGCACCTCGAGAATTTACCTACTTGAGTCTAAGAAATAATCTCTGCAAAATTGTAAACCTTTGCTTCTTTACTCTTCAGTCTCCCTTAGCTATAGGGTAGTACAGGGCAGCAGAAAATATAATCATAGAATGGTTTTGGTTGGGACCCGAAAGATCATCTAGTTCCAATCCCCCCCTGCCATGGACAGGAATACCTTCCACTGGACCAGGTTGCGCAAAGCCCCATCCAACCTGACCTTGAACACTTCCAGGGATGGGGCACCCACAACCTCTCTGGGCAACCTGTTCCAGTGCCTCACCACCCTCACAGTGAAGACCCGCTTCCTTACATGTAGTCTAAATCTACCCTCCTTCAGTTTAAAGCCATTGCTCCTTGTCCTATTACTACTTGCCCTTGTAAAAAGTCCCCCTCTGGCTTTCCTGTAGGCTCCCTTTAGGTTTCCCCAGAGCCTTCTTTTTTCCAGGCTGAACAACCCCAACTTAGCCTGAATAGCACTGAATAGAGCGTGTGGATTTTGCTCATGTAACCCTAATATCACAGTATTCGGAGAAGAACATTCTTGGTTGATTCATTTTCTTTTATAAAGTGATCAAGATGTGAAACTAGCATTAACTGCAGGCTGTGTGTTACTTTGACTTTCTAGATCAGGAGATGCTTCATCAAATATAAGCTTAAAGGCTCCTTTTGACAAGGAAGCTGCTGCAGCATCAGTGTGCATCATCTCTTCATGGCAGCTCATTTTTGCATTCATTCGAGTTAATGTCCCACAGAACTTGCCTGGATTCTGGAGAGCTGGGAAATACTCACCAAACTGCTTTTTAATGCAAAAGGTTTCTTTTTCTTTAAAAACAAAATAAAACCAAAAAAACCCAAAACACAACAAGCTAAATTCCTCACTTTAAATGTTTTAATTTTTTTTAAGTCAGTGCTATTTGCCCTGTTGACTCTTCAGCGTTGCTGTTCATGAAGATAATAAGTAACTATGAAGTCACAGGTTAGCTTGCTTCATAACAAGTTAAATATAACTGAAATATAACTTAAATTTAACTTTCCTGCATAAACAAAGGGGCCACATCTCAAGTCTTGCTAGGCACAGCATGTTCCTCCTGAGGTAGTTTTCAGCTATGCAATTTTAACACTAGAGAAATTATAACCATACTTACTATCCCTAGAGCGTTTATGGGAGTGCTTGTCTTGTGTTATTAGTCTCTCTTGTGTCTACATAGTCAGGCTTTGCATTCTGGGTATGGCAATAGCTTGATTTCTCTGTACTTGTATTAGCAAATAAAACATTTTGTCTACAGCCTCTCTTAAACTAGGAGTTGTCCCTTTTTAATCTTTACCTTCAGCTAAACCACTGTGTTACACTGATAGCAAAATTAAGCAGTGTTGTGGGGTAGTGCTGTGCTCAGCATAGCCTGCGAAAGGTGGTGAACTGTCATAAGAGCTTACAGTCCAAATCCATCTTCATTACAAGTGTAAATATTAATAATTGAGGACATTGAAATGAAATCATTATAAATGATTAAAGCTAATGCCAAATTTCCCATGAAAAGCATGGCAAGTGGTAATCTCTGTCAAAATAGCCTTCTTTCCCTACCTTTTTTTGTGGGGGGTGGAGGGGAGAAATTAACCTTTACTGCCAGTAATTTGCTCACATATTAGCCCTTGTTTTGAGGAAGAAAATTCCATTTCAGTGCATACCTCTTGCAGTGTTTACCATTTCTTGATTATCAGGAAACCTGTATTTAATATTTCAGCTCTGGATGAAGTACTTCCTGTCCTAGAAGAACTGTATTTCTGCTTCAACTTTTTATTCTGTTTAGTGTTTCCAAGAGCTTGTGGAGTATAGATCTATTCTAATGGCCATACTAGTACTTTTATCTTGTGCTTTGCTGGTTTCAATCTAGCAGTTACCATCATCTCTGCCCCAACAGATTTTTGCCTAGTATGGGAAGAATTATGGCTATTTAAGGACCAAGGTAACCAAGCTTTATTCAGTTGGATTGCATCTTTCAGCAGCTGTAGTTCATCCTTGCTTTGTAATTAACGAAGTTGAGCACAAGGCACTTCTTATGCAGTGTCCTTTATTTGCTTTATCATGAGTACTTCTCTTGGGAAGCGTTGATCATCTGTAGCAGATGGAGGAGGAGAAGTGACTCAAAGGTTAGTGTGTTGGACCTGATACTGGAGCTGGGATGAAGGAGGAATTCACCAGCAGTGAGACATGGTGAGAAGTCAGGATAGGGAGGAGAGGTGTGAGTGGGCAGGAGTGTCAGTGGTGGAGAGCAGGAGGTAAGGCAGAACCTGTCTTGGGGTGATTTGGAAACTGATATAGTGTAATGCCAACTACTTCCAGATAGGTAGTCATCCAGGACTGCCACTTTTAAGTTGTGGACAACAGACTACAGTCCAGGAAGGATCTTCCTGGGGCAGAGAAGATGATGAAGGGCAAAAATTGTAAACTTTCTATTCTGTTTAAGTTTTTGTGCACCCCAAAGTTTGATTATTGTTGAACATGACTGATTCCCCCCCCCCTGTTCTCCCCTACTCTTTTTCTCCTTGGAAAAAGATGGTTTTCTTTCTCCTTCCTTTTCAGTGCTCTAAACCCAGTGTCGTATCTGCTGCCTGACTTGGTAGTCTCTTCTCTGTGCCATGCAACCTGATCACAACATGAAATCCAATGCTTAAGAGAATTGCACTTGGAGGGTATAGCGCTCTGTGGTTTACCAAGGTTTATGTTTCCCTAAGTTAAAATCCCTGTAGACTGTTCCTGCACTGCTGTAACTTTCCTGCAGACAAAGAGGCTTTCTTTCAGGGCTGCCTCTTATCAGTTGGTTTATCTTGTCAGATTTGAATGGGAGAACAGTTTATGAAGACAATAGAAGGGGAAAGTTACTTGATGTGTTCAGAGATCTAGGAAAAACTATTTTGTCTGCAGAATGGCTTTAACTTCTGGGATTCTTTTGTATATGGAAGATTGCTGTTTCAAGGCTAAATGCAGTAAAGTGATGCTTTGATACTTCCTCAGTGTGACCCTGCTTCCCATTTGTGTTATTCTAGCAGCTTAGATCATCTTTCAAGGTTCCCTGAAGATTTTTCTTTTTTCACCCACAAAAAGCCTCTTCTGTAATAGTATTATTCTGGGGAAGGAGTTGTGTTTCACAGATTATACAAGATGGATAATGTTGTTCCAGAATCTTTGTGAAACAGAACTGAAAAAACAAAGCTACAGCAAGAGTTCTAGGATAGAATTTTGTCCTTTCATGCGGTGATTTGCATCTTACCTTACTGGTAAGATAAATAGAGGAGAGTTGGTATTTTTTATTTTTTATTTCTCAATAGAACATTTCATTTGTGTGATAAAAGATAAATTCTCCATATAGCTGCAGCTGCGTCTAAGCAAATAGAGATTTTTTTGAAATGGCAGTTGGGGGAAAGTTTTCTCATTACATAAGATCTTGATACTGAAGATATTGCCATCATACTCCCCAGAAGTAATTCTTTAAAATTACACCTCAAAAATCAAGATAATTTGAATTAGATATCTTTGATAATGATTTGTGAAAAGTGTTGCACTAACTTCACCTGAAGAATGTGAAGTTTGAATTTTAATGTAACAGTGAATACAAGGTAGTCATTTATTTACTTAGGAAATTATGGCAAAAGTGCTAAAACTCTCAATTTCTACAGATAAGGGCAAATGATACTGATAAACCTGTATCTGGAATTGTCTTTGTAGCAAAATCGGTGAAGGGTGCCTAGAATTTGTTGAAAGTAATGTTTGTTTTGCTGAGAACATTTTGAGGATTAGATGCTTAAAATGTATTCCCTCCTTGTGACAGGAGATGTGGTGATCCTTTATATCCTGAACTTTAGCCATGCAAAGCTGCTTTAAAGTCCCGTAATGGGGTCTCTTAACCCCAGCCTGCACTACAGATGCTGAAGTGATATCCTCACATCATCGTGGATAGATGCAATCTGTGTGTTCTTTAACAAAGGTCTAATGAATACAAAAAGTTGCCACTGGCACCAGTTTTAGATTGGAGAATTGCAAAGGAACAGTTATTCAAGCTTTTAAAAACAAGTGTAGCAGATAAAGTGAGGCTTGTCATAGTATGATACAAGAAAAGTTACAAAAAGTACAGTCATATTGCATGAAGCCAAAAGGAAGAATTTGGACCATTCTTAGATAAGAGAAGAATTGAATATGACTTTTCAGGTGGACAAAATTTAAAGGTCAGGGAAACAATATGACTTCAAAATTGTTGTCTAATGAAGTATGGAATATTTACTCAAGTTCCATCATTTAAAAAGTAGATTAAGTTCTGAGTATGTTAAAAATACTTGTAGAAAGCTGACCTTAATCTAGACAGATTCCTAAAAACACATGTATATAATTTCACATTTTAGAAGTTCTCCCTGTTTCTTCAGCTTAGAAATTGTGGTGTAGGTCTTAAATAAGTTTTGACTTTTCCAGTGCTCTAAATGTGAATCTTGCAATTATTTTGTGCTTTCTTTTCTTACATAGATCTGCAGGAATGATAAGTTTATATTCATGAGTTAACTCATTGTTTAATTGATTATAATAATTGATATGGCAATTTATTGTGCAATTCACGCAAATGAACTTTGCATTAACCCATTAAACAGTGGGGAATGGCACTCTTGCTGCTTCACAAAAGATTTCTCAAGGGGAGATTGGTCTTAGTGTTTGATTATTTTTTTTTTTGCGTATTGCAGGTATCTTCTATATTGCTTTCATACTCAGTATTTCCTCTTTCTTTTTTATTTTTCTTGTTTTCAGTATTGCTTTGGATTTCTTTTGAATCTGTTTTACTTAGCTGTTTATGCTATTAGACTCTGTCCTTTCTTTTGCATTTTGTTCAACTTATACCATATCAAGACTAATCAGTCATGCTTTCTGGCTGTTATATAGAGATCATAATGTTACAAAATTCATCTTTGGAGACATCTGCAAATAATATCTGAATCTGCTTCTGTTGGAACCTACTGTGTTAATGAAATGGTGTTATGTATGAATTTTTCCGCTTTTAGTGTTTTTGAGTTTTTCTAAACCTTTACAGGAAAAAATTCTGGTTGCAGTGCTGTAAACATTAGCATATGCGCTTAAGTTTATACACAGTTATGGTTTCTTTGACTTCAAGATACTCTTTTCCTTGTGCATGAATGTTTGCAGTGTTGGGTAATTATGTTTGAGAATATTTATTGTAGTAGAAAGAAAAACAATTTTGCCTAAAAATATTTAAAAACTGTATGATGTATTCAAAAAAATATCTCCTTTCCCAAGTTTAATAGATGCGTTAATTTACTATTTATCTCGCCTAATGATCTTGTGATATGGAAAATTAGTGGCTTTGCAGATGAAAAATGCATGAGTAAAAAAATGCATTCATCTTCTTAGGCATCATCTGTTCCATTGATAAAAGGCACAGATGTGAAATTTATCTCAATAATTAGGTTTATAATTATTGTAGCATTCTCAGATTGATAAATCATTGCTCCTTGTAGCATGTGATTTGGCGCTACAGTCCATGCAACAGAAATAGGTTTAATCACTGAATGGTGATTCTAAGCTTGAGACTGTTTTTCACATTATTCTTGTATATTTTTATGTATTATAAAAAGTATATGGCAGAGAAACGAGCTACAGTCAGGGAACAACATTTTGTAAATGACTCTACAGGGGAGTGCTGGTCTTTGCACAGAATAGCAAACGTGCAAGCTTGAAAAGTATCCATGGTGTATTTTCTTTGGAAACTGCTGTCTTTGCCATTATCCAGTATGATCTTAGACTTCCTGGACATGCCTACAAAAACAATCACTCTGATTTTTAATAGGAGACTAGGAAGTAAAGGAACAAAGTAGCAGAATCTCAAAATGTCCATATTCGGTACATACTGTATTTCTGATGCTGATGTTGTCTTTCCTCTCTTCTTGCCCACAGTTGTAGAACAAGCAACAGGAAGAGTTTGATGGGCAATGGCCAGTCTTCAGCTCTGCCTCGACCTCATTCACCACTCTCAGCTCATGCAGGTGATTTTATACTACTGCTATTATTAAATTCTTAAAATGTTTATGTGAGGAAAGGAAAACAGACACATTCTCTATGCCGCTACTCTTCTTTCCGCTGTTTGTAATATCAAAAAGTTGCATATCATTCCATCCAAATTTGTTATGTTTAGATCCATAAATCTTCTGTTATGATAAGAAGCAGTCCAGAAACACCCAACATGGATCATATAGCTATTTTTTTATTTCCCCACCTTGCATTCTGACATTCTGATGTCATTTCTTCCCCCCATCCCCTTCCCTTTCTGGGCCAAGTTCAGTGTGAAAAGGATATAAAAATAGCTTGCATACAAGGTAAAGGTAGTGGAGTTGCGGGTAGGGTATTACGTTCTATTCCTAGTGCTTTTGCTCCCTAGGATTTGTGGTGTTAGGCACATTGCTGGAAATTTATGTGCTTCACTTACACAGCAATAAATTGATGATCATTTTGTATTGCTTCTAAAGTACCTGAAGCACTTAAAGATTGAATGAAAGACCATAAATAAATATTACATTGATAATGGTTGTCTTCATTTTAAAAAGGAATATTTTTAGCATATCAAAACACGTTTCCTCAGAGTTTTATTGTCTCTTTATGTTTTTTGGGCACTGGCTGTAAACTACATGCCTAAATGAAAGCCCCACACCAATCCTTGTGTAGGCAATGACACTGAATACTTTGGAGAACTGTTCTCCAATGGATGCTAAAGGAGAAGGTGCAGAGTTCCAGTTGAATTTTTGAAGAGGATGGTGAGTTTAGTAAGGCATCTCCAGTTCTCTTGTGGAAGCAACATTATTAGAAAAAATGTGGTGGTGGTTTTCACTCTGAGCAGCAGGTTATCACAACCAGGAATCCAGACAACATGAAGATTTGTGAAGAGTTCAGGGCAGCAGAGCATTTAAAACAAGCAAACAAAGAAAAACACAGAGCAGTTTTAAAAACTGAAAAATGAAATGTTGGAATGTTTGGGATCCCTCTCTGGGTCTCCCAGATGCAGAAATTGCCATTTGGAACACAGAATCTGTGGTCATTGTAGAAAGAGGCTTTAGTTGTGCTGTGCTGACTTGATGAAAGCAATAGCAATGCTTGCTGTAAGAACTAGCATGTCTGCTGCTATGAGTGACTATACCACCCGTTTGGAAACTGGTGTCTTTTGTATTGGTTTTGTGTGGCAAGGTTTTGGTAGCGGGGGCGGGGGGGGGGGGGGGGGTGGTGCTGTTATAGAGGTGGCTTCTGTAAGGAGCTGCTGGAAGCTTCCCCTGTGTTCGAGAGCCCGTACCAGCCGGCTCCAGGATGGACCCGCTGCCGGCTCCAGGATGGACCCGCTGCCGGCTCCAGGATGGACCCGCTGCCGGCTCCAGGATGGACCCGCTGCCGGCTCCAGGATGGACCCGCTGCCGGCTCCAGGATGGACCCGCTGCCGGCTCCAGGATGGACCCGCTGCCGGCTCCAGGATGGACCCGCTGCCGGCTCCAGGATGGACCCGCTGCCGGCTCCAGGATGGACCCGCTGCCGGCTCCAGGATGGACCCGCTGCCGGCTCCAGGATGGACCCGCTGCCGGCTCCAGGATGGACCCGCTGCCGGCTCCAGGATGGACCCGCTGCCGGCTCCAGGATGGACCCGCTGCCGGCTCCAGGATGGACCCGCTGCCGGCTCCAGGATGGACCCGCTGCCGGCTCCAGGATGGACCCGCTGCCGGCTCCAGGATGGACCCGCTGCCGGCTCCAGGATGGACCCGCTGCCGGCTCCAGGATGGACCCGCTGCCGGCTCCAGGATGGACCCGCTGCCGGCTCCAGGATGGACCCGCTGCCGGCTCCAGGATGGACCCGCTGCCGGCTCCAGGATGGACCCGCTGCCGGCTCCAGGATGGACCCGCTGCCGGCTCCAGGATGGACCCGCTGCCGGCTCCAGGATGGACCCGCTGCCGGCTCCAGGATGGACCCGCTGCCGGCTCCAGGATGGACCCGCTGCCGGCTCCAGGATGGACCCGCTGCCGGCTCCAGGATGGACCCGCTGCCGGCTCCAGGATGGACCCGCTGCCGGCTCCAGGATGGACCCGCTGCCGGCTCCAGGATGGACCCGCTGCCGGCTCCAGGATGGACCCGCTGCCGGCTCCAGGATGGACCCGCTGCCGGCTCCAGGATGGACCCGCTGCCGGCTCCAGGATGGACCCGCTGCCGGCTCCAGGATGGACCCGCTGCCGGCTCCAGGATGGACCCGCTGCCGGCTCCAGGATGGACCCGCTGCCGGCTCCAGGATGGACCCGCTGCCGGCTCCAGGATGGACCCGCTGCCGGCTCCAGGATGGACCCGCTGCCGGCTCCAGGATGGACCCGCTGCCGGCTCCAGGATGGACCCGCTGCCGGCTCCAGGATGGACCCGCTGCCGGCTCCAGGATGGACCCGCTGCCGGCTCCAGGATGGACCCGCTGCCGGCTCCAGGATGGACCCGCTGCCGGCTCCAGGATGGACCCGCTGCCGGCTCCAGGATGGACCCGCTGCCGGCTCCAGGATGGACCCGCTGCCGGCTCCAGGATGGACCCGCTGCCGGCTCCAGGATGGACCCGCTGCCGGCTCCAGGATGGACCCGCTGCCGGCTCCAGGATGGACCCGCTGCCGACCAATAGTGGTAATGCCTCTGTGATAACGTTTTTAAGAAAGGAAAAAAAAAATTGGGACAGACGGAAACGGCAGCCAGCGAGAGGAGCGAGAACATGTAAGACAAACAAGCCTGTGGACACCAAGGTCAGTGAAGAAGGAGGGGGAGGAGATGCTCCAGGTGCCGGAGCAGAGATTCCCCTGCAGCCCGTGGTGAAGACCACGGTGAGGCAGGCTGTCCCCCTGCAGTCCATGGAGGTCCATGGTGGAGCAGATATCCACCTGCAGCCCATGGAGGACCCCGCACCGGAGCAGGTGGTTTCCCGAAGGAGGCTGTGACCCCGTGGGAACCCCGCGCTGGAGCAGGCTCCTGGCAGGACCTGCGGATCTGTGGAGAGAGGAGCCCATGGAGCAGGTTTTTCTGGCAGGACTTGTGACCCCGTGGGGGACCCACGCTGGAGCAGTGTGCCTCTGAATGACTGTGCACCGTGGAAAGGACCCATGCTGGAGCAGTTGATGAAGAACTGCAGCCCATGGGAAGGAACCATGTTGGAGAAGTTCATGGAGGACTGTCTCCCATGGGTGGGACCCCACGCTGGAGCAGGGAAAGAGTGTGATGAGTCCTCCCCCTGAGGAGGCTGAAGTGGCAGAAAATAACGTGTGATGACCGTAAACTCCATCCCTGTCCTCCTGTGCCGCTGGGGGGGGTTGGTAGAGAAATCCAGGAGTGAAGTTGTGCCTGGGAAGAAGGGAGGGGTCGAGGGAAGGTGTTTTGAGATTTGGTTTTATTTCTCATTACCCTACTGTGGTTGATTTGTAATAAATTGAGTTAATTTTCCCCAAGCTGAGTCTGTTTTGCCCGTGACAGTAATTGGTGAGTGATCTCTCCTGTCCTTATCTCAACCCGTAAGCTCTTTATTATATTTTTCTCTCCCCTGCCCAGCTGAGGAGGGGGGAGTGATAGAACAGCTTTGGTGGGCACTTGGCATCCAGCCGGGGTCAACCCATCACAGTCTTAGACCAAAAATGCCTGACAGGCTTCATGAGTATGGAGTGACCAGCACACATTACGTGGGACCTGAATATAGGTTGTGTATTTGATAAATGCTGAAGAGTTCCTGTCTGGCAGTGGGCTCCTGCTTTCAGCAAGTTGCTTCATCTTTTTTGAATCGATTTCTCAAACCATAAAAGGGGAGTAATATTGCTGATGTCACAGCTGTTGACAAGTGGCTCTGAAGGTAGAAAACTAATACTATAAGGATTAAGACAGGTTAAGTGTAAGCCGTTCTTTTACTTAAACAGTATGTACTGTGTATTCAAAAACCTATTGTGGAAATTTGGCAACTTCTCCAGTTACCTAGGATACAGTACGTTCTCTTAACGCTGATACATTCTCCCAAGGTACGTGTGCCAAACACTTTAGCAGCTCTAGGAAATATCATATATGTGATGAAAATTTGCATGTGGATGGCCAGCTCTGTTATTAGCTTGCCTTTATGTATAGTTAAGTACAGTAAATATTTGCACAATCGTTGGCTTTTAGCTCAGCTGGCTAGTGTGCCTAGACTAGTTACCTGAACGGGCAAGTTGAAGTTAAAGTGTGCTCAGAGTCACCCTTGACAGGTTTTCTGCTTTGTGTAGTGATCAATAAGATACTGCCTGGAATTGAATTGATAAGCAAAAAAATATTTTTTTTAAACTTGTGCTTTGAATCACTGTGAATGCCATCCTAATTCATGCAAATAGAGATGCAAATTTTGGGGTTAAAAGCACAGCAAAGCCACATAAGTTACAAATTTTCATCTACATATACAGAAGGGGTTCAGTGTGTCAAGTCTTTAATGTACGTAAATTCTTGGTAACCTTGGTCTTAAGAGACATTGTGGATTTTTAGTGATGCTTACATTTTTGTGTTGCCAGAGCCACCAGGTCTTACCTGCACTGGCATCTGCACACTCAACTCACCTCCCTGCTCTCTGTGGTGGCCTGTGCTGGAGGCCTGGTTTCTTGCGAAGTGCAGCAGCGGGATGTTACAAGAGACAGTCTGAGTGGTGTACGGCCTGCTGGGTTTATTCTTCTTGGCAGTCCTTGGCTGGGAGGGTTTGCTCCAAGTCAGAGGCCTCCTTGACTCCATTGAGAAAACCTGATATAATCTCCTGTCCAGCTAGATGATTTTAGGGTCTTTTTGACTATGCCTGGAAAGTAGCTGGGAATGGTAAGATTCTACTAGAAAAGTTCTCTGTATCATGTTTATTTTGCAGCCTGTACCAGACCTTCTGCCAGGAGCATGTACTACAATTTCCAAGTCTCAGAAGGACTGGAGATGACCCTCTTTAACACCTTCACATCTTTCTTATTAGTGTTTGCTATTGGAGAAGGAAACAATAGAAGCACAAGAGGGAGAGTGAAAGAAAATAGTTTCCAATCCTAGAAGAGGATGGAGCCAGCTAAATGTGCAGCAAAGTATCAGTGTTTGCATTCACTGAAAACAGGTTTATTCATTAGACTATCCTTGGCTGAAGTGTGGTAATAACATGCATTTTTAGCAAATCCATACTAGTAAGATTATGCAGAATATGGACATTGGAGGGATCGAGAATGTCAGCTTTCCTAGCTTCATAAGTCCTGTTTCATCTTCTCAGCATCTTTATTCATGCATTCAGAGTTATTCTCTTTCCACTTTTCTCTTCTTTGTTTCTGTTGTGTCTGTCTTCACTACATTGCTTCCCCCTTTAGAAAAAGCCTAGCAAGCTTCTGTGAGTCTTCAAAAAAATCAAAAGCACTGATGAAGATATGTAGACTCTGAGAGTTCAACTTTACTATCCTCTAGTCCCCTCTCTTACCTTCCACATTCCTTGGGGACCTCAGGAACCCTGTTCAAAATACAGAATTTTCTTCTGGTTCTGAAGCGAGGAGAGGTAGTGCTTTACAGGTCCTTTGTAGTACTTCAGTAGGAAGATGAGCTATTTTTAGCATAAAGAGTCAGAACACATTCATCTGTCAGGCAGCTGGGTCCTGGTTCAAGTAGAAGTCTGTCTTGTGGTTCTCTTTCAGATGTGATTGGAAATGCAAGTTTGGGACTTATTTTAATATGCATGGACATAGTGATGTATACTTAACAGCATTTTAGGCCAGAAGTTATAATACTCAATTATTTCTGTCCATATGCTGCAAAATAACATTTTACTGTCTTTTCATGTCTTGGAAAGTTATCTGAACTTGGGCTTGGCATGTCAGGCCAGCATCAGATTGCCCTGCCAGGGCCTATCTTCTGTTTTAAAACAATCACATTTGCTTGAAGGTAGGAGATTGGAAGGGAGATCTCTGAGGCCACTTTCAAGGTCTGGACATACTCTGAAGTCCTTTTGCTTTGGTTTTGGAAAGGAAGTGCCCAGAGGTTCCTTGTTGGGTACCTTCCTGATTCCATGAAACAGGAAAACAAAGGACATAACCTGCTGTGGTTTGAGTAATTCAAATGGAAAGATAGGTAGGTTACGCATGACCCTGACTGCTCATGCCTTTTTTAAAAAACAAAACAAAACAAAAAAACATTTTGGCTTCTGGTTTCATACTAGCAATGCTTTTCTGTCAGATCTGTTTCTTTTAGGGTACTGTATCCCACTACTGTACTCCCTACTGTCAGGTTACTCCAGCCATCTCTGTGGAGAGACTGCAGTTGCCCTTACTGAAAATAATTCCAAAGATGCTATTATTGAAGTGGACTAGATTCTTGACTTCATGTTTCTACCATCTTAGTTGTTATTGCAGGTCCTTACCCCTTTATTATAGGCTATTCAAGCTGAAGGTAATCAAGATTGTCAGACTCTTCAAAATCCACCCAGGATCAATTTCTATTAATTATCATCTTGATAATCTTCAGTGTTATCCTGGACCTTTCTTGTATAGTCCTGATAAGATCCTTGGTGTTGCTTGGGAATTCAGTGCCTCAGATGTATCTGAAGTCAGTATTTTCATCCCTTGTGAGGACACCGAACTCTGGATAAAACCCTTGCATGGATCTACAAACAACCTGTTCCTTTCTATGTTAATTCATTGCTTCTTGGGAGAAGAGGCAATATAGATACTTAATTACCTTTGCTTGCATCTCATACCTGAGATGAGTTTTATTTGTACCGCTAGTTTAAGCTACCTGTTTGTGTCATCCCCGTACCTCCCCTGTCAGTCCCCGTCCCCCCCCCCCCCCCCCCCGCCCCCGACCTCACATCTCTGAGGGCAAAAAAATGCTCTGCATCCTCTGTGTCAACTGAAGCAAGGTGCGTGAAGGCATGTTATGAATCTCAAGGTGGAGCTCTCTTGGTCAGAGTGCACTGCATTAACACTCGTGGCAATATCTCTGGCTTTGCTCAAGAATGTTTTCATCTTTGATATCTGTAGAGTGATCATTTAGAGGTCTGGCTGCACCTTTGGAAACAATGTGCCATTACTTCAGACCTCCTCAAGAGCTTATATCGCTACTGGGTAATCGTAACAATCTGGATTGGAGTTGGCCGTAACAGACTGGATGTAAGCAGTATCGCTCTATTTTAGAAAAGCCTCTTGAACATAATCATAATTCTTTGAGGTGCATTTTTATACCAGTGTTCTTCCTTGTAATCCTGTTTTGGTCCCCGATGCAGTCTGAACTGAAGGCACCAGCTGTTCTCTAGTTTAGAAAGACATCCTTTGAGTAGGAGCAGTGGCCCAAGTTTAGGATGACGATAATTACCCCATATGAGAAAGTTATATAGAGGTCTCAGGCAAATTTCTCCTCCCACTCCCCAATTTTCATTGCTTGCTCTGGGGATAATAGAGGATTGTTCCTACACAGGAGTCTGTTGTTAATCTTTACAGGTGCAAGCTGTATTGGACAAACACTGAATACTTGTGTAAAGTTTTTTGGTAGCCTTACCGTCTCAGTCATTCTCAGATTCTTGTGGTAGAATGGGAGGGAGAGACAAGTGAGACAGCACCACGCTGATGAAGTAAGTATATTGTGCAGGGTGCAAATAGTGCACAAGTAGCACCTGTCAAAGAAGGGGCAGATTCATTTGTAAGCAACAGTGACCATGAGGGCTCGTGGGCTATAGTAAAGAGCTATTACAGCAGTAAGTAATCCAAGGCTTGGGAGCACACAGAGAGGTATAAGGTCTGAGACTGAGGGTTAAAAAGAGGGTAGGAAAAAGGCAATGTATCCAGCAGATATATAATACCTCTGTTATAGACATTAATTGCTAATACAATACATATAATACCCTTTTCCTCTGTGCGCGACCTGTAGCTACCTGCAGACATAATTTGTGTTGGTGGAAAGTTGGATTTTAGTTTGCAGCTGAAGTCTCCCACTACGCCTTATGCATACGTGTAAAGATCATAAAAGATTCCAAGCGTTTCAGCTTTTGCTACTTCAAGTCTTTCTTATGAAAATAGAAAACAAATCTATGCCAGGTCACTTCTTTGGGTTCAGACCTTCATCATTATTAGCAACTGTCTTAGGGTAGTTGTTTGGACATCCTTTGCCTTTAGTATCTGGGCTGGAAGCTGTTAAACCTGCTGAAAGATCCTTTTAATTTTTGCATGAACTGTGGGTACATTCAGAATTGTGGGAAGCGAAGGGTTGCAGCATCAGCTTGGACAACATCTGGTGCCCTGGTCATTAATGGGCTTTTCCAGCTGACTGCCTGCTGCATGTAGGTAGGTCATCTGCACCACCCAGCCTGCAAAGTGAATGATTATAATCTCAGCAAGTCAGGGCATTCAGGTGTCTTCATCTCAATAGTCGCAGGAGCTTGTTCCTGTGGGTGATACTAACCCCTAAAGATTAATAGTCACATGTGGTGCTGTTTAATTGTACCTGCTGTAGGAACAAGATTTAGCTGTTAGGAGCAATGCTGTAAATCTTACTTGTCTGTATTTTCATAAAAGTTTCATGTGATGCCACTAAGACGACAAGTACTAGGACAAGAATTGCAAGATAAGTATGAAATTGTTTAAAGGGGAGAAGATAGGGGTTGTGCTAAAATGAGGAATATTATAAAGTGGGAGCAGAGGTTATCAGTAGAGTCCACAGGTCTGGGGTTTGTGGGCAAAACATTTTATTCTTCTCATAAGTGACATTGGCATAAAATTACTGTAGCTGATGTAAATTTGGAAGACATCCAGTATGAAACAGCATTGGGAAACTACGTTGAAGTGACTGAATGATCTCAAGGACTGGAAATAAAAAACTATGAAATTAGATAGCAACATGCAGCATTTTGTGCTGGATGACCAGTAACAGAAATGTCTACTGTAAGCTGTGGACTTATCTATTGTAAGGAATTTAGGGAAGGACCTGACTGTATTTTCTAGATCAGATGATGTTTGCAAGGACCAGTCTAGCATAGCTTTGAAAATCAAATCTCTGAACATGTGTAAAGGAAGTAATTTTTAATTGAATTTGGGAAGATTTCATGCCACTGTACAATGTAGTGGTTAGATTTCATCTGGAATACTGCATGCTTTTATGGTCATACATGTTCACATGGGATCATGTGGGGAGAAAGGCTGGTAGGATAGAATGTGAGAACTTTTTGTGTAAGACTGAAAGACTATTACTTGCTTGCTTTAGCAACAGGAAGACTGAAAAGCCTGTATTGTTATCTAAATCAGTCCAGAGGTGTCTTCTTCATGGAATGGGAAGAGAAATACATGCTGGCCATATATACCAGAACATGAGGGTTCCTGAAGAATCATCCACTAAGTATGACAGGGACAAACATGACCTTTCCTGTTGGATTCAATAAATTTATGAATGGGATTACATGATGCAAGTGCCTAAAGCAAAATTTTAAGGCCAAGGAGGTCTTACTTCCACTTGTAATCCTTTTTCTAGTTTTTTTTGACTTTTCTTGGCAGACACTGTTAGAGTGCTGACTGCTAATATTCTGCTTCACTACATTAGGACTTACTGCTTGCATCAGATAATTTTGTTCGTTAGATGTACTTCAGCTAGTTACATTGAAGTATAGTAATGAGCAAAGCTTTTTGCACCAGGTATTTTAGTTGTGTTAGGGTTTGAATCACACTGGAGGCATTTGTGTGTGTGCATCAAATTTAGTTTCCCTGGATTTTTAACTTTAATCCTGTGGGGTTTGTCCAATGTAGTTGATAATGAGTACTGGCTTCCTACAGTGTATTTGAAGCAAAGAAGAATCTCTCTCATGCACAGCTTCTGTGCTCTTCTGCTTTGGCTATGTATAGTATGCATTGACTGGATTTTGGGGAAAGGAGGACAAGGTTTCTAAATGAATGAAGGCTTAATGTGTTTTCATGGTGAAGTATGGGAATGTTGAAAGCTAAAGATTAAAGTGGGGTTCTAAATATAATTTTTTGACAGAAAACTGATACTTACAGAGAGGAAAATAATACAATATTCCAATTCTGACTGTTGTCATGTAGAATAATAGAAATATAAAACTTTTTATTTAGTCTTGCTTTTGGGTAAAGTAAAACTGTTATAGCAACTTCAGATCATCTACTAGTTTAGGAACAGGGGAGGAAAGTGTAAGTGGTAAGTTACATGCAGATACAACTGACTTTTAAATTAAATCCCATTAAAACACAGCACTGCCAGTATTTTAAGTAGTGGTCAGAACATGCAAAGCATCCTGGCAAACAGATTTAAGGGCTATTCAAACCTTCCTTGCTGTTACTGGGGAAAGTCGTTTGCTGGTGTGAAGCATAATTAATCTAGGTTTTGAAGTAGCTTGAGCTCCTCACCTGTGAGTGGATCTCAGTGGAAAGCACCTGCTGACTGGCACTGTTTGTTATGGTATGAAAGTCAGACCTGTAACTGTTGATGGATCATTTCTTATATTTTTCACTTCACAGTGTGGGTTCACCACCAAGTAAACTGACACAGAGGAACGTATGACCCCTTGTTATATTGTATTACTCTGGTGCTGATGTACTGTGATTCATTTTAAAAGACCATCAAATAATGACATCAAGACTTCAAGATGGATTTGTCTTTGACCCATTAGGAATTTGGGATAACAATTATCATTAATCTGTTATTCCCTCAGTACTAACAAAGTCATTGCATCTGAAACTTTGTTTTGTAAGTAGACAGCTATTAAAAATACATTAATAATATACAGTGACTGTAACAAATGCCTTTTTAAAAGATTTAAAACATCTTCCCTCTGTGGCAAAGACACAGGACTTCTTGAAGCTAGTTACAAAACAATCACAATTTAATTAGTCTCAATACAGTTTTCTTAACAATAGCTGCTTGCAAAATGAGCTACCCTGTGTGTTGTCATGAGACAGAGTATTGTTTTGGTATGTTGATTGCCTATTCATTGTGTCTCCCAGAGGGTGCTGGAGTTAATTACTTACCTAATGCGTGACCACCAGTCAGGTTTACTTTACCAGGTCAGAAACATCAACAGTAATCTTAACAGCATAGAGATACCCTAGGACTAAAACATGTAACAGCCAGCAGATCCCAGAGAACAGTGGGATTTGACTAATAAGCAAGCACTGCACATATGGACAGAGAATTAACTGGCACTGGTTTTTATTCGAAAGTCTCCCAGGTATTGACTTGCAGATGGGTGGATGAATGCTGTGATGGATGAAGGTCATGTATAGGATTCTGCTTCTGACCTGTCTTGCTTTTCTGGAACACCACACCTTAAACCCGCAATAGCACTAGCTGTTTCTCCAGTTGTTTGGGTTTTGGATTTTCATTCTCTGTTTCAAAGCTTGTCTGAGTTCTTAGACTTCTAGATAAACCCACAGAATTTAGTATCCAGGTATTATGTATACAGCTTTACCAGTTTTGTTATTCTAAAAGCTCATTTGCTCTTGGAAATAGTGCTTGCAAATTGATTTTCCTAATAACAGGATCTGATGCTCTTCCTGAGTAAGACTTTGACTTCTTCAGGTCTTGTCTGTGAGGAAGTGATGTGTGTTGATTCTAGCGAAGTGGTTTGCAGCATTGTCTCCTCAAATCCATTGTAATGGCTATAAAATTACTGCATTCTTCCACCAGGCTTTTTGCCTCTGTGTGAAGTTTACAAATATGTTCTGACCAACTGGTGGATGGTTAGCCATGTCCTTGATATCTGTTAAATATGTGTCTATATCCATATATAACTTTAAAAAAGCTATCAGAGGAATTAGTTTACAAATGCCTATACGCTGGTTTGTCAAATTATTTCCTGTCAAAAGCTGCTTATGTCTCACCTCATTCTCTGCTCTTTTTGCCAGAATTTAAGGTAGCTTCTTTGTCTTTTTTTTTTTTTAAATTATTATTTGCTCTTACCTAAGTCCACGACACACTCCAAATTACTGCTAATTTTTTCTGGTGCAGTAGCTGAAGTTTGTGGCAATGTTTTATCTGCACAGTGCTACAATTTTTTTTAAAAAACATTTTTTTAAGCTTATCTTTATTAAATAAGCTCTGGTAGCAACAAAAGAAACCCAGTTAGCTGTTAAATTAAATGAACTGTTGCTCTCAGTAATTTGGTGTTTGCAGTTCATGCAGGACAATGAAATCTGTGCCACATGTGTGGCTTCAGATTCCCTGTGCTTCCCTCCCTACCTTCAGGGAATGAAAATCCTTGCCACCTTGAAATTATCAAGGCCCTCAGAAATGTCTGAAGGGTAATGAAGAAGCTGGGGTCTTGAAGGGGAGGAGGGAATGTTGGAAGAACATAATTCAGCTGTGCTAGATAAATGGGCAAAAAAAAAGTTGGAGGTATTGGCCAGTGAGAGTGGAATCCTTGTCTCTTGGGGCCATGGGAAGAGCAGCTGTGAAGATGTGATTTAAACACAGCTCAAAAAGCATCTTGCATCAGCTTCTAGCCAAAAAAAGGTAGGGGGTTGGGTGTTCTTTGCATTTGTTTGCTACCTAATGGAACCATGATTATGCTTTCTTGTATAAAAGGGTTCTGTTAGCACATCACTATGATAAATGCAATGTTAATTCAAAAATGTAAGTAGAAATCAAGGCCACTTGAAGTCCTTCTAAGGACTTAATCTATTGTACTGGCCTTTTCACATGTAGGTAGTAATTTTCTCCTCAGAAATTAAATGTTGATTCTAACTGTGTCCACAGGAACCTTTTTTTTAATCTGTTGCTTAATGTTGTGGTCTCATTTATGTCCAAAAATAAAATGCTACAATGAATACATTACTTTAACATATTGTTGTTGTACTCTGTTCCCTATTTAAGGAAAGATTGTCTTTTAGATATGTGCCAGCGCTACTTTAAATCAAATCCTTTTAGCTTTTGGTGTGTTTTTTGTTTTGTTTTGTTTTTCAGGGGTCATCTTTATTTCTTCTTCAGATACTGTGTCTCCTTTAGTTGTAGGTGCTGAGGGGCAGAGGTGACAGAACAGCTCTCAGAAGCTGCCTTCTTTCTGCACTCATGCTGGTCAGCAGGAGGTTGGGTGCTTTAATATGAAGAAGTAACAGACCCTAAAGTTGCAACCTGTTCACAATGTGCAGTTGCTTCTTTTCATCACAGAGGGTGGTCGCCTTTCCATGCCTTGGTGTAACAGAACTAAGCGAAAAAACATTTCATTCAGTGTGTCTTGTCTTCTTGTTCGTTTTGGAGCTAGAAAAAAACAGAACAATGAAAAAATGACAATAAAGCCCCTGTGGAAATGCTGTAGAGACTTTGTATAAGGGCTGAATCATGCCTATCATGATCTTTCAAATGTTTTGTTTGACTTCAAAAAACCACCTTGTTTCTGACATTAAAAATACGTTTCTTTCAAGCTAATATGCTGGGGGTTTTTAAACTTCAATGCTCAAATTAATTTGAGAATTCTCAAATTAAAGGGCTAAATAGAGGATTTTCTATGAGTTATAAAATCCAATAACTAAAAATCAAATATAAATGAAATATATGAGTTGAAATAACATTCTATTTCAGAGCCTATTTTCTCAGAGCCTGTGAGAGAAGAAGTTCTGAAATTTGTTTCTAACCTGCCTGGAAATGTTTGGATTAGTATGTCTGAATGTTTTTCAGTGTGTTCTTTTTTTTTCTGTTCCCCTAATAATTTTTTTTTTTTTGTGTATCCCTCCCAACAGGAAGCAGTCCTCAAGATAGCCCTAGGAATTTCTCTCCCAGTGCCTCAGCCCACTTTTCTTTTGCACGAAGGTAAGAGGAAGTTTGTAGTATGTAGCATGCATTTTGCAGGGAGGAAATGTTGGCCCCACATATTAAAAGTGATTGCAAACACATTTGTGAAGTCCATCACTTAAAAGTGAGATAACACTTGTCATTCTGTAATCTCTCCTAAACCTCAGTTGCAATGAATTTCTACTGGATGACTGATAAAATGCAATCATACCTTTTTGAATTAAAAAAAAAAAAGACTTAATTGTAATGGATCCAATTCAGACACTGTCTCCTCATCCATTGAGATACGGGGAAATTTTAAGCTACATCTAGGTTTTTCCTTATTTTTTTTCTTAACAATGTAAGAAGTGCATTGCTTATAAGAGCACTAGTATAGAGGTTCTGAGTTCAGGGCCTGATTTTACTGGCAGCAGCAATACAGTCACCATACCTTTAATACCTGACCTTGACCTGTTTCACTGTCTGTACCACTGAGACAGTCAGCTCTGTCTAGGAGTGTTGTGAGGATTAATTAATGCAAGTAGAATCTTTTGAGATCTAAGGTGAATTTGAAGTGATCGATGAAGTAAATTATTATTAAATGAACCGTAACCAAAGTTGATAGCATGTCATGGGAGACTGCCTGTTCATGCCAGTGTGGTTACCTATCAGTTAACACCTTGTCAGCCTGCCTCAAATAACATGTTTATTAACTCTGAGCCTGGGAGGGTAGGCAGTGTTTATATGTTGACCCAAGAGTATGTACACAAAAAATGAAATTGAAATGCTGTGGCTTGCTTTGCCATTAAGTAGTGCCAGGCATGCAACTGTTGCATTTGCGATGAGACAGCACTTGCCACTATAGTTTTACTTCCTTTATTTTGGGAGTTCAGTAAAGTAGCACACACAAGCTCTCAAAAGTAAGTGCAAGGAAATGGCTTAATGCTTTTTAAAAGCTGTGAAGGGGAGAAAACTTTACTTGTGTATTCCTTTTATCTGAATCTAATTAATCTGTGACAGCAGATCTTGTCAATCTTTCTAATAGCATACGATGTCACTTTTTCAATCAACACCTTAAAGTTGAGTATTTCTTTTGAAGCTACTTCCCCTTGATAGTATCTTTAAAAAAAGGAAAGCTATCTCTTCATGGATTACAGTTGTTTGTGAGCGTATTTTTAGAAAGATTCATTAAATCCAGAAATATCTTATAATGGAAAAAGCAGATGTGAAAGACCGAGTGTTACTTAGAAATACAGGGCAGGAAGTAGTTTTCCTTTCCTTTCCCACCCATAATCAACAGAAAGTTAAAATCGTTATGGTTCTGCAAACCTTAAATTCAGGAGGAAAAAAGTAAATTTGTCTACCAATAGTTTCATTTGGATTTTGACCATTTTTAGAGCCCTGTAATGGGCTCCAAATAAATTTTTTCATTAAAGGAACACAAGAAGCTTCTGTGACTTCAGAATATTTCACCACTTCAGTGGGATTCAAGAAACTTCTTTAGAGCAATTTTTATGGAAACTGATTTTGTTCTATGTTTATAGTGAAAATGTTTGATGATACTTAAGCTTAAACCAGCGTTAATGTAAAATTTTTTTATTACTTTGGTATGTGTGTTGTGGTTGTTTTCATATAACATGTGATAGAATGCATTTACTATGTAAAATGATCGGTGGTTAATGAGAGTTGTTCTCAGACTTTGGACTGTGCCTCTTCTGTTATGTTTTGTAAATTTAATGATGACACGGAGGAAGGGAAGGACAGCTTGTGTTTCTTAGTGTGACAGAGCAGGTTGAAGGACTAGAGGCGAGGTGGTATAGTTGTACGGATATTCCTTTTTCATCCACAGCTCCCCAGGCAGTGATGACACTAAAAAGCTGGGGAAGCGTGAGGAAGGAAGGGAAAGGCAAAGGAAATGGTTTGGAAGCCTCTTGTGGGGAAGGAGGGCTTCCCAGCGTAGCATTTTCTCATCAGTCGCTGGCTACTCCATGCAGTGGTGCAGCAAAGGGAGCTCCAGCAGGAGGGTCACTTTCGTCTGCCCACATCTGGTGGGGTGGTCAATGCCTGGGAATAACACTTGCCTTTGGTAGTCACTCTGGTAGGCCTCTTCTGCTGGGAGATGCAAATCCAGCATCTACAAGCCCACGGGTAGGTGACAGATCCTGCTTTCCATTGCTGCTGGGAAGTGGGTAGAGCCACGCTGTAGGGCAGGGACAAGCGGTGTATGAGAGTCCAGAGGAGAATGCTGTAGGGACTTGGTACCCTTTTTCCCCTTCTTCCCGTATGGATGCCTCCTATTCTCCCACCTTTGCTTCCCAGGTAACTGTCTGTGATAGCCCATCCCCACCCTTGACGGCCTATCTGTATGAGAATTGCTGCATGATGCAGGAACCCTGTTCAATATGAGTTACTCAGTAAGGAAGCACTTTCTGTCTCACCGCTGCAGAATATATGGGTCTTACCCATGTTTAAATACCTCCCAAGTTCTTGTTCTTTCAACTGTGAACATATTTAGCTTGCTCATCTGAGTCAAAATGAAGAGTAATCTCCTTTAGGAATTGTTCATTCATCTGGAGGTAGCTCATGCATACCTGGGGGAACAGGAGAAGGAAGGAAAATTAATGAATTAAAAACAAAATTATGGAGGAGGAGGAGGAAGTTTTTTCCAGAGTTCAGTCTTTGATACAGTCAGCAGTCCCTCTAGCACATGTTCTCTTAATGTATTAACACTAGTTATGTACTGTAGTTTCTTTTCCCACACTATTTGTATTCAAAGTCCCAGAGACTTGGGTTGTAGCTCATGGATGGGTAAATAAGAGTAGGAAATAAAGCATTAGAATGGAGAGAAGCAAAGGTTGTTTTAGACAGTTAGCTCGAAGGGTGGGGAAGCCGCATCAAGAGGTTTAAGGTTCCTGATTTGCTGTGACTTCAGTTCTCTTCTGTGGAATTACACTTTTTGTGTAAAAAAGACTTCAGAGAAGATCTTTGTACTGGCTGTAAAACAGAGCTTCAATTCTCCTTTCTCCTTTCCCCCACTATCATACTGTTTATTAATAAAAACTTGTCCTGTTTTGTTATTTATGTATTGTTTTGCTTTTTTTAACATATTTGATACAATTGTACTCCAGTCATGGGCACCGAAATGACAGGTAAATGTTACCTCCTCAAAAATCCAAACGCTGCTCCCATTGTTGTTTTTTGATTTGTCACTTGGAATGTTCAAGTTCCATGGTGTGTGTGTGTGTGTGTGTGTAGCTCATCTCAAGTGGTAAAGAACAGAAATTAGTTTGGTTATGGTTTTGTGGTTTTTTTTAATTATTATTATTCTGAATGAGCATGATTTTTGTTGCAAAATTGTTTTTCCTGATTTACATATCTAACATTTAAGAGGTTTGTTTTTCCTAATCATTCTTTGCAGTTATTTGACATTAGCCTGCTAGTTTGCTGGTATCCTGTACTGAAGTCATTTAGAAAAGTACTACCCTTGTATTTCAAGCAGACTGTGGTGGTTGTTCTGTGGTTCAGAGCATTGTGGTTTGCATTTGTTCACAAGTTTTTAATTTGCTTCTCATTAATTTTCATCCAATGGACCTGAAAGTTGTGAAGACTAACTGGTCCATTTCTACGTCTGTTAGTGAGACACCAGTTCTGTGGACTGTTCATTCACTTCCTGGTTGTTTCATCTCACAGATTTTTAACTAGAAAAAACACTTAAAAATAAACCTGTAAGCCTAAGTCATCCTTGCTGAATGCTTATTTATTGTGGTCCCCTGTGAAAGTTGACTCTTTATTAAAACCCCTGTTTGTATTATGGTTTTGGAATGCAGTTTTACACAGTCATACTTTCACAGATGTTTCTGTATTGGGATACTGCGATGTTCATTTGACTAACCTTGGTTTCACAACAGGACTGATGGTCGCCGCTGGTCTTTGGCTTCTCTCCCTTCCTCTGGCTATGGTACAAATACACCCAGCTCAACTGTTTCTGTAAGTATCCGCTTTGCTGTGCTGATAGATTTCTATTACATGCCATATCCTCTCACTGTAGCTTGCTTCTCTTAGGAGAAGGCAATGTAGGTTTTGTTACTGTTGATAGACTTTGAATTAACATGTGTTATGAAACTGCTTTACTTCACTGAAATAGAAGAAAACTTTAGGCTTTGCTTAGAGATATTTTCTGGCAGTGCATAGTGTTTAACTGTGCCCTTTTGATCTGTGGGGGCAGTAGGAGGGGAGACATACTGCCTTATTTTAACTATGGTAGTTAGGTATCAAGTCTTAAGTGAGGCTGCCTTGATAATGAAAAGAAAGAGAAACCAGTCTGACATGATTCATCCATCCTAGGTTAGACTGCTATCTTAAGATGGGATGAATCATGCATTTGCCTGTCTTTTTTTTCCTTGATAATAGTGAGATGTTAGTGCATGGTAATACATTAGATATTTAGCATTTTAGATGGCTATAATTAGAATAGAAGAATTATTTGGAATACATAATAGGATAAATATAAGTCTAATTTGTTAATTTTTGCCTGTTAGAGCAATCCTTTTGATGTGATCTTGTGTCAGCCCCCTGCCATGCATGTACCACCTGACTTGTGGTGTGTACCATGGCAGTGCATGAGATCCTGCCCACCAAAGCTGCTCTATCACTCCCCCCTCCTCAGCTGGACAGGGCAGAGAAAATATAACAAAGGGCTCATGGGTTGAGATAAGGACAGGAGAGATCACTCACCAACTACCGTCACGGGCAAAACAGACTCAACTTGGGGAAAATTAACTCAGTTTATTAACTGTCAACCAGAGTAGGGTAATGAGAAATACAACCAAATCTCAAAACACCTTACCTTCACCCCTGCCTTCTTCCCGGGCACAACTTCACTCCTGGATTCTCTACCAACACCCCCCAGCGGCACAGGGGGACAGGGAATGGGGTTTATGGTCTTCGGCTGCTTCATCTTCCTCAGGGGCAGGACTCATCACACTCTTCCCCTGCTCCAGCATGGGGTCCCTCCCACAGGAGACAGTCTTCCACGAACTTCTCCAACGTGGGTCCTTCCCACAGGCTGCAGTTCTTCACGAACTGCTCCAGGATGGGTCCCTTCCACGGTGTGCAGTCCTTCAGGAGCACACTGCTCCAGCGTGGATCCCCCGTGGGGTCACATTCCTTCCAGAAAACCTGCTCTGTGGGCTCCTCTCTCCACAGATCCACAGGTCCTGCCAGGAGCCTGCTCCAGCGCAGGGTTCCCATGGGGTCACAGCCTCCTTTGGAAGCCTACCTGCTCCAGCATGGGGTCCTCCACAGGCTGCAGGTGGAGATCTGCTCCACCGTGGACCGCCATGGTCTTCCCTATGAACTGCAGGGGAATCTCTGCTCCGGCGCCTGGAGCATCTTCTCCCCCTCCTTCTTCACTGACCTGGGTGTCCATAGGGTTGTTTCTCTTGTGTGTTCTCACGCCTCTCTCCAGCTGCTGTTTCTGTCTGTCCCAGCAACCTTTTTTTCCTTCTTAAATCGTTATCACAGAGGCGTTACCACTATCGCTGATGGGCTCAGCCTTGGCCAGCAGTGGGTCCGTCTTCGAGCCGGCTGGTATTGGTTCTGTCAGACACAGGGGAAGCTTCCAGCAGCTTCTCACAGAAGCCACCCCTGTAGCCCTCCCCACCCTGCTACCAAAACCTTGCCACACAAAGCCAATACAGCTAGGCAGTGGGAGAAGTATGAATCCGTACTTTTGCACATCTTGCACACCTCTACACTGGAGAGGAAGTACTGCATCATGTTACAATCTGGAACTAAGCTGTATGTTGTGATAGTCACACCTGAGAGACTGGCAAGACAGAGCTGTGGAGGAAGCCTGCTTTGGAAATAGCAAATAGTTGGCATTTTGAAAGTTACATTACATCTTCTGCAGTAAAGGGCTTGGTCCTTGTAGATCCAGCTATGAGTTTTCAAAAATGGTTTTGTATCTTTAGCCTTGTTTTTTACCTTTAGGGTTGTATCATTAACAAATGTACTGTTTTATGAATGATACATATTATTGGTCACCTGATATCTGATTTTTTTTTTAAAAAAGTTTCTTTTCCAATTTAAGTAAGATTTCTCTTCCCCTGAGTGTGAAATATTTGAGTTCTGCAGCCTATACACTGATGAAACATCATCATTTTATGTTATGATCAACTCTTATTTTCGTCCACAAAGGCTTCTGGAAAGTCAGATACATACTTGCTGACTTCAAACCAGGTTGAGGGATTTCATGTATCTTAAGAACTGTTCCTCAGCAGCACTGATTTTTCACCTCTGCTTTCCTTTCTGTGTAGATCTTACTTTTGCCAAGCAAATTGCTTGGTTTCATGTTAATTCCCTAACCACTTTTCATAGTGCATGTTTGTATGCCTTTCATTGGAACTAGATCAGATACACTGTACTCTTCACTTAAAATATATTGACATAAAGGAGGTTATGTCAGATAATAAGTAATTGCGATAGCAGCCCCACCATGGTTATAAGAAACAGGCTTCTGCTAGAAAGGAAATGAAAAGCTGTGTCAGAAACATATCAAAACACAGTTTTAATTTTCAGTCCGTACTCATAGGCTTTTTCTTTGATATCTTCAATTTTAAAACGGTAATTCTAGTAATATACTTCTTTCCCACTTAAGTTTACTAACTACTGCATGCATCCTGGAATGTGGAGCAGTTTTACATAATTTTTACATTTTTTATGAAAAAAATATAGCGCTGTCACTTATGGATTTGGGTATCTTAACTTCTGTAATAGCCTGTTGTTGAATTCTCCATTAATATTTCCTGACTAGATCACATCATATAAATATTAAAATAGATGTCTTCCCTAGCATTGAACAAACAATTTCTGACTTGTGGAAAGAAACCTTTTTTCCTAATAAATAAGTTTGAATTTTGTTGAAGAAACCAGCAGTAGAGAATTCATGCCATATATTTCTTACGGTTAGGGGTTTTTTTTCTTTCCCCAAGAATCTTCTACTGCTGATGAGCCCTGCAAAAGCAGTGGGATAACCTCTGCATTTTAAATTTAGTCACTATTTATCTGTTTCTTAGTAGAGATGCTTTTCAGTTTGTTTTTTTTTTTACCCACTGGATGACACACGTGAATCAGAAAATGAAAGCTGAAAGTGTGTCCACCTAATAGGTTTAATGTACTTTTTCAGAATCTGAAACAGCTAGCACTGTACAATCTCCTCCTCGACATTCTTAAAAATTCTTAGAGGCAACAAGAGACCACTTCACACACAGTAGCCTACATACAGAATGCTCCCTTTTCAGTGTTGGATAAATAAGAGTCACATTAATCCAGAGATTTATTAGCTGGAGAGCAGAAACAGTTTTTACACATCACAGTAGAGCACAACTTTGATCTTTACAGGCAACTAAAAGTCAAAGCAGGGGCAGAAGGGTCTGTAGTAATCACAGTTAAGCTCAGGTGAATGTAGCTAACCATTTCTTGTTAGCCTGTTTTTTCTTTTTTTTGATATTGAAAGTGAAGAGATTGATGGAATTACCAATTTCATGGAAGCTCATGGGCTTAGAAGTGGTGCAAGTACCACATATACTAGTTCTCACAACAAAGTTGAAATAAATGAAAATATCTCCTGCTAAGATTATTCAATTGAAAAGAAACTCTTTGTGTGTCGTATTCTAGCAAAGTTGGATCAGATCTTGCCAGCTATGAGATACAGTTGAGATGATGTGTGTCTTCTAGGAAAGAAAGCCTATAAAAATGATAAAGTGAGAGAATACTCGGTTGCGGGTTTTTGGCAGTAAGTTATATTCTTGGAAGCTTATTTGGATGGGGAAATAGGGTAAGGAGATGAGGAAAGAGACTTTGGGGTTACATTAGCTGGTATTGGCTACAAATTTACCTTTCTGTGTTGGAAGAACAATTTGCATTGCTGTGGTGCACTGTGGTTGTGCATATTAAAAATGTGTTAAATCTTACATGATTTTTGGAGCAGCTATTCTAGAATGCCAGGAGAGCTGATTTTTTAAATAGTTTTGCTATGAGAATTTGGATTTGTACAGAGATCAGAATTCAGGCCTCCAAGAAAATGCACTCTGTGCCTGCGATGGACCTGATACAACTGAGAGTTGTTAGCGAAAGCAAGATTCTCACTTTAATCCTGTTACATCTAGAATCTGTGGCACCTTATATGAGGAAAAGTGTCATATGGGTTATTGTCCTCCTGATCTTCCCAGAATTCCATGAAGCTGAAGAGGTAGAGATTGATTTTCTAGAGATAGCCATCTGTGATGGTCTGTATTGTTAAATTGCACTGTGCTAGAGTATCTTACCTTATGGAGTGTTGCTGTAGGAAGTATGCCATGAGGTTATCTGCGACTAGCTGCCATAGTGTCAGATAAGAAAGAACTTATCTATGCTGTGTGCTGAATTATGCCTGGTAATGTGCTATGGCTGAATTTCATAAATGTGTTACTGTGATTTGACAAGTTACTACCTATTACATGAACTGTGGTAAATTCTTGGTGTGCATGCTTCTTAGCCTGCAGCAAAGCAAGGTAATGCAGTCTTGCTAACTTTAACTTGTTCTGATGTGATACAGCCTTCCTACTTAGACCAGTCTTGTGCGAGTTAAACTTTCCCAGCAGTGGATTTTCTTCTTTTTTGCTTTTAAGAGATGACTTCATGACATCTAGTGTGATAAGTAGTATTTTCTTGAGTTCCTAGGAATTAGCGTATATTCAGCCTTTACCACGCAAGTCTTTATAACGACATCAAATCTAGGCTCAGGGAAGTAGTTTCAAAGTTCTACTTCCAAACATTTAGCGTGGCTTAGGTAGCCTGCCACGCTGCCTAAAAGACAGTAAAATATGATATTTTGCAAGGCTAGTTGTTGTGGTAGCACATCCAATTTCATACCTGTCTGTATCTTCCACTTTTCAAACAAACCACTTAGTATAATGTAATCCCCTTCACTTTTGTCAGGCATGGAACCTTTCTTGATAAATGTATTAAGTTCTTTCACTTCATTTTGAGTGTACAGGGTTTTATAAGAAAACAGCGTATGAATTTTTTTCAGCAAGAATTTAGATTATATTTAATTTCATTTTAAAAAGCATCAATGTCTTAGATATGGATAATGAAGTACCTTCATTATGTAAATTTACAGTTTGTGTTGTGGCAATAAGTTGTACTCTACAGTTATGTTGTCCTACTCAAATAATAAATTTTCAGCAGACCCTGTTTTAACTATTCTTACGTATTGATGTGTGTTACTGAACTTAGATCTCATCTCTGCCTTAGAGGAAATTTGAACTTCTGAAATGCAACAGCTCCTTCTTCTGGGACTGAAGTAGTTTGGGGTTTTTTTTTTATGTTTACTCCATATTTAGCTCATTAAGTAAGACTAATTATTTTCATCTTTAAATTGGTAGTCAGGCATGGGAAACAGTAACTATAATTTTTAAATTAAATGGCTTTATTCATGAGCACTGAATATGGTCTTGAAAATGTTTTTTCACTCTGGTAGAAGCTTGTGTTCTGTTCTGCTCTTGTAGTCATCCTGCTCATCCCAAGAGAAGCTACACCAGTTACCATACCAACCAACACCTGATGAACTACATTTTTTGTCTAAACATTTCTGTACCACTGAGAGCATTGCCAGTGATAACAGGTGCAGGACCACTGCAATGCGCCCTCGGTCCCGAAGTCTCAGGTGAGTTTGTCTCTCTGGAAATAGGAGTTGGATCTAAATTCACATGGTGTGGAGTGTCATGGTTTTGTACATTGGGGGCATTTACTATTTGTGAAATTGCTGAAGTATAATACAAGAAGTATGCATCTGAGGCTGAATTAAAGAGTCCTTTTAAATTCTTGCTCCTGGTTTTGATCATGGCTTGCTTGAGTAGTTTAACATTGTAAGCTAGGCCTTAATGAAGGGAGCTAGCCTGCGTGAACTGTCTTGATAAGCTACTCATTATTGATCTGACTGTAGCACTGGTTCTCTTCCAGAGTTCAAACTGTTCACAGAATGAAGTCTTTATTTGCAAAAATAATTCAAAATGTATTTATATCCTAGGACTATCTGGAAAGAAACGTGAAGGAACAAATGGGGGGGGGGGTATACACTTGTTTATCATCTTTAACCAAGGTGAACTTCAGTTTCTTGTTTCCCAAAGTCTAGGCCTCTGCATTTCATTTGCAGTGGCTGCTTATGTAAGATGTGTTTTATCCAAGATCAGTTCTAAACTGTCCGAATAGTTCAGGTTTGGAAAATGCAGATGAATTTTATGGGCAAGTCTTCAAAAACTGTAAGAAAAAAAAAAAAGTATTATATCTCTACTTGTTGTATCGATCCTTTCAAAAGTTTAAAAATGGTTTCACAGGTACACAAATCTTAAGGAATGAGTTTTTTTTAGTGCAATATATTTTAACTCTGCTTTTTTATTATTTTATTTTAAAATCTGTGTAGTCTATTGTGACAAATGTAGTTATTACCTATATGAAAGTGCACAACAATTACTAGAAAAAAAATTTCTTCATTAGAAGATTACAGATTGAAACTGTATTGTATTTATTGCCACATATTTTATTTTTTTCAATTTCTGTTATGCTTTTAGCACTTAAAAAACTTAAAATCTTCCATTTGAATTCACAGAATGTATAGAAATGCTCCAGGGAAAAAACAAGAGCCAAACATTTTCAGAGAGGGGATTATGCTGCAGAAGTGTTATGATGAAATTATTTACCTACTCTGTCCTCAGTGGATTTGCCAGTGCACGTCCCTAAAGAGATTGTCCATATCAGTTAAAAGGACCCACCATTGTGATATCTTGGGTCAAATTTTAGTGTTCATTTTTGCCCTTTTAGAAAGCCAAAAGCCAGTTCTTCTGCTCATGCAAGAAACCCCTATGTACATGTTATGATAAAGTCACTCCTAGAGGATAGCATGCCCTTTGTGGGGTCTTGTTCCTGCTCCACATCTTTTAGACCAGACTGAATGGGCCAGTGTCACCCACCCAGGAAAAGCAGATGGAGATTTTTCAAGGAATTTGTAACAGACAATGAGGCTCATAATAGCAAAAAGCAGTTTTGTACGTTAGCCAAGGCCATTGTTTTCCTGCAAGTCTTGTGCTTTTTTTACAGGCACAGTGCCCCAGCATTGATGGAACCCATGCATATGTAGGATGTTGCTGCCTTTACCTGCTGGTCAGATTGAGAATAGATTTTTTTGATATTTTTTAATGATCTGTTAAAAAAAAAAAAAGGACAAAAAAAAAAGACTCATTCTTCTCAAGTTTTCACTTGCAGGTAACAGAGTTCTTTGTCAGGTCATGCTATTTTGATTGTATGTAGCCTTCAAAGGGTCAGGTATAGCCATAATTAACAGTTAAATATATCTCTGTTGGCCTTCTGAGAAAAAGGTGATGTTCACAAGTGTTGCAGAACTGCCTGTATCCTGAAGTGTAGTTACAAACTAAGCAAATAACATAGTTCGTTAGGTGTCAAGCACATGGAATAATCTTTAGGGCCTGGTCAGAAATAGCAGAAAGGAACCAAGTGGGCCACTGATGAGAGAATGTACTTTTTCAGTGAAGCCTGTGTTGGCTTTTTTTTGCAAATAAACTGTACAAAAATATAATGGCTAATTGTAGTTCATGCTGAGACAAGTTTAAAGGGATAATTTGCTTTGCTTGCAGCCCTGGACGTTCTCCTGCCTGCTGTGACAATGAAATAATTATGATGAACCATGTCTACAAAGAAAGGTTCCCAAAGGTAATGGATTATATTTAAGATACCCAGTATCTAAATTGATAGGCTACATAGGTTTTAAGTAAGTGGTGGTTTTGTTATGGGAACTAATGATCCAACACTGTAATGGCTTTCATAAAGCATCACCAAGCTCTTATTACAAAGATAAAATCACAATAAAGAAAATCCCTGCTGAGAACTGGACATTCATTTGGCAGAGCTGCTGAACTGGTTTTGAAATGAATCATGCTGGTAATATATTCTGCTGATTGGAAACTGATGGTACATTCAATTTCAATAGGTGGTGTGTTCTTGGGACAAATGTATACTGAATTAGTAAACCAAAACTAGGTTTTGTTGCTAAGTCTTGTGCAGCATCTGCTCATAATACCTGCAAATTCCTTCCTTCAGTGGCATTTATTCCTTTTCCAAAACACTCGTTATATACTTATTTTAATTGTGAAGATCATTACATAGTTATGGGGGTTTGAGTATGAGATACCAAATGAAGACAGTTGCTGTCATGTCCAGAGGTCTGAGACACAAATGAGTTCCTAGGTGCAGGTGTGTAGCTCGGAGCACTGTGCTCTTGGTTGCTGCTAGGATTTTGATGAGCCCTGGAAAATAAAATAAGGTAAAACTGATACTGTTCCAAAAAGTGCCTAAAAATAGAAGAAATTTCTTCATATTGCTTCATAGAAATATGAAGTGAGATTTGTCAGTATTTGCAGAGTGATTAAGCAGCAATCTGAAGTATGGAACGACCCACTCTGAGTGTTTGAGGTAGGAACTAAGAGGTGTGGAATTACTTTTTAATAAAAATATCTTTAAGGCTATTTTAAGCATCTGCAGTTTTGTGAGAACCAGACAGTTGGTTCTGTAGAACAGACATATCAAGCAGCCTGCAGACACATCTGGTAGGACTAGTGAGCCTGTGGTGCTTTTAATCAGTCAATATTCATTCAAACTCTGCCCATTGAAATATTTTCGTGTTATCACCCTTATGAAAAGAAGGAAGTTATTCTGGTCTGTAGTTCTGCAGTTTTAGCATAACAAAGTACACCCCCGTGAGTTCTCTTTTTTTTTATTATTATTATTTTGATTTGGACATCGGTTTTCCTTTAGTTCTGTTTAGTGATCATCACAAGATTAGTGCACAGTTCATCACCAGTGACAGCCAAAGGGGAGGATCTGCTTAGTAGAACAGTAAGGCTATTGCTTTTCTGGACTTGTAATGCAGGGAAGCATCTTGTCACTTTGCCTTTCCATTTGCTTGCTTTTTTGCTTCAGTCATTTCATGCATTCCAGCTACCTAACTTAGGCAGTACAGAATTGTTGTGGAATCAGAAATAACCTTTGAGGTTGTTAGTTTCATGTAAAGCTGTTTTAATGTATCATGTATCTATTTGTCTATAGGCCACAGCTCAGATGGAAGAGAGGCTTCAGGACATTATAACAAATCATTCTCCAGAGAATGTCCTTCCCCTGGCAGATGGAGTGCTTAGTTTTACGCACCATCAGATCACAGAACTGGCTCGAGATTGTTTGGATAAATCCCACCAGGGCCTCATCACATCACGATACTTCTTTGAATTACAGCAGAAATTAGACAAATTGCTACAGGAGGTATGAGCCATGAGACTACAGTTATGTTTGCTTGAAAAACTGTTTAAATCTGTTTGCCTAAGAGTTGTTATCTTGAAATAATCATGACTGTTCACTCAAATAACTGTCAAAGTGTTATTCATAGCAGTTTTAGTCTACATTATGACCACTACAAAGACTATAAGACATTCTGGTGTACTAGTCTGGAATAGATGGGTTGTAAAGATTTCAGAAACGACAGCATTTTGTCATGCAGTGGAAGTTATAAATTGCTTACAGAAGTTTGCGCATAAGCCCTGAATGAGGAGGCTTGCTATTCCATTTACTATGGATAAATGAGGAAACGTAACACACTTTGCACTTTATCAATCCTACTAATTGCCTACTGTGTTGAGAAAGCAGACAGCAACCCTTAGCTTTCCATTAGCTAGAGGTTATTTAATTATTTAAAGATTTATAATATTTTCCTAATTAAATTGTTTATTAAAAGAAATAATGTCATTTCTAAAAGTGTTGAAACTTTCATGGAATAATCAGCTAAATGAATTAAGAAGAACTTGGAACTTGACAAAATAAATGTGCTATGACATAAGTCACTGCAGTTTATGAGTTCATCATTTTAAAAATGAGTACAGCATGTAATGTACTCATTTGTTTGTGTGGGATTTGATAGCACATTATGAGCCAAAGTTAATGTGATAGACAAGCAGATTTGATATTGACTTGAAATTTTCCAACTGAGATGTTAAGATACTATGCCTGTATTAATTTATGTCCTTTTTTCTGCTTTCTTTTGAATGCAGGAGCAGTGCTAAAGGTTTTGGTTGGTTGGTTGGTTTGGGATTTTTTTTCCCTATGCTGCTTTTTTGTTAACTTCTATTCCGTAAATAGGTTTTCTGCAATTACCGTATTTTGAACTTTTTCTCATCATAAAGCAATGCAAAGCTTAAGACATCAGTGATTTATTTCTGGATTATTGAAACCCTGTTTTTTAAACAGGGAAAATATATAGAGCTTGCTTACTAGTCAAAAGAAGTTTGAACTAGTGACCTTCTTGTGAAATACTTGCATTTTTATGATGTCAAAGTGCAGGCAGAATTGGCCAGTTGACTGGAGATAACGGACTATGAATTATGTTATGGTAGTGATAATGTCAAAATACAAGGAAACATGTCTAAGCTAAGATTCACTGAACTACTGTTAACACTGTTAATCACTGTCAGCAATATAGCTCTTAAAATTGCTACACAATAAGTAAAGTTTAGAGTACATGTTCACCCATTCACCTAACATCCTCCCTGAAACCCACTAAAAAAACCTACTCTAGCAAGGTATTCTCCAATCTGCATATAAAGCAGTGCATTATTAAAAAAGCACCAAATCAGTCATTTTGTCATGTTCTATGATGCTAATTCTTTGTCATGTAAAAATTTTCTGTTCTGCAAAAACATAATACCTTAAAATATTCAGACATAACTTTTGAGTCAAGTGCATAATACCTGTTAATAGCATAATATGACAGTAAGAAAACTTTCCCTTCATACAACTTGATTATGGGCACTCAGTTGTGCTTTGCATTCATGTAATTAATTTGTTGTCATTTCCCAGCTGCGACATTCAGTAGAAAGCTGCATCTCCTACCGCTACTTGGCATGTTGCTATTACTTTGCATAACTAGGGGAAGACTCCCTTGAGGTTTGAGCAGTTTGGTTCAACCAACATTTTTGTAATTCTAAGGTCAAGGTCAAATGGACCTGAATGCTTTCCTGCTTCATCCTTCTTAAACGTAACATGTATTGAGTTGGTTGTTCACATACACACCTGAGTGTTCACAAAATTGTACAAAGGTGCTTTAAATTTTGCTGGTGATTAAAATAGGCGGGTGTTTTGTTTGCAAAAGAGTTTTCTTTGGACTTGGTTGATTGTGTACATAACACAAATGCTTGTGTCCAGTTAAGGTTCTTTCGAAACCTGTTGCAGAGTGCTAGATGGTATTCATACCTTTTTCTATTTTCCTTCTTTAAACTTTACAGATTAATTCTTCTCAGATATTTGAGAAGGTGTTTCTTAAAATGTCAGTGCTTATATTAAGAGCAATATGTAGCTTTATATTTTCATATGTTTTTTAACTTCCCAAAATATAAGAAATCTATTATTTGAAAAGTACTTATTTGTCCATACTAATAACTTCTTAAATGTTAGCTTCTTAAATCTTGTTGTGGTTTTGAATAAGCAAGAGATGATGAAAAACTTCTGTGGTTTCTACTATTCAGAACAAAGAAATGCTTTGATATTTGAGTGGAGGGCTTTTAGTATATTTTAATCAGAAGGAGAATTATATAGTTTCTTTGCATTCATTATAATCCTTAAATTATATAATTTGTTATTAGAGGGGAACATTTGAAAGAAATTTGAAATGCAGTTCAGCCCATTGTGCAAATGGTATCAAACCTTCTGGAAGTACTTTTTCCGTATGTTTTCTTTTATAGAATTTCCTGCCCTTTGTTGTAATCTTTTGTAGAACTCAATTTTTCATTGTCTTCCTTTCTGCATGTACCTTTATATGAAACCTCTCTGCAAGTATAGTTTTATATATATATATATATGTCATTGTCATTTTAGTATGACATGTGAGCATAAGAAATCAGTATTATTTGGCATGGATGTTGCTTATGTTTATTAATATTCTGTAGGTCAGTTTTCATTTCATCCTAAAATTAACAAATTGAGACACAACTGTATGTGTAGAGAGGTGAATGTTGTATTGAGATGTAGTCCCTTTTGCAAAACTGATGGTAATAATACTGTGTAAGTTGAGGAAAAAAAAAAGTAGAAAGTAGGTTTATGTTTATTGTAGGCACTTTTATTTTGTTGTTACAGTGTTAGAATTGTATAAATGGGATTACTTCAATTTGAAATCGCAGCATTGCTCAAATCCTTGTTATTTCTGCTGGCATCTTAAAATTGATGTGTTGTTGGTCTCAAGTAGATGCTTCAAACCCTCAAAGGTGTCCCAGATATCAGAGATGCTTTCCTGAGTAGTGCATCGACTGCGGTTTGTTTTATTATTGCTTTATTTTTATCTTTTAGGCTCAAGAGCGATCAGAGAGTGGAGAAATGGCATTTATTAAGCAACTTGTTCGAAAAATCCTGATAGTTATTGCTCGTCCTGCTCGTTTATTGGAATGCCTGGTAAGACCATGCTTACTATAAGTAGGTTTTTCTCATGTTAGTGTATGAAGGTTTCTGGCTTAGTATTCAAGGCCCTTTACAATCGTTTTTTGAAACATGTCAAACAGTGGGGCAGGGCTTCATTGTTGGTGGGATCCTTTCTGCTTTTATTTCAGGAATATGGGACTGGCAGGGACCTCCTGCAGTCGTGTTTGGTTCCCTGCTATTGCAAATACTATGTTATAGAATCCTTTTCATCAATGGAGGAAGCTCCAGTTCCAAACCAATTGGGTTTTTCTGTTGTTTTGTTAGACTTTGCTATTCCTGGGGAAGACTGTTCCAGAATCATAATTGCTTGGTGGTTCTCCCATTGTTGTTGTTCTTCTTCTTCTTTTTACAAGTTTAATAATTCCATTTCACTCAACAGCTGCCAGAGCTGTAAGCAGCTTGCAGTCAGCTCTGCAGTACCTGATCTGGGGGGGAAAACAGCAAGAGGGATTAAGGTATCTGGATATACAGATAGTTGGGAAGTATACTGGGGACCAGAAGGAGCAGAAGAGTTAACTTATTTGTGCATGAGCATAGTACTGATGTTGCCCTACTGGGCTAGTTTGTGTGAGGCTATGTGGGTGTGTTTCTGCTTTGCCTGCCCATGCTGTGGGAGCTGGGATGGCTCAGGTGCAGGAAGTTCCTCCTCTGCACAGTGCCAATGTGCTTCAGTTGTTCAGTGGAACTAATAAACCCTTGCAGAACACGGTGTACTCAGGAGGACAGCGTAGACACCCAAATACTATGTAAGAGCCAGCCTGAGTCCCAACAGGCCTGGCAGGCAGCCCAAGTTGACTTTGTTGAGCCACTCTGCTTGCCAGTACCGGGATCAGAGCGTGGATGCTGCATACAGCTATTTGAGGCTGGCAAGGCTTGTGTGGGAGTCACTAACCTGCTGCTAGACTCAAGTTATGCCTTAAAGTGTCATAACTGCATTTGCATTGCACTGAATCTGAGCTAGTAAGTCTTTCCAACCTCATTTTGGCTCTGTGCTGTGTCTCTTCATCTGTGGCACAGTTAATCCACAACCTGGCTCATTCAGCCATGGCATTTTGAAAGCTGCCTGTGTTTTGTTTTGGAAACACCATGTTTCAGTGTTCCCAGTTGCAGTTTGTTCATGATTTGCGGTTCAGAAGGAATCTAAAATAAGGTATGTGCTCTGAATCAGCATGAAAGAGATGTTTAAAAAAAAAAAAGGGCAGGCTTTACATAAGAGGACGCCTTAGCATGTCCTGCCTGTGCCATTGAATCCAAACTTGTGTTACTGAGTTGCCCTGAACCCCGAAATGCTCATTCTGTATCTAGTGTCACCTTACCTGCTCCATTCCCAGGGTTCACATAACCTTTCTCCACCTCTTTGCTCAATTTCTTGTACAATGTCTTGTTTTCCCTCTGGTCTGCGTCCTTCTCTATCATCACACAACTAAAAATACCCTTAAATACATCCTGTGGCCTGATAGACCAAGGCTTCTTTATGATGCTTTACCCTTCCCTTCCATGCTTGCTTGCTCTCTGCCACCTTCCCCTGCCCCCAGTATCATCATTGTCTTGTAGGTTTTTAATTCAAGTTCTCTTCTGGTGACCTATTTGCCCGTTAGTTCATTCTCCCAAAATGCCAAGTTTTATAGCTAGCTAATCCAAATCTCCATTCACTTAGCTCCCAGTTTCTGCCCTTAGTATTTTATTCTAGGCTACTTGCTTTCCTTATCACGCTTCAAGCAGAGTTGTGCGTGCTGTATCCCTCCTTTTGCTGGGTCTGCCAATGCAAGTGGAAGGACCATGTTGCAAGGCCAGGAGATGACTGTATTTCTTAGTTCAGAGTTTCAGAGCAGCAATTGCAGAGAAAACCAGCACAGCTTCCTTAGTGTTCTTACTTCAGATGGGATCTACGGAAGATTTAAGCTGGAATGTAACAACTCTGCACAGTGTGTTTCTGTAGCAGGTAGCTTGAACAAATTTATGCATACTGTCACAAAACAATACATTTCTCATGAAAGGAGGTGTTAAGCCTACTCCATAAACATCACTGGAATAACGTAATCTTACAGAAACAATATTGTTTTTCCATACTGTCCCTCTGGAAACTTTAGAGTAATATTGGCTGATATTTTGGAATGTCTGTCTGAAATAGACACTAGGTATGGAAAACTTCAGCCTCTGTAAGAAAGTACATAGCATTGTAAGAAATAAATACAGCAATTTTGTCATGAGAAGTTTCAGATACCATGCAGTAATGCTGTCAGTTTTCTGATGGTGATCTTGGTTCAGGTGTTCGTGGTACACGAATTCTTTTTTTTTATTCACTTTATAATCATATGAATAAAGCTTTTACAGTTTCATGTGTGCCAAGAGCTACTGCCAAATATTGAAAGATTTTACTCCATTTGTACATGGAAAATGAAACATGAACAAATGAGTTGGAAGTAAATATCAGAAAATAAATTTGTTGCTTCTAATTATTCATGCATGTGTATATATATGCATATTTGTGTATATTTAGAGATATACATATGCACGCACACACATTCATATGATTAAAAGTATCTGTTTTGAAATTACCTTGACTTACTAGCAAGTGGAGAAGCTGTGTGTCTGTCACTGCAGCAGGTAAGGAGATGGTGTTTTCATGATGAAGGTAGATAGGAAATCTTGGTGTGCATCATCATGTTGGTACGTTCTTCAGTGCCAAGGAGTAACATATAAGAGATACAGCTGGATACAGCATGTCAGATGAGGAGAGTAAGGCTAAAACAGCATGTAATGCTTAGTTACTCTATTTAGATTTTTAGGCAGTTTAGCACCATTGTGAGACTTTGAGCTAAATAAGAGAGTTTGGGCAGTTCATGAGTTTACTTCGAAGTAGGCTGAAGATGATGAAAATTGTTTCATGACAAATGAAAAACTAAGACTGTTTCCACAAGACTGAAAATGCCAGACACTTCATTTCAGATGCACTGCAACTCCTGGTAGCTGCAGCAGTTTGGAAGCTTCCAAGATGAAACATGATACCTAATTTCTCAAGCTATGTTCCAGGTGGGGCGTTTTGTTTCCAAGTCCTGGGTAGCCTGAGGAGCTGGGACAGGAGCCTTGTGACCCAGCATGCAGACTAAAGCCCCATGGGGTTATGGCAGCCCACAAAATGACCAGCAGGGAAGCTAACTAGGTCAGCAGCCTGCCTGGCTTCCACAGATGTTTTTGACAGAACTGACTTACCTCAGCAAAAAAATCTGATTTGTTACATCAGTGTTTCATGATTGACTGGCTCTCACTCTCATAAGCGTTGCACCTGTTGTGATCTATCGTTGGCATGAACACCTTGAAGAATGTAATGGCTATGTGAGAGATGTTTTGGTATTAATTTATGCCAGTAGATAAAGTCTATTTAAAAAAAAAACCCACAAACCTTTTATGTTCCTTTCAATACTTTCCTATTTTTATCATCTATGAATGTAGTAAAAGAAATATATTTCCAAGGGACTTGGGGGATAAGCAGGGTTACAAGTTTCTATTTTTCTGTTCCTCTTTGAGGCTTGCCTTTTAGGTGTGGCATAAATGATAGTTGTAATATAGTTGGTTCCCAAAGGAGGATGTTTCATTTCTAGAGTTGGAACAATTGGATCAGTGAAGTTCAAATATTGTTTTCATCAACTTACAATTTTGGCTTTGTTCTGAAGTTAGTGATTTATTTAATGTGTTTTCCATAAAACATAGTGCATATGTATTGATTAAAAATACTTCAAAATTTCATTTAGAAGTAAAAGTGGAGAGCAATATATTTACATAATTTCTTTATTTTAGTAGTGGATTTTTATATGCAAGCAGCTGCCAGGGAGATAGTCTTCTGTATGTGAAATCTTTTCACTGCTGGTTATGTCATTTCACCCTGAATATTATGGGAAGTTTTAAGGGTGAAGAACTTACTATTCTTATAAAGTAGTGCTCTGAAATAATGGTATGAAATTTCATTGCTTACAGCATGTTACATCGTATAAGGATCATAACAGAGTAATAGACTACTAGTAATAGAATAAAGAGGTATTGTTTTTAATAAGGAAGATGTCAAATATTTGCAATAGAAGAAGGAGAGAAAGTTTTTATGTTAAGCTTTAGGACTTCAGTTTGTACAGAGAGAATGATGGTGATTATTTTTCTTCTAGGAATTTGATCCTGAAGAGTTCTACTATCTTTTGGAAGCAGCTGAAGGCCATGCTAAAGAGGGGCAAGGCATTAAAACAGACATCCCTCGATATATTATTAGCCAGCTGGGCTTAAATAAAGATCCTCTGGAAGGTAAGTGCATCTCCTGGTCTAGCTATAGGCTCCTAAATTCTTCCTTCTCAATGTGTTTAATCATTCTGATAATCTGTGCGTACCTGAAAAGGGTCAAAGTAAAGATGGTAGCACAAACATTCAGTAACCCTCAGAGTACTCACAAGCTCAAATGCATTAGAAAGGTCATCTGAGATTTTTCTGTTGTGAATATCATTCACAAATAGACAGTGTCAATGATATTCATCATCATCTTCCAGCTTGGCAATGCGACTTATTTCAGCTCTAGCTGAAATTTACTGGTATAATTTAATGGCGACTGTTACCCAACCGTAGGTATAAAATGAAACTGGGCTGAGCTGTTATTTGCCCTTCAGTGCCCCCAGGCTTCCACATCTTGGAGTCCCTGAGAAGAGTATCACCCATTCCTATTAAAACTGCAAAGATTTGTTTTACCGGGTAATTCATGTGTCCATGTTGAGGGCTTTTGTAGGAACAACTTGGGTTCCAATGGAGGTATTGTCATTGTGGAATTTTTGTGTGCCTGATTCTTCTTTTGAGGACAATGTTGAGAAGACTAAGATTACTTCTGTCTCCTAACCAGACCATCTTCTCTTCCATCCTGAGATCAGGTTCTGTCACTGGTGATAGATGGAAATTGGTTCATTGTGTTCAGTGCTAGTCCTGCAATTAGGAAGAAATTGGCAGAAGTGCCATCATGGAAAATGAGTCTAGCCAGTGGCATTTAGCTTGTCTTCTGTGTTATGACCTAGGACAAGGGGTGTGTCTAGGAAAGGACTTGGTAACACAAAATAATTGCAAAAAAACTATGATAAACTTTCTTTTTACCAGTTCTCGTGATTCAAGATCACATTTTCTTAAATCAAAGGAGTAGTATATTGTGTGTTAAAAGAAAACTCTTTTTTGTTCAACTTCAGCAGCTTATAAAGTTCAGCACTGCCAGATGTTTTCAGGATTTTGGTTAGATCTAATTCGGTTAGGTTGGATATTGCTATAGATGATACTCATGTTATATTAACAGATTTAAAGAAAGTCAAGCCTTTTATTAGTCTGCTTCCTATCTTCACAGAAGAACTTCCTCCTCCAAATTTAGTATTATTTTTATCTGAGATATAGATTAAAGCAGCTTTGATGCTTTTAGCATGGATTCGGAGTGCAGCAAGTATGCCAGACAAATTGGGAAAATATACATAAATATTGTTACCCATGTGGTACTGGAAAAGATCAAGAAGTAGCTTAATTCTCTGCAAGATAAAGAGGTGTCTGCTGGATTTGGAGAGCTGTTGGTCTCGCCTAGACTGACAGTTCATGAATTCCTCACTGATCAAGTATGCAAGGTTTAATTTGGAGTGTGGGTTGAGGGTTTAGTAGTATTGACCCTGGTTCTGCCACTTGAACCATATCTTACTGATAGACTCTTTCTGGCCACTTCGATAGAAGTGTTCCTCAGCATGAGTCAAGAATCTGAGGCTACCTAATAATAGCTTTGGATATTTTTTTTTTTAAAACATTTATTGTGAGAGGTGTCTAGAGACACAGGCTATTTACAAGTAAGGGATACTATTTTCTCAGACTAAGTATTTATATTATGTGAGTGTACTTCACCTAGGACACATAATTACATTTCGTAAATTGAATATTAATGAATACAACATAAACTTTGAAGCATTTCAGGATAATTGAAATGTTTTTTTCTGAGGGAAGAATGGGCTATGTGGTTTGTCAGTAAATACTGAGGGGTGAATGATGTATAGATTACTGATCTTTGGTTCAAATGGAGATTTGGGCGAGTGAATTATTTTATATAGCATTTTAATGGTTAATGTATATGTAGATTTGTGGTAAAATAATTCAGGCCATCTGATTTGTCTTAATGCTTTCCTGCCTCCCTACAAAAAGTGGTATTTATAAGCAATATAAATCACTGTGCAATGACTTCTTAAATGATTTGGTTTTGGTTTTAAATTGGTGACCCTATATACAAGAACATTTCCTAAGCAAAAATAAAAGAATGACACTATGCCCTGGAATTAATTGTTTACAAAGACAATTATTTGGAAACACTGTATTCATTGCTATTTTAAAAAAAAATAAAAAAATTTGAAGGTCATCTTCCTGAGAGCTTTAAATTCCTTGTATGCAAACATAGAAAATATTTAAACTTTTAAATAGCATAAGAACCAAATCTTTCAAAACAAACAGAACCCACCTTGATAACACCACTTGTCCTGAAACACAGAATTGTATTTTCAACTAAGCTGTTAAATTATGTCTGTAATGTTCATAAATGTTCATGCAAAGGATTTTACTACTTCTGCAGAGAAAAGCAACCTAGTTCTTTAGACCTCTCTCTACTTACCTCCTTTGTTTGCTGACATAGCTGTAGTGTCCTCTCTTCAAGTGAAATGATGCTTGCATTACTTGGAGATAATGCTAGATAAATTTATACTGTACTGTAAGCAATACCACAACAGATTCATCACTTAGCAGAGACTGGTGGCTGCATTTCTGAAGTGTTCCCCAGGGAGAAATTTTTCCCCATGGTTTTTAAATTACCATCTTTACCTTTTTGAATCATGAGTCTTCAGAAATGGTTTAAATCAATGAAAGAAAAAGGGCAGATGTTTAATGGTATTTAGATGAGTTTTAAAAATCTCTTCAGGCATTGCAAAATGGTTCCATAGCTCCCCATTTCAAAAGCTGACTGTTGGCTCCATTCCGTTACTACCTACTGCTTGCAAATAATACGTATTTTTCAGATAATGGTTCTTTTGCAACAGTTCTTTTTAAAAATGGTTCATTTTAATTTGCTATTTATGAATAACTTCAGTTGAGAAAGCTGTCAAAGTACATTATTCTAGCTTGCTTCATTCTCACCTGAACAGTAAAGGTTTCATCAGCACTTCTATTATAAAAAAACCCACTTTCACAGAACTGTGACTTTTGCCAGGGAAATCCACTCCAGTTTTGAGTTTGGCCTATCAATTTAGCTTAGGTGTTTTGGTTTGGTTTTTTAAAGATTTGTTTGTTCTCAGTGGAGATTTTTTTCACTGTTTCTTGACTTCATGTTCAGAATTTTTGGAATGTTTTTAGCTTCTCTAACACTTTAAAGATCTGTTTGGTTTTTGAAGTGACATTTTCATTACTTCTGATTCTTGTATTTTACAAACAATGTGTTTTGGATAGTGATAACATGAGAGTTACTCCTTAAATCTTTAGCTAAAAGTTCCAACAGAAAATTATCTTTGTGGTTAATTTGCTCTTAATGATTACAGTAACTGTTGTGCAGAATTTCCCTTGTAATAGTCGCTATTGTATAGAAAAATCCAGTTTATATATTCTGTGTGGATATTGAATTATATTTCATATTCATAAATTCAGTTAACAGTCCTGAGATAAAAATGCACCTTACAAATTTCAACTGATCTCTGATCCCCAGCACACAATTAGGATAAAATGTGCATCTTTGGCTATGTGGAGTATATAATTAACTATGTACATGATTAAAGTAATACTAAGCTTCCCAGGGTCTTTTAGCTACCAGTTGCCCTGTTTAGCTTTTATTACCCAGATGAATTCTTAGTTACTGGGCCTCTGAACAACAGTATAGGCTTAGGAGCTCTGCAGCATAGGTTGACTCTGGCAGGGACAACCAGGTCAAGTTGTAGACTCCCAAAATCTTAGTTTCCCAGAGAAGTTGTCTGTATTAGTGACCCCATAAGTGGTAAGCTTCCCAGAAAATGGCATTTAGCTTATTCTGTTAGGCATGTCAGCATTTCTGTGTAGAAGATGCAAACCATTTGGAGTCCATTTCTGTCTAAACTAGAAGCTTTTTGCTTTAACTGTGAAGGAGCCCAAAAAGGATGGGGCCTACTATTAACCCCTGAAGGGCTGAGATCCTCAGGAGTTTTAGCAGATTAGTGCTGTCTTTCCCTTAATGCTGAGATCACATGTATCTCAGAATTCCCATGTCTCAGCAGTGATAACAGTATCGCTCTTCACTGCTTTGTGGCTGTTTGAATTCTTTAGTGGAAGATTACATAGGTGTTGAATAGCAGGTCTTCAATTTCCAGGTGGGATTTTTTTTATATATGCTTGGAGATGCCCTAGAAGTTAGTTGGCAAGTACTACAAATAGGACAGTGTGTTTATTAAGTATTCCAGAAAAGTGTCGCTTCCGAGGTTTTCTGTGCTTAATTTAGTTTTGTATTTGCTACAGTTTAAAATGAAGTTTCTAATCTTTGTTTCCAGAAATAGCTCAGCTAGCTGACTGTGACAGTGGGACAGCAGAAACTCTGGAAGTGGATGAATCAATAAATGTAAGTTTTCCTGTTATGTTGCTGCTTTTGCTGAATCTTTGCAAGGAAAAATAAATGTGTTGTGTCCCCCCTGCCCCTGTCCCGTTTTATTTTCTCCTGGTACGTGTAAACAGATTGACGAGGACAGCGGTTAATCCTCGATGAGTAATGCCATGGTGCTCAGCAGACAGAAGGCTTACAAACAATACTAGAACAAAACTTTCTACGTATTTTCCTAGATGTTGCAGTGTCTTTGGCTTCCACAAAGTTAGTGTTCACCATGTGGCAAGTGTTTTACCACAAAATCCAGCACTGCTTCCTTTATTTCTGTTTAATTAATGTATTTCCTTTTCTTTTAGAAGGACTTTTAAACCACTTCATAAAAATAAAGTCTTTTAAACAGATTTTAAAACAGTCCATTTACAGAGGCAGCTAATGATCAAATTGAGAGAATCCTGAACAGATACAGTGAAGAGACAAGGAAGAAATGAGCAAGTTAGCAAATAGCTTGGATTCAGAAAGTTAGTTTGCAATCTGGAAGATTATGCATTGTTTTTCTGAATCTTTGTTCAAAAAATATTTGTCTACAATAATAGGTATCTTACAGTACATCTGGCATTTTGTCATGCTTGTTCAGGTTGGCAAAAGAAAAAACAAGTTGGAGGAGTTGGTTGGGCTGAATATTGTGGGCTTAAATGCTCTCAATTTAAAGTCTTCTTTTTAGAAGTTGGTTCTTATACCTTGGGATTTCAGTCAACAAGAGTAGATGGAGTTCTAACAATTTAGTGTTGATTTTCAGTGCAAGTGGATGGAAAAAGCAAGTGCAGTTTTGGGAGATGCATAGGTAATTCAGTGGTACTTTACAGGTATTTACAAATGTTAGAGTTTAAAATACAGGTATGGGGTATCTGTTGAATAGTTCTCATGCTACAGAAAAGACATCATCCTCTGGTATGTGTCATATTATCTTGAGATAATTTCTGACTTTCTGGCAAAATGCCACATACAAGGGCTTCCAGAGTTGTGAAATAAAGGGTGTTTCTTATTCTGTTGCTTTCATTCATCTGCATTTAAAATACTCTTATTAGACCTGAGCAGTATTTAGTACAAGGATACTGACAAATTGGAAAAAAAAGTCAGAAAGAATAACTAGAAGACTTAAAGTGCTGAAATGCTTAGGAGAATCTGAAGTGCAAACTGACTTAGCAATAGCTAAGAAATTTTAATTGTAAAGTTATTTGTGTTGTGCAAATGTTGAAGAAATACAGGAAGGATAATGCAGTATAATAAAGCAACATAAGTGAGGGAGGTGATGAAATTAAATCAGAAAGAAAAAATATAGGGTGAATATTTGGAAACGTTTTCTCAAGGTGTAGCTGTGGAATAAACACACATGGAAAGTGAAAGGAAGCACAACTTTAAAGTACGGGACCATTCAAAATCATCATAAATATGCAGTTAGGAAGAATACTACACTGGCAGGCAAGTGGGCTAAAAAGTTTAGTAAATCGTCTCTATCTGCTCCTTTGTAGTTCATTATATTAACATATTCACTAACCTTCTTGCACTGGATTTTCTTTAGCCAGCATTTAATTGAAAATGTTCCAGCCAGGTCTACTTTCAACCTTAACTATTACCAAACTGCCTGGATAGGGATCATAGAACTTCTTGGTGATTGGGAAGACATCTTGAAAAGGATATTGTGGGTTTGGAATACTAAATTTGGAGTCCCATGCCCTCATTATCCCCCCAGTTCTAATTTGCACTTAAATCTTCAGGATTGATTAAAAATTAAAGCTAGAAAAAAGGTTGTACAGTACTTGGGACAACTCCATTTTTAAAATGTTCTGGCATACAAGTAGGTGAAAGTGACCTCTGTAAAGGTAGAATTACTGCATTTTTGTCTTTCATATTTTTCTCTTTCATTTTGTGTATCTCTTCACAGTCTATGCAAAGTTATATCACAGTCTAATTAGTTCAAAATGTGTAGAAGTTTATTTGAGTGAACGAGAGCTCATCTACATTATGTTACTACCAAGCTGTACTACCAGAGTCAGATTTACTAAAATGGGAAGGTAGTGGCCGACGAGTGCCTGGTGGGATTTACAGAAGTCTGTAACTCTGGATAGGAATTGCCAGTAACTCCTTTACCAAGAAGCCTTTGTGCCTGTCTGCTGTAACCTGTGCATGTAGATAAGCGGACAGATAGCTGCAGTGTAACAGATACCATTTTGATGAAAAAGCAGCTTTGCCTCAGGAGTCCCTTTGGTCCCTTTCTGTGCTAGCTGGGTGGCTAACTGGTCAGAGCTTTTAGCTGGTTCATCAGGGTGTGACAGCCTGGTGATAGTTGAGGGTTTTTTGTTTTTTATTTTCCCCTGATTTTGAAAAAAGTACTGCATTAACTGCGTTCTTTTTCCTCTTTTAATCTGAAGAACTCTAATACCTCACTGAAGCTGCAGAGGAAACCTCGGGAAAGTGATTTTGAAACAATTAAACTGATTAGTAATGGAGCTTATGGGTGAGTAATCTGTGAGTCCACCAGCTCTTTTGCATTTTATTTTTGCTTAACTTCCCATTATTTCTTATTGCAGGGATATTTATGTGAGGGAGTTTGTTTGCACTGCTGCTTTTTTCATTCTGCTTTCCTGTTTTGTTGCTAATATTTGAAGCTCAAATGAAAAGCTTTTTGGAAAGCCTGCTAGGCAATAATGAATGATTGTGTGCTGCAGTAAATTAAAATACTGAATATTACATCACAAAGATTTTTTTAGAAGTAAATGTAATGCCAAATATGAAATCTGAATAAATCAAAAAGCACACTTAAAGCCACCTAGCTTAGTGGGCATGGTTGATGGTTGAACTCGATCTTGAAGGACTTTTCCAACCTAAATGATTCTATGATTTATAATACTGGAAACAGCCTGTGTTTATGCAGATGCAGTATAAAACTGCATCTGTAGGGAGACAGATTGTTAAAAATGAGTGCTTACTTGACCTAAAAATATTGGTAAAGTAGAAACAAATATCCTTCAGTAGGGCAGCACTGTTTTGTTGCTTCTCTGTGGACATTCTTGTATCCTCAAATTTTAACCAGTTAGCTTTTAAGGAATTGCTGTTACGTGGTTAGTTTCTGGGTGCTTGGAAAGTGCATACCTTCCTGCCCAGTAGTATGTGAGTCATCTGGAGATATTCTAGAAGATCAAGAGAAAACTATATTAGCCTGGGCCTTAAATGAACACAAAAATGTTTTCTGGAAGTACCATGCAGGGATTGTGTCTATCAGCAGGCAGAAGTGTGTCTTCAGTCAACTTTTCTGATCAGATACTGTCTATTAGACCCTTGACTGGTTCCTCCTCCTCTGCAGTGAAAAGTACCAAGATAGGAACTGTTGGTCTGTGTAACCTGCAGGACCAGGAGGGATGTATTGGTTCAAAAAAGGGGGGGTTCCGTCTTGGGGTGAGGCGCCCATCGCCAAATGAGACCATGTCACAGCCCAGCAGTGGAGAGGGCTGTACTGTTCTCCAGCACACACCCCATTAGAGTGGCTCTACCTTGCACTACCTCTGCTTGAGGTAGGCAGCAGCAGTGACCTGATAGGGCTGAGCACTCTTTGAAGAGAACTTGGACATAGAAGAGAAAGCACCTGCAATGTGCCCACTAGAGTTTTGCGTGCTCTTTTAATGTCCTGAGGCTGATGGGCACAGTAATACTCTCTGATCATATTTAGTTAAAGGTAACCCTGAGCTCTGAGACAGGAGGCATTTAGTACTGTTGGTCATGACAGCTTGTGTGGAGGCTATTACTTGTGTCCAGACCTGCTTACATAGCTCAGCAAAAAGCCTGAAGGAAATAGCATAATTTGCATTAAAGTTATGTGAATATCCAAATACAATGTCTCACTAGTCAACCTCTGCACAATTCATTTTCTCAGAATTTCTCCTTAGGCAAACTCTTTACTTACCACATGCCAGTTTCTCCCAATTACCCCATGACTTCAAAAGCCTTTCTTCCAGCAGTTAGCAATAGCTGCTGCACCCCTCCCTGGCTCCATCCCTTTCTCCTTCTTTTGGCAGATGCTTAGTCCCTTTCATTCCAGCTTTCATCTCCTACCCAATTTCCTCTTTGTCTTGCTGGAGGAGGATAAGAAGAACCGTGTGGGGTGGGTCCCCATTAGAGAAAAGGGTGTCTGAGTCACTAGACCTGCCCACCTTCCCAGCAGTTTTAGGATGCTGAGGGATGGGGAGAGGAGGGAGCAGCTGCAGAAGAGCATGCTGTAACCAGCATCATGAGGCCGGCCACCTGAAGTCAGAGGTTTGGTAGACCTGTGGATCTTGCCTCATAGGTGTTAGAGTCAGAAGGAGCCTTGATGAGCCATTAAGAAATACAGACTGGAGACAACTGTCCATTTGAAATCAGAGACAAGTAAGGATCTGAAAAGCTGGAAAAGAAAGGATGAAAAGCCCTGGCTTTCTATGACACATACAATGTAGGCATGTAGGATTTTTTTTTTCCTCATGTTTGTGGTAGGGAAAATCAATACTTATGAAACCTTTTTCATGCCAGTAATATGCTAAATTGGCAATATCAATGTTGTAAAAATTGGATGAGACCCTGATAAATTTGTGAGGAAAAGGGGAGCTGATAGAGGTTGAACAGCTTGGAGCATATCTGGATTGTGCATGAATCGTTATTGTCTTTAGCAAATTTTAAAACAGGGGTAGGCTGGCAGGTTATACTGTGGTAGTATTAGAAGTGGAAACTGAAAATCTCATCAGTTTAGTAGAGTGCTATTACTTCCATCCTTAAGCAAACAATAAAAAAGTAGATTTTGTTGGTTTGGATTTTTGTTTTTAAATGGTTACTTATTGGGAAAAAAATCAAGAACAAGAAAGAATACAAAGGTACAGCCCCTTACTAATTAATGTAGAGGGAAAGTAACACAGTAAACGGTGAGACAAACTTTTAAAAGTTCTCACTTTTAAAAGTGATTTTAGCATCTAGTCACTTCCCACCCAAGTACTGTAAGTTGAGGAGGCTTGCGCTCCTAAATTCTCTAGGATACTGCTTTTTCAAAACTATCTGTGTGCTTGAAGATCTCTGCTGTGGTATGTCAGATAGGTGGGACTGTAATATTGACAGACCATGTTTTGATCTTCATTAAGTGTTTTTTCTGTTGGCACCAATATGTTCAGTGGTTAATTTACTCAAAAGTTACGGTCAAGTTTAAAGGGGAACACATCACGATAGCCTAAATGCTCTTTAACCCATTTATAAAATAGAGTGTAATAAAGCAATAATACCTGCTCCATCTGTGAACACAAGGCAATAAACTGCCCCATAGGCATTTATTGCAGTTTATTTACAAGTATAAACAGCTGAAATAAAGGTTGTTATTGTTATGCTACAAGGATTTTTTTTTCCCCCCTTCCATGTTTTTCCAGGCCATTAATTTTTTGAAATAACCTAACTATGTGTGAATTCTGCCTATGCTTCATTGATTTATTCTCAAAAATATGTCAGTGGGCATATTTTGTGCTTTGACTTATTAAAGATTCTGTATGCTATTGTAATACTTTATTTATTTTGAGCTATAATGCAGGGTTTAATTCTGAACCAATTTTAAAAAAAAATACATTCTGCTGTCTTTGATTTTGCTGTGGTGGTTTTGCCTTCATTAGTGAAATGGAAAGTTTTGAGTGTTTGACAGGGTAATTGTTGGTCTTGGCATGTTGTAGCAGAGATTTGTCAGATATGTTAAACTTGATGAGTTTAAACATAAACTATTGGTTTTGTGAAGGTTTGAGTAAATATCTTAGCAATTCTCTGCTTTTAATTGATTTGGTAAACTCATTTGTAGTGCAATTAAATGACTGTATAGCAGATGAGGTGTATCAGGCTTTCGGGAATGGGTAGGAATATACAAGAAGTTAAACAAGCTGTGAATCAGTAAACATGTAGGATGCTGGCCAAGTCATTAATGGTTTCACAAGCTGTCTATCTGACTTTTTCAGCCAGCCAAAACTTTTCTTTTCATACTTCCCAAATTTTAAACTTACACTGCAATCACAGCAACATTTTTTCCATATTCCAGCTTGCAAGAGGTAGCTGGTGGTAATAGTCCATCTCTTCAAGTTGGCATCAGCCTGGTTTCCTGAACCAGCTCAGCAAAATAAAGATTACATTTGATTTCAGGGAAGCAAGTGATGTTCATTCAGCTGCTCTTCACTAATATATAACTGTATCTGGTTAAAGCAAATACATGGTACCACTTTTGTGCCAGACTGGAATACTTTTACTTCTACAAAGATGGTAATGTCAATATGTACATGACATACTGGCTAACAGTGTTGCTTGATAAATTTAAAAATTCTGAGGCAGGGTTGGCTTGAGCAGCTGCTGCCCCTAACCTGTGAGTACTCACTCCTGTCCCTTCTCCACTTGTTTGACAGTACTTGCTCATGTGTAGTTGCATTGGAAATGGGACTAAGAAAGTCACCGAGCTGCAGTCAGTCAGGTTAATCATCAGCCTCGTAGCCACCCGTTCAGAAGTGGAAGGGGATAGGGGGAAGTGTGGCTTTGTAGGTTCACTTCGGTAGCAACAGCTCTGAATGGACTTGTCCTGGCTTCACCTGGGATAGAGTTTATTTTCTTTCTAGTAGCTGGTATAGTGTTATGTTTTGGATTTAGTGTGAGAAAAATGTTGATAACACACTGATGTTTTCAGTTGTTTCTAAGTAATATTTAGTCTAAAGTCAAGGATTTTTCAGCTGCTCGTGCCCAGCCAGCGAGAAGGCTGGAGGGGCACAAGAAGTTGGGAGGGGACACAGCCAGGGTAGCTGACACAAACTGCCCAAAGGGGTATTCCATGTCGTGTGACATCATGTGCAGTATATAAACTGGGGGGAGTTGGCCTGGGGGGGTTGCTGCTGGTGAACTAACTGGGCATCGGTCAGCGAGTGGCGAGCAATTGCATTGTGCATCCCTTGTTTTGTATATTCCAATCCTTCCCTCCTTCCCTCCCTCCCTCCCCCCTCCCTCCCCCCTCCCTCCCCCCTCCCTCCCCCCTCCCTCCCCCCTCCCTCCCCCCCTCCCTCCCCCCCTCCCTCCCCCCCTCCCTCCCCCCCTCCCTCCCCCCCTCCCTCCCTCCCTTCCTCCTTCCTCCCTCCCTCCTTCCTTCCTCCTCGTCCTCTTAAGCTGTTCTTATCTCAACCCACAAGTTTTACCTTTTTTCCCCAAGTGTCTCCCCCATCCCACTGAGGGTTGGTGGGGAGGGGAAGTGAGCGAGTGGCTACATGGTACTTAGTTGCTGGGATTAAACCAGGACAGGACTACAGGGCTGATAAGCTGTATTCCTTTCGTTCTTTTCTGTTTAGCCCTGTGGGTCACTGGTCTATGCAGAGTAAGAGGCTTTGATTCCTTGAAGCCCATAGCTTTAAAGAACAGTTTAGAAAGTAGAGGCTGGCAATTTCTATGCTAGGGATTTTATATTCATCATTCATTGTGGACTTATTCAAAATGATGAACTTTGAACTCATGAACTTCATTGCCCTCGAGTGAGCCTCCCTTCCCAGTACAGCACAGGCCGAGTGCCTTATCTTTCTTCTGTAGCTAATATATGTGTGGGGATCTAATATTGGCAGCTAATGCAATCATCTCAGTGGCAGACAAAGGTTGTTACCATGTTGAAGGTCTTGAATTCTGTCCTTCCTGAATGTGCAGCATGCTACAAACTGGTGAGGAGCTCAATTTCTCAAGTGTTTCTTTTGCAAATACAGAACACTTTACCCATAGGAAATCTGGACAGTAGCTTCATCATTTTGCATCACTGTTTACTAGTTGCCATAAAAATAGAAGGCACTGCTACTGTTAGGTATGCAGAGGAGGTTTCATTAGTCAAAATTTGTGACATACTGGAACAACTAGGACTAGTAGCAGCTGTGAGAGAAGGATCACAGCTATTGTGTTGTTTTCTTCAGATAACCAGCTTCTCATTTGCTTCTATGCAGACTAGGATAAATCTGAAATATTGCTGAGAGGAGGCTGTGCATGTTGTTGCAGGGCTCAGAAGACTCGCACCACACTGGATGCTCATGTTAGGAGTGCTGCAGTGCTTTAGGCAGTATTTCGCCCCGCCCCCAAATAAATCTGACCTGGTCATGGGCATTGCCTAGCTAGGAGGTGGTACAGTGCTGCTTGTAAATTCTATCTTAAATAACTATCTGTACACTTAACCATTTTGCTGTAACATGAATTACAGCCTCACAAGTAGCTCCTCTTCACTGGAGGCAACACCAGACATAATTCCAGGGTAGTAGAGAATTTAGCATTATTTTCTCAGGAAATTGCTTGTGAAAATGAAACATAGCTCCTAGTGAGCAGCTGTAAATTTTAAGCAGAAAGTACAGTACCTGTGTTTCCACAAGGAGTTCAAGGTCCTTTGACAAATTAGAGAATCGGGTCAAAGCAAGTAACACAGCTACATTAGCCTCAAGCAGTGAATGTAGACTAGATTTTAAAATGGCTCTAAAAGTTGGAGTTACTGAAGAGCTGTAAACTAGGCCTGAAGCCTTTAAGTAATTTAGAGAAAAAACAGGAATATTGGTTGTAAGACTGGAGGGATAGACTGCATAATATTTAGGTGGGAGCAATTCAGGAACCTAGTTAAATATTTCAGCATTTTTTGGTCACCTTAACACATGTGCAGAGTGTTTTATATTTGTGCCTAGCTAAAGGTATTTTAGAGATACTTTTTCAAGCTGAGATTTGTGTTAGAAGTGGAGTAAGGTAATGTTCGGGGCAATGCCAAAGTTCATGAATTTTCTTACTTCTTTTGAAAAGTAAACTTTTCTTGCTATGTTGAAATGCAGCATCAATAAAATACAGAGCACTTGTATACCTGTTGAGATCCATACAGTGAAATCAGAGGATGTTTTGGAAATCTCTTGTTGCCATGTTATGAAAACACAAAGGTGGGAAGTAGGAAAGCAAATTCTTCATTTGAAACCGTAAGAGGCTGCAACAATGCTACTCTGATTATGTCTTTGCAGGCAGAATAGGGCATACCACTGTCATTGAACAGATCAACAGGGCAATTGATGGTCTGGATGTTCTTAATACATTCCTTTTGTGTTAAAGGGATCCTCAAATTTACAATTGTCTTTATAACATACTGAAAATCATGAGCAGCATTTAGTAGTCAAGGCCAAGAAACCAGGAGTGAGATACTGTGCTCTCTCTTGAAAGCACATACAAAATAAAGATAAACTTCCATCTAAGTGCTCCAGCTGTAGCATTCTGAAAAATAAAGAATAGAGAAGGGAAGGTGGGCCTGTGGGGAGAGAAAACAAGGTGCAAGTTCAGTGCCAGGATTAGGAGAATGTAGCAAGATGACAGCTTTGAGGAGAGTGAATGGAAACTAGAAGGCCATCACAATCTATGTGATAAGTTGTTATACAATAACAGAAGCGTAGCTCAAGGGTGGCAAATCAGGATTCAAAATTACCCAAGACAAAGTTGTTATGTGCTAGAACTTACTGTGGCTGTTCCCATCATTTTGCCTCAAAGTTCGCAGTTGTGTCTCAGCAGATGTGTACCCAAGCTTTCCAGTTAGATTAAATTGAAGCCCCATTTATATGCAAAACCGTGGAAGATTTCCTGTTTATTTTTTCCTTTTTTTTTTAATGTCCAGGCAATTTATACATCTTTATTTAACTGTTTCTCTTTGGGAAGATGTAATTTTCTATTTATCATTTTATTGACATTTGAGCAAATTCTAATACTCCCTGTTGAACTGTGGGAGCTGAGAACACCAGTGTCACAGGCAGTCCTGGGCACAGCTGTTGCAGTGTGCTTAGTTTAGTGTACTGGTAGGCTGTGGAAATGTCATCACTGCTGTGAACTGGGAGCATCCTGGAGGAAGACAGGAGGTCTTCTGCAGGAATAACATGCTGCTGGCTAGGGCATAGTTTTCTTTGTAAAGCATAAATGCTGTTTGCTGGGGTTGCTGTGATCAGGGGATATGAATGAGTGATGTTAGACATTTTTATGTGTTGAAGATCATTTAAAAGCACTTTATATAGAATAAACAGTGTATATGTGTGGAAAGGTGAGAGAGGTAATTGCGTTGCAGTTGTCTCCTGAGTCTGGTACACTTGAACTAAACAGCTTTTTTTCTAAGGAGTTGTAGATAACTGAATGCTAGTGGAAAGTTATACAATTACCTGCCTGTGACTGTAAGACTGGTGAATGCAATTTAGACAGCTGAGGAAACATAACCACCATGTCCCGGATATTTACTGGACTATATAGTCTTTAGAACTTTCTGGTTCTTCATCTTTAAATATGGTAGTTATGACCCTACAGATCCACATGATCTGTAGAGGGGATTTATTAATGTGCTGTAATAATATGCTCTGGTTACTATCTATCTTTCAAGCGTTCACCTTGGCACACTGTCCAAATTAAAGCTCTGAGAAAGATCTGCATGCCAAGTCCTCAGGCAATCCTCAGTTTATTCATACAATTTTTTAAATTTTTTTTATTTTATTTTTTTTTTTAAGGATTGCAGCTTCAGGCACCCGAAGGGCTCGCTTTTCTAGGTGCCAAGAGTGCACAAAGGGACTGAAATAGGGAAAAGATGAAATTACAGGAAATGAAGAAGCTAAGACTGACTAACAGGAGATAGCAAAAAAAGAGAGAGGAAAACCAGAATGTAAGGGAAAGAAAAGCAAAGGAAAATGGTTGTAATGAAGGGGTGGAGAGAGAAGTGAGCGTGAGGGGAGCAGTAGGAAGAGGTGCAGGAGGACAAAAGGCATGAAGCTACCAGAGAGGAGTACTGGAGCTGACTAACTCTGTCTTTATTCCAGCTTGGGAGGGGCAGAAGAGAGTGAGACTTAGTAGGAGGTACGAAGGGTGGGGTTTGTCTTGGGTTTTGCCCAAGGTGGTTTTCCCCTGCTTTCATAATGGTGTAATATAACATCTTTTACATGCCCTGCACTAAGGCAAGAACAAGGGATTAATGAAAGCTTTTAGAATCAGTAAGAGAAACTTTCTTGTCCAGAAAAAGTTTTTCTCCACAAAGGAAAGCCGAAACGTGTTGATTTTTTTCAGTGCCTGTACCTTTGGTAGCTGTGGGAAGATTTTCACAGAAATAGTAAGGCAAGAATTGCTTTTTGTGTTTAAATAAATAATTGTATGCTGATAATTGGACCTCATGGGAACAACAAATTGAATTTAAAAACCACATAATTGTGTCCCATTTTCCCCTCCCCCTATTTTCTTCTTTTAGCCCTTTCCAACACTCACTACTGGTGGTAATTATATACCACAGTATATGGAGATGCTATAAGCATTAAATGCTACGAAGTAGATTTCAAGGAAGGCAAATGTTTTCAGGATTTGCCTTGAGGGATATTGAAAAATGCAGCAGTAATGTCCAGTGTCAGTGTTTCACAGCAGGGTGATTCCTTCTCCTGAGCCTTGAAAGAAAGAAGGCTTGTCCACATGAGGTTTTCTTTCACTTTGCTTCCCTCACTGCTTTGACCTTATCTAACGAAGCTTACAGGATATTTTATACCCGGTATCCCAGTGGAAATTCTGCATGTCAAAGTATATCTTAATCCCACGTTACCATGCAGATAATGCAGTGATCTTTGTTTTGGATTACCTACTGGTGATCATACCCCTGATATGAATCAATCCTGATGTCAGGGACTGAACTAGAACAGAAAATTTTGCACCTGGCAATGAGGGAGCCAACCCATCGAGCAACTTCAGAACAACCTTCATGAGAAACCTGTGACATGTTTTTAAATCCGTTGGATAAAGTCTGAGTCATAATTATCTGACAGCACACTTTCAGAATAAGCATTTGTCGGAATGATTTATAACACTGTGCCATAGCTGGATTTTGTGTATAATCCTTTGTTGATGGAAACGCCCCAAATCTGCCTGAGCTGAGAGTATTTGCTATGTCTGGGGGGCAGGGAGGCAGGTCAGCATTTGCTGTATCTGTTGTTTGCTTTGGGGGGCGGGGGAGTTGTTTTAAGTTTGTGTACTAATTTGTGTTGACTGAGACTCATCCTGTTATGAAACAAAATGAGGTTTGTAGCCATCGTCTAATGTGAAAGGCAGGCTAACTACTTTAAACCCAAGTATTTATATAATACATATGCAGTTTTTAAAATATATATTAATTTGTAAAAAGAGTATTTTAAAATACCTTTTTAATAGTTACTCAGACTTTTTTCTCTCCCACTTGAACTTCTCAGTGCGGTTTATTTTGTGAGACACAAAGAAACCAGACAAAGATTTGCCATGAAGAAAATTAATAAGCAGAATCTCATCCTCCGAAACCAGATCCAACAGGCCTTTGTCGAGCGTGATATCCTGACATTTGCAGAAAATCCATTTGTTGTCAGCATGTATTGCTCATTTGAAACAAGACGTCATTTATGCATGGTCATGGAATATGTAGAAGGTAAAATGTTTATTCTGTTTTACAGAGGAAGATGTGTTTTCTTACATTAAGAAAGAAAAATAACCCATGTAGTACTTGCATTAGAAAGGCCTCCGGTGTGTCCTCTGTACTCTGGCAAATACAGATTTAGGATCTAAATCCAACAGTGATTTTCCCAGTCATTATCTCCCAGTGAGAGTTTGTAAAACACTTGTGCTCCAGCTATAATGGGAAATAACTGCTCTTTGAATAAGTTCCTCGTAGAATGTAGTTATAAGTGTCCTGGCATTCAAAGTTCATGTGGAGATGCTGTTTGCTTTTCTGGAGTTCAGATTTTCTTTAGCACATGTTGGGGTATTTGTATTATTTGTAATAGTTATTTTTACAAAGAAAGAAGGAAGAAGAAGCAATTTGAAAAGGTGCTGATGCTGAAGGAGAACAGTGGACAGAGGCAGTGCAAGATGAGATACCCAGGCTGCGGTTGTGTGGGCTTTTTCATTTTGATATCTGCGCATGCCACCCTCCCACCCTCCCCTTTTTGGGCAGGGGGAAGTAGCAGCACAGACTTTATTGGTTCCCAACTGAACCCTTGTATTACTTGCTCCCAGCTTCATACTGTGTTTCCACTACAGTTGTTGGTGTGGTTACCTGTTCAGTTGAATCATCTGACTGGAAAATAAACATTTATGAGTACAGTTTGTGTCTCTTTCTGCAGCATATATGGATTATACTGAGACACCTCAGAATTTATAATGTCATCTGGAACATTTGTCCTGTTTTCACAGGTGGAGACTGTGCTACTTTGATGAAGAATATGGGTCCCTTACCTGTAGACATGGCAAGGATGTACTTTGCAGAGACTGTTCTGGCCTTGGAATACCTTCATAATTATGGAATTGTACACAGGGATTTGAAACCAGACAAGTATGTATATAGAATATAACCAAAAAAGGACTTTGAAATGGTTAGATAAAACATGAAAGGTGTAAACTTGCTTTGAATGTTTTTGAAAATTTTTTTTTAATGAATGTTATATAGATTCACAACTTCTGCACAAGATTTGAATTTTCTTTACCTGCAGTTACAGAAAACGTGTTTTTTCCAAAATTGCTCTTTAAAATTTTCTATCTTTAGGATGGAAGAGGCTATTAGAGTAGCTAAAAAAAAAAAAAAAAAAAAAAATACTTACTCTTCTGGCTGAAATGAAGGGAAATGCATTTTGGTCATTACGGAAAAGGTCTTTCAAAGTATGCTTGAAACACTGTTTAATACAAAGTATCATCAGCTAGCAGATATTTGCATATATGAAGACAAGATTGACCAGATTTGGAAATCTTTCCTGTTACATGTTTTGGGGTTTTTTTTCTCAATATTTAGAAATACAATATGGCTCCTGTACATGTAAATAACATTACAGCAAGTAGCTGCAGTAAAAAGTATGACAGTTGCAGCTCCATTAATCTTCTTCCTGTTTCACATTTTAAATCAAAAAACAAACAAACATCCCCCCCCAACCAACGAAACCAAACAGAATTGCAGTCATGTCTGTTGAATGACAATACCTTCATAGCACAATACCTCAGACCATTGTAGTATTAGTTACTAACTTAATACCAGAGGTTTTTTTCAAATTAATGATGCAGCTAGTTACAGACAGAAAAAGCTCACCTCACTTCAAAAGCAACATTTATTCTATTCTTGGTCTTTCAGATGATGACTGTTTCTTTTTCTTCAAAGCATCTAGCGTTCAGCTCTCAACACTTCTATGGTTCTATTAGATGTTGTATTATTGCATATAAAAAGTTTGTTTACATCTGATAATAATAGTAACATGTAAGACTGTCAGATTTTTAACCTGTTTATTTTGTACCTGCTTAAATTACTTTTTAAGCTGTCTTTATATTTTTTTGCAGTGCTAATGAAACATTTTCCTCCAAGTATAATAATGATAAGCACATAATGTTAAATTATATCACAGTAACTTCAGATCATTCTAATTTTCAGTTTATTGGTAACATCCATGGGCCATATAAAGCTTACAGACTTTGGCCTGTCAAAGGTGGGGCTAATGAGTTTGACGACCAATCTGTATGAGGGTCACATTGAGAAGGATGCCAGAGAATTCCTTGACAAACAAGTAAGACACAGCCTTTTTCATTTCTACATTGAGTGTTCAAATGAAGAGATGTTTTGCCAGCAGAATGTACTGTAACACTATATAAACTGTTGTTACTTCTGCATTGATGTTCAAATTGCGTGTGTCAGTTACTTTTACTGATGCCCTGCAAATTATTCTAGGCTTCTTTCTTTCTACATTACGATCTATTAGTAAGATGAACAGCCTAATTGTGTGCAAGTGAATCTGTGAGAGAGACAAATGGAAAACTGTTTTTATAAGGAATTCAGAAATCTCAGCAGAGTACTTGTGGAGCTCATGATGCATTGTACAGCCAAGGGTGCTAAAATCCTTGCTATGGCCCATTTCCCTTTAAGCATGCCTCATTACCATTGCTCACAATCTGTTCACTGTAAAAGTTACTTAAGATAAAACCATCACAACTTTCATGTAAAAATAAGGATATGTTTAAGTTAAGGAAGGTATTTGCTGTAATGGACACCCATGTATGAAACACAAACCGTCCTTTGCGTGACAGATATGCAAACGTTGATTATGTTGCCTGTAAATGTAGCTAGGTCATTCTAAAAACATTAGCTATTACGCAAGCATTTTTCCATGTTTCCATATTATTTTACACCTCAAGAATTATAAATTAGGTGACATAGCCCAATTAGACTTGTTTTACCACCATGCTTCTTTTCTTTCTTTTAGGTCTGTGGTACACCGGAATACATAGCTCCTGAAGTGATACTGAGACAGGGTTATGGAAAACCAGTGGACTGGTGGGCTATGGGAATTATCCTTTATGAATTTCTTGTTGGGTGTGTGCCATTCTTTGGAGATACACCAGAAGAGCTGTTTGGACAAGTAATCAGTGGTGAGGATCATCACAAAACCCCCCAGATTTCTTAGCTTGCTGTGAGACATTTCAGTTTCACTTAATAGTAAAGATATTTACAAGTTTACTGATAGACTAGGTTTTCAAACCAGTTTTGCTCAAAACCCCACCATTATTCTAATATTGTAATAGACAATTTGCTGTCAAAGCAGTAAGAATAAATTTGGATGAAAAACTGTATACTGTTGCTAAGTACAGAAATGCAGTAAGGTAGAGCACAGTGGTTAAGCTGCACTGTTTGAAAAAAGCAGTATTGGTAGAAAACTAGTGCTACTATGGCACAGCAATTTCAGTCTTTAATAAAGAAATTATACCAGAGAAGAAACGGTTAAAATAAATTTGCATAAATGGGAAAATGCCTCATGGCACAATAAAGAAATTAACAAAGTTGTAATAAAACCCTAAAACAAATGTCTCCCGAATAATAAATAATGAGAAAGAGAAGGAAACAAATTCAATTCACAGATTGTTAATGATTTCATTGGTGATTGTTGTAGTGTAATGTTATTTCTGTAGCAGCTGTTGTTCTTCCATTTAAAATTCAATAACCTTTTAGATCTTAACCTGCAGGCTGACCCTAAGTATTGTTATGTGGCTTGTGGCAAAACTGAATGATAATTAAACAGAATTGTTTACTATCCTACCTGCTGTTTCCATAAATTACCCAGATGCATACATGTAGAGGGTCTCTATTTATGCCAAAAGTTTAACAGAATGGCACCTCTGTTACTGAGTATTTCCCAGTCTGTTTTACGGTCTGCTTAAAAGTTCTAGTACCTAAGACAAAAAAAAAAACCAAACCCAAGCATACAAAAAAACCAACAGAAACAAAATTAACTGCACCTCTGGTTCTTTATTATCTGAGAATGCAACAAATCCCCTCTTGTACTTAAGGAGACACTCTGTCATCATCTTGCTTTCCTCCATCTCTGAAGCTGAAAGCCAGACTTGTTTATAAACTTTAATGAAATGGTTTTGTGAGTTGCCTCTAGTATGTGACCTCTTTATACAACATCCTAGCTGTTCATGCATTTATAACCATGTTGTTTTCTGATGTGATATGCTGAGGCCTGAGTGGCAAGGAGAATCAACTGTTTAATTAACACAAGCAGCAAATGCTGGCTTTGTTCTGGATGCCTCATGGCTGCAATGCATATTCATGCTTTATTTTCCAAATTAGATTTAAACTGCAGTGGAAGCTGTAGGCAGGCAAACATGGAAATAACTCATATTTTTATTGCATTTCCAGACACATGCACATGTGTTTTTATCTTTATGCTCTCTGGAAGAAGGGGAGGGAATAGTCTAAAGTTAATGACAAAATTTGCACTTTAGACTTTATTTTGCATGTGGCATTAATTTTATGTTTTGTAAAAAAATTGTCATGGGTTACAATCTAGCTGATACTTATGTAAATAACTTTATCTGTTTGAATGTGTCCATTTATCTTCCAGAAATTATCAGTAGAAGTGTATGTTTGTAAACCTGGTCTATTCCCACTCACTCTCCAAGGCTGTTTGTCAGCTTAGTTTCTTGGTTTGATGTTGACTTTTCACTTTCTTTTTTAATTTAAATATCCTAACTTAGTGAAAGCATTATTACTATCAGTATCTGCAGGAGAACTCTTTTGTTGGGTAAGTTTCCTGTGCTGAAATATATGCTGCCCTTGTATTCAACTGTAAAAACCATGTTGAAGAACCCAAACTATAGCCTAGACTTTTACTCCAGTTTCTGTGGGTGAAATCTGCGTCTACTTGGAAATCTACTTTAAAATCTTGCTCCCTCATTTTACCTCCCTCCTTCATTGTAGGTTGCCTTTCCTGCCCCCAAGTTGTGTGAGTACAATAGTGGGAGGCCTCAGTGTACTAAGTTAGATGTCTAAAATGATTGGGGTTAAAAATAATGCTCCAGAAACAGGTTACATTTCGTGCCTGTTTATTTCAGTAGCTTTCCTTAAACTCTGAAATACAAAGATTAAACTTGTTTGTAGCTTCTAATGGTTATTTCTCTAGTGATGATCAGTTCGAAGGAAGAGTCTGGATCATATAGTGATGACAAAATCCTTAACAGCCTTCAGTGTTTCCTGAGCTCTTAGCATTCTGTTTCTCTGACACCAAAATCCTTGTACCTCCCAAGAAACTTCTGCAGAAGTTTTTTCTAAATATTACATTTGTGGAGGCAAGTTCAGCTAAAGATCAGACAAAACTTGCTATGTAAGCTGTTATAAAGTTAATGTGCATACTGAAACTGGCACAATTTTCCATTGTTTAATTTAAATGAAAGTTTGGTGGAAATTTTATTCAGCCTTACCTGAATACTGCAGGGTTTACTGTCTTGATTACATCATTTAGGTCCAACTTGCTATGAAGTGCAAAAAGGCTTAGTAGTATAAGAGTCAGTAGAGCAAGGTGGTTTTCCTCTGAAGTATGAGACACTTGGAAGAAAGCTCCATTGGCATGTATCTCTCCAGAGCAGAGTCCGATACCTCGGCCCTTAGTCATGGGATTAATGACTTCAGTTAGCCTACTAATATTAGAGAAAGATTACAGATGTGACCAGTGACTGCTAGGTCAGGTCAGCTGTGTCCATCTTAACAGCAGTTTCCATGAATATAACTAAAATTTAAACCATGATTCTGGGGGAGCAGGGAGAAGGGACAGAATCCAAATTGTGCTAATATTTTGCAATAGTTTTCCATGAGCCAAGCATTCCTGTATACTGTTGTTAAACACTTTTGGGTTACTTACAAGGAAAATGGGAATATAACAATATGCTTACGAAGTCTGTATATAGAGAGTATAAAAATAGGAAGTAATTGGTATGCAGCAGAGAGCAACTTGAAAAAGTTGCCTTTACTCTGACTTTACTGTTAGCTTACTACAAGAGCTTTCACGCAGTTTCTGCTGAATGTTGGGATCAGACTTCAGTAATAACAAACAACTTTCTGTTTTGCTAGATGAAATCAACTGGCCTGAAAAGGATGAAGCACCACCGCCAGATGCTCAGGATCTGATTACCCTGCTGCTCAGGCAGAATCCTTTGGAAAGACTGGGAACAGGTTAGAAGGCACTATTTTAAATCGGTAGTGTGCTAGAAATAGCTTCTAGATTCTGCATTGGGAGCTTTTGTTCACGTATTTGTTTTGCCTGGGTAACATCTGTCAGGGCAAGTAGCATGACAACATGCTATTATAGCAGAGGGTATTTTATAGATTCAGACCAGTAATATGAGCTTAACAAAATAATTACTCTTTTTTTCAGAGTTTACATGTGGGCGTTCACATTTACTCTTCTCTTAATTTGATGAATAAAAAAGAAATTTCCCAAAGACCCAGTTAGCCACTGGATAGGGTTCCTTCATGAATACAGTGTTAAATAACTAAACACAGAAATAGAGAAGGGGAATCAATACACAACTGATGCTTCTGTTTTCAGAAGTGTCTTAGCCTGGCAAATTAGTTCCTCCAGGCATTAGGGTGGGTGATGAGTACTCAAACTAAATATTCAGAAATGACTGTCTGAGCTTGTGTTGTGAAAGGTCTTGTCATTCTCATTCAGCAAGCACTACTACCTTGCATGAAAAAGAATAAAACCAAAAGTATGAATGTTAAGGAAGTAAATGGATATCTGTAAGGACACAAGCTGCCAGCTTATGCCACTGTGGTGATTCCATTTCATGAGAAGAACCTGGCATGTGGTATTAGGAGCGGTGAGCCTGTGTAGGCTAATGAAAGCACTGTGCATTTATGTAATAGTGTTTATGTGTTAGTTGATGGAGCCAGATTTATTTGGGAATTGAGTGAGAGACAGTAATGAAAAATATTGCACATGATTTTTAAAGTGTTAATGTATGGGAACCGTAGTCACTGTCTGCCATCCTGCTGGACAAAGCACTATGTAAACACAGCAAAACAAGCATCCTACATAAAAGAGATCAAACATAAAGGTATAGTTTTATTTATAGTGAACACTGTATGCCATGAATATAAATACATTGGGGATGCTAAGGAAACCAAGTGGCAGGTTGAGTCAGCATTAGAGTACTTGGAAAATTGCTGGCAAAACTGAGTCCAGTGATCAGATTGTGCTGCATATTTTTAGAGTTAATGTACAAAGGAGCTTTAGGAATCAGTTACAACTGGCCTTGCCACAACCAGTCAGGGAGAACATGAGTATAACCCAGACCCGAAGTACTATTGATGTGGTCCCAAAAGACAGGTCTTCCTTTGGGACATGATGACGTGACCAAGATGAGTGAACTGCATGTTCCTTTGCTCCCTGAGCATCTGAGATCTGTGTGGACAGCCCTTAGACTTATTTCTAGCTGATGGTCTGGAGTATGTGGCATCCAGCAAAGTTTGTTGTTTGTTCTCCCTTGCCCTGTGTTGAACAAGTTAAGAGTGAGGGAGGTGTCATGCCCCAGTCAGCTTCTCCACTTGCTGCCTGCTTCATCTGCAAAGGGCACCACTGCCAAAGGCAAAATGGAAGAGCCACAATTAGTTCCATTCCCTTGTTTTAAGTATGCTCCTTTCAGGCATTGTTGTTTCATTGCCAGGATACTTTTTCCTGGTAAACACAGTGTTAATTCAAGACCATCACCTTGTGAGAGGCTGGATCAGAAGTAGATTGCAAATTCTGCCTCTTGCTACAGCTGGTTGAGAAAGTGAATTGACTAGAATGAGGCTGGCTTAACTATTGTAATGGTCAGTGCCACCACACGGAGCATCTGTGCAGCTCATTTACAGGCTGATTTGACTGTCCATGGTGTCTCAAGAGCTGGCAGTCTGAAGAATGAAGTTGGGCAGCCATTTATTTGAAGCACAGAGGGGTGTTTAGAAACTGCAACAAAGTTGGGGTTTTTTTAAGTGTCAGAAGCAACTCACAGGAACTGAGGCTGCAATGTGACAGGTCCCACAGGGGCACTGGAAAATAACAGTTTATCCCAGGCTCCACCATGCATTTCAAATGACAGCCCTATCTGTTTAATACATATTAGCTAATTGTGTAACACTCCATGAAAATTGTAATTGTGTATTTGCTCAGGAGACCTGAGTGGCATAGTCAAGTTGAAAGAAGAGAGATAGATACTATACTTTTTCGAAGAAGGAAAATGATAGAAAAAAGACCTCTTTGAGTTTGAAGTGTCTGATACCAATCAAGAATTACACAGTTCTGATGTAATATCCCATTACTGTGCTCAGAGAAATGTTCACTCCTTGGCTAGTGACTTACAATGAGATGTGATTTTTGGGAAGATTTGGCTTTTATGATTTTTTCCCTGGTGCAGTCAGAAAAGCAAAGAACCCAACATAGAAATCTTGACACTCAGAGACCAATCCTGGATACTTCACACTTCTATGGCTCTCTCCTGACTTGGCCTTGACATAGGGAAGTTTATGTATTCTATCCATGTGGTAGATTGACCCTGGCTGACCACCAGGTGCCCACCAAGCTGCTCTATCACTCCCGCTCCTTAGCTGGACAGGGGAGAGAAAATACGATGAAAGGCTTGTGAGTCGAGATGAGGACAGATCACTCAGCAATTACCGTCACGGGCAAAACAGACTCAACTCAGGGAAATGAATTTAATTTTTTGCCAATTAACAATGGAGTAGGATAATGAGAAATAAGAACAAATCTAAAAACACCTTCCCCCCACCCTTCCCTTCTTCTCGGGCTTAATTTTACTCCTGATTTTCTCTACCTTCTCCCCACCAGCAGCACAGGGGGATGGGGAATAGGGGTTGCGGTCAGTTCATCACACCTTGTCTCTGCTGCTCCTTCTCCTCAGGGGGAGGACTCCTCACTCTTCCCCTGCTCCAGCATGGGGTCCCTTCCATGGGCTGCAGTCCTTCAGGCACAGACTGCTCCAGTGTGGGTCCCCTGCAGGGTCACAAGTCCTGCCAGAAAACCTGCTCTAGTGTGGGCTCCTCTCTCCATGGGGCCACGGGTCCTGCCAGGAGCCTGCTCCAGCGCAGGCTTCCCACGGGGTCACAACCTCTTCGGGCATCCATCTGCTCCGGTGTGGGGTCCTCCATGGGCTGTAGGTGGAGATCTGCCCCACCATGGACCTCCCTGGGCTGCAGGGGGACAGCCTGCCTCACCATGATCTTCCCCACGGGCTGCAGAGGAATCTCTTCTCTGGCACCTGGAGCACCTCCTCCACCTCCTTCACTGACCTTGGTGTCTGCAGGGCTGTTTTCTCTCACATATTCTCACTCCTCTCTCCAGCTGCTGTTGTGCAGCATTTTTTTTACCCTTTTGTAAAAATGTTATCACAGAGGCGCTACCAACGTCACTGATGGCCTTAGCCTTGGCCAGCAATGGGTCTATCTTGGAGCTGGCTGGCGTTGGATTTATCAGACAGGGGGGAAGCTTCTGGCATCTTCTCACAGAAGCCACCCCTGCAACCCCTGCCGCTACCAAAACCGTACAGTGTAAACCCAATACAATCAAGTTGGCAGTAATTCTTGCTGCTGCAGGTTACCTGCTCAGTTTTTAGAATTAGATTTATGTTTACTAACATCCTCGCCCACCTCCCTAGGACAAAAATTCCAGTATTTCATTGGGTTCTTATAGTTGTTTCTTAACTTGAAACTAGTGTAATTGTTCTACACACATAAAAAGTAGGCAGTAATTGATAAGACGATAAATGGTGAGGTACTTCATACAGAATTGTGTATTACTGCCATAAAACACCAAAGGAGCTCCTGACAGTAATGGTATTTACACTGAGCAACTACTAAGAATCATTCTTCCTTACTTTCTAACTTGTACTTACTCATCTAGTGCACGTTTTTGACTATTACTACTACATCTGATGCATTCTGACTAATGTGTAGCTGACAGATAATACTTAGTATATCTAGAAAAATAGGAATGTTGAGAGCGGGGGAAGATGACAATGCAATGCCACCACTGTTAAAGAAATGTCAACAGCAAAACAGGGACAGGGAATTGCTCTGACAGATTATGGAGATTCTAGTGGAAATGGGTAGTAGATGTTCCTGCCTACAGGGATGACTATGCCTTTCCATGATAATTAGCATTTTTTTGGCCGGGATTTAGTTGAGTTAATGTCAGAGGATTTGGTATGATTTGCTCAGTGTTTTTCTCTGGCTCCCCCAGGTGGTGCATATGAAGTAAAGCAACATCAGTTCTTCAGGAGCCTTGACTGGAACAGCCTGCTGAGGCAGAAAGCAGAATTTATTCCACAGTTGGAGTCTGAAGATGACACAAGTTATTTTGACAGTAGGTGTTTGATGGTATTAAAAAAATGTGATGAATGCCTTGTTTAAATAATTACTGCCTTTGACTTTTGCTTACTGCTTTGAACATCTCCTTTATCAGAACCACTGGTAGTTTGACATTTCAGCAGAAATCATCTTAAGATTAAAATTACACTTTTAGTTAATTTTAATGCTTGGTACCCATTCTTCCTGATAAATTCAAATAGTTTATTTCCCTCGACTGTAGCTCGTTCTGAGAAATACCACCATATGGAAACTGAGGAAGAAGATGATACCAATGATGAAGACTTTAATTTGGAGATAAGACAGTTTTCCTCATGTTCACACAGATTTTCGAAAGTAAGTAAAAAATGCTGTAATTTTAGTATGTATTGTGTACATAAACATTTTGCTATTTTTAGGGAGTTTGGAAATATTAGATATGGAAGAGGTGTATAAGGGATTGTTTCTTCAACGAATGTTAACTGAAATTGAGCAAGAATTAAGTGTATTCCATTAAATCAAAACATGGGAAGATTATGTAGGGAAGTAATTTCTTGAATCCTTAAGAAGGTAATAGAAAATTGTATAAATAGGTTGGTATTTTCTGTAGACAATTCATGATCGCGTAACAGAAAGTATATGGAAACTGTTTTGTTAAATGCTAATGCACGTTTCTTACACTGGTTTCCTTGTACATAGTTTGTGTGTTGCTCCAGTTGTGTCCTAGGTATCTTGCAGGTGATGGCATAACAAAGATTACACTTCTAGCCTATAGTAGCTATTAATTAAATGACATTAGACTGAAGGGAAAAAGCAAAGTCATGGTTAGCATGTGATTTGATCAAGGAGAGATGTGGATTTGAGAGCGTGATTTGAATGCTGTGAATTGAAGGTAAAGCTGATTGTCCAAAGGGTAGTATACTTGAGTAGTTGAGAGCTAATTAATGCTGGACAAAGGACACTAGTAGGAGCAGAGTAGACACGCTCAGGAAATACTGTGGAGGGTAAATTGGCAGGAACTGATGGAAGTGGAATGCCTAATGAGCATGTTTTTAGTCTTAACATAGCATCCAGCAGTGATTTTCAAAAGCTTTCTGTTTAAGTTTCTTTAACCTACTTTAGGAACTGTTTAAAGGCATTTGGAAACTCTGTTTCTCTTGTTTGTCCTGGGTTGTGCTTTAAGGAATCGGTAGATCTTATGCTGGCTCTGCAGTATCACATACATATTGTATCTATGATAGCATGGAAGAGCAGAGACAGGAATCATGGATGTAGTTACCCTCATTCTATGTAAATTCCTTGTTTTGACTTGGTGGTACGTTTCAAATTCAGATACTGGTAAATGATGTAGTCTCTTTGGGGGTAACTTGAACAAGAGGCAATGGGCACAAACTGATACACAGGAAGTTCTGTCTGAAAACAAGGAAACACTTTTTTACTCTGAGGGTGATCGAGCACTGGCACAGGCTCTCCAGAGGGGTTGTGGAGTCTCAGTCCTTGGAGGTTGTCAAAAGCCAACTAGATGTGATCTTGACCAAGCAACTTTAGGTGACCCTGCTGGAGCAGAGGCGTTGGACAACATGACCTGCAGAGGTCCCTTCCAGCCTCCTTCTGTGATTCTGTGAGCTTCTGTACTTTTGAAAGCTCTGTACCACAGGAGTAGTTTGGTTTGTTAATGTTACACCATTGCATCTCTACTTGTGCCTCTCAGGCTGTAGAATATAGAGCTGACAGTTTCTGTGTACTGTTTGTCATCTAAGCAAACAACAGACTTCTAATGATCAGAGTTTATTTTTTCTAAATCCTTTAGCCAAGTAATTTATTCTTAACTTCAGAGTTAATTCAGGTTAATTTTTCTGCTTTCCACACCTGACTGGTAGATACTAAGTCAGTATCTTAGGGTTAGGGCTTTTTTAACCTGATTGGCTTTATGGTTGTGATTTAATCCAAGATGTCCATTAATCCTGTGACCTAAGACCCCAAGGCTGTGGATTTTGTTTGTACTCTCTTGGTTCACACAGTGAAATTGGGAGAAAGCTGATCAATTCATAATGAGAAGAGATGTTATTCATGACTGACAAGCCAAGAAAGCAAAATAGGAAAGCATTTTAAGAACACAAAACTCTTGGAAATTTAAAAAAAGCTCAAGAAGTTTGAAGTTTGCACTCTGAAATACTGTGTAAGCATTTAGAACAATGCAGAGTACAACCCAAGATGTGTTTTCCTGCGTATCTTTTTATATCATATGTCTAGTGATAAGTTGGGTTTTTTGTGGGTTTTGTTTTGTCTGTAATAGGTTTTTAGTAGCATAGATCGAATCACTCAAACGCAAGGTGAAGAAAAGGAAGATCCAGGAGACAAACCAAAAACTGTAACACTGCCTTCTGTGGAATCTTTAAGCTGGAGTTCCGAATATTCTGAAATGTAAGTAGAAGGAGGTGTTGGAAGTGGTCCACATCCTGCTTGTCAGGTAGCAGGCCTCCTCCTCTCAGTTACTGCATGAGAGTTTGCTTATTTTTAATGCAGACAACAAATATCTACATCCATCTCCTCTGACACTGAGAGTAGCAGGCAGCGACACAGTTCTGGTTTGCTTCCGAAGTTGGCCATATCAGCCGACGGAGAACAGGATAATTCCACCGGCTTAGTGGGACCTCGGGATGAACAGGAAAAGCCTGCATTTGTGAGCGAGGAAGTAGTGCAAGATGAACCTGAAGTAACCACTCCAGCAAGTACGATCAGCAGCTCCACGCTATCAGGTAATTCAGTGGGTCTCTTGGCTGATGACATTAGAAGAAGTTGTGGACTTTATTTCTTTAGCAGTAGCATTCATGGATTTAGAAGTCCTGTATTTCAGAACTGCTTTAAAAAAAAGCCATCCCAAGAGGGGTCTGGTTTGGGCTTAGGCTCAAGCTAATAAAAATCTTGTGAAGATATGTATGGGAAAGCTTCAACGTTTTTGGAAATGCCAACATTTGATGTTGCCCCACTGACTCTAGAGGGCTACTAGGCAAGTGAATAGAACGGCGACTTGACCGTAGAACCTTTGCAGGATTCTTCTTGTGGTGAAAAGGAGTCTTAGATCACTTGAGCACTTAAAGTGCTATTTTTATATCTTCCCTGACTGAATTTGGTGATCTTTTGATTGATCATCCTGGAGTCATTCCAGCTGATCCCTCTGGCTGTTTTCTACCACTCTGTGCTGCACCATTGTGTGTTTTTAGTTAAGACATCTCAATGATGTGTGCCTTTCACAGTTGGCAGGGTTTTCTTTGACTTGTGGAAGTCACTTTTGTCATTAGGAATCTAGGAGGGAGTGTTGTAAACCATTCCCTACTTAAATTATTTATTTCCTTTATGCATCCCTCACCTAGCTCAAGTATTTGCATGCGTTTCAGTAGGATCCAGGGCCCTAGCATCTTGCTGATTTTGTACTTTGAGCAGAGTCTTGTATAACTGTTGAAAGACCTGATACTTAACACAGCTCTAGGCCTTTATCAGTCTCATGATTGTCAATATATAGGTTCCAGTTACCTTCTCTATGCATTTACCTGTCTTCAGCTTATTTCTCTTTTGGACCCCGCTGAGTTTTCTCAAGATACCCCTTTATCCCATACCCCTAATTTCCCTTGTAGTCCACATGTTCCTTCCCCTTCCTCCTCCCCATTTCTGGGAAAATAAAGTTCCTCAGGCTCGTCCAGCTGTACAACCATTGCCATCTCTTTCCCCTGTCTGAAACCTTGACTCTGCTGTATCTCAAGTCTTGCTCACTCCCCCAGCCCTGTGTTATGGTGTTGGCATTAGCACAGCTGTCACAATGATAACTCAAAGCATCTGATCCTCTTCTGTCACTTATCAATTACACTTAACAGTAATTTCATTTTTCTCTGGTCCATTAACAACAGGATATTCAGTGACCTTAAAGGAATACTAGGAATTATTGCTATGTCTTTAAATAAGTGACCTACCCTTGGTGCTTGTTTCATAAGGTCATACAAATTTTCTGTGACATCTTTGAAATTTTTGAAGAAATCCTGTGCATGTTGTTCACGTGACACAAGGCCTTTATGGGTTTTTAGAATTGTTTGAAACATTGTTGTCCTTCCTTCATTTAGTATTGTGGAAGTTCATTACCTGTCATAGACTAAGACCAATGTCGTTGCAATACTGAGTTTAGTGGTGCCAGATATTTCTCCTGTGTGGTAGAAAACCACCCAAAGGATAAAAGCAAAAGGTAATAATTAAAAATAAGATTATACTTAATGTTTTAATTATTTTGGAATAGTTGTTAAGCTGATAGCAAATTATGTAGGATTGGAGCCTTTCATTTACTTTAGGAGGAGTTCACATGAAAATTAAATATATGATTAGGTTCTCTAAGGTGAGTGCTGCATATTGAGATACCAGGCTTGCTTCGGCTTTGTCTCTTATTTACTTTAGTCAGTGACTACAAAAAACTGTTGCTTCAGTTCAATCTGTTAACATTTATGCATTCTCTAAGTCTGGAAGAATTAGTCAGATTTATGTAGTGTTCTTTTATGAACTTGTTAACAGAAAGAAGAATTCCTATCTCACAATTGTACTGTTTGCCCTCCCTAACCCCCAGTTTCCCCTCAATGTGTTTATCCATTCTTCTTTGTACAGTTGGCAGTTTTTCAGAGCACTTAGATCAGATAAATGGAAGAAGTGAGAGTGTGGACAGTACAGATAACTCCTCAAAGCCACCCAGTGAAGTTGCATCTCACATGGCTCGTCAGCGGTTAGAAAGCACAGAGAAAAGGAAGATCTCTGGAAAAGTCACAAAGTCCCTTTCTGCAAGTGCTTTGTCCCTCATGATCCCAGGAGGTAGAGATAAATCTTTTTGTTTGAAATTTCATGATTTATGCATGCTTGATGGTTTATGTTGTAAATGCAAGATTCTGGAGAGTCCAGAATGGATTCTGCATCACACTTTTTTGTTTCTCGTGTTGATTACATGTGTTACTAGGTGGTGCAATCTCATCAGTGACTTACAGTGGTCACATTACAGCTGAGGGACCTTCTCTGACAGGCAAAAATGTAGCTTAGTAGTGACTACTTTGTGTTTGACCATGTGCATGCCTGACAGGATGCTGGCTTCAGTCCTTGGCCTATCCTACATTAGGAGTGTAGCTTAAATTTTAAGTAGCTCAATATGTGCAGCTCCAAGAATAGCTGTTTGTTACAGCAGCACATGCAGCCTGACTCATTCTCTCTCATCTCTGTAAGGAGAGGTGATAACCCAGAGAGAAGTGTCACAAAAGTAGAAATAGAATGTAGGCTCCTGGTTATACTACACTGACTTACATGGAGTACTCAAAATCTGAAGCCAGAAATACTGCTGTAAGTAGGTGGAAGTATAACAGTAGTATTGAGTGTTTCCAGATGAAGTATTGGTGCTTTGATTTTTAATGGTTCAGAATCAAAGTCCAAATTTCCCAAACTTTGAGGGACTTTTTTGCGAAAGTGGGATTACATCTCAACTTCACACACTGGCCATATACTGCTTTTAGACCTTAGGAGTAATAGTTAAGTATCTGCTGGTCTGATAACATAACCCTGTGCTTGCTCCATATGTTCAAAGTGGCTTTAACAGTAACTTCAGCAGGTTGCTTTAAGTCCTCAGGCTAGTGGAGAATTGTATAGTGTTGAAGAGTTGGTTCTGGCTCTCCTCTTAGACTTCACCTGTCCTTGGGTTGTAAAGCACATGTGCACCTTAATACTTTGGTAAGCAAACAATGTGCTATTGTGCATGTGTTTTGGAGCCCTTGGAGAGGTGAGAGACCCATCTGATACCTATTACAGCAGGAATTTCTGATTCACCTCATGTTTTCTACCCTTCTTCACCATACAGTTTAAAGAACAGCATAGGCTTCCCATGCAGTTCATGTAATTCCAACCCCTAGCCATGAGGATTTTTTAATGAGATAAGTCAAGAGGAAAATGTTGGGTCTTGGTTAAAGAGGAATATTTTGCCCCTGCTTGAAGGAGGACAACTAGGTGACAATGAAAAAAATACTTAGCATTTCTGTGATGCTGTCTGAATGTGAATGGTCATTCTGACAAAATGCATGAGAGATGAAGGTGACTTTATTTTTACAATGAGAAAGATAGTGACCACATGCTCAACCTGTTCAGGGCAGTATTGACACTGAATACTGCAAGTGGCTTGCAAACACTCTGGGCTTATTCCTTGTGTAGACTCTTTCTTCCAAATAATGTTTCTCTCCCAAATGTCTTAAGTGTTTTTGTGGTATACCCCTGTAACAGCATCATGGTTATTTTTTCTGCTTGTAGAGGGCCTGTAGTGCATGCTTATTACTGAGATTGGCTATCGCAGGAGCATGATATACACATAGGTAACTACAGACCCAAGTAACACTTAAGAGTTATTCATCAGTTTGTATTCTAGTAGTTCTTTCACAGCTGTCGAGTAAGAATCACTAAGTTCAGAGATGATATAGACTGAGTTACTGTGCTTATTAAACTACGGTTTCCTTTCAGTTTAATCTCAGCATCAATCTATAAAATCCAATCCAAATTGCCTACACCTAGAAATGCTGTCATTGTATCTATATCAGCCAAAATACTGTATGTTAGCTGTACTTAATACTGTACAAAAAACCTACCTTGTTCATGCTTATCCATAAAGTAAACTATAGCAACAGATGGCCAGTGTTCCCAACCTGAGTCATTTAGCTGAGAGTCACAGGACTTGTCCCACAGGAGCGGACAATCTGGGCATGTTTCAGAGCCAAAGGGTGACAGTGACAGCCCCCTCAGGGCATGGCTATTCTGTGGGATTCCAGCATTAACCCAGTGATACCAATCTCTGGGAGCCTCTGGTGACTCACATCCAGGGAGTAGCACCTCTGCTGTCAAAGCATATCTGCCCTCGCATGACATGGCTTGGCATGAACACCAAACCTGGAACCTTTCTGAGCTGCATTCCTTTGCACAGCTGTCACCCTGTTACAGTCACCAAAGTGTGTTTTATTTATGCTGCTGCAATTGTGTTTACATTTGCACACACAGGAGCATATAGTCCTTTCAAAACAATGAAATGAAACAAAGCCATAATGGATATTGTTGTTGCAAGAAATTCTTGTGGTCTTACATGATGTAGCAGAATGTAGAAAGGGAGGCTTGGTACAAGAATAAGTTCCTGTCTTATGTACCAGTTAGATATTGTGGTTTAATTACAGTAGTCTTTACCTGTACCTACATAAAACTGAAACCAAAAAACCAACTAGTGCTTCGTTTAGCACTGCTGATTGATTCGGGGGGTGGTTTTGGGTGTACTCACAATAACGTCTGCTACCAGACTCTGATTTTCTTTTCATGAGTGTTTGTTAGGAACAGGCTGAGAATTGTTCTTTCAAAGTTCACAATGAGTGTTTTTCCTATCTAAAAGGAAAAAGCATTCTACATCTAACAATTTAACTCTTGCATTAAAACATATAGTTTACACTACAAGGTAAGAAATTTAGTTCTAAGATCTGGTTATTGGTTAAACTTCTTATTCACTAAGATACACTCTGACGGAGGAGAGAGTTTTTGTGCAAAGGCAATGATATATTTTGACACAAAGATGTCATAAAACTAAGCCAATTCCCTGTTCTGTGTCTGTATTTGTGTGTGCTCAGAATGTACTCTGATAGGCAGATTTTTTTCTTCCAGATGTGTTTGGTGTTTCTCCTTTGGGAAGTCCTATGTCTCCTCATTCCCTATCATCTGATCCTTCATCCTCCCGAGATTCATCTCCCAGCCGTGATTCATCGATTGCTGCTGCAAGTCCTCATCAGCCAATAGTAATTCACAGTTCAGGAAAAAAGTATGGCTTCACCATCCGAGCAATCAGGGTTTATGTGGGTGACAGTGATATCTACACTGTGCACCATATTGTTTGGGTAAGATAATATGTTTTTTTGCTTAAATACAGCCAAAGAAAACTGTAATGATGCATTTGCTTTTGATTTTTGTACCTATGGTATCTGTTTCTTGACAACTACTGTGTAAATTGTGAAGTTGTGCCAAATAATTTTCTTAGAATGAAATTTGTGCCTGTACACAAGATCAGTGTTGGCTGTAGGGATGACACAAGCCACCTTTTGGCAGAGGTGGTACCTACATATGTTGTTGACCTTCTGTGTGGGTCACTTTCACTTTTGGGAAGTTTGGCAATTATGAACAGCCATGTCTAAGTGCAGAGTACTGCAGCTTAGAAAACCAAAGGGGTGGTGCAGCCCCTCTTTTATTGAGGGCAGGATCTGCAAAACTAGGAGATTGTAAACAGAAATTGTTGAAATATACATGGAGTTTATTAAACTGCATCAGCTAAGGGATTCCTGAAAGTTCACAGTGTTTTACTAGACACAAGTAGGTTGATTTCAAGCACTGACTTTATTCTGTGTAGAAATGTGCAAATCATTTGGAATTGTGAATGTCTTTGAGGATTCTATGGCACAGGAAAAAAGACTGACTGTCTTGAATAAATCCAGTATTTTTCATGCTGTGTTCACCACTGATTTGAACGAAGTGGGAGACAGGCTAAAGGAAGAAACAGCAGTTCTTGCATTTAATTGGTTATCAACTTCCTTAATTATAAATGAAATATATATTTATGTAAATATATATGTATTTATATTTATTTTATAATTGAGGTTGATAAGTTACGTATTTTATATCATTTATATTTTATACACACATAAATAGTGTGTGCCTGTGTATGAACTAAAATATTTCAACTACCTTAAAATAATTTTGAAAAACTGATTACAAATCTATCAAAAGCTTTGAAGTTTTGTACAGTGCTTTGTTTTAAATATGTATTGTAGGTTTTGAAGTGTCAGTGCTACTGATGTGGTAGTGTATTACTCATTTTTCATTCATGTTGTTTACTTCTCAGACCTATTAATCCATCAAGAACATTGAATCTGGAGAATGAAGTACATTTGATTGATAATGGAATACGTAAAAAAAAATTGGATTTCTTGCCAGAAAGAAATTTGGTGTAGCATCATATCAGTGAAAGGAAGGGGGGAAAATGGTACATTGCAGTAAAAGTGAAACCTTGGCGTTTTTTTTAAAATACTATAGGTTGGTTGGGTTTTGTTAGCTCTGTAAGCACTGTAGGCTTCAGTAGTGCTGCATTAATTACAATTCTTCAAAAGCTTATTTTAAAATATAATAAAATATTTAAGCTACCGTCAAAATAATTTGCAATTCAGTTTGTTTTGGTCCTTCGTCACCTTTTGTGCTGCACTATTCCCTCTGATGAGCAGCCTGGTGAATTTGAACCAAATGAAAACGATTCTTAACTACATGGTGAAGTTAATTTTTATCATGATTTGGGTACTGCATGTGACCACTGCCTTAATTACATCAGTATTTCTCAGTGTTGGATGCTAAAAATCTCAATTCAGTTCTGAAATTTTGCTGTGGGGAGTGAATCACCTCTTTGTCATGCATGAAAACTGCCCCACTATGCAGAGCTTACTTAATATCAGTGGCAACAAGCAGTGTTTCAGTGAGCTTTGAAACCATTCCAGGCCCTGTGTAATTATAAAGTTTGAGTAAATAGTTGATGGTGAAATGTCTGGTCTGATTTTTCTTCTTTTCTTCCTTTATATAACTTAATATCTCTTAAGTTTTCTTCATTGCCAACTGGTTTTATAGTAAGAGTTCATTAAACAAAGCCTACTCTTGAAAGTATGAAGGTTAAACAGGAGTCTATTCTCTCCATCTCTGATTTCCAGAATGTGGAAGAAGGAGGTGCAGCTTACCAAGCAGGTTTAAAAGCTGGAGACCTGATTACTCATATCAACGGAGAGCCAGTCCATGGTCTTGTTCATACAGAAGTCATTGAGTTGTTGTTAAAGGTAACTCTTGGACAACTGGGATACAAAAGCGCTTGCTGTTTTCACCAAGGATTGAGGGGTTGTTTGTTTCCCTCAGAGCTTAGTTATCATATTTTTGTTGTTGTTCAAGTACAAACTTAAGCTACTACTGCACAGATCTGGAGGAAGGTAAATTATTTCATATATACTGCTAAGGTTTTCGTTTCTCTGCAATAAACTGACACTTCTGCTGAGATAGCTAAAGTACATTCGAGGCACTGACACAAAGAAATGACTGTCTCAAAAAATTTGACATTTTCAATGTCACTTTGGCACTTTCTTGAACTCCTCCATTTTCCTCGGGTAATTCAGGCTTTTGATGATGATGCTACTTCTCATTTTCTCCTTTTAAAGTGAAATCAATGAGGAAAAGTGGAAACAAGGAATATTAAATATTTTCTTGCTTACTGTACATGAACTTACCTTTCATAATCTTAAGGCCCAAAAGGTTTTTGTCCCATATATAGCCAGGCATGTCCCACAGAGCTGCTTTGCTTAATGAAGTTCTGATGCTGCAGTTGGAGTTTTATAAATAATCTATCACGTTTTTTTCTTGTGGAGTTTTCACAAGAAAACTACAGTTTTTCCTTAAAAACAAACAAACAAAAACCCCAACTTTTTTTAATTAATGATAGTGTCTTAGTTTGTCACTGTAGCTTATTTTATTGTAGTTTTTTTTTAATCTTTTCAGCATAGAGTCACGTAGACAGCTGTATGTTTACTTTTACAATATTACTAACAATTTCTGGTGTTACATGCAAAGCTTTGTCTGTCAAAGGGAGTAGTTATAAAAGAAGATTGGAAAGCAATGAAGTAATGGGGAAATATAAAGAGCTGAGGAAAGATGCAAAATACACTTTTCATTAAGTCTTAATTTCCTTCTCTGAAACCAAGAGGAACTTCCAAGTTTTCCAATTTTGCAAGAAATGTATAAGAGAAAATTCTGTAACTTATGGCAGTTGGTTGTGCAGTGGTTTTCTGTGTCAGATACAGGAAAAATAGAAACATGACAGCCCTGCACACTACTTGCAAGAGCAAACGCAAATGAGAGATTGTTGTTTATCCAAATGTGCTGTACTATAAATGAATTTGGGCTATTAGAATTCCTTTGAGTAGAAGTTCACTGTAGTGGTGTACAGTGTTGGGCAGGAGGTATGGATTTTTAAAACATAATATAGATATTTCCAGTTGGTTTTATTTATTAAGTCATCTGTTCATGCAAACAGTCCTAAAAAACTTAACTTCATTTTATTTTTTTATCTCTTTTGAACAAGATAAAAGGATTGTTTGGGATTGATGATGAAGATTAAGTTTTCTCCTCCATTTCATCATTGTAACTGTCGGTATCCTGAGACATGAATGTCCAGTGAATGGACCACTGTGCAGTGACAGCTGTTCTTTGTGGGAAAATAGGATGTTTCTGTAGAAGCTTTCATCTTGAAAATTGCAGTCTTTGGTCTCCTCCTGTCTAGCTACAATTATTGGAATTTCTCCTTGTCCCGAAGCTGGAATGGAGGAAGTTTAGGAAATTTGGCAGAATTTGAGAATTTTCCAATCATTTTTTAGCTGACATAAATTAGCCTGACAGCATCTGCATAGGGCTTCCTACACTGCCAGCTCTTACTCTGGTGTTGGAGTTCTGTCTCAGTGCATTTGCATTTGTAGTGTAGCTTCAGTTTGAGGCAAGTTCGTGTTGTTTTATTCAGACCTAAAGGTTCCTCCTCCATTTTGGCAGAGTGGCAACAAAGTCTCGGTAACAACAACCCCTTTTGAAAACACTTCCATCAAGACAGGACCTGCGAGGCGAAACAGCTACAGGAGCAGAATGGTCAGGCGCAGTAAGAAAACCAAAAAGAAAGAGAGTTTAGAGAGGTGAGTAATCCTTTTGTTTCATGGTGAATGTGTTTCCTTGTGTGTGTGTGTGTGTATACATAATAATTTAAAATATAAATGTAATACAGTTGTCTCTCATCTTCTTCACCTTCTTACATTCTTCTGTGAGATCCTATGTTGTGACATCCTTGCAATCCTGTTTTGCCTAAACTAGATCTGTTAACCCATAAAAATTTTGCACGGCACACAGATAGATATGGGGAAGAAAGTGAATAACTGAGGTTGCATCTTAATCTGTTTTTAAGTATATCTTTTTGTACTTGTTTAATTAAACTTTCTAGTGCGAAGTTTTTGGCCATTTATAGTTTGGTCATAAGTTTATGTGTATTTTGTAAATATATTGCTAGTGCTTTATAGATATGCCATCAGTTTTGGTGGGCTCTTAAATTAAGAAAATGAAGATTTATACTCATAAGGAGCTAACCATTCTTCTGAAATATAGTGACTAAATTTTAGTACAAATAGATTTAGTTACAATAGCTATCCCACCTATTAGCAAATCAGGATACTTTCTAAACTTCACGCTCTGCATTGTGGTTTGCTTTCATGTAAACTTACATTTAATATTTGCTTTTCTGAGGGTAATGGGAGAGGGAAGCAATGTCAGCTAGCAAGAGTTTTGCCTGTGGTAATAGTATCTTCTGTGCAGTTTAACTTCTGATTAATGCTGTGTTCTTCTCATGCTAGGAGAAGATCCCTCTTTAAAAAGCTGGCCAAGCAACCCTCTCCTCTTCTTCACACAAGCAGGAGTTTCTCCTGTCTGAACCGATCACTTTCATCAGGGGAGAGCTTGCCTGGGTCTCCAACCCACAGCTTATCTCCCAGATCACCTACCCCAAGCTACCGCTCTACTACTGATTTTCCATCTGGTGAGTGTGAAGGCGTGGAGGGCAGAAGAAAAGGACTTGAAGTGTATTCTACTTCTTGTGAGCCCCCCACTCACTGCTAACAGTAGTCAGCTCTGACAAGCATAGTCATTGAACAGCTGGTTTCTGTCTGGAAAAGGGAAAAAGATTCCTGATGCAAAAGCAAAGGTGTTTTCATAATACAGAAGCTCCTAAAAGGAAACTGTCTGCTAGGTTAGTCCCAGAGTTTAAATCCAAGTCCAATGGCTATAAGTTGAGTAATAAACAATTCAAGTTTGGGGTAAAAGGTAGAATCTTGCCTAGGAGAAGCTAATTGATAAAAGAATGAAACTGAGGAAGAAGTTGCTACATAATGGAACTAGCATGGGCACTCATGAATGCAGATTTATTGCTGAAAAGATTGGCTGGGTGCTGAAATATGCATCTTTCTGGCTCCTAAAAGCCTGTCCCTTTTTCCTGTTTTACTTCTGTCATGATTTTAGCATGTACTGAAAGCAACTGCTGTTGTACAATCCCTTGGCAAAGGTAAATTATTTGGAAAGCCTTGATCAATGCTTTGAAGTGGCAGAAAGCATTAGCTATTCTATTTAAATAGAAGTAAGTGATAACTCAAAGGGGATGAAGGAACAGAGGGGGAAGGAGAGAAATAGCAATGTAATTGGAATGGTGAGGGGTTTACAGCCCAGTCACTCAAAAACTTCCAAATTTTGGAACATTGTGGCAGCTGGCAGCACGCAGGCCTTTTGGACCAGTGAAAGTTCTGTGTCTCACTGAGCATTTAGACAAGATTAAAAAAATCTTGCTAATTTTATGTTTGTGTGTTCTTTTTGTAGGTACTAACTCTTCCCAGAGTAGCTCTCCTAGTTCAAGTGCTCCCAATTCTCCAGCTGGTTCAGGACACATAAGACCCAGCACTCTTCATGGCTTGGGTCCAAAGCTTGGTGGGCAGAGATACAGATCAGGAAGACGCAAATCAGCTGGCAGCATTCCTCTCTCTCCTCTTGCACGGACACCTTCTCCAACACCCCAGCCAACATCCCCTCAGCGATCTCCGTCACCATTGCTAGGACATTCGATTGGAAATACAAAAATAGCTCAATCTTTTCCTAGCAAAATGCACTCCCCTCCAACTATCGTAAGGCATATTGTTAGGCCAAAGAGTGCAGAGCCACCAAGATCCCCACTGTTGAAGAGAGTCCAGTCTGAAGAGAAACTTGCACCCTCTTATGGCAGTGATAAGAAACACTTATGTTCACGAAAACACAGTCTCGAAGTGACCCAAGAAGAAGTGAACAGAGAGTTGTCCCAAAGGGAAGTAACTCTTCAGAGCTTGGAGGAGAATGTATGTGACATGCCATCACTCACACGAGTCAGGCCTGTAGAGCAGGGCTGCTTGAAACGACCCGTCTCCCGAAAATTAGGTAGGCAAGAATCTATCGATGAGCTAGACAGAGAGAAGCTGAAGGTCAAGATAGTTATGAAAAAGCAAGATTTTTCTGAAAAAGCAAATGCTGCTATACATGAACCTAGCAGTGAATCGGAAAATCCCAATACCTTAAGATTGGAAGAAAGAGACAAAAAAGCATTCCAGAAGGTATTAGAAAGATCAAATCAGTTTGAAACAAAAATTGTTGCTTTGGAGACCCAGTCAGCTGGTGGCATATTGAAAGACACCCTTCAAAAGAATGCAAACTTGCGATCAAATGATGGTGTTTCTGTAGATGCACAGATGTGTCATACACATCCACCTAATGAACCCAATCATATTTCTTATGACTTCAAAAGAATTTCCCCTCCGTGTACACTGCAAGATGTGCTACCTCAGTCCTCTGAGAGGATGCTAAGTGGAAAGGGAGAAAACACAGATAAAAATGTACCAACAAAAGAATTTGTCAAATTTGAAAGATTAGATGGTAAACTTGCAAATATTGATTACCTTAGAAAGAAAATGTCCATTGAAGAAAAAGATGACAGTGTCTGTCCAGTGCTAAAACCCAAACTGACATCAAATGTTCATGAATGCCTTCAACTTAATACAGGCAGACCCATAAACTTACAGCAGGACTCCACTGCAGGTGCTGATGGTAGAGCATTTATTGGCAGTGCACATGCTGCTCAGATCAACTCAGTTTCTTTTGTTCCTCTCAAGACCTTGAATGGCCGAGCGGACATAAGTGTGGAAAAATCAGCCCTTATTTCCACTGAGGCTCCTGTCAGAAAAAGTCCATCAGAATATAAACTTGATGGGAGGTCTGTTTCCTGTTTGAAGCCAATAGAAGGCACACTAGACATTGCCTTACTTTCTGGGCCACAGGCTTCGAAGACTGAACTGCCTTTGTGCGTGCTGCCAGAAGGACAGAGCACCAGCAGTGATGGGGGATCTCCTAAACTCCCAGCACCACAAGGGAGTGGTGGGAAGGCAGAGCTGCCCTGTCAGAAAGAGCAGTTGTTAAGCTATTCAAAATCTGGCAAAGGCAACATATTGGAGCCTCAGGTTCTGCAGAGAAGCAGGAGTTCTCCAAATCCACCAGTCATCCCTGTGGCTGCAGAAGTAGTGACAGAGAAAAAGGTTTCTAGTCCAGCTACTAAAGGCAGTATTTCTGTTATTGAACCTGTTCAAAAGAAGGACACTTCCCCTTCAAAACAGAAGGACAATTCAGTGGAGGCAAAGTCTTGTGTTATTCAAAGTCAGAGTGTCAAAAGTACTCAAACATGCTCCAAACTTTCTGCTGTCCAAAGCACTCCTGAAAAAGCTGTAGGAAAAGAGAAGCAAATACAAAAAGAGTTGCCTGCCAAACAACCAGTAGCCCAGAGAAGTTGTGAGCCTGTCCCTGCAAAGGTGGAGGTGATCAGGGAATCATCTCTGAAGGTATCTGTCTCGGATGTCCTGATAAAGAGCTACTCCAAAAGCAATGAAAAAAATTGTGCTGATTTTGCCATTCCACCTCTGATGCAAGGAAAAATGCAGGCACCTGGCCTCAAGACACAACCTAAGGATGTCAGAGAATCACTGAAACAGCTAGGCAAAGATGACAGCAGTGTTGCTAGTAGTTTTGTGGAAAGGGACATAACCAAGCAGAAAGTTCTCAGTGAGTCTAAGAAAGTTATCACAGAGTCAAAGAGTGAAGCTCTTCTATGCAAACGGCCCATGCAACCAGTAGATTGTGATCCTAAAAGTGAGAAGTCTACACCAGTTTCCTGTGTGCAGAAGGACAATGCCAAAGATTTAGGAAAGAAAGATCAGAAACAGTTCACTGACATAAGGCTTCAAACTACTGAGAAAGAGCAGTCCAGCCAAGTTCCTTGGCAGCAACTTAATGCTTCAGGCTCCCCTGCTGTGAGAGACACTGTAAGCAGAAACTGTGCTGTAGATGTTCATGTAGGTGTTCAAGAACATGTGAAGCCTGCTGCCACCTATGTGGAAAGCAGCAGTAATAAAAACAGGCCAGCCTCTGATACGAGTTCCTCTAAGTCTAAGTACTTGGATAAGCAGACGTCACAAAAACCATGCACTCCAACCGTAAAAGAAAAAGAAACTATTATTCAGGTGTCTACCAGCTCCCGGAAAGATGGGAAACATGCCAGTAAAAATGTGCTAGATCCCTTTTCCTCTGTTTCAGGGTCATTGAGAAAAATGAGCAATGAACATGTGCAGGCCGAAAGGCCTGTGAGTTTGGAGCATGGCTCAGTAGCCACCCTCCAAATGAGCAGCATCACTCCTGACACCAAACCCAAATCCTCTGCTGTCAGCCCAGTACCAGCAGGCCCAGTGAGTTCTAAGCAGGTGCAGAGACAAGAACCAGCAGGCTTCAGGGAATCTGCTGATCTCAAGCAACTTCACCTCAGTGAAAAACAAACCATGTCTCCAAAGTTTTCCACTGTGAAAGACTGTCTCATGCTGAGCAAACAGGCAGACAGAAATCCTAGTAATGAGACGATCTCCGCAGACAAAAGACCGGAAGGAAAAATATGCACTGACGCACTTTATGTTCAGCTTGACAGTGGGAAAGGAGAGCCTACCCTTTGCCTTGCAAACTGTGATGCCAGAGGGAAAGGAGCAGAAAAAGCGACTACAAGTAGCAAAAGCTCTCAAGATTCAAAAGGGAAAGGACAAGTTAATCAAAAACAGCCAGAGGATGCAAACAAGCAGACTGCAATAAAACATCTGTCAGCTGCCAGTGGGCAGAGTTTTTGTCGTGTGGCTGCAACACCAGGAAAGTCACTGACTTGTTCAGCCAATTTCTCTGAATGTAGACAAGAAGTATCTGCTTTGTCTTCTGCAAAGAGTGATGCACCTTCAGCAAAGGTTAAAGCAGGCTCACCTGAGCTTCCCGCAACCTGCAAGGAAGTAAATAAGAAAAGCACCTCTTCTGCAGGGAGCGGTAAGGCAGAAATGACTAAAAGTATTTCACTGATGGCCTTGCACAGTGCTGCTGTTGTAGTAGAAGCCCACCACCCTGCTTCAAACCTTGGGGGGAAACCTGGAAATCAAGAAAAGTCTTTTTTTGTTAACACTGTGGATGTAAAGGGAAAAGATGCCATTCAGGCTCAGCAGTCTGCTTCAAGAAAACAGAATGTAGGTAAAGATTTAGCCAGGTCAGCAACCACACCTGACCGCCCTAACGCACTTTCTGATGACAAAGACTCAGCTCGGCAGCGGCGAGGAAAGGAAACTTCGCGGAGCAGTCCTCACAAAAAATCCTGTTAACTGTAAGACCTGGCAGGTGTGAATTCAAGACTAGCTGAAACAATGTCAATATATTAGACTGCCTTTAAACCAGCACTGTGTCGTGTCTTTGTGCGGCAAAGCTTTCATGTCTCTAAAGAAAGAGGACCGGGGATATATAAAGAGAGGACTTTTTTTCAAAATGCCTTCCCAATTGTAACCGGTAAAACTGTTACCATATAGTATTTGTACAAAAATACCTTTATAGCTGAGAGCTGTTGAAGAAAATATTTCCTCTGTAAATACCTAGCGATGTGTTTGGGGTTTGAATGTAGCATATATACTTTGCTGCTGATTGCGTTGTTTACTCTCCCCTTTTTTAAGATAGTTGCTTTGCCACTTATTTGCCATACTCGAATATGAAACTGAATTATTAAAACTCAGACCTGCTGTGGACATGCACAAGCATTGGTCTGACTGGAAAACAAAAACAGGCCACATTTTTACTTACTAAAAATCCTAGCTAGAGGTTAAAAAAATACTAGTACAGAATAAATACAGTGACTTATTGTGAGTTTTTACATGTATTTTTAATAATCCAATTTTGATAGTACTGTACGTGGCTGACTGCTTCACCAGATCTAACACAAGACCTAACTGCATCTCCCTACTGCACAAAGCCTCTTAGAGTAGGTGTCATTAAAGCTATGGGAGGACCAGTTGGTTATCAGGGTGTCCCAGCAAGACTCGTGTTCTCTGGTGAAATGGTGGTTCTTGCCTTGTCTATCAGGAGTGTGTTTTGTGACCTTCACCTCAGAAAAGGCTGAGACTCTGAAGCACATGCCGTGTGCTCTAGTTTTTGCTGCAGTCCTCTCTTGAGTTCCTTGAGCTTTTTTAAATTCGGACCCTTACAGTGTGAGGCACAAGTATAAGCACATGACTTGCAGTACTAGTATGTTCATCCCTGTTTTTTTAATACATACAGAGAATACATATTATCATGGCATATAGGTCTGCATCATTAGCTTCATACAGCTGTAGCTTTTTTCCTACATTATGACAAGTAAGGGGAAAAGGGAAAAAAGCAGTTTCAGTATCATATCTTCAGAAAAGTTCAGGACATCCAATACATTTTAATATGTAGCTGGGGCCTTACGTTGTAGACTTAACTTGCTGTTTTTAGCAAGTAATTCTGGGTTTCACATTCATTTCTAAATGCATTGAGTAGCTCCATACATTTCATAACATAATCTTTATTTGTATGCAAAAAAAAGTAAATACTGTAATTATAAAAGAAGCATTTTGTAACAAAGGAACCTGTTGGAGCTATTTGGTGCTAGAATGTGACTGTGTTCTTACTTTTGCTAAGCCTTATTTAAATTTTATATACTGTGGAACATGTAGACTTCAATCATTTTAGTGTGGAGGTATTTAGTTTGTTTTGAAGGATGAAAGGTAAAATTTGAAACATATACAGAAGTACTACAAAGTACCCTTGCAGATGTGTGTTTTTTAATGATTGGGATCAACAGAATGGGGGTTTTGCCTATTTCTGTTATATGTACCCACAGTAGAGCTAGGCCCATACTTGTTTCATCAGGTCTTACGGATTGTCTTTCTGTCTCAAAAGCTAGAAAATTGTTCATAAAAGCACAGTGTAATCTTGACTTGGAGGTTTGTATGGCTACTGACAGTGTGCAGAATTAAGTTCCCTCTGGTGAAAACTTTATTATACTGATTAGTTGAGTTGGATTACAGCAGACCTGTCATGGAAAGATAATATCACAAACAAGTCCTTCTGATTTTTCATGTGGCACTATAACATTCATACTGCCTTTGATGGGTTTGCAGAGGAGCTAGTGAGCAATGGATAATATTTTTTGAGCAGCTCTACAGATAAATGGTCTCGACATTTACAGTTCATCTGTGCTTTGGCAGTTACTACAAATGAATGCTAATGCACTTCGAAATAACATTTCTGTCTGGGAAGTATTTCCTAGTTTACAGTCTTCTGTGTTTTTCAACTATCCTCTTGTTTCCTTTAAAGCACACCTAGCTATTTGTTTACAGTATACCTTTATGTATATTTTGTATAATTCATTATCACTTCTAATAAATAAGTTCTTTGCATTTTGGAAGTGTAATAGCGCTTAAGCTTGTGTTTATGTAGTACCTGTTTGTTGGTGTGTACCTTATCAGTGAGTTGTTAGAGATCCTCTTGCCTGTGTTCTGCTTGGTCAGTCTTTATGTGATTGTAGATCTGATGTGTTCTTTTGTAGACTTCCTGCTGTAGATTCCTCAGCTTACAAAAAAGAAAAAGGAAAGAAAAAAAAATATTAGGGTTTGTGCAATAAAGTGTTTGCAGTCTTATTTTCTCTAAGAAACTCCTTAATGGATGTCATAATTGTTGTATACTGAACACGATTATTTATACTTATGCAGTTGCATAACATTGAAATAAAAATTCAGCATGAAACGCTGTTGCGTTAGCATTTTTCCTTGAACTGCTTTCACTCCTGTAACTTAAGGCACATCTCTGCTCTACTCAGAGGCCTGCAGTTGTTTGTTCGTTTTTTTGTTTGTTTTTTTTTTTCTCTGGGGCCAACTCATTGCACCCCTTAAGGCACATGCTGGCCAAGGATTTTGCATGAGGAAATGTAGTTGAGTCTGGAGATGGAGGAGGTATATGGAGGATGGAGTATATCTGCATAGCTGGTATCTCATCTCAGGCAGTGGCTGGAACCACTGCTGTGCTGGTGGGTAGGTAGGTGGGGAGTGATGGTAGCTAACAACAGCAGTAGGCTATAACATGATGTTTAAATCTTTCCTCCAAAATGTGTCATCATTCATTACAATAGGGCAGTATGTTTTTTTAGTACCTTCTCAAAATAGCTAATCTTTATTGTTTTTTTAATTTGTGCTGAAGTATCAGCCTTAACAAATTCCTGGAGCATGTGTAAGGGCAATGTTTTCTTCAGTTTTGAAATCTCTACCCCTTGAATATCATAAAATCTCCCTTTATTCTTTTTTCTCAGAAGATAAAATGGATGCAGTGAACCAGATGGGGGAGATGGAGCAGAACACCTTAGTATCCAGTGGTTTCTTTGATGAAGAAAAATCCTTTTGGCAGAAGGAGCAGGACTTCTGCTCCCCTGATTTTCAACTTTCCAATTCTTGCAGAGGAGCAGTGTCTATTAAAGTACATGTGTCTTTACTGTTTCATTGCTGGTAGCTCTGCACAGCTGCCTGGCGGGGGGGTATTTTTGTTCACGTTTTACTGTTGCATTGTTTTCTCTGTTCTTCCTCTGTACAAAACCAAGTGCAGCAGTCTTACAGCATCACTTTTGCTGCTTTGCTCTCTGTTTGAAACCAATAGGTGAGGGGAAGCTGCAGGTCACCCCCAACCCTTCCAACTTGCTGCAACCCAGCAGAAGGCAGGTAGTCTGCAAAACTGGTGCACTGGCAGGGGCTGTGATAAGGAGAGGAGAGCAGGCTCTGGCAGCTCAGGGAAAGGAAGTGACTGGAGTTGAGGATTGACTTTAACTGCTCTGCCTGCTGTGCCGTCTCTGGCTGTGAACAGCAGTGGTCACCTCTGCCTGGGGAGACATAGAAACCTGTGTGCCCAGAGTGAGTCTCCGTAGTGTTCAGGGCCAGAGGAAAGGGCTGGTGTAAGGGGGTTGTGTTGAGGAAGAAGTTGGGAGAGGAAGGTCACAGGTATATCTGGCATGGCCTGTGTCCTGGTTTCAGCTGGGATAGAGTTAAATTTTCTTTTTAGTAGCTGGTACAGTGCTGTGTTTTGTATTTAGTGTGAGAATAATGTTGGTAATGCACTGATACTTTAGTTGTTACTAAGCAGTGCTTATTCTAAGTTAAGGATTTTCAGTTTCCCATGCTCTGCCAGCAAGCAGGTGTACAAGAAGCTGGGAGGGAGCATGGCCAGGACAGCTGACCTGAACTAGCCAAAGGGATATTCCATACCACAGAATGTCATGCTCACTATATGATCTGGGGGGAGTTGGCTGGGAGTGGCTGATCGCTGTTTGGGCATCAGTCAGTGGGTGGTGAGCAATTGCATTGTGCATCACTTGTCTTTTCTTTGGTCTTATTTTTTCTGTCCTCTTTTTTTTTAATATTCCTTTTCATTACTATTTTATTTTACTTCAGTTATTAAATAGTTCTTAGCCCATGAGTTCTACTCCCCCCCCCCCCATTTCTCCTGTCCACTGCAATTGGGTTGGGGGAAGCGAGCGAGTGGCTGTGTGGTGCTTAGTTGCTGGCTGGGCTTAAACCACAGCAGCCTGTCATCCTTGCTTCTACTGTTGTAAGAAGAGACTGCACCTCACCTGGGATGGGAATACTTTAATGGTCTGAAAGGGAAATATGAGCTCCCTTCTTCAGCACTCCCAGTTTGGAGTTCAGAAATATGCTCCCTTAGCATATATTCCTCTTATGTAGTTTGCAAGACTTAGCAGGGATGTCAAGCTTGAATTTGGATGGTAGCTCAGAAAGAGTAAATCACAGAACAGGAAGATACTAGAGGGTATACAGATGCATGTCCCAGCTCATGGCTTGGGTTAGCAACAGTTTTTCTTTCCACTGACTATATCTGTACCATAGTATTTGATTAGCACTGACCAGCTCAATCTATCAGACACCTGCCAAGGATGGGTTTGAATGAACTGAGGGTAGGAAGCGATGCTAGAGATTATGGTTCAAGCTGCAAAGAGTTGGGAGCATCAGGAAGAGTAGAGAAGACTGCAGAGTAAGAAGACAGTAACAACATAGGTGAGTTCTAGCATAAAGCAAGCCCTTCAAAATGCAGGTGTGAATTGGATACAGGGGCAAGAGGATGACTGAGAGATTTGCTGGAGAAGGATGGAGTCTCTTCCTGGGGAAGAGTAATTTCCAGGAGGTATGGTATGGGTGAGTGGTTGAGAAGGCATCTCACTTGCTCTTTTTCCAGGTACAGATGAGTACTGAATATGAGAAAGTTCTTAAAAGATGCATCATCGACAAGGGGTTTGTTTTGGGGTTTTTTTTAAAGTGACAGATTTAGAAGTTGGCCTCTTCAACCATCCTGTTCAGAGTAAAACCCTTTCAAAAATTGACTTGCATCTAACTGACAGTATCTTGTTTAAGCACAGTTGGGGAAGGAAGGGCTTGGCTCCGAGTTTTAGTTTATCCAATTGGAATAAAGATACGTGCTTACCAGCCTCTGAAACGTGACTCGTTTGCTAAGATGTCCTCAAGTTTCTTCTCTGTGTAAATACTGATAACAAGTTCTGTTTTGCAGTTTGTGTTGTACCATGATTTCAATGATATCTGTGGCCCAGGAGCCAGGATGGTGGTGAGTTCAATCCTATTAGGCACCATTCACCTCAGGCGATTCCCTTGTTCTCTCTTTGTGCCAGCTCCCCAGCTGTATTTGAAAAAATCAAGAGATAAAATGCCTGACTGGAAACCAAGGACTGCATCAGAGCAGAGCTTGACTGAGTAAACAAATTCTATAAAGAAAAATAAATCTACTGTCTCTTTCCATTTATATCCTTGCTAAGTAATCCCAGAAGACTAAATCTTTGAACTTCAAAAAGTTCTAATGTATAATCTGGACATTTTAGTGTATTATAGCCTTATATAAATTTTCCTTCAGAATAATCAGGCCCTGTATTTAGGATTCATGTATCCTAAAACACACACTGTATGCTGTTCAGCAGTGTTGTTTTACGTGGTGTCCTGTGAATGGTGTTTTGCAGGCAAATAACGCAGAGATGGCACAGTAAAGTAAATCAAAGAGAAAATAAAAATGACAACAGATGAACATAGGGTCATCAAAACCAAGTTGTGTAGAGGGAAAGGGATGGGTCACAGGAAAGTCTGTGCTTAATACTCTGTGTGCAGATATATATTGCACAGGAACACATTCACCATTTTGCCTTTTCAGCCATCTTTGAGTTTTAATCGTCTGAAGTCTACATGATTCAATGCTGTGACACTGGGTAGCATTTCAGAAACTTGTGGTGTTTGAATCTGTGGTCTTCTCTCCAAACACAGGCATTTCAGAAAGCATCAGCCTAAGATGCAGTTTTCCCCTCAAGTTGCTGGTATTTGTGAATATCCCATAGTTACTACCTGATACTTGCAGCAATTTTTTTGCACCTATGCCAAGCTATGAACTGCATCACGCTCCCTTTTAACTTCTCCCTTTTAACTTCACTATTTCTCTAACACTTTCCTGAACCCACAAATTTAAGAGGGAAGAAGCAGATCTCTCTAGGATGGTGCACGCACTGGCATTCATGCTGGATTGTTAGATAATGCAGTTATCGGAGGTTCAACCAGTCATTGCACAGGGAGGGGAAGATGCGCCTTGAACCCTGGGCTGACTTCAGGAGCATCTCTGCCATGCTCCCAAGGATGAGTCAGGGAGTCCTCACCTCAGGCAGTGTGGTTTGCTTGGTGACATTTCTCTCCCTTAGACCAGTCCTTTTGGAAGGGCTTGTCTAACGCAGGCAGCCCACGCAGCTTTGGTGTTCTGCAGCTGGGCAGTTGGAGCACAGCACCTGCTGATGGGGTGAGGAGGAGGTTTCTGTGCAGAGTGTGTCAGTGGCCACAGAAACAAGGAATACAGTTCAACACTATGGAGAGTTGTGAGGAAGGGCAACATCTTGGTACCCCATATCTGGGAGCGTTTATAGGCAACTGGAGAAGAAACATCAAACATCTCTCCCTGCATGCCCTTGGGCAGCACGTGGCTACATGGGCAAGAGGAAGAGAAGCTGTGGGTAAGGCAGGCAGCATATGTGACATGAAGGCATGTGAAAGCTGCGAGAATCCATGTTGTGTTAGTCTGATCTGCTAGCAGTAAAAGGGGCTTTTCAAATAAGAGAGGTATTTCTTACTTGAGAAGACTAAGCAGGGATTCTTGTCAACAGCATCTTCAGAAACAAGCACAAACTTTCTAGTCCAGCAGGGATCTTTGAAATCTTAGCTAGTCAGCATGTTAAGAGGAAACATCGACAAAATGCCTTTGGAGCAGGAGTTGAAGCTGAATGTGGAGTCCAGCGTGGAAAGTGTTGAGAGAGATCTTGCCTTCCTCCTCTCGGTGAGCAACTGCAGCTCCTGGCGTAGCACACCAGGGAGCCTTGCTGGGGCAGGGCAAGACTCCACGTGGTACAGACCCTAATAATTTTTTTTTTTTTTGTAAGATGAAGATTCTACAGAGAGACAGAAGGGTTATACCCCCTGAGAATTTTGTGTCTATATGTCAGGGTTAGCCTGTTAAAGCACAAGTGCTGTAAATCATGCTATGGTAACATGGGGCAGATGAGTAGGCATGGCAAGCTCCCATCAGTAGCTGTCAGCACCAGGAGCACCTGTGGCATGAGATTGCTGCTCCCCACTGTGCTGCTCCCTTTGCAGTCTCTAGTTTTCTCTCCTGGGCTGCTGCTGGAGGAGACATTCCACTCTGGGCTGGCACAGGAAAGTCTCATAGCTATAGGCATTGGTTTTTTGCCCTGTGCAAGCAAGTGTAGTGCCAAGCACCTGCAGATTCTTGACTTAATTTACAAGTCTTATGGTTAAAGCTGAAATTGTTGCTGGTCCTTGCTTACTATGGAGTCTAGTAAATAGTACAGGAACAGGGCCTGCCCTGGGGTGAGAGATGGGCAGATAGAGGTTCAATGGCCAGAAACTTCCTAAGGATCAAAAAATATTTTAAAGAAATCGGAGAAATGATACAGACTGTTTCTGTCAGTCCTGCAGGAGTTGGTCTTAAGTGACTATGAATGTTGTATCTGTTCTTCACAGAAAGTTTTTTTTCTTTTTAGTGGAGCAGAGTATACCACTGCCAGCTCTTGAATGACACTGTTTTTCAAAGGCATTTGATAGAGGGTGGGGGTTTGGTTGGTTTGGGTTTTTTTTGTTGGGAGTGATGGTCATGGCGGTGGTTTGCTGCTTTTTTTTTTTTTTTAAGAGAACAAGGTTTGCATTTTGGCCCTTGGAACTTCCCTTTACAGGTACATTAGCTGTAATAGCTGGGACACCAGGGCTAATGTTGAGTTGAAGCAGGATTTCTCTGTAAGAGAAGTTATTCGTGTTTAAGGCTCAGGTCATAGTTTATTTTTCCAGTTCTCAAATAAAATTTTTTCATTATTTTTCTGAAAGTTATAATACAAATGGAAAGGGTATTACAAAAGTTAAGAAAACACAGGTCATAAACAAATACAGTAAGTTGTCTTTCATCTTAATAAAATTGCTGAACATGTTTTCTATATCTCCATCATAAACTTATATTTGCTGGTAATTTCGCTTGAAATAGCGAGCACCCGAAATGAAGATGGCACCACAGGATAAAATAGCCAGGACAACTGCAATGATTCCTGCTGTGTTGATCCCACAGGAGAGCGAGATGGTGGCCAGCTGAGCCCCAGCTAGTGATTTGGGTTCAGAGCATCTTGTTCCTTCAGAGTCTTCAATTTTATCCAGATTCTGCTTGTACCAGGTGATTAAGCCAATATTGGAGCAGGTGCAGTCCAGAGGGTTGTAACTTAAATTGATTCTGCAGTGGCCAGCTAGGGACGCTAGCTTTTCACGTGGTACAATACGGATCCTGTTGTGGGCACAATTGAGATAGATGCTCTTGAGGTTTGAAAATGCATCTGTGCTGAATGCAATAAGTTTGTTGTGGCTCAGATCAACATGCCGTAACTTCCTGAGGCTGTGAAATGCTTTGCCACCTACTGCTGTCAGTTCACAGGATGATAAAATTAGCACCTCTAAATTGGATAGCTGCTGGAACAGTTTGTCCTTTGGCATGATCCCCGACTCAAAGTTATTTTGACTAAGGTCCAAGAGCATGAGGTTTTCCAGGCCTTGAAAGAGATGCTGCATGCTAGTATTAATGTGGGAAGAGGAAAGATTCAGTACTTGCAAGAGATGCAAATTTCGGAAAGGACCCTGTGAAGCATTGATGTGAAGAGGAGTGGAAGCTAGGTCCAGCAGCTCCAGGTTAGGACTGTCCTTAATAAGCACATCTTGGAGGTGGAGCTTTGTGTTATAGCTCAGATTCAGGTACTGAAGACTGCTCAAACCGCTCAGTGCTTCATTACAGCAGTCAAAGCTTTCAATATGACTCTTACTTAAATCAAGATGTTGAAGCTTTGCCAGTTTCTGCAAACAGCCAGAGCCCAGCTGCAGGACCTGCAAGTTCCCCTTGATGTGGAGGTGGGTGAGGGAGGGGAAGGCGGCAGAGCTGATGTTGCAGAGATGCTCAAAGGAGTTCGCATTGAGAACTAACTCCACTAGTGAGCTCATGCCACTAATGCCAGGGGGCAACGCGCTGATGTGGGTTTGAGTTAGGTCCAGCTTTCGGAGCCTGGTCAAGCACTGAAACGTGTCAGCATTTAGGTTTCTGAAGTGCCGTAGCTGCAGATAGAGGTCCTTGACAGAGGTATTACAGAGGCCTTGTAAAACATTCGGACTTATGTAGGGCTCCTTTTCTACACCGTGAAATGTTCCCAGCCAAAGAATCTGAGCTGTGGAGTTCCGTATCCCTGTCAGGACCCCGGGGATGTCAGTGCAGCCCCCGAAGTCCAAACTGTAGAAATGAGACTGCAAAGCCCCAGGTTCAATGTATATAAAGTTATTGCCTTTAAAGATGAGAGTTATATTGCTGGTCTTCTGCAGAACATGGACATCTTCTGCTGTGACTGCTCTTATGTTGTTCATTTGAAAGTCAAGGTATTTGAGGTTTTGAGTGGGAAAGTTGGGAGGAAGCTGCAGTGAAGAGATGTGGTTGCTGCCCAAGATGAGGGTATCCAAGCTGTGCAGATTTGTCATTGGAATAAAGGATATACTGGTTATTCCTGTCTGTGTTAAGTCAAGCTGCTTCAGGGACCTTGGGCCAGCAAATGCTGTGTCAGACAGAAACAAGAGCAGGTTTCCCGTCAGCACAATTGTCTTCAGCTGCCTGTTGCTGTGAAAAGCACCGTCATACACCCAGTTGATCTGACACCTTCAGAAAGCAACAGAAACCAGCATCAGTGACCTGTCTCACAAAACTCTCCCAGTATATGTGATAACCCAAACTGCACTTCATATCTGTAAAAACTAATGATCAGTTGCCTTCACCAGGATAAAAGTGTCTGTCTTTTCCAGTACACTTGCCTGGTACTTGTAAGTTCACAGTTAAATACAGGATCCTGGTGAGAAGAAAAACCTGGCCTGAAATGATGGGTGTGAGGAGGCATTTGTGGAAGTCAGGGAGACATGAGGTTTTCAGTGTCTAGCTTAATAAAATGAAAATCTCTTTTTCTATAGAAAAAGTTGGGCATTTCCAAGGACAAAATCTGTCTTTCTTTAGGTTTTAGGAACAATATCTTTATAGAAAAGTGAATTAAAAAATTGCTCTAGTGACTTTGCTGTCACTACCGTCTTAGCAGCAGTAATATCTGGAAAATGCATATTTCACCCACTGTCTTGCAAATGATTATCATCAGAGAAGAAGCCTAGATACTGCCCAAGAGGATCAACCTCTGCTTAGCAAAACACTTCACCACCTGTCTGCAAGCACTACTGATGGTTTCCCTGTAAAGGCAGGGAGATGCTGCTGTGGTGTGATCCAGTAAGCCTCCGGCAGGGACAGGGGCTTTCACCAAGGCGATGTGCAGAAGGGAGGATGCTCCTTCCGTACCTTGTTAAGTCCAAGTAGAGGAGAGACTTCAACTCACAGAAGGTTGAATTCTGGAGGGAAGGGAGCATGTTGAAGCTGAAGTCGAGGATTTCTGTTGTGACAGGTAGTTTTTCAGGAACCTCTCTCAGTCCTAAACCTTCACAGCTATAGCTTTTATTTGCTGTAATCTGTGGAAAATACATAGTGAAACTGCAAGAAGTATGTACTGCAAATATAAATAGGAGGAAACTATGGCTCTTCAACAACAACAACAAAACCCAACCAAAAACCAACCAACAAACCAAAACCAAACAGAATTTTCAATTATTTAAAAAAGCAGCAGCCAGAACCCTAAGAAGCCTCAGTGCAGACTTGCAATGCACAGTCTTGGGGGTTTGTGGAGTGTGTTTTTTAAGCAAATGCCTTGAATCTCTCTTGTACTAATTTGAAGCGTGTCTCATCTGTAGTACTTATCAAGGTTAGCACGTATGAGGATTGTTTACTCTTCCAAATGAACTATTAATCCCGAAGAAAGAATCCCCACAAGGTAGTTTTAAATTCTGAATTTCCTGAGTCTTGTAACAAAGCTTATTCTAAAAGAAGTCTTAAAAAAACCTTGCAGAGAGGAGGTTAAAAAGAGTAGGTCTGGGAGTGTTTCTAGGAGGAACATGTCCAGATTAATTGGATCTGAACTGGAGTTACACACTGCAGTGAGAGGATGGCGGGAAGCCTTAGCTCAGATTAAATAAATATTATATCTGATATGCCGAGTCTTTACAATTTCTATGAAGGCTTTTCAGTTTAACTGAAAGTAAATTGATTTCTTATATAGAGAAGTCTACTCTGTGGATACCAGGGAAATTCATTAAATGTGCCTGACCTGCCTTTGCCTCGTGGTTGCATGACAGTCAGCCAGAGCCCGGGACCATGGCACACGGGGAAGTGCCGCCCCGAAATAGCCCGCTGTGCTGCTCCAGGTGGTGGCAATGCTCAGAGCATCGCACTTGTCCCAGCTGCCAAGCCGCAATGAGAAGCGTGGGCACAGCCAGCACAGTGTCAGCCTCCCCCTTGCCCAGCCCTGCTCCCAAAGGGCAAGGGGACAGCCTGTCCCGGATGGTCACGGTCCCAGCCTGGTCCCCGGGGCCACGTGGGAGCGGCAGCTTTGGCAATATCCTGCCAGGAAGCTCGGAGACGGCCTGCTTGCAGGGAGGTGAATGCACGTGTCGCACAGTTGGCCGATCTGACTGGTTTAGTTGGCTTCAAAGCTATTCTACTAGCCAGAGGAAAGCAAGCACAGGTGGCAGCGGGTTGTCGGGAGAGAAATGCACCGGAGGCTGGCGTCCACAATGAGCTGGGGACGGTGCACGTGTGCGCCCTGTGGGGCAGAAACGTGTGGCCCGCCGGGGCTTTGTTGAGGGGCATGTGCGTGGACCCTGCGGAACAGTGCATGGGGTTCAGGTCTTTCTGTTCACGTGGGACTGTGAGTATTTTAGACCAAACCATGTCTCTGCCTGTCTGTGGCTTAGGAGAGGCAGGTGGGCAGTGATGGCACTCGGTAGCCTCGCTGGAGTGGGAAGAAGAGCAGTATTTGTTGGAAGCCGCAAGCTGGGTACGGTGAACACTTTCTTCCTTTCCTTTAAGCACAAATCCGGCAACCGGCGTGTGCTGGGGAGTGCCACAGCCCCACGCTGCTGCAGGCAGTGCAGCCCGGTGGGCAGGGGCAGAGGGAGGCAGGCAGCGGCATGGTGGAGCCGGGAGGGAGAAGTGGAAAGGGACTGTTGCAGCAAAATGCCCTGCGTGGGTGGGAAGCGTGGCTCCTCCGCTGCCCTGCTCCCCGGGCTCCCAGCTGGAGCTCAGCGCCATGTGGACGGCACCGGGGGTGGCAGCAGCGGGGAGGGGTGAGCCAGTGCTGCCCACAGCTCAGCCCCCCGCGGGTGGGCACTCGGCACGACCCGGGGGACTGGAATCCAGCCCGTTACCTGCTGTGACAACGTGTGGCTGTAGCACGGGGACTCAGGTCCAGCCTAGAAGCACCAAAATAATACAGTGCCAGTAACTATAGAAATAGCAAAATACAGACTTAGAAAAGCTGATGCTTTCAGTACTGATAAGCAAAGAAGAACCCGCGGAGCTGGCTGCTGTGGCATGTGGTTTAGACAGATAAAAAAATATTTAGCTGTCACTATAAATGAGAACAATGCCTGTTTTACCATTGAAATAAAACAGTAAGTAAGCTCTCTCTATACACTTAGGGGCATGGAGCAGCTCTCACAGGGAGCCAAGGAGAAACCATCCCCTGGGGGATCCCGCTGTACAACTCTGGCTGCTCAGGGATTTGTACATTTAATTCAGTAAGGAATTTGCTAATGGCTCCAAATGTGCACTGCGTCGAGCTGGGTTTCCATGGTACTTCTTCCCTGAATCAAAATCCTTGCCTTTTTTTTCCTTGTCTCCCGAAAAGAAAAGAGAAAAAAGAAGAGAGAAGAAAAGGGAAAAAGAAAAGAGAGAAGAGAAAAGAGAAATCTTATGGGTCAGCCTTTTCTCCTGCCCCTGGAAAAACCCTCATGTATTACCGCACACCAAGCAAATGGCAAATAGAGACACCATCATCCCACCACTATGTACAAGATTCCTGTATGGAGAGTGCAGCACAAGAGGCAAAATCCTTTTATCTGTCTTCTGTCTAGCTCCGATATCTACTAAACACTGCTATGAAACTTTCTTGTCCTTCGAGCTCTCTGGGAGGTGAAGTGCAGTGCTGGTTTGACAGGGTCCCGAAGTCCCCAGCAGCGGTAGGAGAGAGTGTGGGGGTGCACACATGCGTGGGTGTGAGGAGGAGGAGGGACAGTGACTGACGTTGCTAAGCACATCTCAAGACACCTGCCTTACTTCTCTAATAACAGGCCTTCAGGTCCCCCTGAGAGAAACCCCTTGGGAGCTGAAAAGAGTCAGGTGTCAGCAGGCAAGTATTCACCAGAGACCATGCGCAGGTCCTGTGTCTCGAGAGGGACCGGCGGCTGTCACTCACCTCCATGCACATTGTCTCTGCAGTGCTGGACGCTTCACAACTAACACAGGTGAGTGCTGTGAAAATCAAAAGGTATAAATCACAGGCCATTACGGCGAGAGGTGGGCTGCTAAAATGGATGATCTTCTGCTATCTTCCCTTAATGAAAGCGAGACTGAGCAGCAAGGCTCAGACAAGCTGGGCGAGTCGGCTAGAAAGCAGGTCAGGAGGAAAAGAAATGCTTGCTGGACCTCTCAGGCTCAATGTGAGAAAAACAGTAGTTTCAAAGTGAAAGAGGAACTTCCCTGCTTTAAATAGTCAAATTACTGTGCACTGACACTTTTCTGTGGCAGAACAGATTTTTTAAAAACGGAAACTGAGGGAAATTGGTCTTGATGCTCATATAGAGTGAAAAGTCTCCGCTAAGTACAGGGTAGTTCAGCATGAAATAGGAGGTAGAGCAAGAAAAGGGCAGATGAGACTGCAGCGTCCCACCAAAAGGGAATTTAATGCAAGGGGAAGTTTGAGTTGAACAAAATTTGATACATCACTTACAAAAGTCACAAGAACTTATGAAACAACTGAAATATAGGCACAGACCCTGTGCCTATATTGCTGCAAAAAGGATTACAATGCTGAAACATGCTTCTCAATAGAAACAGTAAAGCTGAAAAGCAATAGTTCAGTCTGAAAATGAACTCTTTTCCTCTTGTATTTAGATTACAGGTAATGATCAGTTTTCTGGAGAGGGATAATATTTCTAACGATCTTTAAGATAGGCACGTATGTGTGCAGTAGCTGCAGGCAGGAAGGGGATCCAATGCCAGCAGGACAGGGTTGTCTGGTCCTCAGAGCCTGGGATGGGGCTGAGTGCTGGCTCTAGCCAGACATCTCAACCCGCCTTTTTTTGTCCTTTCTTAAATGGCTGAGTTATTACCTCAACAACTTTGTTTTCATCAGGCTTAAGTGGTACTCTTTCTTCAGCACCCAGTAGAGAAAGGCATGATGATAACATACTAGGCTCAGCAAATGTGCCCCGGCATGGTGGGGAGAGGCCAGGTGGGCTGAACCAGGGAGCTGATCCAGCCCCAGTGACTCGATCAGTGAAGCTTCAAGGAATCAAGATGCCATCTAGAGAGTATCAAGCTCGACACCCGTGAAGACGGAGATATATGGGCTTCTCTGGCACCAAGGGCATGCACGAAGTCAGCAGCTTCGGCTCTGCAATAGTGTATGAATGCCACGGCTGCACTGGTAGCTGGAGGTGATGTGTCTGTCGGGTTTTACCTGAGCTGTGCTGTGCTCATCCCTGCAGGCAGCTGGGGAGAGGGGAGCAGTCAACGTGGCAGGAGCAAAGCTTAAAATCCAGTACAGGGCTCAATCCCTTTTGCATCTTTGCCTAAACCTCTTGGGTGGGCTGTTGGGGCTGGTGGGCACAGAGAGGCCACGGCACCAGTGCCCTGCTGCTGTATTTGTCTGCTGCTAGGATGCTTCTGTACCAGTCTGATTTAGTTGGGTTTTTCCTCCTCCTTAATTTATAAAATACAGAAGCAAATAACTTACCTGAATGACAACCTGAAAAGCTCACTCCACATCTCACTAACAGCTCTTCCTCTTTCCCAGCCAGCTCTGCATTTGCTGGAAATCCTGCTCACTCTGCAGCTGGTAGCGAAAAGTTCAGAGGAATTTGTTTGGGATGTTTGCTCCTTGTTCATTTGCCATTTTCCATGCTAATGCTCAAAGGCTAAGGTTTGGCGTGTTCCTGTCGTCCTCACTGTGCTTTCCTGGCATGCAGCAGCTTGGACTCACGCTTGTACCCTGTGTCTTGTTTCTGGCAGGCTACGAGCCCTGGTGGCATGTATTCTTCCTCAAACCACCCATACCAGAAATCTCCAATTTAAGATGAATGGGTTGTTTTGTAAGAAGAGTCCTCTGAATCAGGAGGGGATATTAGCCAAAGCTAATCCTGCCTCTTCCTGTACTGCAGTGAAGCATATTCTTATGTGTCGTAGAATTTATGTGTGATGTAACGAGGTAGAAATAACTCCAGAGATTTTTTTGGGGGGTGGGTGGTGTTCTTTGAGGAAATGGGAAGCTTTATGATGCAAATAATGAATTCCAGGGCCTGCCTCAATTTCACAATATGAAGAAGTCATTATGAAATTGTATTGGGTGACTGAAGTTCCTCTTCTCATCCATGTGCACAAGCAATTGCTGAGCTTGGTAAAAATGACTAATGATTGGAGGTATCTGAATTATTCATTACGTGCACCTATCTCATTAATTTAGCTCTTTGTGCTTCTAAAGCAAAATGGGCAGGGGTAAGAATTTATGGCAGTAGCTAGCAGGAGAGTGTTTCAGTGCTGGCAGGGGGCTTTGCTATGTGCACCCGCTGTGGGCTTAGGCTCGGGCAGGCTGCAGCCCCTCTGCGACTGCAGGAACCAGGGCTGTTGCAGGCTGATTCAACTCCCACGCTTAACAGGGAGCACTTCTTTTCTGCATGCTGGTGTTTGCTGTTCCGAAGTGCTGGGTGGATCCTTCTCCATCATGGCATTCAGGGGGTCTGTCAGACCACAGGCATTGCTGGGAGAGTCCCCTGATGAGTATTTGTCTGCTGATAATTTTACTTCCTCTGTGCTTGGTTGAAACTCTGCCTGCTCTACTTTTCCTCATGGGAAATTTAAGAGCATGCAAACACCAGTGGTAATAATTGGCTTTAGTGCCACAGTGTGTGTCACTGAGCGCTTGTGAGGTGCTGAACGCTGCTGGGGGCCAAGCACGGTACTCCCCCCTGTGCTGCCCCTCCGGCCCCATACCACCCCACAAACAAGTCGCTCTGCCCTGCAATCAAAAAGTCCCCCGCAGAGGGCTGTACATCCCCCCCCAGGTTCTCCATTTTAAACTGATTTCTGAGCTAGGCAGGAGGAACGGCTCACGAGGCTCACCAAAACACGGTGACACCTCCACCGCGTGTACCCATGGGCGGTGGCCCTTCCCCCAGTTAAAACCCACCAGTGGTATGCTGTCAGTCCTAGTGGGGACCACGACGGTGAAGTGCTGGCGTGATCCTCAGCCCAGCCAAGAGGCATGGATGTGGGCATCACGTGGGCTGTTGGCATGATGCTGAAATCACGGGATGCCAGTTCCCACTCCTACTGCAGAAAAGTGGGTCCTGGGACCCTGGGTCCTACAGGAGCCTCTCCACCCAGGCAGGAAGATGGCCGGTCGGGTCGAGGGGAAATCCTGTCTGGTGTCAAATCCGCCCAGCTGGCCCCATGCCAGGCCTGCCCCCCCGTCGGGAAAGGCTCCCAGCCAGAGCACTGAGCACAGCACCTCCAAAGAGCCTGGCTCCCGAGGGGTGCTGCAGGTGGGATGAACCTGGGAAATTGCTCCTCTTCCAGGGCTGCCTTGCAAAAAATGTGTAATGACTGTAGGAGTAAGTGGGAATCAATCTAAGATGTTAAAAAAAAAAAAGAAAAAAATGTACCATGAGTTGTGTATATATATTAAATGACTTCAGGACCCTCAGAATTCCTATGAGGTGTTAATTCTCTCTTATTTAAGAGGTGAATTATGTCAATCTCTGGGTCTTCCATAGCTCTGAAGAAGAAGGGATTGGCAACCCAACACAGCAGGGCTTTCAAAATACCTGTTTATACAGGATCAAAGGATTAAAATAATTTTCAGTCACTTCCTTCAAGTATGAATTACAAGATTTTCCTTGCTTGTTGTTTTGTTTGCTACCACAAACACGGGATAGGAATCCAAATGGTTGCTTTAAATTCTGGATGTTGAGAACCTGGACCAGGCTCTACCTTGAGGCAGTGGGATTTGGGCTGTGCCCGTTCCCCCACTGTGGCTGCACGGTGCCCTGCCAGGAGACGCAGCAGCTGCCCAGGGACCACCTGCCCTGACCTGCCACAAACCCACGTTTTCCAGCAGGAAAGCCTGCGTGGGCTCTGCTGGTGGTGCAGCAGGTGCTGCAGGCTCAGGCTGCGCTCCGAGGAAAAGCGTAAAACAAGGTGGTGCAGCAGGAGCATAAATCACCTGCAGGGAGAAAAGGCTGCCATCAAAAATGTCAGACTTTACAAGACTTTATGTGAAACCACTCTGCTTCGTGCTGCTCCAATTGATCTTTCTGAAACCCTAAACGAGGGCAGGAGACAGCAGCCAAATGTGCTCTCCAGCCCACACTCTCCATGCATGTGAACCGTGTCCCTTCACCTGCCTTCAGGGGTGATGGGAACACAAGGCGGACGAGCTGCAGGACTGTGCCCCTGATGCACTCCCCAGCTGGGCACCGGCCTGTCCAGTGTGCATTTTGGGCAGCCAGGAGCCAGGCTGCTGCATCCTCCCACCCCAGGGATTCTTCAACAGCTTTGCCACTGCTCCTTGGTGGAGGACCAAACCACCAGCTTCTGTCCTCTGTCACTGATGTTTAAGGTTAATGCTGAAAGCACCCCACAGCTTCAATCCGAAATTTCCATGACTGGTGCAAACCACCTGCACAGGTAGTGACCTAGATGCCCCTTGAAAAAGAGAGAGGGTGTGACCAGGGACATGACATGAGCACTGTATATAGAAATATCCCAGATAGATAAAGTGAGCGCTCCTTTGGCCACCTCTCCATGGATGTCATGTTCTCATGTGGATTTTATTTGATGCAGCTTTCAAAAGGATTGATGGCCAGGGCGCTCAGTCAGGGTGCTGCTGCTGCACCAGGTCCTGGAACCCCTGGCTTTGGGGGGGCATCGGTGTTATTTTTTTTAGTAGGCAGGATGAACAAACTTTCGGCTGATGATCGCAGCTTTCTAGAGGCCAGGGGGATGCTGGGCTTCCTGGCCCCTGTGCCTGCATCCTGTGCCCTGCCTGCCGGCCAGGAAGCTGGGTTGGCCACGGCTGGGACATGTGTGAAGTCCTACCACATACAAACTGAAAATAGTCAGGACAAAGGAGCTATGAGGGAAGGAAACTGCTGGTGGGAATTAGCAACTGATTAATTACTGACATATTCTATGTCCACGTTTCATCTGCGAAGGGGGGACGTCTCCTATACTCTCCCTGCAGATACTGTTTCTGTATAACTGCTGTTGTTGTGTTATCCTCTACTAGCTTGTGATTTTTTCAAAAATTCAGAAGGTGTTTTGAGGATTTCAGTGCTGGAGCCCCCTGCTACTCTGTGAAATAACTGTAAGACTTTTTCCTATCTCAGAAGGGCAGCCTCTGTTCCCTGCTAAGCTAGAAAAATACCCACTATTCTTGCTCCCCATGGGTTGTATCAGTACCACAAAGCCAAGATAAAATGCAGATTACAATGATTAGTAACAAGCTGTTCTTCCTCTCTCTGAACATTACAGAATCTGACAAACTGGGCTGTGCAAGTCTTGCACACTAGATTTTTAGCCTGATGAGAGAGAAATCTGGTTGCATCTGTGAGTCTGACATGAGTAGCAAGCAAAAAACTCAGAATTAAAACCGTTTCAAGCTTCCCCTTTCCTTAGCTGGTCTCTGTCCGGTGTAGCTTGCCATGGCTTTGGGGAAAAGGAGGTTCCCAGCCCTTGCACGGAGAGGGTGGACTGATCCCTGAGAGTTGCATTTTTGTTGGATTTGGTTTGCTTCAGCTGGCTGCAGATACTAACCTTGCAATAGGAGGAAACCAGGCAGAGATAAGGAAAAAGAGCCAAACTAAGGGAGCCAGTGTGTGTTCAGGCTATTTAAAGAATTTTTGGCACAGAGGATTTGAAATGACAAAAGAGTGTCTTAAAAGGAAGTCCTGTTGCTAACTGACATTAATTGCCATGTATAGAGCTCCAGGAAGAGAGGAGAGAAACATTCCCCCCCCTTTCAAGTAAGAAATGCTGGTGAGGAGCACCCATGACCCAGGTGCCATAGCTGCATCCAAAGTGGGTTGGAAGTGTCCCAAGCCACATCCCAGCTAAGAGAGGGTTTCTGTGGCCCTTTGGTGGGGGGTGGCCACCGGTGACAGTGTGTGGGCAGGTGAGAGCTGCCTCTCCTCCTCCGCCTGGGGCTTCTGAGAGTGCTGAAATGCAGCAGCAGGCTGCATCTCTGGTCAGGGTGGGTGAGAAACCCCAAACCACCACGGTGAGGAAAAAAAAATGTAGGTCTTGCTCAGCCAGATGGCTCGGGAACCTAAAATGATGTCTCTGCACAGTTTTGAGTGCTTGAATTCACTTCTCAAGTTTATTTCCTCTTTCTCCCCCATTCATATTAACAAATTCTTATCTGCTCATTTTGCACTGATGGTCTTTGCCTGATGAGCATCCATGCAGCTGCCAGCTAATATCTTACGCTGGTTATGACTGTGTGTGAGGTAACAAGGTAAAACGGATGCTACTCCAGCCAGGAATATGTCAATGCCCTAAATATATTTTGCCAAGGGTAACATTTGTTTCTTTGTCCTCACCATGCTTCAGAGACGTGGCTCTGAAGTCCATATCCTTGCAGCAATCTTGCCTTTCTTGCCAAGCATGAATCCTTGACCAAGCTAGTTTGCTGATGGGAGAACAAACAAACCCCACCGCTAAAATTCAGGATTTCATTCTCAGTGTGTCTGCTTGGAGCCAAGGCTGCGGTTGGGTGCTGCTAATGAGCTGTTTCTATCAGATGGTTTTGAAAGGGGAAGTTCTTACCACTCAGCCAAACTAACAATGTGGCAATAAGGCGAGTAGTCGCGTGTGTGCAGAGCAATCCCATAGCAGTCCTCGCTGGAGCCATGCCTCCTCCACCCACTGGCCTTGGCAGATATCAATGACCTGGAGCCACAGCTTGCTTCTTCCATCAGAAACTTGCTCCAGAAATTCCACCTGCTCTAACATCTGCTTTCATGTGGGTTTTTATTATATCTACCAATTACCTAGTCACCATTTGCAAAGGTATGTGCAAGGAGAATTTGCCAAATGTTTAGACTTGATGAGTTTGTCAGATCCAGGTCAGAGACAGGCTGGTTGACTCTTCAGCCCTCTAAAAGATCGCTGGACAAATGTCCTGCAGTATTGCCACGGGTAACTGTCTGCGGGTTGGTGATTAGTCTTTTGAAAGTGTTTCACTCGGCAACTCAGTCTTTGGCAAGGTTTCATTGCCATCAGAGAAAGCACATCAGAGCTTCACACTGTGGCTTGGCTTGGTGTTAATTCTGTGCATATTGCCACCCCTCCAGAATATCATTTGCTTTCATAATAAAGCCATAAGCAAGCAATAGCCTTGTCTTCCTTTTTGCAATAGCTTTAAAAAAAGCAGTGAAATGCTCAAAAGACCATACCCCAGCGGTCTGTGCTCTCCTGGGGTGGCTGGGAGCAGCTGAACAACCACCCCACTATTTGGCCCATAGCAGGGAAGGCCTGGCATGGCTAATCTCCCTAGCCCAAGAGGAAGGGAGCCAGCAATGGGTCATGCAGCTCGTTCCCGTGGCTGGGGTCCATCCTCCTGCAGGTGATGACGACGAAGTCTCTCTGGGGTGGTGCTGGCTGATAGTCAGGCTTCCTCTGGCACGGGGGCCCATTGCCTAATCACACTCTTGCCGTCAATTATAGGCTTCTTCCTCTTGGTGTAGCTATATTTCCCTTGCTCTAATTTAACTCGTTGCTTGTTTTGCTGTTGACTGTTCAGGACAACTGACCCTTTCCTCTGCCTGACATCCTCCGCAGCATCCGCAGGCTGTTGGTGCTGCAGCCCCCGTGCCCTCCGCTGCGTTGCTTCGCTGCCCATTTGGCTCTGGCAGCTGTTGGTCGGGGTCGTCATCTCCAGCTCGTGGAGACAAAACCGTGTTTAAAGAAGTGTTCCCAGCAGGTGCGTGAATTGTAGTTTGTCACGCTGCCGTGCCAATCCGAGCTGTGCTACCTGGGGGCAGAGACATGCGTCTCTGTCAGCTGCGGCACACCACGGGACGTCTATTTTCCTTAAATCACAGAAGAGTGGGTCTTAAAGAAACGCAAGCGGCTGGGCACTGGCCCTACATTTTAATAAACAAAGAGGCACTTCCTGAAGTTGTGCTAGTGTGACAGAAATAGCAGTGTCTTTCAATATGCTGCTGTTTGTGAGTGGTAAGCCTGCCCTGGCCAGGGTTTGCCTCGCCTGATTAAATGACACTGGCTAGAAGGGCCAGTAGTACTGTATAAATGGTCTTTTTTTACATGAGTGGAAATAACTCTTTGGAGGAAGGTGGTGGGGTGAACAATGGCAGAAAGTGAAATTCTTGTGATCCAGAGGAGATTTCCAAAGTTCACCTCCCATATTATCCTTTTATTTTGTTATACCACTTCTCTCTTCTGGTTTTCAGCTGCCTAAGCAGCACAAAAAGCCACATATGGTTTGCTACTGGGCCAAATCCTGTGTTATCTGGTGTGGAGGAGTCATGCCCGGCATTTTGGAGCAAACAAGGGCTCAGAGAGATTCTTGCCCAGAGAGAAAAGTCCAGAGGGGAGGGGAAGGAGCTGGAGTTTGTAGTGGATTTAGTGGGTTACCCACTGCCAGAGGAAAACCTGGCCAGTTACTCTGGGGAGCCTTCCTTTAACCATGACTGTGTCTAGATTTTCATTCAACAGGACTCTCCATAGCCTTTCTTTCCTAGGTCCCATTTCTAGACTGCCGTCAGCCCGGACCTCATCACGGCCAGCGGTATGGGTTCTCTGCAGTGCACGCTGCTGTGCCTTTGTGCTGGCATCTCCTGGCAGTGAGCTCCAGCTCTTGTGCCCATGTGGTGAGTGGGCACTGTTTGCTAAGGCACTCTGGGATATCCTGAGCATGGCAAGGCAATGCAGAGCTCCCCTGAAGTCCAAGGGGTAATTAATCTTCTCAGCATTATTTATGTGTTTGAGCACCTTACAGGTGAGTGCAGTTTCACCCGAGGAGATTGTTGCATCCGTGTTCAGTGATCTACGCTGGTGGCTTGTTGATGTCTTATGCAGTTGATGGGATGTTTGTCAGACCTCTTAAGCCTGAAAGATTTTTTATTTTCTTAGATGATGGTAAGTGGTTGTAACAGTGCAAAACCAAAAGGACATATTCCTGATGCTGAAATCCACTTCTTGTCTCCCCTGTCCCCCAGGACATGGATTAAATAGACTTGAAAGATAACCTCTGTTATGAAAGGGTAAAACTCAGAGTCTGGATAAACAGGAGAATAAATCCAACAGTACATTAGGAAAGAGGGAGTAATTATTATTTTAAAACGTAATCTCCTTGATTTAATGCTGTGTACTTGCTTCATATTCATGATTGAAAGGGTTGCTTATCTAAACTGGAAACTTTTTCAAAGACAGGAATGTGTTTGAGCTCTGCAGTACAGATGTTCCCTCTGATTTACGATTACACACTCAGGGGTACAGACACTCCTGGAACAAGCTGCAAAACAAGAAGGGGAAACTAGATGACAGAGACAAGAAAGAAATGCTGAGCAAGGTGCAGATGCAGCTGTAAATTAACCGATGGAGGTAGGGAGTGATGGAGGGAGAAGGAGTCTGTTTGGAAGATGTTCTGAAGTGGAGCTCTGTGTGGCAGAGCTTCAAGCCACCACACAGCCCCAGACCTTCCCATGAGCTCTGAGCATGATCATACAGTAACCATGCAAATATTACAGTTATAGGTCAGAAGTCAGTTAAAATATACCATTTCTGTTGGCTTTGCACAAAGACATTTTTCATTTTTTTCAAACCTGCAGCTCGGAGTGAAACTCAGTGAGGGATGGGACTAGCAAAACCCCTGCAGATGGGAACCAAAGCCACTGCTGGCACACAGAGCCAAGGAGCAAGTTGCCAACATTTTCCTACAGCTTTTCTCCCGGTTCGTCGTTTGCCCCCACTTCTGCAGCGGAGTTCCACGAGATGGAGCTATTCTAACATGGCTTTGACAGCAGCCCCCTGAGAACGGTATGCTACCGCATGTTTTATTTTATTTCCATGACTGTATTTCTGAAGTGGGTAGGCTTTTATGAAAAATCATCATCCAAAAAAACCCCAACAGAAACCGCTGGACCTCGATGCACATTTTGCCAGGCTGCATCATCAAAAGGCTCCTTGCAAAAATTGCTCCTGGGGGTGCATCCAGCCTCACCTCTCCAAGAGGGCTTATTTTGCCATGGCTAAGGAAACCTCCAATGCCCCGTGTCCCTGGGGGCCACCCTGCATGTGCCCGGGGAGGTGGCCCTTCAACGCCCACCGGCCCTTGCCCACAGCCCTGGTCTGCACACCTCAGCCCACTGGCGCAGCTGCCTGCCTTTGCTGAGCTGGGATGACCTCCTCGTGCAGCATTTCTGCCCTTTTTAATCTAGTTTTGTCTGTTTCCACACACTGCCTGCTCCCTGCTGCAGCACCCACTCGTTCCCTCTCCACTTCGCCCCCATCAGCCCCATTTCCCATTGAGTCACACTGCAGACAAAAAATTGTGCAAATGCTGTTGTTCCGTGAGGTATGTCTGCAAAATCCATGGCATGACATGGCCTTTGACCAGATCATGCCCACGGAGCCAGGTCCTCCCGTCCCTGTCGGTCGGGCATGCTTTCCCACTAAAGTCCCTACAAACAGCAGCAGCTCAGGGACAGGCTTTTACCTGGGGAGTTTCTACAGGAGTTGTCAAAATTAGGGCCAGGTTTATATGCAATATTTGTAATGCTTGAAAAGAGGGTATCCTGAAAACCTCTTGCTTGCTGCTTGGATTTTGAGCCGTTGAGGGCTGTGCTAGCACTGTCACGAGAAGCTGGTGCTCCCTGTTTGCACACTGGACATAAGCAGTATCTCCATGATGAGGCATCGCTGGCAACATGTGCCTGCCCCTGAGCCCGTGGCCATGCATGGAGCCGGTGGGCAGAGGTTTCCCTCCCGAGCAAGTGCCCAGTGCTGGGAGCTGGTTCGTCCCTGTGCCTGCCACAGCAGAGAGCCGGCTGCCACTTCTCAGCTAGACAGAGTCTGAAATCCTCGCTGCTGTGGGACCTAGCTAAGTCGAAACCACAGCAAGATAAATAAGGGTCAGCTATATGGGGCAGGGGGCTGCCCTTGCCAGATCTGGTAACACTGCACCTGTCCAAATTCCCGTGTGAAATCTTAATTTGCAAAGACTGGAGCATAAATGTGTTTGGCGGTTTTTTTTCTGGTTTTTGTGGTTTTTTTTTCCAGTGTGCCTTAATATCTCTCCTTCCCTGCCCCTAAGCCCACACTTTACAGTGGAGGGAGCTTTGGAGGAAATATAAAAACCTCTTGTGAGCTCCCAAGCAGAGGGTTGTCCTCTTTGCAGGCACCCTTGGGGAAGACTGAAACCTCTGACACGCTGTTGGCACACAGGTACTTAGCAAGCACTGTCTGTCTCTTGCTTTTCGAGACCACGACAGAGACAGCATCAGCATAACTTCAGTTTCTTTAATCCGACAACCATTCTCCAGCACCTGAGGGGTGCAGCCGGGAGGCCCCAAGGAGTAGGCAGCCATCAGCTGGCTCTGCTGCTGAGAAGCGCCTTGCTGTGGTTCCTCTGGCTGAAGTTTGCTCATCTTTCTTCCCCTCTCCAGCCTACCAGCATGACCTTCTTTGAAGTGATTCTGCTTGGGCCAATCTGTTGCCACTACCCCACTCATCCTCTGATGGAGTCATTAAAATCCTCTATTATGGCTTATTTAAGCATAGCTTTAAAGGCCTAATTTTCATAAAAATGTGTCTCTATTTGTGCATGCCTTGCATGTAGCTACCGCACACCTCGTGTGTGTACAGTTGACATGCTGGCCTATCTGGCTCAGGTTTGCACAAGCGAGTGGCTGTGTGGGTGCGTAGACTTGCCATGTGCACGTCCAAATACAAATGGGCATTTGAAATCGGCCAAGAAAAAATGCAATATGTGATTGCCTGTGGGTGTTCAGGGGTGTAATTCTTGGGGGTGGCAAAGTGTCCATAGGTCCTTATGGATTTCACTGCTGTGCAAATTCCCCAAGACCAATTCGTCCAGGTCCCAAAGATCCTGACTTATTCTGCCTCTGGGAGGGCCACCCAGATAGAGGGAGGGAGGGATGGAGCAGGCTGATTGCAGCGCGTGGGAGCACGGCACAGGCAGTGCTGGTTCCAGGAGGAAGGGATGAGTGAAAAATTGATGAGCCAAAGTAGATTATTCCCCTTGCATGCAGGTCCCTGCTTTGGGCAGGCAGCCAAGCTGGAGCACAGCAGAGAGGGAGCATCTCTCTTGCCAGCTCCCCTGCAAGCCCACCACCCAGAGCCCAGCAGAGCTGAAAACACCCGGAGAGGGGTGCCTGCTCATGGCCATAAACGGTACAAAGAGCAATAAATGGTTCTCCTCTATGTTTCTTCTCCAGAAAGAAGATAAACTCTTGCTAAACATCGGTGCCATAGATATTTATTGCTTTTATGTAGAAGAAAAAAGTAGTAAAAGGATTTAATAAACCACAGTATAAATATTACTGTTTGAAAGATCTGGTCTAGGAATTACTTGGACCTCCATGAGTTTCACATGGCAGGGGTGTGGGCGATTTAGGCTAGCGATTATTCAAGACATGGTGTGTGATTGGACTTTTAGGATTTGAAAGGATTACACTTGCTTGTGAAGTGGGTGTTTAATTTCTCTTCAGTTTTAAGTCATTCTTTGTAAATGGTAAAACTACAAATTATCACACCCTTGGTCCATAGCATAGGACAAACTTTGCTAATTTTCTTCCACCTCAACTCAGATTGACTGCTTTTCTCCAGTGCTACTAATGCCACAAAAATATGACTTTTCTTTTTTAAGTAGTTCACACTGGTGTGTGCACACACACACGCGCGGGCAGGCATGTGTTTCGTAACAGGTTTTTGTGCCTGTGACTCAGAGCTGAACTATTAAACCATAACACATGGCTGACATCTGGAATTCACTCAGACGTTTTTGTCATTTGAATATGGGTAGCCACGGTTTGCTACTCTCCTTTCCTCCAAAATGTAACTTTCTTTATTCTCACCTCATAAAAACAGAGGCAGAAGACTTTACTGAGCCTGTTGGTGTCACTTAATCAATATATAAAAAATATTTTGTCCGAGCCTGCTTAAAAAGCACATGTGTTCAGAGAGCTTGGCAGACAGATCTTCTAAAGAAAAGTCTCTACTTCATCTTTATATTTAAAATGATTGCTTACCATGAGAATAATCAGAAAATTGCTTATTTTTGCTCAGCAAGAGTCTGTGCTTGCTTAGAGCACAAGCAGTCACCTGCTAGCTAGCAAATTGGGGTAAGAATTGCAGATGGATTGCCTTGGTGTTTGAATCTAATTAGTCACATTAATTCCTTCAAATGAATGTCTCTCATTCATCTGGTTTTGGAGCAAGATTAAAATATGCTGGTGCTTGCTATAATGTGGAACAGTTTGTCTTACCTGTCTCTCACAGGGTGCTGTGTGCTATTCCCAGGGCTGTTTGCTGTGGGCTGGTATGGTCCTGTGGGGATTAAGATTTTGCATTCTCCTTGAAAATATTGTGGGGATGCCAGAGTGTTGTAATTAAGGATGTGTTGAATCTCACACTGATAACAAGGATTTAATGAAAACTGCCATCTATCTGCTGCTGTGATGAGTCTCAAGTGAAAGGGGTGATTTGGGGGAATTGGTTCTGGCTCTAGCACCGAAAAGCATCTAAGCATGTTTTTCAATCCAGCCCTATATGCACATCTTTAACTTTGGGGACTGTCTGGTTTTCCATTGACTTTGAGAAAGATGTGTCCCTGCTTCAGTGCCACTTCAGGGAGAAAGGAGGAGGTGCTGTTTGACGCCTATACTGACCTCCCTCTCTTTGAGAGTAAGTATAGTATGTCTTCAGGGCACCTTCTTTGCCTGGTGAGGGGCTGCAAAAGAGGGGTGACTTTGCCACTTGGTTAAACAAGGTGATCACGAAGGTTTCTGAGAGATGGGCATATGAAGGTTTGTTGCAGAGGCTTTCCAGGCTTTGGCTATCAGAGTAAAAAGTGGCAGTGGTGGTGCAGCATTATGATGCCATTGAGTGTCGTAGCAGTGAATTAATGTCATGCAACGCAGGATTTTTAATGTTGTTCAGTGTAAGGCCTCTCAGCTTCAGCAGGGAGGCCTTCAACTGCAGCACTTGGTCTACAGCACGGATCTGGCACATACAGCTGACTCTGGTGATCACTTGACTGTGTGCCTGAGCTGGCAGCTTTTCACATATGTATTCTTTCGAATTTTTTTTTTTTAAGGAGTTGTATTTCAGACCTAATCATGTCTGTTCTATTCACAGTAGCTGGGTAAAAATGTCATGCCAGTGCTTCAGAAAATAATTGGTGTCCTGGGGTCTCTGACTGTTACTGCTGTTTAGTAATCACACCGTGCCAAGGGGAGTGTCTCATTGTGGCAGACTGTGATGCTTAAAGACATGATGGCTGGAAGAGCATCCCGCCTAGGGTCCTTCAACCTCACAGCCACACTTTGCCACCGGCTGGACAAGGTGGACCCCCATTGCTCCACTCACCTGTCAAGATTAAAGTGGAGTCCTTTACTGATTTCTCCTACAGACTGATTTCTTCATCAGAAAGTCCCTGGCACTGGATGTGGCTCTGAGCTGTTGCGACAAGGTTTTCCAGTGCATATGGATATGTATGTTAATGTGACCCTAGTGGTTGTGCCCCTGACTTTGGTGAGGGCAGGAGGTGGCCCTGGGCAGAGGTGGCGATGGCCAGAGCAGTGCTGGCCTGTCTGCAGCCGAGAGCAGGTGAGACCACCCCGGTCCATCTCCCCGAGCTGGTGTGCGAACGCACTGTGTTTAACTGCTGGCAGCTCTGCTGATTGATTATGTGAGTACACAAAAATGCTGTGCTATAAGCAGCAATTAAAGCTATGCTGTCAGACTGTCAAAATCAATCTCAATTTTGGGTATGGTCAGATATGCTACTTTTTTTCTCATCATGAGGATTAGAGCTTATTATTACAGTTATCTGGTGCTTCTGATTGTCAAATTCTGTTTTCAGTCACTTTGTAGCTTTCGGTAAAGAGTGACACCCTGAGTTGAGCACTTCCTCACCAGATTTCTGGGTCAAGCTGATTTTGCTGGAAAACTTCAGCCAAAACAGCTTGGCCATTTTTGAGCACAAATCCTGCGCATAAATTCTGGTGCACACGATCCCTGGGGCTCCCCAGGCTTGCTGCATCTCTCAGGGTGGCTCGGTGGGGCCTCATGCCCTGGGACTTGCACCAGCCTGTCGTGGTGCCTCTGCCACCGACCAAAGTTTGTGCCATCCCCGTGAAGCCCAGTGCTGTGCTTCGGCTTGGGGGTGCGTGATTTATGCTTCTCCAGTCTGGGGTGGGATGGGAACAGGGGGACTGTTTTGAGTCTGGTCCCTACTGAGGATCACAGTTTTGGCTTGCTGCTTGTAAAATGAAAGTTATTACCTCCCACACCTCCTTACCCATTGCCCACCTCCCCAGGCTGCTGTGAAAATTAACATGTTGTTTCTGAAGCACTCACGTACTGTAGTGGCATGGGAGAAAAACAGGCAGAAATTAATTAGTCTGTCTTCAGAGTGGGGTTTTGAGGATTATAGAAAATAAGCCTGTTAAACATTAAGGAGAAAGCAGAATACTCTGTACTGGGTCCTTACTCACCCTGGGTACTTAATGACATGTTTTCACTGGAAAAAAAATGGTATGATCATGTTAATTAAAGGCTATGCCAGAATGCATACGTACAAGGGGGGTAATTGAAGGATGCTGAATGTCTGCCAATTTGACATTACCTAACTAGCTTGATTTTTCAACCATAGTAATATTCTCATATTTATTTATTTTTCGGGGGTGCCATATGAAAGAAAAATATTTTAGCAAAATAGCATACTGAGCAGAGTAAATTACACCAGTAGGGTTTCTTGTTACTCTGTGCCTGATGGAGACAATGAAAAAGGATAGTAAACAGAGCAGACAAGCAATGGTGTGCGTATCATACATAAAAAGGTACTGTAACAGCAGTGATCTGTCTGCCATAGTAATGAGGTCAAGCGTTTGGAATAATATGATTTCACAGCAAGAAATGATAGTAGAGATCTGCTGAGCTGAATCCGTATTAGACGGTTGTGACTTATACACATGAAACTACAGAAAAGGTTAAATCTTAATTTTATTAAATGGTGAGTCACAGCAGACAGGGTCACTTTATGGCTTTTCTAAATTCCTAGCTTTCCTTGTCTCCAGCTTGTTATTTATTAGAGATCTGCACAGCTCTGTGGACTCCATGCAGTACTGGGCTTGCAAACTCATGGTGCTAGCCCTCTTCCTCAAGCTCCTACCCTTACTCTTGTACTGTGCTGTCAACCACCATATTCGAAGACATCACTCTCTTTAATCTCTCTGGTTTCTCTGTATATACCTCTAGTAGGAAAACCAGATAATTCTGCTTTCCTTTTATAGCTGGGAAGCCCTGGCACAAGAGTGTGTTGCTTGCCCAGCAAACTGGGATTGGATTTGTATCCCCAGATCTCCAAGTATCTTAGGCCACCAACTCCTAATCTGATCTCCTCTGTGATTTTGTTCCCCCTCTTTCCTTGGGCTGGCACCCTAAATGACTCATTTCTCCACTCCTCCCTTGAATGTCCCTGTGCTGTTTTCAGACTTCCTTTCCTGAACTAGGTCAAAAGTTTGGCCTTCTACAGGTAGTTTCCACTCAGAATTATTTCTGCTGGGACACCTCTGAGGAAAGAGAAAAATCTGATTAAAAATAGGAAAACCAAACCACACACAATGTAATTAACCCTGAACCTGTTGGAAGGTCAGCTGATTTTTAAGATGATTTGTAACTATTAAATTGGGCAAGGGCAGATATGCATCATCAGCTGATCTTCATTGCCTTGGTCGCCTTTGATCTCCATTTGTCCTTCCCTCGTTTGTTTATGCTCTTTCATGCTTTGCTTCAAAGTAGACTTTAAAGCCTTTGGGTGCAAAGACCAGTGGTGCGGGGGTAAATGAGGGCAGACTGACTCCCTCATCTGCTGGCCCAGTCTTGACTGTGGGAAATGGGTGAACACTGCACTGCCGACGGTAAGGATAGGTAAATTAGCCCTTGGAGTGGGGAAATTTACCCGTGGCCATACCACAGGCAGGGACTGAGTTTGCCTGAGCAGCTTATCTGGATTGCATGGTGGCCAGGGGAGTAGCTGCTTGGGGCATCTGTGCAGCAGCCGGGAGCCAGCCTGGCCAGCACTGTGACCTGTTATTGACAGAAGCCTTGGCCAAGGGACATGAAAAAATCTGCTATTGCAAAGGAGGGGGGGGGGGGGAAGGGCCCCCCCCCCCCTCATAGAATCATCAGACATCTGTAGCTTTAGCTTTCATATTGTTTTCACTCCAAGGGTATGTTCATGAAAAAATTCAATTATTCTCTGTGGAGGCATTGATCTTCAAGACACTCTCAAATACACAGTTATTGTCAGATTTTACACAGAAAAAAAGAATAGTATGAGCAAAAGCCAAAGATAAGATAGCCAATGGAGAAATATCAGAAGATTACCCTAGAAATGTACATTTGATCTTTTTAATACTTTTAATTGTGTTTAATGCTTCAGGGAATAAACTGTGTGAAGAAGCTGTTGTAATGCTAAATTAGGGAGGAACAGTTGTGAGAAAGCCAGGTCTTAAACACCTGGCACAATGCAAAAGCCCAAGCTGAACCAGAAATGCTGCTTACAGTGAAAATATCAAACAACAGAGCACCAGTAGCTCTATTTTCCCTGAAGACTAATCTCTAGACTTTGTTACAGTGGCTGGGGGATATCTTACCTTTTCTTGACCTTTTACTTTCCCCTTGCTTGATTTTTGTCTCTGTCCCTTGCTGTAAGAAAGAACTGTGTGAATACCTTAGCGCTTGATTTATTAAAAGTATTGAAGACAAAATATGCTAAACCTCTGAAAGAATGTTGGAGTGGTGGCTACTGATCAATTTTCATGTGAGGCTTCTTCATTTGGGTTGGCAATTCCTTGGGCACAGGTCTTTGCAGCTCTCTCCAGTTATGCATGATGGCTTATGTTTTAGAAAATCTCATCCCTTGTTAGTGATATCTCTATTTCTAACTCACCGTAAGTCAATATGAAAGACTGGACTGGGGTTTTATGATCAGAGGGGAGGTGTAGGTGAAGTCATTAGCAATAAACCAGCCCTAGTCAACAGGGAGGATGTAAAATTGGTGAATCAAAAGTAAAGACTGTTGTGAGAGGTTTGGCTGAGGTAGGTTTTTGTCCATTACTACTCAACATTTTCATAAAATAGAGACAATTTATTAAATTTGCAGATGACACCAAGGTGAGAGTGCTGTAAGCACATCTCAGGAGGGATTTGAATTTTAAAGGATCTCAATGAATTAAAGATTTGGGCTTAAAAAGGATGGTGAAACTCAGTAAAGACAAGACCAAAGCTCTGCTTTCTTAGAAACAATGAGATGAATGGGGACAAGTAGGGACAGGCTAAATGGGCTGGAGTTTGGCAGAAAGGAATCTGGTGCGTGTGGTTAGTTACAAGGTGAACATGAGGTAATGTTATCCTCCAGTTGCGGGGTGGGGGGGGAAGTGCCATTAGGGATAGCAGTACCAGCTGTAGGAGGATGTGCTGAGCCTGTGACTGGACAAGCCAGCTTAAGAGCTGTGTCAACAGCAGACAAGCTGGGCACCAACTGGAAAAAGTCCACAAAAGAGCATTAAGAGTCCCCAGAGATGCAGCAAGTAACAGCTGATGGTGAAAGACTGAGGGCTTTTCAGCCCAAAGAATGGGACACTGATGAAGGAAGAGAGTAATGTTTCAGTGCTGCAGCACTGCTGCAGAGCAGAGGAATGGCAGTTTGCAAACAGCAGTGAAGAAGTTTCTGGTTTGAAAATGGGAAAACCTTCTGATGGTAATGATGGTGAACTGTAGGAATAGGATGCCAGTTTTTAAAAACAGTTGGGAGAAACATGTCCCTGTAATGAAACTGGAGCAGCTGATTCTGCCTTGGGACAGTGGTAAGAAGTTCATAGCTTTTCAAATCCTCTTGAGCTATATACTTCTATGATTCTACCACACAAATATTTCAAAGCATTTTGCTCTGAGCAAACTGAAAGAGAACATAACCCAGCTTCAGATTTCTCTTGCTTGGTGTGCTTAGCGGCAGGTGGTACATCTTTGCATGTCACAGCAATAGGTGTCTTGGCTCATTCTCAGGAATGGTGGTGCAAAATGCAAGAAAAAATAAGAAGTTTTCATTCTGGGTAGGAGTTTCTTCTGCAATTAATTGTGGCTGCAGTCTGACATGGGCTGAATGTTTGGAATCTCACCATTTCTAATGTGGCTTTATCATGAGCTCTGAATGTCACTGCTCCCCGTCGGCTCCCATTTTTGTGTGTCTGTTGGCCGAAGTGATACTAGGCTTTGTAGTATGGAGTCTGGCTAAACAAATGTAACTATCAAATGCAACTTGTTGGGAACTTTGTTCTAGCTACAGCTTGGTTTGGTAATTAAACTTCTGTAAGTCTCTTTTGTGGTAACATACGAACTGTGACTCCTACAGGGGAAACAAAAAACTAAGAATAGTAGGAGGAATGTGGCTTCAGTGGTTTTTCTTAGTAAAGAGACAGATGAGCAAGATGTAGCCTGTAAAAGGGAGGAAGAGGTGGGTGGGTATAGGGGAGAGAGATAATGAGTTTTGAAAATTCCAGGTGGGATCTAGTGGTTTGGGCTTGTGGAAATGTAGACTGGATTTGCTAGCTCTTCCACCAAAGACAACTTTGTACTCTAGCTGAAGCAAGAATTACCTTCTCAGATAATATTTTTTTGTGCTGCTTCTCTTACATATGTACTATAATTAAATTTTAAGCAGTTACTCGGGCTAAGTTAAATGTGTTAAATAAGCATCTGAAATGTGATGCTTCCAGCCTTAGTGCAATTCCTCTGGAGTTTCCTGCTGAAAAGTTTCAGACATTTCTTTGTGGGACATGGACATATCCAGCTGGAAGAAGAAATTTCAACTATTTCCATTAAAATTGAAGAGTTCTATGAAATCAGGTAGATTTTCCTGGAATTGCATAAAGAAGGGAGAATAGCAGAAGAGCTTAGCATTTTTCTGGTGAGATACTTGAGTTATTTTTGAGCATTCCAACAAACTCCCCACCCTTCTCCCAACTGAACACTATATATTACAGTAAAATAAATATAAGTCAGAATAATATTGGGATGCTTTGATTTCGTTAATTCCAGAATGTTTTGATGACTGGAAACCAAATATTGCTGCAGAACCTGCCTTGTTCAAGAGGTGGTAATTTGAAGGATGTGCTCCAGCCTGATGGGGGAGAGACAGGTCTTGCACAGCTCTTCTTGGAAGCTTCCTCACTTCATGGCTTTTCCCCATCAAGAAGATCAAAGGGAGGACCCAAAGTTGTCCTACCAAGCCAGATTTTGAACCACGTAGATAGGAAACTAAACCTAATGCCAAGAAGCTTCCCAAAGCCTCCACCAACTAGTGCCATCCAAAGAACAAGGTTCCACCTCCAGCTTCCCTCTGTTCCTCTGGCACTGCCCTGGGACATCCCCACTGCCTGCATTTGCTCACTGGAAGTGGTCAGCGGAGCACTGCAACACAGGTCCCCAAAATACTTTATCGGACACAGCATGGGCCTCTGTTCTCACACGTCTGTTCCTCAAGTGGTAGAGTCTGCACAGTGCCTTTTCTCTGCTGTGTGCAGAGCTTAATGCAGAAGAGCTGTGCGCAGTTTCTGTTGTGGATGTTGCTGTCCTGGTTTCAGCTGGGACAGAGTTAACTGTCTTCCTAGTAACTGCTAGAGTGCTGTGTTTTGAGTTCAGTATGAGAAGAATGTTGATAACACTGATGTTTTCAGTTGTTGCTAAGTAGTGTTTAGACTAAAGTCAAGGGTTTTTCAGCTTCTCATGCCCAGCCAGCGAGAAAGCTGGAGGGACACAAGAAGTTGGCACAGGACACAGCCAGGGCACCTGACCCAAAGTGGCCAACAGGGTATTCCATACCATGGGACGTCACATTTAGTATAGGAACTGGGAAGGGGGGGTGGGGAATCACTGCTTGGGGACTAGCGGGATGTCGGTTGGCGGGTGGTGAGCAATTGCCCTGCGCATCATTTGTACATTCCAATCCTTTTATTATTGCTGTTGTCATTTTATTAGTGTTTTCATTATCATTATTAGTTTCTTCTTTTCTGTTCTATTAAACTGTTCTTATCTCAACCCACTGGTTTTGCCTCTTTTCCTGATTTTCTCCCCCATCCCACTGGGTGGGGGGGAGTGAGTGAGTGGCTGCGTGGTGCTTAGTTGCTGGCTGGGGTTAAACCACGACAGTTGCTCAGCATGTTGCCATGCTCTGCTCAAAGAGCACTTCCCCAGAGAAGTGATGGGATCAGTGTGGGCTGCCAAACCTGAAAAAACCAGTCCCATAACAGAAGAGGATTAGTTGACAGTTGTGGCATGTCGTTTCCACTTCTTCCTCATCTTTACTAACTGAACTGTTCATTTGCAACCGCAAGCTCCTCCCTAAGAAGAATTTACAGCGAAGTTGGTAAAAGAAAGCACTGTTCAGTTGATTCACCAGTAACACAGAATCATCTCCAGACCATAGATTCCCATCAGAGAGGGGCTGTGTGGAGCTGATGCAGTTACCATTTCATCACAACATGCATTTGAAGTGAGTGCATTTAAATCCTAGAAGACAATGATCTAATTCTCTTGCACTGCTTTCCCTCTTTAATTGGGGATTGCAGCTTGCATTTGCTGACAAATGACTGCTGAAGACATTAAACAAGACAAAGCGGGTCCCTTGTTTGTCTCCAAGAACTGAAGCCAAATTTAGGATGTACCTTCATGTTACATCTGCTACGTTCCACTAAGCTTGCAGTCCTGCTGATCAAGCAACTGCAGTGGTCTGACCAATTATTTCTTCATAAGCCTGTGCTGCCTGTTGTCCATATCTGTGTTACTGGCTGAAAGTTTAATGCTGTTAATATCTTCCCATATATTCCACTCCAGATAAAACAGAAACCTCCAGAGGCCTTTGGCTGCCTGCAACCTCCCAGGTTAAACATAGCACCTTACTTCAGGGAAGGCTGGTAGATGTGGAAGTCAATGTGCATCTCCTGGGGTGCTTCCAGGCTTCCTGAGCAGGGCTGGGCATTGTAGGGTCAGGTTATTCCCCAGGGGAAGGAACAAGGAGGCTGTAGGGTAGTTCTGAAGACTGAAGCCTTCATGTATAGGAATGCTAGTGGGCTGCAAGCTGGAGCTGTAGGTTCCCTTTGCAGCAGCACTTCCACCCTGGTGTCCCAGGTGTTCAAACACAGGAACTCAGACCCTCACACCCTGTGGTGTGGACCACAACCCTCTGGCTGACTTAGTACTGCAGGCAAGAGGCAGGGCTGCTCTCTGTGGCAGCTAGAGCCAGTCGACAGTTTATTTTTTGTTTTAGTGAAATCTTTTCCTTGCAAGAAAAGAAAAGTGCGGAAAGTCTCTCTCTCTCTCTCTCTTACCCAAAGAATACCTGTCTGAAGCTCTTCAGCTTCACAGAGGCTAAGCAGGATGATGGCTGTATCTGTCCTGCAGCGTGCCCCGTAATCTTGGCACCATCCTTGCTGCAAGGCACCCTGAAACCTGCATCCCTCAACAGTAGCAGTCACACCAGGATTTCTTGTCTGCACATCAGGGTTTCCTTGCAAAGCCTGGAGCTTGGTATGCTTGTGTCTCGCTCGGCTCACTCAAGGTGTGGGAGATCTGGATTTCAGACCCTTTTCTGAATGAGGTAGAAAGACTTGACCTCATCCGGTTGCCTTTCTGGTAATTATTTTAAGCAAAGGTTCAGACTGCAGTATTCTGCCTTTTTCTCACAGAAATGTTGTAGGTCTAGTTTTCATTCTGATATGGGATGAAAATGTTTGATGTTTTAATGGAATAGGATTTCTACCTGGCTGCCCAAGGGAGGTGGTTCATGGCATGGCTTTATAGATCAGCTTTGTGGTGAGAGTGAGCTACCAGACTCTCAGAGAGCTCCATGCCGGTAATGAACATTTCAGATAAAGAGAAATCCTCCTCCATGCTTGTTACAGTCCTGTTATCTCTCCTTTGCAAGTAGAGATGATGTGGTCAGGGAAAGGTGTTGATGGCTAATGAGGCAGACTAATTCTCTGTAGCTTCTGCTTCCTAAAGTATGCCCTTTTTTTTTTTTTCCTTTTCTTCTCTTTCTTTCTCCTTGGTTTCATATTCTCTCTTCTCTGCAGCTCCTAAAGACCTGAGCCTCCATTTTGCAAACTCAGAAAGTGGGAAGATGAAAGCATGTGGTGCCCTTTTGGAAGGAACACCTATGTGTTGCAGCTCTTCTTGAAGACTGTCTCTTCTGAGCCATTGATAAGGTCACAGTCATCAGATAATGATAAAGACAAATGGGGTCATAGCTGATATTGGCTTGCATATAAAACATTATAAAATGATCAAGTCATAATTCACATATGGAATATATAAGTAAAACTGCCAGTGCTCCCCTTCTTTATTTCTTTATACTTTTGCCCACTGTTTTATAAAGCTGATTAGTAAACCTAATTTGATATGGTCCTTTCTTTTTGTCTTATGTATTTGTTGAGGCTTATGTGGTGAGAAACCTACATCTTGATTAGAAATGATAGCTGTTGTGAAAGTACTAACGCGGACAATACGAATAGTGGGAAAGAAATATGAAAGGCCTGACTAATGAAAGGCTGGACTGAATTATGTTTCAGCTGCCAAGTGTGGGGGGAGGGGGGGAGGGAGGAAAAAAAATAACAGGTTTGGATGTCCTTTTTTTTCCAGTGAAATGTAATAAAAAGGAAAATTTTACCTTGGAGCTACTAAGTGTATTAGTTTTGTCTCAAATTAAATATTCTATTTTTTACACTCTGAAAACACTGAAACACTTTGTTTAAAAATTCTCTCCCACCTTTGCTAGGCTAACATTATTTGACTTGAATTATGAACAGCTGAATTTTGATCATCTCTGAAATTGCCTATTTTGTTGCAGCTCTATTCGTAACCACCCCTTGCACCCATTAGCTCTGTTTCCGTGGTCTCTGAAACAAAAAAGTCCAGAAACAAAAAAGCAATGGGACTGCCTATGGCAAGAGTGGTTGCAATTATTTACAATGCTGTTGAGGTTCCATTGTAGAAATGATATAAAGAGGTATAGATTTTTCTTTGAGCCAGATGAGGCCTTGGTGTTGCTGTCATCCTGCTTCACTGTCTCAGGGAGGATTTGTGGTCCTTGCTCCTTGGCAATGCCTCAGGTATTTCTACAGCAAATTTTCTGGCTGCTCTGGCTGCTTTTACAAAGCAAATCCTATGTATTACATAAGATGATAGTCAGCAATTGGCGTAAAACAGCAAGGTTCCCTCTGTGCTTCAGTAAAGATGGTCCAATATAATCTAAAGTAGAAAATGTAATAGTACAGAGGAATAGGTTAAACAATAGCAGAACAACCCATGCTTTAAATGGAAACAGCTCCCATGACACTGCAAGGAAAATGGTGTGGCAGATATAGTATATATAAACTTTCAACCATCAGCCAATATCCGGCATCCATTAGAAGAGCGCACAGGACACATGGGGCTGCTCCAGGGGTTTGACACCACGTCCTGCCCCTCCTGTGACCCAGCACCCAGCACCCAGCGCCGTGCAGAGCTGGGCAGGCTTCGCCTGGAGTGCACATGCTGTGCTCTTTTGCAGCTAGTTTGTAATGCTGGGCTAGGTTACTAGATGAGAATAGCTATCTGTGGTATGGTGGGTAATAAGAACGCTTTCGAAGCCTGCATTTTCTCTAGTTATCTTCCTAGGTATTAGTGTCTAATGGTGAAGGAAACTTCCCTTTCTGACAATGCTTCTTCTTCAAATCCAAGCTCAAGCTGTTTCTTTCCAAACAGGAATGGATAGGGTTGAGCGTGTCTGAAGCAAGAGGATAAAATTTTGTGGCAAAACAGAGGACTGCGCTGAATGTGAAGCAACACTGAAACTAGAAGTCATATATAAGGGGTCTCCTCTGTTGCAGTCACTCCAGTCAGGTTGTGACCATGGGTTGAGTCTGTGAGGAACTTGCCCTAAATTTCATTGAGCCTAAGAGAGCAGAACAGCCAAAACCAGTGCTGAAGGGCAACTGAATCTTGGTGCAGCCGCCTTTCCTCCCAGCACACCTCTCAGCTCCATCATCTCAGCTGTGATGGGAAAACTTTCTTGTCATGCTGAGAGAAGCACCTCCTCTCCATCTTTGAGCTCTGCAGAGAGGCACATCTCTCTCCCATATGGATTTTGGCAACCAACAAAAGTAACACGTCCTATTTCTCAGACTCTCTCTGGGGCAATCACTGAGTGTAGCAATGGCAAATTACCAGGTATCAATGCCATGGTGTCAGTGCTCCATTATCAGAAAAACACTCTTTGTCTACAAAATCCTGAAGATGAGCCTCAGCTGGCCAGAGCGCTGACTGCTGAAGGCAAGGCTGCAGCAAAACCTGCGCTCCAATCTCCCCTTGATATTTCATGAAGCAGGAGGATGGTTACATCTGCAGTAGCACTTCAGACACTTTTCTCACTGAGCTGAGTCTGAGCTAGTTTTTTTCTTCTGGAGGAGGATGTGCCACTGAGCATCGCAGCTGATAATATCCTAGGAAAGATGAAAGGTAAAAGATAGACAGTATGATCATTTGACGTCTTTTGGTTTTCCAGGAAGGCCCTGTAACTTCAAGGTGGTTGGTCGTTCTATTTTTGACTTGGTTAACACCAGATACATCATTTTTAAAAACAGCAAACTGGCTTCTGTGAACTGAACAGAGAAAGATTATTTTTAAGGTTTATATGTGAAAGAAAACTAGCTGTCAGCTATAATTCCTACCTGAGATACTGAGCTTCACAAGTGCAACTGATCAATGGGAACTTCAGGCCACTCTGCAATGACATTACGTCACTTGTTTTGGCAGCCAGCCTTCCCTTTTCATCAACTCCTGGGATTTCATTATAGCAGAAAACGTATTGTGGAGACATGATGTGTAAAGATTATGGCATGCAACTCAACAGTCCATCTTTCACTCAGTATAGCTTTTTCCTTTTTTTTCCAAGGACCCCTGGTGAGTAAAAAATCCATATTCCTGCATTTCCTTGGAACTTCAGATATTACTTCTGACTGTATTGTGATTTTCTAATTTTGGGATGTTTCTTGCTACTGAAGGATAGAAAGCACCATTTGGTAATGGAAGTGGAGCTGCTCAATGCCAACGGCAAAAATTTCAGTTTGCATGTGTTCAGCCCTACCACTTGCTGCCTCCTCTCTTCCTTCTCTGATTAGTTTCATCCCCTGATCTGAAAGATGCATACTTACACATTTTTACTAGGCCAAGTATTTTCAAACTTTTTGTTACACTCAGTTCTCTTTCTCAGCAAACAGGGGTTCAAAATCAGGCACAAACTCTCCTTCCATACTCTTGTTTGCCTCTTGACTGTGGGAGCAGGTCTGGGCTACGCTTTCAACATTTTCCCCTTTGTATAGGCTGCAAGAAAGAGAATTCAGAATGAGGCAGGGCAGCTGCAGCAGCCTCCACACAGACAGAACAATAGTAATGCACTGGGTTTTGTCATCTTTCCAAGCGAGCATACGCTTTTCTTCATGTGCCACTGGACCTTTGTCTCAGCGGGAAGAAAGCATTTACTCCTCTCGGTGTACTTGAGACTGGATATAGGGCTTTCATACTCTTTCAAAGAAGTTGCCCTGTAGAGCAACAGCTGGAAAAAACAACGTTAGCTCTTGCAAACCTCTTTTTTTGCAGAATTCTAAAACCCACAAAGGGCCCCATCAGCATGGACTTTGCAGCCGCAACTCCTCACAGGCTCCCAGATCGGCCTTAACACAAGCGAGGCACTGGCCTTTGCTGCTTCACCAAGCCAGGCAGCTTTGCTGATAAACATAACTTCCACCAGGTGTGTGAGCAAAGCTATGTGCTGTCATGGACGTGTTGTTGGGAAATCCCTCGGAGCCTGGGAAACCTGGGCAGCACTTGCTCCTCAGCTGCTGGTTTGGTTGGCATCCCAGTCGCACAGGTTCCCAGCCCAGCCCCAGCCCCAGCCGGACTGGCTGTGGGAGGGTTTGCCCTTCCCGTCGCAGTGTGGCTGCTTCCAGCTGGCTTTTGCAGAGACCCTGGCAGGCAGCTGCGTGCCCCCTTCCCCTGGCCAAGCGCTGTGCTAGTCAACAGTCACCCCACTACTTAATATTTCAAATATGCGTGAATAATCCACCGACTTTCAGCATCCAGTTATTTTCTCAGATGCTCTGTGCTCCCTGTGGGTCACGGCTCTCCCCTGGGATGACGAACTTCCATTTCAGACCTGAGAAAAAGCTAGCGTGCTGAAAGCTGGTCTGTTTTTTTCCCCCAACTGTTTTAGTGGGTCTAATAAAATATATTACCCTCTGTCCACAGACCCTGTTGCTTTATGTTCTTAAACCATCACACCCCACAGCTACTAGCACCACCATTGCCAAGCTGGGGTAACTCTGTTGTTCGTACTGTGACTGAGAGCTCAGGCACATCAGCCTGCTGGGGTTATGGTTTTTCTGAAGCTGTCCTGAGGAAAACAGCTGATCTAGTGCCCAAAGTGCCCCTCCCCTTTCCTTCTTCTGGGCTTTGGGAAAGGTCGCACACTTCTGAGGTCATGCTGCATTCTTGTCCCAGGGCTCCTGGCCCCAGCTTGGACTGAGATGTTTGTTTGTTTGTTTGCTCCTACCTGGCTTTCCATACCTGCACGGCTGGAGGACTGGTGCTTGTTCCCTGGTTTGCAGGTGCTTTTGCTACTTTTAGATGAAAAATATCAGGTGACAACCTGCATCTTGCTCTGTAATTCAGAGCATTTACACATAAGCCAAACACAAGTACTGCAGGTGCTTCCAGTGGGTGCTCTCCCATTTCAAAATGATTTTCCTTTATTCCATTAGGCTGGAGATAGTGCAGGTGAGCTACTGTGCGGAAGCAGAGCAGCTGAATGTCATGGTTAAACACTTTGTCCGCTGCAGACTGTTCAGCTTGACAGCACCATGTCATGTTGACATTGCTAAGCTAGGTACACCAGGTTGAAAAAAGAAGTGAATTTGATATTTATGGTTCACGTGTATTTTCTAGTGACGCTATTTGTGGGGAAAAGACCAATGATTTGGGTCACAGTCTGCTAGGATTTTCCAGCCACCATAATCAGATATATTTTAACTTTGTTCCAGGGATCAATTTTTGTTATGCCACAAGTGTGTGTTCTTCCTCTGACTTGGCTGTATTTTTGACATATGGGACCAGGGGTTTGACAGTCCTGTCTTGCTGCTCATTTGAAGTTGATATAAAACATCTCAGTGTTTCTCTTGGGCTTTTTTCATCCCTGACTGACCTTCTCATTATGTCAGCTAAAGAAATAGCACAGCTCCTCCACATCAGCACCAGGGTGGGAGGGCTGCGGGTGAGTGGGCACAGGGCACGGGGAGGGGGTGGATGCTTGTTTTGGAGAAGCTGTCAGGGTTTGTGGAGGGATAGCATGGGGGAGGTCAGGGAAGGAGGAGGCTGGGGGAGAGCGGCGGTAGGGTCAGGCTGAGAAAATATCTGGAAACGCTAACCCAGGGAAAATGTCAGTGCAGGACTCGATGGCCAGGCTGGCAGATGAGCAGTGCTCTCCGAGCACGAGCCCAGCTGGCAGACCCTGCCGCTGGACATTTCCAAACCGGGCCTATGTGGCTGGGCACCTGGACTGGGGGTAGAGATGACCGCAGTGGCCATGTGGACATGTCACGGCACAGGGGGGCTGCCCGGCCCCTCATCCCTCTGCCGTGTGGTTTGGGTCACCTCCACTAGCGTCCGTGCCCTTAGCCACAAAAGGAGTGGATGAATACTGCTGCTTTCCCAGTCTCGAAGCAGACTGAAGAAAGCAGAAGCACGACATCGCCTGCATCCAGGCTCGTGCACCATCAGAGAGCGCAGAGTGCAAATAAAAACAGTGAGGTGAGGGCGGGGGGAGCTGGAGGTGGAGGTGTTGCAAGAGCAGTGCTGTGCTGCAAAATGTTCCTGCCACCGACAGCGTTATGTGGTGATAATATCTTGGCACGCTACTTTTAGATGCTGTTTTGTCCCATTCCTCCTCTGTCCCTGTCTTAATTCCAGGATGGCTCTGGACAGAGAAAATGAAGGCAGAATTGGAAGTATGTAAGGTACTCTACATCTAAATTAAGCAGATATGAAAGCCTGAAGTGTGCTAAGCATTGAAAGGATCAGGGTATTGCTTTAAGTTTCTGAGCACGGTTGAGACTCAGAGGGGAGAAAATGGGGGAAACATTGGCTGGGTGGTCAAAGGTCAGTTCACAGGGTGAAGCTTGGCCCCTGGCTGCTCTTCGCATAAGACCTCTTTCTTCACCAGCAAAAGTCCCTGACTTGGCTCCCACAGCAGCACAGCCGGGACCCGTGCCGTGAGGTGGGGAAAGCCTCACTCTGCCGTGCTCTGTTACACAGCTGCTGGGTGTCCGTCCTCAGCGGGGCTTTGGGCAGTGGGGCGATCAGCTAGTCACAGCGACCTGCCAGGCAGGCTGGTCACTGCAAGTTGTGCTGCACCCAGGGGCCTCATCCTGACGAGGTAAATCACGCACCACACTGGTAACCACCTCTCCTCACTCAGCACGGCAGATAGCTCACGGGCACTGGATCATGCGAGGTGGAATTTGGGGCGGTCCCAGAAGTGCATCTCTGCTGGGAAACGTTTCTTACCAAAGTAGAGTTAACCTCTGGTGACTGCTGGGAGCTCCCATGCTGGGTCAGTGCAGTGTCAGCAGCCCCGGCCTCAGCCATGCGCCTCCTCTTTCCTGCTGGCTAAAGATGGCCTTTCTTCCAGGGCAGAGAGACCAAACCTTTCCTTTCTGCTTGTATTTATTTATTTTTTAAAATGGAGGGATTTCTGCAAAAAAAACACATGGGCTCTAATGTGACCCTTCCGTGTTCCTGTGCAGCACAGACCTTCTTATTTCCTGAATGGCTTGCTCTGCTCTCAAGTTAACTCACACCCTGGATTTTGTCCAAGTACATTTTGTTTCTTGATATGAGGCCAGGCTTTGCTGAGTTGTGGTGCCGTTTTCTTCTCCTTGCTCTCCTCCCTGTTTCTCTATTATCATTCTCATTGCTGAGCGTTACTGGCACCCTGTAGCCAAAGAGGGGGGAGCAAAGCCCAGCCCCATGCCTTCTTCTGACAACAGCTGAAGCAAGTGTGCTGAAGCTGCAGTGAACGCCTTCTTTAACGAGCCTGTAGGTTGAGCTGTCCCGAGCTCAGCCCGGCACTGGAAGGTGTGTCTGAAACCAGCTGAAGCAGAAAACATTTGAACTCTACACCCTGCCAAATAGCTTCCAGATGTGTAAGATGTAGCCTCGCTATGGACTCTGACTGTAGCTCTGCCAACATACGTCTGCACATTTCTGGTGCACAGGGAACATGAAAGTAGATCTTTTACAACATCTGCTGCCTTTCCCTAGTTCTCCCTCCCTGCTTCTTGTGGTCCTTTTCCTATATTTCATCCTTCCATAAGGAAAAAAAAAAAGGAAGAGCTACAAGTCCCGCTACTGATTTATTAAATCTTCCCTGCATGCTTCATACCTTTTTTGTGCTGGGGGTGTGGTAACAAGGGAGGGAAAGAGAAAGACCTTGTTTTTCTGCCTAGAGATCAAGCCAGTGCCCGGGTCCTTAATGAATTCTGTATTGATTCGGGCCTCAGCTGGGTGCTCTTCTTGCAGAATCAAATCATAAAATGGTATCAAATTCCACTGAAAAGGGGCTTTTGTAAAAACCAGAGATTTATCTTACTGTCACAGTAAGAATTATTGTCTTAATTCTGCAGTCACCTGGGCCTGAGGGGTGTCAGAGCACAGATGGCCAGAACCAGAGAGGGAGAGAGCAGAGCTGCTGGGCATTAAGTTATATGACATAGTATCTCTTATTTCCAAATAAAGAAAATTATTGCTTTTTAAGGTCTTACTTTTACACTACTGTTTTGGTTAAGAAAAAAGACAATAGAAGCCTTCCTTTTCTGCTGTTCCTATCTCTTCAAGTTTGCTATGACTTCTTATCTCTGACTCCGCAGGTGGTGGCTGTTTACCAGCCTTTGTTTCTACACCAAAACCTGTGTGTTCTTCAACAGATAATTATCTTTGGAGCCCATGCCTGTGTCGGTCTCATCTGTTCTGGGAAACTAACCAGACCCAGGCCTGGGTTATGTTTTGATGAGAGACCACCTGGGAATCACAGAAGCCGTCCAAATACACCAGGGAGTTACGGTCAAACTCTTGGCACATCGTAGACCACCGGAATCTAATGAGTGGAAAGACTTCATTTGGCCCATCATCACTGCTGAGCTGATTGATGGGGCTGAGATGCAGTCATGCTGACATACCTATTTCTGTCTTCTTGCTGTGATGAGCTGGGGCAGTGTGTGTGGTATATGAGAAGCCTGTCAATCAACTCCTAGGACTTTTATGGAGGAAAATGTCAAATGGAGGATGTCTGTGCAGTAGTGCGCTTTGGGGAGCAGGGGGTGGGAGACAGGGAGACATGGTGAGGTGGAAAAAAAGGTGTTTCCTAATCTAGTCTGCCTATGGTGTAGGCTGCCTGCTTTTGTCTTCCTTGGTTTGGGGCAGTCAGTGCAGTAATGTTCACCCGCTGCTACAGTTTTTGCAATGAATCTGCCTGGGTGACACCTGGCCCTGAAGTAACTTACAATTTTGTTGGGGCAATAGTTCTGAGAGCTGTAATTCTCATCAGCAGCTCCATTCAGCCAGGTGTGCAAGCACGTTCCTGATTTCAGCCACCTAAGAAGTCTAACCAACATGCTTCACTCATGTGGAGGGACCTGCAAGATCACAGCCATCCTGGTCTGGCAGCTAACCTTGCAGGGGTGGTCTCTCTCTTGCAGGCTTTTGATGTCTGTGGGGGTCTTTTCTTCCTTAAAGCATCTTCTGTAGTGGAAGCCTCAGCTTCTGCTGCTGTGAATGGATGGACCAGATCTTGTTACAAATCTCATTCAGTCTAGCCTAAATTGAAAGCTGTTGAGATTTTATTCCTATTATCACTGTTTTATCGCTATGTTTTCTAAATGGTTTGCTTCTTAATTTGGCTTTTCTTCTGATAGTTAAGACAAAAGATTTCTATACCACAATTAAAGATGACTAGAGAAAGGCATGAACAGGATATTGAAGAAAAAAGTGTTTTAGGAACTAACGTAATGGTCTTAGTTCACCCCTCCCCCCCTTCTTCTTTGGGTGTAACAGTTAGAGGAAAAAAAGAGACCCTGATATTGGCTGCTGCTTCATCTCTTGACATGATTTATGTAACTATGTGTCAAAACTGAGAAGATCTGGATGAAACAGCTTTGCTTTTACAGAGACCCACTCCTCAGTGGTTTAAATCTTAGAGACAATTTTATGTTGTGAAGCGTCTGGAAGTCTCCCTGGCCCCTTTCCAGCTCAGTGTCCCGTGGAACATCTTCCTTTGAGTGCCCTGGGGAGTGACCTCTGACTCCGTGCCTGACGGACAAAGCAAAGCATCTCAGGTTCAAAGCTCCTGGGCTCCTCCTGTTATAATCCCTGCCTAAGTATTATTTGAATGGGGAAAGAGAATAGGCAAGTAGCAACAGTGCCATTTCAATTGCAGAGGATAGAGCTTAGTCTAATAAACAGTACCTCTGATATAATCATTCTGTCTGTTAATGCCACCGTCTCCTCCAGTGCCCTGCTCGTAATATCCCCAGGATAATCATGGTAACTACTGTAAGCACAGTCCAGATCAAACAGAAGATAGTAAAGGAAACCAGACTTGCTTCAGTCTTTGTGTCTGTCTACTCTTCCCTTTACTCAATTAGTTCTGGATCTGACTTTTTTCATTCACAAGTCATCTCTTTGATCTACTGCGTCAAGTACATCCTCAGCCACTTCTGTCTTCCTTCTCCAGTTTTTTAGGCTTATATTATTGCTCCCTGATGGCTCTGATCTCACATTTTGAGCTGCCCCAGGCCTTTCTGATATTCCCAGTGAAACTACAACAATCTTCTCTCTTCAATCATTCTTAGGTGTAAATTTGATCTCTATGTTAGTCTGCCAGCTGACTTCTCTGGAGACTTCTATGCCCCACAGCTCTGTGTGTGTGCTGAGACTGAACATGGAGATAGTCTAAAAATGGGAGAATACAACTCATTTTTTTCTGAAGTGAAGCCTGTCTGCAAATGCAGAGCTTTCACTTGTTGCGCGTGATCCTGAATATACAGCAGACTTCATGCTGCTCCCCAGTCTCACAGGACTGACTTCCCAGGTGTCCTGGGAGCTCAAGAAGTTGGTGAGGGTAATGATGCAGGACAGCAGGTCTGGGACCCTTGACTCTGTCTTCTAGTAAGTATAAGAAGGTTTTGGACTGGCAGGAGGTGAGAAGACATTAACATTAGTGGAAAGCAGAGCCTACTCTAACCTCCTCTGTGCTTTCTGCCTTTACCAGATACCGTCTGTTTAATGGAGGGACTGACCAGACTTCTGCTAAGACTCAGTAAGTAGTGTGGTTAACTACTTTTGCAGAGGGTGGACTGTCTGTGTGCCATTTGTCTTGGCCATTGGCATCATGGCCAGCTGGGATCTGTGGTATAATGTCTGCTTCCTTAATGTGTAGCAGCGACCACTTAAAATGGAGTAAGTATTACCAATTAGAGGATTTTAGTGCAAACCTATGACAATTAATCCATATTCTTCATATTATTATTATACTGTTATCATGTGTTATTATTATGAATAATAATTTACATTAAAATCTATGTTACTTTCATATCAGTGCAGGTTTTTGTGGTTCAGTTGTGGTGGCTGAGGTACTCATGAGTAGTGATACCACTTCAGCCCATACAAGTCAGACTGAATGTGGTTAATTTAGACTATGTGCTTTCTGTCTCCCCTACTTTTTGCAGACAGCCGTGTGGGGTCCCTGGATCACACAGGCTGTGTGATGGTCTGCAGCAATTCCCCTGAGACTGCAAAGACTGAGCAGTAGAAAGGGCCAGCAGGAGAAACAACAGCTACATGGAGAGCATGCTTATGCACCTGATGTGAAGTGCTTCTCCCATGCAGCCAGCATATCTAGTCTTTCTAATTCTCATATTCCATAGCCCTGCAGAGACTAATGAGCAACACAATTTGAATAGCAGTGAAAACCAAAGCACTTCAAGACATGACCAAATATCATTAATGATCACAAATCTGTATCCCAACCATATGGAAGCTTTTCTTTTTACCTTGGCTTTTTCATGGCAAGGGAAGGGTTTCAGAATAAGAACAAGCCACAGCCACTGCGTGCAGCAAAGAGCTGACTCAGAACTGTTTTCTTTGGATGGAGCTGGTGTTACGTTTTTCCTGAGCTGGTGGATGATTCCTCTTGGGAAGATGATGTTCTGGCGCAGCAGGTGGAATTATGACAGACTGGTTATTGATGCTACATAGGTCTGAATCTTACCATATTTGTATATTAGGGCTTATGGATGCTCCCATTTTAAGTTTTAGGTAATTGGATAGTTAATACATAAAAAATGTGCAAGGAGTGAAACTCCTGCATATAAGAAACACTCAGCCAGAGGGTTCCTGAGGTTTATCGGCACCTACACCTTCAGCTGTTGATTGGGTTTATTATTTGGGGAGCACATGTCATTTAATGAGATGACCTCTGTCAATAGCTCCATAAATGTATTCAGTCTGATATAAAATACTGTCCACTTCATTATTATTATTGCACATATGGAATGGATTGAGAATCCAAGTTATTACAAGTAAGTGCACAGACTAGTATTTGGTGATATTCAAAAGTGCAATGGGCAAATGCCCAGAGCAGATCTGTTCAAGTTGCAGCTTTACATGATTAGGATATATTGAAAGCAGAAATACATATTTCCTGAAACAGAAAGAAGAAAGAATTCTTGATAACTACTTACCAGCTGTGACCACAGCAAATGAATAGTGTCCTTGCCTGGGCTAGCATCTAACTTAACCCTGAGATGTTCTTACAAGCTCTTGAAGGGAATATGATAGCATGTTCCAGTCCAAGATCAGAGCAGTGCAGCCCCTCAGATAGGCAAAACCAAAAAAGCCAAAAAGCACAGAAGGATTTGGTGGAAAACCAACAAATAACCTAGATACAGGGTATCCTCTGGTCTTGAAAAGAAACAGAAAAACCACTCCAAAAGAATCCCCACGTCATCCTGCAAGCCCTGAAATGCAAAATGCAAAATGCAAATGAAGATTCCAGAAATTCAGCACAAGAATTTATAAATAGAAAAGCAGAGAGCAAATGAACTGCCAGGGATTTCAAAGGGGAACATAAAGGGTTTAGAGTGCCAATGAAAATAACCGGGGACACCTCACTTCATACATAATCTACATAAGTTCTTGAGAAAACATCAATCCAAAGACAGAGGAAAAGAATGGGCCATGATCAGTCTTCTGAGCCTTGAGGAGCAGGGAATAGGTGGACAGAGAAATAGCAAAGATGGGCAGTTTCTTCGGATCAAAAGGATGGATCTTTTAAAATCTTGCTAATATTTCTTTTTTCAATTATTATTTTTAAGAACTACATATTGCAGCAATGGTCCAGTACTGCTCCAGTGGAAGACAATCAAAAGCTGATGTTTATCCACCTGTTCCCATCCTTTTCCTTGGTTCCCAAGTGCTACACAAGAGGAGTGTGATACTTTGCTAAATCAGCAGAGACCTGATTTAAAAGATGGATTTACTTTTCCTGAGTATTACCTGCGTGCCCTACCAGAACAGGAATGTATATATTTATATATATTTTCTGTGTAAATAGACTTTTCTTCCATCTCGCTGAAGCTTTACTGTGCCTTCTCATCCTCAAGGGTTTCTAATCTATCAGTTACTGGTAGGGTCTTTTTCATTTTCTCTTCAGCCTTTACACTGCTCAGTGCCCATTTTTAAAACCGGGACAAAGTCATAAACAACAGTGTCAGGAGTCCTGCAGGCTCATTGCTGGAGTTTCTTTGTAGTGTAATTGTCACATTTTTCTGTAAATTCCTAGATGTGCTGGGCTTTTGTTTTATGCAGAGTTGGAAATTTCAGTCAACTTCTTCAGAAATTCTGGAACCAATGAGAAAATACAACCTGTAAAGAAGAGAATTTACAAGGATGCATATGGACACTGAGGTTATGAATTGGGCTTGTTGGTATTAGCCTCTCAGTTAATGAAAAATGTACATTTTCTTTAACAAAATGGAAAAAATACACACTGGGTACAGCTCTTAGTATATCCAAAGACTGTAACTTCAAGGAGTTATGCATTCAGAAAGCCCATCTCTCTCCAATTTCCTCTCCAAACCCTTTCACCTGACTTCTTGTCTCCAAAGTCCAAATCCTGCAAAACTAATATTCCATCCTCTGCTTTCACAATGAGTGGAAACTCTGAGGTGAAATGGCTTAGCCCTGACCTCTTTTGCAATTTGATGCCTTGTGAAGCAGCTCTAAAATGTTTTTTATTATATAGAAAGTGGTTTCATTGCTTCTTCAACTGAATCTAAAATAAGCGTGGCAAATCCAGTGTTTTAATGAGGATTGTTATTGTCTATGGTTCTGAAATTCCCCTCCTGGCAGCCATTAGGATTTTTCAGCAAACCCTATCAAAATGGCATACTCTACGTGTCTAAGGGATTGATCAGCAATTGCTGCATAAAATCTTGTATAGCTTCCAGGACATCGTTGCCTTTTCAGAGAATAAATTGGCAGAGACAAGCTTGTCCAACTTGCTTGTGCTTAAAGATCTTAAAATGAGGTTTGCTCTGTAAATGAGGTTCCTTTTGACTGGAAATGAGAGGTTTTAGCTCTGCATGTCAGCTAGCCATAAGCTATGAAACAAGCAGGTAGGGAGCACGTGTTTTGGAATATAATTTGTTCCTGACCTCTGCTGGAATAAATAAGTCCCTGTGATCTTTCAAATGTGCTTTCAATTGTAAGGTATTTGCCTCCATATATTAGACAAATTTCAGCTAAATCAGACTTATGTATTTTCCCAGAATTCAGGGGTATGCTGTGTATTTCTGATACTTCCCAGAAGACTTTTTTTTCCAGCAAACCATAGAGAATATTACATGCCTCATTATGTAGGCTTTTTTTTTCATTTACAATACACAGTGTATGGATAATTGGCATTTATTAAGAGATGCAAGAACATTTCAGGGTGAGTTACTGCTCTCAAATATGTACGTTATTCCTGGCTTTGGATCGGGTGTTTCCTAGAATGCAGACTGGATGTCTCTCCTTCAGGGCAGGAGAGATACTGAATAGCAGGGCAGCAAAAAGGGTCCTCAGACCCATGGGTTTTCTTGTTTTTATTCCCTCTCCTCCCCCTCCTCCTCCTGCCCCACGGCTGGTAATGCTCAGCCACAGGATATGAGAAATGAAGTCTGAATATACACTTATGCATATTTATATGCCTGCCCATTGTTTCCTAGACATGCACATGTTGCCTCAAGTGCTTCATCCAGAGAATTTCTTATTAGCCAAAGAGCACACGTATCTCAGATCTACCCAAACAGCATATATCTCCTGGATCTGTGCTTTGGTTAAAAAGAAGGAAAAGGCTTGTTCAGGATTAGGAGGTCAGAGCCAAGTTCTGAAGAGGTAGTGAAAAATAATTTCTTAAATCCTTTTCTGTACAGGAGGCCCTAACTCCCTTCTCCTCATTCACACGAATCACTGTGAATTTCAACTAATGAGCCTGAGAGACAAAAAACCAATCAACCAACCAACAAAAAGTGGATCCTGAAATGCTAGTAGTAGATCCAACTAAAAAACAGCAGCAGAAAGATATTTTTAAGCCACAGGAAATGGCTTTGTAGGATGATTCTTACCTTCACCAGAGTATTTGATAATCCTGCACTTGGACAATGTTCTCCTTGGACTCACATTCCCTGAACTGACTTCATACTAGGTTACAGTCAGGTTTCCTTCACTGTGTGAAATTTTCCTGATAAAATGCTTCAAACCCAGCTCTAGTTCAAATACTTTGGTAGACAGTTCAACTAGTAATAATCACTTTAGTCCTTTGGCTTGGGTGGTAGGGGCTTTGGGGCTGAAGTTGGTGATTTGAGCCCATGTTGGTCCTACCTGATGCCAGCAGGTGTGTAACTGGTATGCAAATATGTCCCCATGAAGAACAGAGTATTTCCTCACCCTTAGCCTTTGCTCTACCTCAGTGATGATATTGTACCTGTAGAGAAAGACCTGAACATCCTTTTTTTGCAGGGTAGAGGAGGGGGGAAGCTGTGTGCCTGCAGCTGGACCAGCCTGCACAGAGTACACAGAATGCTTAGTTTTAGTACATGCTCTGACTAACCTCCGTGCAAGACTAAGACTTGACTCTACCTTAATTTTTGCATTTTGAATTTACTATAGATCTACGTTAGGTTTACATCTTCCACTACATGTTATAAGTGTCTGGAATTGCTTAAATTACATAGACTACCTTATAAGCATCCAGCCTGCCTTACCTCCTTTTTACAGAAGCCAGATGATAATCAAACTGTAAAGACGGTAGGAAGTTCTTGTGCCGGATTATCTGTGTTCCCTTAGATGTGCCTTTAATTTAGTTAATTCATGAAGAAAAAGCATTAAAACCTTTAATCTAACTAATTATGATGTTCAAGAGACTTGTTTCATGCAAGTCATTCTGGAGGGCTTGTTGGGGAACCTGTGGGATATCTGATATGTAAAAACTTTTGGCAGAAGGGGAAAACCAAGAGAATCCTTAGAATTAATCTTTTTTTCTTTTAATGTTTAGTCAGCTTAATGACATGCCTGCATTATTTACAGTTTGTTATTCACTGTCAGATAATAGAGCAGTATGGATTCCTCAACTGCTAGCTGTGCAGAAGTGTAGCTCATTTATTTTAATGAGTGCATCATTGAGCCAATTAACGGGATGGTCAGACTTCTGTAATGAAGTGCATTAGCTCAAGCATCAGCAAGCAAGGGCTTTTTCCCAAACAGAGGTATTTATCTAAAAAGTATTTGTGTTGTAAAGCTCCTGTTGAATGGTTGGGTGTCAGCTGTTGCTGCAGCCATTGATGACAGCCTTTCCTTCAGTAAAATGGGATTTATGCAAATATTCTTTCATTGTATGTTTCTTTAAAAAATACCCAACTAAATTCTGCAGTTTGCATAAACAGCAATTCAAACACCAAACATTGAGGTAGAGTTGATACTACCACACCCTGATTTGATTACTGTTGGGTCTGGAGGGTCTTTGTTCTTCACCAGTTTTGCATATCTATGGGGCATTTTTCTGCCGTAATGGGGGTATGAAAGTGCAGTGAATCAGGCACAGAAGGTGAGTTCAGCTGAGACAAGATAAACCCAACTGAAGTCTTCATTCAAGGGAACCAACTGACAAGAGGGCAGGACCTGCCTAGTGCCTGCAAAGGGAGTTACTGGTGCAACCCTGCAGGTGACTGCCCTGCTGCGAACCTGTCCCATGGCTGTGCTTGGTGGAGTGAACTGCCGTGGACCAGTGCAGGGCTGTGATCGCCGCAATGGCTCCCTGTGCCAGACAAGTTTTTAGGTACATGGGATGAATGTTGTTTGAACTTTCTGCATGTTGAAGTGCTCCCTGCCCTGTGTGCTGTGCTCCTACCGTGCACTCCCTGTGCCAAGGAACGGGGCGAGGGGGCCAGGCACCACCGAGTCAGCTGGCGAGTGGGATGAAAAATTACCAGCAGAGCAAACCATGCAGCTGTTGCAGTGCTGTGGGCTAGCTGCAGTACAGGTAAAGTTGTTGGAAGAATTTTTGTTGGAGCCTTGAGGCTTAAATATTAGAAATTTCCCCGGTATTGCACAAAGCACCAGAGTTGGTTCAGGGCTTCTTAAAGACTAAGATGTTTGAAAGGAGGGAAACCTGAAAAAGTATGTTTTCTAAGAGTGCGACAGTGAACTTTTGATTGGCGAACTAATCCAGGACACAGCAAGCTGTCTTCAAAAGCTGAGGTGAAAGAGCAGATCACAGGAGAGGAGCCGTGTGCAGGACGCCAGAAACAGGATGAGGATCCCCAACCCACAGAGAGCTGGAGGCTGCAGAGGGGTGTGAGTACAACTGTAGTTTCCTCCCAGTAAGAAACAGGGAATTTGAAGACCTCTGCGACTTCTGTGCCCGTGAGTCAGCAGGAGGCTCCTGCAGCCCGTGGGAGATGCTGGTGAGCAGGCAGGGCTGCCCCGCAGGCAGTGGTCCCACCACGCGCTGTTTTCCAAAAGGCAGGGTACCACAGTAAGAGAAGCCTCTTAGCAGGGTTATTGGTTAGTTATTCTAAGAGGCAGCGAGCATGAGTAATGGAGTCTCCATAAATCTTTTTTTTTTCTGCACACCTCTGCTGAGAAATTTGCTAATAATTGCTGTGTTACATTTTTAGGCTGGAGACGTCCCAAGCCAAACCTTCCAATCTGGGGGTAGACGTAGCTACTACAGAGGAAAAGATTGGCCATAAGGCACTTTACAGTTCGCACAGTGTTTCTGTAAAACATTGAAGAACTACCTTTATTCCTTCAGGCTCTGCCTCCAATATTTAAAATGTCTAGCACGTAGTCATGCCTTTGCTTTTCTTGTTTCCTATGGTGTCTGGGCTATTTCATATTAATGCAGCTGGGCTCAGAGAGCTAGCAAAAAATGTTATCCTGCATGATACAAGCTAGTTTAAAAAGGATATATGTGTATGTATGTATGAGAGGTGTAATGCAGCTGCGCTTCCTGGTTCTTGCTCTGAAGTCCAGACATCAGAACTAGCGAGTTTGTTTTATCCATCCCGAGAGAGCCCTTGTGCAGCGTTTGAGGTATTATGTGCTGAAAGACCTCATTAATGATGCAAACACTTCAGCTGTCGTTGACTCATAAAAAAGCTCAGAAATAGGAAGGTCTGAAGGAAATTGATTTTCTTTAATTCCTTTGTGAAGTGTCATGTGGAATACTGATCACTTTGGTAGGAATGATTTAAATCTCCCTCAGGCATCTACTGGAAGGCAAACAGGTTTTTATCTGAGGTTTGGTTTTTTTTTTTTGTTGAACCATAGTGCTCATCATTTGGATATTAAGATGTTTGGGACATTCACTGACCCAAAGGCAGATGAACTATGGTTTCTCCTTGGAAGGAGAGGCTGCTTACATTTAAAATGCTGGAGAATTACTGTTTCATGTCACGTTATGCCATATACAACTATTTTAATGGCTTTGCAGTGAATAACTAGAAACACTGTGTAAGTAGGAATATTACTTGAGATATAGTATGCCCTATCTTTGGAGAAGGATCAAGGTGACACAAGATTCTGTTAGGATGAGTTTTATTAAGCCTCTTCACTACTAAAACTTATCTTGTCAACCTGAAATATATATTTTGCAATTAAAATTAATGATAAAAGAAATGGTAATGGAAAATCCCTGTGGAAAAAAAATCTGATTAAAATTATGTTTATATTATATTTTTACAAGGAAGTTTCAGTTTTGTGTTAGAGGTGAATCTTTCCAACATTTTTTTTCTCCCCAGGTCTCACAGGCAGTGAGGGTAAATTCATGTGTGCATAAAGTGCTGCGTGCTCTCTGGGTGGAAGGTGGGATAGAACTGTAAAACACTTTATTTCCTTGGTATCCACAGGGAGTTATTACTTTTGTCCAACACATTATTAGTGAGCATTTGGAAATAACACCAAATGATTCACTAGGAACAAAACAGTAGTAAATAATGCCTGTTTAGACCTGCTGTCATGTGAGGAACATTTTGACCAGAAGACAGGTTGAGATTTTCCTAAACTAACATGTATTTCTAGAAAATTTTAGCAAGGTCAACCAGTGTAATCATAAATCGGTAGACTGTGATATTCACCTTCGCCTACTCCTGATCACTCTGGCATTTATATTACCTTGGTGTGCTAGCTTCATTACAAGTCCTATCTTTGGGAGATTAATCTATTCTGCTGTGCGCTGAAGCAATGGGAAATGTTTAAAGGGCTTCCACTGTGTGTGTGTTATAAAACTGTTGCGGACAGGACAGTGCCTGGAGATCACAGAGTAGGAGTCTTCAGGGGCAGAGAAGGGGAAGGGTCTGAACTGAAGAATACTGTCCTACTGATGGGCTCAGCTGTATCCAGTACGGAGCTGTGATGTGGGTTCCTGTCTCCTGTGTGTGAAGAAAAGGCACATCTGCCAGCAAAACTGTTGGGAAGTTTGGCTGCCGATCTCATCTACATTCAGCACATTGAACTCTGTCAGCTCACCAGCGCTATTAACCTTACTCTTTATTGCTCTCTAAGTTAATGATGGGTATCTGATCTGCATAGTGATCTTCTCACTTTTGCCATATTCATCGTAACTTTAGCTAGGTCATTATTAAGTAATAGAGGTGCAACATAGGATAATCCCTTTCAAAATAAATGCCTATGCATGATCCTAAGGTAGTTGCAGTGAATCTGATCCATAGGAACCTGCTGCTGCTGTGGGTGTTTCATCACCTGTCTGTGACCTGCCCGTGGGACCCTGCTTGGTGAATGCCTTCCACAGCAAGACCCTGCTCCGGGCAATGTATTAGCAAGGGCATCCCAGCCAGCCATGGGCACTGCGTGGCTGCGCCTGGGCTCTTCCAAACCCTCCCCCTTTTCTGCCAGCCCTGATGTCGAAATACGATTTCAATATAATCCAGGGTCTGCTAGAATACAGAGACTGATGCTTCCTTTCTCCAGGAAGGAAATCAACACAAGTCTCCTTCCCTCCGCTGCAGCTCACTGTGATGGGTGACAAGGTGTTGGAGGGGCTATTCTGCAAACTGGTGATATGCACGTGGCAAGAGGCCTGTTTGCTGGAGGTGCTCTCAGCAGTGCTGGCACCTACCAGCACCAACACCTCCAGTCCTGGCCTGAGGCAATACCCCTGCAGCACAGCTGGAACCGCAGGCAGGAGCTGAACCAGAACTTTCTCCCCATGGCATTGCCACCAACCTCACGTGTCGAGTACAATGACTCCAATAGCTCTGTTCAGGGGATTGCTGATGCTTATTTTCAGGGAGGATTTGCCCTTGAGAGAGGGAAGTGTGGTGCTGAGTACAGCAATGATCTGGCAAACATACAAAAGAGGGGAAATAAACCAGCTGGGGATTCCTGGCTGGAAGTCTTGTGATGGCTGAATGAGCTGCACTTTAACAATTAACACAAGATGTACTACTTGTCTGCGCTTAAACAGTCAGTCTAGCTTAACTGCACTGTGCATATCACCTCGATTTGTTGGGTTCAAAATGTCACAGTTACAGTTTGAAAATAGTCTGCTACTTTTTGCTTAGAGCTTAAATCCTGTTCACTGAACACAATATTTTTCTCTTGCTATTTGATATTTGTAAGGATCTTAAATTATTTTAAATGGATTTTTCTCTCTTGACCTTAATACATACATAAAAACACACACAGTCTTGCTCTTGTGATAAAGCTATGCTGAGTTTCTGATGGCACTTATTCCCATAAAACAAGATTGAAGTCATAATATTCATGACTTTTCTACAGATTCAAGCAGAGGAAAGGAAACTGAGAAACCTGTTGCAAAGCTCTGTTTCAAATACATGCCTAGCAGTAAAAAGCTTATGATAGTTGTCATATAAACCAGGAATGTCTCCGAACTAGTCTACATCTGTGTGAACTCCCCTGTTGTTTCTGCCTGATGGAGTGCTCCTCTCTTTCTGCCCTGCCGTTGTTGTGAGATGTTTCTGTTATCACTGTTCAGTTGCTGCTTACCCCCATGGTGATGCTGCTGTAATTCACCATTGATGGACAATTCTGTTCAGGCAGATTTTTTAAAGTCATGGGGTCTGTTTTTCCAGAGGCATAGCTGGGACCAAGTGTTTCAGGGTGCTGGCTGTGTTGGTAAGCACTAGAATAAGGTCTGGATGGCAAAGTACTCAGGTGCAGAAACTCTGGTTGCAGTAATCCAAGCTCAGTTTTCCAGAGTGGGGTCTTTTCTCTGCCATGGGGTGAGGGGAAGTGGCTGCTGGTTTCTGGCGTCTGAGCTGCAGCAGACCTTTGGGACATCTGGTCCCAAAGGGGTGAGCTGAGTGCTTCTGAGCAATGTGGTCCTTGTGTGTGTGTGGCGTGCATGGGGATTCAGCAGGCTTAAGTTTGGAAATCCCTGGTCCCACTTGCTACACATGCAGCGGTCCTGCTAATCCAGTTAAGCTGCAAGTGTGGCACTCCTGGCCTCCCATTTTTCAACTTTGTTGTGTTTAGTTGAGGGCAACGAATAACTAGGAAATCTGTGTGAACAAGGCAGAAATAAAATAATGCGAGGGCTTCTGTATAACTAAACTGAGTCTTTGGAGTGCTTTTCTCTGGTCCAGGTAAGTTGTGTTCAGCATGGGAGGGAACTCTGGGGCCTGAAAAAGATGGTGAAAGTTTATAAAAAACCATGAACGGTGTAGAGAAGATAACCAGGGAACGACTATTCACTGGGATCTCACAGTCTGAGGCACCCCGTGGAAATACCAGGCAGCGGGTTTAAAACAAAGAGGAGGAAGTCCTTCTCTGCACAATGCACGCTTAAATTGGGGAACTCTTGTCACAGGATGTTTGTGAGGCCAAAGGTATGAATGGGTTCACAAAAAGGGTTAGTCAAGCCCATGGCAGATAGATAGGCAAATGCGAGAGCCTGGGCGTGAGCTGCGGCTCAGGAAGGGCCGACGCCAGCGGCTGCTGGCAGCCAAGGCTGCGCGCTGGGGACGTGCTGCTCTCTGCCTTGCCTTCCTCTGGGCGGCCTGAGCCCTGCTGGTCCCTGGTGTGGGCCAGTGCTGCTCCTAACAATCAGGTCAGGAAGGCGAAGGGTGGCTTTATTTAATGCCCGTGTGGCTGCTACATCCTGCAACTTATCCCTGTCAGCGAAGAGGTCCAGAGCCTGAAGCCTCGCAGTGCTCCCGCAGGACAGCACTGGGGTGGAAAGTAACTAAAGTCTAGCTGTTTTGCAGTGGTTATGCTTCAAGCTGGGAAACAGGGTTCCCAGTCACAGCGAGGATGCAGATTTGCAAGTTTATCGTGGCAAATCCAGGTTATAAAATAAGGCGGAAGGAGGGACTCAGGTGGCAAACAGCCTTTTGGACATGTCCTTCCCTGGTATCTTTCCTGAGGGATGCACAGGCTGAAACGGGTGGTAGAAAAGCACATACCTAGGTACTCTAGAAAGCCTGGGCTGCAGTTATTTCTGGCAGGAAATGTGCTGAGAATTGTGGTATCCGGAGGTAGTTTGGCAATGAAATGCGAGAGGAAAAACAGCACAGTGGTCACTTATCTGCCTCATGGATCAGACACCTCTGGGCCAGAATGTGGCAGCCTCACTGCTGTGGTGAACCCCCCAAATTCTCATTTTGGCAAATATTAAAAAAGCACAGCAGCTCACAGGCAAAAAGCAGTGAGGAGCACTGTACACAGTCCTCTGCACTCACAAGTAGCTGCTAACAATGAGCCCCTCAGCCACAAGCCCCTCGGCCACGAGCCCCTCAGCCACACTCCCCTTAGCCACACCATGGAAATCTAGAGACATAAATCACAGGAGGAAGCATAAGGAACTGCTCTCCTTACATCAGCCATTTGTGTGGAATGCACATTGCTCAGACATAGCAGGAAAATATTCTCCATCTATGCCCAGAAGTCCTTTAGATTGGAAAGCTAACACAGCCTCACAGCTTGGGAAGTTCTTCTTGAATCCTTTTATAGAAAGCAGAAAACTACAAATACGGAGTTGAGGGAAATGATATTTTTGTTGTGTAGGATAAGCAGGCTCAGTCTGTACCAGCAAGGTCCAGCATGACCTGTCTCTCAACTATTTTTAGAGGATGCAGCTTGTTTCCAAAACATTTGTGTCTTATGGCCCAAACTCCTCCTTTGTTTCCTGCCAGACTCCTCAGAGGGTCTCCTTTTTGGGCAAGGAGGGTCCAAAGGAGCTTTTTAGGACTTAGACTGAGTTTTTCTCAGATAAGATGCTTGCTGGTGTCTCAGAGCTTCTTGCTTGAGTACAAAGGGCCATGTTGGGACTTGGGTGTCTCAGAAGGAAAGTAAAAAACCAATTTAACTAAACAGCTGTGAGTGAAATTTTGAAAAATATAATACCAGGAACTGCTCAGAAGTAAACCTCTGTCCTAAGAACAACCCATGGCATAGTTCAGCCTTCCAAATTTCTGTTGGTGTCACTTTCTTTTTTTCTAAACTGAAGTGCTGGCAAGTAAAATGCTACTCCATTTAATCACCTGAGCTCAAATGTTTTCTTTCAGCCACAAGGAGCTACTCCAGTTAAAGGAAGAAAGAGCACAAATAGTGAATCTGAGAACATTTTTGTAAAGGACTACATCTGAACACAAAATGACAGGTGACTGGGGCAAGGAGAGGAGATTTTTCTCATTTAAAGGTCTGGCAGATAGAGAACAAATTATTGGAGATGCACCATACGCAGCCCTCAGAAATAACAGCCCTAACCTGTACTCCCCAAACAGGGTACATTGCAAAACTCGCTGTAGGACCACACATCAGTCTGGCATTTCTGGAGCTACGGAGGTGATTTCTGTGGACTACAACTTGATGCTGAGTATGGTTTGCTCACAAACGTATTGATTTCCTGACATGAGGTCTGGCTCGCATGGGGTGGCTTCAGTATCTGCAAAATTTGGCCTTTTCCGTTTGTTGGTCTTGACTAAGCACAGAGCAATGTGGTCTCATGTGAACGAGGGCGCTCCTAGCAATTTTTCTGTCTGTGGTATAAAAGGAAGAGCTCAATCCTGACCTGGCTGTGGAAAGCAAGACTGGGATGTGCAATACCTTGGGGGAGCTGCCTGCCCTCCCCCAGCCATGGTGACCTGCACCCTATTTTTGGGTTGCGTGCAAGGGGATGGGGCAGAGAACTATGCCATGTGTTATTTTTAGGACAGAGGTTTACTTCTGTCCCGGGTTTACGTGCTTGAAGCATGTAAAGAGGTTTATATGCTTGAAGCTCTGCTAGCATGGAAGGGTAAAGGTCTGCTCTGTCAGTCACAAAAGTTCTTGAGAGTCCAAGTAAAATAAGCATGCTTTATCCTGAAGCAGTAGTTGAGGGCAATATCTACATGGAGGCAGAACTTGGTGTGGTCGTTCCCAAAAGGCCCCAAGTAAGATGGTTAAAATTTGCCAGGTGCCTGATTTGCTGGCAAAATAAAGTAATTTGGGGTCAATTTGTGCAAATTTGAAGGTAGTTGCAGAGTTGTCAAGTAGTTTTGAATGGAAAGGTTTGTGTGAAAAAGGATGAAATATTAATGGCAGTGGTGAAAGCAGCCCTTGGCTGTGGTATTTGCTTGTGTTTAATTTTAAAAATGCAGCTTCCAACTTGGACCATTGGAAATGCTTCTGTTAATTGCCCATGATATTTTCCCAGTTCTTGGTTTGCTGAGGGAGCTGATGTTTTGGGGTTGTTTGTTTGCTGTTTGGGGTTTTTGTTTTGTGGGGGTTTTTTTGAGTTAACACAGCAAACTGACAAAATCAGTTAATCATATGACCCCGAAGCAAACAATGGCACCAGACTCTCAGGGACTTTCAGAAGGGCTGCAGAGGTCTGATCTCTGAAGTCCCTTTTGAAATGAAAATCCTTAATAGCTCTTGTGAACAAAAAGCAAGGTTTTGTAGGCACAGGCATAAATTTTCTGTGAAACCAGTTAATAGACTCTGTATGCAGTTTGCTGTTGACTCAGCACTTTCATAAGTTTTTAATATGATTTCTTGGAGCACTTACTCTTTCCAAGCTGTTGAATTAGTTGATCTTCTGAGAACTGCACATTTGCCCTCGTTTTGAACTTCTCAGTCAAATTCTATGAAATGCTAATGGTATGCAGTGCAGAGGGCTTAAAAAAAAAGGCACTGTAACAGCTGCGGCGCTTGTATTTCTGCAAAACATATTTCTTTTAAAATAGCATTTGCTATGTTCAATATCCAGGAAATATGGCCCAGCAATAACAGGTTTGTGACTAAAGCTGGAAAGGAAAGATCTGTGAATCAGAGTTAGACAGAAAGGTCTTAGCCTGCTGTTACAGCCTCTTATTCAATTATCTGTTTTAGAGCAACTTGAATAGAAAGAGTCGAAGTGAAATGTGGCAGGAGAACATCTGTGCTACCATAATGACTATTCAGGGCATTTTGGCTTCCTGGCAAAATATAATTTACATGTAATTTCTCCAAACATTATTTTTACTATAATGAATTCTTTTCCTTACAATAAATCCAGATTAATCTATTTCTTTTCCAGAGGAACCCTGGATGTTAGTGAAACTCCTGTGACTTGAAAAAAAGGCAAATTCGGTATGCCATTGCTTTTGTATTTCTTAAAAAAATTAAATATCACTCTAAATGTCAGTTCCCTGATTCATTAGTCTTCTGGGAATGAAAACTAATGCTATAATTATAGCATCATCCCAAACCTTGATCACAGTGACAATAGGTGTTTTCTAATAATTAAAGCTTGTTCAGCTGATTTGTGAACACAGTGTTCATTGATATTTCCTCCTTTTTTTTGGTTCATAAATAGTTTGCTTCTCTAGTGGCTCTTGTGCTGTGTTTATTGCGGGGAGGGGGAGGAAGGGGCTGACATTAGTGGGGGCTTTCCGACTGCGGGTGCCTGCGCGTTGCTCGCCTTCCCCCTGCAGCCTTTGCAGGGCGTGAGCGTGGTCAGTTAGCCTTGGTGCTGGGGTGCCGGGGGCTTGGAGGTGTGGAGAGGACGTTGCTGAAGCCCCAAAGCATGCCCACTAACAATGAGCAGCCAAGGCTTTTGGTCGTGTGAGAGATCCCATCTTTGCATGCTAATGCGGGACTTTTGTTAAAGAAGTGCAGATTTTTCTCAACATGTGCTTGAATAGACAATAACAGGAGGTGTGCTGGGGTGGGAGCGAGCAGCCGCTCGGCACCCGAGAGTGCCCGCCAACCTGCGGCCGTACAGCCCGCAGTGACCACTGCCCATAAAGGCAAGGAAAACTGTGTACGCTGCCATGCGTTACGTAGCATACGCTGCTGCCCTCTGACAGACGTGCTACTAGAGGTGCACCAACGTGCGGCCGCACAGGGATTGGGCCAGAGATCCCGCTCGCTCCCAACCAGCGGTGCTCTGCAGGTACGCAGCAGGCAAAGGCAGCAGCCTTGTCTCCATCTCTGAGCTGGGGACGTAGGGTCTGCACACAGATCTGCCTTTGCACGAAGCTGGTGTCAGCAAAGAAACAAAATCCCAGCGTCCCCAGCCAGTGACTTAATAGTGAGACAAGCCCCGGTTTTGCAAAGCAGGGGAGCAGCTGTTTCGAACTTATTTTCCAGAGGGAGCTTCTTCAGTGGGTACATGCTGCAGGAGGGAAGGGCTCAGGGTAAGAGGAGAAAACGTTTGGAAAGGATGAGCACAAAGAAGTCTCCTCACAGTTTGGCAAAAGTTTCTGCCTTCTTCATTTATTGAAAAGGAGCAAATAGTTAAAGATGTTCCTCTCCCTCTGAGCTTTCTGAACTCTCACTTTCTTTTTTTCTCTTTTCTTGACCCTTGCATCACATACTGCCTGCCTGTCCTATTGTTCAGTGGAAAAAGCCTATTACAGGCATACCAATTACTTAGAAATTAAATCAGATGATACTGTCATGCTGCTACTTTTCCACCTCAATTATGCAGAATGGAATTAAAAGTACCTTATTCTAAGACTCTCACTGTTTTATGAACTCCAAACCACACCAAGAATATTCTACCCAGTGACCTTTATCTGCACATAATTACAGTCTGAGGCATTCTTAAATCATTTGCTAAACTATTTCTAGTGTTATTCCATGGTAATCTTAAATACCTAGGGATTACCAGGGATTATTGCCCTATTTTCAGGGCACAGCAGCTAGACATGTAAGTAATTCTGTGCTTTGATACTTCCAGCAAGCATTGTTATCTTTGATAAATCTGATTTTTAAAATAAAGATTAAAATTGCCTTGTTAGATAGTGTAGACATAGATGTATAATTTCTCCTTAGAACTTTTAAAAAGTAAGAAACATAATAAAAATGTGTCTGTATAAAAAAGCCATGCTCTCTTATGCTAAAGTTCACTGTGTATTTTAAGCATTTTCATGATCCTATTAACAGATCACACTTTTGGAGTAAACTTCTTAATGGAATTTAAACTCTGGACTTGCTGCATGTTATGTGCAGAAGAGGGTGAGTGGAAATAGTCACGTACATGCTGCAGGTCAGCACAGTGGTTTCATTCAGTGAATAATCTGTACAGCAAGTAACATTTCTAGGGAATGGGATGTTACTCCAGGAGCCTGAAATAAGCTGCTTCTTACCTTTGGGTTATAAGCAGCTGAACATGGATAGCAATATTGGTGGATAAAATTACTAGCATGTGATAGCTCTTTGTGAAGCATGTCTGTGGCATTAGCCTTGCTTTTAAGGGTGTTTTGGGGGTTAGAGGTGCTCTTTGCAAGCCAAGAGTAAAACGTATTTTCAGCTGAAGCTGACCTGAGCTAGGTATGCAACGAGGGCTGCATTAATCACACCCTCCAGGTCAGGCCAAAAGGGACCATCCAACTCCCAGTCTGACCTGCTGAATGTGGGACACAGCTCCTAACCAAGCGGTTGTTGCATCTGGCTCATGACGTAGTGCTGATCAGAAGAAATCTGACCCTGGTCTTGTATCGAGGTCCATCTGCCTAAGAATTAAGCTGTCAGCAAAATACAGGAAAAAGCACAGGAAGGAGAAAAGCATCCTTAACAAACTGGGAAAAAGTACTCTGAAACATTGAAACACTAAACCCCTTTCACAATATTATAGAAATTAAACACAAATAGCCCTTCTGCTCCATATTGTGTGTACAAAAAAATTAGATTTTTTTTTCCCCTGTGATGCAGTAACTGTTATGCAACTGCCCCAGTTATTTTGACATCTAGTAGTTGATGTGAAAGTATATGGTTTCTTTCTAGAACTGGTAAATGCAGTAGCATATTGCAAGCCAAAGAAGTTTTACAGAAATCATGTGAAAAAGCATTTGGGTTGCTTTCACAGTATTTATTGAGACTGTATCACATAGTTTCCCTGCTTTCTTTTCCCTTTTTTTTCTCAATTGTGTGAGTTTCCCTTAGTGCTGAATATCTTTCAGTATTGATACATATTTTTTGTCTCTGTATAACCAAAGGTGTTCCTTTTTATTCTCTTAAAACTACATTTATTAATGGGGTGTAAACCAGTTTTAATGCTAAAATACGCTCAGCTGTCTAGTGATCTTTCATTAATCTCTGTATCCCCACATGGATGAAGGAGGATGACTTCCTGTCATCCATAGTAATGTAATTAAATTCTGGAATATACTGGTGAAAAGATCTTGTTTAAGAGCCAACTGCCTCTTAGGGACAGTAGTGATGTCTTTTCAGAGTTATTTTTGTCCCTTGATTATGCATCTGTCTGTACATATATACGCTCCTTCTTTGCAAGCATGCAAACTGGCTCTGGTCGTATTAGCCTGTGCTTGGTTTTGCCTACAGGCTCTCAGATATGGCAGCAATAGTGACTCACTATATGAAGATGTGGGTTGTGGCTGGAAAACTCCAGAGGGCTACAAATGTTTTGAAAACAACCTTACAATCCCCAACAACACATGCAAGGAAATTTGACTGCTCTGTGAACTGTGCTCTATAATTTTCCACAAACAAATCAAGGTACTTATATTGGAAAAATCTAAGTCCAGATGAGTTCCTCCAGTCAAATCCGTTAGATTCATAACAAAGCAATTGAGTGAACAGACATCTTTTAATTCTTCTTCACTTTCTTTCCTCTGTCTGTCCAGACTACGAAATCTTCTCGAAGTCGAAATCCTGGCTGATAAGTGGATTAGGACTGGCAGATGTCTCTCTACCACTCTTCTTCTACTCACTTATTAGAAGTCAGTAAAGCCCCCCTTTCATTCCACTGTTCCACTTGCTGGCATTTTGTCACTGAGGCTGCTGCAGGTCTCCAGGCAGGCAGTTACAGCAAGACATAGTCAAGGTCTTTTTAAGTACAAAAGAAGAAGCAGCTTCACTGTGATAACTCTCACCCGTTTCATATTTCAACAATGTCCTTACGATTTTAGGAATTTATGTTCTCTTCTTTGATTAGCCCATTGTTCTCAATTTTCAAACACTTTGCTTCCCTTGAATGTCTTCCTGTTTCCTCCTTGTATGTTGTAACCCTGAACTTAAACTTTCCTAACAAAATGAGTACTCTTTCTTCAAGAACATGTGCAAGATACCAGCTAACTAAATAACGTTATAGTAGCTGGGATACATAGTATGGTTAAGTCCTAGGGGTTTGATCCAAACTAAGCAGATATTTGCTGTCGTAGTAGTAGTAATAATAATAATAATAAAACTCAAAAGAATGCAAACATTACTGTTCTATCTTTCCAATACCTCTTAGTTAGGACCAAAGGCAAGAAAGAGACCAGCAATGTATTGAAGGCAATACTTCATTTTCTCCTTTTTGCTTTGTGGCATTCCACCTTTTGGTGTACATTCATCTCTTTTTCAAGAACTTTCTTTCATACACCCCTTAGTTAACAGGTGGTGGGTGTAAACCAGACAGAAGGTGATTCCCACAACATGAACCTTCCCCTGCTCACTGTTAATCTGCTTGTGATGTACAGCTCAACTGTGAACTCTGTGCCACAGGATATTGTAGATGCCCAAGTTCATGTGTGGAGATTGAATATGTTAATGACAGATAAATGCACTGGGGTTTACCCAATATACAGAAACCATCCCTGGCTCACTGTGGCCCTCAGCCACATGTTACCAGATGTTGGGACATTCGTTGGGTGAAGTATCCTGTTGGTGCATCCTTATCTGCCACCTTCCATGGGCACCTGCTTTTGGCCACTGTGGGAGAGGAGGTACTGAGCCAGACAGGCCTTTTGGTATTTCAGACCATTTCACGGGGTTTCGTATGTTGTACGAGGTAAGATAAATAGCAAGACATGGTATTTTATCCTTTTACTTTCAGCAGGCAGCTTTCTCTGCTTTTGGACTCCAGGCAAAACACAGTAGAAAAGGTGTCTAGAGTCCATTGAAGTGGGGCTGAAAGGAAGGAAATGCTTTTGTTGGTTTTAACTCCTGTTCATTGTTGAGGAAACCTCACTCTAGTAGGAGAAAGAGGAGGTTTGAAGGCTTGTGTGGTGCCAACACTGGAAGGCCACCAACAAGCTGTCAGAGGGCCCCTCTGATGCTGCTTGTCAGGGGCCTGGGACCAGCACAGGACCCTTCAAACCATACCCACAGCTCTTGGGCAACACATGTCAAACAGCAGCCAGGGAACAGGCAGTTTTCCTGCTCACCGGCAGCCTCTGCTGAAGTCACAAAGCATTGAATGATCCCGGGGATGCAGAAGCTGAAGTGCTTGCACACAGGCACCTGCTGCACTGCCCAGGCTTAACTTTTCAGAGAACAGTCCTTAAATAGAAAACGTGGTATCATCTGTGCTGAAGGCCAGCTGAGATCCAGTCAGATAAAATAAACATCTGCTTGAAACAGGTTTCTGAAAACATGCATGCAAGAAAGGTCATTTTTATGCCTGCCTGAGTGATCAGAATACAAAAAAAGGATGAAGCGTTCTATCCACAGCCTCAGTATAATGTGATTAATTTTTCGTTTTTTTTCAAGGCTCATGTATTGTATTCCTTTGCATCCCTTTCAGTGGCACATCATCCTCTATTTTTCTTTTTTTACACTTTGAATTTGAATGGTATCTCTCATTCAAAGGGCCCTGCTCTGCCTTGACTGTCATTTATCCTGGGAGATTTGGTTTGTTAGGGGCTGTGCAGAGGCAGTGAGCTCGCTTTGCATTTCCAATATCAGCGAGCAGGAGGATTTAGGGGCTGTAGCCATACTCATTAGTATAACCTGGTGTAACGTGTAGTGCATGTCAAGGGACAGGAGGGTGCTCCGTGCTCAGATCTCTTGCCAGCATGATGCAGGGAGCATGACACACTGCTGAAATCCAGGGGCTTTGGAAATGCTGTAAATGGTGCATTTATTAAGCAAGTTAAAGATGAAATCTTGTTAAACCACTGGGTTCATGTCCTCAAAATGCAGCACTTCTTTTTCTGTCAGTTTTACAAGTCCACAGCAAAACCTACAAGTCCCTAACATTTTGCTTTTCTTAATTACAGTGTATTTCTTGTAGTTTAAGTGCTTGAAACACTTCTGCGTCACCCTAGTACTGATCTCTTTAAGATATTATAGTGGCACTGTGTCTGATCTGGCCACACACCAGAATTTCTGCTCTAAAATCACTCCTGCTCAGGATGGCTCTTGTTGTGTCTCTCTGGACTCTGTTTTAGCGAAACTGTTTTTGGGGAGGTGGTGGCCTGAGCTGGTGTTCAGAGATGTCTAAAGCCAGCCTGTTCATTTTACAGATGCTGCCCAAAGCCAAGCTGGCCTTTTTCCTCTCTGCCATGTTGTAAACTTAACATCTGACTTGTCAATAAATTATTCGTGGGCTGTGAGGCCCTGAGGAGGAACTACGGCTATTTACTCTTGACCTGCTTTGCATAGAAGCCATTTAATTTCTCAAGAAGAGGGTTAAAGCATGCAAGTCCTCTAGAAAAGCAGAGAATCTCATTTTAAAGACTAGGTGACTGGAAGTCTACCGATTCTTCCAGTAATCCCCTCTACCTTTTAATTACCCTCCCTGCTGTGGAGCACTATCTTATTGCAAGGTCACATTTATCAGCTCCCATCTGTGAATTTTAAGCCTAGGTAAACCCTTCTCCTTTGATTTTTCCCTGTTCTTCCAGGAAGCACCTGGCTGGGCACATAATTCTCAGACCATCTCTCTCATAATTTTTCTTGATGCAATGCAGTAAAATGCTATCCTTACATGGTATAGAGACCATTTAGTGATGTGATTCAGGTGAGTCCAGAAGACCATTCTTGTTATTTGCCATCCCACCAGTCTTTCTGATGCCTGCATATTTACTTGGCAAGAATTTTATGCTGCCATTCTGGTCACCTGGATCACTGATAATGTCAGCTAATGTTGGACCAAAGACATTTTTTGTTTTTAATATCTATTTTCTCATGGCCCTGCTTCTTGATATCTTTTCATTAACATCACAGTTTGGAGAGTTATCAGTGAGACACTTTCAGATCAGTAGAAAGTATTGTCTAATTCCAGACAATGCAAGCTTTTTAGTCAAAATGTTGTGTGATAGTAAGAAAATCATTTGCATCAACACAGACTAGTTAAAATATCTATTTTTTTGGAAGTAAAAGTGCTTATGGAACCTATTCTCCATGAAACCACGCTGACTGGTATTTATTGTACTTTTAGACTCTAACTCTTTTGTGATAAAATCCTGAAAAATCTCTGGCAAACTAATGTCAGATTGGAAAACTAATTTTTCTGTTTTGAAGCAATGGAATTACACTTAAATATATTCCACTTAAAAGTTGGAGTTTTTCTAATATTTACTTAATAATCAGCCTTACTCATACAAAGAGACCTTCCACTTTGGGTGAGGAATTTTGTCCAGCTGATTTGAAAATACGTAGTGTAATTGGAATCTCCATTGCTAGAGGTAGGCCGTTGTTAAAACATGGATGGATTTTAAGAGATGCAACTATAGCATAGATTTGCGCTCTTCATTTCCTCATTTTTCAGGGGTATGTATCTAACTGAACTTGATGCCTGGAAGAGCATCAGAAACCAAGAGGCAACTTTATCTTAGTGGTAATGGGAAAACTAATGAGAAGAAACTATTTCTGAAAACCATCTTTTCATCAAAGCTGTACTCATCCAAGCACACCCTTACACTAACCAGGCTTCCCAAGGTGATACAGCTCTGGAGGTGGTCAGCAAAAAGATGCTCCAACCACATCCAGCATGGTCTTCTCCCCAGGTTCCCTATATAAGCTCACAAAAATGTAGTATAAAATGTAGGTCTGAAGATGTCACTGGCAACTTGTCTTAAATGTCCCTGACATAGTGGGAGGCTCTTAACCCAAAGGCACAGCAATCTGCTCTCCTTTCACTGCCACAAATTAATTCCTGGGGAAGAGCGAGTCTGTGTGAATAACTGATTTGGGGGAGGAAGGGTGTCATGGAGGTTCATTGCCTAAACTAGAAAGAAAAAAAAAAGAAAAATCCAGACAGCTTAGCTTTGCATTTCAGACGTGTGTCTTTTTTTTTTTTGGGGTCCCAAGATCTGTCACATGAAACTTAAAGTGTTTTCCTTTCATGCCAAGATGTAATATGACCGTGACATAGAGCACTTTTTGGTTTTGAACAGCCACATGTTACATTCATTCTGTGGCAGCTGATGCTCTGATATCCTCACTGTGTACGGGCTCACCGTGGCAAAAGTACTTGCTCTGGTGATGGCTCTGATTATGTCTGCTCTTAGGCTGAGCAAAGCAGAACATTTGTGCCTTAAGATGGGTTTTGGGAGTGAGAGTTCTTTCTTATTTTACTGGGTTTTTTCCCCTGCTTTATTGCAAGAATTTTTTTTCACCAAGTAGGTTGAGCCTCTGCATGTTGCAATTAGATAGGCACCTCACTTGCAAGATTTTTTTAATTAAATATAAAATAATAGGATTAGACTCTAATATCTTTACACACTTTTCATCAGGAAGGAACTTGGGTCTTCTGGGCTTCTGATGCAACCAGAATTCAGCACCCCCACTTCCTTTTAATTTCAGAGCTTTAATGCTCAGTACAAGGAGTCTGCCACAGCTAGTTTAGCAGTTAAGTGCATTAGCCAATGTAATGAATTATTGACCAGTGGGTAATAGTTTAACACTCGATCAATATGCTAAAGTATTAAAAAAAAAAAAATCATAGGTTGAAAAGGTCTTTCTTTCTTAGTAGGGAGAGTGCTTAGGGCTAGTTAGCCTTTCTGTCCTTCACAATATGGAGGCCAGACAAATTCTTTAAGGATTTTATGTGCTTTGCAGTCATTAATTCCTTGAGCACATTTTGGACTCATGCCTTTACCCACCTTATACATTTCTATAAGTATCACATACATCAGCTCTTGAATATAAATTTGTCACTTTTTGTAGATGGAGGTTACCTAATTTACAGTAAGCTGATAAATGTTTTAAAGAAGATTACCACCATTACCTACATGAGTGTAACTCAAGTTGGCAGTAATGTTTTGCAAGTTTCACTGAAAAAATAATTGGCTACCATAATATTTTTCACTGTGGGGGAGGGAAAGCCACTTAGGTTCACATTTCTGATGCAGTGCTAATGGGATAAAACCTTGAAACATTAAAGAATTCCCAAGATGGGACACATAAATTTTATGAGGGTATTTGTAATTCTTCCTCTTCCTCTGCATGTGTGTTCATGTGTCCATCACAATGATTTAATCTAGAGGTTCAATTATTCAGGACAATGTTCTAAGAAGCAGGTAATAGCAGGGAGCCATGTGGCAAAGCCTCTTCAGTCAATCAAAGGAGATTGCAGGGGTGAAATTGTGTCTTAGTGGAGATACTCAGCTCTTTCTTACGTGTTTGCTTACTTTCCATACTAAAATTTCTCTCTCCATCCACAGCAGATGGAGTCCATGCTGGTTTAGGAGACTGAATTGATTTCTCTTTCACCTTGAAGCACTATGGACATAACAGACCTAATGAATTTAAAATTTTGCTTGATTTTTACCTATTTTGATTGCCTTCCATGTGAGTATAAAAATGTCTCTCTCCTCTTTTGTTAAGGTATTTGGTGATGATCAAGCATGGAAGAAGCTATATAAATGTCAATTTTATAAGATCATGGATGTAGGTCAAATATCTTTCAGCATAATTTGATCAACAGTAACAAAAATCACATATTAATTTGAAAAAGAAAAAAAAAGACTTCTTTGGCACTTGCACAGCTAATAATGTCATGCTCAATATTACATATTAAGTTTCCTGGCATTAGGCTAATTATTTCTTTTCTGGGGCCATCATTAAGTCATGCCAAACAAGAAAAAGTTCCTTCTCTGTAGGTGATTTAAGAGACTCCAGAAGCACTGGGAAATGGCACGGGTTTTACTCTGTCAAGTCTGCTTCCTTGTTATTTTGGTTTTTAATAGTTTTCTAGACTGTTAATACTGTAATTCCACCAGGCAAAATACCAAGAGAAGTTACCTGCCATGGTGACCAGGGCCAGGTTACACCAGAGTGAGAATTGCATGTGTAGCTGCAAGTCTCCCTTGGGACAGCATGCAATGCTGTTAGAAACAGCTGGATATGTCACAGTTACATACTATATATAGCTGTGTATTTCCATTCATGTGCTTAGTAAGTATGATTGCATATATTCTTCTGTAATTCTAACAGATCTTTATCAAGTGTAAACAATGTAGGTTGCAGAAAGTCAATTAATTTCATGTAGACTTATAAAATGGGATGGGAATTGGTCAGGACATGGAGCAATGAGGGACCTCATGTCTCCTTCTCCCCATGCTTAGGCACAGAGACAGTCTTGTGAATATTCCACGGCCCACTGTCTGGGCAAAACACACAGTGGCCATCCTGCTCTCCAAGGAACATGGGCACCTCCACCGGGTGGAAATACTCCATGTCCATAGCTATCTCTGCTGAAGATTTGATAAGAGGGCTATTTGATGCTAAATTTGGCAGGTATAGCAATAGCTGCCTCCTATTGCCACTGGAAAGGCAGGAAGGGGTTCCCCTGAGGAGAGGCAGGATTGAGCCATAAATGAGGAACGAGGCGTTTCCACAGGATGCATGTTCTACAAGCAAAAATGTCAGCCAGTGCATTCAGAAGAAGCACAGCTGACTGCAGGGTCATCAGCTACAAGGAGCTGAGGTGACACTAACCTTCAGAGATTCAAAATAAAAAGATGGATTAAGGCTCTACAGCATCCTCTTACTGAAGGAAAAAAAAAAAAAAAGGCTTGAGGATACACTGAGAAAGGGTTTGATAAAATAATTTCTTTACTAGCGCTGCTGCTAGAAAGCACAACATAAGACAAAAATTAGCTTGGTAATATGCTTTGTGTTCTGGCTGCGCTTCTCAGAGTGACACAGCTGCCATCAAGGACGATCGGGGAAGAAAAGAGAAATCACAGAATAGATTGACATCTATGTTTCTGATGGCCCCTTCTACTGAAGATTTGATGAGTCCAGTGAGAGCTCTGCCCACAGTCCCCCACTGCTGTGCTGGCACCCAGTTTCCCCAGCACCATGGACTTCAGCTGTGAGGGTCACTTCCCTTATAAATGTCCTGTGGTGACCAAAGCATGTGAGAGGGACCATGCTTTAGCTTTTTACCATTTGAATTCCAGCTTTTCCAGAGGCTGGATGTGTCAGGAACAGTTTTACCACCTATGCCTACTTATGCTGGAGATCTAAGGTCTGTTCTTGGAAGGAAAAGTCAGCAAGGAAGAGCTGGGTGTAGTCTTGGTAGAGACCTTCAGCATCTACTGAGATTGGGTAGAGGACAAGGTTCCTCTTCCATTTAAAAAAGCCTGATTTTGTCTGGAGGAAGTGCCTGGAGGCTGATACACATGGTCAGGGACATTGTGTAACATAAAAAAGTTCTGATAGGCCAGTCTTCTATAAAATTAGCCCTGCCTGTACCTAAGAGAGCCTTTTGTGACTGAAAAGGAGGCCAAACTAAAATTTATAGGTATGTAATTAACTGTATACATTTTTCTGCCAGGCTTAGGTCTTGCTAGCTATGCTCTGTGGAAGAAGGAATTGGTGTAACACTGATGACAGAATTCCTTGAGAAACCAGATGCAAGATAAAAATACTGTCTCAGTACTTGGTCTGTTGTAGGAGCAAAGTGAAACACTCCAATGATACATAGACTTCTGGTTGAATTTCAAAAATGCTTGTCAAAATCATTTGAGGATGAAAATATTCAGAAGATTAGCAAGTTGAGATGAACCACTGTGTTTATTTTGTTACCCCAGGTTGTTCTCCCGAGCCTTCCCGTCATTTGTGGTGTACTTCCTGCAAGCCTGCAAGCCTGGTGTTTGCTAGCAGATGTTTATATAAAGTTGGCTATAATTAAGAAAACTTGAGATGTTTGACTAAACTCTCTCATTTAGATATCAAGTAATTAAGTAATGACTACTCTGTTTGACATGCTTGTGCTGCATAAAACCATGATAAAAGTGTTTGGGGTGAAATGAAGTGAAAAGTCTGAGTGTCTGTAAGGAAGAAAGAGGCAGCCCAACAGACGAAGGGAGACAATGCGGGCAGTGTTTTCAGCAGCTGCATGAATGTTCCCAAAACCTGGGTTATGAGGCTGACTCTACAGTTTGTCTGGACTTAACCCATCCCAGACCATGCTTTTGGGAAGCCATCCTGGCTGCTGATGGGTAGATCCTGTGTGGATGGCTGTGTGGTTCAGAAATATGAACAAACTGCTGTTTCTTTCCTCTTTGACGGACAAGTTGTTAAGAATATCGGAGGTAGCAGAAATGCCAGCTACAGTAAACTTCATCGGGAATCGGTGTTTTTGGATCTCTTCAGGGGCTGCTGAGTATTGAAAGGGGGAGAGGAAAATCAGCTCTTGCGGCTAATGGGAGATGTCATTAAGCCAATTTACTCATGAGGAGTGAGGAATGGCAAAGAAGGGGAGAGGACCATGGGAAGAGGAATGTGGCCACACCTCTGCTCCCCAAAATAGCACTCTGCACATGATGTTGTGCCTTGCTTGTACCCCTCAGCATAGAGCAGCCCTGCTCCTGCAGCTCCAACCCAACCCAGGTGTCCAGCCCTACTCATGTCAACCCTCCTTCCTGAGAAAGATCTTGTCTTCGCCCCCCATAACAAGTCTGGCTTTCTAAGCTTACAGGTTTTTATATTATGGAAAGCAAAAGATAGTGTACTTTGGTGACCCTTGGGAAATGGATGGACATAAGTTGGTAAAATGAAGCAGAAGACTGACCCTTGTAATTTATAGCACTAATCTCCAACACATTCAAATGAATGAATGGTTCTTCTTTGGTGCCAGAATGATTCTCTTAATTTTCCAGATCTACTTCCTGTAAATAATCTGGCTCCTTTTTTTTTGGAGGGTACAATGCAGAATGACCATTTGCTAGGGTTACAGTCAGTGGGCTGCTTCCTCTGCTCACTAGAACTGATTTTCTGGACAAAAAAGTCCTTGTTGTCTGTGGGTATATAGCCTTGATGACAAAGTGCAGGAAGGTTTGAAAAGGCTAGCAGTTGATTAAATGTTTTAATTTAAACTGTCATTTATTTATTTAATGCACCAGTAAAAGCTTACTGCGGTGTCAATTGTTCTGTTAATAGTAATGGCAATAGTTTTCACTTACACTAAAATATAACCTTCTTACCTCCTTTTTGTTACTTTTTTTATGACTCTTTATAAAGGTTTTAAATGTAATTTAATAAAATGTCTTTTGTAAAAACATAACTGGCCTGCAAATAGTTTTAGCTGCTATAGTGTTACCAATGGAGAAAATTAAGATTTCTGTTAAGAAATCAATGAAATGTTTCTTTAGCTGTGAAAGAAACCAGTGTACCACTGGCGCTTTCAGGCCACCACAGGCAATCCCGTTCATAGACAGTGATGATGATAATATTGCTGGTAGCAGATGCCTCTCCTTACCAGAGCTGAGGGCAGGGCAAGAGCTCACTTCTCCAGGCTGGATCTGTAAGTTTTGCATGGTGAAACAACATCCTCATAATATATAACATTAAAGCAGTCCCTTTTATTTAAGCACTCACAATGCTTTACAAGCCTTAGCTAATGAAGCCTTACAACACACTGCAGTGCACTGTAGGAAAGTGCTGTGTGGGATTATTAGTTTGAAGCACTGCCAGCTGGCACGGAGCCCTGCAAGAGTCCTCCCGCTGCTCCACCATGCCCAAGGAAGACCTGCTTAGGGATCTGCTTGGCTACTTTCCATTATCAAAAGTAGACAGGCAGATTTCTCTGAAGGTGTGAAGGGGATGTATCAGTTGTAGTGTGTTTAATAATAACATTGAGATGTTATTGTAAAAATAAACTGACCCCTCATTAAGGCAGTTAGGAGATGTTGCAATGGCACTCAGTGTTGCAGCCCTGCCCCTCCATGTGGGCTCCTTGGGCCCGTGTTCAACTCCTCCTTTTTGCAACTTTTGCTGCTCCTTCCGCATTTTTTTGCACGTTTCCAGAAGTGAAATAGAAAGTTTGAAAAAAATTGTTTCTTTAGTCTTTCCCCTTGTAAATGTGAGGAGTATGGCTGGGTTAGGGCAGTATAATGAGCAATGAGAGTTTACCAGTGTAACACAGAGTAGACCTGATCACACAGTGGCGTGAAATTGTGATTGAATAGTCAGCATCAGCAGGGACCAGGTAACCATGCAGAATGTAAGGACAACAACAAAAAAAGTAATAGATTAGCTGAAAAGTACACATCAAAAAAGAGCACTACTGGTTGCTAAAAAATTCACTTGCCAGGCATTTCAGTGGTAAAAAAGATGAAAGTTTTAAACCTGTTACAAAAAGTAAGAAAGTTAGGGCAAAAAAGGCTTAGGACTGCCTATTTCTCCAGCAATGTTCCCATGCTGGACACACGCAGCACCAGAGGCATGCATGTGCTCATAGGCAGAGCACAAGGTACTGGACCCTGCAGCAGCCCATGGGAAAGCAAGCTCCAGGGAGGACTGGCTGGAGGGACAGCCTTGGGTCCAGCAAGCTTGGTCTGGCTCCTGTCACCCACTTTGATAGCCAACCAACAAGGGCAAAAAGAAAAGGAAAAAAAAAGCAGCCAAGCCTCTTTAAAATTACCCAGCAGCCCTTGGCAATAACAAATTGAATAGCCCCAGTTAGAGGATGCTTCTGTGCACCCACTGCAGCTGGTTCAGTCCCCAGGCTTATTTTAATTCTGCTTTTTAAGGACAGTGCCAGGACCTGGCTGTGGCCTCAGTGGTGTTTTCAGCATCAATGTGACTTCAGAGTGTGTGCCAGTGGTGGTGTTGGTGGTGGCAGTGGCAGCTTGTGCTGGGGTGCAGCAGGAGTCCCACTGCCCAGGGGCCTGTGCACCACGGGATCATGGCTCTCATGCTCCTGTGCACAGCAAAGAGTTGCCACTGCTGTTTTGCTGCCATCATATGTAATCCTCCAAGCTGGTCCCACATTCTCTCCTCTCAGGTTCTCATGGCAGATTTGGTGTGTGGTTTTGAGCTGAACTTCCCAGCAGCAGTGGGGACCCCCTGCAGCTAAACCCCGGACCCAAACTACGAAAGGCAATCTCTCTCAAAACTCAATTCAGAGCCATGGGTTTTGACTCTGACATGTAGATGTGGGAGCTGCCTGACCGGTTTGGATCTCGATGGGGATTTTCTCAGACTTTTTGGGGCAGGGCATTCCAACTTTAACGATAGACTGTTGGGCAAGTTCTCGCGCTCTGTTGTATTTTTCACAAGCTGCCTGGGCTTGCTTTAGATATAATAATGCTGATGGGTTTTTTTGTAGCAAGCACTGTGTGTTTGAGTCACACAGTATGCTTTGCCCTCTCTTATTCAGGGTTTCAAATAGACATACTGTTTACAGCTATCATTAGAAGGAATAATCCTTTGGGCATCATCTAACATGCAATTTCTTTATACTTGCTGTGAGCCTGGAACATCATGATCAAATTCCAAAAGGGTCATAAACTCTTGCTCATCTTATCATATTTATTTTATTAGGGCAGGACCCTCTGAAGAGCTTATTTTAATAGCTCTTCTTTCTTTGTGGTTTTTGATGAAACACATTTTTGAGAACCAAGCCAATGAATTCAAACACTTGGGTTTTTTTATTATTACAGTTTTGCAGATGACTCTCTAGTGTTTCAATGTAGTATCTAAATATAAGTGTACTGTGTACTTTTTTTGTAACATCTCTTAAAAGGGCACTTTGCTTCAATGCTAACAGTGTTTTCCAAGTCCTCCCTCTTTCTTATCTGTCTGTGTTTCCTATCTGCTTATTAATTACTGTACATTAATCTGTCTTCGTTGCTGCTAGGCATAACTCTTAAGGCACTTTTGTTCTAGACCTAATTTCTGTAGGAGGCATTTGCTGCCTCCTAGCCTTGTCTTCTTTGCCTTCATCCCTTCTCCAGTGGGTGTGCATACACAATTACAGAACATGATCTTTTGAGACTCAGTCATGATGCATAGATTTTGCATGGCTTCGATTAAGCCCCATAGATATGGACTATGGCTATATTCAGACTTACATATCGAACAGCTGCCTCTGAAAAACATCATCTTGATCATCTTTGTGTCAATGCCATTACTTACTTTTTTGCTCTGTCTTAAAGGCAAGGTGTGTTTTGGGTGCAGGATGAATATTTTTTGATATGTGCATTGAAGGTGACACACGCCAGCTGCCGAGAAGCCATTGCAGCTGCCTCCTTCCTTGGGAGTGAAACTCCCCTGGGAGCTGGCTGTTGTGGCAGCCCGCATGGGTTTTTGCCTTCTGCATGGGCCATTGCTGCTAGCTGAACAGCTCAGCCACAGCCCCCATCCCTTCCCGTGAAATGGTGGCAGAACCTCCTACTTGACCAAAATAGACTGTGTCTTCCTGCTGCGCCCAGTAGTCTCCTGACTGGATGGGCTTGATTCCAGCAGAAATGCACAAGGGAAGCTGTTGGAAACCACATCACTCTCCCTTGCGCTCTGTATGCAAAATCCAGCCATAATTGCACTTCTTGGTTGTAGAACTTTATAATTCATATGTTTGCAGAGGACAAATGGCATCTTGTTTGGCTGTCTGGTGAGGACTCAGAAATATATCTGGCCAAAAATGAATAAAACATTGGTATTGCTTTCTACGTTTGTGTCCCTTGCGCTCACAGCAGTCCTTGCTGTTCTCTTTTCTATGGCTAAAACATCTCTGAATGTGCCAAATGACAGTGCTTAGTTTACAGACTAAATTGTCAAGCAAAGCCATCTTGAGGATCAGGCAGGGCCAAGTTGAGTTCTGCTATTTGCGTCTGCTGGATACAACTTGGTTCTATTATTTCTGTTCACTTTCAACACTGTATCGAGATTGATTTAATATTTGTTTAGAAGCTGATACTGCTTCATACTAATCACTGCAAACCTCATAGAATATGTCATTTTTTGACAGTAAGTGAAAGATGCTGGTACTGAGGCATTTCAATGGAGTGAATGTGCATGCATCAGTTCTGAGCACAGACCAGTTTTGCCAGCATTGCCCTTTGGAAGCTCTCCCTCTGGGTTTAGAGTCTAGAGTAAGCCTGTGTAGGCGTAACTGTAAGCTGTGCCAGGTGAGAGTGGTGGAAAGGAAGAGGGAGTGAGAGGCAAAGCTGGGGAAACAAGGCTTTTATTACTCAGCATGCCACCTACCCCACTTAAAACCTGGGTCAAGAGACTGGAGCTTCTGCACTCACCACAGCGGGAGCTGAAATGCAAGGAGGGCTATGCTAAACCTTGTTGAGGTGAAGAACACAGCCCCTTTCCAAGCCAGTATCTGACAAGAAAAGCCTTCTAGTGGCTTCAGGAAACATTCCTCCTTAAAGAGGGCATATAAAGGGAATTTCAAGGGATGAAGGCAAGTAACTGAAAGGTGAAGAGGATCTAAGAGGTTTATTAAAGGAGATATATGTCAGGAGATTTTGTAGGAAGAAGTGTCACCTCACTACCAGAGAGATATCTAAACTAAAACATGCCCCAGGAAATCTCTAGATGAAACAGATATAAACTGCTTTGTTGCAGGACTGTACACAAGTTTCTGTTGATTATAATTTTAATTAGCAGCAACAGAAGAAAATCTTCTCAGCCATACAATAAAACTCAGAGGAGATCCTGTGGAGATAACTTTGAACACATAACTGAAAGCATTTTGAAATTAGCTGCTGTCAGTACCTTGGATATAAGTCTTTTCTTGCACATCTAAATTTAGTTACTAACTACTCCTCTAACTGCTCCTACTGCCTGTCAAATCTCAGAGGAGGCCTTCTTTTTTCCAAGCCAGGAAAGGAGAAAGACAGATATCCAGGACCAGAGAGGGACTGTGGGCATACAATGGATTTAGACACCTAATGAACATACATCCTTACAGGGACACTTGGTGATATATTGTATTGGGTCTAGCTGAGATGGAGTTAATTTTCCCCATAGCAACCCTCATAATGCTGTTCTTTGTATTGGTAGCTAGAAAGGTGTTGATAACATACCAGTGTTTCGGCTACTGCTGAGCTCACACAGGATCAAGGCTGTCTCTCCAACATTCCGCCCCCCCCCCCCCCCCCCCCCCCCTCACCCAGTAGGCTGGGGCTGGGCAAGATCTTGGGAGGGGACATAGCTGGGACAGCTGACCTAAACTGACCAAAGGGATATTCCATACTGTATGATATCTGCTCAGTAATAAAAGCTAACAGAAGGGAAGTCGGGGGAGAGCATTCATTATTACAAAGTTTGTCTTCCAGAAGAACTGCTATGTGAACTAAAGCTCTACTTCCCCAGAAGTGGCTGGACATCGCCTGCTGATGAGAAGCAGAGAATAAATCTTTTGTTTATCTTTGCTTCTGCATGTGGCCTTTGTTTTTGCTTTATTAAACTGCCTTTATCTTGACCCATGAGTTTTTTTCTATCTTATTTCCCTCCTCCCTGCCCCCAGTCCTGCTGGGGAGGGGAGTGATAGAGTGGCTTGGTGGGCATCTGGTGTCCAGCCAACGTCAACCCACTACATATATACACAAAGGCCTCTGATTCAGGGCTTGTGGTTCTGACTGTCATTCACATACTGATGGAAACTCTGGAAATGCAAGGTAAGTCTCTTGATTCCTAGGGAAATGGGGCTTCTGAACCATACAGTTTCCAAGTGTCCTTGACCCTCTGCTTGAAGTGGATCTGTCTGCTGAGTGTACCTTCAGCCTCTAGTGTTGAGAGCTCAGTCAGGTGGATGGACCCAGGTGTTCAGCCAGACCTATGTCCTTCCAGTTAACCAGAAGCTCCTGAATTTGACGACGTGGTCACAATGGTTACTGATTCTGAGAGGTGTTACCATGGCTTCTCATGGGTGTGGAGAGGACAATGCACCCAGGAGGGACAGAGTACAAGCTGTCTTTGTGCTTTCTCCAAAAAGCTATGTCTTCGAACTTTCACAAATCTGGCAAATAGCTGGAAAGAAGGAAGCCCCCTGTCCACAGTGCAAGCCAGCAAGCCCCTGCCACCCCTGCCATTCCTGCACATGAATGTATTTTGTTTGCCTCCCCAGGCTGGTCTAAAAGCATGTCCCTGATCTTGTTGTTCAAGCCCTGTTAAAAATGACGGCACTGGACAGCAGGTTCCTCTCTGAATCTCTAACAGGGTGGTGGAGCTGCAATACCTTCCCAAAGGAGCTGCTGGAGGCCCAGGGGAGGTATGGCCTGGGTGTGCGAGCTGGCAGGCTGTGCACTGCCCCTGCCTACATCCACGCTGCCACACTGTGCACCCGTGTGGTGACAGCACACCAGCTCCACCATGGGGGCTTGCATGGATCCACCAGAGCTGCTGGCTGGGTGGATCTGGTGGAGATCCCATGCCTAAGTCAAGTGGTAAATGGTCAGAGACCTTTGACTTGCTTACGGTGGAAAACCTATGGCCACACATCATGTTTCCCAGCCAAGGGTTTCAGAAACAGTTAAAATAACTTAACTGGAACAGGAAATCAGACAGAAGTGTCAGGACTGGAGAATGAAAACTGCATGCTTATTAAATTGATAGAAATAATTTTTTTTTGCCATTGTTGAGGAGAGAGAAATAACATGACTGGTATGGGCTTGCTAGAAATATATTAATATTGGCTAATAGATGCTTGTTTGTTCTGAAAATATTACACTCTCCCACTGCAAACATCTGCTGGTTGCATATCTCCCTGAAGGGCTATGTCTCTAACAGCAGCTCAGCTTCTTTAGAAAGTGCTGGAAGAACCACTGGAGAAAATGCAGCTCACTCTTACCGAAAAAGTAGTGGCCTATAATCTTAGTGCGGAGGGGATGTGCTTGCAGAGGGACTGTGTAGAAGTCAGAAACAAGCTCTCCTGCTGAGCCGTGGCAGCTGGTTTAGTGACTGGGACTGGCTCCCTCTGCAACCACACTCTCCCATAAAGTGACCATAGCTGAAAAAAAAGCCAGATTAGTCAAAGGAGTCAGTAAGAAAAAAGTGGTTTACTTGCCAATTAAAGAAGGGTAGGGAAGGTGGAAAAATGGCATGGTTGACTTGCTTCCTAAGAGATGGGTAGCGGTGTTCTATGAGTGGGGGTTGAGGATTGCCCAATGCACACCTGCCAGAAGCACTTCCCTGCAAAGAACTGTGACCCACACCATCACAGTGCCTGGGAAAGGTCCTGTACGCCCGTATCACCCATGGCAGGCAGAGCTGATATCATCCTAACCCTGCTCCCCTGCTTGAGAGCTGTAAAGGCAGAAATTGTAGCTGAGAAGCAGGAGGCTTCAGGTGGGAGGAGAGAAGCTGAGACTGAGCTTGGGAGAAGGAGAATATGGAGCCAGGAGAGGAGGATAAGGCAATACACATTCATTTTTTCATTTTGATCACTCATTTTGTCATCTGTTCTCCATTCTAGACCTATTTATCACTAAGGTCATGTTAGAGTGCTCTACATATAGGCTCCACTCCTGATTGACTTACTGATGCCCAAAGAAACAGCTAGAATATCAGTCATGTACATATAGATTGTTTAAATAGGCTTATGGTTACAGATTGAACTAGGGTTGGGACTTGCAGAAAGAGTAACAGGAGGGAGAAGATTCAGTCTTAATGGTAGGGTAACCCTGCAGAGAAGGTGGCAGTCAGAAGTCAGTTCTCATGACTGAGGAGGTGCAGTCATGTCCTCCTAAAAATATGGCCACAAAGTGGGAAATTAAAAGGCTTAAAAAAAATTTCCCCAAACCAATAGGTGGATAAATAAGGGGGGCTGTGGGGTGTGGGGGGATGTGGGAATCCAGGGAAAGCTGGCTCAAATTGAGATCCTGTAAGGAGAAGTCATGTGAGGGTTTCCCAGGAGTGGCTTTTGGGTAAATCCCAGGCTGGGGATAGAGCCAAGCTAGACCACTGCTGACAAAGACCTGTAATGTTCTATCTTTCCAGGATAAGGCATAAAATGGGCAGATGGCCGTGGCTTGCTTCCTTGTGGTCTGGCCTGGATCCATGAAAGGTTAGTCTAGTAAAAACAGCTGCAGGGAAAGTTGGCTTCTGGGTCCCTTGGGGCAAATGAATTCACTGAGGCCCATGGAGGAGGAGCAGAGCCTAATGGATGAGGAAGGAATGGGGTAACTGTGCAAGCTTTTCACCCTAGTTTCTAATTATTGATGATTATTGGAAAAAATGAGACTCTCATCAATCTATTTTGTCTCATCTACCTCATATTGTATTTTATAAACACCAGAATACTATCTTGGGTCTAGCCTTCCATTTTAAAATGTTTTAATAGTTTGTCTGGGAGACAAAACATGCATTCTCCTCCTCACTGAGAATAAAAGAGCATAGCTAGCTCCTGGACAAGAAATGTCCCTCCTCAATCTGGGGGAGCCTTGGCTTGTGGGGTCATGTCTCAGACGTCAAAGTGTCAGATCCATCTGACATCCATGGATTTGGTACAATACCCCCTGCAGAGGCAGATGAGAAGAAGGTCTTGTATTTGACACAGCTTACCAAGAGGTTTGGTCTACAGACTGGGAGTGGATGGCTGGTCTGGTAACACTCGCTGTGCATGTTTGCTTTCAGGATCCAAAGTCTCTGGTTCAGGTATGGCCCAGAGTCACCCACTTGCTGACAGAGTGACGGAGCTGGTTTGCAAGGCTGTGGTCCTCAACGAGCTAATTAATTGGGGAAAATGGTGGCAGTTTCCACAACACATACCATATTCAGGGAATACACAGTATAACACCTCCCCTACAAAAAGGTTTAAGCAGAGCTTCATGCTTCATGCTTCATTGTTTTCTAGGGATGCTGAAGTCTATTGGTACCCTGAGTACTGATATACCTCTTGGCAATCGTTGCAGGGAAGAGGAAAGACTTCTTTTTTCAGTCTAAGAGTGCTCACCCCCTTTTCTTTCCCATGAGGAAACTGAGTCTTAGAGGATCAGGAGGCAGATATGGTTTCCACAAGTAATGTCTGGCCTGATATGTATTTTTCAGGATGTAAAGCAATCACTTGTCTGAAGCAAAGTTTACAGCAGAACTGTTAGCTTAAAGCAGTTCAGCCCAACCACAATATATGTAGTCCTGCCAAAGTGTGGAAAGAGCTTGGAATAAACCTGGGACTGTTGCCCTTAGAAAGGAAAACTTTCAAAGCATGGCCACAGATTTTGTAGGACTGAGCAACACAGCTTTGGAAGGCACAGATAACTTTGCTGGCAGATGCTATTTGACATTAATCATTGTCTGGTGCTGTCTCCAGGTAGGGCAGTGGCAGAGTGTCTGCTCTCTGGCAGGTCAGGTCTCCTTTGGGAGGTCCTCAGGGAACAGGCAGTTACTTCTCCATACCCTTCTCTATAGCTTTTGGTGAAAATGAGGGGGCATGCCCTTTGGGGCCTTCAATGTAGTTCTCAGGCAATGGAAAAATTTGAAATGCTGATTAAAATAAAGTTGAGGGCTTAAATGACAACCTCCACAGAGCTGGAGCAAATGATTAATTCTGACAGTGTCTACAGCACAGGGCTCTCTGTTGTGCTGGCCTGCGTTAGGAGAGACAGAGGACCTGGGCTTGCTGAGAGCCAGATAGGAGTGAACATGAACGTCAAGGGGGGTTGTACTGGAGCATGTTGCCTAAATGGAGCTTTTGGCACATCCCCACCATGTGTAAGGTGGACTGGAAATGCATTTTGATTTTTTTATTGCAGAGTTCCTTAGGGACACTTTCATGAACATACTGATGGGCTTTGTTTAGAGGAAAAAGAAACAGTTCTTGGAGGGTCTGTAAAAAACAAAGTATATAGAGTGTCTGTATATATGTATGTATGTATATATGCATAGTTCCTTGATTTAGCATATGGAGTTAAGGTGGAAGAAACTAATTTTGAATCTACAACATTGAAAAGCTTTTCGAAGACATATTAATGCAGAGCCAAATAATGAGAATCTGACCTAGGTTGGTTTATACATATGAGCAAAAATATTTACTCAGCTAGTAAGTATTAGATTAACCTTTGTTTATTACTTCAAGATGAGAGACAGTTAAAATACAGGAACTTGTGGATTATATTTTTGCTTTTTGGCTAATGTTCACTTCCTCCACAGAAAAAATATAGCATAGTTAGGAAAAGAATGTATTTCTTTCTCATCTCAAAATCTGTATTTCAAAGTCCAGAGCTAAACTCAGGAGAAATGTACCTATTCTTTTTTGTTGTTGTTTAAAACTAAAGCAGAGGACAGTTACGAGCAATGCAAGGCCATGCACCACAAAACTGCCCTGATGTGGCAAACATGGAGATGCAGGCAAAAGCACGTGCAAAGCTTCTGCTTTCTGAGTTGGAGAGAGACCTGAATTTTTTATTAATAATCTAAAACTAAGCAATGTCAAACACTGAGCCTTTTTAGGCACTTTCTGTTTCTAAGGCATTACTTTACAAGATGTTATACACTTTGAACTTGCTTATTTCAAAGGGAGGACACAACCCCCTTTTTACGCTGTGCATTGCTGCTGACAAGACACATCTGCCACAGCCATCCACCTTCCTAGCATGGGTCAACAGAGCAGTGTTGCCTCTCCACAGGGTTCTGGCATGTGCCAGTTTGAAAGCTGCCACGAAATCACCTTTTTTTTTTCCTGCTATGTAATCCAGATTAGGAATTCTTTTGTCCTGAATAATCTGATGGGAGCATGTTGCAATATGGAGAGGGCTGGCTGCCTGAACCACAGGGACTGAGAAGAGGGTGGTCAGGAGGAGGCTTGACCTGGCTGAGCTACTGGGAGCTACACGTCATGTTGGGGGTGGGGGGTAGGGGGAGATTAAGAAACGTGGTAATTGCTATGTGACCTTGAAGGGCTGGAACATCCTCTATGACAAAGTAGAACAAGACCTTTCATTTGGTTGTGAATGTAGCAGGGTGTAACCAACAAAACAAACCTCAACGATTTAATTCATTTTTATTTTTTTGTTTTGTTTTATTGTTTGTTTTGTTTTGTTTTAAATAAAATAATTGTGCTCAGTAGGGATAGACTGAATTAGATGGTTTGCATGCCTTAATAATTTGTCACTTGAGAGTCCCTTTTGAATGCAGATTGTTGAGGAAAGAGCACTCTGACACAGTCCTGTATGCCCCGGTCAGAAACAGATTTTGTTGGTGTAAATTGTTTGGCACTTGGAGCAGGAAGAGTGTTTGTCTCAGGCGCTCTTACAGTCACAGGGTTCACTTAGATCTAGTGTCATACTAGGATGTGGAAATGACCTAAGGTCTTCTTTTCTGCTTTTGCAGTGCAGCATTTGTAAAACAGAATCTATTAGATGGTGCTTTAGACAAAAATGTGAACACAACCACGAATAACAGGAGGGGACTGTTAATTGCAGCTGTGGTGACTTTTTGGGAGGAATCTCCAAAGCCACATGTGCATCCTTGATAAACTCCAAATCAACTGGCAATCACAAAGGTGGTCCCAGGCAGCATTTTGCAAAATAGCTGGCACTGGTGTTTCCACTATGAGTTTTCTTCCCCACCCAGGAGAGCAGCTCTGAATACCCCTCCTCACAAGATTCAGGCTAAGTAGAAAGCCATATGGTGCACAACACAGTTATTTAGCAAATGTCAGTCCTTTTGTTTTGTGGTAAACTCCTGTCTTGAGTTTCCTGGCTCAAATGAACTCTTTAGCAAAACTGGACCTATAGGTTTGTTTTTTAAGCTGGCTTAGCTCCCAGATGGCACCAGAGCCTAGCTGTACACACAGCCACAGTGATGGAGGTGGAGGCCAGGCAAGACTGTCCATGGCCTCATGCTCTACTGCTCTGTGCGAAGGATAATATCTCTTTATTGTGCTCATGCCCAGGCTCGTTTTATTAACATTTGTGTTTGCTTTTCTCACTGGGCACCTACACAATCAAGTCATTAATTAGACAGTCAAACCCTCCCCCCCCCAACATAAATTCAGTTATGAGGGAGTGCTTCAAACCCTGTAAACTTCAGAAGGATTATAACTGGTATGGTACTCCTTACCTGGAAAACCCAGTGCTTGGTGAAGGCAGGCACTCTTCAATAACTCTGCTTTGCAGGAGAGGGAACTGAAGCACAGAGAAATGCTGTGAATTATCAAATACTGCAAAGTGGTTTAGTGGGAAGCCTTGGATTTTGTTTTGACTTTTTTGATTCTCAGTCTGATTCTACATCCACTGCCAAGGTAGCAAATGATTTCTACATTTCCAGAGAGAAATGCATTGCTTTGAGCTGAGCAAAAACCCAGAATACAACTCTGTTAAGACCACTGGGCTGTATGAGGGGGGAGCAGGTGTGTTTTACTGTCAAATAATTATTAATAATAATAATAAACATAAACTATTTTGTTCCTTATTCTAGTCCCCTTGAATTTACTGCTTTAAAAGCTCTTACTGATTTCAAAAGCAATTTGGCCTGGGCATGTGATGGGCTCAGTCATGGCTCTGAGGGGGGAGGAAACACAGGGATGCAGGTCGGAGCTGAGTGGTGATGGGCAGCTCAGAGACGTGCCACTTCCAAGAAGCAGGCATTCAGCTAATGAATGTTTCAAAGTGCAACAAAGGAAGCAGGCTGCCCCAGAGAGACAGAAAATACATATTTCTCCAGCATTTGCTGGGGCTTTGGCTCACCCCAGACTCAGCATGTTTGGGGAACAGTGATCCTTCTTGCCATTACCAGCTCTGGGTATCGCGTGGTTAGGCACTACAGAGATTTTCCTGCTCATGAGTGTGTCTGTAAGAGAGCTGAATGGGGAGGGTGCATCACAAAAGGGGCTTTGGTACTGCTCCCCCACTCCAGTGCACTCAAAACACATTTTCAGTACAGATTCAGGTTTTACTGAATCCATCTTGAAAAAAAACCCACACCTGTAAACCTGGTCTAGAAGAAGGTTTGGTTGGTTTATTGGTTGGGGAGTGGGCAGGGAGGAGTAGGGTTGATGGATGGGAAGCATCCAAACAAGACAGTAGAAGTTTGGGAACCAGGTGGAACCTGGTTTCAAACCCACTGCTACACACTACTCGCTGGGAGACCTCTGGTAGGTCACTTCACCTCCCTGTGCTGTAATAAACCAAACTTAAGTTTGTTTACAAGCTGAAAAACAGATGCTGCATCTGGGAAGAGCTGGCTCAGGCAAAAATCCTTAACTCCCATTTACAAGGCTTGTGCATCCTTCTCTGAGCAGTGCTGACCCGACCACCAGTCACAGCAGACGAAATTAAAGTGATCTTTGGAAATAAGTTTGACTTGGATTTTTTTCCTTATTTTTTCCTTATTAAATATTATTCTGATTGGCTTTGAAGGAGAGGAGTATGGGCTGAATTACTGTCTAAACATAGACCAAAACTCCAAGGAGCAAACAAATTGTTCATCTTCCAGAGAAAACTTAACACCTTGGTTGTAAATCAGAGGATGAGATTGCAATAATCAGACCCAGATGTCTGCAGAGAGGTTCCTGCAGGGACTTCTGCCCTCAGTGACAATTGCTAGGCCATATTTATCACCAGTAAAACCCCGCAAGAAAAAGCAATAGGTCAGATTGTTCTTTTGGAAATAATTTGTCCTATCAGCTTTTCATCTTTCTCTCTGGTTTTGGTACTTGATGAGAAAAATCAGCTGCCTGCTTCTGACACTTTATTTCCTTTCCTCCTCCTACAGTATGTGTCTTCTCAGCTTTCAGCCCAGTGGGGTCAAATCACCTTTGGGATGCTGGTGGGCTGCAGATGGTGCTGCAAGAAACTGCTGAAACCACACAGTTGTGGGCTGTGCACAGAAGACCAGACAGAGAATAGGAACAAGGGCAGTCCTGAGAGGGACAGTCTCTAAATCTGCTCATGCACCATGTGATGAGGTGTGCAAGCCATGCTGCAAAAGAAGGTGCTGGTACAGGGCTAGTTGTGTGCTGGTGTATCTGTGACAATGTTCTCTTAGTCATGACATAAGTGTCGGGGGAGCCTTAGTCTATTATTTCATCTGTATGTACAAATCACATGAATGTGGACTTTTCAGACCAGATGTTGATACAATATAGTGCTGAGCAAACCTCATATGTGTGTTTTCTGTTTCACTTTTTAGCCTTGGGACAAACAAAGTGAAAATACAGTATTAATCTGAATACAGAAATGACTTCTCACTCATGTTCTTTCTTCAAATATTAAAGCTATGAAATTAACTAATCAACTGTATGATTAGCTAATTGTCATACTTGGGGGACATATTTGTATAAGACAGGTCTTTTCTCCCTTCTAGTTGTGAAAAAAGCTAGACAATTTTGAAAAGAAAAACTGCATGAAAAGTTTTACTTTGTTCTCAAATTTACTCATATTTTGGTCAAAATGGAAAAAAAAATTCTTGAACATTTCTGAAGTTGGTAGAGAAGGATGTCTGTGTATGGTGGTGAACCGAATGGTAAAGTTAGTGCAGCTAAACTACTAAATACAGCTAAAGTTAGGGGACTCACAGTTGCATGAAGTTTGTAAGTGAATGGAGTCAATCCCTATATCTTTTGAATTCTTACAACTCATTGATTTATGGCAATTAAATACAAATGAAGTAAAGAAATAAATGTTTTGGGCAGACAAACTTTATGGGAAGGATTATGAGCTAAGCAAACAACACTATAAAGCAGACTCTAAACTGGAATCATTGGAAGTCCTTTATAAAACAGCATGATCTTTATTATTGTAATCCATCAAAATTTGATCACGGGACTACATTTTTACAAAGCAAAGCAATTGCTACCCCTAAGTAAGTGAGGATGTGCTTATCTAAAAAACCCCCAACCTGGTAGAAATAGAGCCTGCAGTAAAAAAAAAGTTAGCTTTTATCAAAACCCAGGAGCTATTTCATTGTCATAATTATTATTATACCAATTTAAAACAAATTAGTAGGTGGTTTTGAAATTGCATACCCTTATATTTACATCAAACCCAACATTGTGCAGGCTGCTAATTTTTCATGCTGGGAAATGAGTGTATTTTATCAGGTGGCAGCCATTGACTTCACTCAAACTAAATCTTGCCAGCTGGAGCCCAGCTGTTCCAGAACTGTAGAGAACAGCGATTCCCTGAAAAATGTGGGTTGCATTCAAAAGAAGGGTCTTTTCTTTAGGAATGATGGCCAACTCATTTGTATTTCATCATCTTTTCTGATTTTAGACCTTGACCTAGGAACTCACTGGAGCATATACTGAAATCCCACCCTTACGTAGGAAAATATTTAAATGCATGTGGCACCTTTTCTCAGGAAATTCAGGCACTGCACTCAGTTCATTGGACGAACCACTGATTTCTCCAGTAGAGAGTGGGTATAACAGTCAGTGCAAGGAGAAATGCTAAAGCATAACTTCCTTTCATGTGACTTAAACATGTGCTTAAATTTAAACATATGCTTAAATAACCTTTCTGCATAGGGATGCTTTCCTGACTCTGGACCTTAATTGCAAGCATATTTTTGGCAGCTGTTTACGTTTCTGATGCGACTGAGTGCCTTTGCTTTGCAGGAGTAACTTCTTCAAAGTACAGCAAAATGACACAAAGATATTTGTAAGCACCAACTCCTCCAGTAGTGGAGGAGTCCATGCCCTTGCAAAGGCACATATTTTGGTAGGAAGAACATGTACTGCTTGCAGGGTTTCAAAAATCTAATTCACCTCAAAGACTATGAGTAACATTGGCTCCTTATGAAACAGTGCATTTAATGGTGCAAGCATGAAATGATCAAACCAATTTATATGGGGCCATTTCATTTAATGGATGGGAGTTTAAGGCAACTAAAATCTGTCCTGAATTAATTGATCATTGGAGGTATTCACATGCCAATTTTGCAGCTCTGGATCCAAATAGTAGATCCAAGGTGTTCAAGAGCTATTGACGCCCTGAAACAGGTGGAAAACACTGCATTTATTCAGATGATTTAATAAAACACTTCACAGTTTGGGCTAACAACAAACAAAAGATGAACCATACCAGTGAAGGCAATAGCCCACCCGTAATAAACTGTTCAAATCAAATACAGTATAGCTAGTGTCTGCACAGGTTTCATAGCACTGCAACCATTTTGTCCTGTAAAGCTGAAGTCAGTTATTTATAAATTATTACCATGATGACACTGCAGTATACTGTAGAATGTTTGGATTAATCCTTTATACATCAGATTGCAAAGCACTGAAGCTGTAGGTATATTTCTAATTATCTCAGAGGGGTTGAGACCCTATCTAATCCCTACTTCAAGTTTACTTCAAGACGGTATTAATTAGGAAAGGAATCTCTGCATTTCCTGGTGGTTATGCTGAGCAATAGCAACTCATTTCCCTTTCCAGGAAAATCTGTGAACTTGGTTGAAGCACAAGTCTTATGCCTAGCAGGTGTTGCTTTTAAAATAATGTGGCTCACAGAAGTCACTGTGAGCTTGAAAGGACAGACTTTGGGTTTTTTTTTTTTCTCTTCTCTACCCCAGGTGGAAATAATGTCAGTGATGGCTTAGGAAACCAAGAGCCATCTTTCCTCCTTGGCAGGGTCCATCATCTGAGCACGGATGGCCATGGCTGACATGCTCACTTGAAGCTCCCTGTATAATCAGCGGGCAGACACAGTGCATCTTGCTTGGAAAAAGTAATCTCAAGTAGATCAGTTGCCTCGTGCTCAAAAAGTGCAGAAGTGTCTTAACCCACAGGTATCCACTGCAAATAAACACTGTGAGGCCAAAAGCCACAGGGTTTATTGGCCTGGCAATGAGTTACTGCATGTGCAGGAAACACCCTCTCATTGTTAACAATAACCTGTTTAACAGTTATTGCAGGTTCTCCACCATCTGAATGAGAAAAGAAAAAAATGGAGAAATGATACAGGCACAGCCGAGGCATCGAGCTCACGGAATGACGATCTGAGGAAAGCTGATGCATGTTTTTGTGTCTCTCCCTGATTTCATCTCTGTCCTTTGTCACAGCAATATCCTTGCCTTTATATTCCCTTTCTGTGCATTTAATCCCTTTTTGCTGAAGCTAGAGATGCTGGGGTAACACGCTCACCCTGTGACCCAATAGTCCTGAATATGCCCTGGTGCAGTCAAGGTCCTCTGTCGTTCCCTCAGGAGTCTCATCAGCTTTCCCTGATGATGGTCTGGGTCACTGCCATCATTGTTTTGGGTCCCTTCTGCAGAGGAAGAAAACATTGCTGCTTCTGTGTCTGCCAGGTCCCCATTTTTTGTTAGGACACAGGTCCCTGTTGAGTGAGTTTAGTTGCTGAGCCAGCTCTGCTTTGGGGAGTGGTTCCCACGGTGCCAGCCGTGAGCACAGGTGCAACCATGGCAGCTGGGACAGGAGCTGTGGGAAGGCCACCGCAGGTGTTACCAGAGGTGACGTGTGTTCCTGCAAGTGGGTCACAGTTACAAGGGCTTGGGGTACCCCAGCGTAGGGAAATGGTTTTATCTTCCTTCAGACCTCCAGAGGATATGGATGGTCCTCCCCAGGTGGAGATGTGTGAATTGCCTGGCTGATCACCATGGAGCATCCCAGATGCACACACACGTGGTCTCCTCCTTGGTGGCTGGTGTGGACAGGGTGCCCCTTCTCCATCTGTGGTCAGCCAGAAGTTCTTGGACTTCCTCTATCCCTCCCTATTGCTTCAGTGGCAGATAAGCTAAGTCACAGATCGTTTTCAATGGAGCTAGTTACGTTTCAGCTCTTATCACTTTGGGTTTTTACATGGAATGAGGTATAACACAGCAAAGTTGAAAACTATTACTATTTCTGAGGAAGTGGCTTTATTGATGGCAATGAATGCTGATCCCATTATCACCCCGCTGATGGCAGCTCCGGCATCCGGTGCCACTGCTTGTCAGCAGCTCACTTTTGTCTGAGGGGACAGCAGAAACACTTTTAGTTGTGAGCAGCTTCATATTCTGTTGTCACGACAGTCCTCAAATTCCCTGTCGCTGGTGCTGTGATTACGTATACAGTGATTAAGCAGCTAATGGGGAAGTTTGGTCTTCTGGTTAAGCCCTGGACTGGAGGGTTGGGTTGGTGTCTGCACCACATGCAAGTCCTGTGACCTCAGGAAAGCCACTTACTATCTACATTTCCACTTTCCCACTGCGAGTATTATTTTTATTTTACTTCACTGGGGTGTTCAGCATATTCTTTAAGCAGATGGCATTATGGCAATGCAAACATTTTTGGAAGATCCTTATGAATATGAATCTCATCACAGCTGTTTGGACTTCATCTCTTCTCTGTGGTGGACTGACTCCAAAATAAAGTGTAGTTATTGTCCTTATTAAGCATTGCACCCTATCTGCTTTTTGTCTGGCACTGAATAAAAAGGCTTTGCAAGATGTAAACAACAGCAGGATTTTTTTTTTTCCCAAAGAGCCACATTCGAACAAAACAATGATGCACTGAAATTTAAAAAAACCCTATGTTTACAATCCAGCTTAGGTAATAGAAAGGGGAATGGCTTTGCTTAAACAAAACAGCCTCAAAAAAATCTTAAATTCCATGAACCATTGCAGATGATATCTCTTGGTACTTCTGACAGGACTCCAACAACCAGAGATTTGAGGCAGGTCTGCCAAGCCTTTGCCCTACAATTTGTTTCTCGAGGAGAACTGGAAGGCTTTTAAGCAGAAAATTAAATTTGAGAATGTTTAGGCTTTTAAACAGAGAAAACTCAAAGTGACCGGGGCAGACAGAACAGGAAGAAAAAAACAAAAGACAAAATGGAAAGGTTTGTATGCAGTTCCCTTCCCTGACCATGCTGTCCTTGCCAGCCAGTCCCTGCTCAGTGGCTTTGCTGGTAGCAAGAATTTTGGCTCAGTCTTTCTGTCCCCCGAGGCACAGCTGGCATTCCCTGTCCCCTGGTGTTCCCTGTCCCTTGCTGATGCCCAGCGCTCACACCTGCCCCCTTCTGCTTCTGCCCCACAGGGCCCGGGGAGAAGGAGAAGAGGTGGCTGCATCCTCCCATCCAGCTCTCATCTATCCATCTGTGAAGAGCTGCAGCTAGTGTGCTACTGGGAGCAAGCAAAACAAGTGCATGCTCTGTGCAAAGGCTCCCCTGCTCTGGCTGCTACCGCACCTGAATATTTTCCATGTTCTTCAGCTCTGTGCACATGCAGTCCCTTCCCAAAGGTGCAGGACAGTGCTCCAGGACTTACTTCCTTCAGCAAAGAGGTTTGGTCTGTTGGTTGCTTGGTTGGTTGGTTGGTTTTCTGTTTGTTTTTTTGTTTTGTTTTTAAATTCCTGCATGCTGTGATTTCAATAGCGATAGAGCATAAACATGTCTTGGCAGATCTTCAACTAATCTAAGTAGCCAGAGCTTTACTGACATTGGCAGACATGGACAAGTCACCACATCTGAAGACAAATACTAGAGGCTCCATCCTGCTGACACAGAAGACAATGGCAAACCTCCTGCTGACTTCATAAGAAGCAGGATCTGACATTTAGTGCAATATCTGGAGAGGTTTGCTTATGTGGACTCTGGAGAACTTACAGTAACATACATTTCATTCTTTTCTATGTGTGTCCAAATGTGAGGTCACTTGTTCAATTACACCCCTATTCTTATTCTATTGGGTAATGAGGGGAAAACAAAAGAGTGTTTGCATTCACTTATAGCACTCGATTTTTTCCCTAAAGCCAACACAATGGCACTAGGACGTTTTTCTCTCAAGAAAATGTAGCAAGCCAACAGGAAGAAAAAAAAAGCCCCAAACTGAATAGTTGTAAAATGTTATTGAAAGGATTCATAATGGGTTCCAAGGGGTTTTATTGAATGGCTTTAGGAAAGCTTAATTCTTTAAAATCATTTTTGAGGTGAACATGTATTTAATTATGTTTCAATAGGGTTTAAAGGCCTCCTGTTATTAGCATTGTTCAGTGAAAAGCTCCTATATTTTTTCAAATGTACCCCTTAATTCAAATCTTTTCCTGCAATTTGATTTTGAGAGAGAATCTGGTTTTTAATGCTGATTACTATTTCTGTGTAGAAGGATTTTATTTTGATGACCTATCAGCTGCTAAAAAGCTTTAAATGACAGTGAGTGCAAAATGGTGCAATTAGGCTGAATAAAAGTCTAAAGGCTGTCCTTCCAGGCTCTCTGAATGTTGTACAGCAAGTCTGATTGAAGCAGGGTGTCATCACAAATTCATGTGAAGATGAGGTGGCTGGAGCATGCTGGCAAGATGTAGGGAAGAGGGATGCAGCCGAGGGAGCCATGGTGAGCTGTGAAGGAGCAGGGCACCGGGCTCCTTCAGTTCTCCCTTTACCAGCATAACCAAATCCAGGCTGGGTTTAGCTCTCACCTTCTGGCCTCTGCTCCCAGTGCTGCAGTGTCTTGGCTCTGTTCCACAGTCTGTCCTGTCCCACAATATTTGTGGAGTTGCATAGGATGACATTTAAAATTTGGTCCTGGGCTTATTAAATACAGGAGAGCAATGGATGGGGAAGGACCTCTAAAGAATAAAGGCACAAATGGATTTGTTACTTCCTGTCTAAGAGCAGGCTCGCTTACCTGTCAGCCTTAATTTCTTTTGGCAAAAGCTAAATACCTCTGTTTTTCTCATCTTACACACTAACCAATCCTACTACAGGTGTACCACCACTTCTAGTGGAAACGAGTGGCTTGCAGGGGTTACATACCTCTAATCTCACTGTATGAATATAAAAGGATTACTTTTCATTTGTTACCTAGGATCCCTTCAGGCCAGGACACAGCTGGGTTGTCTCAGCTATGCACCATAAGAAGGTTGCTGTAGCAAGCCCTTCAGCTAAATCTATGAATGCACAGCATACTTGTCTGGGTTTTGTAAGGAGGATTAGCATGTCTAATTGAGAAACATTACCTGTTGTTCAGTCTTAGGCTGCAGTTGCAGAGTCATTCCACCATGTGCTTGACTCCCCTTCTGATATTCATGTCTAAAGAAAATGGACTGTTGCAAAATCCTACTGCAGGAGGTTCCCTTGTGCAAAAAAGGATAGTTCCTTACAGGAATTGTCAAAAGATTGTATTCCAACCTCAAGTATGTTGCTGCCTTGGCTTGGCTTCTCTGCCCAGTTTAGCAGAGACTCTGACCCCGGAGATTTTCCATTGCAATTGCCAAAGCAATTTGAGAGTGGAATATTTTGCAAATGTTTTGTGACAATTTGAACTTTTTGTAAGAACAGCAACTAGTACTTTTTCTTTGGATTAATGAACACTGTACTTGCTGTATATTGTTAATTTAGCTAGTTCCTTTGGAGTCCTTTGTACTTACAGAATGTGTACAAAATTTATTACTGCCCCTGCCCAGAGGCAATTGCAATGTATATCAGATAAGTTACAACACAATGAAGACACAGTGAACAATGCAAAGTTAAAATTATACAGCATAAAATTGTGGCTGTTGCTTCAGTCATAAGGTTTTTGTCAGTTTATACAGTTTGTCATGTTAGCCAAGAAGTGGAAATGGAGTTGACAAGACAAGTCGAAAGAAGCGCACTCTGAGGCTTGGAACAAAAAGTACTTTTTAACATAGCTTTAATCTTTAAGCTAATGTTCATTTGTGGCTAGTTTGCTGCAAGTTGTAACGTACCTAGGTCTCTCATCTACCTCATTTTATCCAGCTTCAACTGTGTATTAAGGCCGGTTCCTGGGATGAGAAAATAATTTGCCTTTATTCCTTTGACTACGCTGGTATATTTTATTTTCACTCAGTTTTTTTGGCCAAACTAACTCAACCACACACAAGAGTGAGGTGCCTGAGCCAGGTCTTGGGAAAACCAAAGAGAAAACCGAGGCTCATGCCTTTCTCTCAGACTTTTTTTTTGTCCCAGACTGTTAAAGTCTTTCCTCTGTGTCTTGCAGATATATTTTATGTTCCTCTGGTATCGGGAAATGTCTGAACCTCCTCACTATTAGGGCAGTTTGGGGCAGGGCAGTTACCATGTTAGTGCCGTATTACTAACAAAGCATCCTGGCTTTGACAATGATATTTGACTGGAAGTGACACATTAAGAAATTAACTAATTTCTGTCTCTGTTCCCAATACAAAAGCTAGTTGTCAACCATATGCAATGAGTGTCCTGCCTGCCCTTAAAATTTCCTATTTTTCTGTTTTTTCCCCCTCAAATCCTTTTAGCATTTCAAAAGTTCTTTTGATTCACTCGTGAACACAATAGCCTTTTATTTGCCTACACCTTGATTATAATGGAGTTTGCTGGAGTGGTTAAAGGATCTCTCCCCAAGGCATTTGTCATTCCTGTGCTCCAGACAATGTTTGCACAAGTTCCCTTTCATTCTCTTTCCCATTATCTGTGATTTCTGCAACACTGAGATCTCTTGCACAAGACCATTGCTGGTACAAAAGCACCATGTATCATTTTGAAAGGCATTCCCTGTCATCTCCTAATTGCAAGCTCATATTTGGGAAAGGCTCTTGGTATTTTTCCTGGAAGCCAATATCTTCCTGCAGGGCTGGTACCGTCCCTGGCATCAGTCTAAAGTCAGAGTCCATGGCCTTTCATTGGTGACTCTTTGCCATGTGCACACGCACCTGCTCTCTGTGCGAGCACACTTAATACCTCCGGTGAAAATTTTTGGAGGGCACAGTCGTTTTATGCAGTTTAATGCAGGGTTCATCACATTAAAACAGCTACTAGAGTCAGGGTACAAGACATCTCTCAGAGCCTGAGGATCTGCCTGGGACATCCTTTGATGCCCAGCACTTCACAATATGGGGGATGTCCCTTACAGAGCTGATGCAACATGAGCTGACACTCTCCTGTTGTTCTCCTGTTGCATGTCACCCTTTCTTCCAATTAAATGCAATGGAAGTGGGCACTGCTCTCCCTTCAGGTCCCAAGGAGGCTGTTGGGATGCCAAGCAGCATCCCCCCCAGGAGGAAGAGGGTGTCCCAGAGGGCTGCGAGCCTCATCCATGCAGCTGGACTGCAGGTCCTGCTGGACAGGCAGAGCTTGGCAGCGTAGCATGTCTTCAGCAGCAACCAAGTTTCCTGCTGTTAAAAAGGGCCAATTATTTCTGACTGATTAAATTTGAAGTGAGAAGGCTGAAGGCTCCCGAAACAAAATCAGCTCCCAGAGCTGAATTGCCATCTTACTAAACCTTGGGGTGCTGTGAAGGGGCACTCTGATTCTCTGTGGAGATGGACCTGCTTTGAGCTGCTCCTCTGCCTGTTAGTCGAACAGACCCCTGGGCATAGCAGTTTAAGGAAAAGGAGAAGGTTGTCTTTTAGTAGCTGAATATCATTCATGCAGTATATGAAGAGAGTTTTCCCAAGGAATAGATTCCAAGACTATTAAACATTTTCTTCAATCTTTTGGCAGCTCCAGTAGCCTGGATCTATCTTGTCTCCCCTGCCCTGAAGCCTCTTTTCTTACCGCTGTAAAGCGATGAGTATTTCCAGTCTGTTTTACGTTTCTGATTTCTGCTGGTGTGTACATGTGTGTAAACACTGTCATTTCAGTGCGGATCTCTTGCGGTGGTTTGTCGTGCTTTGAGTATTTGGCATTTCAGTCAAAGGCTGTTCCCAGGTGATAGTCAGGGGTGCTCAGTGGTCAAGGAGACCTCCAGTGCCAAGCGCTGTGAGTACAATGCTTTAGATACTTGATGCTATCTATTGCGACAACTCACACTTAATATTCGGTAATGTTTGCACGCAAACTAAAGCTGTTTGGGTTAAAAAGAGAGGAAGGGGAAAAAAAAGACTCTCACGGCTGCATTATGCTCTGACCTGGCCGTGCACTCCCTGTTGTGCTCTGCAGGCCCAGGCTGGCACTGGCGTTTCCTGCGGCGGGGGGCTGCTGCTCCGCCGCCGCCACTGCGCCGGAGCGGGGAGATGTGCCCCCCACCCGCCGGCCCCAGCTCCTCTCCCCCGCGGAGCCCCGTCAGAGCTCCCTGCACGCAGGGCTGGCACAGGCAGCCCGGGGCTGCTTCTTGGTGCCCTGCTGGTGTTGTTCTGCGGCCTTCAGGCTGTAACAGAGCATCGTTTCACGTGTCTCGGGCCCTTCCCAGGTTTTCGGCTGGGGTGTGTGAGTGACTTTCAGGAACCAGGCGTTCACACAGGCGCCTGTCTGTGAAGGCCGAGGAGGGCTTTTTCCTCAACAGCAGCAGGCAGCTTCAGATGTAGCATTCTCTTAGAGTTCCCTTCTAAAGGCTAAGCTAAAAACCTCAGAACAATATAAAAAAACCCTTAAAAGTCAAACATTCACCCACTTCTGGGTGAAAGCCGCTATAAGGGCATAACCTAACGTTACTGCCTTACTGTTGCATACGACACACTACTGCCTTCCCGTCACAGTGTGTAGCACCTGCGAAGCACCACAGTGGGAATAAAAGCTCTGCAGGCCCAAGCAGCCTCCTATGGAAGACTGTAATTCAGCAGTATCACAGCTGCCCTGCGGCAACCGCTGGGGATAACTGGAGTTTTGGGCTCCCAAAGGGCTCGCTCACAGCTGGGTCAGGCCATTGGCCTCATCCATGCTAGCTGCAGTGGGTGAGCACCGAACCAAAGCCAGGCAGGTGTTTCAAAATCAAGTCCTGGGATCCTTTCCACTTGAAAAATACATTTGGCTGAGTTAGCGGTGGAGGTGTATTGCCATGTTTCGTGTCATTCACAGGTTTATTTAAAGCTAGTGATAAACACAGTTAAGTAAGAGGATCCCTCACAAGTGACGGAGGTTCTGGGAATATCAGGCCCTAACTCTTACACAGCCTAGTAAAAAGAGATAGCAAGGTAGACTGAACATTGTGTTTTATAGCTAGTAGGATACTAATTAAAATGTACAGGAGGAGAGTTCCTTAGTGTTCTTGGAATAGTAAAACACTACCATAAACTTAGCAGCTCTCCAAGTAGATATTATGGTTAATAGGCGTTACATGTTTTCATATATCTTTCATTTAAATGACATGTTGTATTTCCTTCAGGTGTTCTCTTCATGTATTTATTCAGGCTTCAAAAGCGGTGATTTTGTTATAAAAGACTCTAAAACCTGGGTTTTTTTCTGTAAAATAATGACAACCCAGCAGAACTAAAGAAGAGCAAGAGCCAAGGATTTTGGGGTCCGGACAGGTGTAAGAACTGAACTTTACCACAGCCTGAGGTTGTCAGATGTGTGCTTTTGCTCTTGGCCTTTAGAGAAATGTGGTGAAAGCCTCAAAGTTTAAATCTTCCTTTTTATATTCATAGACTCAAAGTATCAGATGGGTCATATAATTACATTTTAGGCCAGCCACTGAACACATAAGAAGTACAAATTTTAATCAAAACTTGCCACTATGTAAAGGGAAACCACTAAGCTTTACTTCTATATAGCTGATTTTTCCATGAAATCTCCAGAAAAGACTGGTGATTTTTGGTTTCAAGCATTCTTCCGTAGTAACTTGAAGTATTTTTAAAGAAATCCTGATTTTTTTAGCAGGTACTGGGAAATTGCCTTCTGAAAACCAGAACTTTTATAAATGTTTTCTGTTGTGGTGAACACAGTAAATCTCTGGTTCCCTTTTAAAATCTCAACCAACAAAAAGAAAAGAATATTTGGCTTGGTTCTCTTTTTCTTGTATTATCCATGGGCCAGATCCTGTTCCTGCTAGCCTCTGTGTCAAAATGTCTATGGACTTTTTGGCACTAAAATCAACCCTTAATTTTGCAAGAGTTATCTGCAAGAGATCAACATAATTTACAAAAATATAGTGATTATTTCATGTGGTTTTTTATCCCTGGCTTAGTATGCACCAATTTTGTCCTCTTGCCATCTTTGCTTCCCCAGTTGGTGTTCTGGAAGTCTAGCTAAGCCACTTATAATAATTTTCTCATTAACCAGTCATTTATTCCATTGCTTTCCTCCCTCTCCTAACTCCAATGAGTTGCTTACCTTATGCTTTTGTTTTGAAAAATTGCTTTCGGCACAGTAATTTCAACCTCCCCTGATCTGTATTTCTGTAGAGACCATATCAGCATTGATTCAAGAAAGCAAGTGTGTCAAAATAAAAGCTGGAGCTTACCTTCTCCGGTCCAGCTTCAGGCCTTTGAAGGCACCAATTCAAATTCTTTTTCTACCAATGGCAAATGCTTACCTCAGAATCAGTATTTCATGGTAGAGCTATTATTTTGATGAAAGTTTAGTCCATTCTCCTGGTGAGCATATGTTAACTTTATTGCAGTATTTTAAGGCAGGCAGAAACGCTTGAAATCCATTACCCTGGGAAACCAAAGTGGCAGACAGGGATCTATGTTACGTTTAGGTAACATCTTTCTATGACCCTTTTTTTCCCCTTTGGTGCGGTTTGCAGCCTTTGTTCTTTGCACCCCCAGGATCTGGGTGTTGTAGCAAGCAATAGCACTGTTACTCCAAAGGGAGAGTAAGCAAGTGATTTGCATTGGGATCTGAGAAATGGGGCAGGTCAGGGAATTAAGTGTCAGACCCACAGGACAGGCTGCCCTCACCACACCAAGAGGCTTGGTCAAATCATTCTGGTGGTGAAGAGCCCAGGCTAATGGTGGGAGGCAGGAGGAGCAGGGTGTCCGATGGGGTGAGCGGTGCTTGCATCCTCATTCAAGCATCTCAGCCCTTGAGAGGGTGTGGGAGTTTAATGTTTATTTAGGAGATGAGCAAGGTTTGGTGTCTTGGGAAGATGTGGTTCTCCTTCAGCCATAAGAAAGGAGAACTGTGGAAATGACTAGCATGCCAGTGCCTGACAGCGGGGATTTAGGGAGCCATTAGTTATTGCTCTGACTTGTTGTTTTTCCAAAGGCACCTGTCAGACCCAGCTGACACTTCAAGCACAGAGAAATATTTGGCACTAGCCATTCCTTGTGAACGTGTTTTATATATTCCCTTTTCACACACTTGCTTTGTTCTCATGAGGTTTAGTATTAGCGAAGGTTTTTGTCTTTGTTCTCTGCAATAACCAGCAGATGTGCCTAAGCTGAGGTACTGTGTGCAGGCTTTGCCATTTTGACCCCGTTTTCCACCATCCCCTGGACCAAGGATTAAGGCTATTAATGAGATATCTACATTTAAATACTGCAGCTAACTGCTCCAATTCCTGCCTGCTAGCTAGGGAGCTGGGTCAGGCCCTGTTCCTCTGTCAGCTGCCCCATGACCCATGCAAACTGACTGTGTGAGCTTTTCATTGCCCACCTACTTGTGTTTGCTGAGATTACCTCTGAGAGGATAGACATCTGATCTGGGACATGAACTTACACATCTGCTCCACTGCAAGTTCGGCTTCTCTCCATATTACCACTGGGAGTCCTTGCCTGACTTAACCTGTATTTTTGATGCATGCAATTTTTAAGTTTCCTCAAACTTTTTTTTCCTTTTGAGGCAGCATAAAGGATCTCTGGTCTTCTTAAATTGTTTTTTAATTATTGTTATTTTTAGCTTTCCCAGTCCTTTAAAAACCTCATGCCCTCTCCAAAACATTTCAGGAAGAAACAGAATGTAGTTCTGCTTTACAGATAGAAAGTTAAGTAGTGGTAAAGCTATCAGAGAGCAGTGGAAGGCTTCAAATTCTGTAAATCCTGAAAATCTCTATCCTAAAAAAAACTTATTAGCTAATACTGAGAGTCCTACCTCTCCTTTTAGCTTTGCGGCAGGAGCTCGGAGAACTGCTGTTTGTGTTGACTCTCTTTCTGCAGGAGGCCTCCACGAGCTCTGAGAATCCCAGTCTAAGCCTGCCTGGGAGTATGCAGGTTTCTTTTCTGAATCAGATTGAAATGCTACTTCTGAACTTTGCTCCTCTAACTGTTCTGTCCAGAAAAGCAGTTACACTTTCTTAAAATTGTATCTGCTTTGCAGATTGGATGCTTGAAGTTGCAGATAAGATCTGTGTTGTTTTGCAGGGCAGGAAGATGTTTGCGAGGTCCCTTTTGGAAAATTCCATCTTTGGTTTAAGATCAGTTGCAGTTAATAACAACTCCCTTAAAAAAGGCATATCTGATTTTGTACTAAATCTCTTTTCTCTATTTTAACCATCCTAGTGGTGGCTCTACTTGGCGATGATTCCCTGAGAAAAAACTCCTTCAGTTTCTGCTTTTAAGACAGAGAAATAATTCTTGAGTCATGACAAGTAGGGTGGTTGGGTTCCTTCAGCCTTAGCCTGTTGTTATTTTCAGCTTCTTGACTCCCCAGTGCCCTCAAACTCTTCCCTAACTGCACGGATGACCTGTTCTTTCTAGGGGTGTCATCTTGATGAGATCCATGTGTGATCTGTTTTTAAAACAATGAGTATTTTAATACCTCTGCTACAATCCCTGACTGCTCATTTTTGTAAATATTTCTAATAACTTTAGTTGTTATATTCCTTTAGTGAGGAGCAAGTGAGCATTGCAAGTCCTCTAGTTCACTTCTTTATTATCTTCTGTTGCTTGCTTTTTTTCTCCAACAATATCATCAGTCCCCCTAAAGCTTGCACCCATCTTAAAATGAAGACAATTAGCTTGCAGACTGGTAGCCTAGTCACTTTTCTTCTGAGGTGTTGCATGTTGCTCTTAAGAGAAAGCCTCAGGGCTGTTCTCCTCTTCATCCATGTGTTGCACCTTCTGCTAGCACTGTCCAGCTTTGCAAATTCAACATCTGTGACTTTGCATTGCCTTGGCTTCTTTGTTCCCAGGCTGGCAGGCTCGCGCATGGGATGCCCCTGGCCTTTTGAGCTCTGCTTTCTTGGCCTTGCCAGGTCACTCTAACGATGCAGGGAAACCTCACTGATCCAAAACCTGGGAATATGCCACTTTCTTGGACACTGAAACTTGTAGTGTGAGTAACAGCAACATGAGGGTTATGTGTGCAAATATGTTTTCTTAGTATCTTCTAATGTTCTTTAGTAAAAAAAGAGCATATTGGCAGTAGGTGAGGCAACAACTTCAGAATGAATGCATTAAACATAAAAAGTCACTGCAGGTTTTCTCTGTCAGAAGTAAAGCACAAAATTTGCATGGACTGTGTAAATATACAAAGCAAGAACACCGCAGGCAAATGTTTACAAGACACGTGTTTAGCCAATATCATTGTGTTCCAGCAGAAAGCAAAAATGCCAAATGAGAAGTCCTGGGCAGTCATTTATTTTGTCAGATGCTGTGAGTCTGTGGAACAACATTAAGTGAGCAGTGTTTGTGCTGGGCTGCTGTTAAAGATAGGCAATGTACCCATCCAATATTTCAGTAGTAGCTTTATGGTTCACTTGTTAGCTGGTGTCCATATTGTTACCCTTGCCTGAGATTTCAATATCCACATAGTTATCTCTTGTGCACAGATCTGCTATTTCACTGACTATTATTTCAGGGAAGGCTGTCTTGTTGCATGAGAACAAAAATCATTGCCATCCTCACTTAGCAGTGAAACTTTCTTAGCTCTGTTTGCCATGGCTTCACCTGATCATTGCCATCAGTCCCATCAGCACACCCTATATCAGGATCAGTGTCAAGATGGGGACTTATTCTAGTCACCCACAAGAAATTCAGGCCAGATGCTATTCCATGCTTTGCCTGCCATGCAGATTCAGTCTTCCTGCCTTGAAAAGCTTTTACAGAGTTTCTTTTCCTAGTGAAGATGTGCCTGTAGCTCTTAAGATTTTTTAATATCTTTGGTGTATTCAGATCTTCGGACCCTGTGGCAGCCAAGCAGTGTTTCCCACTAGGGACTCCTCCAGCAACGTGTGTTCGCTTGAGTGATATCATGGTGAGGCAAGGGCTTGCAAGGGACAGCCTCCAGAAAATGAAGGGATTTTATCAGCTAACTTTTCTCCACTGTTGAGCTGTAGGTCGAGAAACAAAAGAGCTGAAGAGGCAGGATGTGAAGTCTGACCTAGCTTGGGGACAGGGCAGTCCCATCAGTCTGTCTGAGAGCATGAAGAGTTGGGCCTGTGGCAATCAGGAGCTACAGCAAATGGAAAGTGTCTGGAGCAGTACTGTCTGCAAGAAGAACAATGCTTTTGGTGCTTTAAAGTCTCCTGCATTATTTAAGCGGTCCAAGAGGTAACACATTGCAGACTAAGTGGTTTTATAACAGCCCGTATTAAATGCTGACTTATTTCACAGACGGATAAGCAGTTAGTGATACGTTTTTTTCTTGAAAGGTTAGAGATCTCTAAGATGGAGATACTTTGGCCAAGAAGTGTCAATTTGTATTTATTTACTTTCCTCTTCCTGAATCTGTCAAAGTAGATGTGACTGTTCTTGACTCAACCTGCCATAGCATCTGGGTGCAACAGTTCTTGGGAGAAGCGGGATGGCCATGTTTGTGTCTTACCAAATGGAAATCACTGTCTTTGACTCAGCAGATGCTCCAATGCCATACAGCTGTTTGAGGGAATGAGATTCATGTGATGGCTCTGACCGTCCCCCACTCCCTCTTCAGAAGCTTCTTCTCCATTTGAAATGCCAACCAAATACTACTGCAAAACAGGAGCTGCCTAAATTGCTGCAGGTTTTATGGGAAACGTACATGTGGGTACACGTAGAAAAGAGAGGTCTCTGTCACGATCCGCCCATGGAGGAAAAGGCAGCAGATCCACCTGGTCTCATTCTGCACCTGGCTGGTCAGTGAGCTCCCAGTGCTGCTAGGGGCTCAGGTGATGGGTGCTGCTCCTTCAGCAGAGCAACTGGAAGTAGAGGGGCTGAGATACCTGCAGGGGAGGAGGCTTTGCGACGTCTACTCTGTGTAGAGCTGCTGCCGGACCCAAGTTCAGCCCCATCCCCGCACTGTCTGCACGTCCTGCTGCCACTGCAGGGCAGTGGCAGGTATTTTCCCAGGGCCCCTCTGGCTCAGCAAGGAGGGTGACTCAGCTGGGCTGCAGTATCTGCTGCAAGTCCCTATTTCTCTCTGTTCCTATTGCATTTTGGTGAAACAAGGGAAACAAGCTTGAACCCTTCACGCTGCAGAGAGGCATGTTTGCATCTCGCTGCCTGAAGAAGTGGTCAGCAGGCTGTGGCACAATGGAAGTGTGTCAACTCCTCATCTGGGCAGGTCTTTGATGGCAATGCTGTTGGTTTGTAGTGGCACCTGGGGACAAACCTTAGGGGAGCTCTGAATGTGTGTACCCTCTGGGCTGTAGTGTCTCAGACCTGAGGCAGGTGCTGGGCCTAAGAGACATGAAAACTTAAAAAGCTGGGGAAATTTTATGGTAAAAAACCAGACACTCATTGGGTTAGGTAAAGATCTGAGGATTGTGTTCTGGATCCAGTCCTGCCTAATTTCCATTCTGGGTGCTTACGTCCTTATGTGGACTCTCCTTGGAGTGCTTGGGTTTCAAGGGTGAATACATAAGAAACAAAGTTGAGTGTCAAAGCCAACCGGTGAAGCTGACTGTTCCAACTGGGGTAATGTTGCACTGTCCTGTGTGGCTTCCAGTCCCTCCTCTCTTTTGCTTCCCACATTTCTTACATCACTTTTTTTCTTTCCTGCAGCTGTAACTGACAGAGATGGGTACTGAGGAAGAAATACCTTTTTTCCATAGCCATAAAAATAGTTTCCTTGGTTTTATTAGCAGCACATGGATGTGAGTTCAGCATCCTCTCCAAAATAGACAATAAGCAGGAAGTACTCAATTTGGCAACGCATTTGGGGTTAGAAACATGGCTGTTTTCAAAGCATTTCACCAGAGTCATTAATTAAGTGCTAGAACAGAGAACTTCAACCAAACAAAACTAGGGGAAATTACATTTCTCTTTCCTGACCTATATAAAAAGCATTTGTGCTTAAATCATATTGAAAGCTTTAAAGGGACCTCTCTCCCAGTGGAACATGCAGAAAACATAAATGTCCTGCAATAGGATTGCTGCTCACTATAACTTAGTAGGACTTGGCTGCATTTCCCTCTTCTTTGCAAATGTTTAGTGAGAGTGTTTATGAGATCAGAGTCTAAGCAAGGATAGTGCAGATATGGAGTTCCATTTTTTGAATCTGAGAGCATGAACTGGGAAACTTTCTCCTAATGGGTAAGCTTATCCTGTCTGAGAACAAAGACAAATCCATCCCATTCCTGTACAGTCCCAATGACTAGCATCGTGATTAACTCCAAAGCCTTGCTTGGATATACAGTCCAAATAGCTTAAGATTTAGCAGAGTCTGAGAGAACTGGGTAAACAACATATCAGAGGGCTGAAGCGTCAGAGTATTTCCTGTCTCTATTATCGACTGTGATTCAATAATCACAGTCAGAGGAGAGATGGTCTTTCATTTAACGTGTAAATGGACCATACCTATCCAAATAAGGGAAAAGTCTCAGCACATTGTATCTCACAGTGGGGCATAACTGCTGCTGCGCTCCTGGATCCACAGGCCCCAGAACAGATGCACCTTTAGCTACCATCTGCAATAGGGTCCCTGCATCCATCCTCTCTGCATGCTGCTGTGGATGTGCAAGACAGATCAGAGTACGTTGCTTAAAGAATTGACTGCCTTCTCTGTCCATGGTCAGAAATAGCTGTGGCTGCTGTGAGTGGTTAGTTCTTGAACAAACTGGGACTAAGAACTGATGCTCTATTGCTTTCTTCCATTACCTTTCTTTATTCTACTCCAACAAATTTTTCGTTACTGCTTCTTTGTCCTAGTCAGATTATCTCCGGCAGCAGCTGCCTTTCTCATATAAGACAACTTGTTCTTTCACTGTGTTTTCATTGATTACTCATCCCTTTATATAGCCTACTTCATGAGTCACTTTGCCTACCTACCTGCAACGAGCGTGGTATGCTATCCATCAGTTCCTTGTTCAGCGGCAATTACCAGCCTTTTATTGCTGGATTTTTCTCTCAAGGACTCCTCCTAATGCCAGCTTACTTCATTAATTTCTAATTTTGCAAACCACAAATTGTGACATAGCCGCAGGAGCTGGAAATAGAACAACTACATACCCTCTCCTAGAACTACACATATGGAGTTGGAAGGGAACTCGGGCTGAAGTTGCCAGCATATCCCTTATAATTGCTTTCCACGAATATTTAACCAGCCAGATTTTACTCTTGCATACATTTGTTCATTTCAAAATTGTTCAAGTGGACTCAGTGGATGGCAGTTAGTTGTATACATGGAGCAGGACATTGCTCAAGATGGGAAGAGCCTAAATCCTTCAAATCTTCTCACCACTGCCCTAGCACAGTGGCATGAGGTCCCAGACAAACTCCATCATGCTTTTATAGACTTCTCTACAGTTTTGTCTGGGCAACCTAATTACAGGTTGTTTTCTCACATGAATCTCTCTTAGTGGTACTCCGAGAACCAGAAGTTAAAATGCTGATATCTATTTCTAGCATGTTACAGGCAATTTTATAAATATCTGTATAAAAGATTAGTTTCAGTATTAACTCTGGGACAATGTTAACTTGAAATGAAATAACTAATAGTTGTGATTTGTATGTCTTGGACTGAAGATACCTAAAATTATTTTTATTCTTTGCAAGTGGAATGAATACCAAGCAGGTGTGGGGCATAAGAATAGCCATGTAGGATTAATGATATGAACAGCATGAAACAAAGCTCAATGTAATCTCAGTTGACCTTTCTGTCCCCTCATCTGAAGGACACCAAGGGGAGTTGTTTGCTTCTCTCCTTCCCCCTGGAGGTTTTTATACAATATTAGAAGAGAAAGTGCAAACTTCTTCTGTCTCCTTGTCACCATGATCCCAGCAGGGAAGTGTATACTCTGTGAAAAGATGATAAAGCCAGTCTGGCTATTCAACTAATCTCTCTGGTATACCTTCCAACATAAACGGAAGTATGTTTTGCAACTCAGACAGCACAACTCCATTCGCAGATTAAGCCAGGCCATTGAATTGATTGTACATAGGTCATGACTGCTGCAAATTGTAGCTGAGTGCAAGCTGCCTACCTCAGACCATGCAGCTGGGCACACCGCACACAGGACCCTGAGTGATCTGGTCTCTCTGGGCATTGGCATGAGTGATCATGGGTCCATGCCAGGGGCTCCAGAAAGTCTCTCTTGTTTCCCCAGCTGCTGGGCTATGAGTTACTTATCTGATCTTTGAGGACTTGTAAAGCCACCCATAGCACTCCAGGATATATTCTTTCCCTGGAATGTTCTATTGTATTGGAGACGCTGGTTATTAAGGGGAAAAGTAGCTGGGGATTTTTTAGCATGAGCTATGAAAATTATAAAAAAGCAGGTCCTTTTTTGATCCCCTGCCACTCAGATTGCATGCAGGTCTGTTCTCATCTAGATAACAATAACTATTGCCATCGTTTTAGTATCATTTAGTGGTTTTCTTGGTTCTAGTATTTTTCAAGAACCGCAGTCTCATGAAATGTTTTATAAAAAAACAACCAAAGAATGGTCTTCCAAAATGTCCCGTACATTCAATTAAATGTTGATATGCCTTTTCTATTAATATGTACTTTCCATCCTGAAACACCATCATGTAAATCAGTGCTTCAGCCAGCTGAAGTAAGTGTGTGCCTTGGGACACAATTTCCAAGTAGTCCTTCTCTGTACATTCCACTCTTGATTTAATCCAGGTTTATCTCAGCTTTGCATTAGCTGATTTGGAACAGGTTTAAGCTAAAGTGGATGAAGGCACTCTTAAACTGGAGAAAGAGTGTTCATACACAGTATCACATTAGCTAGCCTGAATGGATGCAAAGTATGTGTGCAGAAATCTTCTTCATTAATGTTCATCTTTGACATTTCTTTTCCTTTTTACTGAGCCTCTTCCTGCTGCCATGTTTGTCTTCTTTCTGCTGCTCCATACCTGTGGCAGAATTAATGTGATTGGGGTCTCAAACGTCAGAGAAAGCTATACAGAGCCAAAATTTTAGTCCTCTTAACAGCAATGAAAGCTCATCAGAGTGCAGCTCTCCCCCTTGTCAAGAGGATGTAAGATGACATCTTTATCCCTGAGTATTGGCAGAGGTGGCCATGGAGGCTTGGCCACTGGGACTCTTCCAGCACTGAGCAGAGGATGATGCTGTGCTGAGATGGGGCTTTCAGCCATAGCGGCACTCACCTGTCTCACTGCTCAGTGGTGTTGTCTACACCGTGGTACAATGCCGATGCAGTAAGCCCAGAGCATGCTGGCTGCTTTTACTGCAGAAGGCTCTGCTGGCTGCAGCTGGACCATTTCCCTGGTGAGAGAGGGGCCCTTCCCACTGGGAAGGCAGTGTGCTGTGTCATCTGCTGTTTGCCGAAGCAGGCTGCCGCTCATGTTGGACCATCCTTGCTGGAAACAGAAACATGGGACATAATATAGAGCACACAGAAAATTAAGTATGAATTTCATAAACAGTGGAAAAGGAATAATGGGGCAGACAGGAGAGGGCTCAAAGCAAATTTTCATGTTCACGCTTGGCAAAAGTAATAACAACGTTTGAATGGGAGGCTGCACTGCCTTTTCCTAGCATGCATTTCGTTAGCAGGAGGTACATTTCATGGCAGAAAGGTAAAACATGGGTCTTGTCATCACAGTGCCCATGAGAAAGTTAAGTTTTAGCAATGGAGGCATCAGGAGGCTCCAATGACCCATGCAGTGAACTTGCTGGATGGGAGACTCTCTAGTGCCCTATTGTTTTTGGTACAGAAATAAGGTCTCATTTTCTCCTTCCTGGGGAATCCAAGAGTTGTAAGAAGAGATGCCCACAAGGTTCACTCAACAGTTTTTGTGGGAAACAAAAACTTTTGCTGGGAATATTGGGGTTTTCTTTGAAAATAATCAATAGAACTTTGTTTTTCCCTTCTTTACCTCTCCTTTCTTTCCATTTTGCTTGTGGAAAGACAAAGAAATGAGTCTGAAAAAAACCCCTAAACCGCATGAAAAACTGTCAGTATTTGGACAATGCCAAATAGAGTAACAAAATTTGCAAAAGCAACAACAACAAAAAGCAATCCTTTCTTTCTCCATCCCTATTCACAGTTGATGTTCAATTATCACATTTCTTCAGGAGTGTTTATTCAAAGAAGAATTTTCCATTTCTTTCAATGGTGCTGTGGAGCAGACAGTCCTGGTGCCGATGGGGCAGCCTGCTTGCCCAGCTCCAGTGCACGGATACATGCTCTGCTGCTCCCTGCTCCTTTGGGTTAAAAAGGCTGTGAAAACAACTGTCAGAAAATTAGCCTAGCTTACTGCCAGGGCTGGATTTTTGAACTAGTGACACAGGATCTGCAATTTATTATCAGTCTTCTGAGTTCTCCTGGATATTGCCCAGTGATTATATTTTATAACTAGGTCAAAAATATGCATGGTAATTTAATAGTCACTTGGAAATTGCCAAATATCTTAACTGGTCTGTCCAGCACAGCAGTCCGCAGTGGAGAGGCCAGCACCTCACCCTTGGAAAGAAGAGGGAGAAATAAATCCATAATGGGCGGTCAGGAAACAGCCAGCCAGCTGGGAAGCTTCTGATTAACCCATGTTACCAAATACATGGTTGATGCTACAATATAGTATTTTTTTTTTCCCCCTCTGACTCATATGAAATAGCTTATTGTATAATATTCTTGTGAGCGTTCTCATTATTTGTGTATATTTGAATCATATTAAATTGTTGACATCAGTGATATCTTCTGGTCATGCCTTCCATAGGCTAATTAATGCTGGGAAATCTAGGATTCCTAGCATATGATGAGAGCTATTATACAATAATGATTAGGTAGATATTAATTATATTTAATAGAAAAAAATTTTCTCAGAACCCATTTTTGTAGGTATGGTGCTAGCTCAATGCATGTTGGGTGATAATTTGCAGCAGTTCTCATTGGACTCCATTAGAGTCCAGAGAAATGTTCCCTGCTTTGAATATTTTTCCACTGTGTACCTGGGAAAAGGATCTGCAGCAATTTTAGGCATGCTTTTTTGAAGGTCAGAGGATTGTCACTTGCAGAAGCAACACTTATGAAATCTCTCTTTTGTTAGCAAAAGGAAATTTGTTTTCCTTTTGGTCACTGTGTTCACTGTCTGTTAAGACAGCTGTTGCTGAGTTTGAAATGGTACCCTCAGAAAACTTCCCACCACTGCGGACAAGGGAGCTATAAGGCGTTACAGAGGCAGTGGTTTCTTTGTTCTTAATTCCTCTTTTAATATCTCATTGCTACCATAAATGTTGTTTTCCCTTCTGAAGACTTACAAGCTCAGTGCAGTTGGGCCAGGTTTGCAGAGAAAGCTGCATTAAGAGACCTTGAGGACTAGAGCAGGGCATGCCTGTAAAATGTTCTCTTGAAACAGGTAGGAAGCCCTGACATGCTCCAGCAATCAGCAAGAAGTCTGTTGACTGATTTAAGAGCAACTCGATTGAACTGTGAAAAGCATGAGTCACAGATCATGGTGACCGATGTGTAACAGCCTTTTAATTATTTGAATATTAGCCTCCAGTTTGAAGTAAGTTGAAGAAACTGGATGACCCTGTCTATTTGGATAATGAAATCCTTCTGCTATCCCTTCCCCTGGCAGCACTGGTGCTTGGGTGAAAGTCTGGTTTCACTGAAGCCAACACCACAGTCCCTGCTGATATACATGGAAACAAGCCTACCCACCTCAATATTTACTCTGGTTTCTTAATTCTCAGTTCCTTCTGCATTTTCAGAGCTCTTTTCTGGCTTATCCTTGCATCATGCCCATGACAAGCCCAGCAACTTAGTGTCCCTTTTGAAACATGCTCTAAATGAACCATTTTAAAAAAATGAAGCCAAACCCCTGTGGCTTTCTGTGGTGGGCGAGAAGGTGCCTCTCCAGGGGGTGGGGAGCCTCTGGTGTGTGCTACCAACTGCCCTTCAGCGAAGGCTTCAGCTGGAAAAGGCAAAAGCCAGCAGCTTTCTACCCCATGTCCATGCCAGTGGCTGGAGCATGGTCCTCTCTGCCCAGACGATGTTTTGGGGTGGCAAGAAAAGAGCCAAGCAGCTGAGCCCGGTGTCTGGTCAAGCTAGAAGCTGACTTCAGGCACAAGGGATGGGACTGAGAAGGAGGGAGGGGGAGCTCCAGGTCTCCCAGTCTGCCACCAGCTAACACAAACCATAGCTGGTTGGAAAATCGGGTTTCTCAGATATTGAGAAGCTGAGTTGCTTTCTTGCACACCAGCTGGCACCAGGCTGGATTGAGACGCCCATCACCAGCCCTGGTTTAAGTGTATAAACACCAAATATTGTCCCAGAGCTCTCTATATTCTTGGCCCCTTTGGCCTTTGGATGGATTATATGATAGTTGAAGTGCCTCTGTCAGAACCTCTGTCAAGCATTGGTTGCCCAGAGAGGGCTAATATCCCCAGCCTTGAAGATGCTCAAAGGCCCTGGGCAATTTGGTCTAGCATCGAAGCTGGATCCAGCTTCAGAGCAGGCCCTGCCCTGAGCAGAGGTTTGGGCTTGAGGACCCTGAATAGTGCCACGAAGATAAATGTGTTTGCAGAAATTCCACCCTTGCTCTGTGAAAGCTGCAAGCGGCAGAGAGTATTTCAATAGATGGTTTGTGCATAAGTGCATTTTATTGACTCTGTACAGGACAGTGCTGCAGATCTAGAACTGGTTGTCTTCAGCTCCACTTTCTCTGTTTATGCAGGTTTCACAGACCTGTCAGCACAGATTGCACATCCATTCAAAGCAAGTTGGCTTTATGCGTTGAGACAATTTTGCTTTACTCAGACTGGAATTCGGTTGTTTTGTTTCCATTAAACTAGATGAATTACTATTTTTTCTTAGTCTTCTAGCCTACTTTTGTTGGATTTTGTCCCTTGCAGGCAAGGGAGGAATAGCTCTGTGGGTTAAATACGGAAAGGAGGTGTGTGGGTGGGTTGATGACATACTGCAGTGAGGTGGAGATGAGCCAGTTACTGAATCCAGATCGTTAGGAAGTCCATCACAACATCCCTAATGTTCTTGCCCTGTTGTTCTTACATTGCATGACCTATCCATAGATTGCAGAGTGATGTTAGAGGAGCATTTATTCCCATTTTTATGGGGAACCAAAAAATCACTTTATGCTGATGTTATGGTGCTGCTGCTTCAAGAGATGGTCCTTCCTTCCCCCCACTTCTCATTGCCTGTTTTTTTCTGCACTGTGTTTGCACCACTCTTTGTTGAACTGGATTTGAGGCCTGATTTGGTTGAAAACAAAGCTTTGGGTTTACTCCCAGCTACTTTTCTGCCAGATCAGGTCCCTGCTCTGACTACTGGTGTAGCCACAGGCTTGGTAACTCTGGCACAAGGAGAGAGCAGGAACATCAGGTCAGAGCCACCCATTTTTGCAGGAGCCAGACAGCATCAGCACAGTGTCCCTGAGCGCAGGGGAACCGCTGGGCTGAGCCAGCAGAGCAGGAGCCAGGCTACAGCTCTTCCACTGTCCCCACTGCTGCCCCCACACCCACGCTGCCCTCGAGGTTCGCCCCTACGAGGGGACGGCTGCGCCTCTGCAGGCCCAGGCGAAAGAGGCGGCCCCTTCTCCCAGCACGGTGAGTGTGCCTATGGGAGGTAACAGGCATGGGAAATGGGGTGCTGCCTGTCAGTGCAACAGGCCCCCTGGTCCCTGCTAGATGATGACTTCACGGTGGAGCAGAGATAAGATATACCAGTTGGTGGAGCAGCGTACCTCGGGTGTTTTCTCTGCTTATTGTTTGCCTGTGCGTACCACAGCCCTGGGTTTGCCTTAGGCAGGATAAACCATTGCAAAGACTTTTCTTAGCAGTCAGGATTTTGTGTGTGCCATTGTGGCCCTAATTGCTCTACTGACCTCAAGTATTGAGCTGTGGTCTTTAATTATATGAAAACCATTTACATGAACAAATACCTGACACCTGTGACCTAATTGCTATGAACTGAATATTATTTAGAGGGTCATTGTGAACGTCATGTTGTAGGTTTGTATTACTTAAACCTTCGGAGCATACTGAGTTCACAGCCATGTTGTTACTTAAACCCATTCAGATAATGCCTCTTGTTTTTAAAATGTGGAACTAACCAGGAAATACCCTGCTTCTTGGTATTTATGTGCACACGTGTTTGGAACAGGTGCCCTCTTTATGACTGAATCCCCCCATCCTCCCCATACTGTCATAGAATCACAGAATCATAGAATGGTTTGGGTTGGAAAGGACCTTTAAAGGTCATCTAGTCCAACCCCCCTGCAATGATCAGGGACATCAACTAGATCAGGTTGCTCAGAACCCCATCCAATCTTACCTTGAATGTTTCCAGGGATGGGGCATCTACCACCTCTCTGGGCAACCTGTGCCAGTGTTTCACCACCCCCATTGTAAAAAATGTCTTCCTTCTATCTAGACTGAATCTACCCTCTTTTAGTTTAAAACCATTGCCCCTTATCCTATTGCAACAGGCCCTACTAAAAAGTCTGTCCTATTTTTCTTGGAAGGCCCCTCTAAGTATTGAAAGACTGCAGTAAGGTCTCCCCAGAGCCTTCTCATCTCCAGGCTGAACAACCCCAACTGTCTCCACCTGTCCTCATAGGAGAGGATGTCCCACATCCTCTTCCCATCCTGTGGATCCCGCTGCAGTGCCAGCCATGGCAATTATGCCCACATAGAAAGCAAGAGAAAAGGAGCTACTGCAAACCCCCATCTTCCCCGCCAGCCCTGGGCAAGGACATGTGTACATGCTGCACCCCAGCTAAGCACCCCATCAGGCACCCCAGGGTGTGGCTGAAAGGGCAAGCTTGTTTGCTTGGAAGGGTAGTGGAGACTTGTATTATGTATTCAGTATTTTGCGATCAAAACCAAATGTATTCCCACAGAATTAGCTTAGTACAAACTGTGGAACGGTGCATGCTAATCTCTTTTAAAGAGCACTGTTAAAAGTAGGGGTGGGGCCCAGGGCACCCGAGAACCCTGCCTGTGGCTTGCAGGGAAACCTGTTGCTTTTCATTACCGTTAGTTAATCAATACAAACGCCGTCCCGTGCACCTTTTCAGGCATTTCCAGCAAAGGATCTTCGCCATCAAATAGATCAGATTATCCTCTGAAAGGGAAAAATAAATCCCCCCAAGTGGCATTATTACAAAAGAGATTTTTCAATAAAACTTTTAATTTCCTTTCTACGTAGCCATAGGCCAAAACAAACACACACACACACACATATCTGCTATGCTTAAAGATAGGTAGGAAAGGGTTTGGAGTTTTGAAACAGACTCATAGCCCTGCAGATAAAAGAAAAAAAAAAAAAGAAAAAAAAAAAAGGAAAATCCCAGGAGTATAAAGCTCGTAGAATTCCGATATCAAGTGTTATTATTTTTCATATCTTCCTTCAAAAATAGAGTTCAGGATTGAAAACATCTTTCACAGACACAAATTTTTTCCTGAAAATGTTACATTATTATTTACAATTTCAAGATAAGCAGTTAGAAACTGTGATTTCCCTAACTTTTGAGGAAAGCTTATTAAGTGTTTAAATTGCAAGTGGGAAAAGCAATGCACAGAAAATGAATGTGTTTCCCTTCACTCTCTCAGGCCCTCTCCGCAAGTTGCCCCTTGTCCTTTCCCCTTTGTTTCACCCTCTTTTCAGCTCTCGAGCTCTGAGCCATCCTTAGCTTTCCTACGACTGACTAAGTTATGTCTGCCCTGAGATAATTGAGACATAAAAAAACCTGATTGTCTGTTTGTGTAGTAATCCAGCATTTTAAATTTAGAATAAAAACATTAAAATGAGAAGCACTGATTGTCTATACCCTTTTTTACCACTTTGCTTAATAGCAGTGACCTAGGAACCACTATTTTATGATCTAGTTTTTTTGTTTAGTTTTCGTATTGCTAGCTTGGTAAAGCTGTGAATTTCTCCTAGTTCCTGATTCCAAATATTAGTCTGAAAACCTTCTTCCCTGATGGTGATGCCTTTCTATGCCTGACTGTTCCTATGAGGCAAACGTTACTGCTGCTGTTGATTTCACTTTTTTTTGTAGTTTTCCAGGCAAGCCCGGAGAGCTGTGCTTTGCTCATGGTCCTGTTGTGCAAGAACTGTGCACATCTGGCTGACGACTTCTGAAGTGCTGTGCTGCTGCTTCTGCTGCTGGTTGGCTTAACTGTAAAACTGGAGGGAAGAGAAGAGGGAGCTGGTCTGCAGATGGGTTTTTCACATGAATAGAAACAAAAAGGTGACAATAAAGTTATGTTAAGTGAAGCAAACTTTTTGCTTTGGCTCAGCAGAAGGTTTTTGTTTCTTTAACTATTTAAAAACATAAACTTTAGATAAACACCTAAACAAAGCATTTCTATGAAGTCAAAGGAGTTCATTTACAGGATGTTGAAATTAAACATTTAGTGCTCAAGAAAAAGTTGTCTGAGCCAAAACAATTAAATTAATTCTATCTATAGTTTTCTGAGTGTTTCACAGATTATGTATTTATCCCCTTCTATCAAAAGTCTCTCATCCTCTACTCCTATTTAATGGGAAGAAAATGGAAATTCATTTTACAGATGGAAAAGTAGGGCAGAGAGAGGGTTGGCAACTAGTCCCAAGTCCCAGGGGGTTTGCAGAAGCAAGAATCAATTTCTGCTCCCTGCTCAGCCTGGGACTGTGATGCCACTGAAATCATTTGTTTTGTTGGTGCAGTTCTGACCTCTGTGAAACCTTTAGGGATGGGGTTTGCATGGGTGATATGCTTTGCATGGCCAGGGCACCCCCAGCACTGCTGATGGTAAAGTTGCAAGCTCACCCTGCATTTCTGCCTTGCTTCAGAGAGGAAACAACAGCTGTTGCGGGTGGCTGCTGGTCCCGTCCCACGCCATGCCCCTCACTCCAATCCCAAAGTTTAGAGGTTATTAAAGCAGAGGGGAACAATTTGTAATTGATTCTGTCCTTTCCCGTTGCTCACAGTGGATCAAAGCCTGTGCTCTCGGTCTGGGGACATCCCCTATGGAAATCAGTGGCGTGTTCGGATAAGGTTTTCAGGTGCCTAAGTGCAACCATCTGCCTCCAGAACAAAGGAAATAAATTCCAGGCAGCAGTTCAGAAAAGGGAGTTGAGGGTGAAATTCTGATGTCTGTGAAGCATAGATTGTGATGAATGAGAAACAAACTATTCCCATTGTACAGTTATGAAGGTACTAGAAATGTGATTCTAAGGATTGCAAACAGTATCACAAACTGCCACCACACTGTCCTGTCAACAGTAGCTAATGAAATATCCCAGAAAAGCCTACAACTCCTGCTTGATTTGCCCCATGTCTTTTAATACCGTCGCCTCTCAGTTTAGATGCTGCATGGCTTTTAAACATGAGGGTCTCATACAAAAAAATAAGGTTATGGGGCATGTGGTTTGGCATCCTGTGGCCTGGGTTGCCCAAAAGGTAAGCCTAGGAACCTTTCTCTGTGTGTATATGTTTAAAGTATACAGACTTCTAAATGCTTATATTTTTAATTTATACTTACATATAAATATATAACTATAACTATAGGAAAATAAAATATATACTCTACATTTACACTAAATATGACTGCCTTACACCTGGCACGTGAATTTGCCCAAATTACAGATTTTTAATGGACAACTGACACAGGCACCGCTCACTGGGAATGAGATGTGGGTTAGCTCAGTGGAAGCCATGTTCATGGTGATTTATATTCCTGCTTTGAGCAAAACTCCTTATGGAGTCTCAAGAGGTAGCATGTGATTTGCAGTCCCTAGCAAAAATCCTATCCATGATCAGTAGAAAAATTCCAGTGGACTTCAGATCAGATTATCAAAAACCTCTCTGAGATGCATTTTTTACCTCATTCTGTTCTTAAGAAAGAGCTGGGTAGAAAAATCAGGCAAGAATAAAGAAGAAGAAGCTTGTGGAAAATGTGATGTTCTCATCAAAGGGATCGGGTTGACTGCTGAGCTTTGACCACAGAGTGAGGTGAGTCCTGAGTTGTGGCTCTGCTGTGCGGGACATGTCCTAGCTTTGCAGGCTGTCCTGCTGCCACCTCACAGGCTCTGCAAAAGGTGCTGCTGCCAGGGAGCCCAGCCTGGGCAAAGACAGAAAAGGGGGAGAAGCAGCCTCTGTTTTGCCTGTGCCAGGATCTCACCCACCAGCCCTGCTTCTCACAAAAGGAGGGTTTGCCTCCTTTTGCTGTACTTTGGGCAGCAAAAATGGCTATGGTATCTGCAAACAGGCACTCTGGCCAGTGCCAAGATTTTTGCGGGTTTCAGAGCAAAGTTGAGCATTAAGGCAGGATTCAAAGAAAGATAAGGAGGTAATGCCGTGGGTATTTACTTAAGGAAGTTTTTTGGCAGAAAGGAAAATATGGAAGGAAGAGCAAAAGTTTTGGTTTGAAAATACCCTCCTGGAAGCAGGAGTCAGCAAGCAAAAGGTGGGTGAGACTTGGGGTAGGGCACAAGGGGCTTTAAAGCTGAGGTGAGGCACTTATCCTGGGTTTGGCAGGCAAGGACTAGCCTGTGGAGATGGCTTAACATAAATAAACAACTGGGGAATGATCTTCACAGCAGCTTTATGAGTCCTGAAAGTGGGACGTGGCTTCATTTGCAGACGCTGGAAAAAAAAGCATTGCTGTCCTCAAGTGAGGTGCTAGAAAATGGTGTAGTTTGGTCATGCTGTGAGTGCCCGGATCACATGGGAAGTGTCTTAGGCAGGTTGGGTGCAGCCACCTGGAAGACTTTGAAGTGCTCTGGACCCATGGGCCCAGCAGTGTCTCTGGGTTGCAGGTGTTGCTCTTGGCTACATGAGGCATTCAAGCAGGACTGGAGCTGCTCTTCGCAGTGACCATAGACTTGTCTTGGAGAGAGAGGACTTGAGGGGACAAATAAGAGTTCAGGTGCCCAGATTAAGCTTCAGCTGACCACTGCTTAACACAGCAGGTATCACAGAGAGGCTGACTAAGAGTTGTGCTTTAAGAGACTTGAGCTTGGCAGGAGTCCTAAATTATGGATGACCAAATTGACAGAGATACAAACTGCCATGAGTCTCTTCCCAAGCCTCAAACAAACCAACCATTGGCTTTTATTGTTTCCTCTGCCTTTCCACTTCCTTGTTTTTTGTGGAACTCCAAATGGAAATGTCAGAGGCTGGTTTTCTAGCATTTCCAAGAGAGATAAAATCAGAAAAACTACCAAAATTAGCTTTGTTAATATTCTTTGCGTGCTTTTCCAGATTGACTTCTAGACCAAAAAATGATTTTGGTCTAGACATTTGTAAACCTTCCAAACATCTGGACTTCTTGAAGTCAGCTCAACTTTACTCCATCTACTCTGGTTGTATTTCCTGTTGTACTATTAAAAGACCACAAAAATATTTAAGCGCTGGAGGAATATGCTTATGGGGAAATTTTCCAGGAATGAAATACACTTGGCTAAGTGTGATTAAAGAGGAGGTGTGATGAGGATTGTCTTCTAGTCATCCTGTCTCCTTAGAAGGAAAGGGAAGCATCTGTAGGGCAAACCCAGTGTGTAATTAGAAGCAATGGAGTCCTGCTAAGGCTCAGGCTGTGGGTCCTGGTTCCACTCTTGTTCGTAAAGTGTGTACTTGCAATCTGCAGAGAGCTGGCAGGACACGTCTCTGACTCCTTTCTTTCCATGCTTTTTATTTCTTGTCTGGGGAGAGCAACTGAAAATGTCTTCATATGTTCATTATAAGCTGCAGCTACAGAGAAAGACTATCAGCTAGATCAGCTGTGACTGCAAGTAATAGTCATCAGCACTTCCTATGTGCCTAGTAATGCTGGCTAATTTCATAAGGAAGAGGAGACAGAAGAGTAAGAGGGTAAGTTGGAAGTAGCAGAGACAGAGGAGCATGATCAGCAAACTGGGCATTATTATGAACTAGAGAAAAATAATATGACCTGTGCAGAGAAGGCGGCACAAGAGGACCTGGGGACTGCATCAGTGGAAGGTGTTGGAGATGCTGAAAGGCTTTTTCTCAACCAGGTCTATTGGCAGGCTGAAGCATGTGTTTTTTCTGTGTTATTTCCAGTGTATCTTGAGTAAGCAGTAAAGGCTCCTGATATTACATAGCAGAAATAGAGAAAGGGTAGTGGGAAGCTGAATGGCTGGAAAGACAAAAACAGTGGAGACAAGAAAGATCATGGCTCTCATCTGACCAGGTGACCATTGATCATAACACTAAAAATGAAGAATCTCCTGTGCAGCTGTAACTTCTCTCACGGTTGTGCACACTCTCATTCAAGTGTCCTTTTCTCAAGTGTCCATGGAGAAATCAATATTCTGCTCCTCAGAGCAGGTGGTGGATCTCTGATGACCTATTGGTCAGACTTTGATAAACCAGGATGGTTGTACACCAAGGAATTTCTTTCTGAATGGCTGTATGGTCTTGTGAACAATTCTTGCTTTCCATGGTAAAGAACCATGGTGAACAGAGGCTATAATCCCTGAGAGATCAAAGCTGAATCAACACTTCATTTCCTTTTCTAAACTGATCTTATGAAAACCTTGAAATAATTTAGTATCAAAGAAGATATTTGTAGTTGTTGTTTAGAATATACCATGGCAGTGAAACCCAAAGAGAATGGTTAATATAGTCTGCATGTGGAACCAGAACTTTTTCTGTAAAGGTAAAACAAGGAATTAGAAAAATTCACAGTTTCTGTGGCCAGCAACTGCACTTGATTTTTTCCATCTTGGTTTTTCACTGGTTGCCTGAAGTACATGCTTTACATCTGGCCCATGTGATGCTCCATGTATTTATGGTACTGCACAAATTTTGGGGACAAGGGTTCCTTTCTTTATGGGCAAATTATGTGTTCCTTTCATGTTGTAATTGGGACTTTGGCTTATTCTTTGGAACACTGTGTGCTTTGTAACTTGCTCTAACACTTAGGTTTTTCCATTTTATAGTGATCATAACTTGTGTAAGACTTTATTCGTGGCCCAAGTAAAATAGGGGTCATACAAAATACTTTTTGTCTGTGATGATGTAATTATTCAACTGAAGCAGTGTTACTCATGGTATTACACATAGAGGTCCCCAACATTCCAAATGTTTCAACAGTGTAGCTATGCAATTTGATAAGTAGTAGTAAAGTGGATGCAGGTGCTTTCTGCATTCCTTTAAGCTTGTGGCAAAACATATAAGATGGTCAAAGGCAACAGTCAAATCTAGCATGTCACTAGAACAGGGCAGGAAAATAAATTTACCCTTTTCTCTGTAAAGCAATGAAAGAAAGGAAAGGAATTTAGGAGTACCAGGACACTGGTCTTGAGCACATATCCCCAGAGAGCACAAGCGTCTTTCTCAAGTTTTCAGGGAACTGGTAAATTTTGTGTAAGGACATAGGGCAATTTAACATGCTTTTGGGAATCAGAGGGCAGGCTGTATTGGCAATGTAGACATAGCCATATTCAACGTATTAATATGCTGAAGAATGTGCTGAAACAGGTATGGGTTTACCTTTGAGATTTTAAATGCTGACCAATTGTAAATACAGATAGCCAGAGCAGGAATTATCAGTAGACCAAGACTGTCAGGTGAAGTAGTGGATGAGCAAAGACAATGCAAGTATAGCTAAGATCAGAAAAATAAAAGAAAGGAAATGAGATGCTGCTTACAGTCTGTTAATTACCCATGACGAGGAATATGTCTGAAACTGCATACTTGGAAAATTATTATGAACTAGGAAGAATAATATGATACTCAAAATTTTCTCTGAAATTTTACCTCATTTTAAATGTATTAACCCAACCTTCACCTAGCAGCGCTGACATCTTATGTTACTTGAGAATTTGGCTTATTAATTTGACTTGACTCTTTTGTCATTCCAGAACTTGTTTTTTGTTAGTTGTTCGTGAGACGCAAGCTGAAAAATATGATGTAGTGGTAGTATTTTTAACACTTTTAATCTGACAGTGCTCATGTATGTGTGCATGTATGTGTTTATATCTCCGTACATGTAAGTAAATGTATACTACTATTACTTTGAAGCAATCAACCACAGTGCAACTGTGGTAGCACTGGCTTTCAGAACAGAGCATGTTGAATGTTTGCTGCAGAATGTTTTTAATGTGAGTTGTGTAATAGATAAGCTGTAGGGGTTTTGAACTGCTGACAGGGAAATGTTTAGATCTACAAAAAGCTTCACTTGTCAGCTCATATCTAACTGTCTCTTTGGGCACTGAAATTTCTTCTTAAAGTATTCTCTAAGCTCATCAAATTGCTGTCTAATCCAGAGGTGCCCAGTATCCGTACGCATCAAGGCTGACACCCATAAATTTTCCCATGGTCCTAACAGCTACGTCCAGGCATAGACTTATGCACTTCATCTTGGACTTAAGCAAAATTTAGATACATAATCCCTAAACATTTTGAAATGCCTCACCTAAACTCCATTGGCATCTTACTTTTTAATGGAGGCTTTCCTAGATGCCTCATGTTTTGCTTCTTTTCATTCCCAATGTGCCCCAACTTTTCAGGGCAGAGAAACTTAAATCTGAACTGATATCCAAGCCTACCAGAACAAAGAACCAAGTGTCTTCTCAAACAGGGGAGCTCAGTCCAGAAGGTGGTCCCAGGGCATGCCTAACCTGCATCAAAAGCATTAACACTCTCATAAATGATACAGCAACTACTTATTCAAGAAAAAAAACCAGGCCAGTGATGGAGAGAGGTGTGCAAAAGGAGGAGGGTATGGCTGTCAGTTGGGAGGGAAGACACCGGGGTCCTGATTCTGCTCTCAGAATTGTTTATACATTTCAAATTGAATTACTGGATGCAGCAGTGAGGTGGTGATGGGTCATTTGCCTCACAGGTGAGTTATCCTAACTATGTGATCCCATGCACAGCTATAAGGTACTTAGCATGTACTAGACCAGTGTTAAGTATCTTGAAATGAAAAAAGCTGAGAAAAGAAATATGAGATACCCTGAACTGAAATCCTGAGACCGACTTCATAAGACCCAGGTCTCCACACAGGTTCAAGAGCTCTAAAGTTTAGGAAGATCCTTCTGTGAGAACTGGGTTTGCTTCTTCCATTCTCAGCTATAGACTTCTGAGAATAGTGTCCGTAACTTAAAGGACAAAATAATGTTGGGGAAAAACTTCTGTGCATTGCAGCTATTTTGTAATGTGATTTAGCAGCTGGGGACAGGGAGGAAAGCCAGACTGATGTAATCAGCCAGCTTTCCTCAAGGCAGTTGACATTTACTGCCCACTGTTTAAGACTTGCTCTCCTACTTGGTGGTTCCTCTCCAGAGGGACAAATGAAGAGGAAAGATGTAAGTATGTAACTCACTGTAACTCATTAATGAAACAGTCCTGGGCATAGTCACTAGAGATAGCAAAGTTTGCAATGAGGATAGCTGCAGATTTATGCCTTCTTTTGATGTGACAACTCCTCTACCACTGGGACAGGCAAAGATACTTTTACAAGATAAGTCAGGATGACTGTAAATGGGTGCACTAGTACATGCTTGGCAGAACATGAACACAGAAGGCTTCTGGGGTTTTGGTTTTAGTGATTTTTGGTTACTTTTTCTCCCCCCAGTAGAACAACGTAGGTGTTTAAATGGTGACCACTCTTGGCCTGTCTTCAATAGCAATACCTATGTAAAGGTACTGCTGCATAGGGCTTCTGCAGGCTAAGCTGTAGAAAATGAGTAAGAAACATCCCTCCCCTGTAGCACCATGTAAAAATCAAGGTTTTGTGGCTAAAGGGATAAATAAAAAGTGTGGTTGCATACAATGATCTGGATAAATAATACCAACTGACTGCACTTTGGAGGCTCCTTTGGGCTTTGTAAAAAGTGTTTCCAGAGAGGCAAAAGTGTCTTTTTGTCAAACTTGAAGGATTCTCAAAATTGGCCTGGGGTCAAAATCAACCTAAAGGAACACACTCAGCTTCAATGGCATCATAGAGTAACCTGAATCTCTCTGACAAGCATTAAATGATCTCCAGCAGCCTTGTTATCTAATCCCAAACAGAACCAGCTTGCCGGGAATACCAAACCTTTTGGCCAAGTGACAGTTGGTTTCTTTACAAAGGCCTTGGGAAAACCCAGTGAAAGAAATAGTTCATCAAAAAAACCACAGACCAATTCATTTGGGAAGATTTTTCCATACATGCTTTTTAGTTCTCAATATTTCTAAAATGACTTGTTTTAGAAACACAAACTTTGTTTTATGTTGCTGGATTTACAGAAAAACAACTGCTTTCTTTACTTCTTAGTATGATAAACATGTAATTATCAAATCAAGACCTAACTCTAGATAGAGCAGAACAAACAGGATGTTCATGTATCTTAAATGCATTCAGGACACATTTACAAGACTCATTAGTAAGAGGAAATGAATACTAACTGGAAGCCAAGACCAAAGGTACTTTTAAGTCACCTTGGAGGTTCCTTGAGGATTGTTGTGCAGCCTGAACTTGGGTCTGTAACCTCAGATCCCCAGGAATGGGTGCTGCCCACAGGCTCTGCTAAACTGAGCATCTCACCAGACAGTAAAAGGTCCAGGTTTTCAAATTTACCTTGTTGTCTTAAAATGCAGAAAACATCTTCACTGAATTTTAAAAGCACCCTAGCAGATGCATCCCATTAATCCAAAGTTGCAGTCCAAGTTAATGACTGCCACATTTATAAGCCCTGCTAGATACTCCCTGCATCTTCAGACACCAAAATGCCTTTGAAAACCTGGCTTAGATTCTGCACAGCAGCTCCTGATTGTGAAGGCTGGCAGATCATTTTGAAATGCTGCAGGTATTTTAAGTTAGGTGAATTTTATAAAAAAAATTGGCAAATCTTGTTTTTGAGACTATTCTTGTTGGTCCTGTTTTGCTATAGAATACTACGAAAAGTGTCATTTGCAGCTCCAAAAGTTTGAACAAGAGGAGCTAAACTTTGGCTAATTACTGCCCTTACTCATATAATCCATAAGTCAACCTTGCAACCTGAACTTGGTCTTTGAATTCTCCTCCAATCTTACCTTTAACATTAGCACGTGTCTTGGCTATAAATACACCAGTGCTAATTTGTGGCCAACAGGTTGAGGGAGGTGATTCTGCCTCTCTACTCAGCACTGGTGAGACCCTACCTGCAGTACTATGTCCAGCTCTGGGGTCCTCAGTACAAGACAGATATGGACCTGCTGGAGCGGGTCCAGAGGAGGGCCACAAAAATGATCAGAGAGATGGAACACCTCTCCTGTGAGGAAAGGCTGAGACAGTTGGAGTTGTTTAGCCTGGAGATGATAAGGCTCTGGGGACACCTTACTGCAGTCTTTCAATACTTAGAGGGGGCTTATAAGAAAGATAGAAACAAACTTTTCAGTAAGACCTGTAGCAATAGGACAAGGGGTGATGGTTTAAAACTAAAAGACAGTAGATTCAGACTAGATATAAGGAAGAAATCTTTTATGATGAGGATGGTAAAACACTGGCACAGGTTGCCCAGAGAAGTGGTAGATGCCCCATCCCTGGAAACATTCAAGGTCAGGTTGGAGGGGGCTCTGAGCAACCTGATCTAGTTGATATCCCTGATCATTGCAGGGAGGTTGGACTAGATGACCTTTAAAGGTCCCTTCCAACCCAAACCATTCTATGATTCTATGATTCTATGATTCTATGATTCTAATGAATGTATCTTATTGTACTTGTTACTTAATACCACTAGTCTGGAGTCTATTTTCAGTTAAATCACTATACTACTGAAGGATTCCAGGGGATATAGGGGACTAGGAGTGCTGACAAAGTTATTTACAACAAATTCACCTACTAGTCTCACCAGATACTTCAGTTTTACAGCCTGATACCCACCGCTTCAGCTCTGTTGGAGTGTTATTTCTCTGATTATTTCCCCTTACCTTTCTGTGCAAGCCAGGACCCTCTCCATACTTGAATGTCCAATTTTCAGCCCCAGGTAGATACTTGCTCTGTGTGTCTTCTCTCTCCAACATTTTTCTCTTATTTCTCCAAAGAGGCTCAGAAGAAAGGCACAGGCTAAAATTACACTGACTGGACTGAAGCAAGCCATATCATCATCTGGACTGGACTACCTGTGCTAGGTACTTCCCTAAAAGTCATCCATGAATGCTGAATCCACTTCTGGGCACCACTGAGGAGGTGGGTCTGCAGCTGAGGTGTAACACATGGGCTGTAGGAGGCACAGTGTGTGGGGAGACAGGTGGCACCACTGTCACCCTTCTTGGTTGGGAGACTCGAAGGATGACCAAGGAAGTAGCAGTAACGTTAGGAGAACTGGAAAAGTACAGTGTGTGAGGGAGGCATCTGACATGGAAAGGATGAGGCCGTGGCTTTGTGCCTTGGAAGACTTTCAGCTTTCCACACTTCAGCAGGGAAGAGTGCCAAAACCCCACAGGTGTTTGCTTCACGCAACTGAAAATACGGGGTCTGAGGCACTCAGAGATCACTGCAGAGCTGTAAAAGAGCTTGGCCGCAATGTGCAGATTTGAATTATTATTATATTAATATTCTTTCTTAATATTCTCAGAAAAGCCAACATTTTTCCCATGAGAAATTCTGAATCTTTTCCTTTACTGAAATCTGTCCAGGGCTCCTGCTGACAGAAAGGTTAATAAAGGAAGTGAGCTATCCAAAGGGTTCTGACAATGTTTATTATAATTTTTTTATCCACCACATAGACTTGCATTTTAACCTTCAGGGTCTCAGGAATACAGATGCACCAGAAAATGGATGTGATCCTCACCCTAAGTTGCTGATGCCAATTTGGAAATAAGTAAGAGTTGTGCAAAGTTTGCTTTAAACTGAAGTGTGGTTTTCAGATCATGATTTGGATGCAGAAAAGGCACATTCAGAGCACTCCTTTGCTCTTAATCTCTCCCTGTATCTTTGTTTGTTTGCTTGTTTGTTTGAAGCACTTTCTTTTCCTCCCTGTTGTTGGAGGATACTGTGATTGCACAAGCAGAGTTTCATATTTAAAGTAACAGAGTTGGACAAAAGGTTTCCCAGCTGAAGGCCCAAGCCCAGGCCCTGGGAATAAATCGTAGAGCTTAACAGCAGTATTTTACAGATTTTAAAGCTGAGACTTTTAAACAAGATTTCATGGAATGGAGTTTTACCGGTTCATTGACTCATCTAAAATTAAATGGAGCATTTCAAAGAACTGCTACAGCAGCAAAATCCAAAAGGAAGAGAGAAAATATACAGGTTGAACAGAATTGTTCTAACAAACATTTCTAGTGTTAATTCTGCAGAATGCTGCAACTGTTTTGTGTTAGCTCAGTGACTTCAAGCAGCCCTGAGCTCCCAAGTCTCATCAACCATGGAACAGTGTGCAAAGCATCCTCAAATCTCCAGTGTAGTTGGTCTAGGTCAGCAATCTGGATCCAAAACTGGACTCAAGATTGAATTTCTTCATGATGTTTTGATTTTTAATTCTGGAAAAGCCCATTTTAGAAATGGTGTTTGCCACAAAATTAGGTTTTGTTTCAGTTCAGGATATTTAAGATTTTGGTTTGGTTTTTAACATATCCAGTTTTGAATCTCTGGTTCAAATCTAGTGGTCAGATTTCTACCTGCTGCTAAGTTCTAAGTAATGTTTTGATGCCAGAATGAAAGCAGCAGGATCTTTCTGCTTTTATTGGTCTCGACCAGAAACCAAGTCCCTCAAGAAATTGATTTGTACTTGTATGAGCTGATGCAGGAAGCTGAAGAATCAGGCTGTGTGTTTTCCAGAGCACTGATATCCACTTAACACATGCTTTCCAAACTCTGTAGTCCCTAATTCTTTCTAAGGATCCCTCCGGCAACTCCTCTTGCATTTGTCTTCCATGGTATTTTTGACAGGAGATATGTCTTATCTATGTTTGGAAAGTGTTTTTTAAATTTACAGAACTATAGAAATCCTTTTATAAGAATCAGAATGTAAACCTTTACCAGCCACAATAACATGAGTGGAAAATTCTTTGTTCATTTCTTAATGACTGACTAAATATTGTCTTTAGTGTTATATTTATAGGAAGTTTCCTCGTATGTGCTTTACTGTAAATGTTATTCTTAGAGGTGGGGTTACGAAAACCAGAAATTCAATACAGATCTTTTACTTTTCTTCAGTGGCAAAGAACTTTTTACCAGTTACACTGTGTTCTTCAGGCAGAGAGAAAGTAAATGGGCCCTTAACGTTATGTGGAATTGGAGCAATAAGAAGTATTTTGTTTGCTCTGGGATTTATAAAGCCTACCTGGGAGGATTCTTTTTGCAAATTATTTTCCAAATCCCTACACTTCTTAAGCCTCCTTCATTTGTTTTTTTTCTCAGCATCTAATCTCAAATAATAGTTTCAGCTGTAGACAAAGATAAATTCATGCCAGAGCAGTCTGAGATTATTTATCTGTGATTTTTTTTAGAAATCAGAAAAAGTGGCCTTGGCTACTGTCTTTGTATGGCAGCCCTTTCCTCCAGACAGAGCAACCCTGCATGTCAGCCTGGCATGGGGCAGGTGCGGGAAGACATGCTGCTTTGGGGAAGACTGTGCCTTCCCATGCCTGATGTGGATGGATTTTGTGTTTAGCCCTGGGTGGCTCTGAGTGGGACTGTCCAGATTTTATACTTCCTTCGCCCCTACTTTGCACATGCTTGTGCAAGGCATGAGGTAGTGGAAATCACATCCAATAAATCAAGTTTAATTCCTTTGCAAAACTGAGATGCAGACATGCATCTCTTCCTGCTTTATTGCTGAGGTTCCTATTGAGGTTTCCTGCTTATAATTTATTTCACATAAGCTGATTAAAAAGTCATTAGAAAACAATCAAATATCTCCATAGATAGAACAAGATTACAAAGATGGTGCAATTATTCATTTGCCATCTTGCTGTGTTAATACAACAGCTGCTCCCACCAGTCTTTTAACATGGCTGATCATTCTTGCCCAAGTTTATCTCTACTGAAAATAAATGTTTGGGGTTTTATGTCAAGATAACTAACAGAGACTTCTAGAAACAATGTACATGTAGTTTTTATTTTTCTATACACTTAAATTCATAGGAGCTTAGAAATACTGCTTGGAAGGGATCTCTGGAGATCACCCAGATAAAACTCCTGCTCAAAATGGGAGTATCTTCCAATGCTAGACCAGGTCAGCCATGGCTTTGTCTAGCTGAGCCTTGAAAACCTACAAGGAGAGTGGTTCTGGGCAGTCATTTCCAGCACTGTACTATGTTCTTACTGTAAAAGTTCATGGCAAATTCATGCATGCTCCTAGTTTTTCTCAAACTAGCTATAATAGGAAAATGGCTAGTGGATCACATTTTGTTGTGAGTTAGCTATCCTGATATAAAAATGCAGTCTCTTTTGCACTGAAGACAGAGGTTGCCAGACAATGGTCATTAAGCATCAGGATTCAGAGGGCTGAAGATAATTTCATCAAAATACTGACCTGCCAAGCTGTTGATCATTTGGCTGTTTAGATGAAGTGCAAGAGCCTGGGATGAGGTATGGCAGTGCTCAGAGCAGATGAGACCATCTCAGCAACTTGCTTCTGTCTTCTGAGGTCAGAGTACCAGCTGGAGTGTTAGAGTGGAGGACTAGAAAGTGATGATATGACAATGTGAGTGTGTATTTAACAAATACATGTACATGGAGGGAGTGGGAGAGAGAGAGTGAACACCTCTGTGTAGAACAGAAGCTCCATTCATTTGGGAATGGCTGCATTATCCAGAACAAGAAAAATCCTTAGGCATATATGAAAGTCCAAGGCAAGTGTGAAACAAACTCATTTTGCCACCTCACATCTTCCCCCAATTACAAAAATGTTAAACATTGGCAGAGGTGCATCATTAGTATCTTGAGTCCAACAGCACAAGCCGCTAGCAGGAGAGTTATAAATATCTTCCAAATGATTGGTTACACCCACATGCTGTCTTTTCTTTTAATGGTAAGTTTTCTGCAGAAGAATTCCTTGCAGAAAATCATTTGAGAGGGCAGCATTGCTGGGGAAGCTGGACTGGTAAGCAATCAGGGAGGCTGCTCGCTTGCTCACTGGAATTGAGGCAGCACCTGCTGCTACACTGCTTAGGGTCCTTGGTTAGTTTAACTGATAAGAAAGAAATGAAATGTTATTTGCTCACCTCTGCCTCACACTGTAGTTGGCATGGTTGTTCAAAGGGGAGAGGGATGTTCAGAGTGACTGCGTGTCCCTCCTGTTCTTTACAATCAATAAAAGAAAGATTTCCGTCACTGGATTTGGGGCTTTCTGTGTGCCAGTTATTATGGCTGCAGTATGACAAGGTCTATCCTAGAAATCTGTTTACAGAGAGCCACTACCAGAACAGGAGTCTCAGTGACACACTTACATCTCATTTCTGTAAATACCTCCTAACAGCTATGAGAGACTCTGAGGCCTCTGTGAACTTCTGCTGTTGGAAGGGTAATGCTGAACAGTGTGTTCCTGAACATGCCAGTTTCCTCCTCCATGCAGAAGGCTCAGCTCTGCTTGCAGCACCACGGGTAGGAGTCGGACTGGTGTGGCATTGTTCACGGGCTTGGCACCGACACGCAGCATAATGTGATAATCCCTGTGGGTCGAATCTGCACTGTCCTTTGCCAAAAAGCTGTACTTGGAGGTAAACTTCTGACCTTGTGGCTTTTTTTTTTCCCCAAAAAGTATTTTGGAAAGAAGTAATTACTATCCTTTCATAAGCCATTCTCCACTCAGAGGATTTGATTCTCCTGTGTGCTACTGTGGCTTTTAAAAGAAACAGAGAACTCTTCATATGGCCAAGACACTCCAGCACAAACAATCAAGGTGGCATGGCACCAAGGCAACCAGGTTCTTCCAAAAAAGATCATTCTGTAAGGCTCATAACTGTGAAGTCTCACTCATGCTTCAGCTCAGGACATAGGAAATGGTGCTCTGTGTTTTGTGTATTCACTGTTAGAGTATCTACTGACCAAAGGGTGCTTATCAAAGAAACACATAATTTTTTTTGAAAAATGATTGCACTTGAGACATCGATCTAGCAATGAATAAAAAGTGGCATTTCTTGAGAGAGTTTTAAGGGCTTTTTGGTTCAGTGGTAGTATGCATAAGGTAAGTATGTATTTACAAGTTGAGACATGCAGTGCTTCATCCTTAACTTGCAGGTTTGTGTAAGTACTTGAGGATACAATGTGCTGAAGGAGCATGTACAAAGGAAGAGCTTTAGCTGAGAGATAGTCATAGCCTAATAATTATCACTCTTTTTGGAAACAACCACAATTGCATTAAAAGCAGAAAAAAAGTACAGTTAATTTCATATAACAGTGCAACATTTTTAGTTTGCACATTTACAGAGGAAGTGTGAAGACAAAGAAATCTAGGTACTAACCAGTATCTTAATGAGCTATAGTAATAGTTCCTACACATAGGGGTTAAGAAGATAGCAGACTTGGTTTACTGCCCACAAAATGCTGTCTCAAATTTTTTAAGCATCCTTTACTTTGCTTCCTGTTTTATATGTTATAATTTTAATACGTCCAATAATTGGACTTGCAACTCCTTGTGGATTCAAGTGAGACTACACAGACATCTACCAGCATGATTTGCTGCAATCAAGTAATTGATCATTTGCAGACTATATCCTCATTTGCACCCAGTAATTGTGTTGAAAGTTATTTGCAAGTGCAGAAGTCTACAATTCAAGAGTCATGCACTAAATACACTTAAGAAAATAAAAAAAGACTTGCCTTAAGAGTCACATGATTTGCATTTCAGAAAGGGATATCCATGAAGAGTTAGGTAGAGAACCACAGCATTGAGGCAGCATGGGCTGACTTTTAGTGTAGTTCCTACTGAAGGTGAAGCCCTAAGTGATGAGGAGTGGGGTGAGAGATGGAAGCCGTTTAGACACATTGGCTGTTGTCCCCCTCCCTTTTAACCTCTTCTAGACAGCCCTGGCCCTTCTCCCCTCTCCAGCTGTGGTTGGTGGGGGTGACTTTGCTGTGCTCCCCCTACCCCAGGCCAAAGCCTATCAGAAACAATGTGCCATAAGCCGTTTTTCCTATGCAAGCACCTGCGCTGCTGTTCAGTATTGCCCCCCATGCCAGCCAGCAGAAGTGATGGGGCCATTTGCAGATGATGGCTTTTTGTCACAGTCTTTTGAACAACTGAAGTAGCCACAGTGTCCATGCTGTGCTGGCACCAGCTGAGCATGGCGACTGAGCTCTGGCTTTGGGCAGCAGGACCCCACTGGGGGCTGCAGCACTCACTGGATACCTCCAGGTTGGACCAGGCTCTGGGTCAGACCCTGCAGTTTGGTGGGGAGCATGGCTAATTTTCCTTGTGTCTCAGGACTCAGCAGAGCAGAGACATCCAAGACCTCCCTCTTACAGTCCAAGCTCCCCTACAGACCCCTTCCCCATGACTTGTAGAGGATCTGACAGGGGTATACATTAACCATAATTTCTCTATTACTTAGCACTTGCCAAGTGGGAAATTGCTACCTACTAAATTTGCTGGGCATTATGTATTTCTAGGTCTTTACACCAGCATGTGAGAGTGTGTCCCAGGTTCGGGGTCCAGGTGTGTGCCCTGGGTGTCCTGTCACATGCAGACTTCCTTTTCTTCTCCTTCCCAACCTATCCCATGATTTCCACACACTGGAAAACAGGGCATGACCTTTGGGAACTGAGGCACATCCAGACGATGTGCTGCTCTGTGTGATGGTTTCTGGCTTTGCAATACCCCAGCGGGTATTTGCATGTCTGTTCATCTGCACAGGGACATAGCAGGGAGCGGCCAAGCTTACACTTGGCTCTTACATATCCAGGGGCTCAGTCATACTAAGGAATCTGAAAAGTACCCTTTTAAACACCCTGAACTATTGCTTATACCATCGACAGTACCTCAGGGACAGTCGTCCCCTCGTGCTGGTTGGAATGAAGAGCAGTGCTGTGTAGAGGGCACCAAGCAACTCTGATCTGCTGCCAGCACATGCAGGACACCAGCCCTTTAGCACTGCTAGCCTGAAAATGACTTCCTGGAAGCACCCGTGTAAATGTCACAGAGAAGCCTCTTTAAACTACTCAGATGACGTGCAAGTAGTTATCTGACTTGGGAGATGGGAGAGATTCCTGGCTTTGGGGGTCGAATGCTCATGTGATGGCCCTGTGACACCTCAGCTGGTGGCCCCAAGGTGCCTCTGCTCCAGAGCTGGTCCCCAGCACTGAACACCTCAGGTATCCATAGCTCCTAGCCAGCCCCACTGCCAGCCAGGAGGAGCAGCCCTGGCAGCCTGCAGCACATGCTCCTGTAGGCATGTCCTCCTTGACCAACCTGTCTGTTTTGGCCAGCATCCTCTGGACAGCCTCTCCTGGTGCGGTCAGTCCTCCTGCCTTTCCACATGTGCAGGTCTGTGATATTTTTCACTTTGATCACTCTCTCCTTGCTGCTGGTGAACCAGCCATGTCATGGGAGGTTGGGGTGAAGGAGTTTTCTCTTCAAGGCTATAATCCTGCTTCTTGGTGTCTACTATGGATGCTCCTTATCTGGGCTCATGTACTACCTTTCCTGCTTGGTTCTGTTAGCAGGACTTTTTGATCCACAGCACGTAAGCATCAGAATCAGACATGCTTCAACACGCTCCATCTCCCACAAGATAATACAGGCATTTCCTAGTTTATCACAAGCAGCTTTTGTGTAAATAAAAACAAAGCCCCAGATCTCCATGGGTATAAAAAAGACGATCAGCAAATATGATCCTCCACAAAGATATGTTGTAAATTTTAAATGAATGAAGTGCTAACACAGAAATTGGTAGCATTGTCTTCTTCCAGGCAAACTCATGCCAGGAATTCACGTGGTCTGTGAACTCCAAACCCATTGCAGGCCTCTGTCAGGGTGTTATGGGACATCAAGCTGAGCTGTAAACCTCTTTCCTTTTTCCAGTGCTAACCCACAAGGCGTTTCCAAAAAGTCACTGAGTGACCAGCCCAGTAGCATGCACGTTTACCAGCATGCAAACACCAATACTGCACAAGACAACAAGAGGTACTGCGTTTGAACGTGCCTCCTGCAGTGAGACTCACGGATACATTTTGAACCTCCCTGCATGCATGAAGCAGATTGATTGCAGTGACAGTGCCCATCAATTTAGCTTGCCTGGCCTGCATAGAAGCCAGGCAAAACAGGACCCAGCTCTGCCACAGAGCAAGGATGATGTCATGCTGGGGAACCTGGTTCTTCTGCACTGCCAGCACCATTCTGGGTCCCTGAGAAAGACAGAGGATATGACTGTGCACCAAAAGAGGATCAGAAAATCCTTGGACAAACATGCTGATCTAACCCTATTTCTGCACTGAACATGGAGAAGACATGGACTAGAGCACACAGCTCCTCATAGTGCCTGTGCTTTCCCACCAACCAGCTCAGAGTCAGCAAATCAGCACTAGGGGCTGTTGCACAGGAGGCATACATAGCTGTAAAATGGATATTTGTCCAAGCTGCATCGTTTTCAGACAATCAGCAAGCTGCAGATGTGTTTAAGTAGCTGACAATCCCCAGATATGCTGGGGCAATAAGTGGCAAGATCATCTCAGTGCTTTGTGCTCTCCCTCAGTGGGTCAAACACACTATTTTTCAGGTTTTGAACTAAAAATGTGTAGCAAGTCATGAAAGGAAAGTGTTTAACCATGGAGCAAAAGAGAAAATAAACAAAATGGAACAAAAGGAAGACAAAAATCCTCTACAGCAATGGCATACACAATCCTCAACAGCCAAAGCATTGCAGAGGTGCCAACACTCTGGCTGCTCTGAAGCAACCACAAGCTCTGGGTCTGGATCATCCTGTATTCATGCCTCCATGATGGTGCCTGCAAAGGGGTGAAATTTTTTTGCTGCTGGAAAGGCAAGGTGAAGAGGAAGACACAAGCACAACCAGGCTTTGTGCCGTTGCAGAGGCCTGCTGAGCACTCCTTGCCATGCCTGAGGAGAAGCCTTTTCACAGGGCTGGAGGGTGTTTTGGGACTGCAGCTCTGCAGTGCATAGATAATATTAGCTCTTAAGGACATGTAAGAGGAGCACGTACGAGGGAAGAGACAGAGGGTAAATAAGGACAGCATGAACTGGAGACTATTAGGCAAGACCCGCTATTTTTGCAACACTTTCAGGCAGGTGTCTGCCCCCGTCCCATCCAGATAAATGGTGACACGTTCCATAGGCTCCTGGATCATCACTGCTGAGTGCTATGTGGGTCCTTTACCTCCTGAACACATCTTCATGACTCTTCCAGCTCCAGAGGGCATGTCTGGCCATCATCTCTTCCTACCTCTCTGGGGCCCTGTAAAGTCTCCAAGAGACTTGCATATCTTCCCCTTGGCCCTGTTTTTTCCCAGTGCTGGAAGCAATGCATTAGCTGCACACCCGAGTGGTGGTTTCTGGGAAGCTGAAGGTGCTGTATCTTGCAGGTAAGAAATATAACATGGGATTGCTGTGGTGTTTCTTTTTGTAACTTAAGAGTTAGAGTCCCAGATGTTTCTGAACTGACATCACCAGAGCTGCATGTAGCAAGTAGTGTCTCCTTCAAAGTATGGTCATGACCCTGAAGGGAAAGACCCTACAGAGAAAGGCAGCATGGACTGAGGATCCCGTGTAGGACCTGGCAGACTGAGGCCAGAAGGCAGGTGCAGAACTGGCCGTGTCCTATTGTCTGTTGCTCTAAGGTCCCTCAGGCATCCCTAACTCTAGGCTACCTAACAAGAAGGCAGTTGAGTTATGTGTTCACAGCCCTGTAGATGAAACCTGCTGGGCATGCACCGGTCCTGTTGGCTGCTGTTGAGGAATGAACTGACTGTTCATAAATGCAGGGATGTAGGAGCCTGCCATTTGTGGGACTGGAAGAAGAGTTTTGAAACATTATTTGTGCTGAAAGTTGCAGTGCTTTTATCAGGGAAAGGCAAGCCACATGTGCGATGTGATCAGGTACTATTCCTGCTCATCTGTGGGAGGATGAGTGGGTACAAGCAAGAACAGGCAACCAGCACACTCTGGTCTGCTCTGTATATGTGCCTTCCCGCCTAGGTAGGTGGGAAGGGGGCTGCTTGGCCACTGACCAGTAAATGGCATAGCAGGCTGCAAGCAGGGATTAGATGTTCCTGGTGCTCAACATGTGCTCATGTCCTGGTACCAGTGGACCAGGTGATGGGCTGCGCAGGGCTCCTGTGGTGCCTGGAGGTGCCGCCCCTTTGTTGTCCAGGACACTTCACGGTGCCATCCCCACTGCTGATGGCAGCGGCAGACCACCTCTGCAGGCTACCCCGTGCTTGTGACTTGTCCCAACTTGCTGTCAGGGTCTAAGTAAGCATCCATGGGCATATATGCACCAAAGACAGTATCACTCCCTCATGCCAGTACGATCATTTTCAGTCTTCCTGTCTGTCTGTATCTTCAGGACAAAGCTGTTGACACCTGGTCACCACTGCAAAGCTGGAACTCAGCATTCATGGAGTCCCCCTGCCTATGTCAAAGACGGGAAATTGTCTTGGCCCTGCAGTTGAAGCTTTTGTCTTGTCCTTGCAGCCAAAGCTGTTGGAGGCAGAGTTCCCTGTCTCTGGAGTTATCTGGGCAGACATGTAACCTGGCTGTGGGAAGGTGCTGGTGGCACCTGCCTAGGGTCCTGCTGTGCCTGGCGGAGAAAGGCAGCCTTTTGCAACCAACATCTTGGCGTGCTCCAACGAGGCAACATACTCTGTTGCCACTGAATGAATAGTCCAGGTGTGTCACTTGGGCAAAGCCAGGAAGCAGCATGCTGAACTGGGAGCTGCAGTCCTGGTCAGAGTTGCTGGGAAGGCGGGTATGTCCGGCCTGGCACCTACATGGCAGCTATGGGGTCAGTGCCTTTGCCAGACAGAGGGCTGAGTCTTTGCAGAGCTGTGAAAGCCTGTGGGTAAAATTTGGAAACTGTGATCCTGGAAGAGGTGAGGTCAGGGAAGGGTGTCCTCCAGAGGATGGAGAAGCAGTCAGCAGGTGGGCAAGGAGAGCAGACAGACCCGCAGTTAACACAGCGGGAACCATTTTAGAGCTAGTCCTGTTCTGGTTTAGATTTAAATCGCAATGGACAGGCCTGTGTTTTTTATTTCTGGGTTATCATATGGCTGTGGCATTTTGAGCTAATTTTAGTCTACCTTCTGTTAACTTTTAATTACTTGTCCAAATCTAATACAGGGAAGGTAAGGCTAACCTAATTCTTTTCACATGCTCAGTCTAGAACAATGATTCAACTGCAGAGAAAAATTATTCTTATCACAGCAGAATGATTTCACCTCTTGTTCCTATTCTCCATGTCATGGTTAAAGACTTGTTTATGTTTCATAATGAATTTTCATTTTCAGGAAGTTTGAGCTTGGCTTCAGAACTGTGCTCGGGGCTGGATCTCAATATATCAAATCTCGGCTTGGAAAAAAACCATCATCTGTACAAAACTGCGAAGAAATCCAGTTGGCTGGAGGTTAGCAGTTATTTAAGAATATGTTGTGGTTCTGCTCTTTAAAAATATAATCTAAAGGGTGCTTATATATAGTCCATCATCTCTCCATAATTTAAGGGAAACAATTCACCTATCAATGAAAAGCAGCTGCTCTTTGTGCTGCTTCACTGTACAGCAACCACAGTTCATATGATGAAGTGGAAAAGACTATCTTATGCTAATGAAATTGCTTCAGGCATTTTTAAACAACCCCCCTTGCCCTTGAAGCATCCTAGATGTAGCTAACCTTTGAATTGCAAGCATGTGCAGCAAAATGGCTGGTGCAACTGAACTATATAGATACGAACGTTACTGTAATATAATCTAGATATATAGAGTGAAACTTTATCGCTCTTTTAATTGTTGCTTTCTGCAACTAAATCAACTAAATATCTCCTAAATAAAATAAAACTCAAATTGGCTTCTCTTATTACCGGTTCCAGCAGAATTTTTTGTGCTGTTAGGGATAAGCACATGCCAAAGCGCTTTGCTGGATTAGGCCTTAAATGTCTCAGGATTTAAACTCCTCAGATGAGTGCAGAGGAGGGACTGAAATCGTTCAACATAGACTGAGGCCAAGCATGCTGTAGGAGGTCTACTGTGGCTCTTAATTTAATGTAGAAATCACTCTGTCTCCACAGAATACAGTTTTGGCTGTTGCAGTAACTTCTTGGGTATAGAATAATTAAGAGTTAAAGAAAAGAAGAGTTAGCTGGACTGCTATGCTCATCATCTCACCAATGCAGGAGTATTCCTTACTGTATTCATCTATAGCTATTTAGTACCTGAAATCCTGTATGTGGATCACATGCAGCTCAGGCTAGCAGTGATGGTTCTGCCTCCAGCTGATGGCCATGGGACAGCTTGTAAGAAATGTCACAGTCTCCAATAAGTCTGCAGTGAATGATTGCCTCATCTGAAGAAGGATGAAGCTCCTGGCTGCCACAGGCATCTCCTAGGCCTGACATTTCAATGCACAAACCCTCCTCTGAGCTGGGGGGCTGCCTGGAGCCTGTGGACACTTGGGTTTTCCAGCATTTCCTGTTCCTTGGCACTGGGTTGCCCTCTGCCATGGGTGGCTCTGCCCCAGCCAGGACGGTGTGGTGCCCACTTCACCACACCCCTTCCTACGGGGCTTGGTGCAGCAGGTACCCACAGGATGATTCCCCACAGTGAGCATGGAAGAAGGCACAGCCGCCCCTGTCACACCCAGCGCTTGCTGGTGGCACCCCAAAAGAAAGGAAGGCGTGGGGCACCCCTGCTGGAAATTGCACCTGGGAGCACAGGGACAAGCAGCATGGTGCTGTGTGATATGGTGTTAGCAGGTATGTATAGGTGTTGGTGTTTGTCTGCATCAACTTCTTCTTTTGATGCTCTTTTGGGATGGCATTGTACAAGGGGGAGATGGCATGGGCATGAATGATGTCTTTTCTCTCTCTCTCTCTCTCTCTAATCCGGCAAATACATGTTGACCCAAAGTAGAAGGGCTGTGGGGGGAGGAAGCCATGGCTCTCCTGAACACACTGGTGTAGGAGGATGCTTTGCAGGGAGATTTTGGGGTAAACCCCATAATGCTGAGGAGGGACCTGACTACAGTTTCTCTGGCTCTCAGCAAGCACTCTGTTTGGCCACTGAATAGCAGAGAAGCACATTTTCCTCCAGTTGTTTGGTTTGAAAGGGCTTTTTTTATGCCCCCTTTTTACTTATAATTTGTAATGATTGTGTCACCTCAAAAGAAAGCCTGGGGACAAGCCTGTGTGGATGGAGAGGGTGACTAGCAGTCAAAATAGGTTGCTGGGACTGGTAGGATGCAAGGCATACTCTTGCTAGTTGTTTAGCTCTGGTTTTTAGATGCCTGACTCTCCCCAGGCACTACCCAGGTATAAAACTTGGGGAAAGATACATTCCTCATATTTTTTAGCATAGTCCATCCTGTCCTGCTCTCTCCCAGTGCCCCCAGTTGGTGAACCCTTGCCTGAGGGGTGTAAGGTGGTAGCAGGGGCATTGCTGGGAGCACAAAGAGCAGATGGGGGGAAGCCCTAGGAGAGGCTGGGCACCCCTGGAGAAACCCACTGGACCAACATCTCTTTGAGGACAGGCAGGAGAAGCTGAGGGCTGATGGGTGCCTGCTGCCTTCCTCGCCACAGACCCCATGGTAAAGGGTACTTCAGCAGCAGGGTTATCGTGCACTCCTCTGTGTCCTGTGCAGGGATCTCGTCAGATCTGTTGCAGCTGGTTGTCTCCACGGGGGAACTGTGCTGTGGCGTCATTCGGCCCAAGGGTCACAAATTTTGCAGGGGAGATGGAGGAGCTTGTGTGGGTCTGTATTTGCTTAGTGCTTACAGGTGAGGGGCTGTGTGCTGGACACCTTTGGCAGCCCTATGCTCAGGCATCATCTTTCATCCCCTGTTAGGCTGTCTGCTGCATAAAACAAAAAACCTGAGTTTGAGATTCCTGGTATTTACCAGCCTGTTCCCAGCTGATGGCTGAGAATATTGCTTGGGAAGACAAAAGAATTTAACTTTATTTATAGAATAAGCCCTGTTCCTGCTCCCAGGTCTAAGTGCTACAAGGGTTGGCTTTCTACAGCTCTGGGCCCCAGGTGTGCAGCCAGAAGCCAAGTGCTAAGGTCCTGCCTTAGCTCAAACAGGAGTTCAAGGAGCTACTTCTTTCCAGGAGGGCTCTTGGCAATGAGGAGCATCGAAGCCAGGGTTGGCCAAAGGCCCTGTGGATCTACTTCACTGGCACACTTCAAGTCATTCTAAGCTGCTCTAAGGGGATTTCACAAGCCCTCCAAGAGCTCCTTCTCTCTGTTCTACTGTTGCACTCAAAATGGATGCAGCAGCAAATTTTCTCATCAAACCTATTTTTCCTTCCAGTGAAACAGTCATGCACGTATCCTCCAGCAAGAATTGCACGAGGTGGCAGTCACTGTGAGATGTGCACCCTGGTGAGTCTTCTGGGACTATTGAAAGCTCAGAGGATTGAGGGGTTTGGGTATTTGTATACCAAACTCCCTCAAGACCTTTTCCATCTGTGAATGTGCAGTCTCTCCCTCTGTCTTTGAATAATGCTTCATATAACAGAATATTCTGGATGGGAACAAATGAATCTTAAGGCAGCTCTAGAGAATGCAATACAAAAAACAAGGGGCTGAACCAAATTTGCTTTCTCCTCCAAACCCTCTTGTGGCTTTTGATTGTCACTGCCTATTTGCTTACTGTTGCTTCTTTCTTTTGGAAGAAATTTGGTTTGTTAACCAGATTATCTTCATTGTGAAATGATAAAAGACTTCACCCCAGTTGCCAATAGTCTGTGATGCCTGGAAAATAAATCTGTGATTCCAAGTTGTTCTAACAATTTGCTGATTTCTTTGGGGAAATACGAACAAAATTAATATGATGCTTATGTAATCACTTACGAAAGCTATGATTAATTTGCATCCTAGTGGCAGTAAGAGGAGATAAGAAGATGTGGCATAAATTACACTCCTGTTTTTCTCTATCTATCTTTCTGGAGCCTGGGGCTGCCTGTTCGCAGCTGCAGAGGCGTGCCTCTGAACTGAGCTGCAATTGCACCATCGGAGAGGTACTGAAGCCAGGCTAATGAGTCTCGCCAGACCCATGCTGGCTTGTGCTGGGCTGGCCCTGCTTCTGCATACCCCAGATCTCTGCCTTGCTAGGAGGTTGTTAGAAATGGCCAGTAGGAATTTCTCTGGACTTTTTCTGAAGCAGCTGCCAGAGACATCCCAGCCTTTCTTGCTCCAGTGCAGAAATCCTGTCCCAGCCTGATGGGAGTGGCCCAGGTACTCATAAATCATCCAGACTAAAGCCCATCTTCTATATCAAGGCATGCATAATTTTAGAAAATCGGCATTCCTCCTTCCTCAACCCCTGATTTTTGTTTGTTTTGTTTAAGGTTTGTACACAAGTGCAGGTCCCCACAGAGCCGGCACCTGGCTGCTGTAGCATGAGGACCAGAGACACCAAGCAGCCTGTGACAGCAGCTAGGAAACTGGACTCTCCCAGCTTTGCTGCACCATGTGAAAGCAATGTGAAAAATACAACGGCATTTCAAGATAAATAGTGAAAAGCCCCTACCTTTTAATGTTATCTTAAGCAGTGCTATTGGATGCTGAAACACGTTAAAGTGTATGGGAGGAGCGTTTACTCAAAGCTCCCTACTTCTGCTCTCCAGGGCTGGCATTTGCACTCTCTGTCTCAAGCTGTCCTGCTGCACTGCCAGCCTGGTATTCTGTGTGTCTCTTCTATGCACCCTCCCTGCTCTCCAGCACTGGAGGTGAGCTCACATTGCAGCCCTTCCCTTAGCAGGAATATTAATTTGGTTTTCCTTCCTTTTATGTAGCCACCTAATGCCATTACACGTGTTGTCTCCATCTCTATCCAATTTAACAGACAAGGAAGCCAACAGGTTCACAAACTTTTGAGAGGGTTGTGGGATTGACAGAGACTGTTGTTACAGAAGTCTAGTTTCCTTAGGAAGTCAGGCTAAAACCAAGGTTAGCATACTATTTCACAGTATTGTCTGTATTCTGAAGGTATGTCTGTACAGGGCAGTATGGTGCCTTGCTAGGTCCTGAGCAAGCTCCGACTGAACGTTCATGTCAATGACACAGCGCGTATGGAGTTAAATTTGAATATTGGCAGCATGTCTTCTGTTTGGGGCAGCTCTGCTCTTCCTGGTTAGGGAGTCAGCTCATTCAGTGTTAGACTGAGGAGCTCTGCAGTACATTGCATTAGGCAATGTGGACTTACCCAAATAATTCAATTGAACAGCAGAATTCTCTTGAAAGCTGCTCTCCAGGTGTGGATTAGAGGCCAAATTTGAGGTGATTTGAGCAAGGAGCTCCTGAGATGCAACCCCTTCTTAAAAAAGTCATATGCCATCCAAATGTTACTGCTGTTACAGTACTTCATTTATGGTTGTACACATCCGGATATCGCACTGTGGCTCTGATCCTCTCCAAGCTGTTATCAGGTCATCTACTTAGAGTATGGTGTTTGGTATGGTATGGTGGTTGACACCCAAGGACCCTTAGGGAGGTAATACTAGAAAAAGTAATGGGGGTACAGATTGGATCTCTCCAGATTAAGGTGACAAGGTAAAGGAAATTAGGTTTGCATGCACAGCAGGACATTGTTTATGGATGGCTGGGGGCCACTGCCAGCTCTGGGGATATGAATTGCAGCATTGCTAACTTTCCACCTGCAAGCTGCAAGGGCTTCCTGTCACGCCTCGGCCCTGACAAGCTGTCATTCTCAGAGCCAATGTTTCAATGGGCTCTGAAACCCACACACATGCTCACTCTGTTCTGAAATTTGCTATGCCTTAGCAGGGCCAGAGAATAAATTTAGTCCAGGGTCACTTGACACAGCATGTTCTGTAGATACTGCCTGCCCCCCACACATATGCAGATGCTTTTCATATCCAGATTGCTCTGAAACCTCCAACCTGCCCAATCCCACTAAGCCCAATACTGATTTGATGGAGCAGGCAGGTTTGGTGGAAATGAGGAGTCCTTCTGTCAAAGTGTCCCTGAGGTGTGGACAGCAGAAAGAGAGCTGCTCACAGCATTTACCAGACTCTCACGACTTTTGCAGTGCATAGCAGGGAAAAAACCCAACCACCAAACCCTCCACAAATAGGGTCTCTGACCTTGCACCAGTCTTCAAGTATGTCATGTTGTCACAGTCCAAATGCTTCACTGCCTCTGTTTGAAGAGACTTGACATCTAGCATTTCCTCAGAGACCCTTTGCTGAGGGACACCGACCCAGCAGCAAAGTCCCATGGGGCGGCTCCATGCCTGCAGTGTATGTGGGCATGCATGGCACTGGCAGAGGCGTACGCTGCCTGTCCTGGAGCAAGCTCACCCCTAGGGCTGCCCAGAGCAGCTTGCAGGATGGGGTGTTGCCCTCTGGATGCACCAATCCTCCCGCATGCAGATGGTTGTTGTTGGCATGAGTGGCACCAAGGAGAGGCGTGAGTGAGGGAAGGGTGCGCATGCATGCAGGTTTCAGGCAGCTGCCCTGCATTACCATGGGGCCATTTCTCCAGCCCTCCCCTGCCACCATTCATGTAGGTGGCACTGGGATGTGATGGTTGGTTTGATGGGAGCCATCAGACTGCACGGGAAAAGCAGCACTGCTGCCACATCTTTGAAGCATACGAAAAATGAATTGCTATAAGGTAAGGAAGTTAGTGGTTCCTGATACCTTCCAGAACATGAAGTCAGTGCTTAAAGACTTGAAGTATAATTGACTTAAACCTCCCAATACTGGGAAATTTGAAACTTGCCTTCTGCAATACCACTTTCACAACAACCTTAACTCTTCCCCTATATGAAATGCTCCTCTGGCCTCTGTGAGAGCTTGCCAGACTGCCCCTTTCCCAAGCCTGTTGACAACAACGTAGGAATGTGCAGGAGCCCTGTGAGGGGGACAAGGAGGCCCTGCCTTGCTTGGGGAAAAGGCCGAGTTTAAGTCAGATGTGATGAAGCAGGAGCTAGCTGAGGCCTGTGTGTCCTCGCTCACTTGTCTCACTCTGATGGAGTATGGGCTCTGTAGATGCCCATGGTAAAGAAGTGGTGGAGTGCCTATGCCTCTGAACCTCTCCATTCCTCACCAGCCAAAGAGATGGAGCCATTCCAAGTCACTTCCATTTACTCCTGGAGCCTCTCAAACTCAGAGCAGCAGTCTTTAATGACAGCCATAAATCATTAAGTAATTAAGCATGCAAGCTATAAAAAGCATGTGCAAACAAACCTTATGCAGTGATGTATATGTAGAGTTTGAGGTTAGAAAGCTAACACATTGCTACATTCCTACAAAAACATACCCAGCACTGCACTGGAGATCAAGATAATCTGTGTGGGGAAATACTCCTCTTTATCCCATGAGCTATTGTTATTGGCCTGAAAAATACTCATTACCGTAGTTATATGGAAGTTTGCAACCAGGGCTAAAATTCAGGCAGCCAAGTCTTAGAAATGCTGGAACATTTTGTGAAGTAGGAATGCCAATTCCATCCCTGTTTATTCCAGTGTTTTTGTATTATATCCTAGCAGTCTTTATAATCTGAGAATTTTGCCAATTCCCTTCACTTTTTCTTGTGTTTCCCAGGGAGTGCGTATCGTCTCAGGTCTTTGACAGAGTGTATGAGAGTAGCCTAGCCTGTTAGTGGAGCACTGCAGCAGGAGCCAGCCCCGAGGGCTATGGCAGCGGGCACCTACCTGGCGTCTGCTGGAGCATCTCTTCCAGGAGTTTGGGTTTTCATCTACTTGTTCTGCTGCTTCTGATACTTTAACCACTGTTTCTCCTAAGTTGCTTTGTGCTCTACAAGCTTTATTAAGCAAGGGATGTCACCAGGTGAATTCATGTACCAAATCTTTCTTCCCTGCCCCAGCAGCAGCCACAAAATATGCAGGTAGCTGAGCGTCTTCAGTAAGAAATGCTCCTCTGGAGAGAGTGTCTCCACATTAGCCCTGAATCCTGAGAGGGCAAGCCTCCCAGTTTGCCGTCAGACATCAAGTATTAAAAGATAGATATTGTTTAATTTATTCTGAGATGAAATAACTGATACAGATTTCTTGCACTTGGAGGGGCTTTCCCCAAAGGGCTGTTTGATTTCCTTCTGTTATTAATCTTGTACAATACTCTATTACCTTCTGTGGTGCATGCATGTGCAACCAGCCCTCAGGAGCCTGGTCAAACAGCTGGAATGTGATTTCTTGAGCCATCGGCAGGGAGAGGGATGCGGCCCCAGGGCTGCTTCTGCCACCTCCCCACTTCACCTCCAGCCGCACAGCTAACATGGTGACAGAGTGTTCCTAGTTTGGGTTTGCCGTTATTTTCCCTGCACTGTAGTATCACAGAAGAACCAAGGGCAGACAGTGCTCTTTGATCTGAGCACTAGGGATAATTTTAAACAAGTTGGGAAAAACCATTCTTATATAACCACACAAGGATTTCAAAACCCTGCAGAAACCAGGAAGGTGTGATTAGGATAGATAAGCCCAAATGGTTATGTTAGACTGGACAGATTTGGTTTGTGCCAAAGTCCTCCCTGCCTCTCACCAGCAAATAACGTTGCCAGATGGTAAGGGGTTGAAAATTTTAGATCATGTGTGTAAAAGCTATCACCTCACTGAGTACATTGATCTGCCCACAACTCTGAAGGCCTGAAGAGCAAAGGTATGTTCACACCAATGAATACAGTCTTCTGCTAGTTACTGAATACCTTGGGCCTGTTCCCTCATGTTGCAATGCATTGAGATATTTGGCACTGTCTAACATCCAACTCAGGGCAGTTCTATGGATTTACTTTAAGAAAAGTAGATACCAGACTGAAAGGGTATTTCCTATGTATTGAAACATAGTGACAGCTCAAGAGAAGGCTGAAAGGATTTAGTCCAACAGAAAGAGTGTGTTAAAAGGTTAGTAAAAAAAAAGTGGAGACCAGTGACGAGTGGCATTCCTCAGGGGTCGGTATTGGGACTGGCACTGTTTAACATCTTTGTAGGAGACATGGACAAGGGCATTGAGTGCATCCTCAGCAAGTTTGCCAAGGACAGCAAGCTGTGTGCTGTGGTTGACATGCTGGAGGGAAGGGATGCCATCCAGAGGGACCTTGACAGGCTCGAGAGGTGGGCCTGTGTGAACATCATGAAGTTCAACAAGGCCAAGTGCAAGGTCCTGCACATGGGTCGAGGCAATCCCAAGCACAAATACAGGCTGGGCAATGAGTGGATTGAGAGCAGCCCTGCACATTTTCAGCCCAGAAAGTCAACTGTACCCCCAGCTGCATGAAAAGAAGCATGACCAGCAGGTCGAGGGAGGTGATTCTCCCCCTCTACTCTGCTCTCATGAGAACCCACCTGGAGTACTGCATTCAGCTCTGGCGTCCCCAAGATAAGAAGGACATGGACCTGTTGGAGCAAGTCCAGAGGAGGGCCATGAAGATGATTCGAGGGCCAAAGCACCTCTTCTATGAAAACAGGCTGAGAGAGTTGGGGTTTTTCAGCCTGGAGAAGAGAAGGCTGTGGGGAAACCTTACAGAAGCCTTCCAGTCCCTAAAGGGAGTGTACAAGAAAGATGGAGAGGAACTTTTTACAAGGTCATGTAGTGATAGGACAAGGGGTAATGGCTTTAAACAGAAAGAGGGTAGATTTTGATTAGAGATAAGGAAGAGATTCTTCACTATGAAGGCAGCGAGGCATTAGAACAGGTTGCCCAGAGAAGTTGTGGATGTTCCATCCCTGGAAGTGTTCACGGCCAGGTTGGATGGGGCTTTGAGCAACCTGGTCTAGTGGAAGGTCTCCCTGTCCATGGCAGGGGGGGCTGGAACTACATGATCTTTAAGGTGCCTTCCAATCCAAACCATTCTACAATTCTATGAACCCAAAGACCACCTGTGGGAGCAGTGTTGTTTTGTCATATCTCATTTCCATGGACCTAACTCAGGAGTGGCTCTCCCAAAGATGTAGTAGCACAACAATGTAAAACCAGCTTAAAGAGGGAGGCACTGGGGGCTCTGGTTGTCTGTAGATTAAAATGTCATTTGCTGCATCACCAGGTTACACAAGTAATTTAGTACCATGAAAGGTTTCACTGGCTTATGGTCTAAATGCCAGCTTCTAGCCCTGAGCCAAGGGTTCAGTGACATTGCCTTCAGTTGAATGGTGTTAGTGAGATTAAATTTGACTGCGTGCATGTAAAAACTTAATAAATTAAAGTCTGATGTCCCACAGGCATGCAGGGTAGGGTGAAAATGTGTGACCCAGATTTAGGGAGAGCGATCATTGCCTTCCTCTCCTTTCATGACTTAGACTTTGGGGTAGATTATGCAGTTCCGCAGCAGAAGGTTGCAGTGTCAGGCAGGCCTGAGAACCACAAAGGGCTTTGAAATGAAGTGGAAAATGCTGCAGAATCTAGTTAGGTCCAGGAAAAGAAGAAAGGCTGTTTCTAAGAAAGAGAGAAAAGAGCTGCATCTCTCTTAGTCCAGCTCTTCTCATGGCTGCTTCTGATGTTCTCACCAGACCCTCTCTTCTGGAGGAGGAATCCACCTCAGAAATACCAGCACACCCACCTGTGATAAAGGCAGGTCTCCTGAGGGCCAGGAGAGGCCCCTCTTCGCTGGAGAGGCATGCTTTCCCCAGGTGTGGACTTGCCCGACACACACTGGGGAAAGGCGCATCCCGGCCAACTTCTCACTGAGGAGAACGCTGGTGCATCACTTCACCCAGCAAGATCCCCCACGAATTAAAGCTTCTAGGAGCAGAGAGTATCATAAGAAAGATTGTGGTAAAGATTTCAGATGCTGTAAAAAATGCATTGCAGGAGGGGCCTTTGCAGTCTGCATGTCATGTCCAAGCTGCCCTGCACGCCCAACTCCCACTTGCGCTGCCTGCTGCCAAAAGGCCATTATGTGGCTAGTTCCTAGCCCACATGCCTAGCAGGAGCATGCATAACTAAACACACGTATACATACATATGCATGTGTATAAATTGGCTCTGTGCTTGGAGTTCTCATGTAGCAAGTATTGCTATGATACAACATAAAAATACTTAAGTAAAAAGTGTTGGAGTTGGCATCCCTGCTGTTTAAAAAGTGCTGCAATTTTGCCAGACATCACTGGCTGAACTTTAGCCTTGGATACAAACTTCCATACAACGATGGTAATGAGTGTTTTATAGGCCAGTAGCTCAGAGGATGAAAGCTGTTTCCCTCCCCAGAGAAATGATCCCAGGCTACAGTGCTGAGTGTGCTTACAAGGATGCTGCTGAATTGCATTCTGCCCTGCTTTTGCACTTTTTCTATGTATGACTTCACTTTTATTTTATTTTTTCACAGGCACAGGGAACTTATAAAACATTTTTCCAGCTAGAATTATTAAATGCTTTAGCATTTTTCTCCTGCCTCAGCCTTGACCAAACCTGGGGTATCTCAGGGCAGCAGTGAGCTGGCAGGCCTCTCCTTTCATAAAGATGGCGCCAGACGCCAGCTAGATGGGGCCTTCACAGCACTCTCAGGATGTGCTCCTCTGGCAGAGTCTGGGCATCTCGATGGCCCTGGGTCCCAGGAGCTGAGGAGGGAAGCAGGGAGCCTGGCCATCTTCACCTTGCAGCCATCAGCCCTGAAGCTTTTGATTGAGAAGCATTGGGCACTTAGAAATCCCTCTTACACCTTGTGGTGGGTTGACCCTGGCTGGACGCCAGGTGCCCACCAAGCCGTTCTATCACTCCCTCTCCTCAACTGGGCAGGTGAGAGAAAATATAACAAAAGGCTCGTGGGTTGAGATAAGAGCAGGGAGAGATCACTCACCAATTACCATCACAGGCAAAACAGACTCAACTTGGGGAAATCAGTTTAATTGTATTATCAGTCAAAATCAAAGTAGGATAATGAGAAAAAACCCCTAAATCTTAAAACACCTTCCCCACCCCACCCCTCCCTTCTTCCCGGGCTCAACTCCACTCCCGATTTTCTCTACTTGCTCCCCACCAGTGGCACAGGGGAACAGGGAATGGGGGTTGTGGTCAGTTCATCACATATTGTTTCTGCTGCCCCTTCCTCCTCAGGGGGAGGACTCCTCACTCTTCCCCTGCTCCAGCGTGGGGTCCCTCCCATGGGAGTCAGTCCTCCACAAACTTCTCCAAGGTGAGTCCTTCCCACAGACTGCAATTCTTCACCAGCTGCCCCAGCGTGGGTCCTTTCCACGGGCTGCAGTCCCTCAGGCACAGCCTGCTCCAGCGTGGGTCCCCTGTGGTGTCACAAGTCCTGCCAGCAGAACTGCTCCAGCGTGGGCTCCTCTCTCCATGGGTCCACAGGTCCTGCCAGGAGCCTGCTCCAGCGTGGGCTTCCCACGGGGTCACAGCCTCCTTCAGGCACCCACCTGCTCTAGCGTGGGGTCCTCCATGGGCTGCAGGTGGATATCTGCTCCACCGTGGACCTCCCTGGGCTGCAGGGGGACAGCCTGCCTCACCAGGGTCTTCCCCACGGGCTGCAGGGGAATCTCTGCTCCAGCACCTGGAGCATCTCCTCCCCCTCCTTCTGCAGTGACCTGGGGGTCTGCAGGGTTATTTCTCTCACATGTTCTCACTCCTCTCTTCCAGTTGCTGCTCCACAGCAGTCTTTTCCCCTTCTTAAATACGTGATCCCAGAGGCACTACCACCGTGCTGATGGGCTTGGCCTTGGCCAGCGGCAGGTCCGTCTTGGAGCTGGCTGGTATTGGTTCTGTCGGACATGGGGGAAGCTTCTAGCAGCTTCTCAGAGAAACCACCCATTTAGCACCCTCACTACTGAAACCTTGCTATGCAAACCCAATACACAGCTTGGCACAAAACCTTCCATGTCTTTTATTGCAAACCAAGCATCAGTGAAGCCTTTTTTGGGCTTGGGGTTTTTTGGGGTTTTTTTTTGAGCTGGCCTACTCTGTATTTCTTCTTTGCTATAAATTACAACTTAAGGACTCTGCAATGGTGAATTTATTCTCAGGCCTGGCCCCAGCATACAGAAAAGGTCTTCTCATGAGGTGCTGTGTGCCGGTTACACCCAGCTAGGTTTGCACTCCTCCCCTTGCTGCTGACAGGTAGATTAAGAGGAGAGAGGACTGTCAATACAGCAAAAGGAGCTCAGAGGGTGAGCAGCAGCAGCATGGGCTTTGGGGGGGGGGGGGTACTTTCTATTTGACAGTGGCTTTCCTCTATTTTCAGTCAAATGTTAGGAGCTGCTCTGATTTTAAGTGACTGAGAAACAGCTGTTGGTCCAGAAGGCAGTTGCTGATTTTTAAGTGCCAACTTTGCCTGATCACAATTAAAAGCAGATGAAAAAGAGAACCCCCCCATCCTGTGTTTTGTTGCCTTAAAGCAAACATTTTTTCCCCCAGTTTGATCTGGGAAAGTTTGTACTGTACTGGAAAAATAATTAAGAAGTTCTGAACTGGTATTTTCTTGACCTTGAACAGGCTGTCCACTGTGTTGTTATTTTAGAAAGAGGTGGGAACGATGATGTTCACATTGCTCAGCAGGGCTCAGAGGGTCTGAGCCCACAGTCCTGGGCTGGATCTGTAACTCAGGAAGTAGTGCAGTGCCCCATGACTGGAAGGTGCTACCAACAGAGAAGAGGAATAGCGGTAACTTTGTTAAAGTTAAGCTGTAAAAAATAATTTGGAAAAGCAAGAATGCTGTAGAGAAATGGAGAAGATCCCGAGGGGGGACAAAGTCTAAGTCAGGAGGCCCTTCAGATGAAATACAGATGAAAAATGAGGTTATCTGACAATCTGCGGGAAACACACGGTTCTTGAACTCTCATACAGGTTGGGGAGAAGTATGTGTGTGCAATGAATATGCTATACTCAATCCAACTTTTCCAGCAATATGCACTTGAACAAAAGTATTTGCTGGAAGAAAGGCCGGAAAGGAGGCTGTCTGCATTTGCTGATGCAGACAGAACAATTCAGAGCAATGCTCAAATCAAAATAAGCTGTCAGAAACATACCACTTTAGTAACTGCAAGAACATGAGAAAAATGGCTTCATTCTCCTGCTCAAGAGAGAAAGCAGTGAGTCTGTGGTGAGGCTGCTAAACTAGAAATATCTTCTTGATAGCAATCTTACCTGCTCAAGTTTCTCCTGCACCTTGCAGCTGTTTTGGCACAACTAAGAGATCTCCTGATGTAGTGAGTTCACAGCAAGATTACAGCTTTGCAAGCAGTGGCAGGTTCAGACACGTTAATTGCACTGTGGTGCTCAGGGTGATAGGGGAGCCCGGGGTTGGGAGCCTGAGGGGAGCCTGGCTTCCATAGATGCAGAGCTCCTGCTTACATGGAAATTAATTAGGCACAGACTTGAAAAAGAGATGTCTGCATTTGTGTTTGATTAGGGCTTCATATCTGCAAGAGAAGTTGCAGGGAAGCTGGATCATCACCTTTAGAAGCAGGTATAAAAAAAGACTATCAACACCAACCCTTGTAGTAAGGCCAGTAGCAATTCACACAGGATTTTCTGTCAAAAATTAAATCCTGACAGAGTTCAATCCTGTATGTGCCTTCAAATACTTTGTATTTTTCATATTCACATATCAGTATATAATGTAGCATGGCATTTACATGTAATGAAACTGGGGATCCTTGTATTTGTATATTTTTTCAATTGATTGACTTTCTTCTTGCTGTTACAGTTGCTAATTGGAAGGTTTTATTGCATCATGAATCAAAACAGGCAACTAGAATATTTGCTTGCTTTTGGATTTCATCCTGGATTCCTTGGGAGCACTCGGCACAACTGTACAATGACAAAAGTGTCTACAGGTCAGGAAACAATGTCATCTTCATGAGCTGCCTGCAGCAGCCTGTGTGTGAGTGCAATTTGGAGAAAGCTGTGGCTTTTGCCTGCACAATAATCTCAGTAGATGTGAGCACTCCAAACCCAATTTTTAACTGGGGTGATAGTCTGGGTGAACTTCAACGTACTTGCTGTTAATAAGAGGTCTCCACTCACTGCCTGTTCTCCTGTCTGATAACACTTACGTCCTTCTTCTCTAGACCTGGCAACCTATGCTCAAAATAGTAGCACCGTCATGAGTTAAAATGACAACAGCAATTCTTAAAAAATTATTCTACTTGGAGAAAAATGATCACAAGCATCTTTTTTTTGCACAGCAACAAATAGCTCCCACTGTTATTTCTCTTTAGAAGCCTTCTGGCACAGTGTCCCTCCCTTTTATCATTCATTGGTTACTTGACTGTAACATCACTTATAGTACATTAGTAACACAGAAGTGGAGGAGCAATCCCTATAAGAACTGTTCTTGAGCCAGGACATTTCTAGAATTGAATCCTCTTTTGCTCTCAACAGAAAAGTCTAGCTGCAAACTCACTTCTGGAAAACCAGAGTATGAAAATTGGAGTTTCCCCATTCTTTAGCTCTTTTGCTTCCCTGTCCTTTTCCTGCTCTGTATCATGTAGGTGCTACAGACCCTTTACAAGCACTCAGTAAGAAACATGTTTTCTGGAACAGTATTTATTCTCAATAAGCATTAAAGGTTTATGATTACAGTTTTTACATCTAGATATCTGTTGAACAGGTTTTCCTCACTTTACAGTGAGGTGAAACTTAGAAAGGTGCCACTTCTAAGTTTAGTAATAAAGACCACCTCATGGGGATCAACAAGTTTGGATAGAAAGAACAAGGGAAAACAAGGAAAGGAACTGGGGGCTTCTGGTGATATTTCTAATACTTGCCACATGGGATAGTTTAACTAATAGTTTAAATGATTGTATAAGACAAACTGCTTCTATTAATACAGACCCTTGTCTCTCCTGAGAAGTAGCTGCACAAGGTGGGAAGTAAAATGGTCTGGATTTTATGGAAAAAGAAATTTGATAACTTGTGCAAATCTGAGTTTCTACACATTCCAGCTCAAAAAAAAAAAAAAAAAAAAGGAAAAAAAGACATATTTATAACCACCTCCTCATGATACTCCAGGCACATTCTTACAGCTATTCATTCCTGGGCCTACTAATAAATGCCCCTGCACTGGTGATGAAATGCTTCAATATTTAACTTCACTCCCATTTTACTGATTTGTTTTAAAGGTCTGATCAAAGTACGCATGCTCACACAGCAATGAAAATAAATATGGTGCAAAATATTGATCATTTGACAATATGAAGGAGTTCAAACTGCCAATGTGTAATGCCTGTATTTACTCTTCTGTACGAAATCTAACCTTCCCACTAATCAGTTCGTAGGATGAAATCCTGAGCCCTGCTGAAGTCAGTGGCAAAACTCGCAATGACCTCAACTTTTATGTAGGATGGAAATAATTGAATGAGAGCAAAGCAGACCGCTTTTCCATGTAAGCGTATTTTATGCAATGATTATTTTATTCATTGATTATATGATGCAATGACACTTAAATATTTTCAATTTATTTGGTCATTGTCAACAAAACTATTCAGTGGAAAACCTGTGGAAGATAATTCTAGCCTTCAAGGTAGTGATTTTTTTTAAAACTAAACTTAAAACTAGCTGTGCAAGTCCAGTGTACAGATATTAATTGTGAGCTAATTGCAATGGATACACACACATTATTTGGCCCTCTGTAGTGTTTGCAGATTGCTTGTAAACACGTTGTGAAGTCTTTGAATTTCACTCCTGTTCTAAACAAGACATGAATTCCAACAAGAAATTGTTTTGGGGCTGCAAATTATTTATAAATACTCACAGATCACATGGGTGAGCATGTCACAGGATGTTCTTTCACCTAAGTGAAGGATTTGGATTTATCCAACTTGATACACAATTTATGTCATATGCCACATGACACTTGTACGTTCTTCTGTACAATGTGAACTTTTGACTAACAGAACCTAAACCCATGGGTGGATGGTGATGAATTTGAAAGTTTGTAGGCAAGTCAACAATTCACTGAGGTGGTTTTAGAGATCTCTTAGAAAAGCCTTACGGAAAAGCCTTTGTAAAAAATGGCAAGGAAATGTGTAGGAAGAAAAACTGAGTTGCTGCTCCACCTGTTTATTGAGCTGAAATACATATCCTCACTTGCAGCAAGTGTCTATGATATGAAGGGGATTAAAGCTAGCTGGGAATAGGAAGGAGAAGATAATAGTCACAGAAAATGGAGATTGTAGCTTAGGCAGTGCTCCTGTTTATAAGTAAAATGTGGTTTACTCATTTTTTGATACATGTTTTCCTCTATGAAGGGGTCTCGGGTAGCTATCCAAACATTCTGAAGCTGTGGAAGGAAAATATTTCCCTGCCATTCATTTCAGTCTTTTGTCAGTGCCGAAACACTGGTTCTGTGGACATGTCCTGGCCCCCACAACAGCGCTGGTCCAGCCTGGTCTGTTCCTGTAATCAAAACCCTCTGGTCATCTTGCCACATGCTTGTTACTGTGAGTGTATTTGTCATTGTTTACATCCATTTCATGTAGCTGTAAATGAGCCTTTGCTTCGGTTAGGGTATTTAGATATGGTGAAATGACAAACAGCGTTCAGGTCTTTCAAACACAGGAAGCCAGGGCACCAGGAGGAGTGTTTAATAGGGTCTAACAGGAAACAGCATCCTTGGAAATAGAGGTTTATTTACAAACACATCAAACAAGAGGGACCCTCAGCCCCAGGGGCGGAGGAAGGGTGCCTTTTGTTCCATAAACATCCCTTTGAACATCTCATGTCGGAGTCAGACTGCCGGCCGGGCTGGGAGTGAGTGGAGCCGGCCGGTGGGTCCCCTTTGGGGTGGCTGATTGACTCGTGCTGGGTCTGGTAGTGAAGCCACTCCTGCAGGGGTGATGCCGAGGGCTCGCGCCTTGTGCTTTCCTCGTGGTATGGCTACAGGACACCAGTGGAGGGCCTTGCTGGATGGATCCCAGGCACTGTGGGTGACACCTGTTTGCTGTGCTCATCAGAAATATTTGGAGAATATCTGGCCTTTATTCAATTTAGGTAGGCACTTGGTGGGGGTGGGTATTTCAGAAGGGACATACATGTCGGTAGGATATCTTAAAAAAAGAAAGGGAAGAGGCTTAGTCTACACCTGGGGTCTGATGGCTTTGAACTTTGAAGAAATCCCAGTCATTATCTGAGCTTTGCTGGAACAGCAAACACTGAGCGGTGCTTGGGACTTAGCTGACTCCTTCTCCAGGAGCATCCAGAGGAGTGGAAGAGAACAGATGGTTTAAGAACAGAGTGACCACTCATCTGATGACCGGTCATTAGAAACTTCAAGATGACTGGAAGATAAGGACATGCCAGGCCTAACATGAAAAACATCCAGGCACAGATGGTTTAGGAACAGAGTGACCACTCATTTGATGACCGTTCATCAGAAACTTCAAGATGACCGGAGGATAAGGACACGCCAGACCTAACAAGAAAAACATCCAGGCAAAACGCAGCCAGCACACAGCTGATAGAAGTCATAGTATTTCATCTTTGTCTGCCTCCCAGGGGGACAATGGGAATGCACCTTTTTTTTGCTGTATCTCAGAGCAGAGGGTTGTCAGGCTTTGGGCCGCCAAAGGGCTGTGTGGGGAAGGCTCTCTGTGAACAGTGCCTTCTCAGGGAAGGCTTGTCTCCTCTGCCTCAGCTGCGCAGCAAGCCCTGAGGGTGTGAATACTTTCTATGCATAGCTAAACCTGTCTGCTTCTTTGTTTTGCCTTTTCCTTGTGTGTTCCTGCTGCTGTTTCCCCAGGTGCTGACAGCAGCCAGGCCCACATTGGGAGGTGACTCAAGAGAACCACTGAGCAGGGGAGAGCTCTGGCTGCCGCGACTGCTGCAGCCTCCTCTGCCTGCTGCTGACATCAGCCTTCGGCTTTGCTGGCAGCAGTGCTAGAGGTCTTCTAACACACTCAAAAATCCCTTTCCACAGTCTCGTCACCTGTGCCTCAGCTGGAGTACCTGCTTACTTGACTCTTTGGGGCAATTGCTAAATCTGGGCATTTCTCAACCAGCTGTGGGAGCCACAGCTGTTGCTGTAGGAGGCAATGGCTCATGGCTCAAAGTCTCTCATTGCAAACCTCAACCTCTTTCCAGTCATTGGCTGCGTGGGGAGTTTTGCCCAGCTAAGGGCTGAATAATGACTCCACAGTTCAGACCTGCATCCGATATTGATCAGGCTGTGACAGTGCAGGTTTGCAAGTGTTTTGACCATCTTCCAAGAGCCTTTCAGTGAAACATAACCTGGTCATGTATTTCACATAGAGGTGCACAGGATGCAAATAAACAACTACCCACCTATTGCTACTGCCTATATTCATTAGAGAGACAGATTGCTCAGTGTCCACACAATCATATGAAAAAGATGAAATGCAAGCCGGCAGGAAAGAAATTATGGCAAGTAAAATTATTCTGTATTTTTCTCATTTAGAGAACAATTGAAATAGTAGTGTCGATCAGTGGTCTGCTGTTTTCATTTCTCACTAATTACTATGTTAAAATGGAGAAACTGCGTGGAATTATGGTGTGTAGAAAACAGGGACGTTTCAAAGCTGCATGCCAGGTGAAGGGGAAGTGAGCTGGGGTGTGATTCCCACTCCCGCTGTGTGCTGCCTGCAGGGCTGATTGCCCGCTTCCCGATGGCAGCCCCTGAAGGAGGGCTGGCTGTCCCAGCACCCGCCCAGCACTCAGGGATGCGCAGTGCCCAGCTGGCAAGGGTTGGATGCCTGCTAGGTCAGTCTCTGTGCTGGGTTGCATCTTGGCCTGCAGGGGTGAACTGAGATTAGGTATCACAACTACTGGCATGACTGCCTCAGAGGAGTGGTTTTCCTTGAAAACCCATCATTTCTGGGAGTGATTTTTATTTTGCAGGTGAAAAATGTGAAGGCTTTTTCACCAGATGGGAGGATCACAGGAGGAGAGGGTGAGAATTTGTGATGAGACTGAAAACGACTGACACATGAATGTTGCACATTCAAATTAAAAAGCTTTCAAAGGAATCTGTGAAAAAAACCCCACATATAGATTTGCACAATCTGGTCAACAAGAGTGACCTGATCTGGTGCTTTCAGCCATTATCTGCCATGGGATTAATGGGTGATTGAACCATCATCATCCTGCCAAGACTAGTGAAGTATCGTTGTCAGGAGCTAGAGGCCATCTGTTCAGCAGATATGTAGTAAAAAAGCATAATGAAATTAAAATAGGGGAAAGCAGAATAAAACCACAACTCTTGGTTACTTCATATTTTGAACTTAAAACAGCTTATGATTTTCATAAGAACATTTTTCCAAGACTATTTTAAAAGACAGTGGCATAAATAACACTAATGAGAATTTCAGAAAAGGAAATTTCTCTAGTCAGTATATAACCTACATAAACAAATCATAGACAAAACATATCTGCACCCTTTCAACGTTTGATTTTTTCTGATAAGAATGTGGAATTGTCTACATTTTTGCCTCTCAAAAAAATTGTTTCTAGTTATGGCCCTCTTCAGACACAACTACTTAAACATCACTCTTCAGCATTCAGGAGAGCTGCTTAATGGTTTCCCAAAGACTAAACCCACTGTGAAGCAGCTCTACCCATCCCATCCCAACTCAAGATACTTACCAAAATTTCAAGCGTATGATTTAAAATATGCCCTTGTAAGGGAGACAATTATAATGACAAGTTACTTATCAAATGGATGTACCAGCCGAGGTAAAACTTGTTTTGGTCCTTTCAGGTGAGTGAATTCACCTGAACTTGCAGGATCAAAACAGAGGCCACAGTACCCTCAAATAAATATTATTTACATCTGAAGAGCAATATTCAGGAATGTCAGCAGTTCTAACTGACAATTAGGAAGGCACTGCCAAGCCTGGGTAATGAATCAGTTATTAGTAGAGGAGTCAGACAGTGCTAATCTCTTCACCAGCTAGTCAGCACTTTCAAACAGCCTGTGGAGATGGCAGATGCTGTTTACTTAGCACAGACGTCTCATCTACTCTTTTAGCGATGCTGGGAACAGTCAATGGTCAAGAAGCCATGTTGGTCCTTCTGATTAAGAGAAGTGTTCGAGCATCCCCTGCATCACAGCGTGCTTTTCTCTCTTTGTTTATGTTGTCTTTGTGAAGTTGCATCCTTTTGGACATCGAGCAGATTCCTTCTTCTTCTTTATTCACTTGGAAGATTTATTTAAGTAAATAATCCCCAAATACCTGTCTCTTTGGCTTCTTGGGTGGAGAAAATGTTGCAATAATGTGGCTGCAATAATGCAATCTCGCCAGGTCTGTACAGCACAGCAAGCCCACACCCAGATCACCCTTGGCAGAGCCACCCCTGCCTTTAGATGTTGCTGCTGAGGACAGGGGCATAGGGAAGCTGCTGTGTGGAGGGACACCCTGGGCAACACTTAGCCAACTGTTTGCAGATGCAGCCATTGTTTGCATCTGGAAATTAATTCAGGTCGCTAGTCCCGGGGCTTCTCAGCACAGAGGCACCAGGAGCTCTGGGAGGCAGGAGGGTGAGAGCAAGGCTGGGTGAGCATGCACAGTGGCAGCACGGCCGTGTGGGGCTTCTTCATCTGGAGCAGGGCACACCTTCACCTTGTGCCAGGGGATGAAACACCAGCACAGCCTGAGTGCCAGCAGGACGGCATTATCTGCCACATCAGATCTGTTGTCTCTTCTCACCATGTAGGCCTCTTTATAGCCAAGGATGACTTGATTTATTCTTCACTTTTTGGCCAATGCTCCCTGGATCAGCAAGGCAGGGTCAGTTTCTGCCCATGAGGCTTCTCCTGAAACCAGTATTGCACCAGCCTCTGGTGAGAGGGAGCATGGGGACATGTGTACACAAACACACATACACCCCCTCTGCACAAGAGCCAGGCACAGGTCTGCCAGGAGTGAGGAGGCACTCCTGCATGTGGGGAGCTGAAAAAAAGCACCTTGTTTTGGAAAATAACAAAACCAAGAATTTCAGCAAAATTGCTGCTTTATGTAAATGCAAGTTGACAAGCGAGCAACCAAGAAAAGTCCTCTCCCAGTCTGCTTGCACTCCCCAGACAGTCCACCCCAGGACAAAGCTGTGCAGGGGTGACATACTAACTCCCCGGCTAGAGAACCCTCCAATTTGTTTCCTTGCATTATTTCCTGGCTACAGACTGGGGCCTTGCACAGCATGTTCACTGCCCCTTGTTGCTTAGAAGTGAAATAGTTCCTTCTAATTCTTGATTGTCTCTGGCATGACATTTGTTGCTTGGGGTTTAATTCCCACTTGTATATGCTGTGCCACTACTGAGACCACTACCCGCTCTGTCAGATGCAGGGCTGGAGCAACATAGGGGTCACCGATGGGGACAAGTGTGTCACCAAAGCTGTCTCAGGAAAACTAGACAACTTTCTGACAACACTTAGCAGAGCTGAAGCTGCTGCAATTACTTCCACCCATTTTGAATCCATGATTTTTTTTTTTCCATAGTACAGCTAAAGCAATTTCAGTGAATATCCTCAGCTTCAAAACCATTTTTTCTTCCTCCAACTCCCTTTATTTTGCTTGAAGATTTGAATCAGCCACCTGGGAGAGCTAAGAGACATGATGGGTCAAGTACAACATAGTGTCAGGGTCATCACTGAAATATCATTACAAAGCGATTACCTGGCTGAGAGCTCTGCAAACCCCTTTTTTGTCCAGCAAGGCACCTGTTCCTCTGGCACAGGGCACTGCAGAGTCCCTCTAGAACTGCTTTGGGGTGACGTAGCTTACAGCAAGCTGGCCTTAAAGGCTGTGAGTGGAGAAGGACACCCAGCACAATCTGTTTGGCTTGGAGCTAACTGAACTTGCAGTAGGCAATAAATGCATGCGTGTAGGACCCCAGAGCAGCTGTGCTCAGCATTACTCTGTTTCAGGGCTCTTTCGATTGATTTGAACAGCTTTGGATCACAGATGACAATGTAGCCTTGGGAGCTAAGGCCTTCACCAGTGTCAAATGCATGTACGTTTAATTAAAAGTAATAACTGCTGCAAGCTTACTCATAAGAACACACAATATTCAATAATACATTATCTTCCAAATGTTCCCTGTGCATTTATTATTCTCATTTTAACAGGGGAGTCCCTTAATATTTTAAACTCGTGAAGAAATTTATTGGAATGCATATTTAAGATCTGTATCAGCTGGGCTTTTTTAAAAAATTTAAACCATGTATGCTCATGTGCATAAAAGGTATTATTCATTTTCCCATTCAAAACCAGAAAAAACTAAACTCAGGGCACAGGGTACTTAATGGATTCAGATGGTAGTTGAGGCAAAGTTTCTTGTGATGCTTGTGTGGAAAATAATGTATATGTGTTGTGTCCAAAAAAGCTCTTTGTCCAAAAAAGGGTTTATCTCTTTGTGATAGAAGGCTAGACAGGCATAAATTGTTGTGGTGACCTTTTACCCCCTGATATTACTGAATTATGTTGGAGCGGAGGTGGATTTAGGGATTAGTAAATGGCAGACCCCTCTGACCTTAATTACTGTAATGCCTTCTTTAATCCTATCAGAGCTATGCAAATGAAATACACTTCCTGCATTTAGAATAAAGATTGCTCGGTCAGTTTTAGGTTGCAACCAGGGCATATAATGTTAAAAATGTAACAGAAAGACATTCAGGCTGCCTGTTGGGCAGCCCAGCATCGGTGGGAGTGATGTAGCACCGTGCTGGGGGGACTCACGTGGCCAGCCACAGGAAAGGCAGCATGTGGCTGCTTCATCTCTCCTGCCTGTTGCGCTCACAGGGCAGGTTCCCCACTGGAGTGGAAACTCGAGCTTTGACTTCTTTGACCTACTCCCACATGAATATTCAGGGCTAACCTACAAGCCAATAATGTGAAGGACAAATATGTACATACATACATACATACATATATATATGTGTGTGTGTGCGTGCATACATGTAAGGCAAAGGCTATGAAGAGCTAAGGGTATTTGTAGCTACCATGGAGACTAAGCACAAACATTAACTTTGCTGCTCTTTTGTATGTCTAGGACCTAAATGTGTCATCCTACACACGTCATTTTTTTATTCCCCTCCCTGCCCAATACATATTCACTCAAAAGTATATACACAATTATCTCACAGTCTTGAGCTGCTGCAAACATTTCAGTGGATGTCTAGAGATTCATATGTCCCTCACCTCTTCTTGAGTACCTCCACAGAAAGCAGTAGCCAGGGTTCAGCCATGCTGGGTGCTGGCACCAACCCAGCTGCGCGTGTCAGCATGTGCTTAACTCCCAGGGGGTACCTAATCCTGCTGACTTCAGGTTCAATGTTACCAGGGGCAGACCGGCTTGTGCCGGCACCAGGAAGGGCTTCTGCCATCCCCTTGCCCTGATGTTTCTCCTGTGCTGAATGACAGCAAGGGACCTGCGGGTTCCTGCTGCGTGCCTGCTGCGTGTCAGGGATCCTTGGGGTATCAGCCTGCTGTGCGCTTTCTGTTTTTTTTAACTGGCCTTCATCTGCATTCTTACAGCAAGAGCTGGCATGTCCCCAAGGACAGCTGTCAGGAAGCCGTGCATCACTGCTTTTGGGGCTGGAGGTAGGACATGCTTCACTCCTGCTTCAGTTCCTATGCCCTTGAAGGAAACATGGAAGCAGGTGAATGGCAGTGGCATTACTTTCAGCACCCTGTGAACAATTACTTAATCACAGGAGGATGTCTGCAGAGCAGTAAACATCTCACCTGTAGGCCAGGCACTTCTGTTTTACAGGCACCGTTTGTGCTTCTGACATGCATAGCAAAAAATGCAATTATGCAGAGTTTGACAAATGGGATATAACCTGCAATTTATTCCATTTTGAGCTGCTCTCCACCCCTGCAGCTTTACTGAATGCATTTGCTATTCAAAATCAGTTACAGAAGAAATCGGATCCTACAAAAAATTATCGACACAGTGATTGAGAACTGCTTGTTCCAAGCATTTGACATTCGAAGTATATTAGTAACACTTAACTAGACACAAAGTAATGCATAGAAATGTTTCTGCTGTCTTGCTGTATAATTCCTAAAATAAGATTTTGGCTGCAAAGAGGTACAATTATGAGCTTATAATTAACTTTAGTAAAAGTTCTGTCAGGATTAATTCAAATTCATTTCTCTTTGATAATGTGCTGCCAGTATTTACTGGAATGTTTCTAGGAAGGGAATTCAACAAAGGGTTGAATGCAGATGACACTAATTTTGCTTTACTGAGACTATTTTTTGCAGGACTTTTCAGATATTACTCCAGTTCTGTGACCATGTTTAGCTTTGAGAAGGACAGCAAAGAAAATCTGGGAAATGAACTCATTAATGAGCCTGACATGTATGGTGATCAAAGAAACACAGTGCATCAAATTAAACAAAATGAAATGAAATGAAATTAAATTAAATTAATTGAAATAAAATAGAATAAAACAAAACTACCAATGTTGACTACGTTTGGGTAAATGATGTCAAATATCAGCAGCACGTATAGATCTGTGCTACACTTCACAGCAGGTATATAACAGCTAGATAAGGGCTCCATTCTTTTGAAAAAGATTATTTTTTCAATGGATAACATTTGAGATTAATTCAGTGGAAGCTTGGGAAGAAGTGACAAATCTGAGATTTGAGCTATGATGCTTTGATCATATTAATTGAGGATGGCCAACATAGCTCTGAAGAAAGGGTTAGCAGTCCATGACATATGGCTGCTGGGCTATGGTGCTGGATTGGAAAACATATTAGCAAGAATATGTTACTTCCCAAAGTTATACCTCACCTTTAAGAAATGTTGGCATCACTGAGACATCATTGGAAACCCAGAGTGAGTAAAGCATCTGCAGCTGCAGGAAAGCTGAAAGGCAGCTTAAAGCCACCATGGTACTTCCTCCCTCACTTCAGGATCCCGCTTGACACACAAGGGAGAGGTGTGATGGTGAAACCCAGCTTAAGAGTGATGATACTAATCAGCAATGTCTGAAACAGATTGCTTCTGGCAGAGCACGAGAGCTTGGAGGTGTCACTTGGAGAATAAATCTGGTCAGACAATCCTGGATCAGGCAAAGCAATGAGAGAGCTCAGACACTAGCAAGCCTGGGGTCTCCCATTCACTTGCATTGTCGAAAACGGTCATGCCTGGGTGGCCTCATTAGGTGTGATGGGATTACGGACATCCCTGGGGAAGCACCAGTCATAGCCACATACACCGTGGAAAGGTCATATGTGCCATGCTGAGCACCATAGCTGTACCGGCCTCAGCTGTCCAGAACAAGCAGAGGTCTGCCCATCTGTGGTCCTGGCTCTCTCAGTGGTTTGCTGTGGGGGACATTTTTCTGTGTAACTGCAAATACAGTGCCCTGCTTTGCCTGTCATGCCTGTGGCAGATGCAGTGGTATTTCTCACCAAAACAGGTCTTCCTGTCTCCATCGCACCATGCTGGGCCAGAGCCTCATGGTGCCCTGTGCAGAGCTGGCTGCACCTTGGGTCAGTAGGAGGGAGAAATGCTGTGAGCATCAGCAGTCTGCTCTTGCTGGTGATGCTGAGACAGAAGGCACCAATTCACATGAGACCAGGTGGTGAGTGGAGCAGGATGTGATGGTCTCCAGAATACAGGAATTCAAGACAGCAATGAAAAACACAGCAGCTGGAGGGAGCTTAAGATGAGGCAAAAGTAGGAACTGAGAGAGTTCAGATCATTCAGAAAATGCTTGTACACTATATATTTACCCATTCAAGATACAGAGAGCTCAGATGAAGGGGTGTGCTTCACATTGGCTTATTCAGGATAAGACAGTAAAGAGCAATTGCCTTGTCCTACTATCCAGATGTGCTGGTAGGGCAACTGGTGCAGGAGCAGGCTGTCAATGGAGACATTCAATGCCCCCTTACATGAGAGTTTCAGTGGAAATAAAGCAAAAAATTCATGCAAATCTGAACAGTGGAGCAAGAGGACATGAGAAAAGCCTAGGCTCAGGGTGTATGTCCAGAGTAGCCTCCCTTGGCTGTGCTTCCTGCAAATGAAAGTACTGTGGTGCCTTCTCAGCCATGCAGGACTGGAAGCCAAGCTGCATTCATGGTGTTCCTTTGAGGAAGAGGCAGCAGTGGCTCCTGGGGGGAGATCAAGCACATGCACAGATGCACATGGGGTGTCTGTGTGCGTGATAAGAAGAAGTGGAAAACAGAACCAGCACCTCATTCTGTCACTGCAGGTTTTCTTAGCGTCACGGCAGAGAGAGATGCAAAGTAAGGTAAGGAAGTGCCAAGAGGTGCCTGCCCACTCAGCCACAGGGTAGCACAAGGGCTATGGGCCTCTCCTGACTCTGCAGAGCAACTGCCCACTGCTGCCAGTCCTGCCTGGCATGACCATGTCCCCACCGGAGAGGAAGCCTGGGTGCAGCTGAAATGTGAAGCCGTGGGTTGCAAACAGCCATGCCCAGCCCAGCCTCACTGCCAGCCAGGGGTGCTTTCAGAGATTAATTACTCTCTGTCTCAGGCCAGACCAGCTACTCCACGTGACTGTACTCAGATCACTATCTCGAGGCAATCTGCTTAAGCAGCCTCCAGACATTTGCAGGCTTTTTCCCAGGTCACCAGCTCTGGCCCCTGTCACAGCAGTCCACTGGCCTGGTGCCCTTTTTGGGAGCCTCCATGCCAAGCCCAGGTCTCTGAAGGGCACTGACTGCACAGGCACACTGTCCCAAACCTGCTCTCCTGCCCACAGCCCTGGGCAGCACAGGGTGGCCAAGGCAGGAAGACTGTGCAAAGAAGTTGCCCGACCTGTTTGCATTTTGCATGCAGATGGCACCTAAGAAGCATCAAAAACCCAGCATAACCTCATGCACCCCTTCCCCAGTTTGCTTTTCACCCCAGCAGTTAATGGCTGTGTGGGAAGGCAGCGAAGCTGCTGCATTCGCTCACTTTCTCCTTCCTGTTTGGTCTTGCCTTCACACCACATCTCAGCAGATTTTGTCTTTTTATAACTTCCAGCCTCCTCTGACAGGTCAACCTCAACATCTACCCATCAGATAATCAAGGGCTCCCTCCGCCTGCCTTTTGCTAGGTTAGCCATTAGGAGGCCAGACTTGAAAAACAATTTCATATATAGATGGCAGCAGTTTCATTGTTCTGCTTGGAAAATAGATCATTTATTTGCTAATTGTTTTTAATACCTTGCTGATTCAGAGGCAGACTTGCAGATGCCAGTCTTCCTTTCCTTCCTGCAGATGAATAAGGCAGTGAGTGCTACCACAAGAAATATCAGAAAAATGGAACACATGCCAACACTTAGAGTGAAACCAAGTTTACAAGCTGTATGAATACCAAGTGGTAGCCACTTTTCAGAAAGCCAAAGCCAAAAACCTAATATTAGATAAATATCTTCAGGCATATTTAGATGCAAAAGCAATTTTGCCTTTATCAGTAGTCACTAGGTGAACTCCTTAGCAAACAAGCTCCCTGATTTCACGGTGTTTCCACTCATTTCCAATAAGACCACAGCTGAAGTGACAGATGACTCAATGCTAGTGATGGTGGTGACATCTGGCCTAAAGGTCTCTGAGTGTAACAAAATGGGGAAGACCTGTGAACACAGGTTTTTCCAGTGCTGCTGTGAGTGGTTCAGTAAGCTCATCGGTTAACTTCTGTAAGACTATTCAGAACATATATATATAATCTATATTTATAGGTTTAAATTTGCATATAGATTTAGATCCTTCAAGCTTTTCTCCTCACTTATTTTTAATTTAAATTTTAAATGTCTGTTCCCCTGTTAACTCTACAGAAATCAAAGCCTATTGCTCTGGAAAGTCAATTGTTTTCTGTGCCTCTCTAGGCATCCATCAGTGGTCGCAAGCACATTTGAAAATCCCTTGGGAGCCTAACTGATTTTTGAACTGACTTTGCCTTTTCAGTTCCTGCCTCTAGTCAGTTAAGAGCCCATCTAGAGTAGCTGCCTGATTCAGTCGCCACCGCAGCTCGCATATTTCAGCTTGAGAGGACAATGCATGATGCTGGCACCGTCTGCCTATTATCTAGGGCTGCTGAAGCATAGCTCCTTCTCTGTCCAGCAGAGAGAAACAGTTGTTGTAAAGCAAGGGTACATTCCTGTTGCGGTTTGCACCCAGGCCAGCACTGAGGGTTTTGCTAGAATAAAGATTCTCACTGATTTTTAAAATTCTTGTTATTCCTAAGCCTGCATCTTGTCTTTCCTTGGATAAGTGGTGGAGCACCACCACAGTCATGAGCTGGTGCTGGACTTCTTATTTATTAATTGGCACCTAAAGCAGGTCTCCTGAAAACAGCCCATGGCCTTTTTGGAAATTGTATGTATTCACTGGCCCCTGACTCTTCCAAATGGATGGTGCAGCCATTCTGCAAAAGTCTGCATGGAGTCTGGAGAGCTACTGACCACGGTGACACAGTAGTGACCACAGATCTGCTTGCATCAGCATGTCTACTTCCACCATCTGAGTCTGTGCACTTAGTCCCTCCCTCCTTCCTTTCTTCATGAACTTTTTTTAAGGAAGAGAGAGAGAATTTTGCCCTGAGAAAAATGTGTATTCTCAAGAATACTCTTAAGCCACACTTCTTAGTGAATGACCTAGCAGTGTGAAGTATTGCTTTATTAGGCTAATGATGATCTTAACAGTAATCCTCTGGTTCTGTGTAAACCTGACAGAGGAAGAACCTGTAAAAATGTCCCATCTAATTGGCATGCATGTGCCTGTGTGTAAAGGGTGTCTGTTTAGAGGAGGCGGATGTCACATGGCCCATGAGAAAGTAAGTTTTTATAAAAGCATTGGGTTTATAGCTGTTAACAAAGTGATGGAGGCCACTGATAATGAGAACTGATGAAACTGGTAGGTTCAGCTAGGCTATATAATGCTCTATTTTTGGAGTACTTATTTTTATTTTTTCTTGAAAGAAGTTAACAGGAATCTATATTTACCTGGCATCTGCCTCCACATAGGCCCTCTTGCAAGCTTTCTCTCCCTCACAGTGTCCACCCTTGTTTGTGCTGTTCCACTCCCTGATTTCTTCAGCACTTAAGAGCTGGTGTGGGGGTGTTGTTAAACCACATGTGAAAAGGAATCCAGTGAAATACCGTGCAGCCTAAAAATGGAGTGCAGCCAAAGTGAGATGGTTTTAACCTGAAAAAAAAATGCTTTGAAGCACAGTTTGCAACTGAAGAAGAAGAGATTTCAATCCCAACCTGATATACGCTGCAGGGCTTTGACTTTTTGCGTAGTACCTGTAGTCAACCTACACAGGATTCAATTGACTTCTTACTCAAAGTTAGGCTCTGCTCATGCCTTTCCACAGACATAAAATAGCTAGATCTGTTCCTGTGACTTATTCTGCCCTATGTGGAACCTGTAAAGCTTTCCGAAACCCCATGCTGGGATTCCCTTTGTCTTTTTCAGAGCAGAGGTCTGTATGGGGACTCTGCTGCCTTGTCTAGCAATTGCTGAATTTGAGCACAATGGCAGCCTGCAAGCTTCAACCTATGGTAGTGTTGCACTGCTCCACAAGTCTGCTCAGGTGGTGGAAAGCTGGTGGAAAACCAGCTAGGTGGGGAAACTGGCACAGAAATGAAGCTTGGCACACAGCAAGGCTCAAATGCCACAGGATATGCTGGTAAATCAATCAGCAAGAAAGAGGTCCAGCTGGATTGCTGTTGTGTTCAGATGACCATTCAGTGGGGTGCCAACCTTTTGGACCATAGCCAGTTTGTTCCTTGCACAACCACCCAGCGCTGCTGCATAACAACTAACCCTTCTGTAGCACTCTCCTAACCCAGGATTTCTTATACTGGAGATTGAAGAGAATCAATACTGCAGAGGTTAGGAATGGGTGAACTTGAAGTTAGCCAAAAGCCTGCTACTTTCAGAGCAGCATCCCGCACTTGGAGTGATGGATCTCTTGGGCTTTAAAGCATGTTTCTGTAGAGAGTGTGCTCTTGTAGTCTACCTACATCCATAGCATCCGTATTAAGATGTAAATAAAAGGAGAAAAATGTGTTTATGTCAGACTAGACAGGACAAGAAAAATGTAGCAATATGCAATAGCTTGTCTGAAGATACTGACTGGCACTAACAGCAGGTACAGAATGGGTTTTTGAGCTAATGAAAATTGTAGAAAAATTTCAGTTATAAGAGAAATCTGGAGGTCATTTTGTCTAACATTCTGTTCCAAGCAGGAGATTCAAAGTTAGTGTCAGCAGACATAAATAATATCTCTCATTTATATGACAGTATTTCATTTCTTCAGAGTTGAGAATTTTACAATGCAGGCACATAAATGACTACTTCCACTACCAGAACTCCCTGGGGGTGAAATCCCTGGTACTGTTGGGGTGAAATGCCATAGCTCCTCAGCAGCGTGTAGAGAAACTTCCCACAAGTTTAATAGGTGCTAAATAAAGTATGTAATTTCTGTTCTTCCTAAATCATTTATCTCCCTCCAGTGAGTGCCATCTTATTGTTCATTATATCTAACTTACATCATGAGGATATCTTTTTCCCTGAAAATAGGAGGTGGGTAGCATTCTGAAAGAGGGCAATTTTCTAAGAAAATCTCTAGGAAAAACTGCTTGTTTAATCTAAGTCCAGACCCTGCTTTCTTTTATGGAATAGGAGAAATGGGGAGGGGAAAAAAATCTCTACAAAGTCTTCAAATGTAAGCCAGTACACATGGTCTTTGTATGTCTCAGCTATGGAAGAACATCAAAGGTCTCACTCTACCCTTTAACAGGGCAATCAAAAACAGTTAAACAGAGTGCTAATTATCTTCCCAGACCCATTTTTTTCACCAGTTGTAATGCATTATCTAATTACAGGGTTCATTTGTGAATTCTCATTTGGCACAGAGCCTGCCATTTCAGAGACTATACTCTGTAGCTTTGGCTTGCAGCAAAAATAGAAAGTGCCCTTCTCCGATGTGAAAAACTCAGCTCACTCTTCTCAGTGGGAGAGTGGTCCAGGCTGCCCAAGCATCAGCCTGGTGCAGGAGGAAGGTATGTGAGCTGCATCGATTTGGCCAAGCCATAATTTGAGCAACCCAGGCAGGGAGACAGCTGGCAAAAAAGCCCCAGAAGAGTTTGAAAACCCTCAAGGTTCAAAGGGAGCAAAGCTATATTGAGACATGTGCTCAATAGCCACAAAGTGGGAAGGCTTATCTGAGCACCTTCTGCTCAGAAAAGGAAATCTACTTCTTGGATAATTCCTTAGTAAAGACAAAAATCTGGGCAGTGATAGGAATGCTGCAAAAGCCAATGTTGAAATTGGATGTAGTCACGTTTTCCTCTCCTCCAAACAGAAATACCAGACAACTTCTTTTGAGTCACTGGGCAACCAACCAAAATGGCCAAATGAACGTTTTCTAGATGTCATTATCTATAACACGACTGGCACTCCAACAAGTCCAGAGTCTCCCAGGCTGGGAGGCAGGACCCCCCGCAGGTGTGGAGGGCTGGGTGCCCCCCAGCACTGCCCGCAGACAAATGCTGAGATTGTGAAAACAGGGAAGGCCAGTGCTGTCTTGCTAGCTGGCACAGGGGCCATGGTGGAGATATGAGTAACTTCGCCTTCCAAGTACAAAATGATTGCTGGCAGTACACTGTGAGCATGTCAAACTTGGGGGAATATATTAAGAAAAGGCCCATCAGTGGTTTTCTTTCTTTAAATGGTAGCCACTGAGAAGTTATGCAAACACTTCAGCTGTGGAATATATAATCTGATGTCTGGCAGGGCTCCTCTGTTGATCCAAGGAGTGAAGTATGCAGAGGATGGCTAGCAGTTGTTTCAGTGTGTATTCAAAATGATAAACTATATTAGATGTGTTTTCTCCCCCCCCCTCCCGCTTCTGCTCTAGCTTGGTCACTCCCAGTAAATAAACCCCATTCCCTGGTTTTCTAACAATGAAATGCTATTTTAGTGGCCACAGGCTAGGACAGAGGTAGCTGCAGAAAGGAGCTGGTGAAGGAGCGTAAGCCTGTGGCTGGACATGAAAATGAGCCCAAACCAGAGCCAGCTATCTGAAACATGCACCCAGGCAAACACGGTTGGTTTTAATAAAACAGCTCCCTGATCCAAGCCACTCGAGTTAAGCAACTGGCCAAAGAGGTGTTGCTAAATCATAATTGTTCCTGTTTCTGCCCATTTCTTGTCAAAATGGAGATGGCTGAAACCAGAGCCTATTCGTGGAGCCTGCCCCTGTTGCTGCAAGCCTTGGGGTCCCAGTCTGACCTGCTCTAGGGGTTGATTTTGCAGCCTCCCTCCTCACCCTCTCCTATTCTGCTGGCTTTCTCCCCACAGCCACCAACATCTGCCTCTCCACCCAGCCTCAGTAAAAAAACTGGGCGGGGGGGGGAACTCACAGGTCATGTCTGAAGAAGTTTCTCAGATTTCACTCACTGCCTGACAAGGTATAAAGGACAAACAAAGAAACCACACTTCCCACAGAAGCCCCTGTAGCACATGATATAACACTCAGTCTGTGCAGCTCCTGAGGAAATGAAACCGTGCTGACTGTGTGTATTCTTTTTATTACCCTTTGAGGGAAAAATAAAAGGCCTGATTAAAATAAAATATTAGTTTAAGCTTTCCAGTGTGTTTTCTTTTATCCTGTATTTCTATTCTGTGTGAATACCTACCTACTGGTTAATTTTAAAGAGTTTAACTCTTTCTAAGTGAAATGGATTATGAGAAACAATCACATTGCATCAGAAGTCTTACAGACTTTCTCCAAAATAAAAAGGGAGAATGCACTCAAAAATGGATGTTGACATACTCAGTAAATGAGATAAATGTGAATTTATTGGTCATGTATCATTTTTACAGGAATGACCTGCTGTGAGAAGATAGGTCTTTAAATTATTTGAAAAATAAGAGGCATTCAAACAAAACAGAAGAGCTGCTTAGCCTCAGAAGGAAAACCAGTGACTAAAGGAATATGTGAAGACAACACCACAAAATGCTTTGGTACCACTGGAGTACAGCTACATGAATTGGAAGCCATGGAGTATTGTCCTTTTCTGGTTAAAGCTGCACTTTGCTATTTCCTATGATTTTCTGTTAGTTGAATTCCTGCTTGCCCATATACCCGTTATTCAGTGCAAATGAAACTGTTGCGGTTTGATGATGGGCATCGCCTTGAGCTACATATGTTTCTTGTAGGTTTTGCATGTTTCAGAGTTAGTAATAATAATTATTCCTGTTATTTACACATTATTGTCATTCTGGATCCATGAGCAGGCTGAATTGTCTGCCAATCCTCACCTAGACCTGAGGAACCTGGATTAAAATCTGAATTAACATCTTTCTACTGAAATTGGATCATTTGGTCAAGAGCACAGCACAGATCTCCTTTGAGCTTTCTTCTTGGCTTTGGCTTTCTTAAGAAGGCCATTGACCTTATTCTTGGTCTAAATGCCCATGGTAGCTCCCTTTTGTCCTGCCTGATGTTAGCACACACTTCAGTCAGCACAGGAGCCTTGTTTTCCTCAACCAGGCCTATTTGTGCTCCACTGTTTCATGACACTATAATTTTGTGGTTCCTCCCCAAAGGTTCTTTGAGATGATAGGGCTGACGTGTGAGATGGAAACCTTAGGTCCCACATAGCACACCAATTTGTGCTGTGTACTCTCTTCTGATTTTCCTTTCTCATCCTAGAAATGGACTCACACCCACACACATACACACAGACAGAAACTTCACATCCTGCCATTAGCCTTTGATATACAAAGGAATATGAAATATATGGTACCCTTGTGGTTGAAGGAACCTATGGAAATAAATCCAACCCAACCAGTGCATGGTGAGTTTGTATGAAATATTACCCAAACTAGTCCTGATGCTACATAGCATCTGCTGAATCAAAGAGAGATGAAGGAAGGAAGCCATCATTTAAAACACTTAAAGGAATAAAAGCTGTTCAGGATGAGACTCTTTCTTTTGAGAATGAATTAGTCTTCATGTTCCTTGCAGCATTCTTCACTCAAATACAGCAGCTATAACCAAGACATCTGGTCAAAGGCTGCAGCACTGGTGATATTTGCTCCACAAAGGAAAAGCCATGCATAATTCCATTAGCTTTGCTCAGGAAAAATTAGTTTCTCAGTGTTCAATGACAATGAATGACTGGGTGATAAACTGCCATGATGACATTTAATGTTAGAAAGACCCTTTTGCATGCAGGGAAAAACAACCCTAGCTTTACATACATATGGATAGACTCTAAATGAGCAAATGTCTCTCAAGAAGAAATCCAGGAGGACTGAAATAATGGAAGATAATTCTTTGCTAGCACCAGCTCCATACTAAGAAAGTTGAATGTGAGGATCTGTTAAAATGAGTAACAAGCAAAGAGAAATCATCACATGCCACCACACAAAGCAGAAACATACTTATTCCACGAATACTGTGTCCAGTACTCATTACCCCTGCTCAGAAAGGAAATGGTTAAAAAACAGTGTAATGAGGAAGATTGAGGAATACAAAGTGGCTTCTGTCTAGAGAGAACGACCAATGACAGGACCCCCTGGCTTGGAAAGCAGGCAACAGAAAGGTGATGCACTGTGCTACGAAATCCCCAGCCTGCATGATCTGTTGTCCAGCCCCATTGGGGATGTCTGAATGCAGGTGGTTCATGTGCTGCATAGGAAGATGTGGAAAATTGGCTGGGTAGCATGCAAGGTTGCTGTCATGCCCAGGCAAGACAGATCCAAATAGGGAAGAATTCAAGCCCTCTTTTCCTGAAGTGTTTGCTGCGAGGAGTGAGCCTTGGAGAAGAGGGAGAGTTTGAAAACGCACCACCTGGGCTGACTGTGGGCTGGTGGGTGACCTCTGGCAAGGGGAGCACACCCCAATTCCCTTCTGCACTGAACCTACAGTGGCACTGGGCAACTCGCTGGTGGTGAGCGGTGCTTCGCATGGCGGGTGACCTCTCGGTCCCTGCTGGCTTGTGGTTGGGATGGGAGAGAAAGACCAGACCCTTTCCTAGCCCACCTCCATGGGGGGCCGAAGGGCAACTCCGTGGAGGTGGTCTGCCCTCGCTGTGCTCCGACCTCTGCGATGCACTGCTGGTGCCAAGCTCTTCCCTCCCCTCCTGCGCTGTGCAGCAAGGGCAGGTCAGCATCCTGTCAGGGTTTGGAGGCTTATCAGAAATGCATCAGAAGAAACACAGCCTCTGGAAAGTGGTCTGGAGCTCCCACAAGGAAAGATTTATTGCATGTCTTTCTTCCAGCTGGGTTGGAGTCGCTGTATGAACATTTTCTTTCCCTCTCTCTCCCTTTTGACATCTGACAGTTCAACTTCTGCCTGGAGCCTGGGAGCCTAGAGGTTGGTAAAAAGTAATCAAGAAGTAATTACCCTTTCAAAAATAATTCAGTTCAGGTTTGGATACAATTTTAGATGGAGGCTTGAGGGCAACAGAGAATTTTTATTGTGTTGGAGTGTTCTCACTCTGCCTTCGGCAGCATAGGCAAGGCTGTGTTTCAGCTTGCTCATTAGGGCAGAAACAAACTGGCTCTCAGGAGGGCATGGAACCCGTGTTTGTAACAAAGTTACACTAAAAATCGGTGTTCATTAACCTCCTTCTCTGCAGTGCTGCTGTCTTTAAAGAGAGCAATTTGAGTTTTCAAGCCCTTGCTACTTTCCACGAACTCTTCATTTTTAGTGAAAGCATTTCCCTCTTTCATACTCATGTTTCACCAAAAAGCTTTTTTCTGCTGCAGAAATGGAGAACTGTGGTCAATGGCGGTGCTCACACCATCAAAACAGGGCCCGGGTATTGCACCACCACACTCTAATACCAACCGGGGTGCTCAGCCTACTTCTGTGTGACCCTGTGTGGGAGGAAGGGACCTCTGATGTCCCATCCCAATGCTGTGCGTGTTCCAGCAGCTTGCCCTGTGAGGAGGAGGAGGGACTGCCTCTGGCAGGCAGAGCCCAACTGCTCGGCCGCTGGTGGTGGTGCTGCGCACTGCTTGGCACCGTGTCTCCCAGCCTGCTGCCATCAGCAGACAGCAATTGTAAATGAAGCTTGGGAGGCTGAGCCTGTCCTGTAACAAGTGTCGGTCTAACACAGGTAAAATGTCTGCCTCGCCTCCACTGCACAGACTTCCCGCCTCTCCCCATCCGTGGTGAAGGTCTCTGTTGCTCCAGGGATGCTCCTGGTGGCCCATGCTGGGTAGAGGCTGTGGGGACGGGTCTCAGGGAAGGACTGCATGTCATGGCTCCCACATGGTGTGCTGGTGCCCCTGCCAGCTCTCAGGGCCAGTCGGCTCTGGCAAGAGCCTGAACTGAGCATGGACCTGCAGAGAAACATAGTTAGCACAGTAGCTGAATTATAATTCAGTCCCTAGCTTGTCCCAGGGACTAAGTTGTCCTTCACTCTGGGCTAGAGGGTAAATCCACAGCCTTGTCCTCACCGAGCCCAAGGTAGGGAGATAACGCAAACCAGATGTGTGATTTCCTGAGTCTCTGGTATAAACCTCACTTAGAGAGGGGTTGCTCCTGGAGGGAGCTTTTACAGTCACACCACTGTTGAGAACAATTATGTTTTCATCTTGATATAGCCTAAGTTCTGTTGCAGCACACAAGACACCATGTAACGCAGCATGCTGAAACTGGAGTCATGCAGTGGCTGCACCGGTGCGGCAGATAGGGGCAGAGCAGGGAGGAGTGTTTCGGCTGTGCAAGCTGGCCATAACGCTCTGCAGACCTCACCATCATGCCCTGAGTGTGGGTCTGTAAAGCATGCCATGGGCCAGTGTACATCTTTTCCAGCCACTTCGCCAGCTTTCATCTTGGGGCATTGTCCTAGCCCTAGTGTGTGCTGTGCTTCAGCAGGACAGCTATTGGCAGGAGTGCTTGCTTCATGGAGATGTCAGCTGCCAAGCTAACAGTGTCTTGCTCACCAGGTACTTTGAAGTGGATGTGATGTTTTCCACAGCCTCTTTTTACTTCTTAATTAGGTTGTAAACTTGGCAGGCAGTCCTTCAGCCTAGACCTGCACTACTCCCAGCAGGACTCTGGTCTAGGAATGGTACATGTGCTTTGGGTTACTGGGTGGTGTTTTCTCAGATAGCCTCCCTCCAAGCCCTACAGCCATCCATTTGTAACCCAGTCCAAGCACCACCCTTTCCTCCACTTCATGGGTCTGGCTGCAAACCAACAGAGCAAGCAAGATCATGCTTGATTTTAAGCATATGACAAGCACCAGTGGAGCTGACAATGGACTGCTCCCCCGTTCTCCCTCTCGACAGCTAGACAGGGCTTCATGTCCTTGCATCTGCCTGGGTCCTCAGCACGGCCCTTCAGAAAGTCTCCAGAGCCAGCCTGTTCCGCCAGGCACTTGCAGGCCGCATGCACAAGCCAGGCAGGGGCACTGTGCCTGAGGCTGGCTGAAGGGTACCCATATGGGCATTGCTCCCTCACTCTCTGTGGCACTTTCCCACCCACCTCAGTGCAAAACAGGAGCTGGGAACATCACAGGCCCTGGGATGTACATGATAAACATCTCCATGCTCCTCTGCCTTTCCCCTTCACTCTCCCCTACTCTCCTTTTATTTTACACAGCTCTGCTGTGGCCCCAGATCTGGGCTGGGCTCCCAGCCCCCAGCTAAATCTGAACTAACAGCAGCAGAACCAGTGCCACTGCCCCGACTTTACGTCAGTGAAGAAAGCAAAGGTCCCTTTTCCTGGAGCTTGCACGGCTGTGCGAGCGTGAGCGGCGCAGCCCCCGGGGCCAGCTCCCTGCGCCAGTGCAGCCTGCACCACAGGCCCTCCTGGGGGCCCCGTGCTGCCAGACAGCCCTGAGACTTCCTGACTCCTTGGCCTAGCGGAGGCCTCGTTCCTGTTAGCCTTGTCTGGCCCGCAGGTTTCAGCTGGTGGCAACCGTCCTACAGATTTCGCCTTCCCGTTGTTTGTGTGCAGCCAGCTCCTACTGCCTCGCGGTCTAGCGTGCAGCCGTTTTAATGGCTAAAACCAGGTTGTTTGACACGTCAAGCAGCTTCAGGGCAAAAAAGCTGGCATGTTCCAATGCGTCCCTGTGAGCTGACGTGCCGTAGCTTTCCTCACCATGTTTCACTGGGCCACATTAGCAGCCAGCAGTGGGGACTCGCATCCTGCTGCTGCTTACCTATACCTAGTTAGACAGCTTGTAGTCTTTCCTCGCGCCAGACCCACACTAATGGCAAAGGATTAAATCCTGAGGGCTGTTCCCGGAGATTTTAATTTTGCTTCCTGCATTCCTTTTTGGACAAAGATCCATTATATCAAAAGAGATTTTTGCAAGCTTCAGCTGTAGTCAACAGGAGTTCACCTGACCTTTGCTTTTAAGACAAGCCAAAGATAACTAGATATGTTTTGTATTGAGTATAAACTTTTCATCACATTAGGAATTTTCCAGCTCTGCTAGTAATGGAATCCACAAAAGAGCAAAGATAGGCAGATAGACAATTTTTGGAAAAGAAGTTGTAATTTACTAGACACCCCCCAAATATTTGAAGATACCATCTTGGGCCTGGCTGAAGTATCAGCTAAACAGAGAAATACACCATGGCTTACTTCTTTGATTTGGGTTTAACTCAGTGGTACTATAAATAATCCACAATGCAGTTCCGAAGTGCAGTTATCAAAATTTATGTGTGCATTTCATGCACTTACAGTTATTGCAACATATATGCCCTTATGGTATGGTGTAATTCCGTGATGACCCCACTTGGCAGCAAGCATCCTCATGTGTTTGCAGGGCCCCTTGTGCTGTGGTTGTTCAAAACACTTATTTCACAGGCTCAGAAATGGGGTTCTGTGAGGTTTTGGTTTTTTTCTGGTGGGACCTAAATTTCAAATTTTGTCATGGAATGAAGCAGCCGTATGGAGGTTTTGCTTCCATGTTGTGTTTGCAGGCTACCAGCACTGTACTTACAGTAAATTAATTCTTCATTATACTATACTCTCCTTGAAGAAGATGTTTTGCTGCCCTCATTTCTTTGGCTTCCTAGAGTAACTCTGACTCTTGCATCTACTTCCTTAACTGTTAATAGTTGGTCTGTGTTAACTACAGCCCAGTAACAAAGCGATCATAAATAATTTTTGCATACCTCAAAAGTTTCCTGTATTTCAGCCTGATGGATTAGCCATCTGAGACTTTTTTAAGAAGCATGTGATTTGGATTTGCTGTCCATCACCTACCTTTCTTTCTTGAGTAGCTGCACTAGATGAGATGAATAAAAGGGCCAGGTAACTGATCAGCAGAACAAAAATCATCTGTAGGGGACAGAAAAGATGAACAATCTTGAAGAATATTAGTAAAATAATAAATTAAAGAAGAAACTTCACAGTAGCAAATTTGGACAACCCATGAATCACTGAGTTTTAGCCTGGAAAATCTGTAAGAAGTATAGTCAGCTTTGACACCTACAGCCTCTGTGGTTTTAGCCAGTGGTGGCTACTTATGGCGTGGTGTAAACAACAAAACTCTTTGGTAGAACATTGCTGTACAAAGATTTTACCAGAGGTGTTGTTTAGTCATTCACCTGTACTCTTTAAAAGACTGATTTTCAGTAGACATGCTTAAATAATGCTAGCATCTACCATAAAATAAGGCAGCATGTAAAGATAGATTAGGAGTACTGCAGAAAGAAACAGAAGAACCATACTTCATAAAAAGTCAATTCTGCACATGCTTAAATCCCTACCTTTTAAAGACCCCATGTGCTTAAAGCTAAGGGCTTGTTTGAATTACCTCTGAATATGAGTAACAGTGCAAAAAAATTTATCTTGGACTTTAGCCCCCCCCTTCTCATTACCTCATCTCCAGAGGCTAATGAAAAACTGTAAATATTGTCTGGCCGGGTAATATGCTGTTATGGATTAGAAATTAGCCAAGGGTATGGCCAGATGATTATAAGTGATCAAATTGCTGCTTGCCTGGTTTTAGCCCACCCTAGTTGTGAAGCTAAACTTGTTATTTAAACCATGAGAGAGGCTGAAGCTCCAGGGTTTTACCCCCTATGAGAAGTGGGAAGGCAGTGTTTGGGAAATGTCTCCGTTCCCCAGCTGGGGGACAGCCCTGTGGCCAGGGAGCCAGGGGGGCAATGCAGCAGGGCAAACCAGAAAGCTCTTACCATAGGGAGAGAGGTTATCCATTGGCTTCACTGACAATACTGGGAGCAGCTGAAAAGGGGAAGAGAAAGAAGGCAGCACTATAACGTAGGAAAAGTGATGGGGCTTTGCAGGGGATTTTATTGTTAGATGTGAATTTGCTCTGGTCTAAAAACACCTCTTCAGCCTCTCCCTTATACATCAAGAACATCTCAGAAAGTGGAAAATTTCAGGTAGAGATCAAACAGCCATCACCAGATGGATTTTCCCTAAGGTGTTAAGCCCTGAGGCATGTCATGTCTCATCCCAGAGCTGTGGCTCGGAGAAAACCAGGCACTCCACTGCCTGCGATGCTGTGAGAGACCTTCAGACAGACCTTCCCAGTTACTCCACATGGGGTTCAGACATGGGAAAAACACCAGAGAAGAACAAATGACCACACTTCATCTCATGTCTGATGGCCATTGTCTGACTGAACTTCACCAGCAGTAGACAGGAGGTGAAACTCAACTTGTTTGACTTTGAGTCTTTGAGTGTTTTGCTAAACTACTTAAATTACCTCCCTTGTTCTGTGGCCTAAAAGATGGATGTCTTGCTGGCTTTAAAATTAACTAAGTGCTCAGACAGATCCCTCTGACTTTTATTTAGCTCTAACCACTTAAGAAGAAAACCTAGGAGTGTAGTCAACTCCTAATGCTTCTAGACAGCATCTGGTACTGATCTTTGTCAGGTACAAAATACTAAACCATTTAGACCACTGTCTGATCTGGGTTTGATAATTTTTGCTTTGCTTAAAGCAAAGAAGTCCAGATAAACCTTTCCTAAGCAGTTCCATATTATGGTAGTTGAACTGTTCATGGAAAATTTTGGGGTGATGATCCTCTTTTCTAGTATTCATAGTATTGTCCAGCAGTGAATGACAGCTGATTACCACTTCCGTGTTCGTTACAGCTTCCACTTTTACCACTCGCTACTTTTGATTCGTTGCTGCTTAAGTTCATGTGTCTAGCCAGTGCAGAACCTGTCAGTTCACACATGTCAAAGGCATCAGCTGATAGCAGCTGGAAGTAGGCATGTGAAAACACAGTTTACTGAAGTGTCTTATAGCTTTCAAGTTTGCTAAATGAACATGCAAGCTCTTATTTTGCAACGAACTCTGTGCGGGTGTATCCATGTGTTGCCTTGCTTCAGCAGGAGTCTTTGCTTAGATCTATTTTGGAGGATTTCTTTTCAGAAATGCTGGGCTTATAATTTGCACACAGTTCAAATCTTCATGCAAAATTTCTCCTGTTCCATCCCTTTTGCAACAGCCATTTGCCCAGTTCCTGCCATCCCTTTGTCATGGTCATTCTTACTCACTAAAATGCACTAAACTCATCAGAATGAACCATGCAAGAGGGAAGGATTTTTAACCTACTTCAATTTGAACATAGCCAACAAAATCTGTGGATTAAATCTAAATTAATCAATCTCTTCTCTCTGTGACATTATATGTAAACTGTTCTTGCAACATTTGACAAAATGATGTGCCTGAAAAAGATCCGGTGTGATTTTGCAAATGCATTCAATGGCAGCATTTTTTCTACCTGCTTTAGGAGCAAATGAAAACAGAATGAAAGTCTCTAGATTTTGGCCAATAGTCCCCTATGGAATCTTCCTTTAGGCCATTAAATGTTTGGTTATGACAGATATGTACAGCTTAAAAATATTCTTCATCTTCAAGCCATTCTGTGTTACCTTTTCTGCACGTTGCCATTGCCTGCAAAGCCTAATAAGCCATAATTTTCTTGAACTGCAGCTTGCCGCCTAAGGTCTGGTATTTCTATCTTTCCCTCATTTTGGCTCCTTCTTTGATGGTTTCGCTTTAGTCAGATTAGCAAAAAAGATAAAGCTGCATTTCTGCTAATAAGCCTTCTGGAGTCCCAGCCAATTGGCTGAAGGGCTGAGGATGTTGAAAATACATATCCAATTATGATCTGGCTGCAGTCCCCATTTGGCTAATGTATCAAATGTCAGTTCCAACTGAAAAAAGCACACCCTGTCACTAATGTTGTTTTATACATAGCACAAAGTGTACTCTTGAGAAACAGCCTCATCTTCTGATACACTGCAAAGCTTTGTCAAAAAGCAGGGAAGGATAATCTATCCAAAATATAAACCTAGACATACAGGAAAAGATTTATGCAAGGTTCTCCACCCAACTAGGTAATATACAGACAAACATATTAAAACCCACAATTACTTCCATGTTAGGGATTTTTCAAGATGTGCAGCAGCGTGTGCCCGAATATCACAGATTAGCATCAAAATCAACATCAAGAACTGTTTTCTAATTGCAGAAAAAACATGGCATACACATGTTTTATGCACCAGTGAACAAGGCAAGAGTTCAAGAATATAAAACTATGGACTGGGGGGAACTGTGGTTAAGGTAAGGAAGCTGTCCAGGGATTATGTATTATTTTATTCCTCTACTCCCAAGCCTTTCTGTTCCAAGCTGGGCTGCTGCACTGAGTGCTGAAGAATCAAAGTCTTGTTCTTTCCCTTAAAATGCTGTGACTCTTTGCTTTTCTGTTGCCTTTTTCCTTTTCTACTGAAAGATTTCTATAGTGCCCTGGAGTTTTGTGTAAGAGAGAGTCAATATTATTGTTAGTTTTCCAGGATGAAAGACTGCTGGACAGAAAAGAGCCTCCCCTCGATTTGTGGGTTGTGCTTAGTAAATGTTTATTTATTTTTTTATGCCTTGGAAAGGAGACAAGTGCTGTGGTTAAAAAACGTTCTCTTTCCTTTGGTTGCTGGCAAAAAAATGATAAAACAACTATAAGCTGAAACGGGAGAAACAAGAATATCTGAACATGTTCCAATATATTAGCCCCAAATCAGTCAGCTATAAATAAATGCATTAAGTCTTCAGAGAGCTGGGCTCTGTAGTCATTTGTATATCTCATAAGCATAGTTTGCTTTTGCAAATACCAGATCTCATGTACTTTTCTGTTTGATATCCACTAATACTTGAGCACACAAAGTACTTGTACTTCTCCTTTATTCCACAATACATTTACGAGAAATATAGCACATTAACAACAGAAGAGTGCCACCACCTAAAAAAAACCACTTTCTGGCCCTAGGAATTCCTATGCCTATGTTCATTCAAAAGAAGAAAAGAACATTGATTAATGTCAAGCAATGGCAATGTCTTTCTCACTCTTCGAAGGGCATGTTATCCACTTAAGCCCACATATTTTGTCACCTCCAAGTGGTATTTGGGATGCATGCCTAAAAACTGTTGTAGGCTTGCATCCTCCATGGATTTCCATGCATACAAAACCAGCTGTGGATAATATACAGCTCCTTAAAAGTGCTGGCTTTTGAAAATCAGTCCTTAGGCAAACTGAACCCCTGGACAGTCCATGGGATGTGACAGGCAGCAGCAGTGGTGAGTGCTGCTAAGAGGAGGGTGACCTGGGGGAAAGAAGCAGGCTGCAAGATCACATCCAGAGGGACACTACAGGAGAGCAGGTTCTGGGTTAGTTTTTCTCTTGTGCTGTCTCCCAGGCATGCACTTGCACTGCTGCTGGATCCTGGGGGCTTGTTTTCTTCCTTCTCAGTACACAGCAGATAACGTCCAGGACACATGAAGGGAAATCCCAGAGCCTGCCACCACCCCATCCCTCCGGGCAGCCTCACACAGAAGTGGCTGGAGGGTCTCTCAGATTTGCCTCTGTTGACATTCCCAATTGCTTCTGCTACGCCTTTTTAGAGCCATTGGCAATTATTTCAGTACCAGGGGTTAGGCCTGGCAAGGGCAGAGTTTTGTCACTCTAAAAGGGTTTGAGGAGAGCTTAGCTAGCTGGTTATGGTTTCAATTTGTCTTTCTAAAACTAGGCCTCTAGGGTCTGGCAAATGGCCTGGAAAAGTCTATATAGACCTCATGCTGTCAGCTCAGTTTTACAGATCTCATTTCTGTCTGCCAGGTTTCAGGCTGCCCAGGGAGAAATTTGGCCAGTGGCTTGTTAGTGCAGAGGACATTTTCCAAGTGGGAAAGAAGCCAAGTCACTGTGAACTTTACTAATAGTGGATGGAGCACATTGGCTGTAGGTTGGAGATGTTTTTTCCAAAGGTGAAACCAAAATCCTGAGCATGCGAAAGGGAAAATGTTGCAACAGACAGCGTGAGACCTAGACATGAATGCTTGGTCAGGCCACCGGTTTGTTGGTGGCTCTTTGTGCCAGTACAAGCGAGGCTCATGTACCTTACCTTTTTTTGCTTCTGTTTCTCATTGAGTTGGCTGGGTAGTGTATCTTCAAGCCCTGAGTGGTGGGACAGCGCTTGGATAACTGCTAGTCATTTTGGAAGCTGGTGGTTGACCCTGCTGGGATGGCAACCAGCAGGAAGGGCCCAGGGCTGTCAGTGGCTGGGTAAAGGTCTGACTCAGACACCTCCAAAGCCAGGTCGCCAGTGAGCAGCAGCCTGCCCCACAGGTTAGGAGCAGCTCCAATGGGAGCCAAGCTCTGATGCCTGAGCTCTCCATGCCTGAAAGAGCAGGCGGTGTTACCTTACCTCTTTTCTGCATTTTTGTAGGCAGGTAATTTCACTTCCTCGTGGTGATAACACACTGTAGTTTCTTAATTTTCCAGAGTACTGCTATAAATTTAAAATGAATATATTTGTGGTGGGTTAATCCCAGCTGGATGCCAGGTGCCCATCAAGCCAATCCATCACTCCCCCTCCTCAATTGGACAGGGGAGAGAAAATATAACAAAAGGCTTATGGCTTGAGATAAGAGCAGGGAGAGATCACTCACCAATTACCATCACAGGCAAAACAGACTCAATTTGGGGAAATCAGTTTAATTGTATTATCAGTCAAAATCAAAGTAGGATAATGAGAAAAAAACCCTAAATCTTAAAACACCTTCCCCACCCCACCCCTCCCTTCTTCCCGGGCTCAACTCCACTCCCGATTTTCTCTACTTGCTCCCCACCAGTGGCACAGGGGAACAGGGAATGGGGGTTGTGGTCAGTTCATCACATATTGTTTCTGCTGCCCCTTCCTCCTCAGGGGGAGGACTCCTCACTCTTCCCCTGCTCCAGCGTGGGGTCCCTCCCATGGGAGTCAGTCCTCCACAAACTTCTCCAAGGTGAGTCCTTCCCACAGACTGCAATTCTTCACCAGCTGCCCCAGCGTGGGTCCTTTCCACGGGCTGCAGTCCCTCAGGCACAGACTGCTCCAGCGTGGGTCCCCTGTGGTGTCACAAGTCCTGCCAGCAGAACTGCTCCAGCGTGGGATCCTCTCTCCATGGGTCCACAGGTTCTGCCAGGAGCCTGCTCCAGCGTGGGCTTCCCACGGGGTCACAGCCTCCTTCAGGCACCCACCTGCTCTAGCGTGGGGTCCTCCCCGGGCTGCAGGTGGATATCTGCTCCACTGTGGACCTCCCTGGGCTGCAGGGGGACAGCCTGCCTCACCAGGGTCTTCACCACGGGATGCAGGGGGATCTCTGCTCCAGCACCTGGAGCATCTCCTCCCCCTCCTTCTTCACTGACCTGGGGGTCTGCAGGGTTATTTCTATCACATATTCTCACTCCTCTCTTCCAGCTGCTACTCTGCAGCATTTTTTTTCCCCTTCTTAAATATGTGATCCCAGAGGTGCCACCACTGTCATGGATGGTCTTGGCCTCGGCCAGCAGTGGGTCCGTCTTGGAGCTGGCTGGTATTAGCTCTGTCAGACATGGGGGAAGCTTCCAGTAGCTTCTCACAGAAGCCACCCCTGCAGCCCCACACTACCAAAACCTTGCCATGCAAACCCAATACAGTATTATGTTTTTCTTTGGCAGTTAGATGAAAAATCCATTATGCACATTAGTCACTGCAGGAAAAACTGCTTGTGTTCTCTTCTGAGAACCAACACATGTTGTAATCTCCATGACCAGAGCTGTACACATCCATGCATGAATTGTGTGAGAAATTTTGAGGTCTGAGCACCAAGGGGCAAGCAGAAACTGCATGTGCAACCTTTCACTGGATGCAGTGTGTGTTATACACAAGCCTGCACACACAATAATTGAAATATCTGTGACAATAAAAACAAATTCAACATCGAGCTAGAAGCAGAAAAAAACTCCCAAATTTTCTTAATCTGGGATGGCACAGATTTGGAGTTTGAATTAATTCACAGTCCGTCATTACATTCTTGACAAATGTGTTCTATGGTAGCCCAGAACTCCCATTTAAAAAAAAAAAAAAAAAAAAGAGAAAGAAGAAACAGTTGTACATTTTTTGCCTTTCTTGCTGCAAGTTAAACGTTGGGTATGTCTCAGAGCCCTGCAGGTCTGTCTTATTTAACAAGCAAACAAACAAACAAACTAAAATGCAGGTCTTTGGAATGATGTGAACTTCCCCATTCAGCTCCATAACTGCTCATTATTACTGGTATGCTCTTCTAAGAGCTATTAATGACCCATTGAATTAAGTTACCTAATACTTCAAAGATAATATATTTAAAGACTTTTTGAAGAGGTTCTGACATCTTTACTACTCTCAAAAGACCTTGAAAGCTTGCGGGTGAAAGAGCTAACTTTAATTTGTTGCATGGAATTCCGTATAGGAGTTGTAAAGAAAAAAACCTGCTGCAATTCACTATTACCCCCACTCTCATCTGTATTCTCTGAGAAATAATAAGATAGACTTCTGTGAAAGCACTAAACAGAGGAGGAGAAACAGTCACTGCATTTGGATCATGTCCTGGGCCCTTACTCCTATGAATAACATCATTGAGAAGGTAATGGGTATGAGCCAAGAGGGTTCAACAGGACTGGAAGGGGATGTTATAGAAAGGCCTCTGAGACACTTGCACTGTATTTTAATGCTGAGATATGAAGAGTTCTGAAAATCTCCAATAGCATTTTCTAGGAAATTATATATGTGATATAAGAAAAATTATGGTTAGTAAAACACTATTTCTGGAAAATTATTGGTTTCAGTTACATTCTCCAGGGTACTTCATAACTGAGAGGGAGTCCCAGCATCTCCTCTGAAGGTCAAATCTGCTCACTGAACCTCAGATAGGGCCATATTTATGTACATTTGTAAGGTATATAAAAGATATTTCTCCATCCACTTAGTCAGGCTGAAGACACAAAGGAAGGTATCATGATGTTATGCTGATCAAGACAACAGTATGCCTGAAAATTAGCAGTGTCTGTAATTCTGTCTGGTGTATATATTCTAGGGTATATTTAAGCTCTGTGTACTATTTTCACATGCAATTTTATATATTTGAAGGCTATAATTAAATTTAAAAATAATGAAAAACTTATTTGAATTCAAATTAGATAGAAACCATGCCTTAGCCTTGAGCGTTTTCTTCCTGAATTTTCCTGCTTGTGGGTTGTTGTTGTTGTTGTTGTTGTTTTAAAGAAAGAACAAAAAGATAGTGGAAAACCCTACATATGTATTTTAATGGTGGCTTTTGGATTCGGATGGGACAATGATGGTGTCAGAGGTGTGATGTCAGAGGCACAGGGAGAAAGTTTTTAACATTTTCCTGCTTTCAAGAATGTCTCTGTGGAGGATAAGGACCCTTTAGTTGGCCAGGTGCCTGGGAGGTGGGAGAAAGCATCTGACTCCTGACTCTGCCCCAGAGTCCCCAGCTGAGCTTGGGTGCGTCACTCAGAGCAGGAGCCCAGCACTTAGCTGAAGCCATCCTGCAGATAGGTATCTCAGCTAAGCTAGTTATTTAGGTCTCCTCTATCATTCAGGAAGACAGACAGACAGGCATCTCTGGAGTACGATTCAACCTATTTTAGGATAGTTGTCCTAGAAAGGAGGAATGAGTCATGCTCTGGAGGTACCTGTCTTTCTTAATTGATGGTAGAAAGAGCCTAGATGACTAGTTCTGATTAGATGCCTGATTTTGGGGGTAGGTGAAGTGAGATGAGCACAATCCCACCATTAGCCTTTCTGTACCTTCACTCATATGTCTGTGAAAGAGACAGAGGCCTGGACTCCTTCTGCAGGGACACGTCCAGGAGAACTGTTGGAGAAGTCAGATGCGGCAGTCATGAGGGCCACATGCGTCTCTGGTGGGAGACATATCTGGTACTTAAAATGGGGAACACCTTTTTAATGAGTGAAAATGTCTCATGTGGGAGAAGCTTTCAAAGTGCAACAACGGTCTCTGGAGGAGGTGTCTATTGGAAATGCATCCTGTGGACGCAGACAGAAATGTCTCAGCCTTTGCACACAGCATCCATATTTCTGTCTGGCAGGTGACTGCTGCATTAGAAATAGAAAATAGCTGAAGCAGTTTAACAAATGGTCTTCTGAGGAGGAAAGAGGCCATATTCTGGAAATGGGAGAGGGGAGAAACAACTAACAGCTCAAAAATGTTCATCCTGTAGTGGCCTGCAGGGAAAAGTTCAACAAGGAGTCCCACAACCAAGAGGAGTGGCAAAAGAAATGCCAGGGAGAAATGTTCATCGCTAGCAAATAAGGAGGAAGTGAGGTGCTGCCCTATGCAAGTGATTTAGCATCACTATGAACTGCTGTCCTTTGAAGAGCCATTGAGCCTTCTGCACAGTGTCCCAGGCTTGCAGCCTCCCACTCGAGTGCTCAGGACTTACAGACTTTGAGGTCTGCGCTTACAGCAGCAGATAACATGGATAAAAGATGCTGAGACGTGGTCTTGTACCTGGAGAAGATGCATCTCTGTGTTAAAATGAGCTGTGCCACAAGGGGTGATTCTGTCGCAGTCACCCATGACAAGATATACTTGCCAAGTGACCCCATCCTCCTGTACACTGCCACCATGTTGGAGATGTGGTCACATGGACTGTCACAGTTCCCATGCAGACCATAGAAGATCTGAACTCAAAGGACATCCCTGGTACTGCTGTGGACCTTGGGCTCCATTGTAGTCAGCACAGCCAAAGTGTGGTAGGAGCCAACCCTCCTTTCTTGTTACTAGGAAATGGAAATTGCCCCAGTGCCAGAGCTAGCCAGGGATTAATTTGGAAACAGGCTTCCAAGTCTTTTGATTGCCAGTCCATATACTCATGCCGGAGAACAGAGTATTGCCTCTCCTTAATCTGGACTCATTTTCACTCCAAACTATGGCTCCCAGTTCTGGTGTAAACTGCTCTGAAATAAGAAAGATCTATAAAAGTGTCAGCGTGAATTATTGCTTCTCTTGCTCAGGCTAAGACATGGATATTGAAGGGTGGTTTAATGGACCACCTATTCTGTGTATCCTTTTTGCCAGGTTAGCAGGAAACAGAGTTAAATCCTACAGTGGAAGTGTATAGTTCACATTTGGTTCCAACACATGGTGCAAGATAAGACCCATGCTACCTGCAGCAGTTGTGTAGCAATGACTGCGATATTTCTGTATGCATTGCTTCTAAAAGACAGTGAATCTCTACAGTTGGACTCCATTTGTAAGTTTTACAAGGCATTGGGCACTTTTGTTGCAACAGACTCCATGCCAGCATGCAACTTGTTCATTTTATGTTCTGAACATAACATTGTCCACATGAGCTTCACAGTTGGCGGCCACCAGCAGCTGTTTTTCTTTATTCACCAGCTGGCACACTGAATGCACTCAGCTGTAATTCACTTTTTCATTCCCAGCCATGAATACTGATACCACTTTAGAAGCTGAGTTTGCATTCAGAGTGTTAATTTTTACTAGCCCTTGCAGGAGGAGGGGAAAGAAATGCCATTTATTTCAGGACTGGTCCTATATAAAACTGCCTTTTGCAAAAGAATGAAGGAAATTGTTTATATCTATTTTCATATAATGTATGTATGGCTGTGCTGTAAGGGCTTTGAAGTTATCTACCAACTTGTCACTCCTGGGTGCAATTTAATCAAAAGCCTATGGTATGTGTTTACGTGGAAAAGTTCTGCCAGAATAATTGTTACTGCATCTGACAAATGATGTCAACATAGGTCACCTTTTTCGTGTTCTCTTTCCTATCTTACTTGCTTTTTTCTTTTGCCTCCTTCTCTTACCCCACTGCTCCTCCTTTTTTCATAGACACTTTAATTTTAGTGATGCCAGCGTTGACTTAGGATGCTTCTTAGTGACACCATTGCTCATACATTTGCTTTTCTGCTACAGTGATTTTATGTGCTCCAAACGTGTTAAACTCACACTCTTGGCACATCAGTGCCAGCAGGAGTCTGAAAGAACAATGTTTCAAAAAAGACATTTCAAGCCACCAGGTGACCTCGATACTTGGAGTTTTAGGCAAAACCTTCAAGTCAAAGATGAATGTTGAATGTTGCAAAGATGAACGTTGCATGTTGAAAAGATGAATGCTGCATTTAGAGTCTTGACAATGCAAAGGGTTTCTATTTGCCTGATCACAGGTTTCTGGCTTTGCATTGCAAGCCTGTAGAGTTGACATATGTGCACACTTTGCTTAGAGCTGCCCTGTATTCATGCCACAGTTGGAGTTTAGATCCTGTGACGTGGCAGACAGAAGTGGCATGTGGTTTTCCAGAGAAGGGGGAGAGGATCTTACCTCTCACCCGAAACCAGGCTCCAGGCAAAGAGTAGCTCGAAGTCCATACAGCAATAGGAAGGGGAACAACCAAGGTGGCAAAGATGAAGCCATATGCATTCTTGGTATGTTTGGCTCATGCTAAACTTCATGTTTATCTCTTTTTGGAGTGTTGTTTCTCTCTTTTTAGAGTGTTATTTATCAGCATCTCTGGTTTTTATTTGCTGAATATTCATTAAACACAGTTCTCACAATACAACTTTTAGTTCCAAGGTGGATAAATAAGCTCCAACAAAGAGAAAAGTCATATTCAAATACTTCAAATAAGCTCTGTGCAAAATTTTGTGTTTCAAATATGAAATGGCTGAATAAGAGACCTGTTGAATTATAGTGTAGTCATTCTTCAGGCCTAAGATGCTATTTATTGGGAAGGCACTAGGATTCCATTAAAATTAGTGATTTTTCCCTGTGAATCTGAAAAGAATGCAACACACAAATGATAACATTAAGCAACTCCATGCCAACAGGGATTTTTGAAAAAAGTGTCTATTGTGTACAAGTCCCTGACCAAAGATAATCTAGGCCTGTCTGATAGCATAAGAGAATTTAGATATCAGGAAATAAATTCATTTCCTCTTGTAATACCAGGAGGAATTAGAAGAATTACAGCAGACACTATATGTTTCAGGACACTGTCTGGGTTAGAAAGATGCTGACTCAAAGACGGACAACATTGTTTTCTTTCCTTTTTTTTAAACTCAAGTCTCTCCAGATGGATCAGGTTATTTCACATACAGCTTCTTTCTTAGAGGAACTAGTTTCTAATGAACTGAGGTGAACTGATCCTGCTTACAGCCTGAAGTAAGATTAGCCAATCGAGATCACAGGGAAGTGCCATATGATTTTCATTATGTGTCTTGTCTCATATTCTGCACCTTGGTGAACCGTGTTCAGACCTGAAAGATAAAGTGAGTTGTAGCCTGCAGCTGCTGAGTAGCCAGAGCAAGCAAAGCACATCTGTGAGATTTCCAGCCATGGAGGCTTTGCAGGAACAAATGGAGGCTCCTTTTCAGTAGTGTGTGGTCCTGGAGAGGATTCAGTCTCAAATCAGGGAACATGTGGAGTTACACTGGGATGCAGGTCATTAAACAAGTAGCAGTGAATTTCTCCAGTCTGATAAACAGCAGATAAATAGACAAGCTACAGCTGCAATCCTCAAAGAAACTGGTGTATCCCAAAGTTTCACTTCTGACTTTCCTTCCCTATCATCACCACCATTCCTTCTCCATGATTTCCTTTGAAAGTCTCAGACATTGTAACTGAGAATAAAAAGGACATACATTGTCTAAATGTCATTAGCTGTTACCATGCCAACCAGTAGACTACACTTAACAGCAGCCAAGGCGCAGATTCGATTATAACAAGTGTACCAGATCTTCATTCCTCCTTAAACTAACCAAGACCTACCCCTTTACATAGACACACAGTTTTCGTCTCACCAGCTTAAGCAAAAGGTGTAAAGCAGGGCAGCCACAGGGAGCCTGACAAGAGGAGGATGGCTTTCCTTGGGCTGACTTTCCCTCCCAGGAAAACTACAGAGTAGCACAAACTGGCAGAGATACCAGGACGTGAGTGTGTTAGGATGGCCGATGGAGAAGTGACATGGCTTCATGGAAGTACTGAGCATACTGGTTACTTAGGGATTCTTGCATGTTGCCAATGGTCTTTTTTCTCTTTAAACATGTGTGGAGGAGGACATACAGATAAGCACATGTGCAAGCTGGCCAAAATTTTTTATTATTATTATTATTATTATTATTATTATTATTATTATTATAGTTTCCTGTTTCTGCATACAACTGCAAGCCAGATTTCTTGTGTTTCTGCAGCACTTAAAATGATCGAACAAAATCAGAACTGATTTCTGTGCCAAAACTGGTAGTTTTGTTCACACATTGAGATGCTTTTAACAAGTGAATCCTGTTTCACTCCAGGGTGAAGCAGTTCTTTAAATGGCGGAACTGCACACACAGAGACACAGAGGGACTGGAATGGGTCTTGAGAGGTCATTTAGTATTTCCCCCCAGCCCAATAGGCAGAAGCAATTACACTTGCATCATTATTTTTGACAGGTGCTTGTCTAACCTGTTCTTGGAAAGTTCTTACAGATAGGACCTCATGACCTTCCTAGGCAATGCAGTGCCCTGCTTCCCTCTCCTTACAGGTAGAGAAAAGAAGGTACCACTCTTAACCTAAAACTCCTTTGCTGCAGTTTAAGCCTTTCACTTCCTGTGTTTTTTCCAATGGATCTGGAGAATGGTTTATTAGTGACTGCTGTGTGGTAATCTTTTATAGAGTAATTGGAGACAGCAATCTTGTATCTGCAGCCTAAAGCACCTCTACATGAATTTTTTAACACTGTATTTATCCCTAGTGATGACCTCCTCTCTTATTTTCACATCTAACATCATAAGCAATTTACAGAATGGTACTCACAAGTATAGAAAATGTGCAGTGGGAAATTTATGAAGCACCTATACCAGGAGATGTCCTTGACATAGGTCTGTCCCCTGCTACCTACCTATGTAGAGGCTGGCCTGGAAAATTCCTTAAGAAACACTTGGCCGTGAAAAGGGTGAGGCTTGGCTGCTGCTTTAGCAGTAGAGGATTCCTGAAAGACCAGTTCTTTGACTCAACAAGTCAGATGATAATTATATTGCTGCTCAGGCTAATAGTGTGTCTATATGTGAAGAATTCTGTTCATTATCAAAAGACATAATCATGATACTGATTATTACTTGCTTGTTGTGAAATATACCATGAGGCATTTTATGGGAACTCCAGGGTGAATAGAGTGCATAAGACCTTTTGAAGAAACAATAGAAATGTGCAGCACAAAAAGATTTATTTGGAGTTGTTAATAGAGTAGTCTGCTCAAGCGCAGCCACATAAGTGGGGCCAAGCTCTCTTCACACCCTAAAAGTAAAGGATTGAGGATACCTGTAAGTATCCATTTTGTCCCTCATCTTGGAATCTGAGGCAGACTCCACAAAAGAAAAATACACCCTTAAAAATTAACCTGCTTATTAAATGCAACTGGGAAATAGGGATGACATGTAAACAGCAGTAAAGCAGAGCTGGGAAATGAGCTAAAAAAATCTACTCTAACTGGAAACATAAATCAGATGTAATGTAAGAAAGGTTCTCTGCAATAATTTGTTTATGGCTGCAGGCTCCAGAAAGCCAAAGCCAATGTGTGGTTGGCTCAGGGATACTCCACAGAAGTTTGTCAGCCTGTTTTGGTGCCTTGCTGGGACACTGCCCCCAAGACTCACATACTTGAATCTTCCGTTCAGGGGGAAGGATAACAATGGGAAAGTAGTTCAGCACATATGAGGAAGGCGCAGATCACAGAAAAAGAAAAGAAAAGTAAGTGCATTCTGCTGGTGTTTCCTTCATTTCTTCTGGGTTTAGGAAAATAAAATGCTGACAGCAATGCCCACACCAGAGCTGAAATGCAGCAAAGCTGTTCACCCACCAAAAAAAAGAGTCTCAGCACTTCAGTAACCTCCCCTCCTTATTCTTGCACCGCCATTCTCCATTGCCACTTTTCTGGTGTCCTTGAAAGTTTGGGATTTTTAGTGATCTGAAGTTCTGGCTGTTCAGACTGTTTGCAATCTTCTGCGATTTTGAGCTAGGCTTTGTTAAACTCAGCCAAAACAATAGAGGAAAGACCTGAAAACCCAGCAGACCCAGCCCCAGGCCTTCCACTGATCTCAGCTGCGGTAGTGCTGCTATCCAGCTATCCCCTTTTGGCTAAGGGGGTACCTTGTAGATGTGTGGGACTTGCCAAGACTGATGACATTCTGTGTTTGGAGAAAGAGTAAAAACCCTATTTCTATATTGACAACCCCAAATAACCACTGACCTCAAAGTATGCAGCTGCTGTGAAGAACAAGACTCTCATGTTTGTATGAAGAACACAGATTTTGGTACAAGTGTCCTTTATCAGCATTTCCCCCTGGAAATAACAAAATAATCATTGCTGTGTACTTCTGGCATCTTTGTGTAGGAAAGGTGATGACCAGTGCAGGGGGCAGTGGGAGAAAGAGGAAAAATCCCATCCCACCAGGGCAAGGGAACCTGAAAAAAGAAAGCAGTGGAAGAGGTGGGACCTTTAAAGGAGCAACACTGCTGGAGGAAAAAAGCACACAGAAAAGGAACATTGAATACATTTTGAAAGTGGAAATACCTCAGTTTGCTTTTGTGGCAACCATGCCTCTGTAAACCACAGACAAAAAATAGGTACAGAGCAGCAGGTGACAGGTTACCTCTTATTGGTGCCTTCCAGTTGTGATCATGGTATAAGAGAGCACAGATTCCTGACAAAAAATTAAAAAACCAACATACTAACTAATGGGTTTGTCTTGGTTGAACTAGAGCATTCTGGTCAGGTGCTGCCCAATGATGTGAATCCATATCTGCATACAGAGGCATGCACAGATGTACCCACAACAGCGCTTTGCCAATCCTAATCAGTTTATTCAGTTGCAGTTGCTTCTGGTTTTTGCCTCTCTTGTCCTCTGCTGCAGTCAAAGCTGAGGTTGGGAGTAAAAGGAAAGCCTTTTAAGACAATCCAGACATAATCTGGATTGACTTGTATTTCTCCATAGAAAAGAATGCTCACAATAGCGGAGAATAAAACCCAGCCATCTGGAGGAGAGGCTAAACCAATATTCCCTTGAAATCCCCATGGCAAAGTGTATGCATCTTTGACAGTGTCTTGTGAAGTTCACAGTTTTCTATTCATTACCTTATTTCAAATTAATTAATCTTATATTTGCAGAGAAGGGACCTTTCTCCAGGTTGCTCTGCTGTCAAGGGAGAAGGAGCCATCACAGCCCTCGCAACTTGTGGGTTTATTCTCTCGTTGATACAGAGGATTCCCTATCCTCTCTCCACCCAGCAGAATGCAGTGATTTAAGGGATAGGGGGAAGTGGTAACAAGCTCCTGCCCAGGGTAGCAGGCACATCTCCTCCATGACTACCCCACCTTCCCAGGTGCCCTCGCATAATAGGTAGGAGGCCCTACAAGTGGAACCAAACAATGGTGGGGACAATGGTTCATCTAGGTTGGAGGTGTCGCCAAGGTTAAGTCAGCCTATGCCCTGCGTCAAAACCACTTCTATAAATTAAAAAAGGTGGGTCATTGCCATAGGAGATTGTCTTCTGAGGGGAATGGAAGGCCCAATATGCAAACTGGACCAACTTCCTGGGGAAGTCTGCTGCCTCCCTGGGGCCTGGGTTAAAGATGTGAAAAGAAAGCTTCCTACCCTGGTATGGCCCTCAGATTACTATCCATTATTGATATTTTATGTAGGCAGCAATAAAGTTGCAATAAGAAGTCCAAGGGCAATCAAGAGAGACTTGGGACAATTGGGTAAGGAATCAGGAGCACAAGTAGTTTTCTCCTCTACCATACCAGTTGCAGGGAACGATGAGGGAAGAAACAGGAAGACCCAGCAGATCAATACCTGGCTCCAACACTGGTGTCACTGACAGAATTTGGGGTTTTTTAATCATAAGTCGGTCTATACAACAGCAGGCCTGCTAACAACAGATGAGGTATACCTGTCTCAAAGGGGGAAAAGGATCTTTGTGCAGGAGTTAGCAGGGCTCACTGAAAGAGCTTTAAACTAGACTTGAAAGGGGAAAGGGATAAAACCAGGCTCAGTGGAGATAGGCCTGGGGGAGGCAGGCCAATGTTTGAGGGATGGTGTGCTAGTGAGGTCCTTCGGTCTGCTACACAATGTGCTGAGTACTCTGGAGCACATTTGAAATGTCTTTATACTAATGCACACAGCATGAGGAATAAACAAGAGCTAGAACCTTTGGCCCCGTCCCAGAGCTACAACATCACTGGCATAAGCAAAACCTAGTGGGATGAGCCCTGTGACTGCGGTGCCGTGATGGACAGTCATAGCCTCTTCAGGAGGGATAGGCAGGGCAGGTGAGGCGCAGGGGGGGTGCTGCTGTATGTAAGGGAGGGGTTAGATTTTATGGCACTTACAGTTGGTGATGACACAGCTGAGAGCCTCTGGACAAGAGTGAAGGGGAAAGCAAATAAAGCAGATGTTGTTGTGTCTACTATCAACCCCACAGACAGGGTGACAACACTGATGAATTATTCTACAAGGAATTAAGGGATGTCTCTAGATCAAATGCCCTTGTCCTTATGGGTGATTTTAACTTTCCAGACATCAACTGGGAATATCATACAGTAGACACAAAGAGGCCCAGGAAATTTCTGAAGCATGTTGAAGATTACTTCATAGTGCAGGTACTAAGGGACCTGACTAGAAAAGGTGCCCTCTTACATTTATTGTTTGTAAACAGAGAGGGAATCATGGTTGAAGTGGTGATTGGTGGCTGTCTTGGTCACAGTGACCACAAAGCAGTTGAGTTTCAAGTAATTGGTGATAGGAGAAAAACTGCCAGCAAAACATCAACCATATGGATAATGGGGATATGGGGAAAGCAGACTCTGGGCTGCTGAAGGAGCTAGTTAAGCAAGTCCCCTGGGAATTTGCTTTTTAAGGTATTGGGGTCCATGAATGCTGGTCACTTTTTAAGAGCCATCTCTTAAGATTGTAGGAGCAGATGATTCCAAAGTGTCAAGCAAGTGGGGCAGAAGGCCGTCTTGGCTGAGCAGGGATCTTCTTCTAGAACTTAGGTGGAAAAGGAGAGTGTACGGACATTGGAAGCAGGGACAGGCAATATGGGAGGACTACAGAGATGCTGTTTGCCACTATAGGGAGAAAATTCATGTGGCCAAAGCTCAGTTAGAGTTCAAGCTGGCCAGCATTGTGAAGGACAACAAAAAGGGCTTTTTAAAAATATGTTAATAGCAAAAGGAAAATCAAAGATAACATTGGTCCACTCCTTGATAAGGTCAGTCACCTCACAAATAGGGACGTAGACGAAGTGGAGATGTTTAATGCCTTCTTTGCCTCTGTCTTCAACACCAATGATGGCCCCTGGGACCCCCAGAGCCTTGTGTTGAAAGACCGTGACTGTGGGATTGATAAACTCTCAGCCGACTCCGAAGTTGTTCAAGACTTGCTGATCCAGCTGCTGCATGTATGTCTTTGGGGCCCAATGGATTCATCCCAGTGTACTGAAAGAGCTGGCTCATGTCATTGCAGGACCTCTCTCCACTGTTTTTCAATGGTCTTGGGACTCTGTAGAGGTCCCAGTCAGCTGGAAGCTGGCAAATGATGTCCTAGTTTTCAAGAAGGGTAGGAAGGAAGACATTGGTAATTACAGGCCTGTCAGTCTCACATCAGTGCCTGGTAAAATTATGGAGAAGGTTATCCTGTGAGTTACTGAAAAGCACTTGAGGGACAATGCAGTCATTGGTCATAGCCGGCATGGGTTCACCAGGGGAAAGTCCTGCTTAACTAACTTAATTTCTTTTTATGACAAGGTCACCCATCTAGTTGACTACGGGAAGTCAGGAGATGTGGTGGGTTTGGATTTTAGCAAAGCTTTTGATACTGTCTCTCACACTTTCTTTCTGGACAGAATTTCCAGCACACAGCTAGGCAAGTCCATAATACATTGGGTGAGCAATTGGCTGATGGATTGGGCTCAAAGAGGTGTATATATAGTAAATGGGGTTACATCAGGCTGGTGGCCACTCACCAGTGGGGTTCCCCAGGGCCCAATTTTAGGGCCAGTGCTCTTTAATACTTTTACAAATGATCTGGATGCAGGAATCAAATGTGTATTAAGTAACTTTGCTGATGCTACTAAACTAGGAGGAGCTGTGGACTCCCTCAAGGGTAGACAGGCCTTACAGAGAGATTTGGATAGACTAGAAAGCTGGGCAATGACCAACCCTATGAAATTTAACAAAAGCAAGTGCCAGATTCTCCACCTGCAATGGGATAATCCTGGTTATACATACAAACTGGGGCATGGGAGGCTGGAGAGCAGCCCCCTGGAAAGAGATCTGGGGGTTTGGGTTGGTGGCAAGTTGAACATGAGTCAACAGTGTGTCCTGGCAGCCAAAAGGGCCAACTGTGTCCTGGGGTGCACCAAGCACACCACAGCTAGCTGGTCGAGGGAGGTGACTGTCCCACTCTACACTGCACTGGTGCAGCCCCACCTTGAGTACTGTGTGCAGTTTGGGGCACCTCAATATAAGAAGGACATCAAACTGTTAGATCTTGTCTAGAGGAGGGTGACCAAGATGGTGAAAAGTCTCAAGGGCAAGACTTAGGAGGAACAGCTGAGGTCACTTGTCTTGTTCATCTTGGAGAAGAGAAGGCTGAGGGGTGACCCCATCGCAGCCTACAGCTTCCTCACGGGGGGCAGCAGAGGGGGAGGTGCTGATCTCTTCTCCCTGGTGACCAGCAATAGGACACGAGGAGATGGAACGAAGCTGTGTCAGGAGAAGTTCAGATTGGGCATTAGGAAAAGGTTTTTTATTGAGAGGGTGCTCGGTCACTGGGACATGCTCCTCAGGGAAGTGGTCATGGCACCAAGCCTGCCAGAGTTCAAGGAGCATCTGGACAACGCTCTTAGTCATACGGTTTAGTTTTAGGTAGTCCTGTGAGGAGCAGGCAGTTGAACCCAATGATCCTTATGGGTCCCTTCCAACTTGAGATATTCTATGATTCTATGGGGTTTTTTTACAGCAAAAGCATCTTAAAGTTACTCAGTAGGGCATCTAAGCCCCAGTGGGGAAGGGAAGGTGGGGAGCTGAACTCAGAAAACCTAACATTCTCCCAGTGTGGGAAAGCCAACTCAAGGATCTCTAGGAAGATAACAAAATGTGCTCAAACTGTGATTCTTTACAAGTCTAAAAAGAGTGATGACCTATTTTGGTGCACTGTCTGTATACATGGATTTATTTTGTGAGTAACACACAGAAGACTGCCCCTTCTATTCCTCCCTCCAACTTCCTTTGCAAATGTGGTGTGTCAAAGTGGTGGATTACAGGGGGTGTTATTCCAACCAAATAGGTCACTTTATTTGTCATGGACAAGGAGGATATGGTCCTTTGCAGGACACTGGCCTGCAGGTCTCCAGGGGACCTTGTTCCAACAGCTGCCCTGGGACTGTCTTGCAAACACAGGGCAAAAATTGTAGCCAGCGTTCAACTTGCCCCAGCCCGAGGTTCGGTCAGGTGGGACTTGGCCAAAGCTGGGTGGAAGAGCTTGCAGCCATGTGCTCCAGTGGGCAGCCTGGCCAGTGGGGATGCTACAAGGGATGCAGAGAAGAAATGTGGAGCAGACCTCAGACTGTCATCTCACAAGTGGCCATACTTCACTTCATATCATTTCAGAGAACCCTTATTTTCTCAGAAACCAAAGGTTTTGTACAGGACCATGTAACAGTATAGTGCATTGTTCAGAGGAACATTTTTTTGCCAAGTGCTTGCCTAATTAGAATTGTGTAAGCATTAGATTTGTGATGCTAACCCTAATATAAAGATCAAGGCCATTTCATTCTAGGTAAATTTATTCAGTGCCTTTACCTAACACGACCATTACCTAGCTGTTGGAGCTCTCTAATGCACTACCCAGCTGACTACTGGTGCCCACCTCCTGCATGGCTTCAGATTCATTTGATGCTAGTGAATAATCCACAGTGGTGCATCACTTTTTGTTAAGGAGTACAAAAGAAGAAAACTAGTGAAAGTGAAGAAAACTAATGAAAGTAGAAACTGAGCCTAAAAATGCAACCTATAAGCTCAGCCGCTATAACTGTTTCACTTTCAGCTCATAGGAATTAATTAAAGTCCACTCGGAGCATGCAGGGTTTTCACCACTCAGTTATACAAAATTGCAGATCTCTTCCCCCATTCAAAATTCTGTTCCTCACAAAACTCTCTAGGATGGTTTCCATTCCTTCACTGTGACAAACCCTCCAAAACTGTGTCACTTGTCACCAGCTGACCAGCGCACCTTTTATCTGTTTCCCATCTTCCCAGGTTTTGGAGCTTCAAAGCTACAGTTTAGGAACAAGAAATAATCTGGAATAAAACTGATTATTTCCTACTCCATGACATTTGGGGGATTGTCATACTAACTGCATTTAAATAGCATTACTTGTTCATCAGGAATAAAAAAATGTGCTGTGATTTGCTGCCTCTTTGGGAATTAGACCCTTTCGCATTTTTGTTTGTTCTCTTCTCATCCTGATATACTTATAATGAGGAATAGACTTCTTCCTCATTAACTAAACAATGATTTCAAACACATGATCTTGGCTTATTTTTTATGGTAGTAAATTAGTTCCTATATATACATTTGCAAAAAACATGATTTGGCAATATAAAATAATTAATAACAAATATTAAATAATCTTTCAACTGTTCTGTGAACATGCCAGCAAAACAGCTGTACTGAATCAGTCCACAGATTTATTTAGTCCACTAGTCTGTTTCTAACAGTATTGGATGCTTATAAAAGTATAAACAATGGAGTACCTGTCCCTAGTATCTGAGAGCTTAAAGACCTCCCGAGATTAAGATTGCATGGTCTTTGCTTGATGTCTCCTTTGTCTAAAAATTTTTCAATCTGTTTATGCTTTTTGGCAGATTATCCTCTGACAATGAGTTTCAGGGTTTGCCTCTGTGCTGGCTGAAAGGGGATTTGCACCAGGGTTTTTGTTCTTCCTTTGTGCCACTTATTACTTGTGCTATGAGCCACAACAAATTAAGTGATCCCTATTCTCCTTCTCGGCTATTTCGGAGGCCTCTGCCATTACACCTCTGTGCTGCTTTTTTTCGAGGCTGAAAAGCCTTTCATTTAACCTCTCTTTATGTTCAAACCACTCCTCACCTCTGACCACCTCAGCTCCCTTCCTCTGCGCTGACCTCGAGGTGCAAATGAAGCCCCCTCTCCCCGATTTGTACTGCTGCATCCCCCGCTGCTGCTCTAATAATTCATCAGCTGCAAAGGCACAGGCAGCGAGGCCGAGCCAAGTGGTGTGCCAGGAGAGCAGGCTGCACCTTTGTGCCCAGCCCATCCCACTTCAAATAAAGCTCCTTTCCAGAAGAGCCTGGGGGGCTGTTTGCACATATGGCTCTGCGCAGGCGGGACAGCTGGCTGCTGGAAAGGGCCGTTGCTGAGGCATATGCTCTTTTGATGTCCTTCCACGCTTTGTGGGTCCAAGGCAGTGCGGCACCACATCTGTGGTGCAGAAGCCCAGCACCTCCGTGATGTGCCGTGGCACCCACAGCTGCGGGGAGCCACAGGCTCCAGGGCAGGATGGGGTCAGACGGACCCCTCCAGGGCAGCACCCATTTCACCCCCACCCAGGTGCCTGCTCCCGGTCCTTGGTGGCAGGAGACCCTTTCACACATCCCCTGCCCACAGCACAGGCGCTCTGATTTTCTGGAAATCCTCCAGACCGACAGACAGCAATGGGAGCCTTGTTTGCTTCCCACAGCAACCTGGTTAGTCCCTCAGAAGTGACAGACAGAAGTGAGGTGCTGGCATCTTTTCAGAGGAGGAAAAGGAAGTTTCTGAACTATTTGATGCAGCCACCTAGGAAAGAAATGGGTGCTCCTCAAAAGCTGGGAAAATAGTTGCTGGGCACATCTCTGCCCTCTTGGCTCCAGTCTGAGCATTGTCCCCAGTCAGGGGCGGTGAGGCTGGGCATAGGACAGCATTTCTGGTGCTTAGAGGTTTCTCTGTGTGGCTTCCCTGTCCCACAGTACTCCCTGCTGCCTGACCACAGGGTAGGTATTTTCTGTTCTGGGTTTGTTTTATGGCAGGCAAGGGCTGAAAGTCATTGGCACATGTCTTTGCCACCATCCAGGCAGGTTCCAAGGCTGGATGGATGCTCCTACCAGGTGGCATCAGCACCCAGTCCTGTGTCATGCTGCAGTATTGCCTCAACCACAGTAAGCTATGGCTAAAGCTGGACTGGGGGGCAGCAGAAACACCCCCTCAGCCTCCTTGTAGTATTACAAGTTGAGAATTTAAGATCTTGCTTTGTCCTGTGTACAGTATGGGCTAGCTCAGCGTGCACTGAGTTTTCCCTTTTCCATTTTTCATGACCTCTGACCTGTGCAACAGAATAGAGAAAAAAAAATGAGCCTTTCAGAGCTGACACGTACAAAGTGCTGAGATATTTTTGAAAAAGAAACAATGTAAGTCAGCCTTATGTGTGTGCAATTTTCAAATTAGTCACTGAAGTCCAAGCTACAAAGTCACTGAGATATGCAAGTACCACAGATGTGGTCCCCCACCCCACTCTGAAGGCACCAATATGCAAGCAGCTACAGTTAACTAATGAAAAACAGCACTTCAGTGTTGCTGGAAGATGCAAAAAAAGGTGGAGTCTATGAAAAAAAAAAATCCTATACAAAAACAACATTGAGAACGAACACATTACTTGCCAGTTGCTTTTTTTTAACTCACAGTGTGATACAGTTGCACATATTTTAGATTTTAAAATTTCTCTTAAAAGTAGCAGGAAAATATATTCAGGCACTCAAGCACTACCTAGAAAATAAGAGATTAAAAGCAATTTCTAACTGAGGATCAGGATCCGTATTCTATTTAAAGCACCACTTTCATTATTATTCATGGGAAATCACATGAGAATCAAGCTGGTATGAACACAATAACATGCCAAGTGGCTTGACATTTTAATTCATATATATATATATATATATAAAAAGCCCTAATGAACATCCAGGAAGTGTTCTTTGTAGTTCTAAACACAAACACATTTATGAGCTGAAAGTGTGTTTCAGATTGTATTACAAAGCGGGATTCCGTATGGCAGCTGAGGTCCAGAGCTGGGATGACTCAGGAAACTGAGAAGATGAAAAGATCAACACAGTTTATTGAACAGGTCTGATGGTTCCTGAAGCACCCTTAGTTTCACAATTGAACAGGCAGACTTACTAACTGGCAGAGCTGGAGACACATTTTGCAGTAGCTGGAAGTCATGACTACATTTTTCAAAGATTGGCTTTCTAGTAAATAAGCACATACTACAATCCAGCTCCTATTAAGGTGTTTTTGTATGTGAGATTTTATATAGGGAAAGAGGCAATAAGATATCTGATTGATTACAGCTGTAAAAAGTCTCTGCAGAAAGCAGGTAATAAAAAAGGCCAGAAAATAGGCGTGAAACAAATATTTTTATGAGACTTAGGAGGTTGGAAGCAACTTTTTGAACAGAGTTTTTTTAGGTGATAAGGCAAGCAGTAAACTCATCCACTCCACATATATGAAAAAAAGGTGAACACAGCACTGCCAAAACTGGAAATTACTTATATTTACTCTTGATTATATTTCTACTTTGACAGATGTTTTCCTGCCTTTGCTCGCTGAACCAAAAGCCGACTTCTGTGCAAACTACCTGCAGTAAAGGCACATGGAGGAGGCTGTGCCTCCCTCCAAAAGCCCTCTGTGAGGAGGTCTGGCCCGTGGGACTTCAGCCCTTGAAAAGGCATCCATGCAGTCCAAGAGGAGTGTCCCACCTGCTTCAGCAGAAAGGAAGGAAGCTCTTTCCCAAGGTGCCCACCTCTGCCCATAGCAGCATCCCATCCTGTGCTGCCCAACAGATATTGATGATTGCCTTGCATCTACCTACTGGTGAATGAGAAGTCACTTGCTTTATTTTGGGGTATTGAGTGGGGGAAAAAAAAAAAAAGGTTTCTAGTTCTGCTCATTCTTGTGAATTTCTCTTTTTGTGGTGATTTGGAATAAACTAATTTCTTTCAAAACTTGAAGACTATAATACAAGGAACCTTTGTTTTCCCAAACAAGCTCTGATCTCTGCCTCTTCTTTCACAGTGGTCTCTATGCACAAAAGATCCTCCTGAGGTTTCACTGTGAGATGAAGAGGCAATCTTATTCCATATCAAGGCCACATGATAGGATCTAAAAGCAATCGGCCTTTACAAACATGTCTAAGTGTAGCTAGGAAGAGATGCCAGACTATCAAGCAGAAGAACAAACAAAGGTAGGTCTGTGAAAGGTGTGTTTGACTGCAGGCCTATTCATTGCTGTCCTCAGATTGCTAGTGAGCCATGACGAGGATCAGTCTGAACTTGAGTGAGGTCTTTGGGTATTTCTGCAGCATAACTATGGGTCTCATTACCTTCCCCATGCAGTATCCAGGGCAAAGATAGCTCTCTGGAAGGGGCAAAGGTTTCCTCCAGCGACCTCTGCAAGCCCTCATTTCCTACAGGCAGTCAACGCACGGCTCCTCTGGCTGCCCCACTCCCCAGCGCCCTGCTATCCTGAGCCACGCTGGCTTTCTCTGCTCAGCACAGGTACAGCACGCCCTCCATGGCATTCGAGGGACGGTTGTGCCAGGCTGCTAACTGAGGCATGGCAAGCTGTGCCTGGGGACGGCGTTGGGCAACGCCATCCCCGGCCCCAGGCCCTGCGCAGACAGCAAGCCCCAGCCATGGGAAGAGCCCCTTTCCAAGCCTCGCAAGAGCCGCAGCAGCCGACGATGGTGGCCAGTCCATTGCTACCCTGCTCCAGCACTGGGCTTGCCATTTTCTGCACCCAGTGGGAATAGAGGGGGCAAGGTGGCCGAGCTCTACAGGGAAGAGCAGAAAACACTTCAGCAAACAAAGGGAAATCGTGTACAGATCAGCAGAGCAAATGAGGAAACAAAAGAGCACAGACATAAGGACTTACGCCCTCTCAGGGAGCGGAGAGATGAAGGCAGAGTGGAAGGCAGAGGGAAAGCCCGAGAGCCTGTAGAATGCCTGAGCCAAAGCAAAGCAGAAGAAAAGGAGCTCTGGGGAAGCTGCCAGCCCATCTCGAGCAGGGTCAAGCCCCTGATTCAAACTTCAGGGAGTAAAGAGGGAGCTCTTGGGGACCTTGTTTAAGCTTTGGCTGCAGCGTGCCAGAAAAACAGAACGTGTGGCCCTTGGTAAAGGGAGGGGGTGGCTGAGTGACAGTCCAAAACCCAACAGAGCCACTGTGTCTGCCCCATCTTGTGTGAATCCGTAGTGCTCCCCAGAAGCTCCCTCTGGCAAGATGATTTGACCAGGACAGATGTGTGATGATGAGTGCTTGCATTTCTGCTTCACTGTGGGGAATCCAGATGGGGATGGTAATAGCTTGAGCTTTAAGGGCGTTTTAAAATATCCGTATTTTCACAGTGTGTACAAAGAGCTGTTGATGTGAAAGCCCTTGACTTTTTAACATTAAAAATAAGCTTTAAGATTCTGCAGAATATATGTCTCTCTGTGTTCATAAGGTTTCTGAAGCCAAAACACACAGAAAATTAATAGACTGTCACTGTGGAGTCCAAAACTGAGTCTATCAGGAAGAAAGGAAAACGTACTTTGCTTCCTCTCATTTTCACAGTTGTTGCTTTACTTCATATTGCTTTTGGCATTTTAGCTGGTGACTGAGATATCCAAAACCCATTCTTGATTCTTTATTCAGTTCCACAATTTTTATGTGCACTACATCATCCTCTGCTTTGCATTCTCTTCCCAGCAAGCTCTGATTAGGAGATTTCCTTGTGAACTTACTTTTATACTACTAAGCCTGGACGCAAAGACAGCCCTGGGTATGCAAGCTCTCATGGAAACATGTGGCTGGTGGAAGAGAAAGACGGCATGAAGTCCTAAGTCCACAGAGGAAGGAGCTGCAGTTACCACCTTCTGTGATCCTTTTCCTCCTCCCTTGGTAGGGAGGTATTTACATGAACAAGTAGGGCACAAAAAACCCAATGGAAGGGAGCAGCAACATGGAAGAAGCAGGCTCAAAAGCAGCAGAGCTTTTGTTAGAATTAGGAAGCTCAGACAGACATCTGCAGCCGTCAGCATGCCAACAGCTATCTTCCTACCTACATCTGTGCATGTGTGCCCCTGTGAGTGTATAATGCCTGGGAATCACAGAGAGTGTTTGCATCTCTTCCAATTTTCCATTTGGACCAGCCCACTGAATGCTTTCCATATCCTTTCCAGCCCTGCATTCCTGCCTGGGGCTGGAGGACACAATCTCACATTGGCTTTGAGAAAGGGAGAAAAAGGCAAGGGGAATCTGGTCCCAAATTTGGCATTGCCCCTTTGTGTGTCATAAGTGGAGAAGGATATCATTTCAATGAAGTGCTCTTTTCACACACTTTTTGGTTTTCCCTTTTCCTGTCTTGTTTTCTGGCTGAACCAGGTCCAGATCTTCAGCTAAAGTAAATCCACAGTGCTCTCTGACTGTGGCAAATCTACCAAAATGCCAGCTTGTATCACCAGGCTCTTAATTACCACTTTCTCCTGCCATGTTTCTTTAAGATATGCAGATTGTGCTCTGCAGAGTCACAGTGCATGGGAAAGCACCACTGGGGATCCTGGCAATCACTGCAGTGGTTTTTGTTTAACTAACTGCAGTCTGACCTGGAGCCTATAATTATGGTGGTTTAATACAACAATATATAGCGAACATTATATAACGACAGTGCAACAATGTGTAAGCAAAGCAACAATAGAGAAAAGACCGTATGGGGGTGTGGGGAGCGGTCCATGTGCTGTGGGGTTTGAGCAGACAAAGGCATTGACCATGTTCAATCCCCTTCACCTGCTGCAAAAGCCTGCTCCTGCTCAGCACAGCCACAAAGCCACCATGGGGACCTGTTGGTGTTCCGGATCTTGATGCAGAGTCGATGGCAGGTGAGTCCAAGAAAGGCTACAGTGGTGGTTCAAGGGATATTCCTGTCTGCTGAGAGAGCACTGATGCCATGCTGAGCCCCCTGTCCTGTGGCTGGAGGGCACTGGGTCACCAGGGTGGGCACAAAGTGTACAGGTCCTGGCAGTTGACAGGCTCTGGTTTGCTCTAGGAGGCGCCTTTTAGCTCCTAATGTCTGAGAAATTTGCAGTCAGTGGACGCCCTTTTTAGGGTTTGCCCCAAGGGGTTTCTCCTCAAATCAAGATCAGAGACTGCTAATTCATCTTCACTCCTTTTAGTTTCAACAAGATGAATTTATTGCTTGCAGTCTGTAATGCAGATACAATCTGAAAAATTACATTATTACCATTCTTGTCTTTTTTATAAGGGCAGAATTAGCTTCTAGCATTTTTTTATTATTTTATTTGTTTTATTTTATTTTGTTTTGTTTTGTTTTACTTTACTTTGTTTTATATTATTTAATCTTATTAATTTTATGTTTTGCCTGTGTATAGTGTTATAGTATATTGAATATAGCAAGGACTTTGGCTGGCTTTCCATTTTTCTTTCCATTTTCCTTTTAGCAGACAGACAGTGCTCAGCAGGAAGCTGTGACCAGTGTAATCACTGCTGCAGATGGAAAGGTGTCCCCAAAAAGGGATCAAAGAGAATTAGCAACCATTAGCACAGGAAGTCTGGACGGCTGAGATGGCAGAGTATTTTGAAACCAGATTAGGAAAGAGATACAGCTTTTGACAACAATGCCCATGTCTGGGTGCTAATTGTGGGGAAGAAGGACTAGCCGGTGGATGCCGGCCACATATAGGACACAGAGAGGTTCTCTTGGTTTCATTTGGTCTGTGAGGGCATCTCTTGTAGCGAGGTTGGCTTCAGTTCTTAATTGTTAAAACATCCCAGGAAGGTCTTTCTTGACACAGTGTTTTCCAGCATCTCTCTGGACATCCAGAACCCCTCTCCTCAGCTTTACCTTCCCTTGTCCTCACAAAAGAAATGGAAAATCCAAAAACCATCACAGTGCAAACTGAACTTTACCCGACAAGCCACGTCTCTCTTGCTGTCTGAACAGCTGACTGTGTATTATGGTTTACACGAAGTCCATACCTTAATCCACTTACTCAGATCTTTGTCTGCAACATCAATGTTTGATGGTATTCTCCCAGTTTTCTGCTTGCATCAAAGCTATCTAATTGCAATTATTCTTGTTGCAGACATAGCCATAAGCAGATGCCATAGCCTGAAATGGTAACTAATAGGTAAAGTATTCCTCATAGAAGTTATACACTTTCAGTGTGCTGAAAGATAACACTAAATGCACACTGCCCACATATTTGCACAAAACAGGCACCCAAATCTCCATCCAAAGCCAGGTCAAAGGTAACTCTCACAAATCTAAATACAAAGCCGGATTTGCAGAGCTCTAAATTTAATTCACTATGCCAGCAAATGCTCTCAAGAGCTCAGACATCTTGAATGCACTGCTGTAGATTTGAACTCCAGGGCACCAGACTGCTTTTCCTACACAGCTCTGCAGCAACAGCAACGGTAAATCGTGAGTGTGTGACAAAGTTGTGCATCTTTGTCATTTTTTTAACTATCAAGTTATTTGTTCTAAGGGACAGGCTTTGCAATGCTGGTGATTGGAGTAAAGGATTCATATTTTTACCTGGCTATGTAACAATCTATAAAGTTGGTAGAGAGATCTCAATAAAAGCTGTCACAGCCAAACCAGAAGGAGGATATATCTAGCGTCTAGCAGGAAGTTTGGATAACCAAGTTACAGCACAGAAACCAAATGTATGTGAAGTTTTTGCCAGAGAGACAAACACTGGAAGAAGAATACTGTATGACTTATCCAGTTCTTGTATTCCTCCACTATTTGGTTAAGGGCTTTTGACTCCAATAACTTCCGCTGCTATTACAAAGCGGCAAGAATTTCTTGCATGATGAGAGGGCTAGATGATTCAGGAAATTAGTAACGGGTTATGGAGCCTTTCACCTCGTAGGTCACTGGCTTAAATACAGCTCATTGCTATCCAGCTATTATATTTTGCCTTGAATTTTCACAAGTGAAAACCAAGGATCTGGCAGTGCCAGGTAGTACTGGTTACATTTTGCTGAGCCCACTGTTCCTCTGCCCATGTACAAAGGCAACAGGACCCCTGCTAGGATGATCCTGGCTGCAGACAGAAGCATGACGCAAAGACGAGGATCCTAGCATGCATTTTTGGCATGGGAAAGATGAGAAAAAGATCATGTATGAAAACTCTGGACTGCTCAACAAGCAGAAAGTCCAGAGCTCAGACACTGGGGGAATATTGTTATGGAGATCTGTTGCAAAGGGATTGCAGTCTCTTGGGGTAGTAGAGAAATGTCACCTTATTTTTTCCATCGAGTCCTGTATTCAGTAGGAATGGTCAAAAACAGATCTTCTTACACATGACAGTTTTGATACTGCATCTGGACTTTTTTTTTCCTTTCATCTGGACAAGAAGTCAAATTATTGAACTTTTAAATGAAATTGGAAGTGCCAAAATAGCTGGTGCCAAAATAGCAAAATATTTTGTTCAAACTTTTCAGGCTAAATGAAATGATCGAGAATATCTGAGCCAAAACATCTCTGTTCTTTTTAAATTTCTTTTAATCTGCAATCTCAAGCAAGTGAGCCCTGACTCCTCCGCATTATCATGCATGGTCCTTCCCAAAGGCTGAAAACTGTCTTAGCACAAGCCTGGCCACAGAAAAAAGGCAGTGCAAGGTGCACCTTGGCCCTTGCCATCACTTCATTCCCCAGTCATCCCTAAAAAGGGGAAAAGCCATTCCGAGCCTCCCCTTGCCTCACACCAGCTCTAGCACCTGCAGGACAGAAGAGATACAGCTTTGACTTTGGTCTTTGCTAGCATAACGATGGTGCTCAGGAAATTGGACCTACCTCACAACAGCCTTAGAAGTCAAATACTCCCTTCTGATGAAATATTAAAGTTACCAGGACATCGCTGCTTAGATGCGAGCAGTTGCATTATCCCTTTACAAGGCATAAAATGATTTTATTGATCCAGTCTCAAGCACAGATGTCCCATTTTGACATATTTACTCCCAGCCAGGGAGAATGCAAGGAAAATCTTGCGAGAAACCTGTCCCCTCTCCGCTCTGGGTGGGCAGGTCGGGTGGCTTCCCCTGAAGGTGCTCTGAGCACAGAAAAAGTAAATCTATTGTGAAAATCACATACACTTTGCCCATGATCTCTGAACTACTGAATGTATGGCATGCTGCCTAAGTCTTTACAAAACTGGATTGGAAGGAGATAGAAGTTTGGTAAGAATAAGGAAAAAAATGGAAAACAAGTTATATGGCTCATATCTGACCATCTGACTGCTCTTCTCATAGAAGTTGTCCCACCTTTCCACTGGGATATATATGTAATTGATCCTGAGAAAATCTGTCATGTTCATTGTGTGCTGCTAGAAGATAATGTGCTATATGAGTCATGGGAGAGTGGATAATAAACACAGTGGATTTTCCTAGTATTTCTGGTCAACAACTTACTGATACTGGAGCTTATAATTAAGAACACTACCATTTTATAGTGCAAGAAGCTTCCTTGAACTCTTGTCCCTCTAAGTGTGTTTTCTTGATAATTTCCAATTATATGTTCTTGATAACTGCCTAATTTCATTCAGTGAAGTGTTTGTAATTTTCTTTTCTTGTTATCTTGAAAGGACCAAGGAAATTTGCAACTGTCTTTTGGTTTTTATAAGGTGAAACATTACTGTCTACAGAAAAAAACAGTCAGTTGTAATTATGTCTTTGCTGTACCATGTGAGTTTTTGTTCTTTCATTCACTTCAGAATTCTCCCTCATTTGTTGATTTTGCTGCCCAGCCTTCAGGAGAACTACATTTCTTTAAATATTTTTATTACAGTAAATATTTGAATCCAAACTGTAAGAGGAATGAAACAGAGAGAAACGAAAAGATGCAATAAGTGCCTCCAAAGGGCAAGTGAACAGCCTTGAGAGACTCAAAGTACTGCGGTTTCTGTGTTTAGATGAGGCACTGCATGTCCAGCAGTTTGTTTTTCATCTGCAGTCCAAAGGGTAAATAGATAGCAGATGACAGGCTCTGAAATTTGGAATACTGAAAATTAACCGCTTCTCAAGGGCCCCTGTAAGGAGAAGATGGTGACTTTCAGAGGACTTCTCGGACATACTTTATTGATTAAAGTAACAATATCATGGGGCTCCTGCACAGACACTTCTGGACCTAACACAAAATTTGGTAAAAATCCTTGTTTGGGAGCACAAAATTGACTTCACCTTAGTGGCTGTTGAGCATGGACAGCCTGTGCAGCTTGCAGCCATGCTCTCAAGCACCCTCATTCTGCAGAAAAGCTTCTCAGTCTGGGTACGGGCAGGGTGAGGTGTCATTTCGCCACATATATGATGTGCATAGCCTTACAGCTATTTTGGGCTGTGGGACAAACTGAAGTCATGGGAATGAGTGCTGCTGTAAAAGAAATCAAACAACTCAGCACTGCGGATGCTGACTCTTCAACTCCTATGACTTTTCACCCCCGTGGGTGTTACTAAGGAGGAGCAGGGATGTCCGCGAGGTCCTGGGACCCCATCCAGCTGTTGCAGAGGAGCCACAGGCTTGGTTCCCAAGGGCCGTGGAGAGCAGGCAGGAACACTGAAGTGAAGCACTGGCAGGAGGTGCCTGGGGGTGGACAACACAGGTTAGGGGGGGTGACCTCTGGGACAAAAGGACATTTGACACAGGGACTGTCCCACTGCATGGTTGAGAGGGAAGTTTCCCCTTTCCTAGCTCTCTGCTCACTTGTTCTCCCCATCTCCTCATGCTAAATTTATTTCCATTAGGCTCACACTCAGCTCCAGGAAGACTGGGCATGGGGTGGAGGAGGGTTCTGGACAGGAACTGGCAGCTCTTAAGCCCTCTGCATGGACACACACATTGGCCTTTTGCCCCATGGGGCTGAGGAACACCACTGGCAGAGCATCTTCCTCTGTGCCACTTCTGATTTTGGTCAACACGCATCTATCTGAAATCTCCACAGATGCCTCTGTAAATGCCATCTGGCCAGCCTGCTATTTTTAACCAATGTCCAAGGTTTTCTATCGCAAGACATGTTAGGATCTTACTAAAGAATCTTTCTTTCCTTAATTTTTAGTGTTTTTCAAGAAACAATTCAGGCGTAACACTGATGTCCTAAATAAGCATCAGATTACTGACACATTGGCCCCAAAATGTCCAGAAGGTCCTAAATCATGTCTTGAAGAACCTGTACCCCCAAATATGAAGGGGTATGCATGGGAGATGTAGTCAGCTCTGAACAGGAGAGACAACACTGCCTGTGGGCACCAACGCCCATAATAGCCTATGGACCGCACTGCAGATCACTTCCCACTTCAGTCTGTTGTATCTCAGATTTACACCAAATCATTTCAGAAACTATCCACACTTTCACTGATTTGGGGTTATTTCACTATTTCCAATCACCCTCCATGGCTACACAAAAGAAAACAAGGTACAAAGTAGCATAAGCAGATGTTCAGTTGACCAAAGGATAATTTTAATCGAAACAATCCCAATTATTATTTTAAAACCTATATACCCAAATGTGATTGGACTTATTCTTGTCAGCAAGAATTTACAATACCTTCAGTCATACCTGAGGCATTTTCTTGCCAGATTTCATACAGAAACCAAAAGTGTCAGAGTTATTATGTTGCTTTTAATAGAAATATCTCAAAACTCATGAGCTACTGTCTTCATAAATATTTATTGTGCAGCTCCTATTTGAGTGTGATTAGATGTTAAATAGCAGTGTTCCGAAATGCTGTACTTGGCTAAGGAAAATTTCAATTTTATTACAACAGCAAGTTTTAAAAGTTGCATGTGTCTTTTCCTTTTTTTAAGAAGGTAACTATGATATTATTCAGAATCAATGCCTTGCTACCACGTTATCTAGCTGCTTCTGTTTCTCTGAGCACAGAAATTAGACTTTTGGGGAGAGATTTCGGGTTGTGAAGTACTGATCCAGTCTGCTTTGGAAGTTGTGCATAATTCCATTAAAGCTTATTCTGCTTAAATTTCTGTATCGGATTCATTTTCTTAGGTATAGCTGTTGCTAATAAATTGTGTAAAAGAATCCAAGCCTCATTTCCCAGTAGCTCTTAGCACTGTTAATGGCTTCTACTATATTTATTGCTTTTTTTACTGTTGCAGATCCCAAAGGCTCTGTTCAGGTGACATTTTGGCTCTGGAGAAGTGAGCTACTAGGCATTAAATAACTATTCCTGCAGAAACAGAAGGTAAAATTCCTGATCAAGGTCTGAAAAGACAATAGCAAACATGTGAATCGCGAAGAAGATAAATATTCCAAACCAGAGACATATATTGTGTTCAAAAAAGGACAATGTCTACTTTAAACTTAAATTTTATAATACGTGAATGGATCTCAGTTTGCTCAAAACGTCACTATTATTGGCTAGTCACGCTTTTGTAGATATATATGGAAAAATTTCACACATATTACATATTAATTATTCCTGCATAAAGTGCCTGGAGGAGCAAGAGGAAAGAGCTGCATGGAACAAGTTTTCAGAGTCTTCTCAAATAGTGTAAGAGGAGAGACAAGAAAAAATATAAATACAGACATTTTGAGGCAAATGGCCATCTCAGGGCTGTTTATATAAATAATGATAATGCAGGCCCTCAACTGCAATGGTGTTGCAGATCCTAGTTAGAGGGAAAGTATACTCTGAGCAGAATATGAGAGAAGAACAGCTCCAAGGGGAAAAGCGTATGTATGGTTTGAGTTTAAAGCCAGAGCTCATTTACATTAAGAGATCAGTCAGTGGGAAAATCCATTCTGCAGTGCTAGCCCATCAGTAAGCATGCTAATTGAATGCAGAGAGAACGAGAACATGGGTGGCCTCTTTCCTCTTTTATCAGCACAGCAAAGATTGCAGCAGCTCCGAGATCCCCCTCTCTGCAAACGAAGCACCTTCAGACAGGGCAACCATCTGACTGAGTCCAAGGAATTCTACCTGTGAGTGCGTACCATCTTTGAAACTGATTTACCTGCTTCTGAACAGGGCTCGGCAGCACGCTGTAAGAATGGCTGCGGTTCACAGCCACCCAGACGCTGGCTACCATGCAGGTCTGGTCCCCTGGCCGTGTTATGGGGTGGGAGTTGGGTGGCTGCACTGGAGCTGGAGCTGGAGCAGAGGTGGCTGCGTCCAACACACGGTGCTGCGAGCTCCCTAAATAAACACGCTTACATAACATGCAAAATCATCCCATCTTTCCCCTAGGTTCTTTTGGCAGGAACGCTCACAGGAAATATCCTGTTAGTGGAGATAAAAGGCTTGATTTACTCTGTTCCTGATAATGCATAATTGCTTAATCGGGAGCACATAATTAAACTCCATTGGGAAGGTTACAGTGACAATGTTTGCCGAGCAAAGATGAGTTCCCCTAGAGAGGCAATCTTTGCATCAGCTGGATTTTTTTATAATGGGAAGAAGGGGGAATGCACTAAAAAGCCTGAATGTTTGGCAAAAGCTGTGAAGGCACAGGGCAAGGAAGGCTGGACACAGTCAGAGCAACACCAATAGAGAGAGAAGATAAGCTTTTAAATTAATCCCTTCACTAACAGAGCTGCTGTTGGAAGCAGCCTCTCTAGAAAAGCACTTTTTGTGCACTGAGGAGGCCACCAAGCTCAGCAACCTCTAGAGAAGACTGCTCCGATGCGCTGAGCACCCTCCCAGCTCATGCCAGCACAGGAGCCTACCTGGCCCCACCACCCCAAGGCTGCGCTGACCCTGCTGAAGGTTGTTTGTGCAGATGGCACGGGGCGACTAAGCCCAGTGGGTCACGGGACCACCAGTGGGCAAGGCAACTGCAGCGGACCCAGGTCTGAAGCAGCTGATTCAGTGCGGAGCCACAGCTTCCCTACGCAAAGAGACAACCAGCTCCTGTGGTGCCCATTCTGTCCCCTGGCGTAAAAAACAGCCTGAAAGGAGCAAACAGAAAGCTGTTACTCCCACAATGGGAGGCAATTTTGCAAACTGGTGCATGAGTCATGACTCCTTTTATTGAAACCTGCTCTTCAGTCATCTGGAAGCCAGTGCTAAAGATATTTTTTAATTCCTTTGTCATGTAAATTCTGTGTCACTACTGCATTAGGCACCCACCACAAAGGAACAGTAGTTTGCTGATACCATCAGAGCCTTGTGTGTGTGTCCACAACTCCAAGGCTTCCTTAATAACTGCATAAATGAATGAAGTCCTGTTTGCACATGGAAGAGCACTGCATTCATTTTCATCAGTGATGATGAAGGAAGTCTGAGAAGTTAAAAAAAAAGAAAACAAAAACCTTCAGTACACAAGAGCTGCTGTGTTCCTGAGAGAGAGAAGACAGATAGTTCCAGTTTGGGGGAGTCAGTCTTTAAGTGCAAGTAAAGAGTGTCACTTTGCAGCCTGCAGAGCAAAAGAAGAAAAATCTCTGTTTCAGAAAATGGTGCTTGCTTTGAGCTGGCAAGAAATATTTCAATAACAGGTTGTGGAGAATGTAACTTCAAAGTTTTGAAGTTGATGGAGTCTTGGAAGCAGTTGCTGAAATTTGTTTCCAAAAGTGATTTAACTTCCCCAGTAAGTGATGTGTACAAATGGCACACACCACTAAACCACATATGCACGCAATGTATGAATTCCCACATTCCTGACTTCCCATTCCATCTTTAACATTTTTTCCAGTGCAAAAAGTAATGAATCAAACTTGCAATAGGATGTGTGTATAAAGGCCAAAGAAAAAAATTAAAATCAGCTGTTATTTGAAAATTACTGAGCCTGGATTACTTTGCTTAGATACTTAATGCCCTTATAAATCCTGTACACCACTGTGGGTAACCAGCTAAAGGTAGAGCTCTTTAAGCCAAAGCTATTCTGGGTTTGTTTGTGACCTTTTATAGTGACCTAGATGGTTATAAAATCATCAGGATCCATGGGCCAAACCGTTCTTCTGTGAACTGATTTCTCATGGTGTGTAATTCATCCGTTTTAAAAGCATTTTCATTGCTCCTGCCAAAGAAGAAATGTTGTGGCCAAAAAAGAGAAAATGTGGGGACATGCTGGAGAATACATTGCCCAATATTTTTCTTTGCCCCAACTTGCTCTGCTAAGAAAGTGAGAATTGCTGGGACCATATGGAAGCAGAATGACAACAGCCTGCAGTATATGAAAGGTTTCTGCAGCAAAGCAGAATTCCTTTCACTCAGCCTAAAAGTACAATCAAAGCATCTCACTCAAAGTTTTTAGGAGAGATTTTTCTTTTGAGGGCTTGTCAGCATAATTATGGCAGGAACAAATTTACCAAAACAAATCTTAACTTAATGAATGTTGGTAGCTGTCATCTTTAAAATTGTTTAGATACAATACAGGAAGAGAATGAGACAGAGAAGTGTTACATCTTATTTAATACCCTAAAAATAACACCATCACCCTGCTAAATAAGAAGGGACATAATGCAACACTTGGAAGAAAAACAGGCAGTCATTTTTCTCCCGATACTGTTTAGAGTGAGTGAGTTCATCTGTACCTGTACAAGGACATTAAGCTGTGCACGATGTAGAGGCTTGAGGCTCATCTCAGCTGGTGGGGGATTCCCTCTGTTACCATTTTTTCCCCCTGTTTTTTTTTTTTTCTTTTTTTTTTCCCCTCTGGATAGCATCCTATCTTCCTCAGGCACATGAGAAGGTGCATGTGTCCAATCACCATGAAACATGTAGAGGCCAGAAAGGTAAGAGCCATCCTAAAAGCAGAGCTAGAAGAAGCTGCATGTCACCTTCTGCATTGCAAGAGTAGCATAACCACCTGCTGTGTTTCATTTCCATGATCACATCCAGAATTCTTCCTTTCAAGGGGAAAGGCAGCACTAAGGGCAGATACAGGCTGGCGGCTTTTAATTTGTATCAGGATTTAATCATCTTAATTTGCTTCAGGGCTCATCCCTGAGGTGAGGAAAGCAGCATATGCTAGAGCCAGTGTCTACCCAGCCTCTGCCTATTACAGGGCAGGAAAGTGGATCTGAGTGTCACAGTGGGAATCAGGAGGAGAAGGACACATTTTTCAAGCAGAGATTAATGTATTTTACTCCCTCCCTAGTTCCTTCACACTTGCATTTCTGCAGGCTGCTACCACTTACTGCAACATAGTTAACAACCAGCAAGAACAACGTTAGAGGTTTTGAACCCAGTAAGTATACCACTGGCAAACAGGGATGCTGTTATTCAGAGACCTAAACAATATGATGTTGGGCATGGACCCTGAACCTACCTGCAGCCCGCTGGGCATCTTTTTGACGATACCCCCAAAGAGTAATCACAAAACACTTTGAGGTAAAAAAACTCTCCTAGGAGAAAATGCAACAGTGCTGCAGTCAGTTGCAATCACTTGCCACAGCTAGAGTTTTGCTCTTAGAGGGATGGGAACAGTACCTGAAGTATCAGGGCCCACTGACAAAGCTCATAGATGCAGTCAATCATGCAAATGCAATTAATACTTCTGCCTGGTCTATAATGACTCTGCTCCCCTAATGCAGTAGAGTGGCTAGAAGAACAACCTCTCTAATGGCACATAAACACTTTCCAAGTGGCTGTCCTGTTAAGGTTATGCAAGACCTAGAGCAGTCCTCTGCAACGTGATGTCAGCTCTGGCTCCTGGCCCGACACACAGTTACACAACAGGACAAGGCGAGGGGAGAAAATGGAGATGCTCTGGAGCTGTCAATTTTTTTGAAATACAGTTTAAGCACATAGTTTCTATTGCCGTCACTGGCAACACGTCAGACGGGTAAACAGCAGTGTGGGGAGTTAAGGTTGATCTAAGACATGCTGGTTTTTTTCCTTTTCTTTATATTATCCTTTATTCTTCTTTTCATGTATCTGTCCTGATTTTCCCTCTCTGAGTCTTGGCAAGGGAGCAAGAGAAGTTCAGAAGTACATAGCTTACAACTGAGTAATGCTCTACTGAAGGCAGGGAATCTCTTTTTTTTTCAGTTTTTCATCTTTTTTCTTACTTTGTTCATGAGCTGTTAGCCTAGAAGCCCTCCTGATATTTAGCATTTCTTCCACACCGATCAATTCGTGCTGGTTGCAAGAAGCACATGGTGGGGACTTGGGGCCGCATTGGTAGAGGCATGCTCATTATCACAAGCAGTGAAGGCATATGTCACAGTAGTGTTGCACTGCCCAAGAAAAGGGAGCAAAGGAATCAACACAAACCTTTTTTCTCACTGCCCACATAAGCCCACTGCAGTGTAGCAATGAGTGCTGAACAAATGTGGACGTGTGTCTGAGGTGGAGGAGACCCTCAGGTGACACCCTTGCAGGATAGGTTGTGCTGCTCTCTGTTCCCAGTGCTGTTTGGAGAAATCAGGGCTCTCAGCTGAGGGGAATGGTCCTATTTCCCACATTAGCCTTTCTGAAGGCTTTTTTGTCCTCCTTCAATTTAAAACCATGTAGGTGATCCTGGCTGAGAGGCGGGGTCTATGTGCTTCCCAGGGCACAGACGAAGCCTTGCAGAAGGATGTTCTGTGGCTGCTCAGACGGTCGAGGGCGCGTGGAGGAACTATGGATTCTCTTTGCCGGAGTTGGTGAGCGAGGAGCAGCTCTCCAAGCAGTGAGTGCAAGCCCTGTCCTCCACATGGGTGAGCACGTGGGTGCTAGCCTTGCCATCAGGCCTCCACACCGCAAGCTGGGCAGAGGAGTGGGCTGGCAGCGTGACCACGGGCAGGAGAACTGGGGCCCACTACACGTGCCATCTGAGCGTGGGGAAAGACACACAGAGAAAAGGGGTAGCAGGTGCCAGCCTCAGTGTTTCAGCTCTTGGACTTGCTACCCAAAGGGAAGGTCTCTGTCCAACCAAGCTCTCTGGGAAATTCCTGATAGCCAAGAGCCATATGCAGCCCAGGGCTACCCTCTTCCTCCCCAAAACACTCCCAGCCTGCTACTTCAATCCCTTATTTTTCCATCAGGCTGTATAAAGAGCTTTACTGTTCACTCAGTCACTCGATCAGGAGACTGAATTTGGCTGATGTGTCGAAGTGCCATCTATTCATACATGTAGCTGTCCTCTCCTCTTATGCCCAGATTAGGAATTATCAGAATAAAGCTGCAAAACTTCTCAGAAAAAAAACAATATTGGTAATGAACGTTTGAACTGTAAGCACTGATAAAGTTCAGCCTGAACTAAATCTTTTGTCTACAAATATTTCCTACAGTTTTCTGTCTTCTTTTATCTCTGATGCATGCCAGCTTGCATTAATTTCTTTTGGTGATAACTTGGGAGAAGACACTGCAGAAAAACCACTCAGCCAAAGATTCCCCTGTAGTTGAAGAAAGTCAGGCCTGGAACCCAAATCTAGCTATTCTGTATGAAATGGCAGAGAGCAAAGTCTTGCATTAGAAAACCCCTGGAGTTTTGTGGAATGTTTGATCCTGATCCGACCCGTGTGGCTCAACCCTTTGTGGCTCATTGTATGTCTTTTTATGATGAAGAAAATATGCAGTAAAACCAGGCCTGTATGATCAGGATCCCTGGAATTGAATGCATTAAAACGGAATAAATCAATTCAGAAAACTGGCTGTCTTCCTCTTTGCTCCAAGTTACTTCCTCAACATCTGCCTTAACTGTCCCTGGTAACAGAATTTTTCCGCAGGCTGTGTATTTTATACTTTGACAACTTGGTACATAAATTTTATTGTCAAATTGGGACACAGTTACACTTGAAATCCTACCTATTCTGGACTGCATGTGTCTGAACTTGTGCATGTCTATGAAAAAAATTAAGTTTTTCTGTTCCCCCTCTAGTCCTCACAATTCACTTGGAACCAGCACTATCATTCAGGCAAAACAGACCTCAGAGGAAAGCAGCTTGCTTTCTCCTGCTTTATAAAAAGAACTGGATTTCTCTGAAGCAATGCAAATTCCTTGCATTAAAAAAAAAAAAAAAGAATATTAATGCTACCTCCAAATGACGTGTGTGTGCTGAGTGCCTTTGAAAGGAGCCCTTCAAAAAATCTGTTTGCATCAGGGGATGCAACTGGTGGACTTCCGTCTGAATGTTGTTATTGTTCTAGTCTCTGTCACATTTGCTTTTCCAGTCAGTCTCAGATGTAACTTCGCAACCACAAGAATTTGTTTTGAGTTGTCAGCAGTCTAATTCACCTAGATTTTCTTTGTTTACAGGAAGATTTTAGTGTCCAATGAGAGGAAGGGATTTTATTGCTGGCTCTTACTCACTGCAGGGCAAAATGCAGGCAAGAGAATAGATTTCCACAGGTCAAGGTCCATAGGAGAGAACATTTTGTTCAGGTTACTGGCTTTAGACTAGCAATAAATTTGGCATCAAGTATCCGTGCTGTGCTTGGAAGGAGCAGGACTCAAGTCACCTGGCGCTAAACTGAGCCGCCATGTACCCAGCCCCATTTGTATCCCATTTCTTCAAACTACATGAGCAGAAACCTCTGTCCACCCTCCTGGCCATGGCAGGCTGAGCCACACCTATGTCTGTCAATCCTGGCATGAGTTTGTCTAACCTTAAGACCTCTGATGTTGGAGAGGCCACAGCTCATCTCGGCAAGCTATTCTAGCTTTTGTCTGTCTTCACTTTCTAACCTACATCTCTTTTAGGCAGTCTGAGATCCTCAGCTTGGGGAAATGAGATGAGCTCTGCTGACATCAGTGAAGTTTCACCGTTAAACATGCTTTGAAGATACGACCTAGTACTGTCAAAACTCAGCCCTTTCACTTCCCTCTTAATTTTTCTGTTCCTACTCTTTATCTCTTGATAGCTTCACAATGTTCCTTCCACTCACTTTAACATCCAAGCAGTGTGAAAGTGCTGACGCTCACTCCTACATACCATCATCAGCATTCAGCTCTCTTTTTCTGTTCATATTTCTAAAGCTTTCAGATCTTCATCTTCACACATGCCCACTGCAGCATTCTGCTGGGGATCTAAAAAACACATCAGACATATAAAGAAGTTTCTGAGATCATCTTCCAGCCTTGTCTTTCTGAGCAAATGAACCTTTTCTTTGTGACCCTCACCTGCTTCCCAAGTTCAAATTTTCAGCCATTACCTTTAATACCACTCATAGTGCAAGGGCTCGGCCAGTTCCTCTGTTATTATGTGTATCCTCCCACCTCTGTAGCGACATCAGTCTCCAGTGTCCCTTTGACCTGTTGCCAGAAGATACCTTCACATTTTCTTCACTTCATCCTTTTTTGAATGCACAGCTTTTTAGAGGTGTCCTTTATGGCTGTTCTTCTGTGTGATCTCAGACCTTTCCTAAAGCCCACTCTGACTACAAATGTCTAATAAGAAGATGTGAGGTACTATTACCTTTTTTAATTAACTTATTTGACAAGTTTGAATACAATTAAACCACAAATCTTTGCCAAATGCCCAGGTGCACATGTGCTAACTTTTGCAAGAATGACTTCCTTATCACTGCTGCTTTAATCTTGCCCTGGCTTCTTCTAATTCGTTTGTTTGTTCATTTATTAGGTCTTGTCTTGAATTAGCAGCATGTGCCACATAGGTAATACCATTCACTGTGTGCTTGCGCAGCTATTAATATCTCTGCATTATTTCCCACCTCTGCCTGGGTTGTTAGTTGTATTAGAAGTCCACCCAAACCTCAGCCTGCATCCTGTCATGACATCTCTGGGATGTTCTTGCTATGTGCTCCTAGATTCAACAGTGCAGAATATGGCAAAGGACTCATAGTCATGATTCAAATTTTGTGCACCAGCAGTGGTGCACAGGCAGACAGTGCTGGCACCAGCAAGGCACCCTCCTTGGGGAAAAGGCTGCCTTTATCTTTTGACCAGTGCGTAAGACACAGACATGATGAGCAAGATTTCCTTAGGTTTGCCCTGAGAACAGCTGGTAGTGGAGTCTTGCCCCCAGACAAGGTGAGCTCTCAACCATAGGATTTGCATTTGGTAGCAGTTCTTGCAGCCTAAGTTTTCCTATCCTGGAAGGCGGCTATGCAGACTGTTTATTTGATTGGGTTTTGGCTGATAGCTTACTTTGGACTTTGATTAAATAAAAATATTTTAACATTCAGCATTTATACAGAACTGCTTACAGGTAGCAGTTTGCAAAAGATTTAAAGACAGAGAAATCAGAAGCTTGTCTGAAAACCTGGTTGGTCATAATCCACATGCTCTCCGGGTATTTTTAGGTTTTTTTGTTGCCGGGTTTACTGGGTTTTTTTGTCCTAGCTATAGCTGTACATCATCTTGCTTTGTCTATTAAGATCTGCATCTGTTGTTATACACACCTATTATGAATCTGCTGTAATCTGTACCTCTGCATGCCTTCACTTGCTTTCCTGCTTCAATGTTTCCTGTGCCTTCATCTGATATAATTAATCATTGCACCAAAGGAAATCTGATACTGATACCCTGCAAATACTTAGTCAAGTACCCTAACCCAGAGAAAATACTGGACTTGTTGAGAAGGCACCCACAGTGACGGTGTTGTGTCAGTGAGAATATTTGCCTTCAGGGACTGCTGGAATCACAAGAGATTAAAGAATGGGCCAATGTTGGCAAGTGCCATGTAGGAATAGCAGATGTGCTCACTTATCTCCATCGAAGATGCAGTCAGACTCACATTGCTTCGTCTACCCATTTGAAAAAGCATCTCTGCAAGGCAGCCACAAGTGGTTAAACATAAATGTAAGCCAGGCTTGTGTAGTCCTTTCAACTCTTGCAGGGAAGAAACATTCAGAAGGCTACTGAAAAACTAATGAAAACAGTTCTGCTTTGGGCCGTGAGCAGAGAAACCTGGAATCAAAGCAAAAAAAGCTTCTTTCTGTTTTGTTCTCCACCTGCGGAATCAGTGGATGTCTAAACGAGAACAATATGTACTGGCAGCACGGCCTGAGTGCAGGCATGGCTCGGGGCAGAGCCAAGCCTGGCTGCCATGCTAAGCAGCCTCATGCACCACTGATCTCTGAGATCTGCTCCTCGCAGGGAGCTGAGGGCCACAAAAATCTCCTCCCCCACACCTTCCCCACAGGAAGCAGGCTAGATCCACCTAATTAAACAGACTGTCTTCCAGGAACATCAGGGTTTACCCTGAAAATGAAGGAAACTGGAACTGCCACAAATACCTTGCTATTTGTAGCACTGCTAGCAAAACAATAACACACATACAAAAGCAAAGAAAATGTAAGTATTTTCATGCCCCGTCTGAGTGCACCTCAACATGCTGGTAGCATTGGCATTTTCTCGTTGTGCTAGGAGGAAAAATACTATGCAAACAAACTAGGTTTGCCTCATTGTCAGCGGAAGTGTGTTATTATGAGCACAAATACAGAGAAGAATGTTTTCACCTGCTGATGTTAGTTTCAAGAAGCCCTGGCAAATTGAAGTCCCCTGCTCTTCAATTGTACAGGCAATTTGTGCAGGTCTTTAAAGAAGGAATCACACTGTTGTTTAGTAAAAGCACAATGCCAGAAGTGAGTAATAAGCTAACAAATACCACCTCTTTATTCCAGTGGAATATGCACTTATGCCATTTCAATTTCTAATTTTCCATTTTTGTAGTGTTACAAAGCTTTGGAAACTGCACTGTAGCTTCTGAGACCCATGTGCTGCAGAAAGCTTTTGCAGTAAAACAACTTTGCTTGGCAGTAGGTTCATTTTTGTATAAAATCAGTCAGAGTACTCACCAAAATGAGACCAGTTTGGGAATGTCCTCACTCACCCCGCCGTCACACAGAGCGGAAACCTTACCACTCCTTGCCATGCCAACAGCCTGCATGCCCATCACTCTTTCTAATGAGCTCTTAGGTGAATAACACACTTTATGGTTATTACCTGTGAAATCACAGTCCCAGATCCTCTCTGGTACAAAGAAATGAACTGAAACCTCAACGTGGGTTCTACCGATTGCCGTGGCACAGAATGAGACTTACAGTGCTCGGTTTAGACCTTCTTCATAGTGGTTTTGCAAATGCTTCAAGAAAATGTGGTACAAATTTCCTGTGGTTCTTTCACGGCTTCTGCACTTGCATTCATCTCATTTTTAACAACCGGCTACATAGCTGAAAATATTAAGCTTTTGAGTTATAAAAGTACAGTCATCTGCAGGTTAGGTCAAAGGTCCTCCAAAAGGATCACATTAGTGAACAAAATGACAGGCAGGTGCTTTGGTGACGGAGTGACAGAGGATGTCAAAACAGGCATATCAGAATCGCCAGCTTTGTCTTAAAGCTTTTCATCCCAGGATATGCAAGTGCATCTGGTCTGTGTTTGGTTATTGGAGTACTGCCTACAGACAAGAGCAGATACACCTTGAAATGCATTAAAGAATGAGGACCACTGAGAGGTTATAAACAGTTTTTAAGTGATGTGCAGCTCTTAGACCTAAAGCAGGCGAGATTTTAATTTTCTCTTTTCTTGTCTATCCATCTCTTTTTTTAACTCACACTTTCCATGGAAACTAAACCTTGCTGAGGCTTAAGCACTGACAGAAATAAGCAGGCAGAAAATGCGCTATTATGCCAGCTCTGACTCTGACACTGTGGCCTTTTTGGGGGGAGGAAATGACAATGAATGGAAAGACTTGCTTGTCCTTGTACAGGGCTCAGCTCTGCTTGTGCTCTTGGCCTTTTCCTGGGAGGAGAAAGACTGGCCACTGCTTTTGACCTTTCTGATGCACCAGGACGAAAAGAGACAGTTTAATATGATAAAGAACCCTGCAGGTAATAGCTGTGACCTTCAGTGATAGCCTTCTGAGTAGTGGGACAAGGAAGAGAAGGAAGAAGCAGTTGAGTTACCTCCTAAGATCTGGGGTGGTTTGGGAGCAACAAAAGAAATCATGTCAAACTAGATGCAAAGTTGTGAAGCCTGGGGAAAGAGGACAGGAGTGGAGAGGGGACTGGGAGGGAAAAGTTTCCTTGATGTGTGGTACAAGTTTTGATGCTATAGATCTGTGACTTGCTTGAAGTACAGCTTTTCTGTTTACTTCTGCCAGCCTGTTGATCTTGAGCTTGAATGGGAGAAATTACTGCAAATCTTGACAACGAAGAGTCACACTATTCAGATATTTTGATGTGCTTGAACTGTGGCTTCTAATGCTTGAAGAGCTGCTGCCTTCACTCCTGGAACAGACAATGTTATTGCAGAGGTGGGAGAGAAACGCTCCGGTCTAGTGCATGCAAAGAAAGAAGATATTACTTATTGCCACTATGAAATGGAGACATTTTTGGGAAAAGAGTGCTAGAGACAGTGAGCTACTCCATTCCCCTAAGTCTTAGGACAGGAAGTAATTCAAGGATGACAGAATAGTAGAATGCCCTTCATTACTATCACAGAATGTTTTGAAGAGATGCAGAAGACAATTAAAACCTGAATGGATTTCCTTTATTTTGCACTCAAAACTGAGATGCTTATACAATATACACAATAAGCCCATCAGGCATTGATCTCCATCCTCCCTGACATCTTCCTCCACCACATTTCTTATTTGTTTATAACAACAGATTGTCCTTGCGAGATGTCTCTGAACCTGGCAATGTCTAAGAAACACACTGCTCAGTTATACAAGTGACAGCCATGAACACCAAAGCTGGCTGGATACATTACACACACAGTTTATCCAAAATGTAATTCAAGACAGGCCATTTATTCAGTTCAGCTACATGTAAAGCAGAGCAACTCTGTGCAGGAATGTGCAAGACCAGGAAGAAGGTCTTAAGTGGTGTTCATTCATGTTTGCACATGTCTTCTCCACTTGTAGAGTAGTACAGTATGCTAGGGATTTTCTTGGCCAACTGCTTTAAGTTTCTTTAACTTACTATCTGCTAGATAAACACAATAAATCACAAGCTCATTTAAAGGTACAGCAAGGCAATTCCTCTGATAAGCAAACCAGCCTCTACAAAATTATTTCCTTTTGATTCAGTCTTGTTTGCCCATTGCAAAATCAAATCATGTGGCATTTAATGAAAGAGCATGATTAGGAGTGAGTAGTACGGCAGGCCTCCATTGCCTATAGATGTGGGCAAAAAAACAGATGTTGAGCTGTGTGCTCAGCTACCCAAAGACAACTACACTGTCCTTGGTTTGTATGTTAGCTCTTTCTCCTTGCTCTCACCTCATTTCTGTCCTTACCTACCTTGATTTAGCATGTACCAGCACATTGGTCTGTAGGGCAGGAACCATTATTAGTAACCCTTTGGAAGCTACTGATCTTGCATGCACGATAACGACCTCCATTGATTAAAAAAAGCCAAGGAAAAAGAGAGTTGAGTCCACCATGCAGGGAAGGATGGTGCCTCAGGGCAACACGGAAGGAGACTTCTGTGTCGCCAGGCAGCAGAAATGGTCAGGTTAGACGCAGAAGTGGTTGGGTAAGTCCAAGGGGGCACTCAGACCAGAGCAGGTGGGAGAGACCTGGGCACGACAGAGATCCCACGTGGTCCCTTTGCAAAGAGGCAGAAACAGCCCCTGCCCTTGCTGCCTGCCTGGGTATGGGGACTCGCAGAGACAGGGGCCTCAGGACAGCCAAACACAACCCTCAGAACTTCATGTCCGTCGAGCTTCTCAGCCTTTGCTGCCAGATACTACATCCTCTGCAACTGAAGAGCTTAGGCTGATAATTAATGAGAACTAAGCGGTGCAGAATGCATAAAACCCCACATGAGAAAGCTAGTGTATGACACTGTTCATTAGGCAATTGCTCAACATCAAAAAGAGACAGCCCAATGTGGCATTTCCATTACCTGGTTTTATTATACTGGAAGGATTTTATAGAGCGTGTACTCCCTGGTGGGAAATGTGACTTCTGAATGGCTTCTTCACCTTCCAAGGGTGTTACCACTCTCTCAGGTTTCTGGAAATGAGTCTTGCCTTCAGAGCACCTCCAGAAAGACTTTGACTCATGCATCTACACAGGAAAAGAGGGGTTTTCGCATAGGAGTGGAATAGTCATCCTGAGCCGTCACATGATTTTGGAGGAAAAAAACATCCCACAAGTTCCCTTTAGCAGAGTTCCTTAATATGCTGACACTCATATTCATTTCCCACCATGGTATCTTGGATGCTTTCCTAGAGGCATTGTGACAGCCAAGGAAGAACTCATGCTCACCGTCATTGCCCACTAAAAAGGAAGAAGTGGACAAAAAGTACTGTGGTATTTGAGCCACTTGTGACCTCATTCGAGCATTGCTGCTCTCCTGGGAGGAAGGGGCATGGCCCAACAGCAACACTGACCACGCACAAAATACATGAAACCATTTAAATCCTGGTATAGGTATAGGTATAGGCATAGGTATAGGTATAGACTGCTACAAAACACAAGCTACAGCAAAAGAGACTTAAAAGCAGAGGAACAAACTATGAGGAAGGAGAATAGGGAAAGGAAAACCTTGAAAAGGGGCAAAAAGGCCTCATTTAGGCTATTTGAGCACTATAGAAAGGTCTTGTTTTGCCACTTTTCTGGAGGGAGGAGAAGGCAGCAACTATTATATTAATCAATCAAGAACAGTTGCAAATGTGAAACAAATTTAAAGAATGAGTCTTTCCAATTCTCATGGTCAACTACCGAAGTCTGCTAAGACAGCTGATACTAGGAGTTTTGTTGGCACAATTTCACAATCCATAGTCCTTAGGGTGACACAAGTTACGAGCAGTCAGATCTCAACCCATCAAGTGCGGGAGGTGGAAAGGGATTTCCTTCCCTCGCCCAGCCAGGGGGCCAGCAGTGATGATGGTGCCAGTGCCTCGCTGCCCTCCCTGTGCCAGGGCAGGGGAAATGCTAGCCCCACTGTGAAACTCCAGTGCTGCAAAGAAGTATCAATGCCACTGTCCATCCTGATTTTTTGAAAGAAGGGGATTAAGAAGAGATGGAGCACAATCCCATCTTGGCTTTAAGCCCTTCTCTTCCTAGATTTGGATGCTTTTGAGTGTTCATGTTTGATGTTTTCCAGAGCAAGAGGAGGGGAGGGGTGGGCAGAAACCAGGATTTGTCTTCTCATCTTTTTTGCCTCCCATCAGTAAATACAGGGGCTTTTGGGCCAGTTTCTCAAAGGGAACAGGAATCAAGGCAGACATCTCAAAATATTTCCCTGTGGTCACTTGGGTATTTGCAGCGGTCTTGGTTCCTTGAAAGAGCACAGAGGCAATTTCACCTCTTAGAAGAAACTCTGCCATGACTTCACCATGCCCCTCATGAAGGAACAGCTCCTCTCAGCCATGTCTATTCAAGATCAGCTACTTACAGCACACTTCCCCTTGCTTCCCCAGACTCTGAGGTTGCTGCTAGCTCACAGCCCAGCAGCTAAACAGAGAGGCTCATCTCCTCTTTTTGCAGCTGCCATGTACCAGAGGAATCAAAGAAAGACTGGCTAGCACAGACAATGCAAAGGGAGTGTTTGCACATTCACAATATCTTTACCAGCCTGGAAGTCTGGTTGCCCTTTAGCAGCTTTAGCTCCTTGCAAAGAGAGTTTCGTCATGGGTGCTTTTGCACTGAGGACCTTTAAAGTAAAAGGCAGTGATATTTTTGACCAAGTCGTATTGCAACACCACCTCCCCTAAATAGCCACAAGCGCTTACCATTCCCATCCCTCTATTTTATTCTAATGAGGCATTACCCCTGTAGTCCTTTTGCACATTTTGGCAGGGAGAGGATCTGTTAATTAGCCAGACATTGCATTTTTAGTGGAAGTCTGCTGCAAAAGTCTTGTTTTTCTAAATCTGACCTGTTGAGTGATTCATGAGATCCATATTAATACATGGCACAGTACAGCTCCATTGGTTAGCATCCTAAATCTGCCAGATGGCTCAGTAAAAAGATAAGCAGCAGGAGAAAATTCAATCTCAAAAATAGCATTGTGACAGCAGCATCCATTAGCCTGAAGTTCACAACATAAAGCTACCATGCTACCGCATTTTTGAGAATACTGCACTCTCAACCAGGATACAGGGGAAGATCAAATTTAGAAAAGAAGGTCTCTAAATAGAAGTTCGGTTAAAAAATAAAGTGTACCCTTGGAAGTTATGTTCCTGTAATAAATTTAGAAACAAGAGTAGAATAAAAAATTTACTAGCATTCTCAGGTGACAGGCAGTGTAGTCAGGTGGACATCCCTGAATATGACATGCTGTTTCAAATACAGACTTCCAGGAAAAACAGGGGCAGGACCATGTCTTCTTTTTCTGTTTATTATACAGTGCTAAGAACATTGGAGATGTGTGAAAAACTATAAATCTTCATATGTAGGCCATCTGGCTCGAATGGCATGACAGCTCATATCAATAGTTTTGTGTACTCACCGGTTGTCTCCTGGTTTCCAAGTAATGAGTATCTCTGTGGCCAAATTTTCAAACCTTTGCTTCCAATAAAGCACACGAATAAGTGCCTATTCAGCTGTGCTCTGCCCATAACAGCTTCCAGTCTGACATGCCTGGACAGATTTTTAAAAGCACTTGGCAGTAATATTCCATCAATAGCCTGAAGCGAACTGGGTGAGATATTCTAGCCAAAACTTTTCTGGTAGAAAATGTACAATATTTCCAACAGTTAAAATTAATTTCAAAGCAGCAAACTTGTTTATATCAGAATCCAGGGAAGAAGGAACTGAGCATGGAAAGAGAAATAAAAAAAGGTGTTTATATTTGGTTTGCCTGCAGAAGGAATTTATTTTTCTGTTCACTGATATTTTACTGGGAAATTCCATCCAATGTTTTGTTTAATTCAGAAAAGTATTTACAATCAAAATGCAATATTGTGTGAAATATTAGCAACACATTAGCTTTCGTGAGTTTAAACTACAACAAAAATATATTCTGCAATCTTTCAGCTTGTTGAAGATGTTCAAAAAATATATTGGTTGTTGACCTAGGCTGATTTTTTTCCCAGCTGTTGGAAAAATTGCCACACACCAGAAAATCAGTTATTCACATGGCTTGAATACTGTTTTGTTTGTTGGGGTTTTTTTAAGCCTATCTCCACTTTTAGATGAGTTTATGGTAAGACAGAGAAAATTTAGTCCTATGCATTTCCCTGAAAATACAGCTCAATGTATGAGCTGGGGAGAAAGAACTTCCCACCACTGCAGGTGATTATCTCTGTCAGGAAACGTGAGGACAGTCTGTCATTTTTACGCAGATAATGAAAGTACAATGGAGGCACTACTTAAAGATGTCCTATTCTTCCTACTGTATTTAAAGAATTTACTTAAGGAAAAGAGACAGGGTGGATTTGTATATTGCACTTGTCATATTATGCAACAAGATACTTAACGTTGCATTAATCATTTTCCTTATCGGTGCCTTTTTCACCAGTTCATCTCACTGATTGTTCAGACTATTTTTACAGTTAAAAAGGAAAAACTTTCCATGTATATTCTCTTTTCAGGAAGAAAGAGTAAAAATGTAATGAAGTTAGTTTTAGTAAAAGAAAGAAATGTGATGTTGAATACCAGAAAAAAAATTTTGTGCTGCATTACAACCATTAAACTTCTGTTAATTCTAGTAACACTTCTGACAATTATTTTCCCAATATTGAATCTGGCCTAGGTGCAACTTTAAATTTGTAGTAGATAGTTTACTCTTTGGGTTAATCTGGAAAACTACATTGCACTCTTTTGATTATTTTAGTTTTGCATTGACGTGTAAGAATAATGAATATTTGAAAAAAAATTTGCAACATCTCCTTGTGGGATGTCTGGGGATCCAGCTCCAAGCAAAAAATCTGAAGACCCAGAAGGTGATGAAACTCTTGCTCTGTCAGTACCACACGGAGCCTGGGCTCCTGGCTCCTTGGCAGGGAAGTGTGGGAGCCCTGGCAGTCAGGAACTTTGGATTTCTGGCAAAAAATCACTTAGAAATTGTCAAAAAGCTATCAGTCTCAAAATTCCTATCTTTCAAATATCTCTTCAGGAAAAAAAATTCTGTATTTTCTTGGCAATTTGGGGGTTTTCTTGCATGGAAATTCCAGCTTTCAATTACCATCATCATTCTTTTATCTGTGCTTTAGTTCCCCATTTATTGCAGACAAAGGCACTTTTCCTTTGGGAAACTCACAGGGATAGTTCTTTCGTGAGCATAAACATATACTGGGTTGTGAAGTAGTCAGGTAAGAGATGAGTGCCAGGGCTACCACAGATCATCTCTGGTAATTACAGGCCTGTCAGTCTCACATCAGTGCCTGGTAAAATTATGGAGAAGGTTATTCTGTGAGTTACTGAATAGCACTTGAGAGACAATGCAGTCATTGGTCATAACCAGCACGGGTTCACCGGAGGAAAGTCCTGCTTAACTAACTTAATTTCTTTTTATGACAAGGTCACCCATCTAGTTGACTAAGGGAAGCCAGGAGATGTGGTGGGTTTGGATTTTAGCAAAGCTTTGATACTGTCCAGCACACAGCTAGGCAAGTCCATAATGCATTGGGTGAGCAATTGGCTGATGGATTGGGCTCAAAGAGGTGTATATATAGTAAATGGGGTTACATCAGGCTGGTGGCCACTCACCAGTGGGGTTCCCCAGGGCCCGATTTTAGGGCCAGTGCTCTTTAATACTTTTATAAATGATCTGGATGCAGGAATCAAATGTGTATTAAGTAACTTTGCTGATGCTACTAAACTAGGAGGAGCTGTGGACTCCCTCAAGGGTAGACAGGCCTTACAGAGAGATCTGGATAGGGGTTCTGGTTTCAGCTGGGATTGTCTTCCTAGTAACTGGTACAGGGTTATGTTTTTTTGAGTTTGGTATGAGAAGAATGTTGATAACACTGATGTTTTCAGTTGTTGCTCAGTAGTGTTTAGTCTAAAGTCAAGGATTTTTCAGCTTCTCATGCCCAGCCAGCAAGAAAGCTGGAGGGGCACAAGAAGTTGGGAGGGGACACAGCCAGGGCACCTGACCCAAACTGCCCAAAGGGGTATTCCAGACCATGTGATGTCACATCTAGTATATGAACTGGGGGGAGTGGGGAAGGGGGATCACTGCTTGAGGACTAACTGGGTGTCAGTCAGTGGGTGTTGAGCAATTGCATTGTGCATCACTTGCATATTCCAGTCCTTTTATTATTACTATTGTCATTTTATTATTTTTACCATTATCATTATTAGTTTCTTGTTTTCTGTTCTATTAAACTGTTCTTAGCTCAACCCATGAGTTTTACTTTTTTTAATGATTCCCTCCCCATCCCACTGGGTGGGTGGGAAGTCAATGAGTGACTGTGGTGCTTAGTTGCTGGCTGGGGTTAAACCACGACAATAGCCTAGAGAGCTGGGCAATGACCAACCCTATGAAATTTAACAAAAGCAAGTGCCAGATTCTCCACCTGCAATGGGATAATCCTGGTTATACACACAAACTGGGGCATGGGAGGCTGGAGAGCAGCCCCCTGGAAAGAGATCTGGGGGTTTGGGTTGGTGGCAAGTTGAACATGAGTCAACAGTGTGTCCTGGCAGCCAAAAGGGCCAACTGTGTCCTGAGGTGCATCAAGCACACCACAGCTAGCTGGTCGAGGGAGGTGACTGTCCCACTCTACACTGCACTGGTGCAGCCCCACCTTGAGTACTGTGTGCAGTTTGGGGCACCTCAATATAAGAAGGACATCAAACTGTTAGATCTTGTCTAGAGGAGGGTGACCAAGATGGTGAAAAGTCTCAAGGGCAAGACTTAGGAGGAACAGCTGAGGTCGCTTGTCTTGTTCATCTTGGAGAAGAGAAGGCTGAGGGGTGACCCCATCGCAGCCTACAGCTTCCTCACGGGGGGCAGCAGAGGGGCAGGTGCTGATCTCCACCCCTCTGGTGACCAGCGATAGGACACGGGGAGATGGAATGAAGCTGTGTTAGGAGAAGTTCAGATCGGGCATTAGGAAAAGGTTTTTTATTGAGAGGGTGCTCGGTCACTGGGACATGCTCCTCAGGGAAGTGGTCATGGCACCAAGCCTGCCAGAGTTCAAGGAGCATCTGGATGACGCTCTTAGTCATACGGTTTAGTTTTAGGTAGTCCTGCGAGGAGCAGGCAGTTGAACCCGATGATCCTTATAGGTCCCTTCCAACTTGAGATATTCTATGATTTTATGATTCTATCATCTCATGTCATCTATAATAAAAGCATATACTGTGTTACAAGTAAGAAGGAAAAAATTTGGAAAAAACCCCTATATAAAAAAGGAAAATAATAGTAGACCTGCAGAAAGGAGAAGCAGCAATGTAACAGCTTGCATCTTCAGCTTTTGATATTCTTCAGGATTAAGACAATCCACTATAAAAAATATTCATAACCAGTCTCAGAAATCTGTTGGATCTACGCATATGCCAACATCTTTGACTAAAATTAGACTTCAGCTTTTGGTGAAAGTACATGTTTGAGTGCTAGTTGAAAATCCTGCTGAAAGACAATTTTGCTGATTTAATTGAAAAGTTGGGTATCTTCAAGGTCACATGATTTTCACTGAGAGATGTGGCTTCTCAGCACATTTGAAAAACTAAACAGACTGAGTATGGAGGTAAGAAATTCATCAGAAATCAAGGGGGTTATTATTTACAAAAGTTTTTCCATTGTAATAGGCCATTGAAAGAAGAAGCAGCAGTCATGCTACACAAGAGTGAGAGGTAAAAGCTGATGCACTTAACAGTAAAACCAAAGTGACATAGAGATACCATCAAGGGAATTACATCTGTCCGAAACCAGAAGGCAACAGGTAGAGCATCTGAGTTTGGGCAGGTACAGTAAGCATTAGAGGAGACAGTGGCTAGTTACTTTGTAGTTCTTTGACTTTGAATAATCCAAAGGAGGTTTATTCAAGAAGTGCTGGAGAGCACCTCCCTCTGAGCCAGCAACTTTGCCTGCAGAAGGAACCACAAAGTACAGAAGATGCACAGAAAGCAACACCAAACAGACAGATGGTGTACCACCATACAAGCCAACCATACTTGAAAGTCAACTTGTGCGTGACAGAAATTTGCTTTTACAAAGGAGAACTGGTGTGCCGGGTCGGCAAGGCAAAAAGCACGCATTCTGGCAGAAGTGTGGAGATCAGGACTCAGAAGCAGAACAGGGTATAAACCAACCTGACATTATGAACACAGCCCAGCCAGGCACTGTGTCCAAAAAAAATGGCAGCACCAGAGCACTGTTCCAGAAAACACAGCTAGACGTGAAGGGTTTGCTTGTGTTTTCCCAATGCTAGCAGCTTCCTCTTTGTATGACATTTGAAAATTAAGGCAGAAGAGAAAAAAAAAACAAGGGAGGATAGAAAAAGAGAGAAAGAAAATCCCAAAGAGAAAAAGCAGGAAAGCTTTGCAAGAAAGCGAAGTCAAGACTACACATGCTGCCTGGCTAAAAAGAGAACTCAAGATGGCACAAGAAAGTCCTGATAGCTTTCCAAAAGCAAGAGTAAAAAAAGGTGTTAAAACATGCAGAGATGAATACAGCAAGGAAAGAACCCATGGCAAGCACAGACAAAGAGAAATGCATTGCCAGTAAATCCTGCCTTCTCTTCAGGGGCTTTCAGGGACACCAGAAAAGAGAACAAGTGAGTTCTTTGAGGAAGAAAAAATTCCACCAACACCCCGTTGATCCAGGAAGACTGCTGGTGGTGAAATGCCTTTGAATGATATGAGTCTGTATGAAATCTGTCCAAAGCAGGGTACCTCAGCCCCACTACTGACAAAGCTGGGCAAGGAAACTTTTTTATGTGGCCAAAACATGGGGATGTTAAGGGGTTTCACACCTGCTGTGGAGATGATACCTTTCAGAGCATGGTATTAGGGAGGTCCATGCACAGCTCTGCTGTTGGATCTGTAAAGCAGGAAATGGAGGAGGACATTTCTGGAAGGGCAGCAAGAACTAGCTTACAATAATCTTCATGGCCACTTCAGAGATTTTTGCTAAGCTCCTTCTTCTCTTTTGTCATCCAAGCTATTTATGAAGCTGTCCCAAAATAAGCCCTGACTGACCACCACAGCTTCTTTACCCTGCATTACACAATATGATCCCAGCCCAAGAGAAACTCCCTGCCTGAGCATGGGGCTGCTGCTCTGTGGACAGATGAAATGGGTCACATACCTTGAATACTGCTCACTTCTTCAGGGCTTGTCCTTGTCAGAGGTAGAGAAGACAGGGATTTGACTGTTCCTGCTTCCATAGCTGCCTGGAGACAGGCTCCCAACAGATCTGGCTGAACTGGTGATACAGTGACCCGGACAAAGCCTTGCAGACTGGCATTACTTAGCTAAGCCATTGCCAGCCTCGTGACACCTCCCAGCAATGGGGTGCTCAAGCCAGCCTTTCCCCACATGTAGGGCCAGGATCTGTGAGATCTGAGACAGGGAGTGTTGCAAGCAGCAAGCTTGAAAGAGGCCAAAGCACCCTGTGTAAGCAGCTGCTGGGTCTTCTGTGGGCTGCATTCTGGTCATTTTGCCTGCAAGCCAGAAGAGCACAATGCAATTGGGAATCACCCTTATATCCATTTTAGATGAACAGCAAATACAGTGATCATTTTAATTACATTAAAAGCTATATGTCAGACAGCTATCCTTGGGCAGCTGCTTTTGCAACTTGGCTGGATTCGAATGGATTCAACTTGCACTCAGATTCAAATCTGGGATTACCCCTTAATCCTCCATCTCCTCATCATTTCATGTAATTTTATTCCATGCAACCTCCTCAGCAAAGAGCTGCTGTCATGACATAGAGCAGGCTGGATGTCACTGTGCCATACACTTCATCTGGGCTCTCCCCTAAGATCAAGGATGCATCATTAGTTAGATAGTTTATTTGTTTATTTATTTGTTTGTTTACATATTTGAAAAGGCTGCAAAATCCAGCTTTTGGCAGAGGGACACAAACAGCCTTTGATCTTTAGCAACAATCAGCAATGAACTTTTGAATCCTTGAACTGCTTACATTGATTTGCCATGGCTCACAAACCTAAGGCTGTCTTCCCAAGAAGAAGCACGAGAAGCATCTTTGTCCTTGTTGTTCAGTTTGTTTGTTAGCTTTTAAGATGAAAGTTTAGGCTTTCTTTTTTTATTTTCTGGTCCCCAGAGCTGGTGAGGAGTTGGGGAAGCAGGGAGGCTGGGGAACCCAAAGGGGGGAAACAGAAGAGGTTGCAGCCTGGAAAGAATTCAACGACTCACTCAGATTGGTGATGATGGGACTATATGGAAAAGCTGAGAACAAAAGATTATTCATTGCAGCAGTTTTGCCAATATACTTTTGGATGTCCCCTGACTTACTCAGGTCAGGATGGCAGAATGGACTTTTTCCCCTCACTATCTGATTTTTAAAATGCAGACTGTGTTAGGTGTTAAGAAGTGTTTCACCTAAAACTTGAACAATCATTTGGCTAATACCTTATCCCAGAAGAAGCTGAGAAACAGCCTGTTCCAAAGCCCTAGGTCATGTGTTTTCTTAGAAGATAAATTAGAAATTTCCAGACTAAGACCGTGCTCAACTTAAGAGACATTAAGTAGCAGCAAACTGAAGACTCTGACCCACTTGCTATCAGTCCCATTAACTTGTTTAAAAGAAAATAAGAGGCAGTCACACAGTACATTTTAGTATCACTTCTTCACTGTGGGATTGCATGAAAGCACTAGTTCCTTGGAGCATTATAGTGCATGAAGCAAATGCCAGGCAGCTAAGTGACTTCCACAGCTTGCTAAATTATAGAGATTGCACTTCTTTCTTACAACTGTGATGAAAATAGAATGCATTGTTTATTCATCAATGGAACAACAGAATGGGAAGGGATGGGGAAACACCACTGAAGGATCACCCAAAGCAATAGATTTCTCCTGTTCTTAAGAGAGATAACATAGAGTTAAATAGAAATGCAGAGCTATAGCACAAATCAGCCCCCCTGCCCCCCAGGCAGGACTGACTGCAATCAGTCTCATTCACAGCAGCTGTCCTGTGACTGTAACCATTCCCCACAGGCTGGAACTCCTTTCTCCAGGCTGTCCTCAGGTATCCTTCTCTAGATACTGCTGCAGCGCCCTGTTTCCTAGAGTTTTTACTCCAGTCTTATGGCTTTTATTCTAGTTACACAGACAGATTCTTTTTCTGCTTTATAGCTCTCAAATAGTTATCAGACTTTATTTCCTAATTAGAGATATGTAGGCAGTACAACACACACAATGCCAATAATGTGGTATTATCTATGGCTTATGGTTGTTTATCTAGTATCTGCCAAAACTGTGACTTTTTTTCCTGCCTGGCATAATGTTTTGGCAGTCTTTTGATGTCAAAAGAGAGATAGCTAAGCCTCATCTATGCCTCAATGAAAATCAAAAGATAACACTGTAAACTTGGAAAGCTGTTACCACTCAATGCTGCACAGAAATTACAATGCAAAGAACAGCACAAAGCAAAGATGGGCTTTGATTTGAAAGTTCTGTATTAAGACCCCAGAATTCAATTCCATCCATGCATGTGTATGTGATGGAAAAGTTTTAGCAGCAACATGTTTTGCTAAGTAAACAATAGCAAGTTAAGACAGAAGAAAAGTATTCCCATTCCACTGATGCCTAAACAGCATTAAGTTATGCCTAGCAATAAGTTATGAATAGCTTTCCTGTTCTGAAACTTCATAATGCTTTTAAATTTTAAGTTGCCTGTATTTAAGGAGACTTTTTTTAAAAACTAAAATGAAACTATGAAAGTTGCAGAAGTGACCTTGTGCTTTTCACTACAGCTACAAAAATACTAGTGTTCTGTTTTTACAATCACATAGCAGTTTACTTCTGCTAACAAACATTAGTTTTATGAATCCACATGAAAAAACTATTTTAAAAGAATTTCTACTTCACTGATCAATATCTTGCAGTTCTAAAAGTTCAGTTTCACTTTTTAATTTTTTTTCTCAGCCAGCAATATTGTTTAAGACCAAAGTCTCAGATAAATTCCTAATGTGAATACTGAAAAAGAGAAATAGAAGCAATAGAGAAATTAGTACATCTGCTTGTCAAACTGTTTTCAATTTTGAATATACATACAGAAGGCAACACTCAAAATTTCCAGTTTCATGTCTTGTAATAGCTTTTGCAAATGTGCATGCATCTTTCAGAGTAGAGTGGGGAAGAAGGTCATGAAGACACCCAATTTTGCTGTTTTGTTCTTAGTGGAAAGCAGTGGAAATCTTCTGGACTTGTGTCTGACAGGAGGATTTAGCTGTCAGATTGTATATGCAAAGTATTATCCGTGTACTTCAAAAAATATGTATGGCAGATCCTATGTAACAATATATATATAAAACAATAAATACATGTTATGACAAATCTAACAAGCATTATGACAAAAATCTGTTCATTCAGGGCAGGGTATCAGAATAAAGGAGTTTCAGCCAAATTGTATCCTCATTAAGTACCTAAATCTGCAGCAACATCGGAGTAGGTGAAGATCTTAGGACATTTATAGAAATCATCTCCTACCTAGTGCAATGCTTCTACCTCACTCCTACAGAGCTACAACTTGTGGGATGGTGCGTAGAAAAGGAGAGGGATTGTAAATTCTAAAAACAGACCTGCCTTACACACAAATAAGTGTAATTCCAGCTAAAAGGATCCCTGGGAGAGACAAGAGCAAGAGAAAAAATACCACAGACAGCATACCAGCATGCATAACCTGAGGTTGTCTCAACAAAACTTCTGGAGATGTTAGGTATTTGATGGCTGTGTTTTCATTAAATAATGAAAATATTCACAACCCCAGCCTTTCACAACCCCAGCTGCCTGGGCACTTTAACCACTCCACTTGCATGGCTCTGCAAATCCACACTGCAGATGCTCCTCACCTGATCTGCAGTAGTATTATCATATTTCACTGGTGCAAGCATGAGGAACAGAAACTCATGTGGCTGTGGTAATTCCCACAAGCTCCCTATTTCAGAGCTGTAAAATATTCTTTCCATGATTTTTAGAGTTGCTACTTGTGACCTGCAAACCTATGTCCCAAACAAGAACATGCTCTGAGCATATTTCGAGAACTGGCAGGAAGCATCTCATAATTATACTGCTTTCAGCCGCTTGCCCTCCTTGGCATTCAGCTTTCTACCAAATTATTTTCCAGTAATATTTCTGTGTGAAACTTCCAATACCCTATATAGAAAATTTCCTTTCTGTCTGAGGGCATGGGAATCTTAAAAAGTGGATTTTGTGGATAGTTAAGAGACAAAAAGAGATGTATCAGATCAAGCACACAGCAGATGGACAAGAAGTAACACTCACAAGTTGCACCAAGAGAAATTCCAGTTGGATATGAGGGAAAAAAATCTTGCCATGTAGTGGTTTAAGGACAGGACAGGTTGCCCAGAAATGTTGTGCAATCTCCATCCTTGGAGATTGCCAAGATGTGATTGAACAAATTCCTGAGCAAAGTGAGCTGGCTTTGAAATCAGACCTCCTTGAAGCAAGAGGCTGAACCGGATGACCTGCAGAGCCCCTTCCACCCTCAGCTACCCTGCAGTGCAGCAGCCCCACATCCCTCCCACAGCATCACCCCACAGCACAGCTGGCGGGCCAGGCTACATCCCAGAACAAATCCTAAGAATGAGCTTACTGCGTGGCGCTGCTCAACTGACAGTACAAAGATTTTACTAATACTCAGGCAAAACACTTGCTACCTTAATTTCACCCGGTTACTTCATGGTTAGCTTTCATGTGACGGTTATAATTTATTTCAAACTTGAGCTTTACAACTTCTAAATATATGAAGTATTCCCTTTTGTTATCTCTGAAGTAATCATTCATATTTAAAGCTTAATCTTCCCTATTAAACCACACCTAAACCCCCAAATGATTTTACTTTTTCTTCTGTTATTTCTGCTGCTTTCCAAAAGCGGATGGTAAGGGTAAAATCTTGACCCCTTTGCATTCCATGGGACTTTTAAAAATTGATTTTGATTAAATAAGATTTTATCCTGTATGTCAGAGCTCTGTAGAAATTATGTTTTTTCCCCAATTTACAAGACAACACTGTGTACTTAGTACTGCACCAGCTAATTTTTAGGCAGTAACACTTGCTTAATTTCATGTCTACATCTAGATCTCCCATACTACCTGCAGAATTAATATCTGTATCTGGGATTATTTTTTCTCACGTTTTAGTTAACATTTTTTTAAATTATCTCGATTTATTATTTTATAACCAAGATTGCAAACAGATAGTGTTCCTATGTTTCTGTATGCATGTCTGATTTCTCAGCGCAATTCTGTTCACAGTTCTCTTCATTTATCTCTCTGGAAACCCTGTGTAAGATGTCCTCAACCTCCACATGTCTATTAACTAGGACTGGACTTAGCCCTATTCCCAGAATCCAGTTCTAGTTTTATCTATATTCTGTATCTGGAGTCCCGATTATATGGCCTGTTATACAACTATTTGCAACTCACGTCAGTCAATTATTTGCTGGCAAAAGTTCTGTATGTCCTTAGTCATGACTCTTATTCAATTCTTTCCATTAGGGAAATGCCAGTGCAGAACGTACGCTAAAAGATGTTCTGACAGTATGTGACTTCCCAAAAGGTAGACAGGCCACAAGGTCAGTCTGACTTCCTTGGTGATCTGCTTTTACCACATCTGACTTTCTTTTATTAGATCTATGCAAAATTAGATCTGTAATTATGGCTCCTATTATCCCACCCTTTCTAGTCTAGTGACAGATGTTCCCTCTGGCATTTGGTAGTTCTTAGGTACAAGATAAGAAAGATAAGTTTAGGAAGGTAAGTTATTAAGTTAGACTGTCAACATACCATTGCCCAATAACAATTAGAAAGGCTAGATAATCAGTAGAAGTGGAAAAGGAAATTGTCATCCCCATAGACACTGAGGTTCTAACAGGGATGAAACAGTACATGTGAGCACACACATGGAAAACCAGCAGAGAGCTGCCTGACGGGTCGAGGTATGTGCTCAACAACATTGTTTAGAAAAATCAAACTGGTTGGGAAAGAAAAGGGAAAAAAGCTTACAGTGGGGGGAAAAAAAAAAGGAAGAAAAATGGAATTTGTTCTTCATATCAACCAGCTTGGTTTTTCAGGGTTTTTCCCTCCTTGCCAGATTTCTTTCAAGCTTTCTTGACACAAACTGTTTGGAAGTTAATGGGTTTGTCTGAGATTGCCAGGAGGCATGAGTACCACCTCATTTTAGGAAACAAGGTTCTTCTGTCTTCAACACAGGTCATTTAGGTCATTCTGTAGGTTGTATGAGTAGGATCATACAGAAACTCCCAAAGAAGTGATATGAAGCTCCAGAAGACTCAGAGAAGAACATCTCAAAGGAGAGGTTCTTAATGTGCAGTTATTCTAGAAAATGTGGAAACAAGGCTCTACTTCCAAGAATAGTCAGAGGCAGCAAAGAACCAAGCAGGGGAATCTGGATATATGCTGTCACCTGTTTGGCCTTAGCAATCACAGTGAGGCAAACCCTCATACATCAGCTTTTCATATTGAAGCTCGCGTGCCAGTTCCAGTATAAGAGGAGAAGGAGCACGGAAGACAAAAAGTATTACGAATATTATTTTTGTGATAGTAACACTCCACAGAAACTGAAACAATTCATAAAGATTCCTCCAGCATGTTCTTAATAAAACAGCACACAACTAACAGAAAAACCCCCAGAGTTAAATCAAGCCTTCTGTGAATTGAACCTCTAGGTTAAACTGCATCTTCCATGGCCAGTACAGATTTCTGTCTGAAATATGGTTCTCCAGCCGGCCTAAATTTTCTGTAACAGAGTATATTTCTGAGCAGTCTAAGGAAGGTCTTTACAGGCTCATCAGACTGCCATACAGGCCAAACTTCAAGCTTAGACTCCTTCAAAGCTGGGGTAAATAATAAAGCTCTTTCACCCCACCTTTAATAAAACATCAGTCACCAGTCACCTGCAGAGGCAATCCACACTAATCCACAAGTTTGGAGCAAAATAAGAAAGCATGGGAAGGCTTAAAGCAGACAGACTGCTTAGATCTACTGGTCCCATCTATGCTAGTTTTTGAGCTTGCCCTCCAGGTCCACCCTGGGGCTGTAATACCCTTGCTCCCTCCCTGCTGCAGGCCCTTTCCCACTTCTGTCCCACAAGCGACTGTGGCTTGTTTCTAGCTTTCATAGGAAAAAAAGAAAAAGAAAAAAGAGAAAAAGAGAGGTGCAAAGCAGGAGAGGGAATGTGAGTCAGAGACCAGTTCTCCAAGCTGTCAACCACTCATTCCCATGGCCCCTCTCAGGCAGCACCAGTACCTGTTTGTGCCCATACCTGGCATCCCACACAAGTCTGGTAGGCTGGCACCCGGTCCTGAGGATATGTGCATGTGCGTGCCTATGTGCACATGTGCATATGTATATATGCATATGTGGAAGGCTAATTTTAGACAGAAGGTTCCTGCCTGGGTGCTGAGTCAGGAAACAAGCCGCCCATTGTCAGGTAAAGCATGCTTAGTCCCCAGCAGGAGGCAAAATAAGTCATTGCTCTCCAGGACAGCCCATATTTAATTTCCTCACTTGCAGAGGCCATTGGCAGAGAAGAGCCAGAGCCAGCCCCTCCGCAGCCCCCACAGTCCCAGAGCCATGTGGAGAGCTGGGCAGGCGAGCTCTTGTCTTGGGTCCCTCACTCCTGCGTGCTCTGAAGCTGGCACCTCATGGGAAGCTAGGTCCAAATGCCTGGGATGGAGATGGCAATGGAAGACAAGCAGTGTTTAAAAAGGTGCTTAGCTAGTACTGGGCACTTCCAAATGAATGCGTGTTGGAACTAGCAGTGTTTGCCCAAGGAAACACAAGCCCCTGAGAAAGCCATGTGTCACTGTATCCCTTCAGATCAGCCTCTAGATCAAAACAACAGCTCTCTGCCTGGGAGATCCAGGCATGTGACCTAGAAAGAAAAAGGCAGCGTAGTTGCTACAGGGAAATTCTGGGGAAAAAAGAGCAACATAATGGCACTGTAAGCTCCCCGTAGCTGTCCTGCCTTCCTGCAGCTGCTGCCATCCCTGGGGCTCCTGGACCACCATACAACCAAGCCCGTGGGAGACCTGGCTGCAGAAATGATCCAGGGAAAGCTGGGAAGGACTTTTCCCAAACACAGCTCTGGGTCTAACACTCATGAACCCCCATGTCCTCTGAATCCAGCTGACTGAGAAAAAGGGATGCACCCCCCATATTCTCCAGAAGGGTGAAGAATCAAATGAGAGCAAACATCAAGCATCTTGTGACAAAGTGGTTTGGGTGGAAGTCCCTAGTTGTGGCCTCATGGCCTGGTGTGGCTGCCTGAGCATGGGGAGGGTGCAGACAGGGGGTCGGGTGCTGCTCGCAGAGCTGGCGGTCATCCTTGCAGTCATGTCCTCCAGCTCACACACAAACGCACACCGCAGCACGTCAGCTTGGAGGGTGCTGACAAGGAAGAAGGAACCGGTGCACAGCACAAAAGCAGGGGTGCGGGAAGGTTGTGTCTGTGTCAGATGAAACACACTTGGTTTTGCTTTTGAAGTGCAGAGGTATTTTTTCAAGGGAAGGCCAGTGCCATGCCACCACCTCTCTGCCTTAACTGGAGACGTGGCAGGCTGACCTCCATGACAACCCGGAGCAGCACGTGTTGCATGCTTCTGAGCCGTCCCACCCCTCCAGTGAAACAGGTCTGCCAAGCAAAGGGGAGCGAAAGGGTGTCCAAAGGAAGGCCTTGTGCGGATGACAAGGTCTGTGCGTCCTGAAGGATGTTTGATGTCCTTGATAAAACCACTGGTGCCTGGCTTTCCTCCACATGCAGGCATGTCCGCTCTTGTGCAGCAGCTGTTGGCAGCCGTGCTTCTCATTCCCAGCTGGTGTGGCAGGGTCTGCCCCGCACCGCTGCTCCCCAGAGCAAGGGCAGACCGGTGGGATGCCGGATGGCTCTGTGACAAGAACCCTGGAGGTGACAGCAGCTGGAGGGAGAAAATGGGGTGCCATGAGCATGCACATAGCCAGCGGCGGCTGCTTATGACTGCTGCGAATGGCCTGTGCTGTGTGGCTCGTGGCTGAGCAGAGCTAAGTATCCCAGTCACAACAGTGTACACGAACTCCACTTCTCTGTTCCATGGAGACTTCAAGATGCTCTGGCGTGGAGATAAAGGCTGTGCTGACCTGTTTTGTTGGATACATTGGTAAATCACAGACTTTCTGACATGGCCGTTCCCAGAGGTGATGCTCAGGGGGACTCCATAGGCCTGGACGTTTCTGTCCAGAGTTGCACTTGGGTGTTTCCCTGATGCACTGGGTGTGATCCAAGACAGGACTTCATGGAGCTGCCAGATGAAGTTGTGAAGCTGTCGTAGAGCATTCAAGGCCTCATTACCTCTTTAGAGACCTTGAGCCACTTTGTTCCTTTTGCCTCAGGTTCTCAGCTATAAAAGAAAAATAAATATGCCTTATGTCTCAAGGGTACTCTTAAGTTAAGCCTGTTAATTACTATAACATGTACAGTTATTATGGTAATGGAGCCTATATAAGCAGCTAAGAATTTCTGCTGTGCTTAAGCAGAGGAAAATATCATTAAATAGTTGTCAGTAGAAACGGTAAATATCTTTGTTTCCTCACAAAGTGAGCCATCCCGTGCTGTGATCTAAGTAAGTGTATGCCACATAAGCTCAGTCCATATTGCACGGAAATAAGTTTTTCTGCAGGACTGTATGTGTATATGCTATAACGTAGGCAAATGCGAGCTCTGTCTGCTCCTACTCCAAGGTAAAAAAACAATGAGGCTGTATTAGTGCAGATAACATGAGGTAAGTGCCACAGGTAAACTCCAAGAGCAAACTGTGCCTGCCTGCACACACGAATGGCTGAACCATTCTCCTGGCCCTCATACACACAGTACGAGAGCTTGCTGCAGAAAGCTCCTGCATTCCCTTATACCCCAATGCGATAACAGCTGATCTGGGGAAAGTGGTTTGAAGCAGCAAAAAAAGAAGCGAGAGAAGGGAAGCGTAGCTCTCCTGTGCCTATGATGGCTGCTTGCTGACTTCTGTTCATAGGAATATTGCAGTGCTTTTTACCAAAGTCAGAGGAAGTCAGCTTTAAAAGAAGAAAATAATGTTTAATGAGAGGCTGTTTTCCTTCACACCAGACTTATTTTTCACAATCCATTTCTATATATCTGAAGCCAGGCATTGATAGTGGGATCCCTGGCACGGAGCGCCTCTCTCAAGTGAGCGGCACTGGCAGCTGCTGCTGTGGATCCACAAACAGGGGAGCAAATCCTGCAGCCTCTGTGCAGCCACGGCTCCATTGCTACAGACAGATTTGCTACAGATTTGTCCCAACTTACTTTTTCATTTTCCTTCAGTGTTTCAAAGTTCCAAATGCTCCTCAAAAGATTTCCACTGATAAAGTATATTTCTGAATAATCTGATGGCGTTTGTTCAAGAAGAAATATGATCTGATGTAAGTAAGTGCCTAAGGAGACAATTTAAAAATACTTTTTCTCTTCCAAAATCTCTACTGCCAGTGCATTTTATGAAAGACAAAATTCCTTACTCTTATTAAAGAAAGACCTATGGTTAGACCTCCTTTTTTAATCCAGAAGATTTCTGACATAAGGACGTTTTCTTGTTTAATACGTTACTAAAGTATGCTGTTGACAGATACTCTGCCAGTAGTGAATTCCCCTGGGAAAGTGAAGTAGTATAGACTTCCTTCCTCATCTGAGAAAAAAACCCCACTGAAATGTGTTTTTCCAGGCAGCTGGTCAAGGAAGCAGGTGTCAGGCTCATAAGAAAGTCTGCAAGTTCTGCATCATAGCCCCCTTCTTCCCCTGCTCAGCTGATGGCAACGCCCAACTCACACCAAGACCATTCCTTGTGTGAGTAAGAAAATACTGCCTTGTTGCCCTAAGGCACATTAAGCCTATGCTATATATAATTTGACAGTAATTTCTGCTGCAAGTTATAAAAACAACTTCCAGTTCACATTGTCTTTATTTCCTGCCACAGCTATCTGTCACTCATGGAAGCTAATGTTTCTCTCCAACTTGTCTGGCTGCTTGGTTTGGGTAGTTGGCAGACTTGGCTGTATTTCCTAATTTCATAAATCTCCTTTCCAGCCTTCCTCCTCTCCTTTCTCCCCTGTAGCATTTACATCTATCCCTCTGAAGACTCCACTAGTCTCCCCCTTTCATTTCCAGATCAGTATCAAAATCCCCATCCATCTGTGCATTTAAACCGTCTGAGGACTTGCTTTCCTTACACACTGGGCTCTGTTATGCTCGTCCTTGCCTGGCTCCTCCCGCTTGTGCGGTACCAGCCTCCTCTCTGCGCCGAAGCACAATCTTCCCTTGTTGCAGCAGCCACCGCCAGCTCACCCACCCGAGCCATCTGGACCCACAGCCCTCCACTTCACCGAGTCCTGCGCCGCTTGGCTTTAGGAGCTTATCTGCATGCCCGTCCCTTGACAATTAATTTTGTTCCTCCCTCTGCTGTTTTTTGGGCTGTAAATCAAGGATTACTATTGCACTCTGCAAAGTGCTTTAGAAAGCAAGCTGAATTGGGCACTCTACAGATTGAGATGAGATCATGTTGTATTTTATTGTCTTTAAAAGTGTTTGGCAGACAGGTACTACATCGTGTACCATGGTAACAGCTGATGGAAGGAAAGATGTTATAAATACACACACCACACAGAAGTCACTCAAAAAGCTGGTATTTGCAAGGGTTACTTCATGGCACTATATAAGACATCATTATTTACCTCCTTTTATTATTTCCTTCTTTTATGTACTCCAGCTTTGCAAAGAGGAAATAAAAAAATGGCAGCTTCTCAAATTTGGGTAATTTTGGCAAAAGTCAGATTTATAACGGTCATTATTGTATGCACGTGATTTCCTTCAGTAAGGGTTCAGAGTGCCTTCTGTTTTTCGGTGGATAGTGTGAAGTAAATCCCTAAGAATACAAGAAAAGCAAATAAATATGAAGGGACAAGATGAAAACAAGTGGGACACTGACTTAGAGAAACAGATTTACTGCCACAAACAAAGCACCGAAATCCTGTTAGTGGCTATGGGAGGTGCCAGCAATAACCTAAGAGCTCAGCTTGTCATTTTGCCTTTAGTTCTTTTTTTTAAGGTGCATTGCTCAAGGAGCTACTTTAGTCTGTTTTCCTGCAGGTCTGTGGGTGTTGTCTCCTAAATCTCCATGTGCTACCAAAGCAAACCAGCTCTCCCCAGGCTTGCATGCATCCTCACCAGGTAAGAGCATGCTCAGCGCTTGGTCCAAGCTGGCCCTGCATGATCCATACCATGTCGATGCATGCCAGTCAGAGTGGTGCTGGAGGCTCGCTGCTCCGCTGACAGGCTACTGCCAAATGCTTAAGGGAACTTCTTATGTTTTAACTCCTAATTTTGTTTCTCTCTTCTAGCTGGCTACTCACTTTCATAAAACTTAAAAGAAATTATTTATCTTTAAGACTTCTGCTCCTCTTCCCAATACAGCTGCAACTGACGAACAGGCTTAAAACTTACTAGCAGGAAACCAGCAGGAAAATGGACAGAAACGGAGTTAACAAGATCCCTGAGGCCTTGCTCTGGCAGGAGGCCATGCTGCTGCTCCAATGGCACCACCGCTTCATGTTAATTTTAGCACTCCTCACTGAGCGGGTCTGACACCCCAGCAGTTGCACCTTCCAGCTACAGTCAAAGGATCTGTGTGGAAAGGAAGGCAGATCATCTTCAGTTCATGTAGCAAAGCGAGCTACTCGAAACTGCTTCTGAGTCTTGGTGGTAGGGGTGGATATGAAAAACAACTGGCATTTTTATAAAGATGGACGAGGACTTTTCTCCCACACTGCAGCCCAAAGCCTGCTTGGTCAGTTTAAACTTGACAGGATCCCCTCAGCTGAGCTGCCATTTGCACGGAGACCAACAGGTCTATCTGCAATGCATTTCTCAATCCAACTGACCTGAACATTGACAGCTACATCTGTTCTAGGAAAACTTCCCAATTCTGGGACACCAATGGATGACTCTGCTACATCCCTTTGTGGTATCGGGGTGAGACCTGGTCACCCCTGACCCCTACGAAGAGAAGCGGCATGTGTGCCACGGGTGGGAGACACAGTACTCCTCGACTAGGTGACCAGAGCTGAGATTTGTGTCCCTCTCCAGGAACACGGTGTGGCAAAAAAGCTGGAGACACTATGTGCTTCCTTGGATTGGCATTTTAAACCCCCTGTTCCTCATATCACTATTTACAGAATACAGATGGTAGTAACGCTTCTGACTCGTGGTTTCTTTCTCACCTGGAAAGCACAGCAGGGATTGTATCTAAGCCCATGTTTTGACTGCACCCACCACAACCATACCTTGATACCATTTTGGGCCTTTGTGTACTACTTGAATAAAAAAAGCATAGTGATATTACAGGTTGCTAGTGACAGAAAAGTATCTGTATCCATGATGAGCAGTGACTCAAAACCTAGTTCCAGCTTTGAAACCCATTGCCTTGTGCAATTTCCAAGCAACAGCACTTTACTGACATTGGTAAGAAGGACAGGAGGATGCTTGCCAAGGTCAGATGGCAAACTGGGATAAACCTTGCTGAAAGACAAGGCAGACTCCCTGCTGGTCCCTTTCAGTAACAGTCAAGGAAAATCTGCTGAGCTAGGTAAATCGCTAGTGACAAGGACATTTGTTCTTCCCCAAGAACTGGTTTAGACATGTGACAAAGCATCAGGAAGCAGACAGTGATATTCTTCTGCCACATGGGAGTCAGTACAACATGTGTCCAGCCTGCTTGCCACTTCTGTGCAGCTTGAGTACATATAGTAATCGTAGCTGGTGTGTACTTGGTCTTCTTCCAGGACCCTCTAGAGAGTAACAGAATTAGATCTCTTGTGAGCTAAAAACACCAACTTCAGCCAATATTTTGTGAGACTGTTGGCCTGCTGCAGTTTATATCCAAACTAAATCCTGCCAGTAAACTGGACAGAAGTTTAGCATGTCACATTAAGTGGTTTGCATGATGTCTGCACAGAGCCAAGAATGGGTTTCTCATTTATTTGGAGGGAAACCTCATGAAATGTTCCATTTCCTATCAGTATTGCCTTTTATGGGTGATATTCAAGGACAGTCTTAGGCTACCTGTTATGTTCTTGATTAGTGTGTGAGTAACAAGCCCTTTAATAGATTAGAGCACTCATTTGAAGCCATAGGCTGCAGTGTGAGTGAGAGCTAGCAGCCTGATAGACAGAGATCTCTCACAGTTCCTTATGTAATCTTCCCTGTAATTAAGATAAAGAGTCATTCTAGTTGGTAAGCTTTGAGTCAAACTTCCCTTTAGCCGTGATGAAAGAACACTGCCATTAATTAGCTACGCATGTAACCGCCAGTGAAACCCTGGAAATTACAGCTGAAATAAGGAGCGACCCTATCTGAGTGCAGCTGTATTTCGCTTTCCTGCAATGTAAATGCATTTTTCATAAATATGTTCCTGTATAATGCAAGTTTTATTTGTAAAGACTTCCTTTGGATGTAATCAAACTTACATTCAAAGCAGATTCAAAAGGCTCCCAGTACACAAGCTGAGAAAATATGAGCAAGATTAAAGCAGAAAGTATATACATCATCTAAAATGATTTGAGGAAATGAAATGAGCTGTGCTATGAAAACTAGAACTAAGCAAGCTTCATCTTCTAAGGATTTGTATGCGTTGCCCCATAGCCTTCCCCTCAAGCAGTTTCCCTGAAATAAACACAGCTCCCTACAATGCACTCCTCCTCCACCTTGTCCTCCATGCCATGAAGGGCAGCAGGTGGTGCAACCCAGGCAGCCACTGCCAAAAGCAATATATAACAGTGAAGCTCTGCCCACCATTCCCTCCATATGGTACTCTTCCACTCAGGACCTGAGTTTCAAAAAACTTGTTGGACTGCCCTTGCTCACTTTTCAGACATCTCCTTCTGTACTGCACTTGCTTGAAATCTGCAAACAACTATTGGGATGGAGAGAGGGAGAAATGCCAGTAAAAATAGACAGGCAGGCATATGGTCAATGAGACTGGAAATGTCTTCTTCCATTAGAAGATCTGGCTAAAACAGAGCAAAAGTTATTTATAAGCCAGCACAGCGGAGGCACTCCCTGAGGTAAGAGAGACGTTCTCGAATGACATGGAGAACAAGATCAGTATTGCTGCTTAGCTCATTATTTGATCCCTCACTGGATGCTGACCCCTCTTGTTTTCCTTTCCCTGACCTGCTGCCTGGAAAACTGGGTTGTTGATTATAGGATCATTCAAGAACTCTGAATGTAACATAGCTTTTGATGTTAGTGAGAAAGGAAGAAGGGCTATATCCATATCTTTAACAGCTACAATAGTCTAATAATTTGCTGTTAATAATAGACCTTCATTTATAGGCTTAGTTACCTTACCAGAGTATTTCTGATGTGTATTTGCACGTCTTACACGCTACTTGCAGCTGTTGCAGTCTTAAGTTAAAGATGGGCCAGAAGTATTGCATTCTTGAGAAATAGCCCCTGTGATATTTTGCAGTCAGGGTATCTCTGTTGCCAAGCATGCTCCATAGTGAAGTGATAGGCATATAACAAGCTGGTTGTCTGGCTGCTACATACCACAGATTAGTTGTCATGCCTCGGTCAAAACAACAAAGCGTGAAATACTTTTCCCTTTACTGAGAAATACAGCATGTCATAATAAAAGACAGGCTCCTCTCCACTCTTACAGAAGCAACTTCCATTATACATTTTGCTTAGGAAACTGTCTGAACAATCAGATAAAATGAAGAATATCTGCAGTATCTTCTGTCCATAATTTGTATTGAGTTACGTGAATTAAGAATATCACTTGTGTCTCTTCTGTCATAAGATAAAAATGACCACAGATGAATGCAAACCATTCATTTTTATGGACTCCATGTTCAAGAGAGTTTAATCAATGTCACCGCACGCTGTAATTTGCATCTGGATATATTTCAGCTGAAATAGGGCTAAAATCACAAGTAACTAGGCAACTCCCCCTCATATTCTGGGGGTTTGTTCTATTCCAGTACACATATAGAAAGTGATGGGCTTCTGAATGATGCTAGTAGGAGTACAACTGTAACAAAAGACAGCTAACACCTTTTCAGATTTCTTGAATGTGGCATTTCCTAATCCACCCTCAGAAACAGTCAATACCTTTTGCACCTTTTGCCCAGATTTTCAGAAATGTTAATTAGGTGCATAACCGATCTGTGGGAGGATTCTCAAAGGTCATTTAGAGGACGAGCTTTGATGGGAACAAAAAATGTACAATACTGAACAGTTTACACTAGCTCTAAAAAAAAGTCCAAAACTTTCTCTTCATCTCATAGAAACAAAGGCATTTTTCCTCTCTTGGTACATCACACATGAACTGTAAGATCAGGACAAAACACTGCCTGAGATGAATCTGCGGCAAGGAAAAAGTTAAACAAATTTTTTACAAGCAAACAAAAAATGAAGAATCCAGGGGACAATTTACAGTGCACTGAATCAGTTCTGTGTGCAATTTGTGACCCACTTTTTATACTAAGTCTGGCATAACAAGCTGAAGAAAATTTTTTTTGATCATCATTGTGCCGCAGTTTCTATGTGTATTCTCCTATTTATTTACTGTGCAAATGTACCATAAATCCTTTTGCTATACCATTTGAACAATGCAATAGGATAATGGTAGGCTTGCTTTGGGCATCTTACAGTAATTGCCACTTCTTATCTACTGAGTTATTTCACAGGTTAATAAGAGGTGACAGTCACCAAGGAGTGCCTTGTAAAAACTTGCCTTGTCTGTCACTGGTTGAAAGCCCTTTCAAATACCTGTCACAGTGGTAACAGCAGTGTTGCAGCAACTGTGATGGTCTGAGGACATAGATGAACAGAGGTCTATGGGAAGGGAGAGAATTTCTTTTAACAGGCCAACTAGTACAGCTGGAAAAAGTAGACCGAGCTTAAAAGGCCTACATGCTTCTCTTCAGGTCAGAAACATTAAGAGCAAAATTAAAATCTAAATACAGCTCAGAAAAAAGGAACATGATACCTAGAGAGAAGCAAAGGTTAAGATTCTCACTGGTCTTACCCTCACACTTGATGGAGGTAAAAAGGAGCAGCCCGAACACTAGGAATATCTTCCTGACTCCAGCTCCTGCTAGGTCTTTCAACCTTACCTCCTCCCTGGGACTAGCTCTTTGAACTCAGCAGACACGCATTGTCCAGTCTAAAGGTGAATTTGTACCTGGGCATGCCACTGGCTGCATCTTCCCATCTTCCAGCAGGAGAGCATCTTCTTGTTAATACTGGATTTCCACTTAGTTTTATGCATCTTTTTCTTGAGCTTTGTTGCTAACTTGCAAGGAACATTTGTTACATAGAGAACAGTGACCATGTACCACAATGGACTACTCAAAAGTCACAAGCAATGCTTAAATGGGAAATGTGCCTTTTAAGGTTACTGCATGCATGGAGATTTTGGCAATCGATTTGAAAAGAAAACAGAAATAGAATTACGTATGAAGCAGCAAAGAAAGCACTCAGTGTGACGGAAGGCTGATGGTACAAATTTTAGATAATATGAAAGAATAAACAGACTCCTCTGTAGTTTGCTTTCATTCTGCCACTCCATGGGCTTAGCTGCCTTGTCTTTTATGTTTATGTCAACAACCTGCTGCTTGTTTCAATAGTCTGTTTATTTTTTGCAAAAAAAACCTGTGAGCTAGGGAAGCTCAGGAGCTTACCCATGTGCCAGGGTGGGGGACTTCCCAGGGCAGAGCTGGGGCAGTTGTTGCACCTTACAGAACAGGCTTTTGCAAGAGGGACAATGAATGTGGAACTATTTTCAGAACAAAACACAAAATCTGTGTTCGGCTTGGCTTTTCACATGCTCAAAGCTAAACAACACAACTACTCCCTCGTGCAAAGAGAGACCACAAAGCTCACAACTAGAAATGCACTCACAGCCCCTCTACCACCTAACCAAACTATTTTTCGAAAAGTTGGAAAGGTGACCAGGAGAGAGGCACATTATGGTGATGGGGTGATATGCAGCCCCTGACTGACACATGAGAGAGTAGATGCAAGACAAGCTTATGAAGAAATCCCATGTGCACACTGCAAAAGAGACTACCCAGAGCACACATCTCCATGCTTCATGACAAAGAAGTAAGTTCAGTCACTTTTTGGGTGGTGCTGTCATACTCCTCCATCCCCTCAGTTTTCTATGCCAGTTTGCATGCTGTTTGGGGGCTCCACAGTGGGGATGAAGTGCTTAATTTCTGTTGGATCTACTGGCTCCTGTTTTTTCGCTTGTGTGGATTTTTTTTTTTTCAGAAATATACAAAGAGTAAGAGAGTGCAGAAAACCCTCAAAACTTGTCCAAGCCTTCAGAATCATTTTACTCAATGTTGAGAGCTGCCTGGCCCAAGGACAAGGGTGTTTGTTCAAGCACATCAGATTCACCACCCTATAGAAATTAAAGTGCCAATGCTGGAGTATGCTTCAGCAAAATAAAATCCCAGTGAAAGAATATCTTTACCCCCCAGCACACATCCACCAGCTCCTTTGCTTCTGTTTCTGCTGATGATATGATGATGGAGAGCACATAAAAAACAAGCACAACTGCTTCTTCACATTTTTATGTTGTGATGACATAAAATTCTTCCTGGGATGTAAGATGAAACTGGAAGATGCTATTGCTGTAGGTAAGAGAAAAAGAGGCAGGAGTTCCAGATAATGTGCAAAGGAGCCTATGAAATATGTAGCTGTAAAATGAAAAGTTTCAGATTAAAAGAGAGAATTGTCAAAGGACTGATGATATTTTAGTTGTTAAAAGAAAGAAAAATCTGACATTTTATAAATGATGCTCAAGCCTGTCTCCAGCCCGTAAATCTAATACATGCACTAAAAGATCACAGCAAAAACTTTTGAAAAGCACTCATGTTTGGGCAAATCTCCTTGAAATGGCAGCCACACCTGGCCAGGGAGTCCTGTGAATAGTTACTGCCTTCCATTTCACAGGACTTGAGGAGCCTGTGGCAGCGCTTCAGAAAGAACTTCTGAAGGACTTTGGTTTTCAGCAAGTGCAACGGGTGTAACTTTTTCCCCAGTATAAGAGGTACTTGCAGCATGATTAGAAAGAGATTCTCCACAGTACATGGTTTCAGTTCACTAAGAACATCAGAAAGAAAGAAGGTGCCATCCTGTATTAAGCAGTGAGGGCTGGAAGGCATAGCATTCAAGGAGCATAATTTGACAATGTGAAATTTCACAACAAGCATAGATCTAATTTAAAAGTGATCATCCACTGTATTGAAACAAAATCAAATTGATATTTACCAGCTGCACACTAAAATTGACTGTTATTGGGACAGTCCACTTTAACAAAGTTAGCCATCAACAGATTCCTATATCTAAGAGCACTAGCATACAGACAGTAATGTGCCTTTGTTGTATTTTTTCACCAGTAACTTAAGGTAGCATAAGAACCATGTGTTTTGAATGAATGTTAAGGTAGATGAAAGTGGATGACTTCTTTCTAAGGAAAAAACTATTTTATTGTTAAACATGATGTGTAATTCAATTACATTGTTTTCTCCTCTTAAAAATAAGTGTAACTAAAATTAAGTGTGAAATTATGGCAACACACATTAAAGCTTAAATGTATTATGACTTAAGAACATACTTAACATTAAGATTCAGGCAGTGCCTAATTACTAGCAATATTTTAAAGAAAGGAAAAATAACCAAACAACCAAACAAACTAAGAAAAAGCCACTGGAGTTAGAACCAGTTTGCTGAAGTGATATTCTGACTTTGGGCAGGTTCAACCTCCTCAGAAAGTGCAGAAAGACTGTTTTCTTCATTTTATTTATTCAGCATGTGTCATGTCAATGAGGTATTTTCTCAAAACTGAGAAACTGCAAGTTAAAAGGAAAATATGCTTTCCCCAAAACAAGGTGTGGGAGTCAGGAATCTATTAATTCTACCATCTGAAAGAACATAGGCCCTATGCCAGCAAATATCCAGATAAACAAAGTATTTATGGCTTCTAGAAAGAAGTTAGAAACCTGAAGAGGAGTTAGAAGCTTAAGTGTTTAATTAATTCAGTTCTATAATGATTCCGGTATTTACAAAATTGTTCTGCTTTAAATACAGAAACAAAATAACATTCAAAATAAAACCTCAATGTGTGAAGAAATGTTGAATGGCTCAGATGACAGTGCATGACAAAGCCTGTCCAGAGAGTCTCAGAGCCACCCTGTGAAAATGGAAGGGCCACAGTTCTGAAATCCCAGATGGGACATTAACAAGTTTGCTCTTAATAAAGAACTGTTTCTAAAAAAACCAGAGTTAAATATATTAAAGTAGCATGTAGAAGGGCAGATACTAGAGGAAAAGAAAAGAGGAGGTGAAGGGCCAGCACCCCTACCCCCCAGGTATGACCATTTGAGAAGATATAGGAAGACATGTTCTGTGGCAAGGCTCCATGGCTATGCAGAGACCTGCCTAAACACTTGGTTAACATTAAAGAGACAACCTTCCTTATTAGTAATACAGCTGAGAGAGAATAAGTTTCTCTTTGCCTTCTCCCTAAACCTCGTCCCATCTTACACTGTAGTAAAAAGCTGTGTTAAGTGTACCGTAATTTTGATGCAGTACCGTCTGCCACATAAATGTAAGCGGGGCAGGGAGGACCCACAAGACATGCTATGATTCAAAACCTTTGGAGACATTCAAGGAGCAAGTCAGCAGTGATCAAGGTTGCCCTCCATCAATTTTCTGAGCCATGGACTTCAACCTTCCATCTCTCAGATGATGTAAGTTTGACCTGCCTTATGTACTTTACAACAGACATCAAGTTGCATATTCCATGACCCAGACCCTGAGCCTAAGTATATTAAACTTATAACCCTTAATTATTAATTAATTAATTACCTCACCCATTAGAAGAGGAAAGAGATGTGGAGTAGAATGAGTTAACTGGTGCTCATTTGGCAATAGTCACAACCTTGCATCTCTGAACATTCAGCTAACATGATGAATGCAGGGAAGTGGTTTATGAATATTCCATATTTTCAAAAAATCCATATAGTGTAATACTGCTTCTGGTATAGAAATAACCATTACCAACATGTAAGAACACTTCCCAAGCCTCCAGTGTCAACATGCCATAGGAAAGCAAAGAGGACAGCAAATACGAGTATGGCTTGCACCAGGAAAGTTTCAGCCTCATTTTATTTGCTTTATTGGAATTAACAGAAGATCTAATCAAACAGATTTTAAAAGAGTGAAACAGATCACAAATATGCAGTTTCTGTTCTTTGTTAAGCTGAATATGTTTTCATTGCTACATTCAGATGACAAGCAGCTTTGATTTTCCCCTGATAAGCAAATGGCTATCTCTTGGAAAGAACACATTTTGAGAGATGAATAGCTCATGTGCATCTTATCTACTTTGAATTGATTCAGTGTGTTTTCTTCAAAGCAGATTTAAAGCTGAGAAAATGTTAAGGTGACCTAGTTGTACAAGCCAGAAGTAATTAATTTTGATCAGCAAAGTCTCAGCAAAGTAAGAGATGTTAAATTAAATACTTTGAGCCTCTTCGGTCTATTTTGAAAAAGTGAACTGAGTCACCCTGATGGAAGCAGAGTATTTTCAACACTGTTGAAGCAGAGTTGATTGAACATCTCTATGTTTTGAACGTGGGTGGAGCTATCCTCAATTTGTATCTAACTTTAATGCATTAAGATGATCTTTCATTCATACTCATCAATAAAAAGAATGTAGCTGTCAATCAGAAATCCCCAGCAGAACAGGGAGAAAGCTGATCAAAACCAGACTTATTTCCCTTAAAACTAAACAAGGAACAATGGCAACCAGCTCAAAATGTCTCTGAAAGGATGAGGCATACAACAAAAATCCAAATTTTGTTCCAAATAAACAGCACTTTATGCCATGTGAACTCTAAATTATATTAAGCAGTGACTTAACACAAATACAACTGATCTGTGGAGAGTTATGTAAACATCCTACTACAATTAGCCATCATCATTTTTCTTTGCAAATGTTCATAGGAATATCCATTCTTACCATACTGGCTGGAGGCCAGCTACCAGAAGTTATACAAATGCATTCAAGACAAGGAAATCCTAAACTATTACTTCTCAGTAGTGCCCATTCCCACCGAGCTTGATGACACCAGACTTTGGCTTCATAGCAATGATGCTATATACATAATGTTCACTAGCAGCCTTCATTTGTTTCTGGAAGAGGAGAACCTCGATCCATATCACTCCTACCTGTTTGACAACAGTGCCAGCAACAGATGCCCAGAGCCCAGAGGAGAATCACAGGTCAGCAGGAGAGCACCTGAAGAGCAGCACAAAGGAGTTCCAGCCAGTAAGTCAGCTTCATCAGGGGTCCAACTGTAAGAGACTGCATCGGATGTTTGTCTCAACATTGCTGGGACGTCAAAGTCTGGCCTTGAAGAATCAGATTGTCGGGATGCCGCAGCTTCATGGTGGTAGCTATTGCAACGAACTCTTTTCCTTCTTTCTTTCTCTTTCTCTTTTTTTTGTATTTGCGAACTCGTGTCAGACAAATAAAGTTACCTGGTGCTTGACTTCATTTTGAGTCTTAATTCTGTTCCTGAGAATACGAGCAAAACCTCACTCCGGTTTACAACTGGCGCGTGACACCAACTTAAAAGCCTTTATGGAAATGCATGTAGCATGGGGAATAAACAAGAGAATTTAGAGATGTGCACATGCCTGCAGGGCTATGATCTTATTGGCATCACAGAGAGGTGGTGGGATGGCTTCTATGACTGGAGTGTTGGAATGGAAGGATACAGGCTTTTTAGGAAGGACAGGCAGGGAAGATGAGGAGAAGGTGTTGCCCTCTATGTCAAAGACCAGCTGGAGTGCGTGGAGTTCTGCCTGAGGATGGATGGGGAGCTGAGCCTATGGGTCAAGACTAAAGAGAAGGCAGGGACAGGTGACATTATAGTGGGGGTCTGCTACAGGCCACGTGACCAGGAGGACAGAGAGGATGAGGCCCTCTATAGACAGATAGAAGCAGCTTCACGTTCACAAGCCCTGGTCCTCATGGGGGACTTCAGCCACCCCCATATATGTTGGAGGGACAACACAGTGGGGCATAAGCAGTCCAGGAAGTTCCTTCTCCAAGTGATAGAGGAGCCAACAAGGAGAGGTGCTATGCTGGACCTTGTTCTCACCAACAAAGAAGGGCTGGTGGGGAATGTGGAAGCTCAAGGGCAGCCTTGGCTGCAGTGATCATGAGATGGTGGAGTTCAAGATCCTTAGGACAGTGAGGAGGGGTCACAGCAAGCTTTCTACCCTGGATTTCAGGAGAGCAGACTTTGGCCTCTTCAGGGCCTCTCTACCTCTTCAGCTTGGTAGAGAGCCATGGGATAAAGCCCTGGAGGGGAGAGGGGCCCAAGAAAGCTGGTTAATATTTAAGGGTCACCTCCTCCAAGCTCAGGAGTGATGCATCCCAGCAAAGAGGAAGTGGAGCAAAAACACCAGGAGGCCTGCATGGATGAAGAATATGCTCCTGGACAAACTCAAACACAAAAAGGAAGCCTCAGAAGGGTGGAAACAAGGGCAGGTAGCCTGGAAGGAATACAGAGAAATTGTCTAAGCAGCCAGGGATCAGGTTAGAAAAGCTAAAGCCCTGACAGAATTACATCTGGCCAGGCACATCAAGGGCAACAAGAAACACTTCTATAGCTACGTTGGTGATAAAAGGAAGACTAGGGAAAATGTGGGCCCTCTCCCAAAGGAAACGGGAGACCTGGTTACCTGGGTCATGGAGAAGGCTGCGGTACTCAAAGCATTTTTGTCTTCACTGGCAAGTGCTCCAGCCACGCTGCCCAAGTCGTAGAGGGCAAGGCAGGGACTTGGAGATATGAAGAACTGCCCGCTGTAGGAGACTATAGCGTTTGAGACCATCTAAGGAACCTGAAGGTGCACAAGTCCATGGGACCTGATGAGAAGCATCCACAGGTGCTGAGGGAACTGGCAGATGAAGTGGCTAAACCACCATCTGTCACATTTGAGAAGTCGTGGCAGTCCAGTGAAGTTCCCACTGACTGGAAAAGTGGAAACATAACCCCCGTTTTTAAAAAGGGAAAAAAGGAATACCTAGGGAACTACAGGCCAGTCAATCTCACCTCTGTGCCTGGCAAGATCATGGAGCAGTACCTCCTGGAAACCATGCTAAGGCACATGGAAAATAAGGAGGTGATTGGTGACAGCCAACATGGCTTCACTAAGGGCAAATTGTGCCTGACATATTTGGTGGCCTTCTATGATGGGGTTACAGCATTGGTGGATAAGGGAAGAGCAACTGATGTCATCTACCTGGACTTGTGCAAAGCACTTGACACCGTCCTGCATGACACCCTTGTGTCTAAATTGGAGAGACATGGATTTGGCAGACAGACCACTCAGTGGATAAGGAATTGGCTGAATGGTCGCATTCAAGGAGTTGTGCTCAATGGCTTGATGTCTGAGAGACACTGGAGACCAGTGATGAGTGGTATACCTCAGGGGTCGGTATTGGGACCAGCACTTTTTAACATCTTTGTAGGAGACATGGACAGTGGGATTGAGTGCTTCCTCAGCAACTTTGCTGACAACACCAAGCTGTGTGGTGAGATCGACACGCTGGAAGGAAGGGATATCATCCAGAGGGACCTTGACAGGCTCGAGAGGTGGACCCATGCGAACCTCATGAAGTTCAACAAGGTCAAGTGCAAGGTCCTGCACATGGATTGGGGCAATCCCAAGCACAAATACAGGCTCGGTGTTGAATGGCCTGAGAGCAGCCCTGCGGAGGACTGAGGGGTGTTGGTTGATGAGAAGCTCAACACGATCCGGCAATGTGCATTTGCACCCCAGAAAGCCAACTGTATCCTGGGCTGCATCAAAAGAAGCGTGACCAGCAGGTTGACGGAAGTGACTCTCCTCCTCTCCGCTCTCCTGAGAACCGACCTGGAGTACTGCATTCAGCTCTGGGGCCCCCAACATAAGAAGGACATGGACCTGTTGGAGAAAGTTCAGAGGAGGGCCATGAAGATGATCCAAGGGCCGGAGCACCTCTCCTACGAAAACAGGCTGAGAGAGATGGGGTTGTTCAGCCTGGAGAAGAGAAGGCTCCAGGGAGACCTTATAGCAGCCTTCCAGTCCCTAAAGGGAGAGTACAAGAAAGATGGAGAGGGACTTTTTACAAGGGCATGTAGTCATAGGACAAGGAATAATGGCTTTAAACAGAAAGAGGGTAGATTTACATTAGATGTAAGGAAGTTCTTCACTGTGAGGGTGGTGAGACACTGGAACAGGTTGCCCAGAGAGGCTGTGGATGCCCCATCCCTGGAAGTATTCAAGGCCAGGTTGGATGGGGCTTGGAGCAACCTGGTCTAGTGGAAGGTGACCCTGCCCATGGCAGGGGGGTTGAAACTAGGTGATCTTTAAGGTGCCTTCCAACCCAAACCATTCTATGATTCTATGATGCATTTTTAGAAAAGCCTGTTTTCTACATCTTTTCTAGCAGTAGCACAGGGTTCCATCAGGGCAGTTTGGACTTTGCAAACTTTCTATAATCCGAATTTTTGTTACAGGCACATGAGAAAACACTAGATATTGATTAGAAAATAAAAGAACCTGTTCTTTCTGGAACGTTTTTCTGACATATCCTCCCTTCCTTCTCTGCTTTGTCGAGTTGCAGAAAGATATTTTTCACTCTTTCCTTTTGTTCACTATGCCTGAGCAGACACAGACCTCTGTGTCCTACGGTCCTCTGACCAACCTGCTTCTTTGAGGATGTCTGGGCTCTACCAGCTCTGTAGTTTGGACAATATTTAAGTCCAGAAAATGATTTCCTGTGGCAATGATGGATTTTAAACAGGCCTAAGCTGCACATACTTGCCCATCACTGACAGCCTCTCCTTAGTGTTGACTACCACTGTTGCCAATTCCCTCCCAAATTATTTGCTACCCTGCATTTCCCTCTCCTTTTCTATGTCTGCCACCAAGATAATGCGCCTTTGTTTCCAGTCTTCCCTTTCTTGCACTTCTCTCCTTAAGCCTGTCCCAGTGTTGCTGTCTTTCCATTTCCCACACCACTGAATACCTTATTTAATTTTTTCAGTGGCTTTTTTCTCCTCTTTTCTATATGTTTGAAGCATCCTCTCCACCTGCAGTTCTCTGTCTCTTCATGTCCTATTTCCCTTCATGGTTAGTAGAATGTTTAATCTGTTACAAAGCACCATAAACACTCTAGCTGCCATATAAATTACACAACATGCCAATGAAAATAAAGAAAAGAAAATACTGCAGCCCAAATACTCACTGCTCAGCTGCCAGAGCTTTCCTTGTTCTTTTAGAGCTGCCTCAGATGCTGACTCCCATTTATACCCACTTGATTGACCTGCTGGCACTGCCAGAATGGTGTAATGTGGTTTAGACATAAATCTGAGTCAGGTTGTAATTCTGCAGTGCAATGGTCTCTCTGAACAGAGCCCTATTCAATGGACTTGGGGGCATTTGGGATCGGTGAAAGGGTTATCCACAGAAACAGCAGTGCCGCACCAGGCCTTTGGTGTCGCAGCTGCAGTTGCACAGACAGGATGCCTGTGTCTGGTCTGGGGCAGGAGCTGTTCCCCTGCACACTCTCATAAGCTCTCCTCCTCGTCTTGGTGATGGCAAAATTATATTTCAGGCATCATACAGCAGTATATGGCAGCAACAAGCAGCAGCTCTTCAAACACATGGATCTTTTTGTTTTATAACTTCCAGCTCACTACCATAGATAATCATCCCTGTCCCTGCCTCCCCATCTCAACTCTTAACATTTCCTCAGACAAAAGCACTCACGCCTCCAATCTCCCAGTGTCCAGCAGCAGCACCTTCCTGCACTGTAGCAACACAACATACTTGTGTAGGATAAAACACTTTGGCGGACAGAGCTAGTAACACCTCAAAACATGACCAACAGAACCCCAACCAAACAGCACATGGCTCTGACTGATAAAACCATGCTTACAATTTATATTCTCTTTGAAATGTATCCAAAAAACTCTCAAAAGCAAACATGCCATACAAAAATAGTATACATTTTTGCTATGCAAAAATAGTACGCTCTACTTCCTATTTTAATGCTATTGAAAATCATCCCAGCTTAACAACTCATCTCACAGGGTATAGATAGTGGGAAGAAATCTTTGCCATGGGATTGCTTCTGAGGCTGGTTTCATAATATTCAGAATAGGATTAGACATTTGAATGGGAAGTAAGGGTCTCCCCACATGAGTTATCTAATGCCCAAGATCTAACAGTCCCAGGGAATCCAGCAATGGAAGCTTTCTCTGAGCCTTGTGCTTGGCATGCCCCTCCTGATTTGGCATGCAGTGCCATGCCCTATCCTTTCCTAATTCAAGCTCCTCTTCCAGACCTGTTTTCTTTCTATGCAGCCGCTTATTATTTATCTGCCTCTGAGGCTCATCTACTTGGTTGCACAATAAAACAAACCCACTGTATCTTAATGTGTGTGTTTAAGGGAGAATTGCCATGGTTTTACCATAAGGTGCAAAATTCTTATTTTACAAACACCACTTTGTCTTTTTTTTCTTTTTTTTTAAATTTTCTGCTGCCCACAACTACCTTATTATTCCTTTCAATGGCCATTCAGAGCATGCAGATTTACAGGGTATGCATCATGTATTTTTATCTTCAGAGACATCTAGAAAACTCTTGTGTCTCCATGATTACTAATAACTAAAGGTTATATAGCCCATCTTCCTGCAAATTAATCTCCTTTGCACCTACTGTTGTGTTGTCCATTTCAGAAGACATTGTGAATCCTAAAAATAACTGTAAATAAATGTCACCAGAATAAAGGCTTTTACCTCATGTTTAGGGAACCTATCTGTTGATGCAGTAAAGCTTGCTGTCAGTATTTTACTTTAATTTAACCCTGCATTTTGCTATCTTATTCACACCATTATTTCTAGATCTCTAAAAAACTATGCTAAATAATTCTTATGGCAACTGCATAACACTGGAGTACATCCCAGATCAGCCATTCTTGTAAAGCTGTAATTACTGAGATTCACACTGAAGAAGTTACTTCTTCTCTTCTAGGGCAGACACTGCCCTTGCAGCTCTACCAGAACTGGCTGGATGTGGGCTATTGCATGAACTCTCAGCTGCTAGTTATCACCACTCAGCTGAAGGAGTTAGCATAAGCACTCTTTCCTGTTTCAGTCCAAAATCAAAAAGATTAGCTTACCCACAACAGGGAGGCCATGTGAATTAACCTGACTGCCTTGCCTCAAAATGGATTAGGCTCACTCACCGGATCAGCCATAGAGACTAGGCAGTGTATGAAGATGGTCTCTCCCCTTCTGCTCTCTGCCTCTTAGCTGTTAGCCACTGCATCTTAGCTTGAGTCTCCGTGTGATTTGCATAGACCCCATCTGCCGTCTAGACAGCACCCAGGAACTCACAGTTGCCCAGCAGGGTGGTCTCTCTCCTAGCCCTTGGCTCCGAGAAAGTCTCAGCAATTGGAAAGGGTGAGTGTCAGAGGAGCATCAAAGCCATGCATGGCTGATGAGTTAGAAATGCAGGTTGGATGCAAGCTGTGCTTAACTAAAGGCGAATAAACTTGATAGGGAATATTGTCGCCTGTTCACACTAAGCTCTTTATAAACTTTCCTTGTAAAAACTCTGCAAAATGTGACTTTACCGTAACACCCATAGAAGTGCCTAATTTCAGTATTCCTCAAACAGCGAGCTAAGACTTCCAGAGGGTTCATGGTAGCTTCCCAGTAGACTAGGAACATTTCAGTGTTCAAAATAAATAGCAGCTCAACACTAAGTTACGTGCAAACATAGCAGTGCTATGGAAGTGCCACCTTTTTTATCCATATTCTGTCAAGGGAGATGTTGATACCCAGGGTCCTGTCTGCATGGCATAGTGGAACACAGTGCAGAAATTTTCAAACTAACATCAAACATGATAACTGCAAAGAGAGAGCTGCACAGTCACTTCAGTATGTTAGGCCAAGCACAACAAATACACCTGTTTCCAGGACTGCTTTTGGTAACTGAACTGGTATCTTTTCTCAGCACTGAACTGCTTGCACAGCTTCCATTGCACAGGGTAGACATGCCCTAAACATCTCTTGTATGTGCTGGTAAGTGTGGACATGTTAGTGAAGATTGATGTGCCCCTGCATTCAAGAGTATACTCCTATAGCAGGCGCATCATCACAAATGACACCAAATTCCATGAGATTGTCGATGTGCTGTAGCAGCTGCCACTCTCGCAATCCTGTCCCCCGTGATGCCACTAGCACTCCCCTGGTGATACAGCACTTTGGCTTAATGCTTTTCCTGCTGGGTGAACAAAACTTCCGTTCACTCTGATGGATTCAGAGTTAGATTTGTGCTGAGCACTAACCCAAATTCATGAGCTCCAAATTTCCACCTGCCACTGCTGAAATTGAGAGCTCTGCTGGAGTCAGAAGCAGGGCGTCTACAGCTCTTACTAAGGTTTGGTTGCCTTGTGTTCCCAATGAAGCCAGAGAAAGGGTCAATCACATAGTTATTGAAGAGCTATGCTGCCTTGCAAGGAGGTTAGTTAGCCCACTGAATTATCCCAGGTTCAGCTGGATCCTGAAAGCTACTCTGTACCCCACCGATGCCAGCATTACTAAATTCATCCTAGTATTCACTCTAGTGAGAATGTAGCTAGCTACATGGTGATATCGTCAGCCATCTAGACATGAATAATGCAGAGATTTTAGTTGCAATCTCCACATCTTAACTTCCTGAGCTAAGACATTTCATTAAAAGTCTTAAAAAAACCACAAGATGGTTAATTCCCTGGGGTTTATACAGACTTTAGTTTTTACTAAGGCTCAGCCCTCACAGAAGAAGTCATCCAGGAAAAATAAAGAAGACATCTCTGAATCTGCTTCTGTGCTTGAGGAAGCGTAGGGACTGCTCCATCAGTCTGTTGCTGCTGGACGCTTAGCAGGACTACAGCCCCACTGCTGTTCAGGTAGAACAACCTGGCAACATCAAGCATTAAGGAAAGGATTGTTTCTCTTTCTCTTCAAGGAAAAATCCTAGCCTCATTGCTCATGAGTGAGTACCATCTGTCCTTTCCCCCACCCTAATGCCAAAGCTCCGTACTATGTCAAACAGAGCAGTGCTCAGTTGCCTCTTCACAGCAAGAACATCAATATCATTAAAAGGTCTGCAATGGCCTTTTAAGATCAACACCAGACTGACAAACTATACCCTGGATTAAAAACATGCACAGACTTCCCTGTATGTCAACAAGTGGAAGATTTTACTGTTTCCAGATCTTCCTCATGATGGAGAGTAATTATTATGATTATATGGCAGAGATACAGCAGCTCAGAGAGTCACTACATCTGTGAGTCATTCACAGCAGTAGAGTTAGCAGAGGCACAGCCTGGATAACGGGATTAGCAAGGCAAGAGAAATACATGCCTTGGGAGTGCACACACGTGTGTGCTCATTAGGTGTCAAAATAGATAATTAAGGATTACATTGTATTAAGAAGATCAAGTAGGACTTAGGGCACATTCATGTCAGCTGCACTGGTGAATTGATCACAGCACCTACAAAGTACTTTCCTCTCTCCCCCCTACCACACATCTTCCCTGTTGTTTAGTTAACTGAAAAGCCTCGATGCCAAAAATAGACACTTAGGCAAAAGAATTTATCTCAGTACATTTCTAAATTTCATAGAAATATTCAAGATTATTGCAGTGTATTAATACAGAAACACATAAGACAGTGCTATGCATTTCTCCTCTTCCGTTTCCTAGAAGCCGGCATGATAAAACTTTCCTTCTTTCCTTCCTTTCTTCTGTCCTGGAACAGTTTTTTTCTATTAATAATTGTATGCCCACATGGGAAGGGAATCAATGTGACTGAGGGTTCAGGTACCCCTCATGGCAACTGCAGGCTGGAATCATTAACTATGCATACAGAATTCCCAAAAGAGAGACAGAAATATGCATCAGAGTGCTTAATTTTTTGATACATACACCAAATGGCAGCTACGACAGGGCACTCAAAAATCTTTGTTTGTCATTTCATTTTTGCTGTTCTTTGAGTATGGCTGTGCATTGCACAGACTGTGTGTTGGAACTGAGTAACAGCTCCCCTCAGGTTTTTCTCCAGTTTTATAAAGGTCTCCTTTATGTAAACTACATTCTTGGTCATCTTTGTTATATTCTCCTCTTGCAATTAGAAGCAAGGTGATAAAATGAAGGCTGTCTCTATAAGGATATTAATACAAAACAAAATAACTGCTGTATTGTGGGCAAACCAAGTAATTGTAAATAGTTTGCATCTCCCTAATTTCAGTGTATTTTCTATTCGTTACATACCCTACTGCTCTGTTCAGCTATAGTTCAGCAGTCGTGCGATGGAAGCAGCAATGGTCAGAGACAGTGCCTGTGTGGAGAAAGGACAGAGAGTTTGAATAAAGTCAAATGAGATCAGCATCCAGTAACACTCTGCACTGAATGTCAGAGCACGATTTTTGTGCTTTCTCCTACCAGTTTTAAAAATGCATGATGGTGTTATTTAGTACATATAGTGTATGCTCTCAACTAAACACCCATAAAGCTTTCACATCACCCTATCACGCATTTCTTTTGTGCTCTGTCTTCGACTGAGAAATGTGCAAGTGTCCGTACCAGTTGGGAGTGTATGGCTGTTGGTGCCTCTAGCACAAAGCAATCTCATTGAGTCTTCATGCTCATCAAGAGCAGCTCTACACTCGCATGCGTATCTTCTTTAACATGAACAAATCCAGCAGTTCTGATTATAACCAAAAACGTGACAAGAAGGGACAAGCTTTTTTTCTCCTGAAGCAGGAGGTGAGCAAATGCAGCCTCTCAAGAGTCTGTGGGGATGTACAAGAGGGTTGCTCCTCCTCTGTGGACCATCTTATGCCTGATATGGTGTAACCAACAGAGCAAAACTGGTGAGATTAATTCAGCATTTGTGCTCTCTTTCATTTACACAGATAAAAACTGGGAATGATTCCACCAGAGAAATGTAGTTACAGCAGTGTAATTAAGAGAAGAACTACGCCCTGGGCCTCCACACTGACCTGTATCACCAGTGGGAGAAATTGCTGGCCTGAAATGTCGTGCCAAAACTGAATGCAAACCTGACAGGCGGCAGGGAGGGTTTTGCTGTCTGTCCAGGGCAGAGGCTGCATGCTGGCAGCCCACAGCACAGGGGAGGCACCCCCCACACCGAACCCCCACCACGATGGCCTCGCGCTGCTGCAGCAGCTGAGGGAGGCAGGGCCTTAAAACACAGCCTTTTTAAAATGTCACTGAGTAGGTTTCAGCTGAAGTGCACAAGAATAATCTAATTCCGCTCCTACTCTAAGAGGATAACATATATTATTCTTTCTCTTCATCTATTTCCCCTGAAAGCTTTCTGCACCCAATTGCATTAATGAACGCTGAACTGATGATGACGCAGATCAGATCAATATGGACATATGCAGAATTAGGTCATTCTGGTAGAGAGCAGCCCCAGCCACTCCACGAGCACTCTGCCAGATGAGAGGCAGTGAGCCGAGCCCTCGTCCCTCACTTTCGCTTTTCTTATACAATATGCATGAGGATGAAATCCAGCATGCACTGGTGCATTTTGTGGAGACAGAAACTTGCTGCAAATGTGAGCTTGAAACACAAGTACCTTGTATGCTAAAGTACCCATTCTTGGCCCCTATCTGCAGTTGTTGAGGCCTCTAACAGCTAGGTAGGAGCTGCTCTTTACAAGCAGGGAAGAGGGATGATTTGGGAAGAGGAGACAAGGACTTGTTAGTATACTCTATGCAGGGAAGTAACAAGTCTTCAAGACTGGGAGAAAAGCAAGAGTGAAGCCAAAGGGCTCTGTCCCTGCACAGATTCGCTGTTACATCCCATCTTCTGCCCTCAGTGAGGTGGACAGGACAACTGGAAAGTGCAAAGGAGTCCCAGAGAGTCAGCTATTGGAGAATGAGATGTTCTAGACAGAGCCATCTTAGGGCAGAGCCATCAGGAGCAGGCAGGGGCTGAAAAGCAGCTCTGAGGTGAACTTGTTGCTTCATATTTCTATGCCAGTATCTCAACCTCCCAGAGAGCAGCCCAAGTTTTGATATTAAAGGCTATGAGCTTTATTGCTGAGCAAGATGGAAAAGGCATGTTCCTGGACTTCACCTCCAAGAGTTACACTAAAAACTCCAGGAAGATATCTTGTGCTGAGGGTATGATATACTTCATTAATAATAAAAAAGATATAAAGTCTGAACCTGTTACCCAGCAACACTGCAAACGTGTCAGGTATTATGGCATGTAAAGCTACTGTTATGCTGGTACAGCCACCTCCTCATAACTCATGGTAGCAGTACTGAGAAGAAGCAGGTAGCTTCTTGGAGCACTACAGGCTCCCACAAGCTAAGGAACCTTACAGTACAGTGACAGTAATGCATCTCTATTGCCCTGACCATGGTCCCACCATAAACTGCACAGAATGTGAATGAAGAGCATGCCAGTTTTTGGGATCTCCACCCCATTTAAGTTCTTACCAGTGCAGACCAAATGGGAAGGCAATTTGGACTACAAGGGCTACCAGGAGGTCATCACCTATTCAGGCCATGAACTATGATCTTACAAAACTAATCAATGAAATCTGAAAGTCTTGGTTACTCTGATGAAATGTTAATTACCATGATAATATTTCAGTTCCCGTATGGTCTACTATTTAAACTACCCAGACAGAGTTTTCCTGATGTGAAGAATGAGAATATGAACTGCATAGTGGTGTATGATAAGTAGATGCTCCCAGCAGAGGCATGCATGCTGGCTGTCAAGACAAACAGCAAAACATTCCTGCCTGTCTGGAGTGATAAACACAGCCCATGCCGTATTAAGTGGCCAGTACGAGACTGAAATTTGGTTCTAAAAAAACCTGTGCTAAGGAAGAATGAGGGGGCTGGGATTTTTCATTTTAAAATAGATCTTTTCCCCATTTGTAGGTCGGTCTCATTTTGCAGCAGCTATATTCTGCATGAACATGTGGTAGACCAAAGATTAAGTCTTAAATTCCCAGACACTGGGTTAGAAGAGGCCAAGAATGTCACAGAAGTGACAAGCTTAGTGTCAGGAGATACGGATTTGGTTGCCATACTTTTCAGCACCTCTTGTTACTCGAACCTTCCAAGAACCTTGACATTCATAACAGAAGTGGCTAATTCCCACCTCTCTCTTCCTTAGCAATGAGCTCTCAGTGGGTGGTTTAGCTAAAATAGCCATGTAGTTTTTTTCAAATGGCAGTGGCTTACACCCTCCCACTGGCAATATTAATGCTGTCCTTTGCTTTTTATGAAGTGGTCAGGATTTCATCAGAGTGCACAGATTTGGAAGCAAGAAAATACCAAAATAAATACTACAGTTATCAGCCAGAGTTCAAATATGTACCAGGTAGTCATTCAATTACTTTATGAAATGAACACTTTGTTTTGAAATCAGTTGTAGCATATGTGTCTGAAGTCCTTTTGACTGCAGAGAAAATTATGATGTGCATTTTCAAGGCCAAAATCTTGCCTGAAGTTAGCAAATACAAACTAGGTGCATAAAAATGTAAGAAAGATCAAAGGGATACAGCTACACTACAGTGTGAAGGGCATTTCTAGGACATCCTGCAGCCCATATACCCTCTCCAGACATTCAATCAGAATCACAGCCTAAAGTATGGACATAGGCTGTGCTCAAAGGGATGTGGCTCTGCTGGTACCTCTCACTTAGTGGCTTAGTACATTGCAACTACTTTTTTTGGGTGCTTACGCAAAGTTCCTGTTGCCTGCAAGATATCAAAGTGTACAGGACACGAGTGGACATGGGGATCACATTGTTCTTCTGGATGTTCCTGGGAGGACTCCACAATGGGAGGGAAGGCACAGCTCTCTAGGATTGTTTGAGGCTTTTTTAAGGTATTATTAAAACAGGGGTCTGTTTGTCGATATCAGTCTTGCTCTTTAATCCACATACTTCATCCTTAGCTCAAAAACTCTAAACTACAACTTTTTTGCTGTTCATATGGAGTCAGGAAACTCCAAACTCACCCATTTTTATCTGCCAGTGCCCCATGATAGAATGCTATCTAGGTTCAGTTCAGGGGTTTCTGATTATGTGCTTTGTGCTCAGCAGCAAAGGGCTGAGATATGTGCTGGCTAAGAGCCTACTTCAAACCACTTCAGCAGAAAACCAAGTTCAGTTCTGGAAAAGGAATGTAGGATAGTTTTCAAATATGTTTTTCCTGGATTGACATACTCTAGAGTGTCTGGAGAACCAAAAGCCAGCTTCAGATCTCATGGGAGATGGCAGAGGAATAAACCCAGAGCATCTCAGTCTTTGCCAAGCTTTCATACCTTTTCCTTTTGCAATCCAAATGCAACAGCAGAAAATAACATTTATTTTCACTCACATCTCTGAACGGGAATTTCCATTTCTTCAAAAGAAATGCTCATCTATACCCCAATAAGTGATCAACAGCGCCTTGGAAACCCAAACCTATGGAAGTCGCAGTAATCTCCACCCACCTTCCAGACCAGTGCATTTTTCCCAGATCATTAAACAGAGTACTGACACATCAGCCTTTTCTACTGATACTCACCGGTCCCCTCTCCCAGCTGCAATAGCCGCTCCAGCCCACACCATTTATCCTACTGTTCAGATATCACCTCTGTGCTCATTAGCTCACTGTGCTGTTGGTTTCCAGCAAGGGTCTGGGTATTGCAGCTATTTCAGGCTACTGTCGGCATCAGACTTGCAGAGTCTATCTTATGCCACTATTTGGCATGCTCTGAGGTTTACTGAAGACCAAAGAAAGGAGAAATGCAGTAAAGCAGCTCTGATGTCTCCTGTAATAAGTCATAGCAAGACAATGGCTAGATTTGAGCCTCTATTTCAAAGTAGGGTTGCCAGTAAAAGTTAAATGTCCTAGCTGCTACAGCTGCTACCTTAAGGCCTTGTCTAAAGACCAGTGAAGGTAATGGAAAACTTCTCATTGACATTAGCATTCCTCCAAATTAAGGAACCACTTTTCCTAACCACCAGTTAGTCTGTCACTGTTCTCGTATTGAATGTGCATTGGTTGCCATAAAAGTGACCAGTACACCGCAGCACTTCTCCACTGTATGTTTATATTTCACTTGTGAATTGTCTGTGAAGAAAGAAAAACTCGCCCAAATTCATTCTCTCTTCAGCATTCTTCTTTGTTTTCATAGCCATTGATAGCCTATAGATATTTGTTGTTTGCACCTTTGTGTGATAGTTGCCATTAAAATCTCGGGTTGCTTTGGTTTAACATGTAGGTCATGTTCATTGATGGAATAATAGTAATAATAACAACAATAATAAATTATGCACCATCTTTTCAGTGCAGATTATCATTACTATGAATCTGAAATTTACTCTCTCTGTATGTTCTCAATAACCATTTAAAATTCACTACTTTCAAGAGTACTCCTCTGTACAAATTTGGCTGCTAGAACATTAATGTAAAGGAGACAGAAAAGAGGTATGAAGTAAGCTGAAAGACACATTAACAATTGAAAAGATTATCTATGAATATGTTGGTTGCTGTATTCACTGAACTTCATTGGTACTCAAATATGTATTTGATCCAAACTGCCATCTCACTTATTCAGGAAATAAGATTTTCTTTTACTTTTTTAATGAGTCACTAATATAAATCATGAGTTGTGAATATCAAGGAAATATAAAAATGACAATGCATTTATTTTATATCATGTGTGATTTCATGTTCTAACAACATTTACCTCTTCCCACTCCCAGATCACAATTGACTTCTGAGCATATGGAGAAGCAGATGTGTCAGAAGTATCCCAGGGTGTACTAAAAGAAAGGGAAAAAACAATTATGCAGTCCTGCATGGTTTAATAAGGTTGATGTGAACACAAATATCCACTAGCTTAATAGCTTTAACTAAAAGCTGAGCATCATAGTTCCTTTTGTCTCCTGTGCTGACTTGCCCTTTTGCATAGTTTTACTGAAGTTGCATTAAGTTTTGTATTTCAGCACATTCCCACTGCGTATTAAAAAAGTGGAGATGCACCATATGAAGATATCTGATATACAGCTAGAGCTGGGCAAAACTTTTTTGGACAAAATGTTTTTCCGGAATAACAGTGATTCAATGATGTCCATTTTTTGTTAGCTACTTAAGGGGGAAAAAAAAGAAAAGTCTTAAAATTTGTTCAAAGCATTTGGAAATCAACTTCAGTTTTATGAAAGAATGAACAAGGAAACAAGTAACCCCTTCCAAAACCCCAAACTTGTTCTCAGTCAAAAATTATTATTTTTCCTACTTTTCATTTGGCTGAACACTTCATTCCGGATTAATGCAAAATGAATTCTTGTAGATCTACCAGTGAGCCCCCCCAAATCAATTATTTGCCCAGCTCTGGATACAGAAGTCTGGTTAGGAGCATTTCTTTGGCAAAAACACCAGCTGTAATTCTTGTGTGTCAAACTCCTAGGTCATTTTCAGATAGATTAAGGGTATGCTTTCAAGTGACTGTTCTTCCAAATACTCTCTCTGTTTGTTTGTGCTTATCATGCATCAGTACTTCTGCTTTCACGTTGAAAATATACAAAGATAGAACTCATGGTCATGAATTGTGCAAGAATGATGCTAATACGAGGCCAAAAAGGAGTATCTGGCTTTGATCTACAGCAATGCAAATATGAAGGCCTTGGTGGCTTAAAGGGGATGCCAGAATCTTCCACTTCTATTTTACTGTTTCAAACCCTGGATCCAGCTCCTCATGACATAAATGGAGAAGGAAGAATTTTTAAATAAAATTTGTTGGGATTATCATAATACTAACAGTTGAAATAAAAATCACGGACAATTAAGTGCCTAAGGCAAGATATGTACTAACATCTGTGTTACATAAAATCCTTGTTCTCCTGTCAGATGGCAGCAGGAGATATGAGTGCTCTCCTCTGAAAATCAGGACAAATCCTTGGACAATGATACTGGCATGCCATGAGCCTATGCAAAGCCCTTTCAGTTTTTCAGGGCAGTGCAGAGTGTTCATGAACAGCAAAGGGGGAAATACCAGCTATCTATGCCAGCCACCAAGTCAGCATTTGTGAGAGGCAAATTACTTTGTGAAAGATGAGAAATTGTGACCATTTGTGAGAGGTGAGAAGGGTCTGGACAATTTCCAAAGTCACCTTTTCATGAAAGAGTGTTGTCAATAATGCTTTGAGCATTACTAACTTCGTGGTAGTACAGACTTGAATCTACTGCTCTTTGCCTAGCTGGAGAAGCTGGCAAAGCCTGCTGAGATACGAGGGGTGGAAGAAAAGAGAGAAGTTCAGATGGAGGTTCTATTCAGTGCAAATAGTGGCAAAAATCCAGTTCTGCTGATTTCAAGCCCAAATTATTTTCCCATTGTGATTATTTTCCCATTTCTCCAAGCTTCATATCTTTAGTGAAAAAAACTCAGAAGAACCAAACAACATTTTTACAGTTTTGGTTTCATAATTCCATATCTTTGGTGTGCGTGAAATAAAATGAGGAGGATAACAAGTCACATGTGAAACGCAAATAACCTGAGACTGAAGTGTCAGGTGCCATTTGAATGGTTTTCCTTGTGCTCCTCATTGTGGACAAAGTTCACGGCTATGTGATTTATCTCTGTGCCAGAAAAGTGCCAGCATAATGGAAGTAATTCAAAGACAGGCACAGGTAGTTATTAGAGCGGTAAAAGAGATGATGTGCAAGGTGAGCTGAGAACAACTGGATGCAGATATGTCCAACACATGACAGCTAAGTGCATCAGGAGACTGCAGGCCAGAGCAGCCTGTGCTTCGCAATGGGAAAGGGTGAAACTTGTGCTGGCCCCAGCCAGGCCAGCTCTGCTGCCAGGTGAGTCCGGTCTGTGAGCTTGGCTTGCTCTTGCACCATGTAAATAGCATCATTACCAGCAGTTTCTGCACATGGTGACCAGGAAAAGGATCCTCACTCTTTTGGCCCTCATGCACAGGCTTAAGCAGACAAGTAAGTACCCAACGCGAACCCTCATGTCCAGCCACCGAGACCCTACACAGCAATATATCATTAAAGTCCTTTTTCTGTTAAAGGACTTTGAGTACTGAATGATGATTCTTCTTTTCCCTCTCTTCATACCTTTTTTGTTTGCTTTCCTTTTTGTGATGCTAGATTTATTGCCTTGGGTGAGTTTTTCAAAGCACTCACAGCTGTCCTAATCCTGTTGCTGTTGAAGCCACTGGGAGTTTTGCCAATGCTTTTAATGAGAACAGAGTTAGACCAGTGCTGTCAGCTTTGAAGCCCCCGCTTTGTGTGTACTCATGTGAAGGTGGGGAACAGGGTGCAGATAAAATGAGAACCAGTCTAAACCTGGATCCAGCAAGGGAAAATAATGTAAACAAAACCCTTCCTGTGGTTCAAAGGAATCTCTTCAACCATTTCTTGCACCATTCCCAAAAAGCATTAAACTGATTTTGTAATCAGCAGTTGGTCTGTGGGGAGGCTCTACTCTGTAGGGTTATATCTTGGTTTAATGGTGATTTAATTTACCTTTTGAGGCTAGCTGGTTTTCACTTACAAAAACTGTGCAGAATCCACCTTTTTTCTTCAAATGCACCAGTGAAGAGTCTGCTAGTAATCCACATTTAGTCAAGAACTTTAAAACCAAAAGGGACCATCATGGTCATATAGTTACACCTTCAGCATAATAACAGTTTGTAGAGTCACAGTCAATAATTTCAATGTTCACCCACAACTTCTGTTTGAGTTATAATAACATATGGAATACCCAAGTGTGTGTGTTTTCAGTGCTATAAATAGGGAAATATACACATAATCTACCTGGGTTGGGTGTGCCACAAAGAGACAAAGCATTACCCAGACTGAAACAGGCAAATGATTGTGAAAGACAAACTAAAACAATACAGGGATTTTTTTGTTGTTATTTCTGAACTGCAGTAATATATTCTTGTTGCCCTTACATATAAAAAATGTACTGATTTTGATTGGCATTGCCTGTTAAGATTGCTAGATTGGACAAAGATTATACTCATCAATACAGAATGCTTTCATAAGTTCAATTTCTTCATCTGCATCCAAAAATAATGCTAAGAACAGCATTTCTCCAGAATAGATTACTACATTGCCCTGACTTAGGCATTGCCAAGAGACATGATAAACAGGCTTCAACTTGCTTGAAGTACTCTTGCCAGTGTTAGCATTTCATGCAAGAAAGCAATGACAGTTTTTACAGCTTATAGTATTTTTCATAAGCTATTGAAGGAAGTTGATTATAAGATATTATTGTTTTAAAAGTTTATTTTTTTTCAAATTCCAGTAAGGTTGTGGAGTAAGGCTGGAGTATCATTTGCACATATTTAGGCAAATCAAAGTTCATGCTCAGTTTCTTGTAATTATAGACAAGTATTCATGTTGTAGAAGCTATTAAACAGAAGTAAACAATCTCTACCTCAGAAAATCCCTGATAAGAAGAGAAGTATCACTCTGTGACTGGGTTGCATGTTCTTATACTTCTGCTCCTATATTCTTAGCTGAAGAAGTTCTGGTGGATATTGGGCTGTGTGGGTGGACCTTCAACTGACCCAGCTGGTATGTCTGTGCAACTAAACACAAGAGGCTCAAGGAACAATGTCAAGGTTTCTGGAAAGAGGGCCAGGGACTCTGTGAAATAATGTGAAGAATGTGCTATGCCAGAGTGGATTTTTATAGGCTGAAACTCAGGGTAATGGCTGCATGCCCCGGGGTGTAGAAAGGAGGTATGAAAGGACATCAGGGGATGTAAAGGCTGACAGGATTGCTTTGGAGGACTGTGTACTGTGGAGGGAGTGAACTCTGGTGCAGCACCTACACTCGTATTTGGGGGGAATGGTCCCTGAAGATACCTGTTCCTAGAACCAAGAGTAGCTTCATCTTGGACAAGGCCAGTCAGAGTGGCTCAAATAGAGCAAAGGAGAGAGTTAGTAATCAATCAGTCTCAGCAACCAGGAATCCAACAGTCCTGTTTGCTTCCTGGATTCTGTTTATTTAGCAGTGTAAATGTAGGCAATGTGGCTATTCTTACAAGTTTTGGGAAGAACATTTTATCAGCAGTTATATTGTGCTCTAGCACTGTACAGAAATATTTAGTGTTATGCAAAATTAGCAAAAAAATTGTTTCTAAAAGTGGTTCTTAGAATTACTCTTGTAATGCTTGATTGCTTTATTGTCAAGATCACTCTCAGCAGTAACTTGCAGGTATCTTCTTTAGCGTCATTCAAGAGCCTGGAAGGGTGTCTCTTTGGAATGTGTTTCCTAGTCTATTTTAAACCATGTTTTCACTTCTGCTTTAACTGTAATACTTGACTGTGTTTCTTTAAAAGTTTTTTATATACTCTTACTGTAAGGGCTTTGAATGTGCCTCTGAAAACCACTAAACAACAAAGTTGTTGTTGCCATTGCTGCTTGATCTTTCTGGGAGACCAGTCCCACACAAACCTCCTTCTCTCTCCAGAATACTGCATATTGTAAATACAATAACAACTTTCAGTTTAGTCAGAGGAGAAAAATGCAGTGGCTTTCTCTTCTTTCAGATTGTGAATTAATTTTTTGTTTCGTGAATAACAGTTTCAATAGCTACACAGCCATTTACATTAATGAAAAGACCTCAGATATAACAAAAAGCACGAGTGATGTAGTGAGATGCCATTTCAAATTTACATTCTGGAACTGAACAGAGAATTACATTTAGATGTGTTCCCAGATTTTAATTCCTTTTTACACTTTTAGAGCTTTTCATGTGCTGTAATCACAGGTATTTAGTTGAGAAATAACATTAAAAGGTTATTCTCATCATACAGCAGGAAGATGTATGCTTTCTGTCCATGTCAGTGAACTCTCATGCTTCATGCTGTGACAGCTCTAGCCCTATTCATGTGACTGAAGAGAAACTAAGGGAAAGGCAAACTAAAAGAAGAGGAAAGAACAATATTATTCATGTTATATCAGCTCTCCAAATCTTAATGGAAAATTATCCCCCCATTCCATAAGAGTTTTTGAGATTTTGCAGCTTTTTTTCCCATGCTGAAGTGGGAGAAAGAATGGAAGGGTAGGAAAATATCACAAACTGATACACTGAGGAAAAATAATTTGGACAGGATGACCTGTATCATTTTATTTAGGCATGTTAGAAATCTTTCATCTTGATTGTGGCCTTTTAAATGTGATTATTTATTATAATAATGAGTTAAAAGTGTTAGGGAAAAATGAAAATGAAGGGGTAAATTGAAATTTGTGGGGGTTTGAAATGTTTGAGAATGGTGTTAATAACTTCCAATATATTTCAAAATTCAGGATAGTTCTTAAATCAGAAGACTTGCTGAAATAGCTCCTTTCTCCCTGGCAGCTTCATTTTGACTAGTTGACATAGAAAATGTTAGAAAGTTTTTAACCAGCTCTACCAATATCTTCTTCCTGTCCTCTTTTCTGCCACTTGCCACCTCTGTCATTCTGGCTACAGAAAAGGTGATTATTTTCAAAACTGTTCTAAGCCTTTTGGCTGTGCTGCTCCTCTGGGCATCGCTCTGCCTGCCCTGTTGCTGCACCTGCAACCCGTCCTGACAGCCAGGGAGAGGAAACACTGGCATGCAGCTGTGATCCGGATGGGCACAACATGGTAACAAGTCCAGCAGGCACACACAGAGGGATGGGCAAGGAGAGAGCCCTAGGGAGCATTCCTGTTTCCCTGTCGCCTGTTTTGACACTGCCGCCAAGCTACAGATAGGGAAACGGGAAACACAGGAGGAGGCTCAAGTGGAATTGGAGAGGGGGTGGCAAGTAGTCTGGGGCAGTGAACTAAAATACAGAAAAATGGATCAGAGGTTTGAAACAGTTTGCAGAAGACAGTCAAGTATTAATCCGAATCTGGAAACAGAAAAGGGCAGGCAATTCCAATTGTATCTCATGTCCCAGTCTAATTTTACTGCACATTTCTGCTCAGCTAACTGTTGCTGCCTGTTCTAATGGACGTTTAAAAGTTAACAATGTTTTAGCATGAAAGATGGATAACAGAGCTATTGGTGCTGTTATTTCATTTTTTTTAGCTCAAACTCAACTGGACAATTAAGCATGTTTTCCATATGTTAAGGTTATCTGTACAAGCCAGAAAGGGCTGCAAACCTCAGACCAGAACTGCCCCATGAACTTCATTTGAGTAATGCAAGTGAAAATATCTTGCTCTTACACCGAAGCAAAAGCTGGGGTTCTGATGAGGGCAGAAGAAGATCTGTTTGGATTCTGTGTTTATGGAGGCAGTGGGTGCCTGGCTATGAGGAAGGAAAGAAGGAAGGAAGGAAGGAAGGAAGGAAGGAAGGAAGAAAGGAAGGAAGGAAGGAAGGAAGGAAGGAAGGAAGGAAGGAAGGAAGGAAGGAAGGAAGGAAGACAAAGGAAACTACAGAGTTACATAGTTTGTGTAACGTGGTATTACTTTAGGCTGTATATTAGGGCATCCTGATGTCCTTCCATTCTCCAGTCAGGTGGAGAACTATCTTATGAATTACACTGTTGTCAGGAAAGGTCCCAACCCACAACATTTCATATAAATATAGATTGGATACATTTCATAGATAGGATATTCAAATAATTCAGATTTTCAAAGAATCTCCTTCCAGCACATCCAGTTGGATTCTGAAGATTTGGGCTTCTGTTAAAAGGATGGGGTACCAAGCCCATCACCCAGCGTGTGCCTGGGGACAAGCACTGCAGGGCAGTTGGACAGCTTTGCCATGGGGCTTCCATGGAATTTCAGGACCTAGAGTCTCTGACTTAGAGTTAAAAAATGTAGAAATCGAGGGCTTCTAGTATCAGCAGCTGTAGGGTAGCCCAAATGTTTGGACTGCACACATGTCCAGCACTTCTAAAGTCTGGATTGGATCCATCCTGTACACTACTCCATTTATCTCTGTTGGAAGAGTTCTTTAGTCTTTCAGATTAAAATGGATTAAAATGGGTTTTCAAATGAGAAAGGAAAAAGAGTCAGATCACCTGAACTAAAACACACTTTTTGCATCCCCCAAAATGGCTTTTAGTGGTAGCTCTTTCAGTATTATTCCTTCTTGAATGAGGGACAGCCTTCCCTTATGTAGGAAAGTCTCTATGCATGTTGCCTCTTTCACTCTTTTTTGGATAGATTTCTAAACCTGTTAGCTCTGTCAGCTACTGTGCTTCTGCTTTTAGTTATTTTCTGAAGGCTGATTATTAAATATCCTATCATCCCTGATCAAATCCCCATAACATAAAGATTTTGGTGTCATCTGATTCTTCCCCATGTTTTGGTTTACAGTCAGAATGAAGCAGAAAAGGTGTATTTGCTATTACAGAGGATACGCAAAGAAGTGCTCTACTTACTGGGAAGTAGAATGAAGATCTTGTAAAGCAAATGGAATAGAGGTGTAAATCAGTACCTCTCAGTACAGTCAGGCAATGTGTAAGTATGGTTGCTAACCAAGCCCAAAGGAAAGAGTTTTCCTTTCTCACAAGAAAATGCTTATCCCCAAACAGGGTGAAGAATGAAATCTTGAGAGGAAAGGAAAAAAAGAATTGAAAGTTTCAGAGTAAAAGGAAATGCCAAACCAGACTGGGAAATTTTTTGTTTGATAAATTGGAATTTGCCACAAGAAACAGATTTCACTGAAAAAAAATCTGAATCAGCTCTTGTCTTCACGTTTGGTCTTCATAGCAGGACATGCTGGATTTGACCTCCTCAGTGCTGAAGCCCAGACTTCTACTATCGCATGCACAATAGTGATCACCAGTTTAAGGATTACTTAGGTGATTTGCTCCACTGTTTTGGATGAAAGGACCCCTTAATTTAACAGCTGTGAAGCCATGGCTACACTTGTGGTTCTGCCAGTGTAATCTGCTGTTTTATATATATATAACTCTTCCTCCCTGCTTTAGAAAATGATTGTTTTACTTCATAGTTTGTGTTTTATGATATAAAGCAAACTAGGTTCTTCTATTGTCTTGTGGCCTCTCCTAATCTCCTCTCTCCCTCCATTCCTCTGTCATTAATGTCTGAACGAAACTTTCTCAAATATGACACCCAAGTTTGCATTTAATCATATAAAAGAGGTTTCATGCGTTCTTGGTACTCTGACTGTAACTGTTGGAATTTCTGTTGGAAGTACTTCTAATACACGCTAGTATCATGTTTGCCCTTCTTTCTGACTGCATCGCTTTGGCAGTTTATAGCTATTCTTTACTCAACTTCATACTGAGCTGTTACTCCTCACAAGTCATTTCCAACTGATCTTTTTGTTATGATCCACTATAGGGTCAAATTCTTCATAATCCAAGTACTAAGAATTTCCATTAGGAAAAAAAATGATTTTTCTCCCAAAAATGTGGAGTCATTTCATTGCAGTGCTCACGATAGCATGAGGTGCTAAGAAGTTTTAGCTTGGACTGACTTACAGTGCTCTGAAAAGTACTCTGTAGCTTTCCCATGCACAGAAAATGCTGAACAGTTGTGCCAGTAAAAAGTCTATTGTATATCACATCATTAGTATTAGTATTACTAATTGCAAATCGTTCATTTGGATCTTTTTACATCTGAGTCAGCATGAAAAATACAAAGGATATTCTGAAAAACATCCAGTTTAAACTAACAATGAATTTAAGGAATTTCAGAAGACTCTTATAGCTCTCTAAATGTAAAAACTTAAAGTAAATTCACAAAACCATTTTTTGCCCTTACCATTGATTCTTCATCCTATCCTAGTCTTTCTGATAATTGACATGAGACTTGATAATAACTGCATAGAATTGCTTTGGGTATAAGTTTTGCAAAATTCTTAAATGTAATGCAGAGAAAATGTGGTGTATTACTTCTTCCACACCAAGGAACAACCTCTACAATTGTATTTTTAATACCATAGCACTGAGAAGTCACTTTGGAAAGGAGAATGACTGCATTATTGGCCTGGTTTTCAGAATTGCCCTTTAATCTTACTTTAAACTAAAAATCCCATGCCAAAGAAAATGTCAGTACCCAGCATTATGCATATAAGAACACTGCAAACATAGATGTATTTTGTAAACAGAAATTGAAATTTGTGTATTGAAACTCTTTGCATTTGTCTCGGAAATGAAAGTTGCTCTTATTTTAAAGTACATCTGATATCTTCTGTTGTGGGTATATGTATCCCTATATATTTGCTTACCAAAACCCATCTGTAATCATCAGCTTCTGTCTCTCCACCAAATATAAAATAAAGATAATGAATCTTAAGCAGTAAAATGCTAACAGTTCTAGACACATGCTTATGTGCAAGTTACATGGGCATCTGAATCTTAGTACTGGATGACATTTTTTCAGTGATAAAACTATAGAGTTGGAATGTCTTTAGAATTTCTTGCCATGGAACAGCATGGTGTGTTTGCCAGCCTCAAGTGTTCAAAAAAAAAAAAAAGAAAAAGAAAAAGATCTAGTTCACAAAAAGCTGAAGATGTTGGTTTAAAAACAATGATATTTTAAATAAAAATACATGTTGCAGCCTGTTTATTTACTTAAAGGTGTTTGAACCTGCAGTGTTCCTCTTTCATGTTTTGCTCAATGGCTAATTTGTGGAGTGTTATTTATTTAGGTATGTATTTTTTTAGTGAAAGATGAGATTCTGATGTAGTTGTTAGCTCCTTAAGAGAGGTGTTAAACTGTGAGAGCGGTCAAGATGGTGTGTAATTATCATTGACTTGAGAATATTTTAACCAATTTTGAGGGAGTTCTATCATTTAGAGTAGATTTTTGAAAGTACAGTAACAACTGTCCCTGAAACTTGTGGTGCCCGAGTTAGAAAGACATGTATGCAAATATACCCACTAAGTAGCACACTGACATTACTGTGAATGCAAGGCTACTAGAAATTATGCACTTAGTGGCTCAATATAATGCTGGGCTTTTTCTCTTAAAACAGTAAGGTTATAGTGCATATGGACAATTGACTTGGCATTAGAATAGATGACCTCAGCTACAAACACAGAGGTATTACTTATGGAGATTAGAAAGCATGCCCTTTAAGAAAGCAGTCTCTGAAATAAGCTGAGTAGTCCAACACAATCCAAAGTTCTGAGTCTTGCTAACAGAAAAGCTAATCAACAGTACTGTTACAACAGCAGCGAAGGAATGCAAAAGAAAAATGTTGGAGTTTGTCACATGGAGATGGATCCTAAATGCTGGATGATAGGTTTCCAAGAGGCTCACATGCACCAGGATAAATCCTGGGAATCTCCAGGAAATTATTCTTGGTGGTAGAAGCTGCCAGAAAAGGCTCTTTCTATCCCTGACTGTCACAGTACAGAGCATGAGCCATGTTAGCCCACTGATTTCAAGCATGTATTTGAAGTATTAATTTGGTGTATGAAGCCTTAAATTGTTTATATCCCTGCTATATGAGAAGTTCCTCCCATTTCTTAGCTTAGTTGAATTCGTGTTGATTTATGTCTGCTCATCTGACAGCTTTGTTTAGTTTCATCCTCCTACCCCCTCTTACTGAAATTTGACAAAAAATTTGAAATGGAAAACAATTCTAAACCAAAACCCACTTTCTTTTAACTTCATTCTGACAACAGGGGATGGTTTGGCCAATTTGTGAATCAGGAGATTTCTTTAAAAAGAAGTTCTATCAATTTTGGTTTGAATGAATGGGTATTTTGACCAATATGGAATTGGGAATTTCCCAACTAGCTACTTCTGTGAGATTTGTGGTTTTATATCTAAAGCTACCGAACTGCAGTGTTAGTGTAAATGGAGGGAAACTGTAATAAGTGACCAATTACAACCAATTATGACAAATCAGTAATGGAGGGATTTTAGAACCAGACCCCTTGTAAGACAAGACTGACCAAGGAGAGAATGTGCTGTATTTTATTGTATTGGTCAGTGATATGATAAAATGCATGCAAATCTCTGAGCATGTTTTATCAATATAAGGCCATAAAGATGGAGTCATAGTTTAGCTTTTTTTTTCTACAGCAGCATGGTTTGATAATTCCAAGATGTATTTCAAGCGGTTCAGAGGCACATCAGGAAATGAGAACAACTGCCTTCCTGAATAATTATCATTCATTCTAGAAATGTTAGGCAAACTACAATCACTTAGATCTACTCTACTGCGTAAAACAGGACCATCTTAGATTTAAAACTTAATAATGTAGCAAGAGCTACTTAAAAATATCAGCAAAGTTAGTCTGCTCAAAGACAAGCTACTGCAAAGCACTAATAGTCCAGGATATTCAAATTATACTGGGTACTGGCACTTTGCCAATACAATAATTATGTCAGTTGCAACACAACCACACATATATTTTATGTGTTGTATATAGCCAATCAGACAGGTGGTTATATTAGTCTCACATGCAAAATACTTAAAAATAAAGAAGATTCACTGCCTGCATTTCTCTGAATCCTGCCTGAGGGACAGAACAAGGAGTGGTGCACAGGCAAGCCCTTTTCAGCTCTCACTCTCAAGCTCATTGACACTAATCAAGGAAGGGCACCAAGGAGGTAGATGATGAAAGCTGTTCCCAGGCTCTTTCAAGCCGATCTGGTTCAGAAACCACTTCAAAGGATGTGGTCAGGTGCCTACCTCTTGGTTTTACATTTGTGGAGCTGCATGTGCGAGGACTCTCTCTCTCCTCACCTTTTCTAAACACTCTCCTGGGCTGGCTGGTGCATGCTAGAACCTGGCTGCACAGCTTTTCACACGTGAATCCTTTACAAAAAAGACATAATTATACCTTTTTTTTTTTTCCTAGGTACCATCTTAAGAATATTCTAACCAGCATTACATATAGCATCCAAAATACAGAGCCAGCCAATCAGAGCAAATCATCTAAAACTTGTAGTACTAGTCTTTTAAAAGGGAATTCCCATCCATTACAACTAATGGATGGGAACCTCAACCTTCCGATAGCTCTGTGAGTTATATCTGGTTCTTCTCCATAAACTTCCAGTTGTCTGCAGACTTCTCCGTATTCACATCTATCTTCCACACTTGGAGTAAAAAGACAAGTATGAATCTGAATAAGTTAGCCTTCAAGACACGTGAGACAGGGTAAATTGTCTGCTGCGGCTTCACTCTGTCTGTGGGGTTGGTGTTTCGCACACTCTCTGGATTTTCGTAGTCTTGAAAGACCTGGAGGCTTGAGGGTTGCTACTATTTCAAATTCAGCTGGAGCCTGATATAGCTCTGCAGTTAAATGCTAAACATTCTTGTCAGTCTATGGGAAGGGTGGGCCTGAGAATATTGACAGAGATGAGAAAGGATAAACTGAGATTCATTTATAGACTTCTATTTTAATGAAAGGCCGTAAGGATTCTATATTTCACCTTGTTTACATTAGTTCATTTCTAGGACATGAAGAGCAAAAAGTAAGGCCTGAGAGCACAGCGTCATGCTCCACCTTCAGTTGCTGACAGTTTTGCCCGAGCAAGAACAGCATGGCATGGTGCACAGTAACAACAGATACTTCAGTGAGAGCTGGTCAGATTTCTGCATACATAGACGTTAACCAGTTTTATAGACACAGAATGTTTAATTGTCACTTTGCTGCATGGTAACAGCTGATACTGCTCAGCCCTTCCCTATTCTTTTTGGAAATTTCCCTCGAGTGCACGGTGTCTAATGCAATGGCCAAATACGGCTTAACTGTGTCTAACTCTGGTGTGGGTTGGTGACAATAATATTCAGGATATAAATATCCTAATTCTGGCTTAACCTTGGGCCACCAGACTGCATGACAAATATGCAGAGGACCAAATATGTGCTTGGAGGACTATAACTCATAGCTGCCACAGTTGACAGGCATTCCCGTTTAGAAGGCCCCTAAGGATTCACACATAGCTAACACACTGCCCCCTGAAATCTTGCTGGCAAGGACTTACTCAGTTTTAGGACCACTGATCTTTCTCAGGACAGTTGCACATCCGTCTTTTTTTCCTACCAGTACTTGCCCTATTTACTGCATAGTACTTAAAAGTGTCAGTATTAATAGCCCTGTAAAATTCATCTATGATTTGTAGCAAAACAAAGAAGCTTTGCACAGGATTAATGACTTCAAAACTGTTAATCAATCTCATTAATAATTATCTGGAAAGTAACCCTGATATCACTGGTTGATTCCAGAAGGAAAGAAAAATCATATTTTGCTTCTTAGTTAGGAAGCTAGATAGAACTATTGAAGAAATTACTCAACTCCATGAATATCTACGGTTTCATCTGAGAAGAAATATCAGAAGCACCCAGATACCTATGAGGGAGCCTAAAGTGTCAGAACAGGATTTAGAAAATGGATCACTTCTTTTACATTACCCATTTTAGGCCCACTAATAACTAACTCACTCTCAGTACATCTGCAGCTAACAAACTGTAGCAAGGAGGAATATCCTGGGAATGCTGGAGAGCAGGAACTGTTTTAGCTCTAGGAAAAGCAGCAGATGAGATGCACTGCATGAATATGGCCAACATATGCAAACCAACCACTACGAATCAGACTAAATATAATGGTGCTTGAGAAATGGCACACATACAGACTGTTCACAAGTACTTCTCTAATTCTGGAAACCCCTCAAGGACTTGCACAAAAAACACACACTGAATGATTAGTAGGGAAAACTCATCTGTCAATGCATTTATTTGCAAACATCATGCTTCATTGTCTCTGTCCTATAAATCTACACATTACTTCATCCCACTAATATCATTATAAGGTTGTATGGTATTGACCAAGGTTAAATAGCACTCACTTTATTTCAATCTATAAACTGAAGCCAATCAACATGCCTTGATATCACTACTCCAAATTCTCAATAGGACTGAATAATAGAGAAGAGGTAAATCAAAGCTAACTGCTTTAGCTCCAGCCAGTCTGTCTCCACTCAAAGCATCCATTCAGCTGGGAAGCACATCAAAATTTATAGTGTAGACATTTACTGTGAAAGGCTTTAACACTATGAGGAATCCTATACTCGTGCCTTGAAAGCCAATAATATGACACAGAGACTATATTTGCACTGTCCTACAGGAGTGCTCAGTGGCTGACTACTACAGCAAACAAAAGCATTTATTAGCCTGTGAATCTCATTTCACCTGTGTACACTGACACTGGATTTGTTTTCCTTGAAGCCGAAAACAACAAAAGATTAGAAAACAGCTCCATTTTTTTCTTGTACTTCCAACTGAGAGCCCAGAATCACAGAATACTGATATAATTCTCCATCAAAAAGCTGGGCAACACAGCCCTGTTACAGCGTTGTAACTAAGTGACACAGAACATAAAAATTCTTACACAAGGAATACAGAGCAAATCTATTTTCCTAAACAGTGAAACTGATTTTGTTTCAGGTTCATGAAAAGAACCAAGATTGCAAACATTTATATTGTTGACAACTTCATGCCTTAATTCTCAATATCGCCAATGATGATATGAAAGAGATGAGCATCTGAATTACCCTCTTACAGTGAAATGATAATCGTCTTGTTTGGACAAACTCTCAGAGCTTTTAAGAGAGACCCTTGAGTGGGTCAGAGACAGAAGTATATCCTTGCTTTCTCTTTTGACCATGAGTTTAATTTTATTGCATATTCCTCATGAGAAACATACATGGATAAAGCAATGCATCGGATATATATGTTCCACTGTCTTTCCCTTTATGTTTGGACAAGTGGAAATTGGATGAATTAGTCCCACACCATTTTTCTAGATTGGGGTCCAGTCAGATGTAGAAGGTAATTGCACAGCTGTTGGAGTAAGTGCCCTTTGCAACATCTGTATTTCTTACAATCTGTTTGGCAAAGCCTGAATGTTAATAAAAGAGATTACTCTTTCCCTCATGAATGTAAAGGACATGAGATAGGCTGACCTCAAAAGGATCTTGATTTCATTGTTGACCTATGATTTAATTTTACTTTGAAAAAGAAGGATTTCTTTTAGACCTACAACCTTCAGACCACCGTTATTACATTCTTTACAGCCAGAGAGGATGAAAAGCCACTGCAGCTGTGATCTACATTTTGTACAGCAGTAAAATGCATTGCTGCTTGCAGAACATCAATTGCTTAAGATTGCAACCCAGAAGCAAAGGATCTTTGTTAGCACTCTCTTATATCACTGAGTAATAATTGTATCAGACATGTCAAGTCAGAAGTCCAGCCTACTGGAAGGATGCTCAAACTATAGGGACTTTCCCAGATCCTCAGTGGACATACAAACAGAAAAACAACCTTGCATTAATGTAGCAGGAGCCTTCATGCATTCACGAGTAATCAGCTCACAGCATGTTATGACATGGAGTGTATGATTTCACCACAGAGAACTATGATAGTTCTCAAAGGTTTCTGCTATCCTAGCCAAAATAGGATAATGTGACTGATTATATGATGTATTTAGGGGAGGCGCTTCCAGCTGTATTTATGTTTACTTAGCATTTCACTTGTTTTGTTTCTTTATTTAAAGGTTCAGTATTTAGATCTCTAAGACTCTTCTGTGTTTTGTTGGGTTTTTTTAATAAGTAATTTGGTAATAATATTAACCCCTTTCCTCTTCCCATCTGGAAAAGTTCAGTGGTTCAACCTCCCCTTAGCCCAAACCTCTAGGTTTACTTAATCAAAGCTACGAAAGGAAGTTGTGCTTAAAACTTAAAAAATGTACTAGCTCATAATGGATAGGAGGTTTAAGTTTGATAAACCATTACAGCATCCTTTCAAAAGCAACTCCTCTTCCTGGCCTACATTTGCCCTGAATAACTCACCTTTTCCCCATTCTGGTGCCTTTGTCTTTTCTCGTGTTTGCTAATTGCTTGCCAGTGGCTATGCATTCACTTTTCAGGAAGAAGGTTTTTAATCTGACATGCTTAATGCATATTAAGAAAAAAACAAAGTGAAAAGTGGAAACAAAATACCATAAAGCAAGCTATGTGAAGTCGAGCAGGACCTGTATTGCTAACCCTGACAAGTTTATCTTCTGATACAACTCCATTTTGTTGCTAAAGCAAGTGAGCGGGGGACCATAGGCCATTCTGTTATAAAACTGCTAGAGCTGATGAAAGTAAGAATTTCTTTTCCATTAGGTATTGCAAAATTGGAAAAGAAAGATATTCCACGTTGTTCCAAAATGACTTCAGAAATTTCAAAGCTTTTTTGGAAAGGGGAAATTCCCACCACATTTTATTTTGAAATCATGGCAAGCATTTCATTTCAGATATTTCAAATCAAACTTCTACAAACAACAGAAGCAACCATAGCTCTTAGGTGCCACTTAGCCGCACTTAGCAAATCTGAAAACCCCTGCACTGATGATCTCTAGGGCAGCACACAGGATGGGAGCTTCCAGGGGTGCCAATCTATTAAAACTTAGGTCATGAACCTGAGGCTGCATTATAGGTGGGCCAAGCATACAGTTGAGCAAACTGGCAAACTTCTGATAGACATCTGTCTGGTAGGCAACTTTTGCAGCTCTCCTTGTAGGAAAAGTTCCTAGTCTGTCGCCAGATTCTCAGATCAGTATTTTCCTGTGAGCTGATTTCATGCTATTTATTTCACATTTTTTAATAGAAAAAGAAGATAAATTTGGAAATTTCTGTGCAGTTCTAGTAAAATTGGTTACATAAAATCAGACATTATTCCCTTTTCCTTTTATCTCACATTCCCTTGATTTTTGGGGGGGGTGAATTAATTTTCATTGTAGACAGCTTATTAGATCCTGCTACCTCTCACACACCTTAGCTCACAGCTCCTATTTGAACCTGAGTTCCGAGCTGGGTCCTTCATATCGCATCCGTTTGCTTGGTCTTTACCAACCAATGCTCTTTCCCTCACTAATCTTCCAAACTAATTCTGCCACTTCTTGAAAGTACTAACCTCCCTTCCTGTTGTGAAGAAGTTTTTATATTCTCGGAAAGGAACATTTACCTCACAGTAGTATGTTAGAGCAGCTAGTTTTATGTACATCTTGTTCAAGCAATGCTAAAAAATAGTCAGAGATACCTAATTAAGGAAGACATAGCTCTCAGCTGACTACTGTGCACTGCGCTATGTAGGACCATGCTCTGAACTGACTAGCATTACTAAAAAGGCTGAGGCCCTCTTGGAGTCCTGATAAACTATTTCTGGTTATCAACAAGTGGTCAATGACTGACAATGGTATGAGCTATCTTCCCACATCAATGTGGCTTTCCTAGTAATCCTCACCTTAGGTCAGCAATCTCACCACATTTGAGTCAAATTTCCCAACACGCCTCATACTGAATACATATGAAACACCAAACACAGATTGCTGTCAGATACAGAGTTTTTCATGTGGCACATATTTTGAGCTGAAAATGTTACTTATTCTTGTTGAAACTCCTTCCTACTCTGAAATATATTTAAGGCCAGATGTGCACACCTCCTATCATTTGTCATGGATGACCTCTGAAAGGCAGTAAGATTTGCTCAAACATGTGCTTCCTCAGAGGGCGCACCACATACACCACTTCTGTTTTCTGAAAATATTAACTGGAGATATTTTGACGACTATGTGTTATTCTACAGATTGTACTTTCACTCAAGAAATGTGTCAGCCTTCACGCTCTGTGAAGGAAGCTGGCTGGCCATATGTATTCATAACATGTACACATCAGAGCTCAAACACCTGCAACTCAGATACTTAAGGTTTTTGGATAATCCCTTAATGAATCTGATTCCATAGGGTAAAGCTGAGCTACATTTAGTCTAAACTCCATATGCTGTCTGACAATACTACTTCAAGAGAAACTCTTCTCACATGTCTTAGATCAACATCCGAGAAGCAGCTCCACAGGAATCCGTAAGATCAGAAGAAAAATTTGGTGTCACCTTGAGAGCTGTCAAGCACAAACGATGACCAAAGTATATACGGCTCTCTCTTAGCACATTATGTTTACCGTATGTGATATAGGAAGTACATTATAAAATTCCACAACAATGTCTAGTGCAGCACAAGGAACAGGGACCCTTCCCACCAATATATTATTACAGCTCATTAACTAATTTCTCAGCTGCGTTTGCAACCCTTGCATGTTCTTACTCTGTGAACAATCAAACTCTTGCCTTTAAGAGCACAGATATTAATTAAAAGTGAATCTACAGTTCATTTGCTGAAAGGATTTGCTGCTGGTGCTGGTTTTAATGCTGTTATCTAATAACAGGATTTCAAATATGGCATAGCGTTGATGAGTTAACTACATGTGGCAAGGTCTATCGCAAGGGCGCGACCAGGGTGAAAGGTCTTAGGGCTAGGACTGGAGAGGCAAAGGTCAATTTGCAAAGGTCACAGTCACCTGTGGCTTATTAGCCTCCTAGAAAGCAGCCTGCAGCAGCAGAGAAGGAGAGAAAGGGGAAGGCAGCTCCTAGTGAAATTCAAAGGGTAGGGTTTGATCTTACATTGTAATGAAGGGTTTCTACAGGTTTTTTTGTTTCATATGATTCCAAGATGCAAAATATGTTTAAAAAGCATTCTTATCTTGCTGTGGCTTTCTAAGAACTCAGTGGCAAAGAACACAGGGAACTGTTCATCCATACAGACAGGAAAATATATGGGATGTTACAGGTTTTGGATCATTACTCTGCAATTTTACTCTTTCCAAATTGGATGGAAGAGAACACAAAGATATTTATAGTTATGATTGAACAGATAGGGGAGGTAGTGTATGGCAATCATATATTCAAGACTAGTTTGTCACAGAGGAGATTCTGTGGCTCTTCAAAGAAGCAGACTGTTTATTTTCCCCAAAGACCGAAGGTGCTCGTGGATTCTAACTAGACTTGGCATGTAGGCTGAGTTCTGGGGGTGATTTCTTAAGAGGGGAATGGATGAAAATGCTTTCTAAGAAGAGCAGATGAAGGAACCTGCATTATTCCTGAACCATAGGTAAGGCAAATAAAGATTAGAGACTGTAATTCCCTGAAAGAATTTGATTAATTAGCAGCAACTTGCTTTTAGCTAGTGTGTAGCACAGGTCTGTAGCAAGTCACATCATGCTATCATTGCAAGCAGGAGCCTGATAAACTCCTTAGCATGATGGTTGTATTACATCCAGCATCTTGGAAGCCTGCTTCAGCTAGCTTTGTATCCAGCTGGAGGAAAGGCATGTCATTCTTGTCATTCAACCACATCATGCCACCAAGTAAATTACAAGGGAACACTTACTTTGATAAAAGCCAGAGGCTGGCATCTACAAGGAGCACAGCGTAACTCCTGCCTGAGGTATGTTCTAAGAACCAGAAGAGGGAAGGGAAGGAAAGGATTTGTCCCCATCAAAGTCTGTGTCTTGCCTTGACATGGGATTAAAACAGGGCTGAGAGGCATGAATGAGAAATTGTTCCCAACTGTGTCAGTATAGATGCAGTTGTAGAAAATCTCTGCAACTATTCCTGTAAAATGTATTACAGTATTGTTGGGACTATGATTTTATTGCAGTTCTGCATAGAATAATTACAGCAGAACTGGTGTGCAAACTGCTTATGAAAGACAAAATGTCTTACATATACAGCCTGTACCCAGCTCCACAAATACAGGTCCTTCTTACTCACTCCCTTTGGAACTTAGGCTGTTCTTCTGGCTTTAAATTTACTGTCACTAAACAAAGACTTCAGCAAAAGCTTCAGTGGCCACCTGGAGTCCTCAGCAAGTGCTTCTGCAGACACATGAAACAAGATCAGAGCCTATCTACACAGCAAGCTGGGGGATGTAGATGAAAGATGAAAAGTAAGAACAAAAAGTTTTTATTATCTTTCTGGGAGACTAGGAAGGACCATGAATTGCCTGAGGCCCAGCTGCCAGCTCTCAGCCTATGGCAGAGACAGTACAGGTGTCTGTCTGCATACTGTGATCCTGGACAGAAGGGTAGTAGAGAAAGACTCGTACAATTTACGTGAAACCAAAAATGAAAGACAAATTTTAGTCAGGTGAGAAAACCTGATCTCTGTGTCCAACTTCAAAGACATTAAGGGCTTCTTATGTAAAGATCAGATTGTCTGGGGAACTAATTACTCCATCTTATAGGACACACTGAGAGAAATATATACAATCCTATAGGAAGCTTTCAAGGAACAAGGACAGCTGAGGAAAACGATCAAGGGAGAACTCTTAGTGGTATGGAACAAGAGCAAAGGTAAGCAGGGGAAAAGGATGATCCAGAGGGCAGGTGGATGGCAGGGGAAGCAGCAGAAAATGCAGAAAGCAGTATGGAGCTGTATGAGGGGGTTCAAAATGTTTGGGGGAAAAAAATCACCTTGCCCTATGGCACAGCTACCAAAGGAGCAAAAAAGCAGCAGCATCTGCAGGGTCTGTCTGCCATTAACTGCCATATTTGTGACTATAATACCTGATCAACAACTCATTTGATTGCAGCTGGATTGGGAAACCAGCTGCCGTTGCTGCCAGCTGAGATAAGCAGTAGTATTTGCGTGGAAACATGTGGCTGAGTACTAGTGAGGTGTGTTCTGAGGCCAGTGGGCAACTGCTGGCTGTTGATAGGAAACCCGCAAAACGAGAAGTGTTGCTGCTCAGATATCATCATAGCTGGCACACAGGGAGTTCCCTTCTGTGCTGGGCAGCAGTGCAGTGTGAACCATGATCACAGCAAAACATCAAAACATCTTGGGGAGGAGGGTATTGCTCTACGCTCTGTGCAGTATGCTCTCAAATAGCAAACTGAAGTTTAGGAGGAATGATTAAATCCAGAATTGCCTTAGCTTTGGGGGATACACCTGAGGCCAGCTGGAGTTTCAGCTTTCTGTAGAGGTTTTCATCCTACATGTCCAAGTACCTGATGAAGGAACTTAGTGTAATTCATATACTTGAATTACATGGAGACTGATTCCTAGGTTTTTAAGTCCTATCTCAAGTTGTCTGCTTAACTATACTGCAAGTAATTAGCATTATCAGCTCAATAGCAGTAAGGAAAATTCCAGGTAAAGTAAGGTGCTGAACTAAACAAATCACTGACCTGAGCATGGAAGACAGTTGCTAGTTCAGGACAAAAGTACTGACGGTGCAATATCAAATGGGTTTTGCACTCTGCTTTGCACATACTGCTGGGTATGCTGCCAGCTTGGAAAGCCTTACCCCACAGCAGGCTTCTGCTCAACTACATGGATCTGTCACTTGGGTCACTGAAGCAACTGATAGCCATACTAGGCTAGCATTCATCCACATACAGGATGACAAGGGGTAATGATGCGTATTCTACCAGTGTTTAACACAAGTGCCTGCTGATGACAGACAAATAGCAATATACCGTTCGCTTTCAGGTTTTTGGGGGGTTGGGGAGAAGGAGAAGGGAACAGGAAAGAGTAGTTTATGATTTAGCTGAAAGTTCAGGATTAGGGCATGGTTTTCACTTCCTGAATTGTGTGCCGAGTTGTGTACTGGAATCAACATTATGCAATACAGAATAGATTGGAGAACTTGGGTCATTCTTCAAAGCAAGGAACTTTATTGTACTTGCAATTAACTGCTGGCACAATCCCTCCATTTTGACAGTGAAGTCCCTTACTGTGGACTGTATAAAAGGAAAGTATTAGGAAATATATAAGTCTTCTTGCATTAACAGGAGATGACTGAGGGAGAGAGAAATTTTTAGGAATGTTAATAATTTATATGTAACATGAAGTGAAGAAGAACACTTTGTATTCCATCCGTTCCTGCCTGAACAGTTCTCACATTGTCATCCTGCTCCCTGCTAAAATGAATGCTAAGCATTTCTAATGGCTAATAAACTTCATTGCATTGCTCAGAGCATTTTCAAAATCCAGTTTTTACTTACATCAAGAAGTAATGTTGTATGGCTTTTCCAGAAAAAATCCCAATGGTTTTCACCAAGAGAACACCCCAAATCCTATTTAACTACTGCTACTACAAAGAAAACAAAGCTAAGGAATGTATGTGCTGATGAATTGTACTAATAAGTCACCAAGAAATTATAATGCTATGACTGGCTGATGTGATGCATCATTTATGCTGCTTCTGCAATTCTGCATTAAGAACTACATGGAGCAGACAAGGAATGGTGAGAAGCTGACAGTACTGGGTTACTAACGGTTTATTAACTTCTTCAACAGAAATAAAAATGAGTAATTATTTGGAAGTAGGACTAGAAAGAGCTGTGTTGGCTTAGAAGTATGATAAGCAAAATATATTTTGTTGCTGGCCTTATTTTATAACTTAAGATCAATTTTAAATGCCATAGCATGAAAAACAAAGCATTTGAAAGTTTCAGGTATACTTTCTATCAGCTACTTTTGAAAGTTTCTTGACGAGAAGTTGCATAAATCATATTTGCCAAAATATCTTTTTAATAAGAGATAGTGAGAAAAGCAGGTGAAAGTAATATGAATAGGAAACTTTAAACTAGGTCTTCTTTGGTCAATACACCTTTGTGCTTTGAAAACTTAAGACCTTCTTCTTTTTTAGGCAATGAGCAACCTTGGTTGACAGTTCTAGTGGAAGATCTAGAAGTGTTTCAAAGTACTTTGGCTTTGAGTATTAAAAAGAATAAAAATACCCAGTTCAGCTCAAGCCACTTACAGTTACAGCACAAAACCCCACACACATGTAGAAAGGCTAATGTCTGCACTGGGCTAAAGGTGGTGTTTAAAAGGAAACTAGCTAAGGGCCTTATATCTGGACATTAAAGGTATTTTGATGCTTAACTAGCATCGCCTCTGTCCAGGGACAAAGAAGGTGATGTGGATTTGCCCTGTGTCAACAAAGTAACTCGTAAGTCATGCTGCTAGACAGATTCAGTTACCTCCATGCAAGTTACAAAGGGTGTCTGTTTTGATTTCGATCAGGGGAAGGATGTTAAAATACTAAAGTCAGCTGTACTAAGGATGGAAGCTTTAATAACCTACTTGGCATTGGCTTTGTGCCTTATATATGAGGAGTTTGCTGCAACTCCCAGTTTAGATGACTTAGGCCCAGATATCCTAAGCTATAAGTACTTCACAATGGTAGAGGTGACGGTAATGTATTTAAGTATCTGCAATCTGGGATTTCTGTCAAGACGTATAGCCAGATTCATCCACTTAGCCATGTAGGTGCTGTGGATTCAATCCCCAATGAGTTGTTCATAGCGACTCAATTTGATGTAGCTGTTCTTTAATCACCTGTGGACAGGCAGGAAGATCAAGCTAATTTTGGACATTACCTCAGAACTGACTAAGCTAGGGACTCAAGCCATTCATTGTTACTTGTTCTGTTGGGAAAGTTAAATACGACACAAAGCTGCTAGCTGGTGTCTAGTCGTACTCTCTCCACAGCAATGGGATAATTGCCAATGACTTCAGTGGGTGGGACTGGACCCTGAATCTCCATTCTCTAGCTCCAATTTCTGCAGTTGCATTTATGAGCTCTACCTACAAATGAACAAATCAGGTTCTCATTGACAATTCTTTTTTCCAAATAATGGAGATTATATACTTTCCATCCAACATTCTGATTAATTAGCAAAGGGATGATAAATGTATTGCACCTTGCAGATAATGGGAGTTGTCTTGCCTTTACAAACAGGGTTTCAGGCACTGGAAGCACCCAGAACTACAAAGAGATATTTGTTGTAGAACAGCTTAACCATATCGGAAGCAATTGCTTCTAATAGTTGATGCTACACAGGGCAACTACACTGCTACAAAAATCATTGCAGTTGGGAGGCCCAGTGCTTGGTATTGTTGAGGGAACTTCTTGCCTTCTGCATCAATTTGCTATTGTGTTAGTGATACCAGTAATAGCTCAGAGATGGAAGACCTTTTAAAAGTCTAGACAGATTGACTTTCAAAAGTTACTCCAGCTAAGGTAGAAATCAATTTATGAAATTAAGTGAAAGAAGTTCTGCTTTTGGAGCTTGCTATTCAGTGATGCAAACACTTCCAAGTAGTCTGATCCAGAAAAAAGAGACATGTTAAAAAAGGAGGCCACATTTGTGCCTTCTGGCTTTTAGGGTACATAAGACAAAAATAATTACTAGTACAGTGGCTGTTGCAGAAGATGTGAAAATTCCTCACTGATTTATGTTCAGCCAAAACATGCCGATTCAACAAAAGCAAAATACTTCATTTGGAGTTCATTGTGTTTCTGCAGTTTTCTACTGTAACAACCGGATTTTGAATTAAGCATCCTATTTTCTATTTAGAAAAAAAATCCAAATTATAATGAAGTATTGTGATAACACTGAAATTAACACAGTGATAAAAGCAACACTTTGGGGTTTAAGAATTCACTCCACAATAAATTTTTTGTGTTTTGTCTTATTTCTACAGTCTGATTCCCACCCCTCTTGATGAGCTGTGCTTCTGGCCTCTGGCCATCATATTTTTATTGGGGATGTTTCCAAACTCAATTAGAGAGTCAGCACATAAAAAGCCATCTTCTAGTTGGTTGGTTAGTACATCTTGTCTTGTCATATGATTCTTTAGTGAATAAACTTACAGTTGCCCTGTTGCAGAAAGGAACAGGCAACAGTTCACTTTGCTTTGAAATTCTAATTCTACATTAATTTTATTTTTTAGTGCCAGTAAAGCATAGACATTTTTCAAACAAACTTTTTAAATAGGAGCAGCCTTTTTTACAAGTAGTATTTATAGCATCTATTTAAACCTATCGAAGCCCCATTCTTCCACCTGACAAGCTCAATGGATTCACACATTCTACGTGTCCTGAAAGCTGAACGTATTTTGTGGCAGCCTTCTGCTACAGACTGAAAATGGAAACTCCTGGTGATGGGATCAAAGCCAGAGGAAAAAAATCTAAACGGTGAAGTATCACTTAAGATACAGTAGCAAATCTGAGGCAGAAATACAGTCAGCAGTAGACTGAGCTGTACAGTGCTCTGCAGTGGGAGCTGAGATTTGGTGAGACATAAGGAAGGCCCTATGTTCTTTGAAGGTGTGATAAGGCACATTGAACAATTCAGATTAGAGCAAACATCTGCTTGTAATGAAAATCCACCCTTCTGTGCAGAAAGCCTGAGTGAACAGGCATGGGATTTACATCTTCCTGTACACCCTGAAACCTGCCTGGCATGCAACCTACGCAGTGGAGCACGTGTACATCCCACATCCAGCAGCTTCGTTCTGCCTTACCTATGCCCTGTGACAGGATCACAAAGACCTGATATAGCAGAATCTATGATCATGTTTAGAAAAGCAAATTGAGTAGACTGGTCATTTGACATTTCTGACATGAAAAAGCTGACTTAAAACAAACAGACAAAAAAACCCCAAACAAAAAACCCAGCCTTGCCACAAATTTGAGACAAAAAAACTTGTCGTCTATCAGAAAAAGAGAGGCTTCTTCTTCGTCCAACCTATAATGTATTAAAAAATCTGGTTATCACTCTGATTATTATATCTACAGTTTCATCTACTTTTTTCCATTTCCAAAGCCATAAACTGGCTTATATGGCTGAAGTAGCTGTGGGAGAGCAATTAGCAAATGAGGAATATAGGATTTCCTAAATGACAGTTTCTGTTCCACTGTCGAAAGTTCCGCATAGATTTTAGTGAAGATGTTTGATTGAGATTGGATATGTAAATTTCCTTCAGTTCTCTTTTACTAAAATACTTCTAAAACTGCACATAGGGCAGTGAAAGTAACATATGACTTTTCCCCCAAAGAAGCTCGTAAAACAATTTGGGAAAAGTTGCAGTCTACTGTAGGAATTTTCTCACCTATGTGGCTCCAGGAGCATCTACCAATGGGATTCCAAATGGTGTTTGCTAAAATGCAGAGCAATGCATGCTGTGAATAGAGAAAGTTTTACACTAGTGGCTTATTCCTGTAAACTACTGGGTGGATCAACTGTTTAAAGAAGTCAAAAAGCGATGGTAAGTGGTATATACCTGTGCCTGCCCACAGTTAGTGTTTGCAAATATCCTTCTAAGTATTTCAGATGAGAGTATTTTATTTATAAACCACACATACTCTGGAATTTTATTACTGTGCATTCCACCCCCAGGAACAAGTTCCAAAGCGGTCCAGGAGTACAGAAAAGCATAAAGAAGACTGCTGATTTGGGACTGACTATAGAGGCTATAAAGTCATGCCAGGGAATGAAGGGTGATATCCTTTGAAAGAGGAAAGAGTGTGAAGTACAGGAGAGAGCTGTTCACTTTGCAATTAGAGGCATAATGCAGCAAAACATGTATGAGAGAACGGTGAAGGCCTATGCAATCGTTAGAACTAGGGTTTGAATACAAGAGATACAAGTCACAGAAGTCAGGTGGTAAAAATAAATGCTAAAAATTTAGGAAATGGCATCTGCGGTCACTCTTTTAGTATGGAGTGAGACTGATCTCAGTAAGAACCTAAACATTCTGGCTGTTGCCTTTCTCACCTCCATGCCGAAATCCATCTCACAATTCAAGGACAAAACATGACATATTAGAAATATAAAAGAAAAAAGTAATTATCTACCATCTCTCCTCTGCCACATTTCCATGCCTGACTTTCTCTCTGAGCAATTGTAAAATTTCCATACCTGCATTTACTTCTCAGTACACAATCCAAGGAATGGAATGGTAGAATTCCCTACCCAACAAAGAAAAAATAACTGCTGCTCATTTTGCTCAGATCAAACTTTCAGGCTACAGCATTATTTTCTTTTTCATATTTGAAGAGCGGTGACAAAGATGTTGTAACTGCTGTTTGAAATAACAATCTATAGACCCATACCCACCTTTCTTCAGGACCTATGTCATATTTATCTCAGATTGTCATTCTTCCATACCTTACCACAGATGTTTCACTCCTAAACTATCCTGAAGCCATTAACAGCCACCTGTGAGTCAAAGAACTTGAATTCAAGAAATCTAGACGGTAACTATTGATCTAGGATACCTGCCATTTCAAGAGTTGTCTACAAGAAACATGGCACTCAGCAGTATGTGGAGAGGCTAGGCACATTGAAATGCCACTGAGACTTCAGTGTTCCTATAGCTGCCATATGGAGCAACAGCACTGGAAAGAGGAGGAGTAGCCTTTGCTCTCTAAGAGCATGTCTGCCTGCAGAATGCTGCCTGGTTTGTGTCTACCACATGTATTAAGCATTCAGTAAATTTGGCAGGATTGACAATAACTTATCTTGGCATTTGGCGACTTCCAAGATGAGATCACGTTAGTTTGTTGCCCCTTCTGAATAGCTGTCAGTACTTGGATACAGTTCTATCTTTTGTAGATACTTTGCAAGAGGATGCCTATATTCCATAAGCGAAAGGTAGACTAAACAAACTGAAATGAGTCTCTTATCTTGGAAATGATATGCCCAGCACAGAATTCAGATCTGCTGCACAGTTCCATGTTACAGTATGAACTGATCTTGAATTTACTTAGCTGCAAATATGTCAAATGTCAATTATTCAATCACCTATCACTGGCAATGGAGAGCAAAAGAGACCTGAACTAAGATTTGCACTGAGAAAGAAGAAACTGTATCTCCACATCAAGGAATGAATTTGTTGGCAATAGAGTGATATTGATCCAAGCAGAGACCATCTTCTTTCCAACTGCATTTTACTTTCTGACTAGTGAATTTCTGAACCCAAAATAGATAGGACTTTAATTTTAATTAATTGTAATTTTGCTTTTCCATTATTCAAAGTAAACTGTATGATCACTGGCAAGTTGCCTGCAACAATACAATCAATGAAAATGAGATAAGAAACGGATCTCAAGAGATTATCTAGTCCAATACTTTGGTTCGAAGTAGGAGAAACATGCTTCCATTTTTCATGTCAAATGTTTGTCTTCTGTGTTCAGTAAAATGCATGGTAGGATGAGACTTTTGGGAGAATGGTAGAAAGAAATGCTCTTCTCAGATGCTGTCTACAAACTGAATTACGAGATGGACTCCACTACACATTCCACTCTTTGGAGATGACTATGTAGTGAAACATGAAGGTCATGTCTTAACGTTAATTGTCCCTCAGTACTTCTTTGGTCCGTTTGTTTCCCGCTCAATATTATTCATTACTAAAGATGAGGCTCAGTTTCTCCACTTCTTTGCGCTTTTCTGAGCAAAGATGATGTGTTATTTACTATACAGATGGCTACAGAAATTGAAAAACAGAAAAAGCAAGCCTTGAAGATTTAAGTTCAAGGGGGAAGAAGGACGTCCCAAGGCCTTTTTTTCTGAATATATTTGTGGGGAGAAGGACAGGAAGGAAATGTTCATTTTATTCATTTAATCCCTTTCATTCAGAAGACCAACAGCTGTGTTAGCTATTGCTATATCCAGCTTGATAGCAGCACGCTTCATTGATTGGCATGTTACTACCTCTAGGAAAACTTTACTCACTGTCTACTATTTTGGGTCTTCTGGTCCTTCTCCCTCGGCTTCAGAAGTAGATTTCCTTCAGTGTCTTCCGCACCCTACATTGTTTAAGCCCTACAATTTCATCAATACAAAAAAAAATAATAATGCACTAAGCCTTCTGAAACTCGTTTCTCTGGTATTGTCTTTTTTAAGTTAGACACACACGAAGATCTAAAAACAAATGTGTTGCCTTTAATCAGAAAGCTAATACTCATCTGAGTTGTGCTCCCACAAAATCCAAACAAAAGTTGCACTCAATTATTCTTCTTCATGGGTGATTATGTATGTTCTTAATTGTTTATACATCTGAAGCCCAACAAACATGTTTATGGCTCACTAGCCAAAATGCAGTACGATAACAGTCAGATAGCTCACTCTTACTTAAGGTTTACCTCTAATTAGAAAACCAAGTGTGTCATGATAAGCGCCTCCTTGTCATATGACCAGACTGGCAGAGAACTTGCTAAGCAGTCTGTTTTTTGGAAATACAATACTTTCCATGAACTTTATTTCACCTGTGTTAACATTATTGGTGTCAAATAGCTGGCAAATGAACCAATAAGGCACGATTAACTGAGTACCTTAAAAAATACCAAGAATATTGAAGCAAGGCTAACAATAAATATCTATAAAAATTAAAATTGTATGTTCTGCCTCCCTTTTCTCATCAAATTCGGAAAGAAGGCATGGAAAGAGTTGTGTTTAGACAGAGAAAAGGTTTGTGACATTTTCCATTGAAATATAAATACTGAGTAAAATCAGTCAGGCAAAAGGGAATTTATTGCATGTTACGCATTTAAAGAGATACTGTTTGAAGAACTGCTGCTACTCCCAGTAAGTAAGAGTGAAACCTCACTACTTCTCTACTATTCAGTGAAGCAGTGATAAAACTCAGTGTGGTATCATCTGATGCATGTCCAGCTAACACATTTGTAGTTGTACATCTATTTATAGCAGCCTATTAGCAGTTTAACACTATTCCAAATTACTATGAGTCTCAATGAAGCTATTTATTTTCAGTCTACGACTGAATAATTGGTATAGAAGTCAATGGAACCAGTTTAGACTTGCTGAGTGCCTCTACCCCAAATTTCTTAGTCTTAGCTATTCTGGTAAGAAATCTATTCTCACAAGTAAGTAGACTGAAAAAAACCCCCTTATATCACACAGTGACTATACTTAATCAGAAGCACCAATAAGGTAACTTCCCAGCCAAAGATGCATCATTAATGACATAATGACGAATAAAGACAAGAATATCACAAAATGTTTTTAAATAATCCAGTGTCCTAATATGGACCCAGCATATTTTCTTCCTGCCAATTTTTGTGCAAAGGTAAGTGGGTAATTATTGACAGCCCATGCCAATATTAATTTTAAAAACTGTCTTAATTTCTGCAATGCAGGGCCTCACCAAATGGTACCAGATCTTTGGAAAACAGGATAATAAGAGCATACCAAGATGATGAAAAAATTCTCTTCACAAAAACGAGTAACTGTTTACCTCAGTAGCTCCATGTTGCTGGGAGTAGATAAACCCAGAGACCACCTTTTTAAATGGATTTGTAGCTTGCCTTTCTTTGAAAAAATGTAATTCACACCTTATCTGTCCATCTGTATGATAATGCCCAAAGCTGATCTGTGCTTGATGTGCAAATGCTAGGTCTATCATTTGCATGCACAAGTGATATGCAGGGACCCATTTGCACTTACATATGTAGAAGATGACATTTGAAAAACTGGCTCCTAGAATCATTCCTTCTGTGAATGTTATGCAGCCATCTGTACAAAAGTAGCAACCAAATACTTTGCCATCAGCAGAGTGTTAGCCTTTCAGATATGACTGGTTGAGAGGGGCTTTTTGTCCAAACTTCATTTCGACAGAAAACCGTTTTTTCAACTAATACAATTTTTCAACATAATGTTAAATATGCTATTGGTTTTCAGCTGAATCCTTCTTTTTCTCACCATTGCCAAAGTTGATTGATCTGATAGATGCTAAGCATGTTCATGCCCTGGGACTTCAGTTTTCTCTCTGGTACTATGATCAGGGATTCTTGTGACACATCCTAGCAGCTCAGTGAGAGAAGTGTGATCTCTTGGGGCACTGTAACTTATGAAAAGAAACATTACCTCAGATAACACCGCAGCATTTTGGGGGAAAAAAATCAAGGTTCTTTTTCTTACCCCACTTCCAAAAGCATTAAAAAAATCTATCAAGGAAAGAATTTTCTCTCCAGTCTATTCCAGTGAATCTGAAAATCCAAACTTGCCACATAAGGGTGCATCATTCTTCCAGGTGGGAACTGTTCCAGGGCAAAGGTCTTTTTCAGAGAAAATTATTGTGACAAATTGTCAAAAACATTTATTTGCATTAAGATCAACATAAAATCAGCTGCTCAAACCAGGTACAAACTGGTCAGCGCTCTGTTTGCAATGAAGTATGTTGCCACTTGATCAATGGAATGGATGGACAAGGTATGCAATGACAGAGGCATGAAGGGCAGGACCTCAGGTGATAAGAACCACATATGGAATCCATGGGTCATGCACTATGCAAAATGCTCAGTATGCTAAATCTATCAGGGGCTACCCTGTTGAGACTGCAGTATGCCCAATTACAGATATTAAATGCGCATGCTGCATGTTAGATTACATCTGAATCAAATAACCTAAACACAGGTGATAGCCAATGGGAGAACCCATCAAAGAGTCATGAAAACAAGAGTGTGGCAATTTTCCAAAATCTGCTGAAATAGCACACATGCCAGGACAGGTGTTCCTCTGCACACTGTGCCAGAAAAGTTAATCAGAAAAGTGGAAGAGTGACTTTTATTTGTCGTATTAATCTGTGTAAATACTCATTCCATGTTACTCTTCCTCAGTATTTTATATGAGACTGAGATCATGTGTGCACACGTATACACAGATCAGAGACACGGATGCGATTTTTTCAGTAAAGCGTAATCAGTTTTCTATTGTTTCAATCTTCTGCTGGGGGGGGAAAAAAGCGCCTTTTACACTTTATCTTTATATTTAGGACAAATTTTGCTCTCAGTTACATAAATACTGCTATTTGTTGAGCCAAACAGAATTTTATCCATGAAAGGAAAAAAAGTTACTCTTCCTAAGGGAATGTTGCTGCAAGCCAACACCTTTCAGAAAGAAATGTTGCATTAGACTTTACTTGCAAAACCTCTCTGGAAAGCCAAGGTGCCCAAATATCTCTGTGCTCCCTTTAGGAGGAGATATTTAAAATTTGCCATTTTTTCTCCACCCTTTCCTTCACATCTTGCATTTTTGTTTACAAGAACACTGAAAGCAGAAACGAAGCAATCTTATCCCACTTTGGTAATGCTTTATTCTCCCATTCTACTTTCATCTCATTTTATGCACACATTCTGATATGGTGAATTATAGCACAGGATGCAAGACAATGACAAAGCAGGATCTAGAAGCCAGTGGACTTGGGATTTTTCTTTTGTGTGTGTTTGAAAAACACATTTTGGTGCCCAGTCCTCAACTAGCAGCTGAAACCAGTTAGCAGTGCTTTGGTTTTGTTACCAGAAACCTTTCTAAGTCAGATTTTAGTGAAAAAGGACATCAGGTAGGTGACAGATTTTATGAAGTATATGTTTAAAATCATTCCCCCCTCCCCTCCAGGCTGACAACCATTTCCATAGAAACAGAGGTGGAAATGGACCATTAGCATCCATGACTCAGTTTAAGCTACTAGCGGTCAATTTCTATCACTGAAAAAAGAGCTTGAATTAGTGAAAATGGGAGTTTTAAAATTACCCTTAAAAAAATCTTTTGATGTATTTTTGTGCAGTTGCCAGGCTGGGTCTCTGTGGAACACAGTCACAAAGGCACTTGGAGCCAGCAGGGAAGCAGAGGAGAAGGATGAGAAATCCAGATCACAGGCAATGGCTGGAAGTAAAAAGGAAAACAAAAGGTAGATGAAACTTTGGGGTTCTAAAGCCTCCAAATTAAAATGCTGATTTAAAATTGCATAGACTTGATTTTTTTACAGATTTTAACAGTGACTTTTTAATATCTCTGAAAACCAAATTCTCAAGTCCCTTTAACAACTGCAGCTGTACTCTTCAGGAATTCACTTTCCTTGGAAAGGTGCAATTACAGGAGAGAAGCAGCTATCTAGGTCAGGGGGATACTTAGCTACTAATCATATATACTGTAATACATTGTTTTACCAGTGCAGTCTACCTCCCAAGACGTAAAATAAGGAATTCCAAAGTGTCTTTTGCTATGTAATTGCAGAATGCTGAGCTGTAAGAACGCTGGACTTGATGTCTCTTGAGATTATGGTTTAACAGCATGGTGCAGATACTGAATCTCACATTTCTTTTATTGTGGTGAAGCTTCATTGCCATTAATGACATTACTCCTGCTTTCTAAGCATGAGAAGCTTCCTTTGTGGGAAATCAGGGCAATCAAAACCAGTTTTGCAGTGGCTGCTTTCAAGCCTAAGTGTGTATGTGTTGTGCTCTATTTGCACATTACATCAACCACAATATTCGACTGCCATTTTTGCTCTTGTGTTCTTTGTATGCAGTTAAAGGTCTACATGTTCTTTCTGGAGTTTGTACCCACTGCACAAGGCTTTAAAAGCATCAACTAGGAGTCTGTGCTGCAAAATCATACTTCTACTGGAAGACAGAACAACACAGCAGTTTGGATGCCTAGGGCTCAGTAGCTTCTCCTCAATTTGGATGAGTTTCACTTCCCTTGCAGATGGTTAAAGGATGAAAATTACATGCTTAGGGTTTGGGTTTTGTTTTGTTTTTTTTTTTTCAGGAATTCTGCCTGATTTCTACAGTGCATTGATATAAAGGTCAAATTCCATCAGCTTCTGCCAGAGAATTCTCTGAATTTTGTTCTTTTTTCTAGGACACACAATGAAGCAGTACACTTGCTTTAAAAATGTTTCAACTTTGGGGGGATTTGTTAATTTCTTTTCTTCCAAAAGAAGTGTTACCTTTTTAAAGTATTTGTTGATTTCTGTAGTAAGCTCCATTATTTCAGCATTTAGTCTTCAGCATTGGGTTGAATCCTTTTTTTCAGTCTCCAAAGCTCTCAGAAGCGAAAAAGAACATCATGTTCCTGCAGACTACCCAGGACACATGCTTCATAGCTGTGCCAAATTTGCAGCTGACCAATTGGCCTACATTGCAAGAAGACTCATTTTCAAAATTTACAATCGTTTTTTTTAATGTGTGCCAGATAGGCCGATTCACTGTGAGACTTCTTTGATTTTATTGACGTTTAGAGCCTCATCCAGTTCCCAGTGAAGTCAATGGGTGTCTTTCCAGTCCTTATAGCAGGACTTGGATGAATCTCTAAGTGGGCAGAACTGTTTCCTGTCACCTATTTTGCCCACTGAGACGTTCAAAAGATCACCGACCCCCATTCTGTACCATCATATAATAGCATTTATCCTAGAATTTAAAGGAATTGCATGATCTTTAAAGGTAGCTACCAAATTAAAGGTGGCAACTGACTTAAACTACTGAATTCCCCAACATTATGCCTTTCATGGAAATGGTAATAGTAATGGTGTTATTTTGTTTGATTTGTTCCAGAAATAATGTGTGCGTTTTAGAGTCCTAAGTCCTGCTCGCTGAACATGGTGGCTTGTCTGGGTGAAGGAAATGCATGAACAAGCAAGTGTTAGGCATCTAATCTAAAATACTATGATATGATTTCACTAGCAGAATTTTTAAAACAGTGGAAGCACGCATAATTCAGCCATAAAATGTTTTGATTAGCGTTTAATGTCTGAAACTATTTCAGACTGAACATTTCAGCTTACAGTGCATATAAACAGACTTCTGAAAATCAGCATTTGCAAAGATGAAATCATAAGCTGGAAGACTACAAGCCCAGATGACTTTTGAGTCTGTAGCCAACAATAGCATCCACTCTGCAGCATAAAACCAACAGGGCAGCAGCAATGTTTGTGTATGTACTCATATGTCTATGTTAGTATATAAGCACAAAAAAACTTGCATACTGTACATGCTTTGATGCCACTTTTTCTGGTGCATGCAAAAAGAAAGAAAACAAACAAAAAAACAACTGGACAGTTAGGGCTTTTTGCTCCATTCACTCACCAAACTACTGGGGGGAAATGAAAGAAAATTAAGCAGAATAATTCCTCTCCCCAGTTCCCAGGAAAATTTGTAGCGTTCGCTACATATCAAGGTGCCACACTTAGATCACTGGTCAGCCCTGACCAGGGAAAGAGACAGATAACACACACAGTGTGAGCGCCAACTTCCGCCTTTTATTGCACAGTTAATTCCTTTTATACTAACAAGGGGAGGTGGGGTTACAGGTACATCACAAGGCTGCGACTAACCCTCTAACTTTCCGTGACATCGCAAGATCTTCCGAACGCCGACCCCTACAAAATTCTTTTCAGCAGCTTGAAGCAGCACAATATCAGTATGGTGTACATAGGGAGGAATGAAGGAGGCAAGATAGCCTATTTAATGAAAGAACTTGACTTTTTGGTACCCTACTTTTCTCTCCCTGTCTCAGTGTCATCCTCCATCTCTGGAGTCCTTATAAGGAAACACACAGGAGAGACAGAAATTAAAAAGATATATTGTTACAAGAAAATAAAAGAATATTTGTCCCATAGAAGAGTTGGTGCACACCACTTCTCCCATACTTCTGGTGAAACCTTACAAACACCTAATAATTCCAGCACAGCTGAAGTTGTCACTCTCACAATTTTCTGGTATTTGAATTCGGGATTGCTTAGGACCCTAGATTCCTTCAATTGGTAGATCTTCATGCATATTATTTGGCACTGGACTCTTCACTCCAGAAAGTTATTGGAGTAAGACTTCTGAAAACAAAAAGAGAAAGTTGCCTATGTAGGCACACGAGGATGTGACTTGTATGAAGTGGAGCTAAATTAGGATGCCATATCAAGAAAAGTTTTTATTAGTGATTTCTACAGGAACATGAATTGCTACACCACATAGAAGACTGGGAGAACCACTTACAATGCTATTGGTCAAGGCACTTGAGAATAGGCTATATGGAACAATGTTGGTGTGGAGAGCATGAACTAGAAGTAAAATGGGTCCTTTCCATCCCCACTTTCACCACAATCTAACATAATTGAAAGTGCATTGTTAGAAAAAACTGGTAAAAGGTACAGAATGTTTTTCTACTTTTCTGTTACGAGAAGGGAAATGCTATGAAATCAGTTAAGAGAAGCACTAAATCTAAAACCAAGCAATTATGGAAGAAGTGATGTTAGACTGTAAGAAGAAAGGAAGAACAGGCTTTCCACCAAAAAAATGAGCAAGGAAATAATAAAAATCTATGTCACTGCAAACGTTAACATTTGATAGTTTTTCTACAACAGTTTTAATTTCCAGTTGTATTGTTTCCCAGAGAGAAAACAAAGAAGTCAGTCATAGAAAGCTGACGAGATCATGCTAGCTCAAATAAAATGAGAAGAGAAGGCCAAAACTAGGAAAAGCAATAGCCCAAGACCCCTGGACAAGTTCTTCCAAGGCAACTTAGAGTCACACGAAGATGTTAAACCTATTTTTCCTTTCCTTTACTTTGCCTTTGCTTTCCTTGTTCCCAACACACTCATCTCCATTCTCACCCTTGCCCCACCTGGACAAAAGAATACAACTATAATGAGAAGGACCAAGAAATGTCTTTCCATGAACCACTACCTCTGGGGATCTACAAAGTCTGGAATTTGTCACTACACCAGGAAAGCACAATATGAAAATAAAGGAAATCTGCCTCAGCTACTGGAGTTAGTCCAGTGGCTAGCTAAGGTAGCAGCCACTGTTTGTTTTTACTACAATATCTTTCAGAAGGTTTGTGTGGACTGAAGTGTTGTAATCTTAGGTGCTATGTAAGCACAAAGAAAGGCAACCTCTCCTTGGGGCAGGAATTATGAGGTAAAATAAGTGTCTTGAGGATGTGGTAACCAGTGAAAGAGAAGAAGAGGGAGGCAGCAGCTAGAGCACGTGCCAAAGAAAGGGGCTGAGAAACAAGTCTCAAGTCACTGTTTCTGCCTAAGACAATAACGAACACTTCACTTAGACAGCTGATACTGTCCATGAGCTTAGCAGCACATTTAGTCATTTCACCTCCTTGTCTGAACAAAAGAGTGGCTCATACAGGGAGAGAATCTGATAATGAAAACTGCAGACTGCTAAAGTGATGCAGGTAGCGTGGGGGTGCGTGCATGTGTGTGAAGGGGAGGTCATGTCATCTTTCTTGGGTTTTGCTAGGAAGATTTCTTTGCTGTCCCCTGCATTTATTTGCTGACCACTATATCAACAGTAGTACCAAAAGTCTATGAGGGGCAGTACTTCAAATTAATTACCTTCTGTAGGCTGTGTTTCACTGGGTGAGTTAGGTAGTATATCTAGTATCAATAGGCTCTACTTATTTCTTGGAAATACACATGTGGGAGAGTGGTTCTGGGCTGCACACCTGGCAAACAGAGAGCTGAGACTGCTGGAGCTGACCACAGCTTCATTATTCTTTTCTGCCTACCAGCTATACCCATAAAAAGGGAGGCTGCATAAAAATATCCTTAGGGCATTGCACCAGAGAGTGCTAGTGGTGAGGAGAGAGCATTGATTTGCCCCTACAGTCAACAGGTCTGCACTTACAGTCACGCTGCTGATCTTTAAAGGAAGCATGAACCTAACTGCAGGACAAAGGGAAATGGCCCCAGAATGCAACAAGATAACCAGCTCCTCTGAAATCCTAACTGAAGTGGCAGTAACACTTATATTGATCATGAAATCCCCTTTTTAGGAATATTTATTAAAAATGAGCCAAATTTCTCTCTTCATTTATTTGTAACAACAGACTTTTGAATCCTATCACAGAAGCAGATAAATGCTCAATTAATAAATGAATGGTTATGGTTCTGAAATAATACTCAGTTCCATATGGGCTAACAAATTGCTTGGAAAGAGGCTGATAAAAATCTTAGCTGCAGAAGAGGAAATTGTTACTAGTTCCTTGCTCAATTATTTTTACTTTCAACGCTGCCTCAGATAATATTCATACACTGCCCACTGAAGAATTCCAGCTCTCTTTCTAAGAGATAAGCATACCCAGAGCCAAGATGTTCTCATAAAAGATTAAAATTCCTTCCCATATCAACAACAAATTAGTCATTCATTTTCACATGTTGCCCTCTGGAATCAGAAAAATATAAATTATTAACTATTCTTATACTCCACTTTCAAAAGCCACTATTTTAGTTAATTGCTAGTTTGAGCATGGCTTAAAAACAAATGAGAAAATGTACTGTAAATGTTAGCACTCAAGTATAAAGTGGATACTACCAGGAACAATACTAGCACTTAGCAGGGAGATTTGGGGAATAATTCTTCATAGGAATAAGTCTTAATACAAAAAAGATTTGCTGAAGACTTAATTTTCCTACATGGTAGTATAAAAATGGATCAAAGTATTTAGGACACTATTTCTGTGTTATGTATCACTTATAACTAAGACTGTACTTTGTTCCCTCCTATAGTGGAGAGTACTTTTATTGGTAGATACAGGAATATGGTTACACGCACTTGTGACTATTTAAGAAACCTGTGTGGTAAGCTAATGATAAAATCCAATGAAATCTTATCTATTGACAAGATGAATAATTATGACAAGAATATTTAACACTTTAACTTCATAACATTCCAGAAAGGGAATCCTTTAAACAGATCTGTCTGCATTATACCCTTTTACTAGCAATGAACCCAGATACATAAATAACCCAGTGGCATAAATAAATACATGCTGGTTCACCTCAGGTGAGGACTGACAAGCAGGCTTCAACAGGGTGCAAGACAAGGACATGGGACGAAGTGGTTTGATTCCTTTGTGGGACTAGATATGACAATGGTTTTCTAAGGAGTAAAATCTCTTTTCGGACAGGTAGGGTAGGTCCTGAAATTATAAGGAACATTCAGTGGAATATATTCCACCCAGAGTTATCATGCAAGGTAGTGGACATATGCAAATAAAATATCAGTCAGCAATTTTCTGGCATGTGACAGCGGGCTGTACCTGCCTCTTAAAGCTTCAGTTCTATAAATCAAAAATTGTATTCAAACATCAAAGCCATCCCAGAGAATGTTCTTTTTTCTTTCTTACTCATGAATCAAGCTCCCATTGGACAGAGTTGGTGACTGATCACAGTGCCCCACCAGGATCTTGTCCAGCTCTTCTGCAGATGAGAAGGCTCCAGCACACAGGCTGTGGCCAGGTAAGTTGGACAGAACAGACTGCAAACACAGAACTTCATACTGTCCGCTCAGACTATAGTATAAACAAAGGCTGATGAGAAGCCAGGACTGTTGAACTGGCAAAGATGTAGACCTACCAACCCAGGCCTATGTCCCATGGGCACATATGGGAAGAAGAAGTTGCACACTTACTCTACTGCTATAGACCAGGTGCAGGATAAAGTTAATATGCAAAGTGTGATCTCACCTGCCACAAACCAGGCTATGCAGACTCCTAGCAGGTGTCTCAGCTTTGCACTGCTCTCCTCCAGTGGATCTGCGTGTTGCTTGATGCATTATGGAACAGAAGTTACTGCCACTAGCTGGAGTCTAACTGCAGGGAAAGCACTGAGACTCAGGCTTTTCATTCTGGAAGTCCTCAGCTTGATCCTAAGCCTGACTGTCCGCTCCTAGCAACAACCCTGAGGGCTGCCATGCTTCCCTGCTCTACCACACTGCACCACTGAATCAAGGCCGTGTGCACAAGTCAACCCCAACCGCAGTTTTTAGGGAGAATGAAGTCTCCGACAGAAAGAGCGCACCAGTAGTACTGAGCACAGAGGGAGGCACTGGTTGAGCTAAGCCCTTTACCTACCTCTCACCTCACAGCTCTCCAGAGTGGGCCTCTTTTTGCAATGCCTGCTCCAAAGATAAGCACAGCTGGGCCTTGGATCCCACTGATGCATCTACCCACAGGGCATAAGCCAACAAAAATTGAGAGCTATGGATCACATCTGTTGCTGCGAAGACATCTCTGCAGCAAAACTACTGAAGGGATCTGTCTTTTTACTTGGAAATAGTAACAGAAGAGCAGTTTTCTCCTTTTTCTACAACCACGCTGGCCTCATCACCCAGGACAAGCTATCTCAAGGAGGTCTCCTTTGACTGAGACAGCCAGAGCAACACACTGAATATCCTGCTGTCTTCATGGAGGGAGGGAAGACTCTTCCAAGAAATACTGGGGCTTCAGAATGAATACTGGCATGGGAAGTGAAATCTATTTCAGAGTACCTCCAAAAATTGTCTCCCTTCAGCTTTTTCTTGCCAAGGCTCACTAAGATTCCATGCAGAGCTGATGTGATATGAAACATAGCACTGTGCAGGAAACAAGCTCACCAGGCTTATTGGAGTTATTTAATTCCCATTTTAGCTGTTACATTACTGTATGGGACCCAGATACATAGATCAGGCATCCATCCAGCCTGTCCCTGTTCCCACTACAAGCAGTGGAAGAAAATCAAGCTTGTATTATTATATGATCACAGTTCTTACAGAGAATTGTAATGCTTTATTAAAAACCCAGAATACATGATACTCTCCAACTTGAAATAAGGTAGGACTCCCAGCCCACAGTGAAGAATGTCTGTAGATTATAAGCTCCTTGACTTTTCTTTTGAATAAGGGGTTTTTTTTCAGTTGACTACTCCATCACCAAAATGCTATTTTAAGCATTCTCTGCATTATTTTGTAGACCATTAGCAACCACACACACACACACATACACACAAAAAAAAAAGACATAGGAGAAATTTTCAGTGATTTAAAAATGAGATACTGGCCTGTGAATTCAACAGGCCCTGTGTTCCCCCAGCTCTCCTGAGTGTAGCACCATGGGGTAGCACATGCAACACAACACACACTGTTCACCCAGACCTCCCTCCACCTCTGTCTACTGAAAGCAGAAATGCTCTCCAATGACAACAGCTTACAACTTTTTTCAGAGGTGAATCTACCACACATGTCCCTATAGCTCAAGTTCCACGTGGCTTATATTAGCCACATTTTTGCTCTCCAGCTTCTTCCCTTTTGCTGTTACTACAAGCAACTGAGAGTCATTTGTGGCTAGACTAAGGCACATAACTCGGGCAAGGCACATCATAGGCTCATCAAACTTGGAGTTTCTCTGGGTGACACTTTAGTCATGAATATCTAAATTATATTTATTATCTAAATATCTAAAGGCCTCTGTGTTGAGTGCTGCACAAGCACTGACAGAAGCCAACCTTGCAGGGATACTGGCCCTCCCTGGACCACCATTTTCTCCCTCCTGGCCTTCCAGAAAAAAACAGATAGTAGTCCTCAGGTGCTGTGGGGCAATCTGAGATGGGGGATTTGCTTCCCACAGTCCAGCCACTTGGCAGTTTTGAATTCAGTCACATACAAGAACAGCCACAGTTTCAGAACATGTCACACTGTTTTAATAGCACTTCCTCTCATCAGCTTCCAAGAAAATGTTTTGCTGTAGCAGCAATTCTTCTGTCCTGCATTTAACCATGATGTTTCTTACAGTGCACCTCACCATATCACTCTATTCCCACAGTCTGTACATTTTGCGGGTTTTTTTCCTATACTCAAGCCATCAGCATCTTCTGCTTCTTTTAATACTTCATCTCTAGAAGGACTCACAAAAGTCAGACCATTTTTTTCTGTGTCACATTCAAGATGTTTTATGTCAGCTACAGTCTCAATCCATTTCTGTACTGAGTTCAGTTATTTCTTACATCTTCAAGGCTGTCACAAGATCCCTCTGAGGTCTCACTTATGATATGACACAGCTGATGAACTATAAGTTCCCCAAACTCCTTTACTTTAAAAAGTGATGCTTCAGGAAACAGGCCAGAGGGCAGTCCTGTCTCTTAAGAGGCTGGTGACCCTACCATAAGCCACAGTTGCATCACATCAAGGGTCCTCCTTTCAGCGGCAAATTGCACTTCATAACATAGTTTCTGCTTCAGACAGCTGGCACACTCAAACAAGGGCAGTGAGAGACCAAACCTTGCTGCAGACACCATAGCTCACTTTCATGAGGGGTATCATGGTATCTTTGCACCAGCCCCTGATTTTTGTTTGCCTTCCAAACCTATGCCTATCCAAAAAAAACCCCAATCCCCTACACAGTAACTAATACTACTGGAGATGATGTGGCTCTGTTTTAGGTCCATTTCCCTCTCTTGTAAAGGTGATTGGGAGATGCTCCTTTTCCAAAATGAATTTCATTTCCAAAGTCATACAAAAGTGAATACTTGTTCTCAGATGCAACGTGCAATAATAATGCAAAAATTCGTGGCTAATGGGCAGAAACTACCATCCTTATCTTTGAATTTCCACTCTTTTCCTCAGACCCTAAAACCTTACTTTAAAACTGTGGTTTTCTCCCCCCCACCCCTTTCTTTGTGGTTTAACAGATAAAGTCGGACTGGGAGGAGGTTTTACTGCTTTTACTGCATGTAAAAACATTAAATTATTCTGTTATTCTGAGGCTCGCTGATAGTATGAAGATGACAACTGAACATCAAGGATAGCATTTTCTTGTTCTCCTAGTAACAGAGGGCTTCTTTGGTTGGGTTTTTCAGTTTAGCAAATTCTTGATGCAATTGTCTTGATATGAGCTCCTTGAATTTTTACCTCCATTTTTTCCCCAAAATAACATTCTTCTTTTCCCTATTTTTTATTTTTGCAAAGGAAGACATTTCTAAACAACTATTCCGTTTATACTGAAATATACTAGCTCACATGCCTTTGTCAAATCCTGTTTTTCATCTTATTAAAAAGGTGTCCTAGTAGCACAAACCAAATAAATATTCTTCTAGAAATGTCACATATTGACTCTACTACATTCCAAATGACAATAAAAGCAATTCAAATTTCATTGAATCACAGACTCACAGAATAATTTAGGTTGGAAAGGACCTCTGAGGGCCACCTAGTCCAGCCTTTCCAATCTGCTCCAAGCAGGGCTAGCTTCAAAGTTAGATCAGGTAAACAAAAAAAGGTTCCAAACACCAACTGCTCATATAATTGCTTGTTTTACACTGACATTCATTTAATAGTTTTGTAACATTTTTACGATAAGACATATCTTCTTGTAGTATAGCAACTACGTTGACACAAAACAACACAAACACCCTACTCAGATGACAGGCAAGTTAATGATCAATTACATGTGCACATGTATTAGTACATGTGCACTGAGGAGACCCACGATGAATCATCCTGTCCTATAGCTGCAAGGTGGAACTGGCACTGTTAGTTCCACTTGCTGTTCCTACCAAGGAAGAGTAGTAGAATAATAAAGGCAATTTACTGCCATGGATCTCCCCTTGAAAAAGTGAGGGGCAAATGTTCTCAGCCTTCCCAGCTAAGTGAGATTTAAGGAAGCCTGACCTTCTAAGGTGCAGCTCACAGCACCTATATATCATTTTGAGCTTGCAAGAATGACAGCTGTCATATGTGATAATATTTGCAATGAATGGGTGGAAGCCCTGTTGCTGCACTGTTAGTTAGCAACAGAATACCATGATACAGCTAATTAATCATATTGCAAATTCGTCTCAAAGTTTACAAAATGATAGCTCTGGCCCATCAGATTAAACAGCAAAGATTCATTCATTTATTGCTGCAATAAAAAAGAACTACTCTCCCAGGCCAGGCAGCAAAAGGAAACTGAATACGCTTTTCTTCTGGCCCTGAACGCCTACTAGCTTCACAGGATGAGCCCTAATTTTGTATTTGCTTCCTAGTACTGTAATTGTTAGAGATGTCACTCAAGATGTATTTTATGTAGGAGCAACAGCACATGTTTCTGCCTGGCAGAATTTGGATTATTCATGCCCATATTGCAGTGAGTTTCACAGGCTCTACAAAAACACGTCTAAATTGGCAAGCTTTCCAAGGCTTGGTCTTACATCTTTTGCACTTTGCAAGAGAAGGGGAGGTGCCACCTATCAAGTACCCATATTGACACTTACTGTGATGAGTGACTCCTATGAATAATTGATTTAAGGGTCCAGGATATCTCAGACAACTGGTAGTAAGATGTGACCTATTGCGCCTCGATGTTATTGGAAAAAATTAGACAACTCTTACTCTATACAAACTGACACAAAATGACTAAATGGTCTCAACCTAAATGGAACTGCATTTACTTCTCAGACTGAGCTCACTACTGCAGGATGCAGAATTCCCTGTGATCAGCTCTCAATACCACAAGCTACAAATGGCATCTTTAGGAAAACAGTCTCAGTAGAAAACAGGTCTACAGATGGCCCTGGCAATTTAGATACATTATTACTCATGGGGGTTTTATTACTCCTGGTGGTCAGGCAGTGCTGATAGATGTCAGTGCACAAATGATACAGTGCAAGTGAAAACTTCCAAGATTGCTGTTCATACTGCACCACTTGGCTACACAGAAGACGTGAGTCTTGCACGGCTGTCAAACCTAGACTTTTCTATCACTTAGCGTACAAGCACTGAAAGAGCAGAGGAGGAATTACTCATAGATTTCATAAAAAGCAGAATCCATGTTTATGTAATTTTATATGGTTGAAAGATAAACACAGATGTTGCATTTGAAGATACGATATTTATAGCACTATTTTATCAATTACACTATGCTTCAGACATGGAAAAATATTGTCTATTTATTTGTCTTAATAGTCTGTAGATAAAAAAAAATTCTTCCAGATTTTAAAACGTTTCTTGACGAAATGTATATTTTCATACATTTAGTTAAATTTACGAGACTAAAGAAAAGAATTACATAAAAAGTCAACTCTTTCAGATGGTTAAATAGTTTGGGGTTTTTAAGTGTAATATTTTGAAGACTTTTATGAACACAAAGTAGTTTCTGGCTGTGATTTGCACACAGAAATCTTGTTTTCCACTAGTTTTGTGTTTCAGAAATATGCTGCAAAGCAAACTAGAGATACTCCTTGCTAACAGACCATATTGCAGAGGTAAGGCCCTCTGCTTTTATAATTACAGTCATCTGGTTTTCAGATATCAGGTGGGAGCAGGGGAGCGATTTTTGGGCCCCTTTGCTTCTGATGGGAAAATTTAATTAAGAGAAAGTATGATTTCTCGGGGTTTGTGTTTTCTTCTGATAATTCATATATACGTTCACTTACAGAACCACAAAAGGCCTCCAGCAGTCATCTATTCCATCTCTCTGGCTGAGGCAGGACAACCCGTATCTCTCCAGGCAGCTGGTTGACTAGCCTACCTAAAAACCTCCAGTGATGGAGATTCCACCACTTCCTCAGTCACCTTGTATCTTGAAGAATGGAAAAAAGCCTTAGATGCCCACCATAGCATGAAATGAATCATAGACTGGAAATATCTATAAAGGGAGATATGTCTGATTAGCTGAGATACCAACATTTATTGCTGATGTCAGGTTTTTGGCCGGATAGAAGCCATTCTATCCTTCCACAGAACTAAAATAAATTAAAATCAAATCACGCTGTGATGCCCAGCATGACTGGCATGCTGTTAATCAGCTTCCTTCCAGTTTTAACATGAAGGTTGTCAGGCTTACTTCTCTGATTCTTAATATGATAGCAAGCTTTGCTTCTTTCTTTGCTGGATTCCTATACCTTATTTTTAGCTCATTCTTTTCCTTTATATGCTAAAATGCTTTTAAGCAGCAAAGGAATTTGCTTTTCATGCTACTGTTTTGTCTTCTGAAACACACTTAAAACCACTTTTTTGAACAGCAATATTTTCTTTGTCCTAGCTGTGACAGGAAAACATCACCATTCAGTCTTTGATGCTTGTCCTTCTTGTGATCCATTTTATTTCTTTTGTATTTAATTCATGTCTACAATAACTATGGACAGTTTTTCCTGTTGTTTTCCTGACTCCCCACTATGGTCACTCCTTTGAGAATTTTACATGAGTCATTTAGCAATGCGTGCTAGTAGAACACCATAGTTACACTGTACAAGTTCATTTTCATCTTTGGGAGTAAGAAAGAATGTAAGCATTGATTCTCTTCCAACCTCAATCTTCACATCAGCTGGCTGAAAACCCCACTGCTGCAGGATGGTATGACATTATGTCACGAATCACAGAACTCTGTTCTGAACTTAGTAAATGACATATGCCATTACCATTCATCACACCTAAGGTATATTCCAATAAAACTCCCCTGCACAGTCTCCTCAACCTTTGCCCATGCTATCCCAGGAGATCAGATTCGGTACTGATAAAATCCACTAATCCAGCTATCTTACTGTACAAATGGATCTTAGAAGAAATAGAAGGCAATCTCCCTCCTTAAAATGTGCCAGTAAAGAAGAAAAACAGAGTTTGCCAGTTGTAGTGGAAGAGATCTGATGGTCTGGGAACTCTGCTCTCCCTACAGATTCTCTGATGAGTGCGTTTTTTCCTCTCAGTTTCCATACTTTAAAATTTCCTCTCTAAGATCAAGCTGAACTTTTCTGCCAGAGGACTTGGAACTTCCAGGGCAGATTCTCTCCAGCGCTGCATGATCTTTAACACAGAAAGCTTACCCAGAGGTAAGATGCAAAGGCTCAAATCACCTGACTGCTACTAGTACTGAACAAAAGACCTGCTCGCGTTTTTACTGCATTTACCTAAGCAGCCTCTGGCAGAAATGCTCAAGAGATCTCCCAACAGTTGGAGACTACAGTTGTCTTCCTTAGAAAGAACAATGGTGTTTGCTTGTACCTTGATAATCCTGCCCTCTACCCATATTTCACCTTTCCATCTTTTCTTCTTTCCATTGACTGTTGCCTTTAAATCCCACAGGTTTACATGTTGCCTCAATGACTTAACCATTCAATTAGTCAAGAATATCCTTCTCAACAAATCTAGGCCTAATCAAACATATCTACATGCATTGTGCCCGTTGTAAGCTTTATATACAAAAGCTTTAAGCAGTCCTTAGCACCTCCTGAAAAGCAGCTGAATGAAGAAGGAACCCAGGTTTTCAGCTTGTGCACCCACCTCCTTATCAAGCTTTACACTAGAGTACTGCTTCTCAATATTCCTAGTGCAAACCTTAATGCATAGCCTTCACCTACCAAGGTTAGACATAGGAAATTACACCTGGAGACACTGGGATAATGCTGGGGTCTGTGGGGAAAGGAATGTGAGGGAGCTGGAGTGACCTTGAGACAGAAGTCACAACAGGCATCACAGTAAAGCCAGCAAGTGGTGCAACAAAGCAACCTGCTGCTATTGCCTACTTTCCCTCTTTGGGGTCCCTTTTTCTCCTTGATCAACAGAGAAAGCAGCAAGTGAGGTGCTCGAGGTGAACTCAAATGTCAAGTTCAGGGAGGAAAGCTGGTAAAGAAAGCAGAGAGCAAGATGCTCAGCTACTACAGAGGGGAGACAGGAAGGAAGTCCTGGACCCTGTCCTGGACACTTTCACCTCCAGTGAGGGGCACCGTGTAAGCCGGGAGGGAGCACAGCCATTGACTCTAGTCCTGCATTTCACCTGTGGGACAAGTCTAGTCTCACCAGTTGGGACCCATTACTCGAGAGGTTTTTATTTCCCTTAAATACCCATTGTTAGGCCAGTGCCCAGGACTGGCATTCCAACCAGCCAGTCTGTCTAATCCCCTTCAAAATCCATGCTGTTTTTGCCCTCAGCAACAGCAAATGCCAGAGACAGCAGTCTGGACAGAAGAAATGGAACATTCTTTCTTAACTCTGCTACTGCCTGCATTTTCAGTCCCACAAAAAAATGTATGAGACAAGAGCTGCCATGTCCCTCAACAATTTCACTGTTTAGTATTTAAATTGCAGCAATGGTTTTGCTTACCTGCAAACACCAGTGTCTGTTCCAAAAGGAATGTTTAGTTTAAAAGTAATTCTGTGTGTTTAGATTGCCATACAGGCTGATGATGGCATTTTTACCATTTTCCAGGGACTGGATCCTGCAACTCCAAGGCTGCAGCCTTGCAGTGTTCTGTCACACCCCTATGGGGTCACATCCACACTTGTCACTCCAGAGGCCTTAGGAGGTGCTGTCTTCTCTCATTTGCAGTCCTGAAGTGAACGGAGTCCTAATGAATCAATGCAGAAATGATTAATGGGTGTCAGGAAACATCCTTCTAGTGTCTCTTGGAAGTTTGCAAAGTTAGGAACTCAATGGGGAAAAAAGTAAAATCTCCAAAGCACAAGAGGCCATGGAAGAGCATCTTTTAAAGAAATTATAGCTGATAAGAGATATCCACTTTCCCCCCCATACTCAGTACAACCAGATTTCTTGGCTTAGAACATTTTTCAGGAAAAATACCTGCAAAAGTCTAAGGATTCCAAAACCATGCTCACTGACCTATTGCACTTGGCAACAACTAATGACAACTTGTTGGAGTAAAACTGTTCCACTTTTTCTCTCCATTGTCCATGATCAGACCATAAGCTAATTCCCCGTTTCAGAACGATCAACTGCCAAATTAAAGCAAGGCGGGCTCTTACCTCCCCTCCAACCAACACATAACTCTTCTTTCGATCATAAGACTTCGGGCTGTCTTACTTCACCAGTCCTAAAGTTTCTCACAGGATATTTCAAGGCCTGATCCTTGCACTCTGTCCATGACTAATGCTTTTGATGTTCTACGTAATCTCTTACTTGATGTCTCTTACTTGGCTGCTTTTAATCAGGTCGACCCCTGGCACTCGCTTTCACAGAACGGGTCTCGATAAACCTTGCTTCTTGCACAGCTGCCCTTGCATTCATGCCCTGCCAGCCTGGATGTGTTATGTCTTTGCTTAAACCGTTTTCTCCTCTTTCACAGCGACACCTACAATGACTGAGTCACAGTAACATATGTACGCGTATTTAGTATCCGAAGATAAACAGAGACCTGATCAAACACAGCACGTACCTCAGCAACACGACTCTCTTGCTGCAGGCCCGTGGTGCTCTGTCACACCCCCGTGTTCTCAGATCCACTGGAGACTGTGCGCTCCCTGGGGCAGGGAATATGTCACTTTATTCCGCGCTGCATGGAGCCTAGCGAACTCGGGCACCGTGCGGTGGTAATTAACGCTACCGACCGACGGGCTCTGCTGCTGCAGACACCTACCACCGCCGCCCACTCGGCTGCGCCCGCTGCAAGGCAGCTCCGGCTGGGCCGGGGCTGAGGGGCGTTCGGCGCGGCGCGGGGCCGGGCAGGGCCGAGCCGAGGGGAGGACCGTGGCCCGCCGCCGCGCGTCGCCCCCGGCTGGCCACCGCCAGGCCGCCCCTGGGCGAGCAGACGCCGAGCTGGTGCCCCGCGCAGCCCGGGGAAGGGCGGCCGCCGGACACCCACGGCCCGGGTACCGGGAGCAGGGCCGGCTGTTTCGTTCAGGGCACAGTCCACCAGCGCACTACACTACGTCGGTTCGGCGGGGGGGGGGGGGGCGCAGGAAAAAGAGGAGAAAAATCCCCGGAGAGGAACCAGGCAGAAGCACGTGTTCCTCTCGCTGCCGCTCCCCGGCCTAGCCTGGCCTTCCGCGGCCGAGGGGGCGCCCGGGCCTCGCCGGCGCGGCCGGGAGCCGCCTCTGGGGGCCGCGACCCCGGACTCCCCCCCCCCCCTCGCCGCGAGCGGGAGATGCCGGCAACCCAACACCGCCGCCGGCTGCCGGCCCCGCGGGCCGGTCTCCGCGGAGCCCGCGGCCGGGGCGGGGGGCGGGCGGCGGCGGGCGCCGCCCCTCGGCCACCGTCAGTCAGCGGGCGGGGCGGGGCGGCGCGGGGGTGGCGGCGGCGCTGGTTGGCGGACGCGCCGGGGGGCGGGGCGGAGGCAGGGCCGGAGGCGGGCACGGCGCCGTTGAGGCATTGGGGCGGTGAGCGCGGCCGGTACAGCGGTGCGCGGACGCGAGCCGGGGCGGACGCGCGGCGGGACGGACTTGCGGCCGAGAGCGGGGCGACGCGACGCGGCGGAGGCTGCTGCTGCTGCTCCTCGGCGGCGGGAGGGAGACGGTGGCGGCGGCGGCGGCGACGCCGCTGCTGAGGTAAAGCGAGCGCCGCCGCCTCACCTGGCGCTGCCCCGCGGGGAGCGGGGCCGTGCGGCCGCCCGGGACCCGGGCATACGGCCGCCCCTGCGGGGTGACAGGCCGAGCGGGATGGCCGCCGCCCCGTGCAACTTTTTCCCCCTTCCGGGGCCGGCTGCGGCGCCGCCGAGCCCTCCGGCGCGGCAGGCCCGGGCGGGCCGCCCGCTGCGGCCGGCGCCGAGCCCCGGGAGCGGCGGAGCTTCTCCCCTCGCGGCCGGGGGGCGGCCCGGCCCGGCCCGGCGCTTCCGCGTCGGGCAGGGCGGGCGGCGCGCCGTGCCGGCGGCGAGGGCCCGGCGACCGCGGGGCTGCCCGGGAGCCCCGGCCCCGCCGTGCGGCGTGGGGAGCCGGGCTGGTACCCCCCGCCCGGCTGGCGTCGCCGGGGCGGCGGAAGGGGCGTCCGTAGGAAGCACCGAGGCGGCCCTCGCCGGCGGGAGCGGGCGGCGGGGCGTCGAGCCTGCCTGTCGCCGGGTCTCCGCCGAGGGCGGTCCCGGCGGCTCCGCGACCGTCCGCGGGCCGGGGAGCGCCGTCTCCGCGCAGCCCCGTCTCCGCGCAGCCCTGCCCCGGCGGCGGAGGGGCTGCCGTGCGCCCCCCCGCCCCGAGCGGGGCCGAGGCGCGGGGACCGAGCTCCGGCCGCTGGAGAGCGGCGACTCTGCGGCGGGGACCGCCGCTCGGGTGCGTGTTGGTGCAGGACTCCCGGAGGGCTTAACTTGCCGGCCTCTTAACAGGGTGGAAGCTCAGTTTGTACTGCTTTCCTAGCTTTTTAAATTACTGCTGTATTAATGTTTTTTTTCTGAAGTGGTCTCGATGCTCCCCTGCCTTCTTCCATAGCTTTGCAGCCCGTATAAAGTCTCCGAGATGTTTCGGAATGGTACGTGCTTTACAGTGTCCACAGTGAAGTTAATGTACTTCTTCCATGTGTACGTATTTGAACTTGTTTGGTGGTAGAATCTCTGCAGGCTCAAAGTCACTCTTTCAAAGACAGGCAGTGGTATAAATGTATTACAAGTATGCATGTCCTTCATGATATATCATGGACCTCACTTTCTTGCAGAAAATAGTGGTCCGATGTGGTGCTTACCTTCATCATCTCCATTTCGAGAGCAGCAGCATCGTACTTCAGAGATAACCGCAGTTTGAGTTACAGGTGTGTAGACACCTAGTGGGGAGGAGAGTCAGTCTCTGAGGAAATGCTGTGCTTACACTTCAATTCTTGTTATTTCAGTGCCTCCCTAAGTACTTTTGTCTGCTCTTCTGTTGACGAAGCTCGTAATTGCAGTAGCGAGGGAAGTTTGTGTTAGGTGTTTGTGTTAGGAAGTTTGCGTTAGGTGGAAGGGAAGTTTGTGTTTCCCTCGGGATTTTTGGAATAAATATGAGAGAGATGTCAGTATGAGGAGATATGGTTATTAAATGTGTTAATACAAAGGTGAAAAAAATCTTTGCTGTCTTGTATAGGGGCACCGTATCAGTAACACACACGCGCCCCTCTGGTTGGGCTGGAGGTAACATGGATTCATGGAGCAGAAGTTTTTATTCTTGGTCACTAAAGGAATGCTAGCCAGTGTGGGAGGAAATGCTTGGGTACCAGTGGAGTGGGAGCCAGACATCATTTTTAATAGGGGGAGAAGAGGGCAGTGGAGGGAAAGCGTTCATGTCCCCTTCCTTTTTCACTTAAATTTACAAGAATCTCTTAACATCTTTCTGTTGAACTTTAAATTTTGTCACTGTTGAAATGCCCAGCATATAAACCATTCTGCTGAGAGGCCAGGATTCTTCCTGAACTCAGGAATCTTTCATTGGGATCAAGCTCTTAGTAAATAAAAAACAAATGAGTGTTTGATTCTTGTACAATACTTCTTCCCCCTTTTCCATTCCACCAGCCAAATGGAAATCCCGTAATACATCATCTCAAATATAACAATGTTTCTTGCCTAAAGTGTTTGGTTTGGGTTTTTTCCTTCTACTTAAGATCGTCTCCAAGCTATTTCTTTTAAGACTAATGAGCTTAAGCCAGTTTGAGTCAAAATGTTTGAGTGTAGGACCATGTAACTTCAGTTGGGGAATTTGTTTATAAGGGATCTTAACAGAGAAGTAAGTAAAGAACTGTCCAAGAGGGCTCTTTGGAGATGCTGCAGTGTTACCGGGCTGGTGTGGAGAAATGGTGTCTGTCCCTGTATTAAGGCTGTCTGCACGGTTCTTGGAGTCTGCATCTTTCTCCATCCCCAAACCTGATAGATAGTGAGAATAGAAAAAGGCATAAATCCAAGAAATTCAGCATGGCTCACCCACGGGAATGTCTCCAGGTACATGAACCGTAGATCAGTCAGGAGATAGGATGCTGGGGGCCCTGTACTGAGGGCAGCGCTGAGGAGCGACTATGAACTGGTACTGCAGCTCTGAGCCCCAGGGAAACTGGATTAGGGAAAATTTGCAACTGTAACTGTGTTGAGTTGTTCTAACCTGCAAGTAAATAGGACCTTTTGTTGTATCTGATTTAGGTTTTGTGTTTTTAAAATACACTTAAAAACTGTCATAAGCAGTTTTTATGTTCTTACAGCATTTCCAGTTCTGTATTGTCACACCAAGCATAAGAGACACAAGTACTCATTTTAAATATCTGGCCATAAAGTTGCTATGATACCTTTGATAATAAAAGATCAGAGGAGCAGGTCAAGTCAGTTAAATTATGCAGTGTTTAGAAGACTTACTTCGTTGACTGCCAAAATGCCTGTAGGCAGTAGGAGTGAAATGAGTAGTTGTAGCAGAGCACTTGTTGAACCTTTCTTAAAAAGAAAATAAATATTTCGGAATATTTAATGTAGTCAAAGTGGTAATTTTCTAGCAGGTTTTGCTGTGCATAGTTGGTTTTGATTGGAAACATTTACATTAGCTCCAACACTTAGATCTAAGGTGTGTAAGTGCATTTTGTTCCCTTGCTATATGAAATGGGAGGAACCCATGCTTTTGAAAAGGCTTCTGTACAATTTAATTGATACTTGTGCTTTAGATTCTTGTTTCCTTTTTTTTCCCTCTAGTTCTTATCTGTACGCTTTCCTCTGGTAGAAGAGGCGAAAAGAAATACCAGTGAAACTCTCTTCACATTAATTGCAAAGTCTGTGATGTTTGGTAGGGTGAGCTAAGCAGCTTGATTTGTTTTTCAGAAATGGCTGCAGAAATTTCTCATTAAAATTTTGGTGGTAGCTGGATGCCTAATCCACATGGATAGATTTGCAAGTTGTTAAAATAAATACTTGTGTGTAGGCTTTTTGAAATGAGAAGCCTAATTCAGCCTCAGATAATTCTTTCCTACAGCAAAAACTGGTTGCAAGGGATGATAAGGAAGTTCTTCGAGAACTTACAAGATTTTCCTCTGTGTTCTGTTACAAGAGATGTTGTGCAATAAGCTGCAGGGAATTATATTTAGACCTGATGGGCTGGAGAGGAGCCGCATGCAAATTAGGGAACAGGGTCATTCACTGGCAAAGGAAGCCCATACACATTCTTACAAATACTTTTTAGCTTGTCAGTTAGTCATGTCCCAGGGACTTGATGACTGAGACTTAAAGAAAATGTGTGGAAAAGAGCTGTCAGAGGTTCACTGTTCCAGCCCTGTCTACTGGTGTTTTTTTCACAATGTAAAAGGGACTGTTTCTCAAAAAAAAAAAATCAGTTTTCTGTACACTAAGTACATAGTACACAGTCAATATTTTACCTACTGGTATTACATAGCCCCCCTTGGGTCTTTTGTTCAGCTGTAGTTGAGGAGTTTCAATGCAACTTTGAGTAGTTAGCACTTTTTGGTTCCCAGTGTAGCGTTTCACATTATGATTGGGCTTGTTGATTTAAGTAGATGAAAATGAGTAACAGTTGAAATAATGTTTAGAAAACTTTCACTGTTCTATATGTCTTTAAGCTACTGTTTTCTAAATTGATTTTTTTAGTCATATTTTTCCTTTTAACTTTATAGTTGGGCAACCTTGAGTCAGATGTTCAGGCCTGTATTCTCTTGCCTTTAGCATAATTGAAGCATACACCCTGATACTTTCCTTCTGCTAGTTCTGCTTAGGTGGTCTGGGTGTGCCTGTTTCAGTTGCTGATTGTTTCCCTAGTATTATACCATAAACACATTAAAAAACATCTGGAAGGTGGGGGAGTGGGGAAGCCCCTCTTTATAAGAAAAAAGAAACATGGTGCTCATCAAGTAAAAGCATTTTGGACTTTTTGGTTCTCCTGCAGATTATGAAAAGACCCTTCCCTCCAACAGGTTTTTGGAATATAGGCTTTGGGTGGGGATTGTTGCCCATCCTTACCCTCTGCATAAGTAGCAGGAGACTGAGTACCCCAGTGGTGAGCATCAGCGCTAGTTACAGTGAGCTCCTCCTCTGTCCTGGCAGCCCTCTTGTGGGGAAGGGTTGTGGCCATGCGTCTTCAGGGAGATAACATGTAAAGTCTCGCTGCCAGGTTAGATATTGCACTACAGGGATAGCTCCAGGGCTTAGCCCTCTCACTCTGAGACTTCAGCAGCCGTAAGCCACAGAGAAGGAAGCATGCCTCATACTGCAGGGGTGCAAATCTGTTTAAAGTAATTAGACATACACCCTTTATAAAAATACAAGCATTACCTGGCAGGGGTTTTTTTATGAGGTTGCTTTATTTTATTGTTATTTAGGGCTCTTTTGTAGGACGCAACCTCTGCCAGGGTTGGAAAAACCTTAAATCATAAGTGGAATCCCAAGTTCACAATCATCAAGAGAATTTGAAATTATTTCACCAGTTTTCTCTTCTCTTTCCAGGAAGAGCATGTGTGCAGAGTTCTGTGGCAGAATATTTAAGGTACGTGAGCTATCTGCGGTGATTACATCTGAAGAAGGTGTGACCGGCTACAAGAATCAGCTGAACTTGAGTATGGAGACCCAGAAGTGCCAGCAAGCCCAGAAGAGGAACTCATTGGAAGAATATTGCTAGACGTAGAAGTGGAACACGTACTTCTGCAACAGTCATTGACTCACAGTAAATACATCAGGAAAAGCATTAGCAGTGAAATGACAGATCCTGGTGCTTTTTGATTCTCTGGTGGATTTTATTACTTAGACATTACTATTGACATTTCTATTATCCTGTTTAGTACATCTTGAATCTCTCTGTACGTAAAAATATAACTGGACAATTGCCTTTTGATACTGTTTAATAACACTTCTGAATGCTAAATCATTTGCCAAGATGAGTGCCGAAGGATATCAGTACAGAGCTTTATATGACTACAAAAAAGAGCGAGAAGAAGACATTGACTTGCACTTAGGGGATATATTAACTGTGAATAAAGGTACGTTACTAGCACTTGGATTCAGTGAAGGGGAAGAAGCAAAGCCTGAGGAAATTGGTTGGTTAAATGGCTTTAATGAAACCACAGGGGAGAGGGGGGATTTCCCAGGAACTTACGTAGAGTACATTGGAAGAAAAAAAATATCTCCCCCTACTCCGAAGCCTCGTCCTCCTCGACCCCTTCCTGTAGCACCAAGTCCTGCAAAAGTTGAAGCAGAGGGTGAGCAACAAGGTCAGTACTGTTCTAAGAAGGCATGTGTGTGTCCCATGTTTTTCAGATATTTTCGTTTCATAGACTTGTCTGACTACATTTATGTCTATAACACCTGCTGGTCAGCTTTTTTAGTGCATGGCTCATTTCAGTCAATTAAGAACTGTTTCTACTTCATAATATTGAGCTCACGCACTTTGTAATTTCATGTGCTTTGTCTCAGGCACCACAGAGACCAATAACTTACTGTGAGGTACATCTCACAGATTGGACAGTATGCTTATAATTCACAACTCTAAAGACTTAGATGGAGAATAAGCAGGGTAGCATTTATTTTAGGTTTCTAAGAAGCTGGTGGAAGCATTTGCCTCTGTGGTTCATCAAACTCAATAGTGAGAAGCTTCTTGGTGAATCGGACAGTATGATTTCCAAATAAACAGTATGTTCCTATCATAAATCTCTTGCTAACAGCAAAAAAAAAAAAAAAAAGTACTTTGTCATGGAGGTTTACCTGTGGCATTAAAGGTAAGAGCAAGTATTTTAAAATGCACAATGGAATAATGATGGAGAAGTTCAGATTTAACGTTTGTTTTGGGGGTGGGCCATGCAGTAGAAAAAATAGCACTTATATAAACAAAGGAAGATATTTCCTAGTTTAAACATAAGTTGCTTTCTAACCTACATTTGCAACAGTATGTTGGGCAGAACTCAGAATTTGATCAGAACTCTCCTGTTAACAGAAGAAAGAGTCTTTTCTTAATTGCAAAAACTTTAGGGTACAAAAAACCCAACACCCTTCTTCCAAGTGATTTGTCTCCTTCACCTGCTGATATTTAGATATTTGGGTTTTACATATTAACAAGCCAAGTCCATCTTAAGATAAGATTCTTACATTGGTCTTTCCCTTCTCAGAAGTCTAGAATGGCTTATATTGCTTTAACATCTAATACTTCTTAAATTCTCAGTGTTTCTAGCTTTAGGAAGTACAAGTTGTAGTATGTGATCCTGATTCTCACAATGACACCATAGTCCTGAATAATATCATCACCCTCTGCCTCCATATAAATGTTTACATCATTACTTGCAAAGTTGTGGTATTAGTTTACCAGCTTCTACTAGTGGCATTTTAGGTTACACTGTATTTCTTAGGTCCTCAAACTCTCAGCCTCTAGTCATTAGAGCCTCCTGGTTTCTCATTAGATTAATTCTGAAAATGAGGCATTTGCATTTGAAGGAAGACACTTTTACTTCTTTGATCATTCCTTTTATTGGATATTAATATGTGCTGGGCAGATAACATTGACTTTTTTCTTAACCCACCTGCAGAGGTGGTTGTCTCCATCATATGTAACTGTAGAATAAGCATGACTCTTTGGATAGACACCTCAATGCTGACAGGTCATTTTGAGAGGCAGAGGGTGGAAAGAGAACCTCATTCTTTATATGTGCATGCTGTGGTGAAGTAACTGCCAGGCCTGCCGGGCTTTGATGCATTTATTGCTTTAAAGTTGTAGTAGTGCTTTGTAACTTGCTTGGTCTCTACTCGTGCTTAGTTGATGCTCCTGTTCACAGCTCCACGCTGTGGGGCTGGCCACAGCACTGTGCTGGGAAGTCATGGTGTTAATCTTGCTATTTCGAAGTCTGCCTGGGACTGTGTTTGTAACAGACATTTATGTGAGTTTCAGGGGCTGGGCGTTACTCTGGGAAATTCTGCTGCAGATTTGGGGGGCTTTGCTTAAATGTAGGCTTTTCTGCTTCCTTGGGATGAGACAGTGACGCAAGTCTTAGTGACTGGATCTCTCCTATACTGAAGTGTATAGCCTCTAGACAGAGTACTGTTTACATACAATGTGTTTATTTTTAATAGCTTGGGACTGTGGGGATTTGAAACAAGAAAATGTGCTAATTTAACTGGGAATCTTAATCTCAAAGTCTGCACGCATGATCCTGCCATGTTCCAAAATGTTTTAAGAATCAGCTTGCAATCCAGCCTTGTATTTTTCTGATTAAAAAAAGGTAGGTTAAGTTCCCATAACTCCTTTTGAATTAAAGATTTTAAGCTTCATGTAAAAGGCTGGGTACGTTCATTAATGCCATAGGATCAGGGATTAGACCCCCCTGAACAGAAGTAGGGGAAACACTGAAATTTGAACTGCAAATAGCTCAAGAGTTAGCTTTAATTAATTTTAAAATAATGTATGTTTACTTAAAAGAAATTGGGAAAAGTAATAATAAGTGGTCTCTTTACAGATCTTTTTACTGTAAAGAACTAAGGCAGAGAGCACTTTAAATCCTAGAAACAAATTTGGGAAATGTTGCACTGAAAGAGTATTATAAAAAAAAAATGAAGGTGAAATTTTTAAGTGAGCAGAATGATACAAAAATGATACCTATGGTGAAACCAGAGGTGCGGGCAGAAGTACAGTTCAGATAAAGAAGAATGTAGCAATGTACATTTGAATTTCAGGTGGCTTCACCATTTTTTTATATAAGATTTGGTACAGGGGATAGCACAGTTAATATTGTCCAGCAGCCAACATAATGGGCAGCAGGCCAGAAGATTCTTATTCTTCCCAGGGTGATACTTCTCTCTACACCCCCAGAGTGTATTTCAAACAAATTAATGTGTGGTATGACACTTGTTTGACCATATACAGTCAAGTTTACATTTTTCAGTACTTGATTTTAAACTGCTGTGGATCAAAGTGACAAATTAATGGGAAACTGGAATGAGACTTCTTAAATGTACCTCAGTTGTTTGTAATCAATATACCTTTTTTTTATTCTGTGAAGAGTCAATTCTATATGTACCCCTGTTGTATATATGTTGAATATTAGAAACTTGACTGGAGATTTTAAAGAATATATATATGTAATCATATGAGTTCTTTTAATCTTACCACATATATAGATTTTTTTTTTAAGAAAAGACTTTTTAATAATTTCAGTACTCTTTAATACTTAATTATTTATTCTGAATGTTTTTTTTTCTGGCCTTGTTAAGCTTGATCACTTGCTCATCAATGTCCAGATTGTTTTGTATTAGATCAAATTTGCAATATTTAGGCATAATGCTGTCCATATTACAGTGCCGTAGTACTCATACACAAATAATCATAGACATCTGAACAGACTTTGTAGTCAATGAGGCCAGTAACATGGGCAGAGTTGCTCATCAGGCCTGCGTCTTATGCAATCACAGTCTTAACTTTATAAATGGAGAGCCTTTTAAATATTAAAAGCCAATCTGAAAACAAATAAAACTACTGGTGGTCTCAAATTCTATTAAAACAAGTCAAATCTTTCCCCAGATTTTTATTTTATCCGTGACCCATTTAAATTCCTAGAACCATTGGTCAAGACCAGACCTGGGGCTCCTTGACTGAAGTTTTAGGACTGTTGCATTTTGCCTGTGTTCCCCCATAACTTTGTCAATAAAGTAGATTTAATCTGAGTTTGTGGGGCTTTTTTTTAATTGCATCTGAAAAGGTATGAAAGTAAAGGGGGTACAAGATACTCAGGAAGTCTCTAGCACCTTTCAGTTTCAGGCCTGGTGCAGATCAGAGCTATGGCAAGGAAGACTTTATTCCTCTTTGTGCTGTGAGGCTCTCGCTGGTGCAACCTGCGTTTTCCACAGGTTTCTTCTCCCACCAGGCGAGGGTAACTGGTTGTTGCTGGAGGGATCAAGGCACTTGCAACAGTGGACAGCCAGCACAGGGTCATCTTTATGCCCTCCACTAGACATCTGTTTACGTGAAGCAATAAAGATTCAATGTGAAAATTTACTTTTTTTCTTGAAATGCTTTCATTTTTAAGTTGGAGCTGCATAGGTCTGGTTCCTCCCACTTAGCCCCAGCTCTTTGAAAACGAAAGTGTGTAGGATGTACAGACCCCAGCTGAGTTTTGTGAACTTTGATTTAGCTCATCTGATACAGCTGTGTACGTTTAGAGTTATTGTTTCTCTACCTGGTTTGTGAAGGCTGATCTTAAGCAGACTTTGGAGCATAAAGCTTTGATCGACAGAAATACTTTCAGATTTAACTTGGAATGTTAAATTCGCACTTTGAAATGAAGATCAGATTGCAGACGGGCAGACCAGAACTTCTTATGAATAATTTGTCTGTTTTGGTGTTTTGGAGCCTCCTTTCAGCTTCCTGTGTAACTTAAAAGTGTTGTGTATGTTGACACTTCATACCATTTCAGCTGGTTTAGAGCCTAAAAATAATCCAAAGCTCTTCCTTTGTGTGATGAAACTATAACATAGATTTATTTTAAAAAAAAAAGAAACCCACACTTTTCTTTACACTTTTCTCTTAGAACAGATACAGATCAGCATATTAGATGAAAATAGTGACACAGAACATTTGGAAACTCTTTCCTTTCAGAGACCAAGTTATGCAATGTCTGACAAATATCCAAACTGATAGAGAGCATAAAACCATTTGTGCATGCTTGAACTGAATATGCTGTAGGATTTGTTTCTTTAATTTTGCTATAAAGCCAGCAGCGTGATTGCTTTTTCTAAAAATTATTTACATTTGTAGATGAGGGGACATAAGAGTGATTGGAATGCAGTGAGCCTGAAGCCTCCATTCAGAAGAAAACAGTCATCATCTCTCCTGGTTTAGGCAGATGGTAGAAGGAAACTATGGAGTGAAGTGATGAGTCACTATCTCATTTGGTAACTGTATTTGCTGTCCAAGCCAGAGCCCTTGGATTCATTGTAAAAAGCTTGGTTTGAGCATAAGCCTTGGTCCTGCTGCAGTTGTCAGAACTGCCCTGCAGTCATGAACTTCACGAGTCGGTTGCTTTTGACTTGCACTGAGAAATGGGGTAGGTTCCTGCCAGATAGCCTCGCCAGCTACTTGTGGTCACGTTTCTTGGTGTACAAGGCAGATTTCTAGTTGCCAGATGAGTGCATGCATCTGAAAACAAAGTTCTTGCCATCTGCTTTATTGCTAATGGAAACAAAGATTTTGCAAGCTGCATTAAAGTGAGGCAGAGCATTTTTTTCTAGGTGATAAAATCAGGACAATAGTAACTAAAAAAGCCTTTGTGAGCATAGGGATAGACTTGCAAGTACTAGTACAAATTGCACATTAACAGTGGATGGATCTGGGCAAGTTCATGGTTGATGCGTGGCCCCACCTGCTGGTAGAGGAGGAAGGAGCTTCAAAACCAGCATCTTCCACGTTGTGTTTTAATCGTCACAGGATAAGAGTAAAAGTGAGAGAGAGCTTTTGAAAAGAATATTTTATTTGACCAATTGATATTTCTGGGAAAAATATATTACTTGGGGCACACATAACCCCCTTTTGATCCTTAAAGATGACCTCAGACCTGAAAAGGCTTGTGTGGCTGAGATGCATCTTTTTTCTGCAGCTGTATCAATTGGTCTAAAAAACCCCTGCCTTTTGTTACACATTTTGCTTTAAGAAACTGAAAGAATAAGATATTCCTATTTTGATGCTATAAAAAATATTAATCTGTTTTGTATCAGATTGATTTTAATATGCCTTTCTATAGTTACAACAGTGGCATTATGTTTGGTGACTTTGCTTACCTTTCTTTAGCATTATGTAATATTGATTCAGCCTGTTAATACCTCCTGCTGACATGAATGCTTCTGGGGCAGATATAAAACAAGGCAAAGGTGAAGTAGCCTGTTCTTTTCCCTCAGAATAATCTTGATCTGTTCCTGTAGCTGTGATCCAGGAACATCTGAAAAAACCCACTGGTTAGCAAATATTTCTTACTTAGGCTTACATGTGATAACATCAGTTTGTGAGTTTCAGCAACACATGGTGCTAAGTATTTGCCAAGAATGGATCATTCTGCACCCTGAGCAAATAACCATGCCCACTTAAATAGTTGTGTGATGCCATATAGGCATCCAGATTTTCTTGTGTGAAAGAACACAGGTGGTGTAACTGCAGCTGGCTGTGCACTCTTTCACATCTGTGTCTTGCTCCAAAGCTGCTTTCCATGATGAACATCCATGAAATCAATCTGAAGGCTAGAATACAAAGAAATGCTTTATTTTCATAGCTAAGAATGACAAGGGGAATTACAGGATTTTAAAGAAATATTTATTTTAACTGGAGAAGGATTTTAAATCCTGAGAATACTTTAGTGAGAATTTAGGTACTTAGGAGTATTTGAAGAGAATTTTTGGCTTTAACAAAAAAAAAGTAATAACTGTGGTTAATACTAACTTCTGTTCCTGCTTTCAGAAAAATATATGTCTAAAATACAATCCTATTTTGTGGTTGCATTACTAGAAGAGATAGAAGAGATTTTTTTGGTATTTTTCTTTTATGTTATGTATTAAATTTTTTTCACGTTGTTGTAGAAATGCTTGCATCCTTGGACTTTGCCTGAAGTCTTTTGGTAAAGGGTTAGCAGGTGTAACTTTCTGTGCTAACTTTACTGGTTTTTATTCAGTCTTTTATGAATGCTGCATGCAGCAGTTCACAAGAATAGCACCCAAGCACTAGTCTTTGTTTTCACATATTGATCCCCTTTACAAAAAAGTTTGCATGTAAAACAGCATTTAAAAATAGTATTTAATCTGACAGCTTTTTAGGTAGTCAGGATCTATAATCAAAATCCTCAGGACAGAGTTTCAAAAACACACTACTGCCCTGAGCTAGGGAAAGGTGTAATTGCATATGGTTGCTACACTTTAAAAATATCTTTTAAGACTGTCTTGTATTTCAAAACTATTATATAAACTATGGCATGAATGGTGAAAAAGGTCTTTAACAGTTCAGTTAGCTGTCAGAAAATTTGCTTGTATAATCCACTGGATGTGTTTGTATACGCTTGGCATCATTTGCCGTGTTAGAGCATTTCCCAGACGTTCATATCTGAGACAGTTTCTTCACTAGAGATTGTGGATGTCGAGGGCAAGAAGTGAGATCTACCCTTGGCAGGTCTGAACATGCCAGTTTCCATCCGTGCTGGCAGATCACTCGTGTCCAGGATGGGAGGATGCTGCTGCAGAAGGCAGACCTGTTGGCAGGAAGAGCAGTTACTTCTGGTCTACTCTGCTTCCAGAAGCTCTTGAGCAGCTCTTGTATTTTTCAGTAAATAAGCAAGGTGTAGATGAGGCTGTTTTTTCTCTGTGGTGTCTTTGCCTTTTTTTTTTAATTGAGTTTCTGTGTGTTGGAAAACCAGACAAAGTTAACTCTCCTTTCTTTTAAAGTTTTGATGCTTTCTTCTAAAAAACATGCACACTTAAAAAATCTAAAGATACTGGCCAAAAGCCAAACTATTTCACTTAAAACACATCAGATTGGTGTAATTCAAGTGGTCTCTTCCTTACTCTTTCTCCCCTGTTTTTGGGGGGGATTGGATTTGTTGGATGCGTCATATCTGAGCAGTCCTGTGCTGTAGCCTCCTGCTCACCAGCTGGGAAGGAAGGGAGAGGAGCACAACCTGAGATCTGTAGTCTGAGGAGGGAATGTACTTCCCAGGAGGCGTGGCTGCACCAGTTTTGTATGTCTTGTTTACAGTTATAACAGTAGAATTTATTTGTTGGGGTTAGGAGAAAAAAGTTTTGTCCTCTCACCAATTCCTTCCTAGATCTCCTTATCCCACTTGGACAAGATTAGTAGGCAGCAGATAGGCATGGAGGATTATTTGTGGTGAAGAAACTTTTAAATGGAAATGCTGCAGACCCACGTTTCAAAGCATGTTACGGCTTCTCCAGTAGTCTGTCTCAAAGGGAAGGCTTTTAGTTTGTGAGGGTACTTTTTGATTTCAAAGCCCTCTTCCTAAGCTGTTTTTGGCTGGAGGTAGACCAAAGCGCTTAAATTAGGCAATTAATGAAAGAAACCACTAATTATGCACAGTGGTAGATAAGGCTGCACAGCTGTGTCTGGTTTCATTATCTTTCTATCCAGGAACATTCCAGAAATAAACAGTTAAGGGCAAAGATTTGCAGTCCTTTTCCTACTTGCACATTGTGTTCAACCCTGTGACCACACATTCCAGTCCTCTATTGCTAATTCGCAATTTTTCATGTGCTGCGCTTGGATGGAGATGTGAAAATGTCTGTTGTGTTTATGAACTTAGCCTTGAATTGTCTCCTTGCCGAGACACAGCTGCTTGGCACAGGTGAGGAGCTGCAGAGGCCATAGCAAAGCCCTCCATCATTTCCTGCTTTCCTCCTAGTTGACTGGCATGTGCTTGAGGGGCATCTGCCCTGCAGTGGTCTGCAAAGGCTGTGAGGCTCCAGGGCACCATGGGGTGCAGCAAGGTGTCATCTGCTCCCATGGTCTTCCCATCTCCGCTGATGCATGGGTCTTCTTTGAGGGGTCGATGCCTTTCAAGAGCTCCTCTGAAACAGGATGCTCTTGGCTGACCCAGCTTTGTGCCTCTTACTGTAATACCATCTTTCATTCTTCATTTGATATTTACTGCAATGTTTGCAATATAGCCATTCCCTTGAGAGAAACATCAGAAAATGTCATCCCTTGACATTTTGAAGCAAGTTATTTTGGGTACTTTGGAGTCAAATTGTACAGATGTTTGAGTATAATTTAGAATATATTCTTGCCAGTCCAAATCTACTCCATTGTTCTTAAGCCAGAATGGTGTAGCTAGTCATTAGCCTACATAAGCAATTTTCTTACGGAGAGAAAGATTTAGGGACGCCTTTTATTCCAGTGCAAGCCAGTTCTGAGAATAAAGGGGTTTTGTAGTGGTCCTCGCAATCTGGCCTGGACAATAGAGAAAGTGTTAAAGAACGCATATTCAGAACAACAAGTAGCAAAAACTTCATCTCAAATATCTGGAAATAAAGGAACTCTGTTCACTCAGTGAGGGGTCCTCAAGGGCACAGAGGGATGAATGTTTGAATTCTCTTTGCTCTGCTGTATTTATAATTTATTACTGTTGGTTGAAAGATTACCGTGCATTCCCCACTGCTTTCATGTTTTTCTAACTTCCTCTTGGGTCAAACTTAGTGTTGACAACTCCAAAACACTTCTGGTAGTCTGTGTAAGTGGCAGCCCCCTACGTGAAATGAGAGATTTTCACAGTATTATTGTCAGGACACTTTTTGGAGGTTATATTAAATCACTGGTTTAACAATGTTTACTACAGAGCGACTAGCATGAAGTCTCACTTCTTTTGAGCTGCCTTCTGGCCTTTGGGAGAATTCTGAATGCTAAAGGAACCGTTGGCACTCATCTATGTAATACTAATTGCTTTGGACTACTCTCGTAGTGATAGTTCAAAGTCTCTTATATCTTCGATATTAAAACTTGGGCTGTGGGTGCCTTCCCCAGTGATTTAAGATGCAGGACTTTAAGTTGCATGTACAGTTAAGCAAAAAAGGGGAAGACAGTTACCAACTGTTATGCTTTTTCTCCAGATGTTTCCTCTAAGACAAATATCTAGGGTTTTATTATGACACAGTAAGAACACACCAATAAGATGAGAATGGTTGGGGTTTTTTTTTTGCTTTTCATTGTCTGTTTGATCTAAATAGCCAGTCAATCAAATACTGTGGTAAATTGTCTGGTAGTTTAGATGGAACATGCCCGTGCTTGTTAATGTGAGCTGCTCTCTTCTAAACAGAGTGTTAAAATGCTTTATTCAAAATCCCTTTGGATGCAAACTAAAAATAAGATTATTTTAAAGTACTGATGTTCTTGAGAATATTATACATGGTTGGAGTTTTTTTGTTTACTTAAAAGACTTGTTCATACAAGAAGCAGCAGGCTGCTGTTTTACTTTCCCTTAAGTTGGTGACAAAACCCATTTTGACTACAGAAGTAACAGTATCAGACATATAGTCAAGGTTTAGCAACACTGGGACAAATCCCACAGTTCTTATTCTCACTTCTCTCAGGCAGAATTCCCATTGCTTTTAGGGTTTGGAGCACAACTGCTAGCTCTGTTCTGAAGAGATTCCAGTATACCAGATTGCATGTAATATGAAATACTACACAATAAACAGTTATGTACAGAACAGTGTCTGACTGTCCTTTCATGGATTTTGAAGACATGGAAGGGTAATACTGTTACAATCATCTCTTCTGAGGTCCTGGGCTAATGCACAGCATGGGATTTCACTTGGCAATTTCTGTATGGAGCTCCTAACTCCTAGAGAGATTTAAAGCATGTTCCATGTGTGATGGTAATGAGGGTTTCTTATAATTGAGGAAATGATATGGTGACGAGTTTTAATTGCATATTGTTATTGTAACAAATTATTATATTTACAATAAATAGAGTTTTATTATGTTGATGCATGTGCATGTATACAGTGAATTACACACTATAGTAGGAGAACATTGTTAAGATTGCAAAAACATGCATCTAAAACTTGTGTTTATATATGTAATTATGCCTTCTCTTAGCATATGCCATCTGATACAGTTTTTAATTACATAGTTGCCTGACCCCTTTTCCTGCTTATCCTTGCTTTGTTCATTGTTGAGGTCTTCACTGAGTGAGAACTGCTTCATTCTGGTTGTTTAGTTTGTGGTCTTAGGCCAGCTTTTCCTTCACAGCCTTCAGGCTTCTCACTGGAAACAGGTTTCTTCATTGCCTCTTCTGCTCTTTCCAGTGATGTGGCTGATAACAGCTTCATAATGCTTCATATTCACAAATATTAAGTCGTCTTCAGGACGCTGTTGTGAGCAAAGGTGGTATCATAATTCCTGTGAGGAATGAGGTAGATCAAAAAGACAATTAAAAAGTAACTACTGTTTTAAGATAGTTTAAGTTTAATCTCTTTGTAATAGGGAATTCATGTGGAAACACAACTCAAAAAGCTGAATCTGGGGATGGAACTCTTAAAGAACTCTTAACTCTAACACTTAAATGTTCATTGAGATAACCAAAACCAGGAACCAGAACTGCCTTAGGTTTGACATTGTAAGGCGCTGTCACAAGCAGTGAGTACCATCTGCTCACTGCATGTCTGGCTTCAGTTACTGAGTACTGGGTGACCAGGATGATTCCTTGCAGAACAAATCTTCCTGGCATACCCCTGCCTGCGTCATCCAGCTTCACCAGCTGGAATCCAAATATAAGCATCAAAAGCAAAAGAATTATTAGAATGTGAGTGCACAGATTCAACAGATGTGGTGACAATTTAGTGTTTTCTCACTTGTTTCTCAATTCTGAGAATTCAAAGTTTCAAGTTCTCAGTACTTCGTTGTACATGTAAAGCATGTCTTGCAATAGAAATATGCATTTCAGGGACATGCACGTTTTAAGTACCTTTTGCTTTAGGTTTATATGGTGTATCTCTAGTAGTTTTGCTTTTTTTCACTGTATTGTAGTTGTGATTCACAATGCAGTGATTTTTGCAAATGATCACATAATGTAGTTAATTACAGTCCTTGAAACTTGATTTTAGTTTTCTGTTAGAAATCAGTAACTTGCTTACTGGAAAGTTGCTTTTGCTACCTTCTTTATTCTGCCATGCTGTAAACTGCAACCTTATTTAATCAAGGAGTGTGGCAGTGCAACTTTATCCTAGTGTGACAGTTTTCTCCTGGATTACTCTGTTGCTAGCATCATACATTACATTTCTCTTTTGGGAAATATTAGTTTAGAAAGTGGTAATCAAGGCGGTTTCAGTGTGGATGATAGATGAGTTATGGGGGAGGTATGAAAAATATTCTGACACCTGGAATGGTTATTCATTAACTTTCCAGACACACTAGAATCATGAGAAGAGTGTTCTGCCACCGAGGAACCTGTGTTGTCTTGCACCAGACCCCTATGCCATGTTGGAGAAATTGAAGGATATGCCCACTCCATATGAAGTTGTCTGGACAACCTTTGTATTTTTAGGTTTTTCCTATTTTGTGTCTTTGGGATACTGATATGGAGTTTGCAGGGTCATTGGGTTTGTATGTACAAACAAGACACAGGACTCTGAAGAACCATGGCATTTGATCTTTGAAAACCAAGAGTGTATGAATGCATGCTCCTATGAAAATCCTGAATTGCAAAAATCATTTATAGTGGGCTAGAGAGGCATTTGACAGATTACGTGCAAGTACATACATGTGTGTTTCATTATTTGATTGCCTTAGGAGACTGGTGTTTAAGGTGGCAGATCTACTTATTAAAAGCAAAGCTCTTTGGCTGGCAGGATTACAGAATGCCTGAAGGAGAAAGAGACCAAATGCTGAGAGAGAAAGAGAGTGAATGTGTAATGTGCAGAAAGCAAGGGGAAGCTATAAAGCCAGCAGGAAAGAGTAGACTTAAATGTGGTTCCAATTTGTTCTGTTGGTCTTAAGTTGATAGCCATGCAGAAGTAAAAGCATGAAGTTCTCTCATTTCAATATGAATTTAATGTTTTGGAAAAGACAGATTTTTCTGTCATGATAAGTAAGATTTGGTCACCCGTTTGCAGCCTGTTAGAAATCTTTAATCCATGCTTATTTTCCTGACTCGGATTAAAAAAAAGCCAATAGCAGCAGCTTGCTTTGAAGCTTTACAACGGACTGTCAGACAATGGCATAAGTGGACTCGCTGATAGGCTCTGAAAAATAGGCTCTGAAACTTTGTTCTTAGTCTTGATTACCTTGATGCAAGACTACAGTATTGACTCCCAGTATATGTTAAATTTCTGAATGTAATTTGGTGATATGTAATTTGTGGCTACGGGGCGGGGGGGGGGGGACGACACGACACCAAAACAAAAACCAACCCAGTCTTTATACATAGTACTTTAGAACTAAACTGTCCTGTAAGGTTTTGGAAGCAACAGACAAACAAGTTGAGTCTTGAGAAGTCAAGAGAAGTCTACATCTGTGGCCTCGCACTTGCTTGCTTGCTTGCTTGCTTGAGTTGGGTCCCTTCGCACCTCAGGCAGCACAGATTAGAATATTCACTTGGTCCTTTGCGTTATTTATTCCTAGCTGAATGCCATTAGAATAACCTTGACTTGCTTTGTCTCCTAAGACTTCTCAGTTTGAGAGCAAGATTTGAAATGTGGAAAGCTGACTGAGGCAGTGAAACACAAGAAAAAGAGAAGCAGAAGGGCTGCTCCCCTGAGAGACCAATAAATATGCTATTTAAAAAAAAAACAACCAAACAAAAAGCATTTCCCTTAAAACAAGACCTAGATTTAGATGATTGCTCATACTGATCTCTCTAAAAGAGGCTATTAGTGGCACATTTACCATGAAATATTAGAACCCTTTAGGAGGCAGCAGGCTCCTGTTTAGCAATTCTGAGTCCTGCAAGAATTAAGTACCTGGTAGTATCATAGCAGAGCTTAGGTGAGTTATACCAGCTGTTTGCTGCATCTACCATTTGTAAGGAGCTTTATCTTGTAAAAGCCTCAGTAAAGTTCTTTGAAGATTCCATGGCTGAGCTAATTAGGATACAAGTTTTTCCAGCTTCATGCACAATTTGGAAGGGTGAAATTAGAAGGAGAGCGAGGTAGAAAGATGCTTGCTCTGCTGTAGCAGGCAGTTCATGTGAACTATGCTTAAAAACAGGGAGTCATAAGCCTGTTAGAAAAATCAGGTCAATTTAAAATTAATGCATTCCTTTTCCTTCTGTTCTCAATAGGGAACTGTTTTTTTGGAAGGGTTCTCCATCTGAGAGTCAAGTGAGACATCCTTTCCCTTCTTGGCATGGCCCACATTTAAATAAATAAATAAATAAATTCCTTTAAAAAAGGTAAAATGAAACGAGAAAGAGGTGCTCCCTTCCGGTAGGGTCAAATAAAGGTAATTATGGTTGGTTCTTTTGGCAAGTTGACTAAGGGATTCCTCTGGAGCACAATAACAAAAACAGACATGTAAGACTTCCTTTTTTTTTTCTGTTTTCCCAGTAGGATAGCAGGAAAACAACCAGGATATACCTGGCCCTTTGACAGAATAGCAGCCAATTCCCAGTCCTTGCTGGCGAGTGTGGAAGAAGGCTTACTCCTTCCAGCCAGCAGCCTTTCAGCCTCACGAATGTCCACCCATTTCATAGTGAGTCATAGCTGGAAGACATTTTCACATGTTTGATCACATCTTGTGCAAGTCAGGGTTGTATTTTTACTCCTTTATTGCATCCTATAATCAACATTCTGAAACAGCTGACTGATTGTAGCTTTAAGCTTTGTTTGTACTTATGTGGAAATAGAGATACATGTATAGATAGATAGTGCCATTATATTTTCAGATATGGATGGGTTAGAACACTAGCTAACTTTCTTGGCAGGAGCAGGATGGTGGAAAAACTGTTTGGGGTGTTTTGTGTATGTGACCTGTGGAAGTTCTGTAGACTTCCAGCACTTAAATATTCAACAGATTAGTATTTCTTGGCATGCTCATTTATACACTCTACTCCCCTAAGTTCAGAGGCAGTCAACTTGTGCATTGATCCTGCTCCCCATGGATTTCCTACAGGGAAGTTGGAGAATGTCCACAGCATGTTCCCCTGTGCTGGAGTAGGCCAGTGTAGGGTAGCTGCCTGGTGGCAGAGGCAAGGAGGCGAAGCAGCAGGTCAGAGTGCTTCTTGCCCACCTCTTGAGTCTTTGTAGAGGACGTAAAAAGAGCTTCTGCCTCCCTGGCTTCTTCCCTGGAAGAGCAGCTTTCATTTGATCCACCTGAGTAAAAAATCACAGGGAACATGTTGTCAGTTCTTAACCAGACGTGTATGGTTTTTTAGTTTGCACAGTTCCTCTGCAGTTTAGGCTTTCCAAGACCACTGACAAAATATTTTTTGCAGTTATTTAAACCTCTTCTGCTCAGTCTCATTCCTTCACAAGACGCTGCTTGTTTTCAAGAGGGACACGTTTTTCTTTGTTTTAGACCCCAAGAAGCTCATTAACACTGTAGGGTTGCATGAAGGTTGCAAAAGGATTTCTGTGAGTTCAAGTGCTTAGAATTATGGTTGGGTTTTCCTAAAGAGAGGCTTTGCCTCTTGCTTTTAGTCTCTGTAAATGAACACTCCCACTGCAGAATGAAATCCTGTTCCATACCTCCTTGCCCTGACTTCAGTTAATCTTTGGCTTGCAGACAGTGATGTAAAAACATAGCCAGTTTTTCATGCTAGCTTTTCATTAGCGCCACATTTGTTGTTATTTTCAATTCTTTTTTTACACTTCCTATAAACAGATTTTGCACTATATGAATTTCTGCAACACAGTGTGCTAGACAGTACACAAATGAAGGTCTTTGTCCGGTTGCAGTTAGGCAGCTAGTTGAGACCCTGACTGCTTTGTAAAGGTCCGTGAAATTCATTCACCACTTTAACTGCTAAGATCTAAATTAAAGTTACTTCAGCAGTGGAGTGTGAACAAACAGTGCTTTATGGAAGAGAAGTCTTTAAGTTCATGCATTAAGTACATGTACTTCATATTCCATGATGTCCTTTTTGTGTAGCTTCTTGATAGTGTGAAATATATTGGAATGAGAAATCAATGCTGACATTGCTATGCAGAGGAATCTTGACAGGTGTATGGTATGGGTCAAAAAAATCTTATTACATACAAACTTAGAGTTTTCTTCTTCATTTGAAATTAAAGACCATGGTGGGATTAAACTCTCTGTAGATCCAGTTCAGGAATTTCCTAATAATGTTGTTGTTTCTGTATCTATGTCAGATCAGCCCGTGGTTTAATGGCTGTAAGGATTAACCCAGTTTTACTTTCTTATCAGATTGCCTTTCAGCATTGCTGTATTTCTGTTGCTACAGCTAGAGCCCTAAGCTCTTTCCTCTTTTTTTTTTTTTTTTGAAGAGCAGGAAAAAGGCTTGATTTGAAATACATTCAGTTCCAGAATAAAAAAGTCCTTCTGATGCTGCATTGCTGCTACCATTGTTTACTTTTTTTTTCCTGGGTGACTGCTATACACTCATTATTTTTAACTTTCTGTGTGTTTACAAATGTTACCCATAATTCCCAAAAGATGAAGGAGCTGTTTTGGCTTTTATCTGTCAGCGGGTTCTGTCAGTGCTTTTATGTAAATCTTCCAGATCTAAACAACTTGACTTCTCAAGCACCATAATACACATTATCTTTTTCTTGAAGTAGTGAAGAGCTTATTCTTTTCCTCTAAACTGCTTGCCTGTGGATAGTTTGAGGGGGATTTGTTGGCATTTTTCCCCCATTAGTTTCTCCACAGCAAAAAGGCAGCAAAACAAAGTATTCTTTCAGAGCAGAACAACATACTCATACTGTGTATTATGATTATTGAATAAAAAGAGAATATTTTAAAATATGCTTCTCAGAGTTATTATCACAAACCAGGAATGGCCTTGCATAAGAAACAACATAGTATCAAAAAAAGGAAACAGCAGTAAGGAACAGGGATATTATACAGGTGGGTCAAGTCATTCTGGAGAGAGTTGCAGCATCCCCAGTATCTCACAGTGAACATCCATCGAGCAGTCCTATCTTGGTTACAAAGAGCAGACACTACTGAAGCACCATTACTAACCATCACCATGATTATGTGGAAAGGGAATTGAGGTTAGTAATGTTGGTAGGTTAGTGCCAAACTATTCAGAAGAAAATACATGTCACTGCTTTCTAGGTAAAAACAGTTCCAGCACTGGAACTCACTCTATCTGTGAAGTTTTACCTGATGGAGGTCATTGAAATCATCTCACCACTGGCTTACCAGAACCAAATTTTCAAGTGCCTCTTGAGATGGACCTCAGTATTCCTTGCCTTAAAAGATAGGCAGCTGTCTCTCTCTTATGTGACAAAAGTTTCCAGGAACAACCAAGTATGTATTTCCTTCCCCACTTGCTAGGAAGAACTCAAGAACAAATTGTGGAGCAAAATACTCTTGCATGGGAAGCCAAGTTGAGATGAGATGATAGAAAATTCAGGTTTGAAGAGGCAAGTAAACAGGAGAACATGAGTCTACTGGATGACCATGTGTCCTTGTACAATCTGGATAATGCTCCCGGTAATAAATACATCAGCTCTTCAGCTGGGTTCTGTCCCTTGAGAGCGCTATGCTCTGTGTGCTGAAATGGCCAGGGTAATTTTATTGGAAAAATGCTATGTCATTATGTTGAAAAAGATGAAAGCAAGAACTGAAATTGCACATGCAGCCTTAGTTCTTTGTCTTAAGTTTTGAGTGCTTGACCTTGTGGTCTTGATGCTCTTTCAATGTAGTTTTATGTGACTGTGTAGTATAGCAGGCATGAGATAGAGGGAGCTTTGCTGCTGATTCCTTGTAGAGTGACTGTAGTAAAACACCATGTAAATGTATTAACTTACATATGGTCTCTTTAAAATAAATAATGCTTTTACTAGAGTTTCACTGTTGCTTTTTTTTTTTTTTAAGTCTAGAGTGCAGAAGTTAATAGAATATCATGGCTTTAATACCCTTGGGAAAGATGAGGTAGAGTTTGTGGGAAGACAGCTGGCATCAATTCTAAGAGATGGCTTAGTTAATCTTAAGACCAGTAAGTAAGATTTTGTCTGTAGAGAACTATCACAAGTTTGTTCTGATTCTGATAAGGCCTTCTAGGTGCTACTGTCTGGATGTTTAATGACAATGACCCTGCAGGGGTTGCACTGGGTTACACCTGGAACCTGATAAGTAGATCACAAGACACAGCTACCAGTGGAATGTGCTGCTTGTCCTCCACCTGTGCTATCTACACTGTGCTTGAATATTCAGTGTCATGTATTTTCCTTTTTGATATCATGTATGGTTTCATGTCAAACCACTGCCAGAAGCTGGAATAGTAAGCTTTTCATTGCCAGTTAGTATCTCTGAGGAGAATTGGGTAGAATTACTTAAATTCTTGCAGAGCCCTGGAGCAGCAATCCTGAAAGAGGAGGAGGAAATACAACAACCCTTACTTGATGAAAAAGGCAATGTTTTGCACTTCACCTGGTCCAGCTTCTTGGTTGACCTTGTCCTGTCCCTCCCTTACTGTCACCTCTATCATCATCTCCTTGCTTGTGGCGATGCAGTAACTTGGTAACCACACCATATTTTACCTCTCATCTGCTGATCAACCTCTGACTGCAAACTTCTGGCAGGGAACCTGCAGACATCAACAAGACATGAAAAATAGGTGTTGGCTTATTAAAATACTCTCTTTCTCTGTCCTCAGAATCATGCTCTGAGGACCATCCTGGCTTGTTCTATTTAGGGACATTAACCTGCTCTTCCATTTAAAGTGATGCTCTTAGGGACTGTGAGAACACTGCTACCCTCTGTGCTTCTGCATGTCACACAGGGCTTTGGGTGATCCCTGAGAGTGAGGGGTAAGAGGGAAATACGCATCAGTCTGCCACCCCTGAGAAAAGTGTGGGAAACCTCTAGCCGTGCCCCATGCTCCAGACTGTGGGAATGAGGTGAGATGCACCTCTCCTGGAGACCGGCAGTATCGAAGCCCCAGGGCCAGCCTCCTTGGGGTTCAGCT